>NC_136070.1:955683021-956964688 GCF_964261635.1 Lissotriton helveticus | reverse complement strand
GGTGTTTTTAAGGTGGAATCAAGCACCATTTTTTATATATATTTATTTAAAGAACTCCGAACTCATAATGCCACACTGCTAAACCAAACGGCCATCTTCAAATGCATCCTGATACATGAGGGAGGACATAAAAGATCAGTATTCAACCAACAAATCGAGCATATATATGGGGATCGGCTATGACTGCAACAAACCAAATACGCCGATGTGTGTGCCCCATACCAGTGAAGGCCTCCTGCCCAAAGGGTCAGATAGTCAACTCACACTTTGACCTTGTTCCATTCTATAATTTCATTTAACCCAATTTGGTCAGTTTTTTCATTGTAAATCCAACGGGATTCCTTAGCGAGTAGAATACCCTCAATATTCTGGGGGGTTCCCTTGACCTTTTCTAACACTGTCCAGCTAAAGGTGTGCTTTTCTGTGAAACAGTGTTGAACCAGCTTAGTTGTTAATTTGCCAGCTTTTATGGTACTCAGGTGTTCTTGGACCCTCACCTTGATTTTTCTAGATGTGAGTCCAATGTAGTGTAAACCACATTGACAGGTTAATCTATACACTACTTGTGTCGAATTACAATTACTGAAATGATTCAGAAACCATTCCTTCCCAGATGTAAGTGTCACGCTCTTGCTTTTCTTAGTGAGTGGACACACGGAACACATCCCACACGGGTAATGGCCGTTAGGGACAGTAGAGGTCGAATTGGTTCTTTCAGTGGGGGCTCGGGAATGAACAAGTTTGTCCTTCAAATTGCCCGCCCTCTTGAAGGCAAATCTGGGGGGTGGCATTTTGAAATCCTTATTGGACAACAAGGACCAGTTTTTCCGGATGGACTGTCTAATTTTGGTTGCCATTGGGTCATATGTCATCACGACTGGTACACATTCCTCTCTGGGTTTAACTACTTTCTCTAGGAGCGCACTCCTCGGTGTATTAAGTGCTCTTTTTTTGGCTCGCTTTATAGTTTTTATAGGGTAATTCCTATTGGTAAGTGTTAGACCTGACATCATTGGCATGAGTCTCTCCTCCATTTTTTCTGTTTGCCTCCTCTGTTTACGATGTTTTTGCTGGTATATTGCTTTGGGCACTGTGCCACTGCTGATCAGTGCCACAGTGCAAGTGCTCCCTATGTGAAATTGCTGTATTGATTGAATTCCATGTTTGGCTTATTTGGTTTATTGTCAGTCCCTAGTAGAGTGCACCAGGAGTGCCAGGGCTTGTAAATACAAATGCTGCTAGTGGGCTTGCAGCACGTGTTGTGCCACCCACAGAAGCGGCCTAGTAAAAGTATGTCTACAGGTCTGCCATTGCTAGACCTACGTGCAGTCTGGTACTGTCACGCAGACTGCGCAAGTACACCTACGTGCCAGTCCCTAAACCTTCCCTTAACTTCATGTTAGTCACCCCTATGGTAGGCCCAAGGGCAGGGTGCAGTGTAAGCATAAGGTAGGACAAGCCTGACAAGGTTGGCCTGTCCTAATAGTGAATTACAGCCATATTCGTTTTTCACTATTGTAAGGTAACATGCTCTCCATCAGTTAGAATGGGCTGCCAGGATTATTAATGCTATAATCCTAGCGGGCCCGGGGAGCATGGTGCAATGTCGAGTTTGGTATCCCTGAACTCAGGGTTTAATAACGCATCCGTTTGTGTGGATGGTTTTTGGACTCAGTGTTTGAAAATAGCACTTTTAGAAAGTAGCTATTTTCTTGTCTAACTGTCTACCGGTCTCTGCTGGTTCTGGTGTGCGTGTGACAGGAGCTGGGTGGCTCCAGAGGTCTGAATGAGTCAGTGTGGGGTGAGTGGGGCATTTGCATTGAGAGTAGGGGAAGAGTAGCTCCTGATAGCCTGCCCTGCCTGATACAATGCTGGCTCCGCCCCCCTGCCAGACGACTGATGACTCTGTTCCTGCCAGGGACTTTCCTGGCCCCACCTCCTGCCGGGCAACTGATGGCCCTGCCCCTGCCAGTGACAATGCTGGCTCCGCTCCTGCTGGGCGGCTGAAGACTCTGCCCTGCACAGTGAATAGGCCAGGTGCCTCGGCCTGGCAACACCCACAACAAACCCAAGATGGGGGGAAATTCCCCTGCATGGACAAAGGGATCAAAGCCAAAAAGGGGTATAAGAGGAGGACCCCTGAACCAAGAATTCAGATCACTTCTGACAAGGAAACCTGAACCAAGGACAAGAAGCCTGCTGATCCAAGGACTGTCTACCCCTTCTGCCAGAGTGCTGTTTGTTGGGGGAATCCTGCAGTTGCTTCTTTATTTTTGCCAAGGAACCAGGAGAGAGGAACTGAGTGTGTACTCTCAAACTTGCTAAGAAAATCTCCAAGGGCTGGAAGAAGGGCCAGCCTCCTGTTGAAGTCACAGGGTCAAAGGACTTCATTTATTTGCTGAAAGTGCTTGTTGCTGGAACCTGAAAATCCAGCACCTCTGAAGAATCCAGCAATCTTGACGCCGACGGACGTCGCCGAATCCAGCTCGACATCGTGAGTAACGGCTCCAGTGTCCCGCACCTTCGACGCCGGCCGCCGGGCCCGATCGACGCCAGTAGCGACGCCAGTGAGTAGCGAGTTCGGCTCCAGCTCCAAGTGACCCTGTGTCGACGCCGCCGCTGATCGCATCGACGCCGAGCCCTCTCGACGCCGTGAGCGCTGCTCACTCTTGCAACATCGACATCGACGACGCCGTATCCTGCTTCATCCCGTGAGCGCTGCTCCCGCCTGACTTCGGTCGACGCCGCTGCAGATCGCCCCGACTCCGAGGCCCGATCGACGCCGAAGACGCGACGCCGGACATCTCGACGCCGCTGATCATCGAGTGCTTCACTTTTCCAAGGTACTGTGTTGTTAGGGTCTGTGCGACTCCGGGCTCGACGTAGCGCTCCTCGCGGTCGACGCCGAACCTTTGGATTAACTTTGCCTCGACGTCGTGTGACTCCCGTGTGGGTTACATTGTTACCAAGAACTGTGTTTTAAAGAAGAAGAGTTGCTTTTGATACTAAAGACTTTTGTGCTAAGAAGAAACCGTGCTTGAACTATTATTTTTCCTTCCAAGAGTATTTATTAAGACTGTGGTATATTTTTGTCGTTATTTGGTCTTGTGCTAAGCCTTATATAAAAATACTTATTTTTATAATACTACTGTGTCGTGTCCATTTGTAGTGCATTCACTTTATTACTGTATGTGGTCATAAATGCTTAACGCACTGCCTCTGAGATAAGCCTGTCTGCTTTGCCAAGCTACCAAGGGGGTGAGCAGGGGTTATCTAAGTGTGTGATCCCCTTGCCCTGACTAGAAAAGGTGTGTCCCTATTTGTCAGAAGTGTATACCTCTGCCAACTAGAGACAGCCGCTTCTAACAGTAAGTTTAGAAGCCAATTCCTCCGATTGTTCAAGATAAGTATTGGTAGACGAGCAGTTACGTCTGTATCTCAAAAATTGGCCTACGGGCAGGTTATCTCTCAATGCCCTAGGATGGAAAGAATTGTAGGAAAGGAGAGAATTCCTATCAGTGGGCTTCTGGTGTACACAGGTGTTGATCTTGTCGTTACTGTACTCGATGTCTAGATCTAGGTACACCGCCTTATGTCTGTCATAGGTCCAGGTGAACCTGAGATTCGCATCTTGTTCATTCAGCCAAGTCAGGAATGCAAGCAGATGTTCTTCCGTGCCTGACCAGATGCAGAGCACGTCATCTATATATCTCCTCCAGAGCCGGAGATGGCTCTGGAAGGGGTTGTTATCATGATAGATGACGTGCTCCTCAAACTGCCCGACGTAGATGCAGGTTATACTGGGGGCCATAGTGGCCCCCATGGAAGTCCCCGACACCTGGAGATACAGCTGGTTTTTGTAGCCAAAGTAATTTCTTGTAAGGGCCAACTCAATGCATTGAAGTACGAATGCCTGCGTGGTATCATAGAACCATTCCTGGTTCCCCAGGGCGCGGGCTGCTGCCACCAGCGCCGCGTCCTGGGGTATGCAAGTGTATAGAGATTCAATGTCAATAGTGACAAAGAATTCCTCAGTAGGGTCGTACTGGATGTCCTCCAGGTTATTCAAGATATCGGAGGTGTCTTTTACAAAAGATTTCTGGTTGACGACTGATTCTCTCAAGAAGAAATCTGCATATTGAGAAAGCGGTTCAAGCACAGATTGAATACCCGCGACAATGGGGCATCCAGGGGGGCGGGCGTGTGGGCTTATGGATTTTTGGGAGTATGTAAAAGGCCGGAGTCCTGGGGTTGGTATTCACCAGGAACTCCGCCTCTTTTACAGAGATCCACTTTTTCTCCCTCGCTAATCCTACCATCTCACGGATTATTTTTTGTAGATCTTCCAGGGGATCTTTATTGAGCGGCTGGTAGTTGGTCCTTACACTCAGCAAGCGCATCACTTCTGCCTCATAGTCAACAGTGTTAAGCAGGACGATGGCCCCGCCCTTGTCTGCTGACTTTATGGTCAGTTTGTGATTATTTTGGAGGCTCTTAACCGCTTCCCAGTCTTCCCTTGACATATTTTTATGCAGAAACTGATTATGAGTTTGCTCTATTCTATCTATGTCTTGTAAGACACGTGACTCGAATACCACTATTTCGGGCCCAATAGATGAAGAAGGTGGACAGAAAGTGGAAGGGTTTCTTAAGTTGGTGTTATAAGAGATACTCTCCAATGGTTTCTTATCCTTGAAGAATTTCTTTAGTTTAATTCTTCTCATGGTTTCATGAAATTCCACCCTGCATTTAAAGGCGTCGTGAGTAGGGGTAGGAATAAACCCAAGGCCCTTATTGAGTACTCTCTCTTCGTTCACTGTGAGGACATGATCAGAGAGATTGACTACAATGCTGGCCGTTATTTCTGAATCCTGCCTCTGCTGCGGGTCAGCCTGGGCGAGAATGTTTGCCATTGTGGACGTTGCTGGTTAGTTTGGTTGGTCTGATTTCCTCTGCCTCTTCCACCAGCCTGGCCTCCCCCGCGGTGGTTGTTCCTTTGGCCTTGGGACAAAAAAGACCTCAACAGGGCGCCCAGATCCTCGTTGCTCTGATTCTGTTGCTGGAATCTCACACGGTTACCTTGTGGTATATCTTCTTCTTCCTCACTGGATGTGTTATCAAAAGTCCAGTGGTTTGGGGTCCGTCTTGTTTGCTGTCTTGCCCCACGACCTCTCTGTCTACCTCTGAAACCCTGGGGTTCCTGTGGCGTCTGGTAGTACTCGTCCTTCACATAAGGAAATGCCCATTCGTGTGTAAACCTCTCTAGGTTACGAGTTAGGCCCTTGAGTTTCTGGGTGACCATATAGTTTCTACCCCGGAGCGGCTGGTATGACTAACTTTGGCTGACTCTGGGTAATAGCAGTTGCTCTGTCTTTTGTTTCATTTGGTTCACATACAGATTGCAAACAATTGGTTCACATGATTTTAAATACTTTTTGCCTCGCTTTTTCTCCGTTGACAGCAAACACAGAACTAGTGTCCAAAAGTGGAGTGGTGGCATATGAGTGCAGCCCTGATGAAACTGCTTAAAGTGTTACAGCAGTGAAACATGTCGGCACTGGTACTAGGTAATGGTAGACAATAATAGCTACCAACCTTTTTAACACTACAGCATAAGACTTTCCCTATAAATAAAGTTGGTTAAGGGTTTGTTATGCTGGTTTTTATGCACTTCTGTATGTTATGTGTTTGTCACTAGCAGAGACCACTGCTGTCACTGTTTTTCACAATTTATGTTGTTTGTTTTGGACACTTCTTTTCTTTCTTCTTTTTCTTTGAGAAGCAAGTGACGACCAATGATGAGACAGGGGCCTGTTGGAAATTGCATACCAGTTACCCCGTTGGTGGTGTTTCCGTGAGGTGTCACTTGCTTTCTCACACATTTTTTCTAAGGAGAATTTAGTCCAACACGACTGTGTGGACACTTGTGACTAACATATTTAGGTCACGATTGTTGTTCTGTGGCGCTGTCGAGGAGAACAAGCGGGGCTTTTAACGGGGGCGGTAGTGCAGTGCATATCTCCTTATAAAATATATAAGAGTGCGATAGGTAGCAGCAATAAGCTTAAGCCAAACACAGAAAAAAAAGAATTTTGATTGCTTTTGATAGAAGTGGTTTATGGCTTGATGATTCCTGACTGGTTGAGATGGGCCCGCTGCCTTATTCCTCTCACTATATAAAAAGTTTGGGAATGAAAATTGATAATGGGCTTTCCCTAGCAGGCCAGATGTTCTCGGATGATAAACTCGTCAGTAGCTGCTCTCATAATTATTCCTAGACGACGCTAACTCTCTCGATCTAGGCTCCCCACAATAGTCGCTTCAGAAATTCACATTTTTTCAAAATACTGTGATGCAATTACTTCTTGTAGCTCCTCTCTGTTCTCTTGCCACCTCTTACTGTTTCATCTTAACTAGTTCCAATTTGCATCCCTCTGATTGTGCACTCCTAAAACTATGCCACCTTTATTAGGAAGTGCTGTCCCTATAGTACCCTCCATTCTTCCTCTGCCAATCTCCTTGTAATTCCTAAGTTAAATAAAAAGAGAATTGGGGGTGGGGACTGAGAAGAGCCCTTGATTTCTTGACCTAACAATTTCTTGACACGAATCTTTTAACCCCTTCCACACTCATGATGAGCTCTGCTCATCATGAGGTACGCCTGTCGTACGCTCATGACGAGCTCAGCTCGTCATGTAACGCGGTAATAGCGAATCTTCAGCGCACCGCGGTAAAACGCTTGGCGCGGAAGGGGTTAATCTCATTTTGATGCTTTTATGTTGTAGTTTTATATAGTGTGAAGTTGACCGAAAGGTATCAGAGCGCTTACATGAGCACCAGTTTAATTACAGAGGGACACATTCATTTTTGGGCACGGGAAGATTCATTGATTTGCTCAGAATAACAGGATGCTATAGCCTACCGCCAATCTCGAACCTGGTCCCCCAGCTTCAAGGTTGGCCACCCTATCCCTTAAGCCACAACCTCTCTCCTTCTTTAAGATTTGGCTCTTTCATTAGGCACTAATGCCTAATGAAACAGATGTTACCATTCATATGGTACTAACTATTTCTAATTAATGGCATAACACTTGACACCAACCTCAACATGCAGCAGCATATCAGCAAGGCAACTAAGGGGGCGAACTTCCAAATAAATACTTTGAGGAAACTTAAACCCTTCCTCCCAGCAAAAGACTTCCAAACCGCAGTACAAGCACTAGTCATCCCTCGCATAGACTACGGCAGGGTGGCCCTCTGCGGCCTCCCCCTAACTACAACTGCTCCCCTCAGAGCGTCACTAAACGCAGCAGCAAGACTCATCACTGGATCTAAAAAACATTCGCATATCTCCCCTGACTTTAAATCCTTGAACTGGCTGCCTCTCGAAGCCAGAATACACCTGAAAATTGCCTGCATGACGCACAAGGCTATACACCTGAAATCACCCGGCTACCTCACCCATAAGCTGACAATTTCCGGCGGTTCCAGAACCACCAGAAGTACAAACAATCTTCTGCTGAAACCTCGAAGATTCCGAAAGGAAAAAACTTACAAACGCTCCTTCTCAGGAATGGCGCCTAGGATCTGGAACGCACTCCCTCCTGAAACCAGACTCATCTCCTCCACTCTTCTTTTTAAGAAAGAAGTCAAAAATATCCTTATGGCTAAATACACTTGAACAATTACGTTTGAGATACAATGAGATCAGTATTACCGGTCCGATTCCTATCCACATGTGTTGTTATTTATACTAGTCTAAAATGTTTAGGCTCCTGCTCCCTCATATCTGTATTATGTTCTATTTTTGTATTATCTACATTGTTGATGACCTACGTTCCAATTATGCCATGCTACCTCATACCTGTAATATATGTAATAGTTCTACTTTTATATTAACTTGTTGACCTGCCTTCCTACGATGCTCCCCTGTTTCCCCACCCTTCCACCTCCCTTTGTAAAGCGCTCTGTTATCTGCAAAGATCTTGTTCGCGCTATATAAAACTTTCAAAATAAATAAATAAACTGCATATCCTGTGGAAGGATGCGTCGTCCCCTGTGGGCACTACATGGGCCCAATGGTGGGTTATTCATTTAATATAACTCTTTGATGTCCAATGTGATAAGAACCAGTATTATACCAAGTGGTTTATGATCATTCTGGTTTTTAATCTAATGTAAATGTATTATTCAATTCATACATGGTCTTGATATGTGCATATTCCATTCAAGTGTGCTTCCTCAGCGATGTTTGGCGCTGGGGTTTGGGGCCATGTCGATCCGCACTCATTGCAAGTAGTGGAAAATGTGTCTTTAAGATATATATTGGCAGTCCTGAGCAGCACTTCATCATACATTTGTCTTTCTGAATTGGGTGTGCCGTATATTGTAGATCTTATAAAAATGGAACACATTCAAACGTTCCATATGATATCCCTCCTTCTTGGTTTACGCAATTAAATGCAATCCTGAATGGGTTTTGGAGGCAAGGTGGGGCGAGTCGGGTTGCACTTCACACATGTACTCAGTTTACCTACAGCGGCGGCATCGTAGCAGCAGACTTGTTTGCATATTACTCCGCCTCCCATCTTCTTGTCATTAACGAGTGGTGGTATAGTCCTCAGTCAGATCCAGCAAACACAGTGGAGTGGCTAGCTATGTCAGGCAGCTCTCTACAGAACATACTCTACACCCTTCCCCCGGCTTGCAGAATGGGCGTGCAATGATGGAGATGCACAGTGAAATCCATGGGCTGGTGGGAGAAGTGGACACAAACTACCCCTTCTGGCAAGGCACGAATTTGCGCCCCGTATCGGCGCTGGTGGGCTTCCGCAGGTGGGACCTCATCGGAATTTCCACACTGAGAGACATCATGCGGGGCACCGCACTTAAGTTGTCTCTGCAGTTATAGACTGAATTTCAATTACACAAATCCCAGTTTCACCGCTACTTACTTGTTCAACTCCTGGATTTGACTCACGGACCCCATTCTGACACCATAGCACGGCAAATTGTTCACTAACTGTACTCTCCTTCCTCTATTTTACCTGGGTTTTTTTTTTACTGCTTGCATGTATATATATTTGGATGGGTTGGGTGTCATTTGTGGCTCATATGGCCTGGTGTCCCACAGGCCCACTTGTTATGGGACAATGAACTGGGTACTGTATAATCCTGCATCACTGGTAATGTACTTGCAGGGTTCTGCCTTCTTTGTACCCTTGAAAATTAATCAAATGTATTGTGAAAAAAATGGAACCCATTCTATTATGCCATAGGATATGGTCATCAACTAAAACTATGCTTAAACAGGATATTTTAAATGATAGTTTTAATTTGGAAGGGGTACTAACTATCCCATGGTTAAGGTACGTTTGGGACTTCATGTGCGATCTGGGCCATCCAGAGTTCTGCACTAAGCCCAGCACCATGACCACCATAACAAGAATAGATTTATAACAAGCATTGGAAATGCAATAGGTCTCGCAATTACGCGAGTCTGAACTATTAGCATTGTAAATGATAATGCCCTTTATTTTTGCGTTCTGGTTTTTAGAACATAAATAAAAGGCTTTGTCATTTACAAGGCCTATAGCTTAAATTTTCGTTAAAACGAGACCTATTGCATTGCAAATGCTTGTTTGGAATACTTAGCCACAATATTTGCACATGCCCGTGTGATGGCCTTTTCAACCAGGCTTTGCTGGGCGTAAGTTTCTTTTTTTTGTTTAAACACCAATTTCACCAAACTTTTTATTACCTTTGCTGAGAGTGTAATTCCAAAACGTTTTGTGTTGCCTTGTGCGTTTTACAGAAGCTCACTGATCCATTTGTATGTTTTGCTGTTAAATCATTTTTTTAAGCCTGCAGTTCACTATCGAAATTCAGTGATTTAATTGGCTTTCAAATGTTCTCTGCCTGTTCTTTTTGTGGGATTTCCATACTAAGTAAAAAAAAGACAAAGATGTGTCGAAAACGTGCTTGAGGGAGAGGTGGGGGGAGGAAGCGACAGGAGCTGAAAACGTGCTCGAGGGAGAGGTGGGGGGAGGAAGCGACAGGAGCTGGGGGAGTGTAATACTTAGCCACAATATTTGCACATACCCGTGTGATGGCCTTTTCAACCAGGCTTTGCTGGGCGTAAGTTTCTTTTTTTTGTTTAAACACCAATTTCACCAAACTTTTTATTACCTTTGCTGAGAGTGTAATTCCAAAACGTTTTGTGTTGCCTTGTGCGTTTTACAGAAGCTCACTGATCCATTTGTATGTTTTGCTGTTAAATCATTTTTTTAAGCCTGCAGTTCACTATCGAAATTCAGTGATTTAATTGGCTTTCAAATGTTCTCTGCCTGTACTTTTTGTGTGATTTTCATACTAAGTAAAAAAAAGACAAAGATGTGTCGAAAACGTGCTCGAGGGAGAGGTGGGGGGAGGAAGCGACAGGAGCTGAAAACGTGCTCGAGGGAGAGGTGGGGGGAGGAAGCGACAGGAGCTGGGGGAGTGGAATACATGTACGTAGAAAGGCTGTGTTTGCGGGGAGAGAGAGGGGAGGTGCTGGTGTGGGAGGGGGGAGGTGCTCGTGTAAGAGAGGGGAGGTGCTGGTGTGGGAGGGGGGAGGTGCTGGTGTAGGAGGAGGAGTGCTGCTAGGGCAAGGCTGTGTTTGCGGGGAGGTGCTGGTGTGGGAGGGGGGAGGTGCTGGTGTGGGAGGAGTGCTGCTAGGGCAAGGCTGTGTTTGGGGGAGAGAGAGGGGAGGTGTTGGTGTGGGAGGAGTGCTGCTACGGCCTGGGGGAAGCTGGCTGGGGAGGGGGAGGAGAAATGCTGTTTATGGCCCAAAAGCGCGTGCCTGTGGCCACGTGAACTTCATGAAAACGCCAGCAAAAAGCTGGTGGTTTCATGAGGATTTCGAGCACTTGAATTCTCGATCCCTCAATGCGCTTGCGCGCAATGTAGGCCACGAGACCTAAAAAGAGGGCATCATTTTACTTGAATTACTTAGGCTATCAGCAGAAATAATAAAGCCTACGGTATTGTCTAATCAAATGATTTTAACAACATTCAGCAGACTTTGGTCCACTGTGCCCTGTGTCGCCTCAGATCTCCGTTGCATGGTTCAAATCCACCCTGATCCCAGTCTTTCGCTGGTGCGCATTGTGTTGTTTATTGTGTGCTTAATTTTTATTTATTGTGCCTGCTGCTGTGCGTAGTGATATTCCTTGCTCCTAGCTGTGTCCCCTTCTGTTTTTTCCCCGCTGCTGCTGACCTGTGACTCCTCCCCCTACTCCCTGCTCCCGCCTCCCAGCTGCACGTGCCTCCCCCCTCCTCTTCAAATGGCGGCCGCGCCACTGGCGCGCATAAGGCAAGCCCGTCTGCGCCCCTCTGCTACGACTCAGCCACCCTCCACGCACTCAACCCCGGAAGACACGCCAACTGCGTAAGATCCTCGCCGAACAACACCCACGGGCAGTTCTCGTGCAGACCCTGCTGCAGACCCTTCACCATCGAAAAAGCCCCCCTGACCGCCAATGGCACACCCGATGTACGCACCACCAAAATCCTAACTTGCATCCTTCTCAACATGCGCTCCCTGCACCATCATGCCATAGAGATCTGGGACCTGATCGACACCCTCTCAACCGAAGTCGCGTTCTTCACAGAAACCTGGACCAATGCCACCTCCGCCCCCAACATCGCCACCGCCATCCCAGACGGCTACAAGATCCAGAGAAGGGACCGGCCCACCGTCCAGGAGGAGGACTCGCCATCGCACATAAGAACCCCTTCAACTCTCCACATCCAGCACGAGTGACCCCCACTCCAACACAGAACACCTCCACTTAAAGATCCAGACTAGCCTCAGGACCACGCTAAGTGGCACCCTCATATACAGAACGCCAGGACCAAGCACTCGCCACACAACCACCATAGCTGAGCTCGCCACCCCCCACACCATCACCTCCACGGACTACATTCTAGTCGGGGACCTGAATTTCCACCTCGACAACTACCCCGATTCCACCACTCTCCTCGCTAACCTAGGACTGAAGCAGCTCGTCAACACGCCCAGCCACAGAGTGGGTCACACCCTATACCCCATCTTCGCAGGAGGAACCAACATCCGCTTCAGCCACTCCACCCAGCCCCTCTGGACGGATCACCACTGCGTCCATTTCACATTCAACTCCACCACTGCACCCAAACCCGCCCGCGCCCGAGATGACGGGACTGGAGCAAGGTCACAGAGGAGCACCTCAGCACCACCCTCTGGCAAAACCCCCCCTTCACCACGAACAACACCAACTCCGCAGCCATGGAATTTCACCGCTGGATCTCCTGCTGCGCCGACAGCTCGCTCCCCTCCGCCCACCAAACAACGCCCTCTGAAAGCCGCCCGGTTCACCACAGAGCTGCAAGAAGCCAGACGCTCCTGCAGATGCCTAGAGAAATCCTGGAGAAACCTGAAAGCAACTGAATCTCGGAACAACAATAAGAGTGCCCTGAAGGAATACACCAGCGCATAAGAGACACCAAACGAACCTTCATAAGAGACAAAGTGCAGACCAATGTGACCAACGCCAAGAAACTGTTCAACGTCATACAGCAGTTTGCCAAACCCACCTGCAAAGCCACAGACGTTACACCCTCCCAGGAACTCTGTGACAAGCTCAGCTCCTACTTGCATCTAAAGATCAAGGCCCTTTATGACAACTTCAACGAACCAACGACCAACACTACCCCCTACCAACTCCCCTGACAAGCCTGCAATCACGTCCTGGGATCCCTCTACTATCAAACTCATCACCACGACCATGAAGAAAACCCACTCAGGAGCCCCGATGGACCCCTGCCCACCGAACATATTCCACAGGGCCTCCGCCATCATCGCACCCGAACTAGGACGCACCGTCAATACCTCCCTTAGCTCAGGCATCTGCCCAGATGGCTGGAAACAGGCAGAGGTTAAACCCCTCCTCAAGAAACCTAAAGCTGACCCTACGGACCTGAAAAACTACTGACCCACCTCTCTCCTCCCCTTGGCGGCCAAAGTCACCAAAAGACTTGTAAACACCCAGCTGACCACCTTCATAGAAGAGAACTCCATCCTGGACGCCTCCCAGTCTGGATTCCGCAGCAACCACAGCACCGAGACCGCCCTCCTCGCCGCCACCGATGACTTTCGCATGCTACTGGATCAGGGACACACCATGGCCCTCATCCTTCTAGACCTCTCCGCAGCCTTCGACACCATCTCACATCGCGCCCTCGCGGCCAGACTTCACAACGCGGGAATACAAGGAGTCGCACTCGACTGGACCCAATCCTTCCTCTCCGGCAGAACCCAGAGGATCCGACTTCCTCCCTTATTCTCCAAACCCACGGAAATCAGCTGCACAATACTTCAGGGATCATCACTCAGCCCCACGCTCTTCAACATCTACATGGCACCCCCTCGCCGCCATCGTCAGATAGCATGGGCTCAGCATCGTATCCTACGCAGACGACACTCAGCTCATCCTCCTGCTCACAAAGAATCCAGAAGACACCAGACTCTGCTTCCAGGAAGGAATGAAGAAAGTCGCAGCCTGGATGAAGGACAGCTGCCTGAAGCTAAACTCAGAGAAAACCGAGTTCCTCATCCTCAGACCCCGCACCTCCGCCTGGGACAACACCTGGTGGCCCTCTGCCCTCGGGAGCCCACCCACCCCTAAAGACCACGCTCAAACCCTCGGCATCATCCTTGAATCCTCCCTCTCCATGACCCGCCAGATCAATGCCGCCGCCTCCACCAGCTTCCACTGCCTTCGCATCCTCCGTAAGACCTTCAAATGAATCGGCCCTGACTGTCGAAGGACCGTCACGCGCACACTCATAACCAGCAGACTGGACTATGGAAACGCACTCTAGGCCGGAATCAACAAAACTCTTCTACACAAGCTCCAAACCATCCAGAAAGCTGCAGCCAGACTCGTCCTCGGGAGACCACGCCACAAGCACATGACCCAACATCTACGAGGCCTCCACTGGCTCCCCGTTGAAAAGAGGATCACCTTCAAACTCCTCACCCATGCCTACAAATCCCTCAACAACGTCAGACCCAAATACCTCAACGAGAGATTATCCTTCCACGTTCCCAAGAGGAACCTCCGCTCCGCCGACCTCACCCTGACAGATGTCCCCCGCATACGCAGAAACAAAACCGACGGAAGAGCTTTCCCCTACATTGCAGCGAAAACCTGGAACGAGCTCCCTGTGAACATCAGACAATCACCGACCCTGCACACGGTCAGGAGAGACCTCAAGACCTGGCTCTTCGACTGACCCGGAGCAGCCAGCCCCCCTCCCACACAGCGCCTTGAGACCCTCACAGGTGAGTAGCGCGCTATATAAACACCTGCGATTGATTGATTGAACCTTATCACCATATCATACTTGGTGGTCATGATAGATTAGTACTGATCAGATTCAAACCAGGGTCTTTACATAGACTAATAAGCTTCCCAAGTATGAATGACTGGTCAGGAGGTATGCACTTGTGTCCCTGTGATGATCATTCAAGAACAATCAACACTTCCTGTCGATTTAGTTTGTAAATTTTATGATGTGCAAAGGAAAAAATTGATTTTATCAATTTTGAAATAATTTGGTCTTAGACAATGTCGCCCTGTTTTTATAGCATTACAGTTTTTAGAAAATGAATACGTTGTATGGAGACTATCAATGTTTTAAAAAAGTGTATTTAAATGCAGGAAAACTATTACAATGTGAATGCTAGATTTTCTAAAAAAATAATTTTAAAAGCCATTAATAAATTTGCGTTTTAGAGGAGATTGGTAGCGGACCAAAACAAAATGATTTCACACACGATGTCTTTTAATCTTTCTGTGTAATGTTTTGTGATTTTATGCGCTTTATGATTATCTAAACAGAAATTGAATAAGCTTTGTTGATTGGTTGATTGACTGCAAAGTTAGAAGATTTTGCAAAAAGAATTAGGTGACAATCTTGCTGGCGTACAGGGAGTGTGAAAGGTAAAACTGTAGGATGTATTTTTTTCTAACACAACAAAATTTAAAAACCTGTAATTTAACTGTACAAATATTTCAGAATGTATCAACAGCGAACCACAACTGAAGTACATACTTTTTATAGTTCTTAAATGTGATAGAAGCAAATATTTTAATAGGATCAAAACAAATAAATACACATTATGATGCACAAGTGAAATATTCTCTTTATTTCCAAACATTATGTTTGTGAGCCATATGGTAATGTTAATGTTAATGTTAATGTTAAAATAATTTTATATAGCGCACGGCTACTCCGGGGAGTGTCCCGGCGCTTTAATAAAAACTAAGAGACAGACATCGGGGGCGAAAAGGGACCAAGCAAAGGACCTACTGGACAAGGAGCCAGGACTTTAGCTCCCTCCTGAATCCCAATAGACTTGCGTTGAGTCTCATGGACACTGGCAGGGCGTTCCAAAGCTTGGGAGCCAGATAGCGGATAGTCGCACTAGTTCTGCGATGAAGCCCGTAAATGGCTCTAGCAGCAGCATTCTGCACGACCTGCAGGCGAGAAAGAAGAAGCTCCGGCAGGCCCAGGTAGAGAACATTGGAATAGTCCAAACGTGAACCAATGAGAGCCTGGACCGTAAGCTTCCGATGGCAAAGGGCCAGTAAAGGAAGAAATGTTCTCAGCATCTTAATAATACCGAAGCATTTGCCAACAAGACCCAAGACCTGAGGCTTCAAGGTAAGACCGTCGTCTATCTGAACCCCCAGATTCTTGGCCCTGGAGGACACAGCTGCGGGGGGAAACATAGCCGGCGGCCACCAGGACTGCCATCTGGGGTCGACGGGACAGCCAAAAAACAGCAGCTCCGACTTGTCGGAGTTGCATTTCAGGCTGTACCGTTCGAACCACTCAAAAACGGCTCCCAAACAGCCTCTGATCTGCCCCCCATCGAAGTCTGACCCCTTCTGACTGGTAAAAAGAAGCTGGGTGTCATCAGCATAGGACACGATCTGGGCACTGAAGGACTCCGCCAGAGCTGCCAGGGGTGCCATATAGATGTTAAACAACGTAGGGCTCAAAACAGAGCCCTGAGGCACCCCTACCTCGAGAGGTGGCATCTCGGCGGAGAACGGAGGGGCCCAGACCGTTTGCCGGCGGCCGGCAAGAAAGGACTTAAACCAATTAAGCACCGCTCCCCGCAGCCCAATCTCCCTGAGTCTTAAAAGGAGACTGCCGTGGGGAACGGTGTCAAAAGCCGCCGACAAGTCCAACATAATCAGCATGGCCTTACCTCCCGCATCCAACACCTCTGATGGCATCCGTCACCTCCAGTAGAGCCGTCTCCGTACTCATGTTGGCCCGAAAGCCCGACTGAGTATCATGGAGGATGTTGTTGCTCTCAAGGAAGTTCGCCAGAGAGGAGTGAACGTGCTTCTCCACGACTTTAGCCAAAGCCGGGAGGAGGGAGATAGGTCTATAGTTGGCGTACAACAGAGGGTCACGATTAGGCTTCTTCAGAAGCGGCAGAATCAAGGCATGTTTCCAAGCCTGAGGAACAACTCCTGAATTCAGCGAACAGTTGAGCACAGGGTTTATAAGCTCATTAATGGCAGGAGCCATTTTTGCCAAAACCTTCGCTGGACAAGGATCCCATGGCGAGCCCGATTTAAGTTTAGAGATCAGATCCAGAGAGGAGGCAAGAGAAAGAAAGGGGAAAGTAGCCAGGACCGGACCATCGTCCGGGAGTGATACAGAGAAAGGGGCGTATATATCAGAGGGGATCACCAAAGTGGAAAGGGGAAATGAGTCTTGGATAGTCTTGATTTTGGACGTGAAGGAAGTGGCCATAAGAGACACCCAGGATTTGGAGTGATGATGTGTGGGAAGAGCTGAGCTGGGAGAGATGAATTCCTTGACAATAAGGAAAATTTCCTTACTGGCCATAGCAGCAGCCTCTATTCTACGAGTCAGATAAGCTTTCTTCTCCACCAAAATACTACCATGATATCTCTTGATGGCCTCACTATAAACGATCTTATCCAAGGGGTCGTAATGACGGCGCCAGGCTCTTTCCGGTATCTTACAGCTGCGGCGCAGAACAGCCAGGGAAGCTGAAAACCAAGGGGCAGATGTCCGAATACTGTTTTTGCGGACAGTTGAAACAGGGGCTAATTCGGCAAAACGCTCCGTCAGCCAGCTCTGCAGGCGGTCAATATCGACCTCAAGACTGCCTGACAGCTGGCAGGGATGTAAAGTGAGAGCTTGAGCTAGCATGTCCGGCGATACTCGACTAAAAGCTCTTGACGTTTGACGAAAACACTCTGAGGGTCGAGCAATGGACTTGTTAGTCAGGGAAAGCTGAAATTTGATGAGATAATGATCTGACCATGAAACCGGTTCAGGGGGAGATACAGCAATAGGGGTTGTGGAAAACACCTGGTCCAGGGTATGCCCTTTATTGTGTGTGGGCGTGGTAATAAAGGAAATAAGGTCTAAAGGGGCAGTTGCATCCATTAGCTTGATGGTGTCAGCATCAGAACTTATGTCCATGTGAATGTTGAAATCCCCCAACAAAAGGCACTGATCTGTTTTTAAACATATAGCCGCAGCGGCAGCGTGAAGGTCTTCATAAAATGAACTTAAGGGTCCTGGGGGTCGGTAGACTAAGAGCCCCGCACAGGTCTGATGGGGGGACAAAGATAGAGAGAACCCCAGAGATTCGCATCCCGAGATATCGTCGGTGGGGATTAAGACAAAAGGGAAGCTTTTGTCGACTATCAGGGCTATCCCACCTCCTCTGCCCTGAAACCTGTCTTTCCTGAAGATGACATAATTTGGAGGGATGGATGCCGCGAGGTCAGGTCCAGAACAGGGCCCAAGCCAAGTCTCAGTAAGGAAAAGACATAGAGGTTTAGAGTCAACTAGAAGATTATAGATATCCTGACAGTGTTTACTGAGAGATCTCGTGTTCAGCAGAAAGCAGGATAAAGATTTGGGCAGGTCGCGGGAAAGCGGAGCCGTTGGTCCAGCCAAACCCCACCCCACAAGCAGAGCAGCGTTTTTTGTAGGCATACCTCCCAGGAAAGTTTTTATGACAATTGCCTGCATTTCCTCGTAGGGAAAGAAGCTCCGCAGAGGTGTAGGTACACATACTTTAAAAAAACGACTGAATAGAGAGTGGTAGAAAAGCACCGCCCGCACCCGTCCACTTCCGTGACGATGACGGGCGCAGACGGGCTTCCTTAGGCGCTCCTTTGGCGCGATAGTAGGCACGCCCGCACGGCGCGTCCGCTGCACGGAGGAAAGCGCCTCTAGTTTTATACCAATCAGGCTACAGGTGAGAAGACCGCCCCCTGGTCCGCCGACCAGCGTGTCAGCAATCCTCCCTAAGATGGCCGCTGATGCAAAGTGCAGCCTCCCAGCCTACCAGTCCCAGGATGCCGTGCGGTCCCTAGTCAGCCCAGCAAGGTATGGGGAAGGTGATCGTAAAATTCCACCGCGATGCTGTTGCCACCCAGCAAGGCGAGGAAGTGCGGTGAGGAAGGTGCACAAGTCAGGGGCAGGAGACCACCCGGCTAATTCGCCTCAGGTGGGAAAAAAAGAAGAGAGCAGGGAGAGAGGAAGTATGCCGTCAGGTAAGGCAGAGATGAGAGAAACACAGCGCTAGCAGTCAGCGCGCTAACTGGAACAATGCAGCGCTATCCAAACGCGCTCACAGTCAGCGCGCGATAGCACTAATACAGGCACACAGGATGAAATTAAAATACAGTTAAAAAGCACTGTCGGTCAGCGCAAATAACAAATGAGTTAAAAAGCACAGCAATGATCCTGAATGCCACGATCCCAAACGCACCCAGCATCCACCTCCTATTACAGCGAGGGGGGGTACTACAGTTTTACCAGTCTGTCTGTTAAAATTTGATGGCCATTTCATTGGAAAATGTCTGTGTGTAAATGACAGTGCACTGTCACACCATGCATTAATAATAATATATCTCCTAAAGCGTGCTCCAAAACTCAGCGCCAGTGACATACCATACACTTTCCAGTTTCCTGCTGCCTACATTTGCCCACGTGTTCTTTGTATGACAACTGAAATCTTCACAGTCCTTCTGACTTCAGTGATGTAACGTCGATGGCAGCACCCCCACTCTGAAAATTATTTGAGCACCGTATTGCCAATTAGAAAGAGATTTACTCAAATGGCCAGTCAAATCCAAAAGTTACCAGAAAGTGTTGAGGGCACCTAACTAACTTAAAATGCAATTTGTGTTCAAGGTGCTACATCATCTTGACACTCAGGTGAAACCCTCATGCATTTTTTTCTTGCATTGATGTCTCCTTGACTCTCAGCCGAAAGCACACAATAAAGTTGAAGGAAAAGTGTCCCCTCTTTAGAGCAAAAGGTGTGTAGGCTGGTTCTGTCTTGTGGTCATTGCTTTTTGTAGGAGTTGCTGAAGCCAGGCCACATGCTGGCCCCCTGAAACTAGATTAACCAAGTCTCCTTCATGATGAATATTAGAAACCTGCAGGCTTTACAAAACATTCTAGAGGGAGGGAGGGGGGACTGAGAGGAGTAGTGTGGGGAGGCATGCAGGTCCCACTAAACCCAGAGGGCGCCCAGTAACCCTCTGAAATTCATACATAAAGGGGAACTCCATAGGTGCCAAATTTTCTGATTGCTTTTGTGTAACATTTCCATATTTTAGTGTGCAATCGTGCGACATCTCAATTCTTTATGTACAACACTGCAAATGAAACTTCACTGCGAGTAGAATAAAGCAATTGTCTCCACATTATTAATTGGGTTTTGTAGAGCGCGTAGTAACCCGTGAGTATCCCAGCGCTGAAACCACGACACTCGAAACAGAGGTGAGCCCGGGGGAGAAGGGAAGTATTACGGGAAAAGGTGATCTCACATTGTGAGATACATTTCAGAAAATAGCCCCTTTTGTTGGATGTAATAGTCTAAGAAGGTCATTAAAACAGATGAAGTGCTCCTGAAGTGCTCATGTAGGTTCACTAACGTACTTACCTTTTCTAACAGGATTTGTTGTGTCATATTAAACTACAAGCTGGGTTGAACTGGGACAGAAAATAGTCCTGGGCACCAAATTAAAAGTAGTCGCCATTAGTGAAGTAGGAAGCTGAAAAAAAGTGTCTCATGTTTGCAAGTTGGGGGAGGGGGGGCTTGTACTTGTAAAGACACCCTGTATATGGTTTTGCAAGGTATGGAAAACTGCATCTATTTGGGCTTCCTGCAGGCAATGGTTGTTTTAATATCAGGAAAACCAAGAGTAAAAGCAACCCAGCAGACCATGAGCTAGGCCTACAAAACAGTCAAAAAAGCAGCTCGCACAATGGCCTGCCAGACAAGACGAGCCAGTCAAGCACTGCCTGATTGCCTTTAGGCACGTCCGGCCCTGACTACAAGTCTTTCAGAAGCAGTACTTTAAATAAAACCACCTATTAAGCCATAATACAGGCATCCTATAAAAAACAGTACAGGAAATATCTGACATCCAACTTCAAAGACAAGCGGGAATACCTTAGTTATCCAAATGTGCTGTGATGCCATACTAATAGCAGAGGGTGCAATTCACAAGAGACCGGGACCCCCAAGGGTATGGAGAGAACTAGAGACGAAAAGACGCATGCTCAAACACCTGGATCTTGATAGAGCGGCATATGCCTTATTGCGCTTGCAACACAAATTTTACTTGTGTGGAGATAAAGGGGGTAGGATGCTCGCGCATAAATTACGCACGGGTGCGCATGCCTATACCATCACAGACATCAAAGATCGCCAGGCGACGACCCACACCACTGACACTGCCATTGTTGACACCTTTCGCCACTTTTATCAATCATTATATACGAGGGAGGGCGCACCGCATGAGAACATAACGGAATATCTGGCATCGTCCGGTATCATGCCCCTGTATCCGGAGTCGGCTGAAGCGTTAGATTTGGAGATCCGAGTAGAGGAGGTTATATCGGCCATTTCATGGCTAAAGTTGGCTAAATCACCTGGGCCCGATGGGTTCTCAGCTATTTTTTATAAGACATACTGTAGGGAGCTGGCTCCTTTTTTGACTCGGCTCTTCAATTCCTTCCTTGACACTGGGATGGTCACTCCCTCCATGACTGAAGCGGCCATAACGGTCATTCTCAAACCTGGGAAGGACCCTACGGATTGCGGCTCTTATAGGCCGATCTCGCTCCTCAACATTGATGCTAAATTATTTGCAGGAGTGTTGGCGGCGAGGCTTAGCCCTTTAATGGATGGAGTGATTGGTCCTGATCAAGCAGGGTTTATACCAACCAGGCAAAGGGGGGGATAACACTAAGAGGCTCCTCCACCTGCTGGACTTGGTATACCGCTCTAAGGCGCAGGCTTTTCTGCTGTCTATTGATGCAGAGAAAGCCTTCGACCGTGTGGACTGGGGCTATATGTTTGAGGTGTTGAGGGCCTTTGGTATAGGTGATAACTTTTTGCGATGGATCCAGTGCCTCTTCGCAGCTCCCAAAGCGGTAGTGAGGGTGAATGGATGTAGGTCGGCCCCCTTTTCCATCACTAGGGGAACACGACAGGGGTGTCCCCTCTCCCCTCTACTTTTCGCACTTTACATGGAGCCCTTCGCTCAGCGCATTCGAACCCACGCTAATATCTCGGGTATCCGCTTTGGGGCCGATGTCCATAAAATCAGTCTCTATGCGGACGATGTCATCTTGGCGTTGATTGACCCCCACTCTTCCCTACGGTATCTGTCTGCAGAACTCCTTGCCTTTCACAAAGCGGCGGGGTTTAAAGTTAATTTCTCTAAATCACAAATTCTCAATATCTCGATCCCGGACTCTGACGTAGTGGACCTGCAGAGGGACTTTGCGTTTCAATGGGGGCACTCAGACATCCCATATTTGGGTATACAACTAGCCCCAACCCTAGCCAGGACCCTTTCCTTAAACTATGCCCTGTTAGCTGATCAGGTTACTAAGACCCTATCTGACTGGTCCCACCTTAAATTGGCATGGTTTGGCAGGCTGGCCGCAATTAAGATGACAGTGCTTTCCCGCATACTCTACCTTTTTCAGATGTTGCCCCTGAATCCACCGCCGGGCATGTTGAGGAGACTTCAGGGGTTGCTTAACAAGTTCCTGTGGAACAACAAAAGGCCGCGCTTTGCGTTCACAGTGACTACTTCCCCGAAGGCTGCTGGTGGCTTGGGTTTCCCTCTGCTCTCTGCATACTTCCAGGCATCCTGTCTTAGATTCATAGTAGAATGGAATAGGCCCATGTCCAGTAAACATTGGCTCTTTATGGACCAAACGGCAGCTGGATGTAATATCTGGCGAGAGCTTTGGCTACCGCGCAAATGCAGGGCGTGGGGACTGTACTCCTCCCCGGTGGCGTCTCCGACGCTGAAGGCGTGGGACCAGTTAGCGCTACGTAAGGGTTGGACTTCCTTCCCCTCCCCAATGACACCCATAGTGGATAATCCTGACTTTCCACCGGGCTGCGCGTCTCCGGTCTTTCACCGCTGGCAAGAGAAGGGCTGCAAGCGGGTGGGCAAGCTCTTCGATTTGGACGGGCTGGTCCCGTTTTCCACACTACGGTCGGATTATTTTCCGTTGGCCAAGGAGGACGCATTCTATCATGCACAAGTGGCGCATTGGGTGACTCTCCCGGCCAATGTAGCCCTCATGTCGCGGCCGCTAACGGCCTTTGAACGATGGCTAGTTTGCAAAAAGGATGACAGGAGCCTCATCTCGGAACTCTATGCGATGATTTTGCGCTGCCCCTGGAAACAACGTACAAAGGCGCAAGTCCGCTGGGAGACGGAGTTAGGGCATCCCCTGTCGACCAAAGAATGGGAGCATGTGTTCTATCGGGCGCACCATACGACCTCTAACGCTGCAGGGACTGAATCAGCCTACAAAACAGCGACCTATTGGTATTATACCCCAGCGCGGTCAAGATGTGGGATAAGGCGAAGTCAGGCCTCTGCTGGAGGGGATGTGGGATGTCTGGGAATCTCATTCACCTACTGTGGCGCTGCCCGAAGTTGGAACGCTGTTGGGCAACAGTTCTTGATGAGCTGGATGCTGCTTTTAAGATCACACTACCCCGGCTACCTGACACATTTTACTAGGGCTACCCCACCGATACCTGATACCCGGGATTGGATTCAGCGATTGTGGCACACCCTTGCTCTGGAGCGACTTTCCTTTGGCATGGAGGGGAAGGGTTCGGAATATGCTAGCCTCTGGCCACCGTTTCTACAGATCTTGTCCAAAGACCTTCGGGAGGTGATGTGCCCAAAGTACTTGCAAAGCATACAACTTATACCCCTGGAACCTGTAGGCGCCACGCCGCGCACCTGAAGACCTGTTAGCTGCAGCCAGGCAAGGGGGCCGAGTCCCTGGGGACAAGTGGCATTTAGTGAAGCTGATGCGGAGTGGGGTGGGTGTGGGAGGGTGGGTGAGGGAGTTTCGGACGGGTGTAGGGTTGGGGTTAAGGGGGTCCCTTTTTCTTTGTTCCCCTTTACTCTTTTCTTCTAAAAAGCGGAAGCCATGCTCCAGGTGGGGCGGTGGTGCTGCATCAGATACGCGGGGTCGAACTCCGGGATGTAGACCCAGACGCTGTGTACGATTATTGTGTGAATCCGCCCTGCAGGCGAGTCGATGTAGGCAGCTGGGCTGTGTTCTAAGATGTCCTGTCCGCATAATAAAATGTTTGATTCTAATAGCAGAGGGTAAGCTATATATGTTAAAACAACACCTCAGTCTGCAGAGACTCACATTACGGGGAAGCCATGTCTTACACTATAAAATGGCTCCTCCAGCATCCAATCAAAGTGTACTTTCATCCCTTTGACTCAGTGGTCGAAGTGGGCAGGATCTGACAGGCATGACAAGCCCTTACTTTTTTATTTTAAGAAAAACAGTACCACTACTTATTGTGGATAGACAACCGTCACAGGACAGTTATTTCTGACAGTTGAAATGCTTCAGCTGAAGTGTAAGGCAGGGAGTCTCCTGTGTTATGAATCTGAGGGAGGGGCAGGCAGCTAAACAAGCCTTATTGCCGGGGGGCTTGCTTGCCTGAAAAAAATGGAAATGTGTGCAACTGGTCAATATGCAAATATAAAAGGTGCTTGGAAGTCGGTATTGGCTTTAATTGACAAAAGCACTTGAAGCTTCCCGATGACACAGATCAATTATTTTTTAGTGGTATTGAAAGGGAGTTACCATTTAAGCTGTGAAGTGTGTTCTGTTAAAAGACAGTTATAAAAAACTTGCACTACATACAGTCTAAGTATTTTTAAAATGTATATTTTGGAAGCACTTTATCTTATACCTTTTTGCACATTTTATAGAAGCTTATCTTATGCTGTGTGTAATGCAAGTTTGAAATAATGACTTAAGTATTCACAGTGCTTTCTATCGCAGACTGGAACCTCGTAGCACTAAACATACACAAGTCACTATTAACCAACCAGGTTTCAATTCTATGGCTCTCTAGTTACACACACAGACTTCTGTAATGCTTTCACTAATATAGAGGTTTCATAATGTACGATAGTTCATTACTTTCTATGTAGTTACTTGAAGGTGAAAGACTGAAAAAAGTAACAGAATATTTTGTTTTTTAGCCACGCCTTTGGCCCCCAACCCATTGCGTGAAGTGTTGCAGTTCCCATACTATTTTTAATGCACTTCTACCCCTGCTTTGAACACGGACCTGGGACCTGGAGAACTGGGTTCGAGTCTCGGTAACGACGCCAAAACCTCCTGTGATTCTGGGCAAATCACTAAGGGCCAGATGTAGGTAGGCCAATACCGGTCGGTAACGCCGGATTTACCGATTTTCGGCCGTTACCGACCGGTATTGGGCATTCGGGATGTAGGGGACCCGAAAACACCGAATCGGTAAATTTACTAAATCGGTTAAAGTTACCGAATCGGAAACCTTACCGAATCGTAAAAAATACCGAATCGGAAAAAATACCGATTCTGTAAAGTTTCCGAATCGGTAAATTTACCGATTCGGAAACAATACCGAATCGGAAAATATACCGATTCGGAAACATTACCGAATCGGTAAATTTACCGAATCGGAAAATAAGAAATGGTAAAATGAGTTTATGAGATGTAGGAAACCTCTTAAATAACGATTTTGCATGAAATTAGGTACTTAAGAGTCGGTATTTACAATGGATTCAAATCAGGTGGTAAACAGGTGCATGGTATAAAAAAGGCCCCAAAATGCAACATTTTCACCAGAATGGCGGCATTCTATGTCATTGCGAGGCGGATACGGCTACAGGCAGAAGGAGAGAGGGTCTGGAGGAGGGAGGAGCAGGTGTACACGCAGAGGATCACTCTATTCCAGCTTACTGAGCCTGAGATCCTCCAAAGGTACAGTCTGGCTCCCCAAACTATCCTGGACCTAATCAGGGACCTTCACCCACTATTGTACCATCCAACCACAAGGGCACACGCCATCCCACCCCATGTGCAGGTGCTGTGCAGCCTACACCTGCTTGCTTCTGGGAGTTACCAGAGTGTGCTTGCTGTGGTAGGTGGGGTGTCCCAGAGCTGTCTGTCACGTTTCTTTAAAAAATTCCTTGATGCCATGTTGCAGAGAATGCATTTGTACATCAGCTTCCCTGCAACGCATGCAGAACTGCTAAGGACAAAGACAGACTTTTATCAGATGGCGCATTTCCCAAACATAATTGGATGTATTGATGGTACCCACATACCAATATGCCCACTTGCTGCCACAGAGTACATTTATCGAAACCGGAAGTCCACCCACACCATAAATGTACAGGTGATCTGTGATTCCAAGTACATGATCACTGACCTAGTAGCCAAATTCCCCGGGAGTACCCACGACTCCTACATCTTCCAAAACAGTGGGATCTACGCATGCCTGACGGCGGGGGAATTTGGAGAAGGATACTTGCTAGGTAACACACTGTGTGAAACTCCCTTGAAACGTATTACAGGTGGATGTGTGTGTGTGTGCATGTGAGTAATGTTTTTTCTCTTGCCATTAGGGGACAGTGCATATGCCCTCCGGTCCTTCATCCTCACTCCCTACCTCAACCCTACAACACCAAGTCAGAGGAGATATAACAGGGCACACAAGACAACCCGTAACATTGTGGAGCGCACCTTTGGCATGTGGAAGAGCAGGTTTCGCTGCCTCCACAAGAGTGGAGGTGCCCGCCAGTACACACCAATCATCTGCTGCAAGATGATTGCAGCCTGTGCTATGCTGCACAACCTTGTGGTCAAGAAGGGCACAGCAGTGGAACTCTCAGATTACGAGGACCATATGATGAGGAAGCAGTGCCTGAACCACACGCATTTGGAGTTGCAACACCTACTGATGGCAGACACAGGCGGGATGAGATCACACGCAACTACTTTTAAGTGAGTTAAGATACACAGACAGGTGGAGTATGCACCAAATGTAGTTTAATTTGGTAAAGAGGTAGATTTTCAAATCACAACCGTGCAACAAAAAGTATTTAACAGCAATGATGTCAGTCCTGGTTCACGTCACCATGAACTTTAAAAAGTCATTTCCTTCCTCGCTTCCCTGTAACACCTGTAGGTTGCTCACCCTGCTCACTGTCTTGCTTGCCTGTGGCCTCAGCGTGGCGCCTGCTCCTCCTTGTTTCAGGGACAAGGGTGCTTCCTATGCTGCTCCTGCTGGTGCTCTCCTCACTGACAGGCACATCCAGAGCAGCTGTATGTGCAGTTTGGGCATTTAACAGCGCCTCAAGAGCACTGGTCATCCTGCCCATGCCACTAGTGACCTCATTGGTGTTTTGGGTCATGGCCTCCTGCAGGTTACTGCTTCTCCTGCATGACAGTGATGTGGCAGTGGCCAGGCGGTTGATGGCTTTAGTTAGTCCATGACCACGCTGACTTTCTCTGCGCCGTGCCTCGAAATCAGTGTCTAGTTTGGTGCATAGCAGCTGCACTGAGTTGCCAATAACGCGCATCCCTGCTGCCATCTCTTTGTTGACGTGTACCAGCTCACTGATGCCCTTTCCTATTTCCCCAATGTTGCTGTTCAGGGACCTCATTTGCCGTTGGCATGCCTGGATGGCTCTTCCCTGCATCCTCTGTATCCTCACCATTCTCCCCTCAACTGGTGCATCTGCTGGCCTCTCTTGGACTCTGCGGCGTCTTGCACCACTATGGACCACCCCTGCACTGGAGTGCCTTGTACCAGTGCTGACATCTGCAGGCAAGTTGTGTGTGTCGTCGCCCTCACTGTCAGCTGCTGCAGACTCCATTCCTATGAGTGGGGCCACTACATGCCTCCTGCTGGGTTGTGATGCAGGTGTGGACTCATGCTGTGATGCTGGCATTTCTGGGGATGACAGCAACAGAGGGGATTGTGATCTGTCAGGGGACGCCAGGAAGTCTTGAGGCATCTCTGTGCCTTGTGCAGGAGGATGGCTACTTGATGCACCTGTGTCCTGTGGTACGGTGTGGGTAGTTGGACCTGCTTCCTGACTGTCCTCTGATGGAGCGAGGTTTACAAATATATTTTATTTCGACTCGCAAAGTTAAAACTTCCATAATTAAATAATTGTACTAATAAGCATGGAGTGAATTATATTAATCAACTTAGATTAAAACGCATACATGATATGAGGGTTTAACATTTGTGCTCTATGTTGCAATTGCATGTACGTAAAAAAATAATAATAAACTAACCTTGTCTATTGTTTATGTCAGTATTAAAATGCGGCTGTTTAAATTAATGGCATGTGCTTATTTGTGTGTGCTTATGTTATGTCTTATCCTTATGTGGTGTAAATACTGAAATGCTTCAGCTAGGTAATATAGATTAATGGGTTAATATTTAGCAAAGGTGGGTGGGTAACAGAATGAATTCTAATTCTTTCATAAATTATTCTTTTGTGTTTCTTTGAATACTAGTTTTCCATGAGAGGGGCCTAAAGCCTGAGGCCTAACGTTGTTAAAATGGTGTGGTCGAGTCCTGTCCAGAAAGAGCAAGAGTGTAATAAAAGAATCATCGATATTCTTTTATATATTTGGTAAAGTAGTTTATTCCATTCATAAAACTCCACCCAGTTATGGAGCGTCCGATCAGTGGCAAGCCAACGGTTACAATGGCAAACCGTAGATCAAGCGTCCATGCGCGGGTGACATTACATTCATAAGTAAATATGTTTATGCACGAGCAGTAGCTCGTGTGGTTTGTGGTTGATAACTATTAACAGTATTGTCATACGCCGCGTGAATCATCACGCGATGTATGACGCACATTTATACATTACATCACCTTCCTCCTTACAATAGCGAACAATGAATAATTAAGATAATATTTAGAATTTAACAAATTCATTGTATCTTTCCGGTGCTTTGATACGCCTGCCAAAAGAAGAAAAAGTTTGGTTAATGGTAGTATTCTGGGGATCTATACAATGTCTGATGGGAAGTTGTTCACAGGTTTGGTTTGGAGTAAGAGGATCTTTTGGTATATGTGGAACATTTATCCAAAAGCTCCAGTCTAGATTATCAGAATTATTTTTGTACACTTTACTTTTAATAATTTCAGCTTGGTGATCTGTCACTTTTACTAATTGTCGTTTATTCCACCAACCCCTTTTGTCAAGGAAAGCGGCCCCCTTGCTAACTTTCAATACTTGGACAGGTGTGAAAAATTTCGAACGACCTTTCGTTACTTTTCCAGGATTTTTAATTAACACCCAGTCACCTACTAGAATATTTACAAGATTACTATTTGAACTACTGTCAAAATGTAATTTCATTTGTTTTTGTTTTTCTTGAACAGCATTTTTAATTGAATGTAAATCAGGAGTTTTCCTTACAGTATCTTGTTGTAACCAAGATGGGAATAAAACGGAACGATTTTCTCTCCCTCTCAGAAGAGAAAAAGGGGATACACCTGTTACACAATGGGGGACGTATTATAGTGCCAGACTTTTTGTGTAACGAACTCCCCCACTTTGTAACCACAAGACACTGCAGTCTGTATACCTTCTTTAATTACCTTATTCCCTCTTTCTACAAGTCCGTTTGAAGATGGGGAATATAAGGCTACTTTCAGTTGTTTGATATCCAATTCTTTCAAAAATTTACACATTTTATCTGATACAAAGTGTGTTCCATTATCTGTAACTATAGATTTTGGAGGTCCTTCTAAATCAAAAACTTTCTTAAGGAAAGTTATAGTGGAATTTGAGTCTGGTGATTTAACAAAATCAAAATACATCCATTTTGAAAAATAATCGACTAAAAGGATTACATATTTATTTTCTTGTTGTAGAATGGAATATGGACCTGAAAAATCTACTCCAACTTTTTCCCAGGGGGAATTTGGAAACTCAGTGGGGTGTAAGGGAACTTTTAAAGTACGCCAATGTTTGTCTGATAATAAACACTCAGGGCAAGAATCAATTAAATTTTTGACCTGGGTATCCATTGATGGCCACCAATAGTTTTGTTTGATTCGCATGGATGTCTTAGTTATTCCTAAATGACCTTGATGAGCCATATTAATAATAGGTTCTCTCAGTTTAAAAGGGGGAACAAATTTCTCACCTCTTCGAACTATATCGTTTTCAACAAAGAGTTCTTCTGCAATTTGAGCGAAACTTCGTAGATCTCCGCTCAGACTTTTAGGTTCAGGCCAATATTGTGTAGTAAATTCTATAACTTTCAACAACACATTGTCAGTTTTGGTGGCATTTTTCCAATCCTCTTCGGAAATAATGTCACTAATTTCATTTATAGCGTCCACTAAAGTAACACACTATACATCTTCTACTAAAATGTCTTCTTCATCATCTTTGATCATAGCCATTCTGGATAGGCAATCAGCACGAAAATTCTTGCCTCCTACAATATGCTTAACTGTAAAATTAAATTCTTGTAATTTTGATACTAGTCTCATAAGCCGTGCTGACAAAGATGTAGAGTTAGACTTATTAAATATATAAATCAGGGGTTTGTGGTCTGTAACCAACTCGAATTTCCTCCCCCAAATATACATTTTGAATTTGTGAACGGCCCATGCACAAGCTAGAGCTTCTCTTTCTATTGTACTGTATCTTTGTTCAAAATCTTTAAGAGCTCTAGAAGCGAATGCGACTGTTTGTTCTTGTCCGTTAACTTTCTGAGTGAGTACTGCCCCTAGTCCAGAAATACTTGCGTCAACTGTAAGTATTGAGATGGCATCCTCTCTAAACGCATGTATGGCTTTTGCTGAAATAATCATTTTTTTAATTTCACAAAAGACCTTGTTTAATTCATCAGTCCAAATGAAATTGGACCCTTTTCTTAAAAGTTGTCTTAATGGTTCGACCAGTTGTGAATATGATTGTACAAACCTAGCGTAGTATTCTGCTAGTCCGAGGAAAGATCGCAAAGCGTCTTTATCTGGAGGGGGTTTTGCATCTTCAATGGCCCTGATAACAGAAAATTTGGGAGTGATACCTTTGTCTGAGACAGTATGGCCCAAGTAGTCAATTTTGTTTACTGCAAATTTGCATTTATCTTTATGAACTGTCATATTCCTAGACATTAAAATTGATAGGACTTTTCTGAGAATTTTATTATGTTCGTCTAAAGTTTCGGCAAAAATTAAAATATCGTCTAGATATGCTTGTACACCTGTAATCCCTTGTAGTAATTCATCCATCAGCTTCTGAAAAACACTACCTGCAGACGCTAAACCAAAAGGGAGGCGTAGGAATTTGAAAGCCCCAAAGGGGGTAATAAAAGATGTAAGTTCTTGGGACTCTTTAGACAATGAAACTTGGTGGTACGCTGACCTTAGATCTATCAGCGAAAACCATTTTGCTTGTCCAATGTTTGCCAGAAGTTCATGGATTCTTGGGAGTGGATGACAGTCAATGATAATTTTCTTATTTAATGAGCGTAAATCCGCACACAATCTAATTTTTCCTGTCTTTTTTCGAATAACTACAATTGGTGCGACCCATTGAGAAGAATTGACAGGTGTAATGATGTTTTGTTTGCATAAATCATTTAACATTTCTTTTAATTCTGATCTTACACTCAATGGGACTGTTCTGACTTTATGTGCTATAGGCTGAGCTCCCGGTATCAATCTTATTTTGTGCTCGAATCCTTTCACGCTTCCAACCATTTCATCAAAAACGGGTTTAAATTCTGATAAAATGTCATGTATATTTACAATAGTGTTCTCTATGATAGCAATAGGAAGACCATCAGTAGCAGTTTTGAATTTAGGTAAGTCTCCTACTTTGATGGGATTATCGTCACCAGGTACTAGATAAAGTCCCATCATGGCTAGATCTTTCCAACCCACAATGTTTTTACCTTTTTCTGCAACATACATTTTTGTAACTGTTTCTCTTCCAAGACACTGAACCAATCCTTCAAAATAACCTAACATGTTAATATCCTTCTCCCCAAAAGCTTTTGGGTTGACATCAGTTTTCATTAACTCAACTCTTTTGTCCCATTTTTCATAAAAAGTAGAGTCTCTGAGTATTGTATATGGCGAACCCGAATCTGCCATGACTTGTAAATGAACATTATCAATAATGGCGGAACATAAAGGACCCTTAATAGATTCTACATCGCCATTTGAATCCAAAGTTACTACAATGTTTTTAAAAGAATTTGAACAAGAATCTACATCAATGCAATTAACATTTGTGTGCCTCTTTGCAAATCTACAAACGCCTTGAAAATGGCCAATTTTCTTACAGATAGAACAACGTTTCTTGAGTGCTGGACAGTTTGTAGCATTTCCTAAGTGGTCTTTTGATCCGCATCTGTAACAGAAAATGTTCTTTTTCTTTTGAAAAGGTTTATAGTTGAATTGAGTTTTGTTTTTAGAATTAATTGAACAAACAGCTCCTTCTTGGTCAGAATCAGAGCAATCTAAGGCATTAATTCCTTGTTTGGATGGTTCCATTACCACCTTACTAGTTAATGTGGAGCGTTCAATACTAAGAGCAAGGTCAATGACTTCATTCAACGATGGGTTTTTACATCCAAGGATCCTTTGTTTAATTTTCCTAGACACGCAATTGAATACAAATTGGTCTCTTATAAATTTATCTGGGGAAGGTTCAAAATTACATGTGATAGCAAGTACTCTAAGAGCAGCAATGTATTCTTCTACCTTCTCTTCCTCTTTTTGTTTCCTGGAATAAAAATTGTGTCTCTCAAGCATGATATTAGGTTCATCACAAAATTGTTTTTTTAGTCTAGCGATGGCTTCAATATATATATTCCAAGGGTTTTCTCCACTTTCGTTTTGAGAAATAGGAGGGGCTATAGGAACAATACTTTTAAAAATCCGCTGACCTGCTTGACCCAAACAACCAAAAAGTATTGCAAATTTTCTTTGAGCAGAATAGTCAGCAGTATCAATAGCAATCAAATGATTCTCAAATAAATCAAACCATTCTGACCATATAATGTCAGGGGTACCTGGTTTACTCAAGAATGGTGGTGGTTGTGTGATTTGATGCCATTGATTATTAGCCATATTTAAAATTAAAGTAGAACCAGATGATAGGGAACAATAAAAATTGTCAGAGGATATGATATTGAATAACTAGGTTTGAACTTGTATATCAATTTAAGGCTCTATTTTTGAATAATATATATAAATATATATATAAGTATCGTGCTTATAACCAGAGAATATAATTTGTATAATGTTAAGTATATATTTTTTTACTCTAAACGTTTTAAAATAGAATAGTAATCACAATTTCCAATAAATGAACAATAGTAGGAGTATGCCTGGATAATACTTGAAATAGCGTGTATATTGCTGAAATAATAAGTGGTATCAGCGTGAGGATCTGATGAAGCGTGCGTATCGCTGTAGTGACACGCAGTGATAGGAACACAAGTTTATTAAAGCGTGCGCATCGCTGAAGTTATACACAATTGTAAAATAGGTAAAATAGAGTGTGTGTATCGCTGGAGTAATGAGTAACAAATAATATGCGATTTGGAAAGAGCGTGCGTATCGCTGTAGCAATACGCGGGAATAATTCATGAAAATGTCAATCTTATGCAAGATGCGCATTTGAGTCTTTTAAATTAATGCTGTGGAATAAGCTTGTGTATCGTTGAAATTATTTTTCTTATATATATATATATTTGTTCAACAGTACCTTGGTTTAGGCTGGAGAAACGTCTACCTTTTCGTTTTTCTGAAAGTTAAACGTCGAAGATAAGGTGAGGTAAACGGAAATCCAATGGTAATGAGTGTTTCAACCAGCCGATTGAAACCGTCCAATAGGTGAGGATCGTTCTAGGAGAAAAGGAAGTTTATCCAGCAAATGAGAGAACGCCTCTTAATTTTCCAATAACCTATTGGGAATCTTGTCTTGCTGAAGGTCTTGCTCCGAATAAACAGGAAATACGAAGAATTCAATGTCGAGATGAGGTGCCGGAGGGTATCCGGAATCGTAGAAGTGAGTTGAAAATCACTTTTTGTGTGGGAAAAGGTGGAGTTTGTTCCCAATCATCGCCATATGTAATAAAAGAATCATCGATATTCTTTTATATATTTGGTAAAGTAGTTTATTCCATTCATAAAACTCCACCCAGTTATGGAGCGTCCGATCAGTGGCAAGCCAGCGGTTACAATGGCAAACCGTAGATCAAGCGTCCATGCGCGGGTGACATTACATTCATAAGTAAATATGTTTATGCACGAGCAGTAGCTCGTGTGGTTTGTGGTTGATAACTATTAACAGTATTGTCATACGCCGCGTGAATCATCACGCGATGTATGACGCACATTTATACATTACAAAGAGCCCTGCATGGAAAGTTTTATCATGTTGGCATTATTTTGCAAGTTCAATTGAAGAATGTGTTATACAAGCTCATGGAAGGACAAAGCTAAGCCAAGGTCGGAAACCGGCAGAGATTGCCAAGCTAAGGAAGTCACGGACTGTCATTTACAAAAATGTTTCTCTTTGAGAAAGGTGCGTGACTTGTGAATAAGAGACAATAGACTCATAGAAAGGTCGGAACTAGACTTCGAAAAGATGATGACACCATGTGTGGACTGACATCTGTCAGCCAATCAGGACTTTGGATGGCAGGGAAAAAGTATTCTTTTTAGTTAGATTAGCTAGGGAAAAGGGTATAAAAATTGCCCCCTTGGGCAGGAGGGCGCTTCTCGCTTTCCGAATCCTGTGTGGCGTGCTATGCTGAAGGACTTTTTGGAGCACGTAAGGATCAATAGGGTTATTAACTATTTCTTTAGGTTAAGTGAGTTTTAGACAGGGAAAATAGAATTTAGGTTAAAAAAAACCTGTTTATTTTACTTTAAACATGCTCATTGATTTACTTTGAATTGACAATCTAATGTGCTAATCCTCAATAAAAACTGCAGAATTTGCTAATAAAGAGTTTAATAAAATGCACTTACACGAATAAAGCTAATAAAATAAGATTCTAATACAACAACCTGGCCTTGTTATTTATGGTCTTGTTGCCATTAGTTGATCCATTTACCTTAGTGACTTAATTAAAATGTTTTATGCGCAAAACCATGGTCATTGTATATAAATGTGTAAATAGTTTGTGAATAGGTTTTGATTATTAGGTCACATGATTCAGTTGCCCAAAATTCTGTTATGTTGGTTAATGGGCCTTTTGAGTAATTATGATTAATGGAGAGTATCTGGTGTTGGGTAGTGTTGTTGAGACAGAATTTCTATAGGGGCGCTGGATCACCTCCCTCTCAGGTGGTGTGTCTTCAGTCTCCTGCGAGCGCCTGCGAGACGTTTCACCTGTGGACATATGAGCGTACATTAGCTAAGCGCTACTATCTCACAGTCACTACAATTAAATGTGTATCACATTGGCTATATTCTCAATGCAGTAATTTACTTCACTAGTTGGTTGTTGTGCTGTATGACATGTTATTGCATCTCTTGACTACATATCGCATCATGAATTGGCCCTGTATAGTGCTAGCAGTACTGGACTGGGGTTCACTGGGCCACAGGGGGTACATGTAAGGATGATGGTATGGGGGGGTATGCTGTGCATGTCTCTTACCTTTTTTTGTTGCAGCTCTGGCTGAGCTGTCTACTTCTCCCAGTCCGCAGACGCTGTCCGGTTCGATGGTTGAGGCCACCATCTCCTCCAGGTCAGTAAGGGGGGGTGCTGGGTTCTTGCCTCCACCAGTTTTGGATGCCTGCTTGTGATGTTCAGCCATTTTCTTTTTGGTTTGGCTCCTGAGGTCATAAAATCTTTTTTTCAGGTCCTCTTTGTCTCTGGTGGTCACCCCAACTGCATTTACTTTGTCCAAAATGTCCAGCCAGATTTTTCTTTTGGCAGATTCTGCCACAGTGAGGGACTGCCTGCCAAACAGTTTGTGGTGCATCTTCACCACCTCCTCCACAAGGACCTGCAACTCCATGCTGCTGAATTTGAGTTTCCTCTTCCTCTCAGGCTGCTCTTTTTCCTTGCTGCTTGCCATTTTACACTTTTAAAAGTGCACCAAACCCTTTCTGCTGCTCAGTGACTCGGCTCTGCTCCAACTACTCCAATGGGGAGAGGAGATGGCCTAACGGCTAGGGCGCTCGACCTCGGACCTGGGGAACTGGGTTCGAGTCTCGGTAACGACGCCAAAACCTCCTGTGATTCTGGGCAAATCACTTAATCTCCCTGTGCCTAAAAATGAATGCGTGTCCTCATGTAACGTAACTGGTGCTATGTAAAGCGCTCTGATACCCGATTCGGTTCGGGTCTAGTTCGCGCTATATAAAACTCTAAAAAAACCTGCCTTTCCAGGAGCTTCTAATTAGTTGCAGCTGCCTGTGTAGCCACTTCCTGGGAGGGAGGGGGAGGGTGGTAGCACCTGATTGGCTCCCTGCCTAAGTTTCACTTTTGTTTGCTTTCCGATTCTGTATTTACCGATTCGGTATTCCCAATGCATTCCTATGCGGCGAAAGGCCCATAGGAATGCATGGAGGATTCCGATTCGGTAAATACAGAATCGGTAAATACAGAATCGGTAAATACAGAATCGGTAAATACAGATTCGGTAAATACAGAATCTGTATTTTCCGAATGTCCGATACCGATTTTTACCGAATCGGTATTTTTTACAGATTTTTTATCTACATACCATTTACCGATTCTAAAATACCGATTCGGTAAAATTCGGTATTTTAGAATTGGTAAAATCGGTTTACCTACATCTGGGCCTTAATCTCCCCATGCCTAAAAATGAATGTGTGTCCTCATGTAACGTAACATGTAATGTAACTGGTGCTATGTAAAGCGCTCTGATACCCGATTCGGGTCTAGTTCGCGCTATATAAAACTCTGCAAAAAAAATAAATATATGATGCCCGCTTCATAGATGCCAAATGGACCCATTTTGTGTGACTCGACAACTATATGCATTTTTAGAATTGTCTTCTGGTATTTTTTAGGCACATTCTCATTATTTATTATATAATGGTAAAAGACAGACTTCAAATAGTCCTCAACTTAAGGTGTCTAAAAGTGTTTGTGAGCGGTCAGTATTTATTTACATGGGAAACTAAGAGGGAAGAGTTTCTACACAGGAATTAAACTAAAGTAATGCACAACTGAACTTTAGAAACAGGTTTAGTGATGCTCAAATAAAGGAATGTGCTCACATGCAGTAAAGCTGCCCTAACCCAAGCAGAGAAACTGCCATTAGCTTATTCAGGGCCGGTCCTAGGCATGGGCGGTATGGGCAGCTGCCCAGGGCCTCGCGCACAGGGGGCCCCACCGCCGGCCCAAGAAATCAATCCATATTTTCCAAACGCAGGGGGCCCTACCTACCCGACAATAAATGTGTTGCCCGACGTCACGTGATGATGAAAAGCGCTGCGCGCACTCGCGCAGCACAGGCAGTTAGGGAACTCTGTCACCGTGCACTCACGCACCCCACCACCTAGCTTAGTGGTGGTGGTGCCGTCGTGCGCGGACTTCGCAGTGCACGGGCGGCAGGCCTAAGGCCTTTAATGATGTGGGTCCCAGAGCCGTCAATCTGGTAGTGCGCGAAAGTGCTACCAATGACGGCCCTGGACATCATTTTGGCCAGCCCCCACTCTGCAGTGACGGTGACGCTGCGCAGCATGCACGCCGTACGTGCTCCCTGGCCAGGAGAGGAGAGCAGGGTGTGCGGTGTGGAGTCGGGAGTTGGACGGTTCGGGCCGCGTTTTACTAAGGTAAGAAAGACCTGCAACAGCAGACAGACAGACAGTGCTGAATGAGGTTGACGAGGGCAGAGCTGAATGCTGACTGTCCTCAAGAGGTCTGCAGAGAGACATGTGCACTGTCATGCAGGGGAACCCAGAAGTGGTGTAATAGTGCCACTGGAAAAAGAAAGGTAGACAGCAATGTACTTAATTCAGACACTCGGTAGTCGAATATATAGGTACAATCAGGAAAAGTCATTGGCATTGACTCCAATGCACATTATGCCAGCGACAGAAATCCTGTTTACATGACTCAGAGGGTGAGAGCTGGTTAGGAGGAGGAATCCGTGTCTGTTACTGCTTTGCTTAACCTGAGGAACATGGAGCAAAACATTGTACAGCCTGTGCTCTATGCATGCCCCCGTGCATCCTGGGATATTCTACAGTACATGATTTTCAAGCCAAAAGTGAGCAGCATAAACAAACAGCACAGCAGCCCCTTTTTAAAGAAACAGTGGGTTAAATCATTTACACATATAATACGTACACATATGTGGTTCTTTGAGAAAACAGCGTGCACACTTGGCATAGCCATGACGTAATAAGGCACAACAATATCTGAGACAGCAATGTAATTGCCTTTGACTGTCAAAGGATAGGACCTTGCTAAGCACCCAGAAGCAGTGCACTAAGCCGGTATCATAAAATGAATGTCTATCCTTATGCTTGGCTGCCACGGTTTCATTGGACTTAGTGTGACATTTCTACGTTTTCATGGTGATCATGTGTGCCATCAATGTCTTAAGTGTGACATTTATACGTGTTCATGGTGATTATGTGTGCCATCAATGTCTTAGGTGTGACATTTTGACTTTGAAGGATTCTTTTCCCCCTCCTGAGGCGGAAGCCGGGAGGTCGGGTAAGCTTTTGTTACTTTGTCCTGAGACTTCCTTTGCGCTCTGTGACCTCTCCCCCCCTCCCTTCGCCACCAGACCGCTCTCGGACGAGCATTGACGCCGAGGGTTGGTTTCTGGCTTTGGCGGCCATATTGGGTGTGGGCTGGGCGGGGACGCGCTCTAGTTGCACTTAAAAGGGGCTTAGAGAGCCCGGCGATCTAATTGACTGAAGGATTCTTTTCCCCCTCCTGAGGTGGAAGCCGGGAGGTCTCTCCTCTCCACTCTGTGCATTTTTACTTTTCGTGCATTTTAAACGTTGCATTTTGTGGCTTGATTTAATAAGCTTTTGTTACTTTGTCCTGAGACTTCCTTTGCGCTCTGTGACCTCTCCCCCCCCTCCCTTCGCCACCAGACCACTCTCGGCCGAGCATTGACGCAGAGGATTGGTTTCTGGCTTTGGCGGCCATATTGGGTGTGGGCTGGGCGGGGACGCGCTCTAGTTGCGCTTAAAAGTGGACGGTCATGCCTCCGCGCAGCGGACGCGTACATCGGACGCGCCGGACCTGCGCCGGAGTCGTGCCAGAGTCCTGCCCGTCTGCGCCCGTCTGGGCACTAGGGCCTATCCCTCTGCTTGTCGATTGACATACTCCTCGGGTGAGTTACACCTGTTACATACTAGTACTCTCACATTACCCTCAACTACCTTAGCTAAGTTAAAAGAGTCTAGTATATTGTCCTCTGATAGGAGTACCACGGGGCGTCACCCCAGCTTGAGGTTAACTTGCCTGAACACTAGATCACTACAAAAAAAACACCTTGAAATTTTTACTCTCCTTCAGGATAATGACATCGACATCTTAACCCTCACAGAAACATGGCTGGGCGATAACTCTTTACCTGATATTATTGCCGCTCTACCTAATGTCTATGATGCAATTTGGCATAATCGCGCCGACAATGCTCGTGGGGGTGGGGTAGCCATTCTTTTCAAAAAACATCTGACAGCTACTAAACTAATGGCCGAAACAGTGGATTTAGCGGACATACTCGGGGTGAAGATTACACTGAGAAACACCTGCTGGGTCATCCTTACAGTTTACCGTCCACCAAAATTCACTGTAATGTTTAATTACCTATTGACCCCAATTATTTCAGACATTTGTACACGTTATCAAAAAGTCCTAATAACTGGAGATTTTAATGTCCATTGGGACAAATTATGTAAAGAGGGAGCAACGCGACTGTTGGAAAATACTATGACCCCACTTGGACTTAAACAATTAGTGGAGGCACCTACACATATCAAAGGTCACACTCTGGATCTTATTTGGACTTCTGACCCGGCTGTGGTGCTAACAGATATTATACCCTGCATATGGTCAGATCACTACATGATAAATTGTGACATTCCTGTAGATGGCCTTCCGCCTCAACCTCCACCCTCTAAATCCAAAAAAGTTAGACAATGGAAGAAAATTGATTCAGAAACTTTGTCGGACACCCTTCTTAATAACTTACAATTCCATGATATGCATGGGGACCTTGATCAAGAATATACCTATCTTATGCAAAATCTTGGTCAGGCCATCGATCAAATAGCACCTGAAAGAAATCAAAAGATAAATAGAACGGCAAAGGGAGCTCCATGGTTCAATTCCTCCCTGAGGGAACTCAAAATTAAATTACGTCTGTTAGAGAGACGTTGGAGGAAATCAAATGATTCCGTTGATAAAGATCATTATAAATCATTTCTTAAACTATATAAAAGTTATATTCAGTCAACTAAAGCGGTGTACTATGAATCCCGAATCAACAACGCGGACAATGTTCAAAAAGAAACTTTCAAGATCTTATCAGAGTTGAGTAAGAAAGTAGAAAGATCAGAATCTCCTATTGATTATAACACCTTTCAAAACTACTTCCTCGACAAAGTACAAACTATTTTGACTGATATTAAGAACACCTCCAGTAATCACCCCTCTCTCCCACATACCATTTCTAAGTTTCCCCCGATCAACTCCACGGTCTTAGGACAGCTCATGAATAGAACAAAATCTGGTTCCCCTGCAGATCCTTGTCCTCCTAGTATTTTTCGTATGGCGCTTCCTGCTTTTGGTAGTCACTTTGTCTCCCTACTAAATAAATCATTAGACTCCGGCCAGCTTCCATCTAGTTTTAAAGAAGCCCGAGTTAGGCCCCTAATAAAGAAGCCGGGGCCTGATCCCATCAACCTAAAAAATTATAGGCCTATATCTCAGCTTCCTTTCTTGTCCAAGATTTTGGAACAACATGTTCTGATGTCCCTGTCATCTTTCCTGGAGTCACACCATCTTCTCCACGAACGCCAAGCAGGTTTTCGGGCGCATCACAGCACCGAATTGGTGATGCTTTCGGTGCTTGATGAGCTCAGAGGTATGGCTGACAGTAAAAAACCGAGTGCCCTGATACTATTAGATCTGTCAGCGGCATTCGATACTGTCAGCCATACCCTGCTCGTGGACAGATTGGCTGCGTTTGGGATACAAGATATAGCCTATAAATGGCTAAAATCCTTTCTCTCTGAAAGATCTCAAAGGATTCAATTGGAAGACTGCATATCAAATCGGGGCACCCTGAAGTGTGGAGTCCCCCAGGGATCTGCGCTGTCCCCACTCCTTTTTAATCTTTATTTGCAGCCTCTAATTGACTCTTTAGCTAGCATGGGCTGTAAAACCTTTAACTATGCGGATGATACTCAGTTGTTATTTAGCATCGAGAACACTGCATCCGCACAGACCCATGCTCAAACAATACTTAGTCATACGGTGAATTGGATGACAGCAAATTCGCTGAAGATCAATCCTGAAAAAACTGAGGTCCTGGTGGTTTCATCTGAAGCATCCCCTTGGGGTGATTTGTTTTGGCCGCAAGACCTTGGCCCGACCCCTAAACCCTGCTCCAACGAAAAAAGTCTTGGCATTAAGATCGACCATGAGCTGTGAATGGTCAGCCAGATCTCCTCAGTGGTTGGGATTTGCACTAACTTAATCAGACAGTTACCTTAGTTAGTCCCCTTGCTTTCCCCCTCTACGCTCCGGACAATTGTCTCAGCTACAATCATTTTGAGACTAGATTATGGGAATGCCCTGTATTTGGGTCTCCCCAAAACTCTGATAAACAGACTGCAAGTAGTCCTGAACGATGCAGCTAGGCTGATCTTTCGGCTACCTAGACGCACCCATGCATCGCCGCTGTTATGTAAGCTACATTGGCTCCCCATAAAACAACGGGTGGAGTTCAAGAGTTTGTGCATTGCCCATAAGGCTATCTATGGCCAAGCACCGGCTTACATTAAAGAACGCATTGGAGTCTATAGACCGACACGATCATTAAGGTCTTCTAACGCTCAACTGCTGTCCTGCCCTCGCTATAAACTAGCTACGAAAGGTGGCAGATCTTTCTCGGTGGTTGCCCCACAAGTTTGGAACAAACTTCCTGAATCTCTTCGCAAAGAATCCAACTTGCTGCAGTTTAGGAAATCTTTAAAAACACTCTTGTTTAGAGAAGCTTTAAGCCTTACTTAGTGGGATAGCTTCATGTATCTGTTCCTTTGTTAGCTTAGCTTCTTCTGTCAAAAGCGCCTCGAGACCTGTAGGTGATTTGGCGCTATATAAGCTGTAGTTAACAATAACAATAGTTAACAATAACAATAACATTTCTACGTGTTCATGGTGATTATGTGTGCCATCAATGTCTTAGGTGTGAGATTATGTGTGATCTTTCTCACGAGTAGCACTAATCAGTCATGTCCATTTAAGTAAGTTAATTTCACACGTAGGCCCTTTTTGTGCATTGCATACCTGTCATCTACAGTGGTTAAAAATGGCAGAAGTGCAGCATAAAGCCCTCTTTAAAAGAATATTAGTACTTTACTGCGGGAATCATTTTACATAGTACATTATGCACCATTCACAATAAAACACACATTTTTCATTGATACACAGGGTCCCTTATGATTACCTGAAAGGAATACTGTGTGCAGACAACCTTTGGTAATAGCCAGTCTAGATGTTTTCTTTACATTCTGGCACTAGCAGTCTTGTTTATCCCACCGTAAAACCAGGACTACAAGTCGCTGAATGCAAAGGAAAGACCTGCATCAGAGCAGTGAGTCATACAAGGACCGGGGGAGCACAGCAGCTCTGCAGATGCATCTGCTAGTGGCACTGGGGTGAAGGGTGCCTCTCCTCTTCCAGGCCTGGCCCCTTCCTACTGGTCACATTCTTTCTCCACTACAAAGGGGATTTCAGGGTGCCTCCCTTACCCTCTGAGACTGGCCCAGATTGCTCTCCTGGGCAGACTGGGCACTTCTTTGCCATGCCCAGTCTCTGCCCTGTTGCGGGCGGGGGTTTCCAGGTGTCTGAGGTTCTAGGGGCTCTTGATCCGACCATGCTGCAACAAGTATGGCACATTTAAAGGCTGGTGCATGAGGGTACAAAGGCACACATGCCTTCAGAGTCGTGTCCCTCACATTCTTGTCACTGTGAGTGCTGAGGCACGTGGCCCACGTGCACTTGCCAGCACAGCTCAGACCTGGGCACCGTTAGGTTGCTGGAATTAGAAGGGATGTTGGTGTGCAGAAGCAGGTAAAGTGCACAGCCCTGCTCACTCTGCCCAGATCAGCACAAGGCAGGTGGCAGCTGCTTGGCAGAGGGCTGGGAGCGGCCCACAGTCGCCAGCTAGAATTCACCTCTCCCAAGACAGACTCGTGCAAATGGTATAGCGCCAAGTCTCCACACATCATGACTGACATTTCCAACAAGGAATGACTAATCAGTGCTGTTCCCAAATGTGAATGCTGCTTCCACCAGCAATGGGTTGGGATCTGACCCTTTGGCCTCTTTGTATATAGACTCACTTGATGACATCAGTTCTAGGTTTAAAATGATAATATCCGCACATGTATGAACTTAATCAGACAGTCACAAGCGTAATTATAGCTAGTTAAATTGAACAGTTGAGTCACAAAACATAAATAGTTAATATACTTGCGTCTGAGGTGTGTTAAAAAGTGCTCGGTGTGCTCTAAGATGGTGAATCAGACATGAAAAGTAAAAAAAAAAGTTTCATTCACAAAAGTGTGAATATAAATTTATACTGCTGTTTTCTTGACCCTCTGGTTCCTTTGGAATTTGGGGGCATGTCCAACTAATCATTAAAGGAGCCGGCAAGTGTTACACTCATGGATATTTGCTCACCTGTTTTCCATCCCCTTTACTTTTTGTCCATGTTACTGATATCCACATTAGTTTGCTTCAGTGATGCCAAATAACTAAGATCAAAAGTCCTGCGAAGCCACTTTCTGTGATATCACTTCTTGCAACGCAATATGCAATTAGAGGGGCCTCACATCTTCCCTTTCGCCCGGGGCCTCAGAAGGCCTAGGACTGGCACTGAGTAAGTGTGAGCGGTAAATCCGTTACGCCCACGGATTTTTCGGATTTTTGGGGAATCCGCAATACGCGTATTTTACGGATTTCCCACAAAATCCGAAAAAAAATCCGCGCGGACGTAACGGGTTCAAAAGTTGAACCCCCACAAATTACAATGGCGCCAGCAAGCTGCCAGCGCCGTTGTAAAATAGTTACAAAGTTAGCTTGCACAGGAACCACTAGATAAAACGAAGCAGGTGCTGCTTTATTTTATCTAAGTGCTTCCTGTGCAAGCTAACTTTGTAACTATTTTACAACGGCGCTGGCAGCTTGCTGGCGCCATTGTAAATTACAGCAGCAGCTCACCCAAGGGACCCCTGCGCCCTTTGGGGCGATTGCATAGTAACACACAGATGGTCGCTGTAGACAACTCTCTGGCACTTTAGGAAGCTGTAGTATAGTAAAAGCACTATACATTTACCCAACGAGGTAGCACTTACTGATGATTATCCAGTAGAAAGTACTCCAGTTGAGTAGAGGTATGGCACAAAACGGTGGCGTCTTCTTGAATAAATATGAAGGGCAGGGTTCATTCTGGCACGATGGTCCTGGCACAAAAATTAAACCTCAACAGGAAGCACTTACAGATATCAATAAAGCATGTGCCCTAGTTGAAGCTTAAATTCAGTGACTCATTCATCAGCCCAAAAACAATCGTAAGCGTTGTCAAGGCTGGGCAGATGTGCCTTCTTCCCAAATCTACCGTCGAAAATCAGCTGTGATGCTGGATAGACTTTGCATCCTTGACTTTCACGAGCGCAATACCCAGACACATTGTGTTCGCACAGGTTTCTGCACGTTCGCGAGCGTTTTGTACAATAAAACCCTTGCGAACTTGCAGAACCCCGTGCGAACACACAAAAAAAAAAAATACGCTAGGATCCGCGGATTTTGCGTATTTTCGAAATACGCAAATCCGTGGATTGCCAATACGCAAAATCCGCTCATGCTTAGCACTGAGCTTATTGGGCAGTGGCGTCGCCAGTGTGTCATGGGCCCCAGCAAGGATGTGTGCCCCTAGCTGCTCTTTCAACTGCAAAATACATCAATAATCAGGGTTCGGTGGGCCCTGCGCCTATGCTGCACAAATTGAGGCTACACCCCTGGGCCCAATGCCCCCCTAAGGTCATTAAAGCGATCCATCCCCGTGAGCCCAATGGGTATTGCGCGCCTGCTGACTCAGGTCAGGCACTGGAGGAAGATGAGAGGAGATGGTGCCCTATGTTCTCCTATACAGAAACCTCAACATGCCTCTATGCTGGGGTGTAACCTGGCCAGAAAGAGGCTGTGGGGCTTCCTGGGTGCGAGTGTGCTGTATCCCATGCACATGGGCGCTCCCAAACGAATGCCTGAATGTATGTGTACGGTAGGCATCACCAGGCGCGAAATTTCTTCACTAGTTTTCTGTAAAACCCACTGTGACCCCGATTTTCAAAAACACTATGGGGCTTATTTACTAGCCCCTTGCGCCACTTTTACGTCACTTTTAACATGGAAAAAATGACACAAAAGTGGCACAAGGGGCTTGTAAATCTGCCCCTATGTTGTTCCAATGCATATTCATTGCCCCTCGCGTATCTAGGGGTGTGCAGTGGGGGCGGTCTGCCCCAGGCGGCACTACTTTGAGGGCGGCAGCGGCCGCGCGGCACTGGCCCGTTGCGGCCGCCTTTATAATCTATTTGGGGACCCTCACTGACACTACTGTCAGTCAGTGTACCCAAATAAATTATAAAGGCGGCCGCAACGGGCCAGTGCAGCGCGCCCGTTGTTTGACGTGCAAGCCCTACGCACGTGACGTGACCTGCTTGCAAAACGCTCCAGCGCGTGACGTCTGAGCAGCCCACTACTTCCTGTGCAGCCAGGGAGAGGGCGTGCTGCCGTGGAGCGAATACAGGCATGGTGTCGAAACACCACGCTATGCCACTCACATCCAGGTAACAACAGTCTGTTAAGTTCAGTGGTAGAAGTGGGCGGGATCGGGAGGGCACGGCGTGCCCCTACTTTTAAAAATTCTTTCAGTCCGTTCCCCTACTTCTGTCATTCAAAAAATCGTCCCGGGACGGCAAGAATAGTCCAACTTACAAAACGATTATTCTTTCATCTTCCAGGGGCTGCTCGCACTTCTCTGTTGAACTCCAGAGGCTGCAGCAGCCCCTCCCTGAGCTCACACAGACCGAGGGCGGCCCATTGTCATTTCGATTGAGGCTGATTAACCCTTTCGAATGACAATGCGCCGCCCTCTGCCTTTAGCATATCATGCTGAGTTGGTGATTACAGAGGAGCTTTCCCTAGACAGAGGACTGTCGGGAACTTGCCACCAACTCTCGAAACCTGCATGATTATATTTTGGTAAAGGTGGTAAGATGTCTTTGTAAGAAGTTTGTAAGGAAAACAAACGCATGAAAAATTGTGACTTGTGTTTTTAGGCCTTAATGTCCGTGCCAACTGATCTAGTTTAAACTTGATACTCCTTTGTCCAGCTCCTTGAAGTCCATTCCTGCGAATGTCATGAAGAAACCAGGGTCAGAAACTGTAGATCCACAGCCACACCGTGGCTTCAGCATACTCTATAGTTTTTTCCGGACAATAATTCGGGGTTTTCCTGCACAGCGGCTAATTTAACATTCCAGGCCTGTTCTGTAATGTGATGTTAGTCTCTTGGTGTTTTGTAGTGATACTTGCTTATCGACTTGGATGCTTTGTGTACTTTTGCTTATTCAGGGCCTGTCATTTTTAACAGACAGCTCTGAACGCGGCATTTGTGGATATACCCGTATTTTGCAGGACAAAATTGTTTGGGGTGTTGGGGAATGTTCTAGTGAGTGTGTAACGAACTGGACATGTATTGCTCTGAACCAGAAAAGGCGACCAAGAGTTCGTTTTGACCGAGTATCTCGGAGGTTCCCAGTTTTCTACAGCAAGTTGTGGTGGTTTGAAGCGATTGTGATTTTGCGTGAATGTTCCCTTGAGTGAATGTGCTCTAAAGGCATGAATTTTCGTGGAAACCCCTGCCTGTAAAGACCCGTGCTAAGGGAATCATTTGCGCGCTGACCAAGTTACTTACATACATGAAGGTTGTTTACTTGCTGTCCCGTTAGTAGAGGTGATGGGGCGGGAGAGGTGACCGGGCAGGAGAGGCAACAGGGATGGAGAGGTGACGGGGCAGGAGAGGTGACGGAGCAGGAGAGGTGACGGGGCAGGAAAAGTGATGGGGCAGGAGAAGTGACGGGGCAGGAGCGGTGATTAGGCATGTGCAGGAGCGGTAACCGGGCAGGAGCGGTGAACAGACAGAAGCAGTGAATGGATAGGAGCGGTGAATGGATAGGGCAGTGAATGGATAGGGCAGTGAATGGATAGGACAGTGAATGGATAGGGGCAGTGAATGGATAGGGGCAGTGAATGGATAGGGGCAGTGAATGGATAGGACAGTGAATGGATAGGACAGTGAATGGATAGGGGCAGTGAACGGATAGGGGCAGCGAATGGATAGGGGCAGTGAACGGATAGGGGCAGTGAATGGATAGGGGCAGCAGTGAATGGATAGGGGCAGTGAATGGATAGGGGCAGTGAATGGATAGGGGCAGTGAACGGATAGGGCAGTGAATGGATAGGGGCAGTGAACGGATAGGGACAGTGAACAGATAGGGGCAGTGAACGGATAGGGGCAGTGAACGGATAGGGGCAGTGAACGGATAGGGGCAGTGAACGGATAGGGCAGTGAGCGGATAGGGGCAGTGAACGAATAGGGTCAGTGAACGGATAGGGGCAGTGAACGGATAGGGGCAGTGAACGGATGGGGCAGTGAACGGATGGGGCAGTGAATGGATAGGGGCAGTGAATGGATAGGGCAGTGAATGGATAGGGCAGTGAATGGATAGGGGCAGTGAATGGATAGGGGCAGTGAACGGATAGGGGCAGTGAACGGATAGGGGCAGTGAACGGATAGGGCAGTGGATGAATAGGGGCAGCAGTGAATGGATAGGGGCAGCAGTGAATGGATAGGGGCAGTGAATGGATAGGGGCAGTGAACGGATAGGGGCAGTGAACGGATAGGGGCAGTGAACGGATAGGGGTAGTAAACGGATAGGGGCAGTGAACGGACAGGGGCAGTGAACGGACAGGGGCAGTGAAGGGATAGGGGCAGTGAATGGATAGGGGCAGCAGTGAATGGATAGGGGCAGTGAATGGATAGGGGCAGTGAATGGATAGGGCAGTGAATGGATAGGGCAGTGAATGGATAGGGGCAGTGAATGGATAGGGCAGTGGATGGATAGGGCAGTGGATGGATAGGGGCAGTGAACGGATAAGGGCAGTGAACGGATAGGGGCAGTGAACGGATAGGGGCAGTGAACGGATAGGGGCAGTGAACAGATAGGGGCAGCAGTGAACGGATAGGGGCAGCAGTGAACGGATAGGGGCAGCAGTGAATGGATAGGGGCAGTGAATGGATAGGGGCAGTGAATGGATAGGGGCAGTGAATGGATAGGGGCAGTGAATGGATAGGGGCAGTGAATGGATAGGGGCAGTGAATGGATAGGGGCAGTGAACGGATAGGGGCAGTGAACGGATAGGGGCAGTGAACGGATAGGGGCAGGAGAAGTGATGGGACAGGAGAAGTGATGGGGCAGGAGTGGTGATGGGGCAGGAGTGGTGATGGGGCAGGAGTGGTGATGGGGCAGGAGTGCTGACTGGACAGGAGCGGTGACCGGGCAGGAGCGGAGACCGGGCAGGGGAAATGACAGGGAAGGAGCGGTGACGGGGTAGAAGTGACTTATACTTATGATCCTTGCCTATTTATTTAGATACTATTGCATGACATTCACTGATGTGTCTGCAAAGCATACCTGTTGTCCCGAATTTGTGTGCTGAATTTTGACCCCTTGTCCTGAATTTTTACACTCACCATCCTGAATTTGCGCCCATGCCATTGTTCCTGCTTATATTTCGCACGCTTTACATAAACCTGTATTCTATGAGTATTTGCTTTTTCCTGAATTAAACCTCAAATACACATGTTTATCCATTGTTTGAATTAAATAGCGTTATAAGCTGTAACTGGTCAGTAAAAAAGGCTAAATGTACTAAAAATTGGTATGTTTTGCGATTTCTAGCCACACCCCTGACTACGCCCACTGATCCAATCTTCAGTTATTCCCGCCACCCTGATTCTCCACCCACAGTTCCCCTACTTTTTATTCCCCACTTCGACCACTGGTTAAGTTGCAATCCCTGCACACACTAACACACCTGTTTCAGCAGGAATCGGAATGACAAACGATGCGCTGTTTATTGCCTTCTGTAATTGTCAGGTGCAATAAACAGCGCATCGTTTGTCATTCCGATTCCCAAATTGTCAGAACTGGCAATAAATATTGCATTTAATAATTTCCGAACGCCTTGGTGTCGGATCTTGTCGGATACGATAATCACCGTTTCCTAGACAGTCCACAAGGACTCAGGCACTGCATGGTGTGCTTTTCTGTACCCCCATTTTAGCCATCATCCTCCAAAACGCATGCTGACAAAGCTAAGAAGTTGCAGTTGCCAGCCTCCAGTAACATTCGTGCCTTGGGCTCGTGCTGACAAATATTATTAGAAGCGGGCTCCGTCCTTGAAATTCTGCAAGCGCCCAGACTTTTATTATCATAGAGGTGGGAGTACTTACTCCTGCATGGAGGAGGGGTGTGGGTGTATCCCCTTGGGTAGGACACTACTTCATTCTCTACATTCAATTAGGTCCAGAGCCACTGTTTGCTACCTCTCACATTTTGTTTGCTTTTGATGCTTGCACAAGTGCCACCATTGCCTACGTAACGTTTGTTCTTGTGCCTGAGTGTCTAGCATATATTGCAGTATTATACCTCGAATTGTACTTTGTTTTCTCTTGTAACCTGCACACTTGTCACTTTTTCCTCCTGTAATGCACTGTTTGCTACCTCATGTATTTTGTTTGCTCACAATTGTCACTCTTACTAACTTAACGTCTGCTTTTGTAATTTGTTCACTTGTAATTTTCTCCTCATGTATCATTACTGTTCCTATTGTGAAGCGCTCTGACGCCTTCGGGTAAAGTCCGCGCTATATAAAAACGCATAAATAAAGTCAGTCATATCCAGGTCAGTACAGGTAGAGTAGTTTGCTGCGTATTGACCATCCAAGATTGTAGGTTTGGCCGTATTTCTTCTGGGACAGCTGGCATCACTCTGTCCCACAGTGCAAGCACGTACCTGCCCGGGAGGCAATTAGTATTGCTGGACCTGAGGGCAAGGCTATTGGTAGAAACCATACGCTTGCAAATATCTCCATGCGCTTTGATGGTCTTTTGGAGGGGGGAGGGGTTGTGGGGAATGCATTAGTGTTATGTCGACGAGAAGATGCCTGTGCCACAAAGCTCTCTGTAGTTGGGTGTTTGAACTGAAAGTCTGGACTTCCAGGAGCAGGTCTGTGCTGTTTTGCCATTAAACAATTTACCACAAGGAAAGATCCTGGCATGGGCCAGGTGCACACCAGCATGTGTGCAAGGGCTTCATTAAACAGAAGAGGAGGTTATTGACTTGTTTGGCCTGGATTGAGCACCTTGGGCAGGACATTTATTTTTACTTCTGCCATGGGCAGGGTTAAGTCTAAAACTTCTGTCGCCCTCCTAATCACTGTGACAAAGAAGGTGGACTCTTCTATACCATAGCCTGGTTGGGCGAAGAAAGGACAGTATCTCAAGAGTTGTCCAGGCCATTAGCATCAAATAAATCCAAAACAATGGTCTCTCCATCATAGGGTTCATCTTCATTGTCAGTATCAGCAGGAGGTTGGGAGGTTACAGATTCCAAAAAAGAATAAAGGTGTGCTGTGTATGACCTTGTGGAGGGCTGTGGAGTGCGAATTGAATTTCGGACTCCTAATAAAAGTGCTCTGGTTTTGAACTCGGTCCAGCGTTGAGGCCCAGGGTGGCGTCGTTGGTTTCAGCGTCTAAGGCAGAGTCAGGCTCAGTGATGTTTTACGTAACATGCTTTGGTTCATACTGGTTTAGTCACCCCTCATAGCCAGCTACACAGTGTATCTTTATGAGGGATGCTCACTGTAATGTACTTCATGTGTTGTCTTTTGTTGACAAGTATGGCGTGATGTGATAGCCAGCTGTAAGGTATGTAGTTATGTGTCTGTCTCTGCACGCACTTGGTTGGCATGCTTCAGAATGTGATGAAAATGCACGGATTGTTGGCACCCCTACCACCACTTCCTGATGACGGTGGGTGAATCAGCTATGGTGCCTGACACCCCCGGATAGGACCCGTTTCCTTGAAGTGTCCTACTGTGCTGCAGGCGGGGTGGTGGGTAGTGGGATGGGCACGTGGTATGGCTTCTACTGAGCTCTCATGGGGGGCTTGGGTGGAGTGAGAAGGCTTCCACTGCCGGGCTCGTACTGCCCCAACTGCAGAACTGAAGTTAGTCTAGTGATCAGGTGCATTGGACTCACCTGTAGTATCCTGAAGGTGCTGCCAGGGGAATCGTGGTCAAACCCAGTGTGGTGGACCGGTCTGCAGACATTGCTGAGGTCATGGACGGGGCAGACAGGGGACAGGGGACAAGGGTCCTGCACAAGCTGTGATGTTATGACTGAGATGTCACAAACAGGTTAGGTAGAACTGATGTAAGTTTTGGATTTCCTTCTGCTTTTCCTTCAGTGGCGTAGCTAGGTGGGGGCGGCACTATTTTGGGGACAGGGGCTGTCTAGCCCTGGACCGTGTCATGTATGTGCATGTAACTTGCATGATCGAAGTAACTATTAGCAGTGATACTACGTGTCTCTCGGACCTCTTTCAGGTGCTCGCCGTCCTTTTTCCCCAGCAGCCCCCAAGGGGGGCGGCAATCTGAAGGATAGCCCCGGGCGCCACAAGCTCTAGCTACGCCCCTGTTCATGGCCCATCTATGTTTGGTTCTGGCTCCCGTTTACAGAAACTACTTGAGCTGGGCCTGCTGGTTACAAGGTGAGTGGTGCACTGATACCAGTTTGTGGTCTCCATAGCGCCACGACACGGCCATCACCTTTGGACAGGGAAGCATTCACAATCAGACCCCCTGCGCAACTTCCCATAGCTTGTAAACTCGAGCTATTCAGTTGACACATGATTTGTTCCCATCACCCATCATTATCTGAAATACAAGTTTCTCTGGAGTGTTGCAATGCTGTGAATAACGTATGTTTGCGTCAAACTCCATAGTGAAACAGAATCCGATGGGGGCACGCACCTGTCAGTCAGATAACATCAGATAAACACGCCCACATTGAGAGGGTTGACAGGCCAGGCTCCGGTGTCTAACCGCTGAGGTGCTGCTAATCTGTTTAGCACGAGTAGGCCGCACTTCAGACCTTCCTTAGCAACCCACCGCCAGCCCTTCGAGCAGGAAACTGGTTCTGTCGGTGATAAAGGGGCAGACAGGCGAGGTGAGGGGCTGGCGGCTGCAGTAAGAAGGGAACAAACCCAGCCGGGGCCTCAGTGTGCTATCCATGTGTCCTCACAGATGGGTCGCTCAGCCTGGCAGCCGAGAGCGCCCCTTCTCCTGGTTATTTTCTTCTTCATTTTCAAAGGTAAGGTGGGAGCCATTTTAACGGTTCCTCCACCCCTGTATACTGGCTGTTCTTCGGTTTGCGTTTTTTCCCCAGGTCTTATGATGACGCAACGGTGACGTACATCCGGACCATATTACCACACAGTTTATGTTCAAGCTGGGCTCAGAGGTTAACCTATGTCACTGCAGCCTCTGCATGCTGCTGACACGTGCCATTGGTCTGCGGCTCCTGGGGTGAATGGTTTAGGAAAACCCATTCACCCCAGGACTGGCTTTAGCGCTGGTGGCTGCCGGTTCGACTTTTTTCAGTTGGCGCCCCCAATGACCTCCTTGCCATAAATTCCCTTACTACCACCCTTTAACAGTGACCCTCACATCTCCATAACCACTCACTCTCTCACATGCTTTTCATTTAGTTTATAGTGCTACTCATAACATCTTAGGGTGTCAGAGCAGTTAACATCACACACAAGTTACACAGAGACAATGAATTACAGGTGTGTAAATCAGTGTATAGGAAATGTTACATCAGAAAGAGGACTGAAAGGTATAGGAGTCACACGTCATCCATACTGGTAGGCAGTATACTTTGACTGATTGATCTGGAGAAGCACAAACTCAGAATTTAAAATGTACCTCTATGGCTGGGGGTTATCTTTACTAATAAGAATTGATTTCTACCCAATTTAACCCTATTTGGAACATTAGGATAGTGAAAGACTGGGGGAAAATCATAATGCTCTAACTTTTCTTTGAAATTTCAATGCAGCTCTTTAATGACAGTTATTAGCGCACTGTTTGTATATATTGCAAGTAAGAAAAGGATCTCTCTGACAAAATCAGTAACCCACTGTACTATTTACATTATATGCACTTTGTGTTCTGTATGGTACACGTCATTTGCAGCAGGTATATTAACCTTCTGCTCTACTTTTTGATGAGTCAAAACTCCCACTAGACAAAACTCGATCATCTCCAGCAGGTCCATTAATCACCATTGTTGTCTTGACATTTTTAGTGTTGCCTGAAAACTGCTGGAGGTACGGAACAGTGCAGCAGGTGCTTTTAAATCCACGAACATATTTGACAACAAAGCGCCCCCCCCTCCCCCCCCCCCCCCCCCCCCCCCGCCAGGACGATGGGACCGCCCTAGAGTGTATTTTAGGGGCCCGTCATCACATTTTTGTCAGCGCTATCATCATTTTACGTCACTCCCGCTTGTTAGGCTGGGGGTATAAGTAGTGACATAGCAAGGGTGCAATGGGCCCTAATGCAAGCAAATGTAATGCCTACTCTTTTTCCTGTTTAATTAAATTATGTACTGCCATAATGGTGATGGAGTGGGCTTCCTACACTCCTGAGTCACTGTGCCACTGAGCCAGCTGCGCCGTTTAAATTTTCTTTTTTTTACGTGAAGATAGGACTTGCAATCGTGACATTTATAGCATGACACATCCGTAAGATAGTAGTTTCCATCATATTACATTGAAATATATGTATATAGTGCATCTGAAATACAGTATAAGGTTTATCGGTGAACAAGCAGGTTTCATTATTGATCATCATCTTCCGAAACTGGATTTACAGTCAGTGGTGTACAAACGCCTCCCCTAAATGTATTCCATTTACCCCATATTCTTTCCCATTTTTTGTGGCATCCTCTGTGGACATACATGGCTTTTTCTGCCGCCATGGCCATGTCTTTACACCAGTCTCCAAGGAGTGGAGCATTACTCACCCCCCACAGGGGCGGCCCTAGGCTCATGGCGGCCCTGGGCAGGGAGCGTAGGTAGGGGGCCCCGGAAGAGGGGGTCTGGGCGGGGCGGAGCGCGAAGGCCAGTGAAGAGGGGGGGGGGGGTCAGGGCGTTTGGAAGTGGAACAGAGCCGGAGGCCGCCAAATTCCTGCCAGGGGCCGCCACGCAAATATGTATCCATCCTCAGAGGATTATTATATTAAGGATATATATTGGTGTGGTGGCCCCTGGGGTTTGGCGGCCCTGTGCTGGTGCACAGCTTGCACATGCCTAAGGCCGCCCCTGCCCCCCAATGTCTGGCAATATTCAGTTTGGCTGTAGTCATACCAAGGGTTGCCCAAGCTTGGGCTGTGTGATTCATGTCTGTTGGTTCCCAGACATTTAGGAGGCATCTTTTAGGCTCAGGCAGTACAGGACAGGGACTAACTTGTGTGATAGTGCTCATTACTGTAGTCCAGTATGGTTTAATGGCAGGGCATTCCCAAAGTGTGTGGTAAAAGGTGCCTATGTCACCACAGTGTCGCAGGCAGAATTGGTCATTGGTCTTCCCTATCTTGCATAATGTCCCCCTGGTAAAATATGTTCTGTGGAGCACTTTAAGTTGTATTAGACGCATCTTAGAGGACACCGTCACCACCCTCAGGGGCTCTAGTGCCTCCTGCTAGTCAGTGTTGTCCAACTAACCCACGTGACGTTAGTCTGACACTGAGCCAGCTGCCCCATTGATAAATGGGCTCCTTTGGCTAAGATAAAGAGGCCAATTCGTTATCGGTGAGACTCTAGTTTTAAGCATCGAAACCAGGCTAAAAAAACAAAAACAATCTGAGGCTAACTCTAATAATAAGCAAGTCCAAACATTTAACTAGGGTCAAACGGTGAACAACAAGCATTGACGAAGCCAATAGTTCTGGTGTTGACTGCCAGACTATTGACTTTGTGAATTCTTGTTTTGTTTTGCATTTTGAGATAACATTTTATTGCTAGGAGAGCTACTGGGTCGTCACCAATATAAATTTAGGCTAAAAGCAAAGATATTTTTCTTATCCCAGAAAGCACGCATTGCCAAAGTAGTTCCTTATACTGAAGGAAACTACTTTTTAAGAGGAAATGGTCCTTGTGAATTCCATCAGTCACCATGAAGGTAGACAATGGATGAAAGGGGCTGAGCCGTTACCTCATGCTGTAGTGTGCAGAAGAAATGGTTAAAGCAGGCATTCTGAAAACATCTACAAGGAAGTATATTACATATATGTAATAATTTAGTACATTTAAAAGGTCTTGGCTAATGCCAGACCTAAAACAAGCAATGGCAAACAAAGAACGTAGGTTTTGCCTTCCACCCTGGTGCAATGGATAATATTTTTTATTTTTTATTACAATCCGATGCCCCAAAAATAAAAATAAAAATATGCGGTCACCTAAACTTGTCCACCTTGTACTTGTAATAACAATTTTAAATTAAAAAAAAGCATTCACAAATGCAATATTTTGCCAGTGATGTTATTTGATAACACGCCTTTTTATTATGCTGTGCATTTAATTACCATTGTTTGTGAAGGAGATAAGAATAAATCACCACCTAACTAAACACATTGAATTACAGGCAGCTATAATGTTTCAGTGTCACTTAAATACTTTATAACATAAACCTTCAAAAGGAGAGCAGGCATATTAAATAGAATTATTCAAAGTTAATATAAAAATACATAAAATAACAAAAGCATGCCTTGAACCAGCTTTGCAACTGAATAGAAAAGAGCTATTTTTAGGCACTCGTGATCAAAGTGCACACACTTTGTGCAGTCACTCACAGTGAAGTCAAGCAGTAGGAAAAGAGGGCTGACCTATGGTGCAATGCTGTTTGTTGTGGTAGGCAGTACCAAAATGTGAATGACAATTTAACAGACCACTGGACGAAGGTCACTGACCAAAAGCACTTCTGTGTATGTATGTTATGTAAGCTTTTGAAAATAAAAGTCTGGAGATACAGCTTAAGCTGTTTTAAAGGCCAAACCTTAAAAGGCTCAGCATTCTGCTATCGCGCCTAGTGTTGCAGATGAAAAGAGAAAAGATTGTCTTGCTGGTTGCTCATAGCAGACTGGAAAGTAAACTTCAAGCTCCTTAAAGCTCTCAGTCAGTTTGTCGGTTGATGTGATTGATGCAAAGAATCTTTAAAAAAAAAAAAAAAATTTATTAACAAAACAACAAATAAAGACATCAGGTGACATTAGCAGCTCTCACTGTTGTCGTAGTTACATTTCCATACGTTCAAAATAATAAATACAAAATATAGATAATGGAACACGGGGACTTGTGCGCCTCCACTTCTTCCAGACATATCGGGGGCGTACAGATATCTCCACGGTATCGATTCCAATCCTCCCAGACCTTCCCCCACTTCTCGGGACAACCCCTGGCTACGTAGACCGACCTCTCCCTGAACATGCACCAATCCAAGTCTTCCACCCACTTCTCAACCCGGAGTGGCTGGCTCCCCACAGCTGAGCAATGTTACGCTTGGCTACCATACATGCCAACGTTACCCATTGTCTCCCATACACACTCAGATCCGTGGGTTCCCAAATGTTTAAAATACACCTGCGGCCTCCGGCCGTTTCTCCACCCCCAGGACGTCTCGCAGCGTACCATGGATCTTTACCCAATACTGCTGCACCTCCGTACAGTGCCACAATATATGCATGAAGGTTCCAAGCTCTCCGCACCCCCTCCGACACTCGCCACTCTCCACTCGACCCATTCGAACCAGACGAGGCCCCGTAACATATGACCTGTGGAGAATCTTTAGTTGCACTAATCTGAGCCTCATCTGTATAGCTACCACCTGTGGAGAGGAGACCGCCTCTCGCCAATCTTCCTCATCTAGCTCCACCCCATTTGCACTCCTGATAAGTACCAGCGGGTCCTTCCTATTATTCATGAGCTTTTTATATATTAATGAGATGGTCTTCTCTGGGAGGTGACCGTCTAACACTCGGTCTTCAAGAGGGGAAGCATCGGGAAGAGTCGTGTCTCTGGGGATGTGTGTAAGCAGAGCATGCCAAATCTGTAGGTAACGGTAGTGCTCACTGTCGTGAAGGTGGTATTGTTGCTTGAGGGAATTAAATGTGTAAACTGTGCCCTTCCCCCAAACATCTTTGATCTGCGTGATCCCAATAAGATCCCATTTGTCAAATCCCTTGAACTTCCATAAACTTCCCAGCTTCTCCAAACTCCATAATGGGGTGGCAAGTGCGAGCTTCCTCTCCCACTTGAGATGTCTATTGGCCGCGTGCCACACCTGCACGGCTTGTGCCGTTGGTCCTGCAAGGGGAAACCGGTGAGGTCTGGCATAAAGCGCCCTGGTGAAGTCACCCCCTGGCACCTGCCAGCGGTCCATAGCATACCCCGGGTCCCCGGGTGGCCCGTATATGGCATGATTCACCGCCGTCAACTGGGAGGCCCAATAATATTTCCATAGTTCCGGCAATCCTATCCCCCGTCATACCAGGGGAGAGTGAGCTGAGAAAATGCTATACGGGGCTTACCGTCCCAGAGAAGCTGTCTCTGGAGGGCCTCTATTTCCCTGAAATTGGATGCCGGTACTGGGTCCATTGAGTTCTGGAGTGCGTATAAGAATCGGGGAAGGGCCATCATCTTAAAAGTACCGCTCTACCCAAAAGGGAGAGCGGGAGTGCCTTCCATCGCACCACCTCCCCCTTAAATCGAGTCAGAGGGGGGCCTAGATTGTTAGCATACCTTAACTTCGGGTCAAACGTGACATAGATACCAAGGTATCTAAACCCTATCGGCTCAATTTGTATCGGGCAGGTCTGCGGGATTGCCGGTGGGTCGCCTCTAAGGATAAAGAGCACTGATTTCGACCAGTTGATTGCAAAACCGGAGTGCCTCCCGAATATAGCAGGCACATCCAGAAAACACATCAGGGACCCCCTTGGATTGGTAAGGTAAAGCAGGATATCATCAGCGTATAATGAGATTTTGTCCTCCCATTCCAACATCCACCGCAATCCTCGGATCGATCGGTCCCACCGAACCCATGCCGCCAAGGGCTCTAAAGCCAGAGGAAACAGAAGCGGGGACAAGGGACATCCCTGTCTCGTGCCCCTGCCAAGGAGAAAGTCGGCGGACTTTCGTTTATTTACCACCACTCTGGCTAGGGGATTTAAGTACAATAGACGCACCCAGTTAATAGACTCCGGCCCGATGCCCATCTTCCCCAATACTGCAAACAGGTAGGGCCACTCAACCCTATCAAATGCCATGGTGGCGTCCAGAGACACCAGTACCGCCGGCTCCTGGATCGTTGGGGTCCTGCCCAGTATCCCGTGCAGCCTGCGCAGGTTGAGGGCCGTATTCCGACATGGCATGAAGCCGGATTGATCCGGGTGTATCAAGGTAGTGATGACTTTGGCTAGTCTCGTCGCAAGCAGCTTTGTCAGGACTTTAGGCTCAGTGTTCAGCAACGAGATAGGTCTATACGATGAACAGAGCATCTTGGGTTTACCTGCTTTGTGGATGACCACAATATTCGCCACCCGCTGATCACACGGGAGCTGACCACTCTCTTCAAACATGGACCGGACAAACGGAGCGAGTTTGTTAGCACTCAGTTTATACAGTTCTATGGGAATTCCGTTCGGGCCCATGGCCTTCCCCGAGTGCACTCCTCTAATGGCCAGCGCCACCTCATCGTTCGTAAGTGGGGAATCCAAATACTCCCGGTTGTCATCCGATAACATGGGTATCTGGATGTCCTTGATCATTGCCTCCGTGTACCCCCCGGCCGAGGTATATACCCCACCATAATATTCCGAGAATTAATCCGCTACGCTTGCAGGTCTCTGACCGTACTGTGGTAAATAAATAAATAATACCCTATTTTTGACTAGACATATATCATAACGGATAGCTCAATAAATAAGAGTCAAGATTCGAGGTAGTAGGAGTTTCGCAGGTTTAATACAGCATAAGGACAGGAACAGGACAACCTGCATAGGAATAGGATGACAGGGCCCAGTAGGGCGACAGGGGCCCAGCAGCTGCTGGGGCTGGGTCTGGGATGAGCGCGCTAACTTTTGATAACAATACAGGAGCATATATACATAGCGCGAACACATAACATTACATTGCAGTAGGCGTAGCAGTGGGTGGAGCAGAAGGCGTGACGCGTAGCAGTCGCGAAAGATAAGAGTAAAAGTAGGTGTAACTGGGCGTATACATAGACATGTGGTGCAGACGTAACAGAATATGTCATGAAATGGGCGGAAACATTGGAGGGGGCTACCTAAGGAGCCGGGACCTCTAACCTGGTGGTGCGCGCAAACTGGCAATGACGTGTTACGAGGAGAAGCTGGGGGCTATGAACTCTGTGCTAGGAGCAGAGACTAAAGTCTGGAGGGTCGGAGCGACATGTACCTAAACCCTATCTGGTATCTAATGTTTAGGGAACATGTTGATATAAACTAGAAGTCATGAGGGGAAAAGCTAACTGACTCTAAGACTGGAGCATGCATTTATTCTACATGTAGTGCGTGATGAAGAATATTAAATGACCATTAAATACAGTATTTCTCTTAACATGGAGCCGCATAGGCTAGACAATGACGGAAACTATTGATGCAGTTCAGTAGCTTAGGAATGCAGAGAAGGAGGACTAAACTGATAGCTGGAATCATAACATAGTTTTGGCAGACTCAGAGGCAGAGCCAAGCTGCACCGGGCACTGCGAGGCAGGAAGTAAGTGAAAGGTCGAGGATACAGGTGGGGGCTGCATCGCTCCTCAGCGAGGCTTCAGGAGACAGGAGCTGAATCTGATGTCCGGGCCCTGTTGAGGCCTGGAAACGGGGACTTTATAATAGAATAACGTGCACACTGAGAAACATGGCAACATTACTTTACATAGGCCTGGTATTCGTAGTATTCACGGGGACTGGGAAATGGCATATCAGAGGTGGACACAACTGTAATTGCGTCTTGAATCGGACATGGGGAATAACATATGCATATTGGTCATGCACACATAACATATGATGGATGACACGTAGGGACACAGAACATGGCAAAATTTACTTTTCCACATTCCCTCCTTGTCACTACGTTTCCATCAGGAAACATCAATATTCATGATACCATCTATCATTTCATACAGTACCATTTGTTCATCTCGAATTGTCTTGGAACGGGATTTAGAACGAGGCTTGGGACTAGGAATACAAGAGGTAGCACACATGCCGCAAATCGCAGGGCCACATTGTATACAGAGGCAGCAGCTGAATATGATCGCTACTGCAATACCTAGAAAGGACAGGACTTTCCATCCCCAGGCGGAAATTATATTCCAGAACCAACCGGACCATGTCCAGGTGCCTGGATTCTGGTGTAACAGATGGGCAATTTTATGAAGTCTGGTTATAGCTGAATAAACAGACGGCGCGTTATTTGGAATGAAAATGCAGCAACTAGATCCGAGGACTCTACAGGCCCCGCCCCTATCGGCCAGTATGACGTCAAGGACGAGACGATTCTGGAGCACAAAGATTCTCATAAAGGATTGCTCTTCGGTTAAGTTACCTAGAGCGGAGGCAGTCTCATCTACTACTGCTTCAAGGGTTCTTGTTAACCTACGGATTAGCTTACTGTTTACAACTGTACCTAAATAAGGGAACACACCTTTATCAATATCAATGAATTGCTCTGCAGCAGTTTCAGTATAGTCGACAATCGGGAGGTTTCTCTTGTGTCTAGTATGTACTAGGAAGGAATTCCTATGGTAGTCAGGTGGGGCTAGGAAAACAGGTGGCAGTAGGAAGGCAATGTAACAGGTTCCCTCCCAATCGAGGGGCAGACGAACATATGCAGTTTGACCACAAACAAAATAAGAATGACGTGAAGCTTTAAAAATAGATTTCCCGCTGTCACTATACTTGACAATAGTAGTACAATCACTATGTCCTACGTGTACGGAACCCTTATTTCGGACACATAATTCGCCTTTGACTGGTAGTACTGAAATAGCAGGTGAGTCTGGAGTAGTATCAGACTGAACATTCAGGACCATAAAATTCGACGAATAATTACCTAAATTATACACTTCATTTTCTAGATCTAAACCTGTTCTGTGGGGGAAACCTTGCTTGTCTGGGAAACATGTGCTGTTAAGAAAAGACATATCTGTTGAGGATGACGTTAACGTGGACCATGCTCCACACGAACCATTGTGTGAAAAAGGATAAGGAAAAAGTGGCAGAACTCCCTTCGGTGTCTGGAAAGGGGGGAGTCGACCACACACCCAACAATTAGTGGCATTGCTGGTCTGGTGTGAATAATGCAACATACGGATGAAGGTATTGTTACGCATAGCGAGGCGGTATGAATATTCGTGAGGAGGCAGATCACTAAACGTGTGTTCTACTGTAACATTAGAATGCTTATTTACATGAGGGACTGGGAAACACAGGAAAAATGCGTAACTAGTGCAGGAAATCATTATGCTGATGAATAATATGAAACTCAGAAAAACGATACATCGGTTTGAGTTTTGACTAACTCTCTCACTATGGGGGTCTATTTTATACATGTCAGAAACAGTCTAACCGTTTCACCTAGGGGAGGACTTAGACAATCAAACTGACTGACTTATTTTACTAGACCGGAGTTTTTGCTTATACTCCTGCTGCGGAGTTTTCTCTAACAGGGGAGGGGTTGTATCAATGTTATTTGCGGGACAGTCCTTAGGAACAATGTTTTGACAAGTCTTGATATCCTGGAAAATGTTTTTAGAGACCGGTTTCAATCCGTAGAATTTCTTGACGTGCGAAAGGTGTACCCAGCCGCGGCGTCCTTCCAATTTCACGGCTGTACGGGTGGTGAGGAGGACCTGTCGGGGCTCTTTCCAACGAGGCTCCAGCGGACTTGATCTGTCGAAGTTCCGGACGAGCACCATCGAACCTGGAACGATTTCATGCGGTGCCACCTCGATATTGTCTGGAAATGCGGCAGCAACCTGTGAACGACATGAGTTGAGGGCAGACATCAAGGAAGCTAGGTAATCTGTCAGCATATTACATGAAACATCAGTAATACTTCGGGGTCTAGGAGTACCCCACATGTTAGGGGGGCGGCCGAATACGACCTCATACGGGGACAGACCTGATCTGGAATGTGCGACCATGCGCATATAAAACAAAGCGACTGGCAGAGCTACTAGCCAGTCCACACCCTTATCTTTACATATTTTTGCAATTCGAATTTTCAGAGTCTGATTATGTCTCTCGACTAGACCGGCTGCTTCGGGATGGCGTACACAATGGAACTTCCACTGGTACCCTAACAACAGGGAAACGTGCTTCATCAACTCAGATGAGAATGGCTGACCGTTATCAGAAAAACGACTCTAGGGAGTCCATATCGAGGGAAGAACTCACAAACCAACTGCTTGGCAGTGGTCGCGGCTGTGTAATCTGGGACTGGATATGCTTCTGTCCACCTGGACAAAGCGCATACAACTACAAGGACATACTTGAAACCTCGACATCGCTCCATCTGAATATAATCCATCTGGAGGACTTCAAAAGGGTGGTCAGGAGGCTGGAATCCCCCTTGTTCCACCGGGACACTTTTACCTGGATTAAACTGACAACATATCATACAGGTACGGACTTTCTGCTTGGCTGCAGCTCGTAAATGCTTGTTGAACCAAATGTTCTGGATACTGTCTAACATAGCTTTTTCTCCTAAATGTGCTGGACTATGTGCGGTATTAATGATGACTTGAACCATAGAGTCGGGGAGAAACCATGTGGCTCTACCCTTTGTTAACCATCCTTGATCTGTCTGGACCCCTCCTTGTTCGGACCATTTCTTGATTTCATCGGGAGTAGCATGTAACTGGATATCTATGACATCTTGTGTAGGGTCCTTAACTGTCATACATGTAATCGGATCTGGAGTATGTGTCTGTGTCAGATTCACTTGAATGTCTAGAGTCTGTGCTGTAAGCTTGGCTGTGCGATCTGCTAGATCATTACCTTGAGAAATAATGTCAGTAACTTTCGTATGTGCTTTGCACTTCATGATAGCGATGGATGTCGGTAAATGTATGGCATCTAACAGGGCTTGAATAAGGAGACCATGCTGAATCTTGGTTCCATGAGAAGTCATGAAACCTCTCTCCTGCCAGAGCACTCCGAAGTCGTGTACAACTCCAAATGCGTAACGTGAATCTGTGTAAACATTAACTTTCAGGTTCTTGGCGTGTATGCAGGCTTGTGTCAGAGCAACTAGCTCTGCTGCTTGAGCGGACAGAGTGTCAATACGGTGTGTTTCAATAACTTCGGTGTCAGTAGTCACTGCATACGCGGCGACTAGTTCTCCTGTACTAGTTCTCATACATGAACCATCCACATAAAGTGTCAGGTCAGGATCTGGTAACGGAATGTCTGTCAGGTCCTGTCTTGGCTTTGTCGTAATGTTGACTACTTCCACACAGTCGTGTGTGGCAGAATTTGAACTAACTGATGGTAACAGTGTAGCAGGATTCAGGATGTTGCAGCGTCTAATTTCTATGTGTGGCTGGAACAGTGTCAATTCATAACCTGTTAAACGTGCAATTGTCAAGTGCTGAGTTTGTGTTCGGTTTAAAAGAACTTCCACGGAGTGTGGGACTTGTACTGTCAAAGAGTGTCCTAAAACTATGGAATCACTTTGTCTAATAGCTAGTGCTGTGGCTGCAACTGACTTGAGGCACGCAGGCAACGCCTGGGCGACTGGATCTAATGTGCTCGAAAAATAAGCACAGGGCTTGTGTTGTCCTGCTTGATCTTGTGTGAGAACAGATAATGCTGTACCTTCACGTTCAGTGACAAAAAGTGTAAAAGGCTTACTGTAGTTCGGTGTAGCTAGAACTGGAGCTTGGCATAGGGCTTTCTTTAACTCGTTGAAACTAAGTGTATGTTCAGATGTCCAAGGGAGAACAGTCGATACGGCTGCCTCCTGTGTCGTTAACTGTATCAGTGGCTTGGCTAGAAATGCATACTGAGGAATCCATTGTCTGCAGTAAGAAGTGAGGCCGATAAAGGCACGTACCTCCTTCTGGGTCGTGGGCTGGGGAAGACTCGCTATCAACTGGATACGGTCTGGTGTCAACTGCCTACCCCTCTTGGACAGTAAGTGTCCTAAGTATACCACTTGCTGGACACAGAATTGAAGCTTCGAAGGGGACACCTTGTGCCCCATCTCGGCTAGGAAATACAAAACCGTGAGTGACGCTCGCTCGCAGTCACGTTCAGAACGGGCTGTGATCAGTAGATCATCGACATACTGGAGCAGGGCAGTGTCAGTTGGCATGTGAATGTTGTCTAGTTGTCTCTTAAGTGCTTGACTGTAAATACTAGGGCTTTCTGTGAAACCTTGAGGAGCGCGTGTAAACATATAGCTCCTTCCATTTAAACAAAATCCGAAAAGAAACTGGCTGTCTGGATGAATAGGAACACTAAAAAATGCGTTCTTGAGGTCTATGACAGTGAAGAACGTGGCTTCGGAATCAATGGCTGTCAATAGGGAAGAGATGTCTGGGACAACTGGGTACTGAGGAATAATACATTTGTTAAGTTCTCGTAGGTCAATCACTAATCGATATACTGGGGGTGCATTTGGATCAGTACGTTTCATGACTGGAATGATCGGAGAGTTGCATACATTGGAGTCAGTTTCTACAACTACTCCTTGAGCCATGAGCTCGTCAATAATTTTGGATAAGGCTGCTACAGCCTCGGGTGGCAATCTGTACTGTCTGATTCGTGGTAACACTACACCTGGTTTGAGAGTCACACGATAGGGTGTGATTTGCATGTAACCTACATCAGTTGGACCTTGCGCCCATAAATGCTGCGGGACATTAGACAGTCTGGAATCAAAATCTCGTAATACATAGTGACCCTTAAAGTCACGTAGGAACAGACGTATTCCCTCTGGGGAACAACATATAACGGCACCTAACTCTTTCAGTGTCTTAATGCCTAATAGGTTTTCTGGACATGACTTAGTAAGTAACAGATCAGTAGTGCGGGACAATGGACCTACTTCTAGAGTGACTGGCTTTGAAATCTCATTAACGATAGGTTTTCCTGAAAATCCAAGGGAAACATTTCTTGAGCCTGAGAGCGGAGCCCCTGGAACTTCGGCGTGACTAATTGTGGTCCTACTTGCCCCTGTATCAATCAAAAACTTTCTGTCTTTCCCTAATACTTGACTGTGAACATAGGGACCTTCTTGATCTACAGGTATCTCGATGAGAGGCAAGCCTACCTCCCTCTCTAGGCTGTTTCATGAATATGGCTGGTACTGTGGATACTCAGACTGTGCATACTGGTACATCTGCGATGTAACGTGCTGTGTTGCAGCAATAGGCTGCGGTGCTGTAACTGTCTGTTGTGCATTCTGTGGCTGAGGAATCTGTGAAACTTGTTCCTGTCTAGGCGGACGTGGTCTTTCTTTAGTCTTACCAGTAGCTATGTTGTGTTTCAGAACTGCACACTCATTTATAAAATGACCTGGCTGTTTACAATAATTGCAGTTCCCTTTAACGGGAGCTGCAGAATGACTGGCTTGATTCGGACCGCTCTTCTGACTGTCTTGAGGAACAGATTGTGCAACTAGTACTTTCATTTTCGTGTCTTTCATACGTTTTCTTTCGTGTTCTTGCTCTTCCCTGATTCTATTCTGGTGATACTGGAGCATCTGGAGCATCTGGAACGGAGTATTAGCTTGCCAGGTGCTTTCGACTTTCAGAACTCGGTTTTTAATTGGTGGACTTGAATTCTCGACTAATTTAGTAACAAAAAGGTGAGGGTATGACTCACTACTTGTCTTGAGACCACTGTTGATACTGAAACATTTTTCAAATCTAGAATAAAAATCACTAATATCTTCATCTTGTTTCTGTTTACAGGCTGAGATTGCATCCCAGTCTTCTTTTCTTGTTGTTAATAATCTGGGTAAAACTTGAATTAATAATTCTGGTAATTCTTTACATTTCTCTCCAAGACCAGTACCTGGTACACGTATCTTATCTTCTGCTTCTAGGACTGCCCAATCTATCTTTTTCTCTCCCACCTCCCATTCTTTTTCCTTTAGCTTTTCATACACCCCTGCGGGTAGCAGAACCTTTAACATTTTAATGATATCTGGGTATGTGTATTCTCCCATACGGAGCATGTCTTTTAATTCTCGATGGAACCCTGCTGGATCTTTGTCATGACAGGGAATTAATTTCTTCATTTCAAGGAGTTCCATCTTTGTGATTGGAGTGTATACAAACACTCGTTGCATTTCGCCACCCGTTCCTTTAACTGGGTGGACTTCTCGTAACGGATTCTGTCTGTCTATGTAGAATGGTTTACTTTCTGGGGGTGAGACATGAACAAAATGCGGGTTCAAGAATGTTCTATATTTGTGACGCTGTTCTAAAATGACACTAATTAAATCGGTACCTAGACCTCTCCATCTATACTGGAGTAACTCGTTCAGGATATCATGTAACGGACCTGGATCAGAGTGCTGACCCTCATACAGAGTAATGAGGTACTGAATCATATACATACCCACCAGTCGCTGCTCGGCTGGGGGCAATTTCAGAAACATTTGTGCCACTATTTCGTCTGGAAAAGTGGTAGAATCAGTAATCCATCGGACTGCTGATCGCACTAATTCCTGTTCATGCATAGTACTTAACTCACTATAACCGATTCGTGATTTCAGAATGTGATCGGTAGCTTGAAATACTTGTTCTAGGGAACCTTGTTCTGGTGCTGGATGATGGAAAGTAGACTTGTGTTCTAGACGTAAATGGCGATCTGGAAATCTAGGTTTTCCTACATACGCTATTCTGGCAGTATTCTCGTCGTCTTCCTCTTCAGGATCAGAGGTACTTTCTTTCTCGCTTACTTGTGCTGCTTTACGCTGTTCGTGTATCTTTATTATCTCTCTACGGATTTTCTTGTACATACTTTCCATGGCACCAATGGTATTGTGCTTTCCTTCGGCTATATTATCACTCCACTTTGTTAGAGTTTTCATTTCTTCCGGGTCTTTAGACGGGTAATCTTGTTCTCTTATTAGACAGTTAATTAGGAACTTTAATATCATGCGCTGAATCTCGGCTTTCCTTTGAGACATGGCATTACTAATACTTTCTGGATCATCCCCTGTACGGATGAAACGATATATTCTGTCTAGATCTTCTTTCATATTCGGCAAGGTGACTAGATACTCGGTCACCCTCCTTATGCGTACGGAATATAAAACCATATTAAATTCGCCTGGAACTGGGTCATAGACACATTCGCCAAGGGTTTGCCTGATTTCTGCAACAGACTTATTACTTTTGGGAGTACGCTGTGATGCTTGAGCATGTAATTCGAGTGCTGATAAACGCTTGTATGGCGGCGGGGTTTGAGGAAGACCTCCCCCTGCGGCCCCTAAACTAGAATCATCAACTGATGCTTTTCGTCCTGGCAGGGTCGGTAATTGTAACGTGGGCTGGACTTGTATGGCGGGCTGACCCGGGGGGGCTGTTAAGGGCACCCCGGTGTCTGGAGGAGCAGGAATTACCTGATTTACAGGGACTGGCGGAGCGTGAACAGGATTTGCATATTCGGGGACTGTGTCGTCCAGATAGGACGAAATAAAAATATCAGCTGCGGTCGGTTTGTGACGTAGCTTGGTCGGAACTAATGGTGGCGGGAAATTACTGGATGCCTCTGGGGTCGCTTTTGGCAAGCCCTCAGCAAGAAGAGGATACATACCCTTATTAAGGGCATGCCTCTGTCTGTCTGATTGCTCAGTTCTAACTCGTTCACCTATCTCGATTAATTCTCTTTCTTGGGCTCGTTCTTGGGATTCTCTACTTAGTTCTGACTTTCTGATTTCTTTTTCGGTTCTTTTATGAGCTTCTTTGCGCCATAACTCGATGGCATCTTTCTGTGACTGTCTGGCTTTCTTTTTCCATAATGCTTCTTCTACTCGCATGATGCATTCGGCATCCCATGTACCCGATACGGGCCATCTATACTTTTCTTCTAACTGTCTGGTATACTCTACCCATAAATCTAGATACAATATGGCGCTTATGCCATGTTTCTGATACATAAAGTGACCTGGACTGTCCCTAGGCGGAACAGGAACTGCTTCTTCTAACAAACCCTTTCTAGTTTTTAACTGACGTAATCTCGAAAAGAGAGACATTGTAAACTTGAATCGGAACACAATACAATAGACGAGGAACAATAACAATTGGGAAAACAATTCAGGCATACCACGACATTAGAAATACATTGAACAACATCATAACATTACAGTTCGGACAGAAATATTACCTGGAATACTGAGAACAGAAGCACAAGAATTTCTCGAGAACGGAACAGACTAGAGTTACTGGATGCACTGCTGAAACAGTACGGAACATACCGGTCCCATAAAGGGACGCATCAAGACCCGTATCCACCTAGGTGAACACTTCGTTTGTGGGCCTGGGTACCACCAACCCACGGACCAGAGTCAATTTAGATTGACCCTGTCTAGATACTACCCCAGTAATGGTACTCACCGGGCAGCAAGAACGGAAAGCTTCGGACTGGACTGGACTGCTACGACGACGGACGACGAACTTCGGACTTCGGTTACGGGTGGGCCTCCGGATACCTCGGACCTTGGACTCTTGGCTTGGGCTCTGGTCGGGACTCGCCGCGTTCCTCCACCGTCTCGTTTGGATGCTGGACCGCCTCCTCCGTCTCCTCCGTGGGCCTGAGGGATACTTGAAGCAGAAATATCTGCACGTGGCCGGTATGGTTCCGTCACGGCTGCAGAGGGTCAGGGGGTCGGCGTGGCTTCACCGACGCGTGGGGAAAGGGCAAGTCCCTATTCGGGCGCCATTATGTGGTAAATAAATAAATAATACCCTATTTTTGACTAGACATATATCATAACAGATAGCTCAATAAATAAGAGTCAAGATTCGAGGTAGTAGGAGTTTCGCAGGTTTAATACAGCATAAGGACAGGAACAGGACAACCTGCATAGGAATAGGATGACAGGGCCCAGTAGGGCGACAGGGGCCCAGCAGCTGCTGGGGCTGGGTCTGGGATGAGCGCGCTAACTTTTGATAACAATACAGGAGCATATATACATAGCGCGAACACATAACATTACATTGCAGTAGGCGTAGCAGTGGGTGGAGCAGAAGGCGTGACGCGTAGCAGTCGCGAAAGATAAGAGTAAAAGTAGGTGTAACTGGGCGTATACATAGACATGTGGTGCAGACGTAACAGAATATGTCATGAAATGGGCGGAAACATTGGAGGGGGCTACCTAAGGAGCCGGGACCTCTAACCTGGTGGTGCGCGCAAACTGGCAATGACGTGTTACGAGGAGAAGCTGGGGGCTATGAACTCTGTGCTAGGAGCAGAGACTAAAGTCTGGAGGGTCGGAGCGACATGTACCTAAACCCTATCTGGTATCTAATGTTTAGGGAACATGTTGATATAAACTAGAAGTCATGAGGGGAAAAGCTAACTGACTCTAAGACTGGAGCATGCATTTATTCTACATGTAGTGCGTGATGAAGAATATTAAATGACCATTAAATACAGTATTTCTCTTAACATGGAGCCGCATAGGCTAGACAATGACGGAAACTATTGATGCAGTTCAGTAGCTTAGGAATGCAGAGAAGGAGGACTAAACTGATAGCTGGAATCATAACATAGTTTTGGCAGACTCAGAGGCAGAGCCAAGCTGCACCGGGCACTGCGAGGCAGGAAGTAAGTGAAAGGTCGAGGATACAGGTGGGGGCTGCATCGCTCCTCAGCGAGGCTTCAGGAGACAGGAGCTGAATCTGATGTCCGGGCCCTGTTGAGGCCTGGAAACGGGGACTTTATAATAGAATAACGTGCACACTGAGAAACATGGCAACATTACTTTACATAGGCCTGGTATTCGTAGTATTCACGGGGACTGGGAAATGGCATATCAGAGGTGGACACAACTGTAATTGCGTCTTGAATCGGACATGGGGAATAACATATGCATATTGGTCATGCACACATAACATATGATGGATGACACGTAGGGACACAGAACATGGCAAAATTTACTTTTCCACAGTACTGGAATTTTATCCCTGTAATTCGGGTACCAGCCGCAACTCCACTCTCCCTTCTCAAGCCATGCTATCAATTTACCGGCTTTATCTCCATGCTCGTATATCCTGCTTTAAGTCTCATCGTTCTGCGCTCTAGCCTTGTCCCTAGCGAGGCCCCTACACTCATCCTGTCGCAATTTTAACCGGTGTATACCTTCCGGGGTTGCTACCCTGGATACCTCCACTTCCAACCTCGTCACTTCAGCCTCTGCCCTGTCCATTTCCGCCTGTCATTTCTTTTTTTCCCCGCGACCAAAGATAAAAACTCCCCCCGAATAACGGTTTTATATGCCTCCCACAAGGTCTGTGCCGAGTCCACCGTATCCCTATTTTCCTGGAAGTATCTTTCCGTGATCTTGACAATTTCCTTCTTGGTGGCGGGGTCTCTCAAGTGCCATGCGCTGATAGGGGCTAAACTACCTACATCAGATTGGCCAGTTTCCAACTGGAGCCAAATTGGAGAGTGGTCGGAGACTCCCCTTCCCAGGTGTCGCGCCTCCCGAACTGCAGCAGCCTGGGCTGCCGGTACCAGTGCATAGTGTATTCTAGACAGGCTTTGATGTGCGGCGGACACGTGTGTATAGTGTATCCCATTCGGATTACGTATCCTCAACCATCCACAAGCCCCGTTGTTTCTAGGAATTCGGGAAGCCACCTCTGGACTGGTCTCAGCGTTTGGGCCGGGTGCCTGTCTACCTCCCCGCCCACCACCTCATTAAAGTCCCCCCTCCATCACAAGGAGGCCCAACGGCAAAGATAGGAAGATAGTGCCCAGGTCTCAGAAAGTGTTGGATTGAAGGCCGGGCAGGACATATATGGACATGAAAGTAACTGTCTTCCCCTCTCACTGCCCTGATACACCGATGTATCAACCTCGCTGGTCAGACCATGTGGCCTGAATGTTTAGGGGAAAAGAGTTTTTCACGAAGACACCAACCCCCCTATACCCCGTGGTAAACCCAGCGTTTGCTACCAACTTATAACCCCCTTTGTGCAGGGCCATGCAACGATTGCCAATAAGATGAGTCTCCTGTAGTAGCACTACATCCGGGGAGTGCCGTCTAATCAACTAGTTTACCATTCCCCTCTTAATTTTGTACCCAAGGCCGTTCACATTCCAACTAATCACATGTATCCCCGATCCCCGTCTAACATTTGACATTTAACCGGTATGGAAGCGATACAGTCATAGCGTCTCCTGATGCGAAAAAGAAAAAACACATTTCAAACGATTCTGCATACAATATGATCCCAAAACCAAACAAGCATTGGAAATGCAATAGGTCTCGCAATAGAATAGTTAGACATTTTTCTTTTTGCAAATGGAAGAGTGGCGTTGCGTGGATGAGTGGCGTTGCGTGGATGAGTGGCGTGTGTGAGTGGCGTTGCGTGGATGAGTGGCGTGTGTGAGTGGCGTTGCGTGTGTGAGTGGCGTTGCGTGTGTGAGTGGCGTTGCGTATGTGAGTGGCGTAGCGTGTGTGAGTGGCGTTGCGTGTGTGAGTGGCGTTGCGTGTGTGAGTGGCGTTGCGTGTGTGAAGGATTGGTAGTGCGGGCACTGCTGCTTGGGGTATCTGCGAGATTTGTGTAAGTAAATGGAGAGGGGGGAGAGAGTTGGAAGAGAGAGTGAAAGAGGCAGAAACGTGGAGAGTAAAAGAAAGAGCGAAGGAATATGTAAGCTGAGAGATGTGGCATAACAGAAGGATTGGTAGTGCGGGCACTGCTGCTTGGGGTATCTGCGAGATTTGTGTAAGTAAATGGAGAGGGGGAGAGAGTTGGAAGAGAGAGTGAAAGAGGCAGAAACGTGGAGAGTAAAAGAAAGAGCGAAGGAATCTGTAAGCTGAGAGATGTGGCATAACAGAAGGATTGGTAGTGCGGGCACTGCTGCTTGGGGTATCTGCGAGATTTGTGTAAGTAAATGGAGAGGGGGGAGAGAGTTGGAAGAGAGAGTGAAAGAGGCAGAATCGTTGAGAGGAAAAGAAAGTGCGAATCTGTAAGCTGAGAGATGTGGCATAACAGAAGGATTGGTAGTGCGGGCACTGCTGCTTGGGGTATCTGCGAGATTTGTGTAAGTAAATGGAGAGGGGGAGAGAGTTGGAAGAGAGAGTGAAAGAGGCAGAAACGTGGAGAGTAAAAGAAAGAGCGAAGGAATCTGTAAGCTGAGAGATGTGGCATAACAGAAGGATTGGTAGTGCGGGCACTGCTGCTTGGGGTATCTGCGAGATTTGTGTAAGTAAATGGAGAGGGGGGAGAGAGTTGGAAGAGAGAGTGAAAGAGGCAGAAACGTGGAGAGTAAAAGAAAGAGCGAAGGAATATGTAAGCTGAGAGATGTGGCATAACAGAAGGCTTGGTAGTGCGGGCACTGCTGCTTGTGGTATCTGCGAGATTTGTGTAAGTAAATGGAGAGGGGAGAGAGAGTTGTAAGAGAGAGTGAAAGAGGCAGAAACGTTGAGAGGAAAAGAAAGAGCGAATCTGTAAGCTGGGAGATGTGGCATAACAGAAGGATTGGTAGTGCGGGCACTGCTGCTTGGGGTATCTGCGAGATTTGTGTAAGTAAATGGAGAGGGGGGAGAGAGTTGGAAGAGAGAGTGAAAGAGGCAGAAACGTGGAGAGTAAAAGAAAGAGCGAAGGAATCTGTAAGCTGAGAGATGTGGCATAACAGAAGGATTGGTAGTGCGGGCACTGCTGCTTGGGGTATCTGCGAGATTTGTGTAAGTAAATGGAGAGGGGGGAGAGAGTTGGAAGAGAGAGTGAAAGAGGCAGAAACGTGGAGAGTAAAAGAAAGAGCGAAGGAATATGTAAGCTGAGAGATGTGGCATAACAGAAGGATTGGTAGTGCGGGCACTGCTGCTTGGGGTATCTGCGAGATTTGTGTAAGTAAATGGAGAGGGGGAGAGAGTTGGAAGAGAGAGTGAAAGAGGCAGAAACGTGGAGAGTAAAAGAAAGAGCGAAGGAATCTGTAAGCTGAGAGATGTGGCATAACAGAAAGATTGGTAGTGCGGGCACTGCTGCTTGTGGTATCTGCGAGATTTGTGTAAGTAAATGGAGAGGGGGGAGAGAGTTGTAAGAGAGAGTGAAAGAGGCAGAAACGTTGAGAGGAAAAGAAAGTGCGAATCTGTAAGCTGGGAGATGTGGCATAACAGAAGGATTGGTAGTGCGGGCACTACTGCTTGGGGTATCTGCGAGATTTGTGTAAGTAAATGGAGAGGGGGGAGAGAGTTGGAAGAGAGAGTGAAAGAGGCAGAAACGTGGAGAGTAAAAGAAAGAGCGAAGGAATCTGTAAGCTGAGAGATGTGGCATAACAGAAGGATTGGTAGTGCGGGCACTGCTGCTTGGGGTATCTGCGAGATTTGTGTAAGTAAATGGAGAGGGGGGAGAGAGTTGGAAGAGAGAGTGAAAGAGGCAGAAACGTGGAGAGTAAAAGAAAGAGCGAAGGAATATGTAAGCTGAGAGATGTGGCATAACAGAAGGATTGGTAGTGCGGGCACTGCTGCTTGGGGTATCTGCGAGATTTGTGTAAGTAAATGGAGAGGGGGGAGAGAGTTGGAAGAGAGAGTGAAAGAGGCAGAAACGTGGAGAGTAAAAGAAAGAGCGAAGGAATCTGTAAGCTGAGAGATGTGGCATAACAGAAAGATTGGTAGTGCGGGCACTGCTGTTAGGGGTATCTGCGAGATTTGTGTAAGTAAATGGAGAGGGGGGAGAGAGTTGGAAGAGAGAGTGAAAGAGGCAGAAACGTTGAGAGGAAAAGAAAGTGCGAATCTGTAAGCTGAGAGATGTGGCATAACAGAAGGATTGGTAGTGCGGGCACTGCTGCTTGGGGTATCTGCGAGATTTGTGTAAGTAAATGGAGAGGGGGGAGAGAGTTGGAAGAGAGAGTGAAAGAGGCAGAAACGTGGAGAGTAAAAGAAAGAGCGAAGGAATATGTAAGCTGAGAGATGTGGCATAACAGAAGGATTGGTAGTGCGGGCACTGCTGCTTGGGGTATCTGCGAGATTTGTGTAAGTAAATGGAGAGGGGGGAGAGAGTTGGAAGAGAGAGTGAAAGAGGCAGAAACGTGGAGAGTAAAAGAAAGAGCGAAGGAATCTGCAAGCTGAGAGATGTGGCATAACAGAAGGATTGGTAGTGCGGGCACTGCTGCTTGGGGTATCTGCGAGATTTGTGTAAGTAAATGGAGAGGGGGGAGGGAGTTGGAAGAGAGAGTGAAAGAGGCAGAAACGTGGAGAGTAAAAGAAAGAGCGAAGGAATATGTAAGCTGAGAGATGTGGCATAACAGAAGGCTTGGTAGTGCGGGCACTGCTGCTTGTGGTATCTGCGAGATTTGTGTAAGTAAATGGAGAGGGGGGAGAGAGTTGTAAGAGAGAGTGAAAGAGGCAGAAACGTTGAGAGGAAAAGAAAGTGCGAATCTGTAAGCTGGGAGATGTGGCATAACAGAAGGATTGGTAGTGCGGGCACTGCTGCTTGGGGTATCTGCGAGATTTGTGTAAGTAAATGGAGAGGGGGGAGAGAGTTGGAAGAGAGAGTGAAAGAGGCAGAAACGTGGAGAGTAAAAGAAAGAGCGAAGGAATCTGTAAGCTGAGAGATGTGGCATAACAGAAGGATTGGTAGTGCGGGCACTGCTGCTTGGGGTATCTGCGAGATTTGTGTAAGTAAATGGAGAGGGGGGAGAGAGTTGGAAGAGAGAGTGAAAGAGGCAGAAACGTGGAGAGTAAAAGAAAGAGCGAAGGAATATGTAAGCTGAGAGATGTGGCATAACAGAAGGATTGGTAGTGCGGGCACTGCTGCTTGGGGTATCTGCGAGATTTGTGTAAGTAAATGGAGAGGGGGGAGAGAGTTGGAAGAGAGAGTGAAAGAGGCAGAAACGTGGAGAGTAAAAGAAAGAGCGAAGGAATCTGTAAGCTGAGAGATGTGGCATAACAGAAGGATTGGTAGTGCGGGCACTGCTGCTTGGGGTATCTGCGAGATTTGTGTAAGTAAATGGAGAGGGGGGAGAGAGTTGGAAGAGAGAGTGAAAGAGGCAGAAACGTGGAGAGTAAAAGAAAGAGCGAAGGAATCTGTAAGCTGAGAGATGTGGCATAACAGAAGGATTGGTAGTGCGGGCACTGCTGCTTGGGGTATCTGCGAGATTTGTGTAAGTAAATGGAGAGGGGGGAGAGAGTTGGAAGAGAGAGTGAAAGAGGCAGAAACGTGGAGAGTAAAAGAAAGTGCGAAGGAATATGTAAGCTGAGAGATGTGGCATAACAGAAGGCTTGGTAGTGCGGGCACTGCTGCTTGTGGTATCTGCGAGATTTGTGTAAGTAAATGGAGAGGGGGGAGAGAGTTGTAAGAGAGAGTGAAAGAGGCAGAAACGTTGAGAGGAAAAGAAAGTGCGAATCTGTAAGCTGGGAGATGTGGCATAACAGAAGGATTGGTAGTGCGGGCACTGCTGCTTGGGGTATCTGCGAGATTTGTGTAAGTAAATGGAGAGGGGGGAGAGAGTTGGAAGAGAGAGTGAAAGAGGCAGAAACGTGGAGAGTAAAAGAAAGAGCGAAGGAATATGTAAGCTGAGAGATGTGGCATAACAGAAGGATTGGTAGTGCGGGCACTGCTGCTTGGGGTATCTGCGAGATTTGTGTAAGTAAATGGAGAGGGGGGAGAGAGTTGGAAGAGAGAGTGAAAGAGGCAGAAACGTGGAGAGTAAATGAAAGTGCAAAGGAATCTGTAAACTGAGAGATGTGGCATAACAGAAGGATTGGTAGTGCGGGCACTGCTGCTTGGGGTATCTGCGAGATTTGTGTAAGTAAATGGAGAGGGGGGAGAGAGTTGTAAGAGAGAGTGAAAGAGGCAGAATCGTTGAGAGGAAAAGAAAGTGCGAATCTGTAAGCTGAGAGATGTGGCATAACAGAAGGATTGGTAGTGCGGGCACTGCTGCTTGGGGTATCTGCGAGATTTGTGTAAGTAAATGGAGAGGGGGGAGAGAGTTGGAAGAGAGAGTGAAAGAGGCAGAAACGTGGAGAGTAAAAGAAAGAGCGAAGGAATATGTAAGCTGAGAGATGTGGCATAACAGAAGGATTGGTAGTGCGGGCACTGCTGCTTGGGGTATCTGCGAGATTTGTGTAAGTAAATGGAGAGGGGGGAGAGAGTTGGAAGAGAGAGTGAAAGAGGCAGAAACGTGGAGAGTAAAAGAAAGAGCGAAGGAATCTGTAAGCTGAGAGATGTGGCATAACAGAAGGATTGGTAGTGCGGGCACTGCTGCTTGGGGTATCTGCGAGATTTGTGTAAGTAAATGGAGAGGGGGGAGAGAGTTGGAAGAGAGAGTGAAAGAGGCAGAAACGTGGAGAGTAAAAGAAAGAGCGAAGGAATATGTAAGCTGAGAGATGTGGCATAACAGAAGGATTGGTAGTGCGGGCACTGCTGCTTAGGGTTTCTGCGAGATTTGTGTAAGTAAATGGAGAGGGGGGAGAGAGTTGGAAGAGAGAGTGAAAGAGGCAGAAACGTGGAGAGTAAAAGAAAGAGCGAAGGAATATGTAAGCTGAGAGATGTGGCATAACAGAAGGATTGGTAGTGCGGGCACTGCTGCTTGGGGTATCTGCGAGATTTGTGTAAGTAAATGGAGAGGGGGGAGAGAGTTGGAAGAGAGAGTGAAAGAGGCAGAAACGTGGAGAGTAAAAGAAAGAGCGAAGGAATCTGTAAGCTGAGAGATGTGGCATAACAGAAGGATTGGTAGTGTGGGCACTGCTGCTTGGGGTATCTGCGAGATTTGTGTAAGTAAATGGAGAGGGGGGAGAGAGTTGGAAGAGAGAGTGAAAGAGGCAGAAACGTGGAGAGTAAATGAAAGTGCGAAGGAATCTGTAAACTGAGAGATGTGGCATAACAGAAGGATTGGTAGTGCGGGCACTGCTGCTTGGGGTATCTGCGAGATTTGTGTAAGTAAATGGAGAGGGGGGAGAGAGTTGTAAGAGAGAGTGAAAGAGGCAGAATCGTTGAGAGGAAAAGAAAGTGTGAATCTGTAAGCTGAGAGATGTGGCATAACAGAAGGATTGGTAGTGCGGGCACTGCTGCTTGGGGTATCTGCGAGATTTGTGTAAGTAAATGGAGAGGGGGGAGAGAGTTGGAAGAGAGAGTGAAAGAGGCAGAAACGTGGAGAGTAAAAGAAAGAGCGAAGGAATATGTAAGCTGAGAGATGTGGCATAACAGAAGGATTGGTAGTGCGGGCACTGCTGCTTGGGGTATCTGCGAGATTTGTGTAAGTAAATGGAGAGGGGGAGAGAGTTGGAAGAGAGAGTGAAAGAGGCAGAAACGTGGAGAGTAAAAGAAAGAGCGAAGGAATCTGTAAGCTGAGAGATGTGGCATAACAGAAGGATTGGTAGTGCGGGCACTGCTGCTTGGGGTATCTGCGAGATTTGTGTAAGTAAATGGAGAGGGGGAGAGAGTTGGAAGAGAGTGAAAGAGGCAGAAACGTGGAGAGTAAAAGAAAGAGCGAAGGAATATGTAAGCTGAGAGATGTGGCATAACAGAAGGATTGGTAGTGCGGGCACTGCTGCTTAGGGTTTCTGCGAGATTTGTGTAAGTAAATGGAGAGGGGGGGGAGAGTTGGAAGAGAGAGTGAAAGAGGCAGAAACGTGGAGAGTAAAAGAAAGAGCGAAGGAATATGTAAGCTGAGAGATGTGGCATAACAGAAGGATTGGTAGTGCGGGCACTGCTGCTTGGGGTATCTGCGAGATTTGTGTAAGTAAATGGAGAGGGGGGAGAGAGTTGGAAGAGAGAGTGAAAGAGGCAGAAACGTGGAGAGTAAAAGAAAGAGCGAAGGAATCTGTAAGCTGAGAGATGTGGCATAACAGAAGGATTGGTAGTGCGGGCGCTGCTGCTTGGGGTATCTGCGAGATTTGTGTAAGTAAATGGAGAGGGGGGAGAGAGTTGGAAGAGAGAGTGAAAGAGGCAGAAACGTGGAGAGTAAAAGAAAGAGCGAAGGAATCTGTAAGCTGAGAGATGTGGCATAACAGAAGGATTGGTAGTGCGGGCACTGCTGCTTGGGGTATCTGCGAGATTTGTGTAAGTAAATGGAGAGGGGGGAGAGAGTTGGAAGAGAGAGTGAAAGAGGCAGAAACTTGGAGAGTTTGGAAGGGAGGTTGGGAGGCAGTGAAGTGAAATGTGAGGAGGCACTCCGATTACCTCTTCAAATTGTAAAACAGACGGAGGGCATTGCTGTGGGGAGGGGGTGTAGGAGAAATGCACACGGCGGGCAGGGGAGGGGGCGGAGCGGGGAGAGCGGCATGTGGGTGTGAAGAAGCCGGGGCCTTTGAAGTGAAGATAAGCTTCACTTCAAAAGGTGTCGGAGGAATGCGGGTGAGGGAACAGACGGCGATTGCGGCTGAGGGAACTGATGTGCCCGCGCTTTTAAGCTCAATGCACATGCGCATTGAGCTTAAAAGTCACGGGCACTGCAAGGAATCGCCTCGATTCCTTGCTTCTTAGTTAAAGGTTGTTTAAGCCGCAATAGGCTCGCAAGCTCGATGCGCATGCGCATCGACAGGCGAGACCTAAAAACCCCATCTGCCCCAAACCCCGCCCCCCTCCCTGCACACCTGCATATGGCTGACACCCATCCCCAACTAGCAGTGTGCCTGTCGCCCAATACCTAACCTACGAATTAACTAAAGGTAGTAACGAGGAGGAAGACCAATGCCCGGCCCCCCCTCCAGCCCCCCAAAGCACATCTCCGGAATCCGGAGCAATCCACAGCAATCTTACAGTCAACGGAGTCTAGTTGAGGAACTGGCTGCGGCACCGCCCCACTATCTGACACTCCAAAACAGCATGAATGTTCCTACGGCCTTCATCATTCCTGCTCCTGCAGTTTATCTCCTCCACTTCGGTCTCGCCCCTCCGGCCCGTTCGAGTGTCTGCTGTCTATCCAGTCCGATGCCACCTTAGGGTTGTCAAAAAACCAGGCCTTCCCTTCGATTTCCACACGGAGGCGAGCCGGGAACATCATGGCATATTTTAGTCCCTTGTCCCTGAGTTTCTTCATCACCGGAAGAAAACTTTGTCGTTGTTTCTGCACCATCTGGGTGACGTCTGGGAAAAAGGAGAGTGTTGCATTCTCATAATGCAGGGGAGGTCCCTGCCCGAGCCGCCTGCAGAATCGCATCTCTGTCCAGAAAATTCAGAACTCTCGCAATCATTGGGCGAGGGGGAGCCCCAGGCCTGGCCCTACCCCCTGGCACCCTCTGGGCGCACTCGATTGTAAAAAGGTTGCTCAGTCCCTTGGGCTTGAGATGATTAAGGACAATGTCTTCCACAAACAGGTCCGGTGCAGGGCCCTCTGATTTCTCGGGCACCCCAAGGATGCGTATGTTGTTACGCCTAGCCCTTCCCTCGTATTCGTCGAGCGCCTGTCAGATCACGTGAAGTCTTGAGATCAGGCACCTCCTGCCGCAGCAACGCCATATCGTCGATTAAGCTAGCAGTCTTAATATCGAGCGATTTACCTTTTTCACTCACCTTCGTAAGATCTGCCCGTATCAAGTTGACCTCGATCGTGACAGTGTCTAATTTATTGTCCAAAGATTCCATCTTTTGTCCCAGAGATGATAGGACCCCATTTATGGCCGCCATGACATTTGGAATGGAAGGGAATGAGAATTTGTAAAGCGCGATGGCTACCCAGGGGCGTCCCAGCGCTGTAGAAAAAAACTGATGAGTTGAGCTAAGGGGTGGGAGTGTGGGGAGCAGAGGAAAGGATTAGGTGGGGGTTTTATTAAAAAGCCAAGTTTTTAAAAGTTTTCGAAAGGTAAGCAGGTTAGGTTCTGATCTGATTAAGAGGGGGAGAGAGTTCCAGATCTTAGCCAGGTTGTAGGAGAGCGAGCGGCCTCCACATCTGGCTCTTCTTATGCGTGGTACGGAGGTAAGGTAGGAGGTCGTGGATCTGAGGGGCCGAGAGGGACGATAGGCTTCCACCAGAAGATGATTTATGGCGGGGCCTGTTCCCCAGTAAGAGCAATGCGCAACGCACATGCTCTTGAATTCTATTCTAGCTCTCACAGGGAGCCAGTGAAGGTCCTTCAATCTGGCTTTGACTGAGGATCGAAGAGGGAGGTTCAGCAGGATTCTTGCCGCGCAGTTTTGAATAACTTGTAGTTTGGTGAGTGTGGACTGTGGGGCACCAAGATATAGGGGGTTACCGCAGTCGAGACGCGACAGGATTAGTCCTTGGACCATGATCCGTCTTGAGTGAAACGGGAGGAGGGGGAGAATCTTTCGGAGCAGTCTTATCAACCCAAAGCAAATAGCAGCAAGTTTGGTGGCTTGGTGGTTGAAGGTGAGATTTTGGTCGAGCCAGATGCCTAGGCTCTTAATTTGGTCTTTGGGTTGAGGGGGGCTGCCTAAACAGAGGGGCCAGATGGTATCAATGGATTTCGTGATGTTATTTCCAAGGAGCATTACCTCTGTTTTGTCCCCGTTAAGTTTTAGATAAGAGTCCGACATCCAGGACGCAACAGCTTTCAGGCATTTATGTAGGCTGTGGTGAGAGTTGAAAGGGGGGTCCAGTGCTACCACCAGCTGAGTGTCGTCCGCGTAGGTGACAATTTTCACTCCGAAGGGGCGGACGACATCAGCTAGGGGACTAATGTAAACATTAAAAAGGGTCGGACTCAGGGAGGAGCCCTGAGGCACTCCACAATTAAGAGGTTCACTAGAGGAGTTGAACTCCTTTTCGAATACCGTGAAGGATCTATCTGTGAGGAATGATTCCATCCAGGTAAGTGCTGTTCCTGACACTCCCATCATACCAAGGCGGTGGAGTAAAATGCTATGATTTACAGTGTCGAAGGCGGCACTCAGGTCAAGTAGGACGATGGCCGTGGAGCCGCCACCGTCCAGGATCCTTCTTGCCTCCTCCGTCACTGCAATCAGGGCAGTCTCAGTTCCATGGCGAGGCCTAAAGCCAGTCTGGGTGGGGTCCAGTATATTGTTGGATTCTAGGAAGTCTGTTAGAACAGAGTTGACATGCTTCTCCAGAAGTTTGCTGAGCCAGGGTAGGAGGGAGATGGGTCGGTAGTTGGAAGGGTTGGACTGGTCAAGGCTGTTTTTTTTAATAGGGCTTTGACCATAGCTCTCTTCCATAGGGGCGGGACAATGCCAGTATCGAGGGAGGAATTGAGCAGGTCTTGGATGGTGGGTGATATCTGGCTAATTATTTGAGTGAGAACCCTAGGAGGAGCTGGGTCAACTGGTGATCCAGATTTGACCAGTCTCATGAACTTTTCTAGATTGGTTTTGTCAAGAGCCGGGAAGCTATTGAGAACACTGAGTGGGACTGTCGTAGGGTCAGTGTTGGTGGGGTCTCTGGGCGAAGTGGCAGAATGGGGGAAGGAGGAGTTGATCATTTCTATTTTATGGTGGAAAAACTCCGCTATTTCCTCGCAATGGATCTTGGTGTTATTGTGAGCTTTAGGGGTCTCAGGAAGTTTCAGGAGAGATTTAGCTATACGGTAAATCTCCTTGGGTTTGGACGCTGCATTATCTATCTTTTGTTCATAATATGTGGCCTGAGCTCGTTGGATGTCTGCTTTGTAATTTTTAATAGCTGCTCTGTAACTAACTTTGTCTGCTAGGCAGTAGTCAAGGCGCCATTTTCTCTCCACTCGCTTGCAGGCACGTTTGGCCTCCCGTAGATCGTTTGTGTACCATGGGGCTGTTGGATTGCCCCGCTTGGGATGGATGCTTTTCAGTGGGAGTACGAGGTCTAAAGAATTGGTGATCCATCTGTTGTAATTATCGTTACCCTGGATAGGGTTAGATGAGTTAGAGGGTTTTGTACCCTGTAAGGAGGTTTGCCATTCCGGTAGGGGGATTTTTTGCCAGTTCCGTGACTGCTGAGTCGTCGGGGGTTTAGGGAGGGGGTGATGGGGGAGGGTCCAAGTGAATGGGATAAGAAAATGGTCAGACCAGGGCAGTGGGGAGGGGTTTTTGGCAAGAAGGTTGGGGCAGTTACTGAAAATGGGGTCTAGGAGATGCCCTTTTTGGTGTGTGGGCCCGAGGACAAGTTGATGTAGATCCAGGGCTTGTAGGCTTGATGTAAGTTCTCTGGCGGAGGGGTCGGTCAGATCATCCAAATGGTTGTTAATGTCGCCCAGAATTGTGTAGTTGGCAGAGCTGAGTGCCAGGTTTGCAACTGTCGGTGCAAGGTTCGAAAGAAATAGACCTTGGGACCCTGGCGGACGGTATATAAGCATGCCGGAGAAGGTATGAATGGGGCTGAATTTTATAGAGAAAGGAAGACATTCACTGTCTGGGAGGTGCACAGGGGTGCTAGTAACTTCATAATCTGCTTTATGGATTACTGCTAGGCCACCTCCAGTTCCTTTTTTCCGGTCGAGGCGGAGTATTTGATATCCAAGCGGAAGAGCTTGTACCAGATCAGGTTCCGAGTGTTCCTGCAGCCACGTCTCTGTGGCAAAGAGGATGTCTGGGTTTATTTCCTCTAGCATTAGGTAAATTTCCATGGAGTGTTTGGGAAGTGAACGGCAATTGAGCAGAAGCATGGAGTATGTTGTGGGTTTCATAGGGGGGTGAGGGGCAAAATGAAAGCCGCAGTTACTGCATGCAGGATGTTTTATTGAAGAATCCCATGCGTGTAGACAGGGTGGCTCAGGTAGTTGGTATAATTGCCGTAGGGAGTGCGAGCTATAGGTGATGGTCTGGCTCGATGAATGGGCAGGGGGAATGGCCTCTGGCCTCGTGCGGTCGCGGACGGGCTTACCTTTGGCACGCCTTCGGCGCGCAAACGTCGCGCCCGCTGCGCTCGTCCGCTGCGCATACGGAATATGCACATAATTTATGCAGCTTCAGGTAAGGACCGTGGGGGCGTGGCCTCGAAAGGGGGCGTGGCCTCAGGTCTTAGCGAGGTGGCGCCAAGGAGTGTTAGGGATAGCGGTGCCGCAACAGCGATAACTCGGCTGCTTAGGACAACTTGCTTCCCTGAAAGAGTGAGTATTTAAAAACAACAAGTATTTAAGTGACACAGAATTTTAAAAATAGTGACTCGCTCCCGGCTTCCGCCTCAAGAGCACAACAACCATTGATTTACCCGGCGCCCTGAATCGGCGTCTTAAGTAGTGGTTGGCAGGGGGGCGTGGCCTCGAAAGGGGGCGTGGCCTCCAGTCTTAGCGAGATGGCGCCAAGGAGTGTTAGGGATAGCGGTGCCGCAACAGCGATAACTCGGCTGCTTAGGACAACTTGTTTCCCTGAAAGAGTGAGTATTTAAAAACAACAAGTATTTAAGTGACACAGAATTTTTAAAAATAGTGACTCGCTCCCGGCTTCCGCCTCAAGAGCACAACAACCAATGATTTACCCGGCGCCCTGAATCGGCATCTTAAGTAGTGGTTGGCAGGGGGGCCTGGCCTCGAAAGGGGGCATGGCCTCCGGTCTTAGCGAGATGGCGCCAAGGAGTGTTAGGGATAGCGGTGCCGCAACAGCGATAACTCGGCTGCTTAGGACAACTTGTTTCCCTGAAAGAGTGAGTATTTAAAAACAACAAGTATTTAAGTGACACAGAATTTTTAAAAATACTGACTTTGTGAGCGTTGGTTCAGCGGGAGAGCCCAGGGAGTCTCGCTTGCCGACTGGGCCCTTTTCAAGTCTGTAGGGGAGCCTTTAGGCATCGTGTAGCAGTCTAGCTTGTTAGACTGAATATGTTTCGACCCCTTAGAGGATCTGGGCAAGGCCTTGTTAGTGTCCGGCTTGGTCGCCATCCGGGCGTTGTCTACTCGCCGTTCCGATCCATGGATCTCGATAATTCTCCTGGGGTCTGGGATCCTAGGGCATACCGCCTGTCTTCCAGCTGCCCCGTGCCCATATACAGCTCAGCCAAGATCCAGATATCCGAGGCCAGCAAACGTCTACACACCTCAGTCAACAAGCAGGGACACAGGCGGTCACCCCAATGACTCCAGCACCAATGCAGGTACCTCAACAAGGCGATGGCCGGTCCACCACAACGAGGGCCCACAACCCCAGTCTCAGGAGCACATCAGTAAACTATATATATATATATATTTTTTTTTTTTTAAACAGTTTTTATTGCCTTTTTAGCAGTACAGCAATACATACATAGGTTAGTGTATTCATCCTTATATACATACAAAAAGTTATTATTCGTAACAAGGATCATTACTTTAAATCGTTTCTCGCTCTATAGTAGACAGCAGTATATAGGTGTTCTCATGATATACGAGGGCCCTCAAATGTTAGTACCATTAAGTGGTACCCTTTTACGTAGTACGCATCTGTAAGTAGTTCGTCAACAAACAAGTACATCAGTAATACATTCGCATTCCATTTCATTCAGGTTTCCTCCCCCCCAGGGGACTCAACAGCAATACATTAGACAGCATAGTTTGTATTCCATCCTATGGGCTTGTTTCAGGTTCAGACAATTCTTGCGGGGGTTCACATATATTATCTCGGTATTCATTCCATTTCCCCCATATTTTGGACCATTTTTTGGGGCATCCTCTGTGTACATAGACCGCCCTTTCTGCCACCATCGCCGCATCCACATCATTCCCCCATTGTGTTCTTGAAGGTATTAGGTTGGACCCCCATTTTCTAGCAATATTCCGTTTTGCCAGAGCCATGCCTAGTGTAGCCCATGTCTGCAGCCCTCTATTAAGATCTGTGGGCGACCAAATATTTAATATGCAGCACCTAGGTTCTGGTTGTAGTTCTACCCCACTTGCTTCCGAGATCTCCGACATGACTTGTGCCCAATATGTTTGTATTTTAGGACAATCCCACAGTATGTGGTAGAACGTTCCCTGGAGACCACACCTCTCAGGCAGTCAGGCTCTGGAATATGTCCCAGTTTGTGTAAAAGGGTGCGTGGATAATATACTCTATGTAGTATCTTTAGTTGTACAAGTTTTAACCGGGATGGGATTGAGGCGTCTCTCGCAGAAGCCAGTGCATATAGCCAGTCCTCATCATCTATATCCCTTAGTTCTGCCTCCCATTTGCTCCGAAGTACTACCGTGGGGTCTTGAAGGTTGTTTAGCAGTTTACGATATGTGAGGGATATTGCTTTCTTATGGAGATGTTCAGTTAGGAGCCTATCTTCCAAGGGGGAGGAGTCGGCCAGTGTGGTACCTATTGGGATGGCCCCCTGTAACGCATGTCGGATTTGTGTATAGCGATAGAGCTCAGTATCTGCCATCCCGTATTTTCTTTCAAGGCTTCGAATGTGGTGATTGCTCCCCGGCTCCACATATCCCCTATCTTGGAAATCCCGATTAGATCCCACTGCCTAAAACCTTTAGTGTTAGCCAAGGTACCAAGGCTCCGTGTGTCCCAAAGCGGGGTGGCAAGCGTGAGTACCCCCTCCCACCCTAGGGCTCTCTGAGCTGTGTGCCATATCCTGACAGTATGGCCCGTCGGGCCCGTGAGCGTATGCCTTCGTTTGTTGGTGTATAGGGCTTTCATCAGTTTGTCTGTGGGGAGGATAGTTCTGTCTAGGCTGTAGGCTGGATCATGTTGTGGAGTGTGAAGCCACTGATTGATGACTGTTAGCTGAGCGGCCCAGTAGTATAGTTTAACACTTGGTAGTGCGATCCCTCCGTCATACTAGCTGCGGATAAGTTTGGCATGGGCTATACGAGCTGGTTTTCCGTCCCATAACAATGAGGAGATTTCTGCGTCTATTGCTTTGAAATATGTGGGTGGGATCAGAAAAGGTGTATTTTGTAGTGCGTAGAGAAATCGCGGAAGCGAAAGCATTTTAAAGAGTGCTGCCCTTCCCAACAGTGTCTGCGGGAGGGTGCGCCAATGTTTCACATCCGCTTTGAGCCTCTGTAGGGGTTTTGATAAATTTTCTTCCATAAAAATTGAGTCTTTTGGTGTGACATAGATTCCGAGGTATCGAAACCCCCTGGTCACTGTCTGTACCGTGCATACGGGAGGTAGTGTGGGCGTTTGACCGTGCAGTATGTATAGGAGCGACTTTGTCCAGTTAATCGTGTAGCCTGATACTTCTCTATATTTCTCAAGGACGGCTAGTAGGGTGATCAGGGATGTAGTTGGGGACATTAAATAAATCAGTACGTCATCGGCGTAGAGGGATATACGGTCCTCCCAGTCCGGCTCCCACGGATCAGCGGTTCCGTGCGTATTATCACCGCTAATGGTTCTAATATGAGCGCGAATAAGAGCGGGGACAGCGGGCACCCTTGTCTTGTACCGCGACCCAGTGTAATCGTACGTGAAGTGTGGCCATTGGCAACTACCTGGGCTAAGGGGGCTGTATAGAGCAATTTAATCCAATTACAAAATTTGGGGCCAAAACCCATCTTCCGGAGCACTGCAAAAAGAAAGGGCCAGACAGGATGGCCGCGTCTTCTCGTAGTAGTGGGATACGGTGAAGCACGCCATTAAGACGTCGTAGGTTGAGTGACGTATTCCTTCCGGGCATGAAGCCCGATTGGTCCGGGTGTATTAAGGTAGTGAGGTGTGGTTGTAGTCGTAGTGCCAATAGTTTCGCCAAAACTTTGGCGTCTGTGTTCATTAGTGAGATCGGACGATATGAAGACGTTTGGTCAGGTGGTTTACCAGGTTTATGGATAGCGACAATAGTGGCTAATCGCTGATCCTCTGTCAAGATAACTTGCTTTAGGCAGTCATTATACATGGGGAGCATGTTAGGGAGGAGTTGTCGGGCCATCGCTTTATATAGTTCTACCGGTAGGCCGTTCGGCCCCATTGCTTTGCCTGTGTGTAGGGCTGCTGGTGCCTTCCCCAATTCCTCTACCGTTAGGTCATCCTCTAGGGTTTGGGCGTCCTCTTGGGATAGAGTTATAAGTGGTATGTCATGTAGGAATCTTGTACTGTCGTCTTCTGTCACCCTGCCAAGGGCAGTGTATACCTGTTCGTAATAGGAGGCTAGTTCTTCGACTATGCTTTGGGGGGAGGTATTGTGTGTACCATCAGAGAGTGTAAGCTGGGCTATCCACCTGTCCGTTCTGTCTTTCTTCTCAAGCCAGGCTTGCATTTTCCCGGTTTTATCTCCAAGCTCATAGATTCTATGTAGGGTGTCAGTGTGTCTAAGTTTGGCCATCTCTTCTGCATATGCCCTGTATTCGCGGGAGGTTAGGGTGAGTGTTCGCGCTGTGGCATCTGTGGTGTGAGCTAGTTCCGCCGCAAGGACGGCTGCTTCCAATTCTTCAATGGTCTCCCTTTGGGTCCTTTTATGTCTCGTAATAGTGGAGATGGCTTGTCCTCTAATGACCGTTTTATATGCTTCCCAGAGGATTGACGGGGATTCAACTGATGACAAGTTTTCTTCGAAGTAGTGCGTGGTTGCAGTGTTTAATGCTTTAGCGATTGTGTGATTTTTCAAATATCCCACGTAAATTGGGTAGATTCTCTGTCGCCTCGCGGGCTGTGTGGTGTATTCCAGCTGTACTGGGGAGTGGTCTGATATCCCTCTCGGTAGATGTTCTATGGAGAGTATCATTTCAGGGGGTATTGCTAGTGTCAGTATATAATCTATTCGGGAGAGACTGTTGTGTGCTCCCGAGTGGAACGTGTAGTAGTGGTCAGTTGGGTGTTTAATCCTCCACATATCTACCAGCCCCATTGCGTCCTGAAATTCTTTAAAGAGGTGGCAGGGCCTAGACTGTTCTCGGGGAGGCTGGCGGTCTATTGCTGCGTTAAGTACAGCATTAAAATCACCCCCAATGATTAGGTTCCCCTCCGGTAGTTCTAGAAGTAGTTTCCCTAGATCCTGAAATGTTCCTTGATGTAGTGATGGAGGGACATATACCGTGAGAATATTGTAATCCCGCCCTTCCCATTGACATGTAACTGCCGCAAAGCGTCCTTGGTCGTCTGCCCAAGTGTGTTTGATTATCAATGGTGCATTCTTATTGACGAGGATTCCGGCTCCTCGGGAGCCGGAGGAAAACTCAGCGTGTACGACCATTTTAAAGCCCCATCGGTTCAGTGCCTGGCTAGTTGTACCCGTCAGGTGCGTTTCTTGTAGAAGGACTATCGTGGGCGCACTCCATTTTAAGTATTGTAGGACCAGCCCCCGTTTAATTTTATGTCCCAGTCCGTTCACATTCCAGGAGATAACTGTCAGCGGGGGGAGGTCAATTTATGTGATTGGGAATTAGGATCCAGTAAATCGGTATCTCCCATAGTGTCTAATGAGCAGGTGTGTCCGTAAAAGTACGGAGTATGTCTGTGTCAAGGTCGATGGCAAGCCGATGCCCGGGGAGGGAATCTGGGTGCCTGGCCATCGTTCCGTGAGGTGGGTGAAACGCCTAGAGCGAGTGGTGAATGTATGTCGCAAGCTGGTCTTGGTTGCGGCCATGTGTCTAAATGAGCGCAGTAAAACCATAGTGAGTTTTGCACGTACACTTGCGTGAGCTATCCAAGCCATGAACATAGAACAAGAACATAACAAATACATCATGTGTAAACCCCATGCCCCCCTCCCTGCCTCCCTGCCCGGTGGACAAAGAACCTTCCACCTCCCCAACTGAGCAGAGTGCTTAAAGTCCCAACTTTTGAGCAGTGTTCGTGGGGGTGAGACTTCTGTGATCTGTTTCGAGTCCCCCTCTCTGGGAATGTCATGCAATGTCTTTTTAGATTAGGGTTTCTTACCTGCATGACGTCACTCATCTGTGTTTCAAATCTTACCAAGTCCGACAAGTATGATTACGACCAAGTAGTTCTTCAGCCGTTGGCAGTCCCTTAGTTTGTCGGTGATCGTGCTCGGAGTATGAAGTCAATTAACCTGTAGTCACTGTGTGAAGTGGTGAGCACATTGCAGCGTTTGCTGTGGGTCGACCCCTGTCTACTCGGTTTCGTTGGTCATCCGTGGGCTCCTGTTGTCGATATTCCGCCTGGGGTCGCGATTCTTGGGTCCTCTAGCCGGTCTCCAGCCCTCGAGCCAATCCTGGGCTTCTCGCGGAGATTCAAAAAACCAGGTTTTCCCTTCCGATTCGACGCGGAGTTTTGCAGGGAAGATCATTGAGTATTTGAGTTCACGAGCCCGCATTTCTTTTTTCACATCTGTGAAGCCCCTCCTTTGTTGGGCCACTGCTGCTGTGTAATCCGGATAAAAGTTAATTTCCGAATTGTCAATTTTGAGCGGCGGGCGCGTTCGAGCTGCCTGTAAGATGGCGTCCCGGTCTCTGAAATTGAAGATGCACGCCAAAATTGGGCGAGGTGGAGCTCCCGGTTTAGCCTTTCCTCCGGGTACTCGGTGGGCCCGTTCCACGGAGAAATAGTTGGACAGACCCCTGGGTTTGAGCTGGTTTTGTATTAGGTCCTCTATGTATAGGTCCAGGGCTGGGCCGCCCTCCGTCTCTGGCACACCTATCAGGCGGACGTTATTGCGCCGAGAGCGTCCTTCTTGATCGTCCAGTTTGGCCCTCATTGCGGTATTATCCTTATCTAGTTGTAGAACCCTACGTTGTAGGTCAGATGTGTCCCCTACTAATCCTGTAGTGGTCTTTTCCACTTCTCCGAGTCGATCAGACAACTTTGCTAAGTCAGCCCTTATCAGGGACACGTCCGTCGATATGGTGCCCATTGAGGATTGCATCACTTTCAGGGTAGCCATCGCGTCCTGCAGGGTGACCTTATCAGTGTCATTTGAGGCTCCAACTGGCTGGGGTGACGTTTGCTGTGCGTCCCCTCTTGGGTTGTCCGGCGGGTCTTTGGTGTAGGCGAATTTGTCTAGCTTCAGTGTCTGTTGGCCCCGTGTCCCCCTGCCACTCATTTCGTGTCTCAGAGGATATGCCTCGCTGAGTAGGTTTAGGATGCGCCCTTAGTTGGTTCCGTGACTCGGTGGGGCAGCGGGTCCCGTGTGGGCAGAGCAGGGCGTTTGCGCTCTGCAGGAGAGTGGTTGAACGCCGCTGGTTGCAGGAGCTGTCGTGAATTGCGCTGTCTGAGCCGGGTTCCCCACCGCCGTATGATTCAGTGTGGGAGACTTAGATCTGTACAGGGCACTGTCAGCAGTCAGGTTGGACCTTGGGCCGGCTGGGCCGAATGATTGGTGCGTGTCTTTGCGCCTCGTAACCCTGTGGTGTGCCTTGTCGCTATTATCCGGTGCGCTGTGGCGGCCTGTGAGCCCGTAGTCTGGTTGGGGAGCTGCGCGGTTGAAAGAGACGCTCAGGCGCAGTGACCGGCAACGGTCGTAGGAGGCCCCCCTCTGCAGGTCCGCGATCGCCGGCGTTTCTCCCTCTCTACTGGCGCGTTGCCGTTGCAGGGGCCGCACTGTGACAGCCGGATGCCGCACCGGGTTTACAGAGATTCCGGTTATTGTGTGGGATTAAATCTCCGGGGCTCACCCGTGCGCCCCACACGCCCACCCACGCTGCAGTGAACTTGCCTGGCCGGGCCCGCTCCTCACTTCAGTCCCCGGCTTCAGGCGCGTAGAGAGGCCGCAGGGCACACCTCGCTGTACCTTCTTGAGTCTGTCGTCTATCGGAGGCAGGGTCGGCTCGTTGCGCACCGGAGAAGGAGCTCTAACAGGTAGCACGGAGTGGGAATTGCAGTGTTGCGGATATGTGGGCGGATTTATGGCGAGAGGGCTCTTCAGTCACAGAGCTCCGTTATTCTGCGGCCATCTTAGCTGGTTGCTAGCCACGCCCCCTCAGTAAACTATATTTTTATTGCAGATTCATGGGGTATACATGTAATCATTTCAGTACATTGGTCTCTGGCATCAACTGTCAATAGAGCTTACTTGAAACATTACACAGCCCTTTAGCCCACAACTCGGAGGTCGGGCGGCGTCATCTATAAGATGGCAGAGACAGAAGAAAGATAGGAGAAAGAAACCATGCAAGGAAGTCATCATTATCAGGTAGTTAAAAGACCATTATCTGCTTTTCTGTACCCCCACTGTCATCCGTCTCCACAATTGCACTTATAAAAAGATACCTGATTCCCCCTCCCACCTCCCTCCCTCTGTTTGCTGTTGGTGTGGGCCTCATCGTAAGGATATGTATCCATATTAAGAAGAGATCCGGGTGTCAAAATTCCCAAATGTGCCTCACGAAACTTTATAAGGATCCCTCATCCCTGTCTTCGTCCGCCAACAGATACTCTTTCAGCGCTTGCACTAGCCCCTCCCATGCCCTCGCCATCTCCATACTCTTCTCATTGGCCGTTCGAGTGGCCTGCTGAAGCCTAACCGTACTTTCACTACTGGCCCATTTCTGTAGTTAACTTGTCCACCGCCTGCTGGATGGGCCCTCTCGTGATTTCCAGTGCCAGGTGATTTCACTTTGTGCTAAAATGAGGCCCAGGTCTATAAATTTGCTAGTGATTTTCGTTCTCGCCATGTGGGGAAACCAAAGCAGCAAACAGGTCGCCATGTCAAATTCCACTTGTCGATCTGTGACTACCTTAAGGAGTTCCCCCACCTCTGTCCAGTAGGTCCCCAACATCGGACAGCTCCACAACATGTGGTCTAGCTCCACATCAGGTGCCAGGCATCTAGGGCATGCCGCCCCTTGAATCTGGAAGTGCCTCTTAATCTTCCCCGGGGTAAGGTAGGCCCTATGCACTACAAAAAAGTGTACCAACTGAAACCGAGCATTCCTGCTCCCCTTCCAAGTTCTCCTTAGTATGTGGCCCCAGGTCGCATCCGGTATGGGTTTTCCTATGCTCTCTTCCCATTTCAGCTTCAATACTGTAAGTGGTTCTAAGCCCTCATTCAGCATTCGGGAATGAAGGCAGGTGACCGCCTTGAATGTGCCCGCCGCCATTACCACATACTGGCAGGCCATGGTCGTGCTGGGCTCTGCCTGTCCAGTTCTCCAGTGTTTGCGTATTGCCGTTGTTACGGCCGCATGCAGGAGGAAACCACCATCTGGGAGGCCGAAAAGTTCCGGCATCGTCCGGAATGGTAGTAATTCACCATCAGCATATAAGTCACCCACCACATGGAGTCCCAGATCCTCCCAGTCCATGTCCCTGCCCGCTTCTGGCTTCTGTTCCAGCATAAACGCAGGGTCCGTTCTTCTAACGTTAAACCGCGTAATTCGAGTTTCTGCTGCATGACAATATAAGACAGGATATGTCTCTGTATGCCCCCTCCTCTGGTCTGGACAGGGCCCCTAAACTCCTTCGCTACATGCTGTGTAAGGATTTGTAGCTGCGCCGCCAGATAATATAGTTCGAAATTAGGAACCGCTAGTCCCCCTTCCACTTTCGGCCTCTGCAGCGTATCTAGGGCTACCCGACGCCTCCCGTGGCCCCACAGAAAATCCGTCGTTAGGGTGCGTAACTCTTTGAAGAACCTCTGTGGAATCCACAGTGGCAGCGTGCGAAAATAGTAGAGCAGCCGAGGCAACTCAGGAGCACATCAGTGTCACTTATCCACAGTCTGCAATGCGGGGGGTTGAAATAATAAATCACACAGGGCCACTCACTCTGGAAGCTTCACAGTGGTTACCCCGCTGTCAAACGGCGCGTGCAACCTCCTGCCTTCCACATCAGGGGCGCAATGCTTGGAGGCCCAAGAGCAGTATCACCAGCATCGTGATGGCAATTATTTATGGGTGTTCCTCCGCAGCCGCCACCACCCAGAGAGTCTCGCCACGGCACCTCACCACCTCTTCAGGGACCAAGCACACTTGACCGGATTCCTTACCGGGCCCAGTCGCCCAAGCGCACCAGAGGTCTCTTCCAGGCAGCCAGGCGCCTCAGCCGCTGCCAGCCGCTCATTAATCGAATCCACCACGGAGCCCTCAGGACCCTCCATGCTCCATAGCCACAAAATCTCAGCCTACATCAGTACGGCCCCCCCGTGTGGGAGGGGCAGTGCAGCCCGATTTCATCAGCCTCGGGGGCCGCCACAGCCGACCCGCGGCCCGCCAAGGCCGCAGTAGGTATTCTGCCCCCACCGTATGTTGCGGCTCCTCTCCTCTCCCTGTCCCGGTCCGATATTCTCCAAAGGCAGCGCGCCCACACCACCCGGGGCACGGAGCTGCGCTTCTCCCCTTAGCTCCTCGCAAAGTCCGGGTGGATCGGGCTCACCGCGTGATGCAGGAGGCCCCACCGGAACGATTCAGCCCCCCTCTGAAATTCCGCCTAGCATTCCGCAGCCGCCGGCCGTCAGTTTATCAGTTCCGGGGCCGGACCTGCCACTTCCGGTTTTCGAACCAGGTGTTGACGACTTTGGTGCCGGGCACAGCACCCACTCCAGCACCCGGTTCAGGAGGCGAGTAGGCCCCCAATTGCCGGACGGCGTATCTTCCGGCCCAAACGTCGCAGGTGGCCCAGGATCACAGGTGGGAGCATCGCTTCCGCTCAGCCGTCAGGTGGTGGGGTCAGATATCAGGATTAGTGCCAGGATAGTTCAGCTGGAGGAAGGGGTCGACGGAGTCGAGCTCTTATGCGGCCATCTTGGACCCGATAGCGTGGCTATTCCTGATGCAAAGATTCTTATGGAGTGACAGGTTTTAGTGCCAAACTGATAAATCAGCCATACATCCTTCTGATGTAAATAAAAGAAGTGCTGTGGAGTTGTTTTTGGGTGTTACCGTAGTTTAAATCAGAAAAGCTATATATATATTATAGAGTAAAAGGTTGACATGATTTGGATTTTAATGGTGCATAAGGAAAAGTACCATACACAGTGGTAGCAAGTCAAAGACTACAGCGGGGTTTGTCGACCCATCCAATAGTAAAAGCCATCCTTTTCTTTCAGAAAGACTAACATATAACATATAGGCACATAATATCATTCGAAATTCCTGATGGGTAAATTACACTTATTTATCATATTAGCATAATTTGGTTTCCTTTTCTAAATGTGTACATCTATTCTGTGTATCTTGGCTGAAAATAATGCGTGCACACTGTATTTTTTCATAAAAAGGTGTACATTTAGTTAAATACAGCATTTTGTTAATGAGCACGCAGTGAAGGGGTGGAGTGGGAGAAGGGTTACAAAAGTGCCTGGGAGCTGCTAATTTGCCTGCAGGTGCAATTATACTCTAGATTGCACACTCGAAGGTGTGTTATTTTGTTCCACTTCTTTCTGTGATAGACAGTGCTGTTTTTTAGTAGCTAAAATCAGCGCTTGTGTTTTCTTCATGTTCTTACGATGTGAGTCATGCGAGAACGTTGTTTCTGTTCCAAATAACTTAATACTCATAATACAGTGTAGAATAGAAGTGGACAAGCCAGCAAATTCAAGGAGAGTAGAGCCGGTCTGGCTTGGCTCAAGGAGCCAAAGCACGAACTAAGCCATCAAAAGATTCTTTTAGCATTCTTTTTTTAAAATTTATCTTTATTTAAAGTTTTACATGAGAACATAACATAGGTGCGCATTCAGAAGCCAGCAGAGGAATCGAATATTTATACATCCCAGTGGTTAAAGTTCAAGGCGCTCCTCCACATCAAAAGATTCTTAGAGCAAATCAGGCAACATATGTAATGAAAAAAAAATATGATGAAGAATCTTTAAAATGAAAAATAAAAAAAAGATTTCAACATTTCTGAATGTTCCAATTAAGTAAATTCTGTTATAACACTGCATTAAGAGACATTTATGAAATTTTTGTTTTTTTAACGTCAAACATTCAAGAATGTCTCCATTGCCTGATGACGTACTACGAGTTGCACAAGATGCATCAGTTTGAAATGTTCATTGTATACATGGTTTATGTTGTTACTGTATATGATGCAAGATCATTTTATATTACCCATATAGAAGTGAGGTTTTAAGGTCTCACCTACTAGAAAACACATGCACTGTATGTTGCAAGACATATTATGGGCTTACCAAAAACCTAAAGGGGCCCACTTCTTACCATTGGTTGACTTTCTGGTCACTCTCAATTGGCTGTTTCTTACTTGTGTCTCAGCTTGTCAATTTTGTGTCCGTCCATCCCATGGAGCATTTTCTCTTTACCATTAATATAGCTGGCTTCAGTACTTTATGTACTACCTTTTTCTTTTCGATTGAGTGCTCAATGAGAGTGCAAGTTTTTCTTATTCGTGTACTTCTTTCCTGTGCACCCTGTGTTGCTCTGTGTCATCCGTGTGCCTCTCCCCCAGCTCCTCCATGTTGCCCTTGTGTACTTCACCCCATTGCTTTCTCGTATGTGTGCATCTCCCTGCCCACGCCACATTGTTCTCTCACTCGTTGATTTTCATCCTCACCCCTTCCCTCTCTGTTGCTTCCCCTCGTGACCTTCCCTCTCGCTCATTGCTTCTCCTCTCCATCCCTGTGCTAACCTCATTGTCTGCTCACCCATGTTCTTCTCTGCCACCTGATCTAAATTTCTCTTCCGCTGGTTGCTTCTCCTCCACCCACTTGCGTCCTCCATGTTTCTTTACCCCTCCCCTCCGCATCCCATGTTGCTTCCGCCCACCCCCTCACCCCCGGAACTCTGTGTTGCTTCCATAGCCACAGAAAGAAAGCATGCATCAATTTGTAGACATGCCAACAAAATGACTTATTCAACTGCATCAAAGGCTTTTTTTAAAATTCTTTAGCCATGGTGCAAAGGACTGGCAGCTTGACTTAAATAACTGTCAAAGCCAATAGGCCCCAAAAGGCGAGACTGATTGGGTTTGCCAATGCTTGCTGTGTACTACAGATCTTGAAGAAGATCTTGAACCTAATTACTTTGGTGGGCTCTTAACTTGGTTGGTGAATAAAAATGATACACAGTTAAGTAAATTGATGGATCACACACTGGTAAATTAAAGAAGCTTGGATTTGAGTCCAGTTTTCTTGATAACACTTTGTGCAGTTCAGCCACTGTAAGGTTATATCATTCTCTCTTTGTTTAGCTGAAAAGGCCAATGCTTTGCCTTTAGTTGTTTATTGAATTAGTATTATTATCCAGAGTTCAATACACTTGAAGATCAAAAACTATGGGAGAACATGTCTTTTTGAAGCCATGCAGCACAAGTTCCAGGCATCTTCTTTAAGCACCGTAACCCAAGGAGTAAACTGTGGGGACTCCAAGACCTCTTCCTTTTTACTAATTAGTTAATTGCAGCCATTGAGGTGGTGAGCCTCTCCATTACTTACCATTTGAAACCAATCCCATTCTCATGCAGAATGGTCCACTTTCGAACACCTGATATATTTAATAAAATTTCTTCAGTGGGCTTTAGGTCAGCTCATTGCTTACCATTGCAAGACCTTCTCATCAATGTCATTTGCTTGCATCTAATTCAATGGTTTCCTTCCTCATCTTGTCTTTGTTTCTGTACTGGAGCATAGCTTCTTTACAATCCTTTTGTCTAGACGACTTGTATCACAGGACTATTTCAGGAGAGGCTCAAGATCTCAATTACAACAATTAAAAGTTTTGGATAATAAAGAGGTCATTGAGATTCCACAGAGAGTGCTGATCGGGTAGCAGCTCTTCAATGAGACAAGTGAAGTTCTTCATGGTTTCAGACAGACATGTTCAGTCATTTAATATGATCTTTAATTTCTTTAGAAACATTTCAATAGAAAAGCACTCTCTAGACATTGCTCCGGTCCCCTACATTTTAGCAGTTTTTGTCTTACACAAATTGCATTCGTCAGAGGGGTCTTGCATGGATTACTGGGCTTGGCTTCTTTTGGGTTTGCTAGTACCCTGGGACAAGAGCTGAGCCGCAGCCAGGCATTTGGCTTACTTAGCTCGCCTTCCCATAGTGTAGAATCTGGACCTAAAATGGCTGGTGTAGCTAAATCGCATGAAATCTAAAATCTTAAAATGGCACTTTTTTAGACATGTAAGGATGGCTCTTTAAAATATGACCTTAGAATCTCACAAGGGGGCTGCCTCTAAAGACTGCATTTCCCCTGAGGCCCAGAATAATAATACTTCTGACTTTGGGCTTCAAGATGGATTGAAATGCTGCCACTACCAAAAGAATCTACATTTGCGTGCTTCCCAGCTATATAGAGCTGAGACAGGTTGAGGAGTCTCCCCGCTGTACTTGGTAAGGGTCCTGTGCTGCTCTGGTGCCGATCCACAGGCACCAAAGTCCACCAACATACAGGAGAGCACACTTGATGCCTTACAGCTCTAGGTAAGTTTCTGGTTTCATCAAGGACGCAGGAACTGGCAGACCACTCTTAGAGCTGTGCATGGACATAGACCGAGGATAGAATATTTCCTCTGTGTTGGACTCTGGAGTCAGGTGTACTTGTGGCCTCAAGAAATTCTTCCAAAATAGAGGAGGATCATCCGACTGTGGAAGCACTTCCCCACAAATAACTTCAGAAAATCATCTGTAGTTGTGTAGCTCTTTAATTCACATCAAGCCCCCAACATCAGCAGGAACCAACTACTCAGCATTTGAAAACCAACATTCCACTAAGACAGAACGTAGAATGATTACCACGTTATAGTGTTCATTAAAGGTACATCAGCACACCCACCTTCGAGTCAGGTGGTCTGCTGAGCTCACTCTAAATTTCTAGTAAGAAGAAGGAGTCTCACATGTGGTTCCCAAACTGAAGTACTGGGTTTTTCAGAACCCAGTGGTGCCAGGGACCACACCCTAAGACTTCGAGCCCTTCCTGTTTCAGACTACAGAAACACAGAGTCTTCTTGGTGAAGTCAAAGATCGAGTTTATTGGCTGCAGCCAGTAACAGGTATCCTAGAAGTACAACACGGTGTATATTCTCAGGAGACTGCTAAAACTTACAAAGCTAGTCATCCCTTTTATACAAAATATTATGCTTTAGGCAAACATTCCTTATTTTACAGTCGACCATTCACATATTTTCACTACAAAAAAAAAACAGAATCATGATGACAAGCTTATTTTCAGTTTGTCCAGCCCACAATCAATTACCCGGTAAGGCCCAACATTTTTCATCAGATATCGATGGACCCCTAATAAAATACGGCACCTCCTCCTCGTAAAGCAGGTCATAAAGTAAGGAACAGAGACAGGTGTGTGTAAGATTAGGCGTGGTTTGTGTGCGATGAAAGGTTTATGGCATGCTGTGCCTTGATACTAATCTCGATCGGCCACTGGGAGAGGAACTGACCGAACAGGTTTGGCTTCAGGCAGTGGAGTCAGCTTTCCCAGGTCACATAGAAGTCAGCAAAGGTGTACGTGTCCTTCAGACTCGTTTTTGGCCTTAGTCATCGGCCTATGTGAGGGCACCACAAAATGGCTGCCGTATCTAAAATGGAACCCGAGGGTTCAGGTTGGAATCTCTGAATTCAGGGTGATTTCGTCACTCGAATATGACGAAAATGTTTGTGTATGGTATACTAGTCATTTTCGGTCTGCTGATACCAAAATCGTCATGATACGACGACTTTTATAACACGGGTCCAGAATTTTCAGTACCACAGACGCTCCTTTTGCCCTTACATAGGCAATAACCTATACTCACGCTAATCTGAGTCCAGGTCTATATTCAGAAATTCATTGAGATGTTGCTGTAGCATCATCCTATTACTTAGCTCGTCCCTCGATACAGGTTTCCTTACACACGATGTAGCGCAGAGGCCACATATAGCAGGAGCACACTGTATGCACAGACAGAACAGGAAAAGAATGGCTAAGATCATCCCAATGACCATCAGAATCTTCCATCCCCAGGCGGATAACAGTTCTCAGAACCACCCCATCAACGACCAATCTCCTTTATCCACATGAATAGATTCAGAGATCTTATGTAGTTTGGAAATGGCCTGGTACACTGTTGGAGCGTTATCTGGAATGAAAACACAGCAACTCGATTGGATCACTTTACATACCCCACCTTGGTCTGCAAGTATGACGTCTAACGCGACCCTGTTCTGAAGGGTCATAAGACGATCCGACTGGAGCTCAGCAGTCAAGTTACTAAGGGCACCGGCAGTTTCAACTACGGTGGATTCAACCACCCTCGTAAATTGCCTTATGTTCCTGCTGTTAACCATAGGTCCCCAAAACGGCAGAAAACCCTTAAAGAAGTCTCCCAATTCTTGTCCTGCAGTGTCTTCTTTACTGAAAACACCTCTAACTATCCTTGTCTTGTGGTAATCTGCCGCAGCTGTGTAGGTGGGAGGCAACAGGAACGAAACAAAACATGTGCCCGAGAAGTCAGGGGGCAACCATGTGTAGGCTCTGTCATGACAGATGAAGTAGGTACCCTTAGCTGCTAGGAACGAAGGGGAAGTCTGGGATGTAAAAACATATGTCTCCGTGCAAATACTCTTCCCTAACTGAGCTCTGGGATTCTTGCCATTACCTTGCAGACATAGGTGACCTTGATGGGGTACAATCCAAATCGGGGAAGATCTCTTAGCTCGCTGTTTCTCACTCAGAGTAACTCCATATCCGGTCACGTTCCATCCAATATATGCTAGTGTCTCATCTCTTGGGATAGTCTCATAGGAAGTATCTTCCCGAATCATATCTATTATACCCTTAACTTGAGCACTATTCTTTGGATTATCTTTTACAGAACGTAGGGGGTGGACTTCATGTGCATAGATGAACATCGTTCTGTATGCCCACACAGAACCATTATGACTGAAAGGCAGGACCAGGTAAGGGATACCTTTATCAGTAGTATGAGGCATAAGACCACACACCCAACAGTTAGTTGTGTTTACTACTAATTGGTGTTGGTGCAGAAGCTGAACGAAGGAGTTATTAATGAACTCTAATCTCCTAACGGACTCATGTTCAGGAAAAGGGTGAAAAGAATGTGAGGAAACAGTAGAAGGAGGTATGGGCTGTGTAGTGGGTGCAAATGTCACTCGAAAAGAGAATAAAACATATCCTATTAAAAACATCATTACACTGAACAACATGAAAATGCATAATATCAAAAAGCGTTTCTTGGTCATCATTCTACATATTTTAGCTTTAAAGTTCATCTCTTTGTCAGGTCTCTCCATCTCGAAAAACTCCATCCTCTCTAATTGCTGCTCGCGATGGTAGGGTGTTCTATGCTAAGGAATGCTTCTGTCAGTCCAGGGCAACTCCCTTAGACCAACCAGAACCGTCGACCTAACGTCTTTGGCTGCACTCCAAAGACTTCGGCAACTGCGACCCTACAGCTGAACCCGGATGGTGGTTCGAAAAACAAAAATAAAAAAGTTTCTCAGATGAGAGAGCTGCACTTTAAAAATAGTAAAGAAAAAGAAATTTTTATTAGTCCATAGTTCTCGGCCTCAGATTATAACGTCTTTTTCCAGGTAATGTCTGGTCCTGGAACAGGAGTTCAGGCTCTGTAGTGTCCAATCGAATTGACGGTGGCACAGCTTCTTGCAAAAGATTGTCACTTTCATGTTCAGAAATTGTTCCTTTTAGACGTGCATCGCTGAAAGGCAGAAAACGAGGCACAGTCTCAGTCTCAGAGTCAGCAACACCCTCCTGGACCCACCGGTCGTACGGCAGAGGCAACGGGACCCTCTTGCAGTGTACGCAGTGGATCCAGTTTTTCTTTCCTTCCACTCGAACGGCTGATCTCGTTGAGAGAAGAACTAGGTGGGGGCCGGTCCAACGGGGCTGGTCATTCTTTGTCCACTGGAAGTTCTTGACGAGCACCCACGATCCAGGATCGATAGAATGTCCTGGAGCTTCAGAGACCTGAGGCAGAGTAGCATGAACCTGTTGGTGTAAAACACGCAATTTAGCCGTCGATTCATACAAATAATCAAGCAGTACAAGGTGTTCGATCTCACTGAATTTTGTCGGCCTTGGCACTCCCCATATGTTCGCCTGGGCGGCCAAACACAATTTCATAGGGACTAAGTCCCACTCGCGAATGCACAGTCATTCTGGTTGATAGCAGTGCTAAAGGCAGGGCGTCAGGCCATTTAAGACCAGAGCTCGCTTGAATCTTGGCCAATTTTAGTTTTAGCGTGCCATTATAGCACTCTACTAGTCCAGCTGATTGGGGGGGATTTGCAGCGTGGAATTTTTGCTGTATACCTAGCCCTTCACATACTTTCTTCATCATTCGACCCACAAATTCACTCCCATTGTCACTCCAGACCATTCTTGGCAAGCCGAACCTAGGGAAAAATCCTTTGACAAGGGCTTTAGCTGTGGATAAGGCAGTGTTATCTTTCAGGGGATATGCTTCTACCCATCTTGGAAAGGCACAAACAACAACGAGTACGTATTTCAAATTGTTGCACCTTTCCATGTGGATGAAATCTAGCTGCAAAGCCTCGTTGGAGGCGCAAAATGACCAGCTGGAGTTGGGGTTCCCCTACCAGGATTGTATTTCAGACACACCATGCAATTTTTGACCACATTCTCTGCACACTTAGGAATTCCAGCATTTTGCCATACTGGAGACAACAACTTACAAATCCCTTTCACACTGATGTGAGCCATTCCATGGGCCATTGTAACCACTGCAAGCACATACGCATCGGGTAACAACCATCGCTGATGCTCTGACAATTCCAACCAACAACCATTTGCATCCATTTTACCCGTACTTTCTCTCCACACACTCAACTCTTTCTCTGTAGCTTCAGCTTGAATAGACTTCACACTCTCTATCGTATCTTCACACATTCCAACGTCACCAATCCATCTTGCAGGGCCTGCAACATACATTCGACTCATCACATCCCTTGCTGTTTCTTTTGCGACTTCATCAGCAAATGCATTGCCACGACCAACATCATCAGTAACCTTCTTATGTGCACTGCATTTCACAATCGCAACTTGCAAGGGCAACGTAAGTGACTCGAGAAGCTCATTCACCAACTGACCATGCTGAATCTTGGCTCCATGCGAAGTCAGGAACCCACGTTCTTTCCACAATCGTCCAAAACTATGGGCCACACCAAACGCATGCTGGCTGTCAGTGTATATGGTAACTTTCATTCCTTTTGATAACACACACGCTCTCGTAAGTGCAATCAACTCTGCTGCTTGAGCTGAGTTGTGTGGGATACGTGCAGCTTCAACAATCGTATGCAAAGTTGTCACAGCATATGCTGCAGTCGTATCACCATTCGGAAGCTTAAAGTATGAACCATCCACCCATAAGGTACCATCACACTTCACAATAGGAGTGTCTTTGAGGTCTATTCTCCCTTTCATTTCTTCTTCTGTCCTGAGAAAACAATCATGCTGTTCAGAAGCATCTGTCTCTGCTACAATCGGCAACAATGTAGCTGGATTCAAGGTGTTGCATCTTTTTATGTGCACATGACTCGCTAAAAGTGTCAACTCGTAACCTGACAATCGAGCACTAGTTAAGTGCTGTGTCTTGGTCCTGTTTAACAAAGTGTCCACTGCATGTGGAACCATCACAATCAACATATTATTCATCACTAAACCAGCAGACTGCCTAATAGAAACAGCTGCTGCCGCTGTGGCTCTTAAACAACTCGGCAACGCTTTAGCTACCGGATCCAAAGTCAACGAAAAATACGCGCATGGACGCTGCTTGTCTCCGAACGATTGTGTCAACACTGACAATGCACAACCTTCTTTCTCATGGACATACAATGTAAAGGGCTTACTGTAGTCGGGGGTACCCAACACAGGAGCTGAACACAATGCATTGCGCAATTCGGAAAAACTTTTCTGACACTCTTCAGACCACGGAAGGGGATTCGGTGTATCTTTACAAGTTAACGCCACCAAGGGTTTGGCCAGCAAAGAAAAATTCGGTATCCATTGTCTGCAATATGATGTAATACCCAAGAAAGCACGCACTTCTCTCTGTGTCATTGGCACACTCAATTTTGCAATTGCCTGAATTCTTTCTGGGGTCAGTTTCCTTCCATCCTTCGATAAGAGATGACCTAAGTAGGTCACTTCTTGTCGACAATATTGCAATTTCGATAGAGACACTTTGTGATGCAAATCAGACAAATGACGTAACAACGACAACGTGGCTTCTTTACATATTTCCTCAGTATCTGCAGCGATGAGCAAATCATCAACGTACTGAATATGGGTAGCGCCATCAGGTAAAACAATCGTATCAAGCTGTGTTTTTAAATCCTGACTAAATATCGATGGACTTTCACAGTAGCCCTGGGGAGCGCGTTTGAAGCGGAAGCTTCGGCCTCCTAAACTGAAGCCGAAAATATCCCTACTCTCCTCGGCAATCGGGATGCTGAAGAAAGCATTCTTCAAGTCAATCACGGAGAACCAAGTCGCGGAAGCTGGAATCATAGTCAATAGGGCAGTGATATCGGGAACAACTGGAAATTGTGGCACAACTATTTTGTTCACCTCTCTGAGATCAATCACAAACCTGTAAACAGGCGGCTGAGAAGGGTCAGTACGCTTTAAAACAGGCAGAACAGGACTATTGCAAACGTTGCCTCTTGTCTCTTCAATTACATCTTTTTCAATCAAATCGTAAATGATTGCTAGCAACGCTTTTTCTCCCTCACTACAGATCTTATATTGGGGAATGCGTGGCATTTTAACATTGGCTTTCAATGTCACAACATATGGCGGTATTTCCAAAAGACCCACATCATTAGGACCAGTAGCCCAAAGAATATCAGGAAGAAATGACAATTCTGTCGGAAGTTTATCCTTCGACAAATACATTGGACAGACCACTTTCTTACCCAGTGTAAGTTGTACTCCCGAAGGAGAACAATACAATGTCGCATACAATCTTTTCAACAGATTCAATCCTAACAAATTTTCACCACAACCTGTCGTCAGAATAAGGGGTGCTTCGAATTCACAAGGTCCAACCGAAAGGGACATAGTACTAGAAACCGGGTTTCTAACCGGGGCGCCAGAAAAACCTACTGTAACATTCGTCTCGCCAGACAAAGGTGCGCCAGGGAGTTTAGAGTGCATAATAGAACTCTTTGTAGCACCAGTATCCAACAAAAAAGGCTCTGGCACACCTGATGTAATTACCTCAACATAAGGTCCACTCTGATCTACTGGAACTGCAACAACTCCCTCTCTTTGTCTATGGCTGTCCTAGCAATCCTTACCTTCCATATTCTCATCTTCTGCATAGTAATCATCAGCATAGTACTGAGTCGTCCTACCAGACGCGTTATTCTGCTGATCAAAACTATTCATTGAATTCTGAGGCGGAAAGGAACGCGCGTTCTGGGGGAAATTTCCACGTCCCCTACCTCTAGGAGCTTGTTGAACACCTCGACCTCTTGTACCAGAAGTACCATTCATACGCTGTAACAAAATAGGACAACTATACTTGAAATGACCCTCTTCTTTACAATAAGAACACTGATTGGGACCTACAGGAGCACGCTGTTGAGGATACTTGAACCTTTGCGAGTTCCTGTGAAACTGCTGAGGTTGCTGATAGTTACTCTGACCACCACGAGGCGGATACGCCTGCTGTAAAAGAACGTTCGTTTTTAACTCTTTAGTGTTCTTGTCTGCTCTATCCTTCTCATCTTTATCCCTATTTTCGTAGTACTGTGCAGTAGCCAATATCTGCACTGAAGAGGAAACGGCCCAAGAACTTTCTGAATCTTTTAATTTCTTACACAGCTCGGGAAGCAAATTGTGCACAAACTTGTCAACGAACAACCGTTGACCACTTTCTGTACTCATATCTTGACCACTGTGGTCGATAAACGCTTCTTCAAACCTGGTGAAGAAATCAGACACTGTCTCATCTTTCTTCTGCTTACATGCAGACAATTTGTCCCAATTCACTCGCATAGTAGGCATTAAGGTCTTCATGTACGTAACAATCCTACCAGGGAGTTCTGCAACTAAAGGCTCCGGTTTAGCACCACCAATTTGTCGGCCATCTGCAGCAGCGATATTAATCCATGAATCCCCTAACTCTTGCGAATCAATCCCCATAAAGGCTGCGGAACCACGTTTCCAAACAACATGTCTATGTCAGCTAGATTCATAATACACGAATCTGCAGTCTGTGATAATTCCTTATAATACCCTGCAGGGTTTTTACGGGGGTCAGGTAAGGTCTGCTTAAGGGCCAGAACTTCAGCTCGTTTCCATGGGACATGTACCCAAACACGCTGAAAGTGTCCCGGGACAGGTGGATTAGCTGCTTGGTCCCCTTCTCTCCGAACTGGGGGAACTTCTCTCATTGGATATTGTTTCACCTTCTTTTTAACAGAAAGATCAGGCTCAAACAACTGTTGAGAAATAATTCCACTCCTAAACGATAATAATGTCGCAACTGCTTTCTTAACATCGGAACCCACAATCGTGCCTTTTGCAAATTCGAACCGTACACGACATAAGTCAGGCGGATTGGGCTCCAAATCATTTTCCTCTAAATCCTCACAAAGAAAAACACACATTTTCTCAAAAACATATCTCTGTTTCGGTGCTTCCCACTGATGGAAGACATCATAACAGACTCTAGCTCATATCTTGTCGGGTCGGTAACCCATTTATGTGCCAAATAATCCAATGTTTCCTGCTCTCTAGAGTCAGGCAGTTGACTACGCAACTGTTTACGCGCTGAGACGGGGGTCATACTTGATGCCCCAAAAAGAGGATATAGAAGACTAGCAACTGTATCAGTCATTCTCTGTCGAACAGAAGGAGAAGTCGACGAGAGAACAGGAGGAAAAACAGAGTGAGGCAAGGTAGATGCAGATGCAGAGGCAGTATCAGGTGGAATACCAGAAGAGGTAGTCGATGCAGTAGGTAAAGTCGTAAGAAGTGCAGGTAGAGCAGGTAGCAAAGTCGGCGGCCCTTGAGGAGGCTGCGCCAGGGGAATAGGAGCCAACTGAAGAGGAGCTGGCGGCTGTCGAAGAACTTGAGGCACAACAATCGGGGGTTGCACGACTAAAGGTTGCGGAGGTGCTATAGCACTCAGCCCATAAGGGGGTGGCAAACTTAATAAATGTGACATATGGGGATCTTTTTCAAGTTCCTTCGCTGCATCTTGTTGGAGAGGTGATAAAACTGGATAACATTTATCAATTGCCATTTTACGTTGCCTGTGCAATTGCTCACTTGCCTGTTCCTCTTCATTATCTTTAAACTGCGTAGCAACTTGCATTATCGAGATACCTCTTTCTCTCTTATTTCTTTTTGCTAATTTAATTTCCTTCTGTTTGGCTTCCTTACGCCATAGGCGAAAAGAGTCAAACATCGCCGGCCGAGCTTTCTTCTTAAAAAGTTTAACCTCCAGATTATCTAAAATCTCCGTGTCAAAGCTACCATATTGGGGCCATTTTAGAACACCATCTTTTCTGGTGTATCGGAGCCATACTTCATTATATGTGATGGGGCCTACGCCATGTTTCACATATAGTTCATAGGTTGGAGTTCCAATCGGAGGAACCGGACACGAGTCCTCCAATCGGGAATCCTTATTACAACCAAGACAAAACAAATTTCCAAGTCTGCTAAGACCAGGCATCTTCGCTCTCTAGTCTAGCTTCAAACTTCAAAGGATTATCGAATACGATAGTCTCGTGAATACACGAGTCCCTCGGCTTTGGTACTTGCAAGTTCCAAATCAAAGATCCCAAGGGGATACCCAAACTAAGAACCAAACTAAGGACTGGGAGACGCTCCACTTATACTTAACTGAGGTATCGATGATGTCACCAGAAGACTCGTCTATCGTTTCGCTCTACAAACATCAAGGGTCCAAAACAGGGCGATAGTCAGGGCAGCAGTCCTTCGTAGCCGTTGGGAAGCGGGGAACCTCGCAGCAAAGACTTTCGGACCACGTCGACATGCAGGGGTCGATGAAGTGGCGGCTCCCTCCAGAATTTTCACACGAAGCTCCTCACAAACCTCTGGCTTGGACCGGTACAGCTGAAATCGCCCCACGTGGGCGCCAACTGAAGTACTGGGTTTTTCAGAACCCAGTGGTGCCAGGGACCACACCCTAAGACTTCGAGTCCTTCCTGTTTCAGACTACAGAAACACAGAGTCTTCTTGGTGAAGTCAAAGATCGAGTTTATTGGCTGCAGCCAGTAACAGGTATCCTAGAAGTACAACACGGTGTATATTCTCAGGAGACTGCTCAAACTTACAAAGCTAGTCATCCCTTTTATACAAAATATTATGCTTTAGGCAAACATTGCTTATTTTACAGTCGACCATTCACATATTTTCACTACAAAGAAAAAGCAGAATCATGATGACAAGCTTATTTTCAGTTTGTCCAGCCCACAATCAATTACCCGGCAAGGCCCAACATTTTTCATCAGATATCGACGGACCCCTAATAAAATACGGCACCTCCTCCTCGTAAAGCAGGTCATAAAGTAAGGAACAGAGACAGGTGTGTGTAAGATTAGGCGTGGTTTGTGTGCGATGAAAGGTTTATGGCATGCTGTGCCTTGATACTAATCTCGATCGGCCACTGGGAGAGGAACTGACCGAACAGGTTTGGCTTCAGGCAGTGGAGTCAGCTTGCCCAGGTCACATAGAAGTCAGCAAAGGTGTACGTGTCCTTCAGACTCGTTTTTGGCCTTAGTCATCGGCCTATGTGAGGGCAACCACAAAATGGCTGCCGTATCTAAAATGGAACCCGAGGGTTCAGGTCGGAATCTCTGAATTCAGGGTGATTTCGTCACTCGAATATGACGAAAATGTTTGTGTATGGTATACTAGTCATTCTCGGTCTGCTGATACCAAAATCGTCATGATACGACGACTTTTATAAAAGGGGCCAGAATTTTCAGTACCACAAAACCTCCAATGCAAGTGGATCGAAAAGCCTCCTTTTCTCTTAGAGTGATTGGTCCTTCAGAAGTCATTCTTGTGGAGAGCAAAGTATATGATGATCCTGCTGATCAGAGTTTGGTCAGATCTGCTGATGGAACTCGAGTGAGGACCAGAGGAGAGCAGTTGCGGCTCCGTCTGCAAGCCTGGGCCAGGCCCCATTATGTGCAGTGGCCAAGATTGCCTGAGGGATGCCACAGGAATGATCGATCTTTCAGGGTGATAAAATATTCCATGAACCCTCTAATGCATTGTTTGCCATCCTGATCCACTGACCGTGCACCATCTCAGCAAACGTCTGCTGCTGCAACTTACTCGATGAGTAAGGCTGTTTTGTTTTTCGGTTAATGTGAGGTTATGCGTTAAGGTAGAAATAAGGTAGATATAGTTAGTGTAGGGGAGACGCAAGGTAAAGATAAAAAAGCGAAGTACCCATAAACAAAGATATAGAGCTACAAAAAAGAAGAAGAGTTAGATAGAGAAGGAGAGGAAGAGAGGTAGAAAAGGTTATAGAGAGAGCTGGACAGAGGTAGAAATAGGGAGTAAGGTGTACAGAAATGTAAACACCTTGGGTGAGGCAGAGCGAGGTAAGGTAGAGAGATAGGGGAGTTTGCTAGTTAGAAGCAGAGTAAGTTTTACATCCACACCAACAGCTAACCTAAGGCATTGATTATTAAGGAGACAGTGCACTTATCGTACTGTCAGGCATTGCTTCTTGGGTTTCTTCACTCGACGTCAGGCTGGGCGTTCATGCAGCCAGGACTCTGCCAGCATTTGCACGCTCATGGTTGCCAGGAGTAGTGCTCCACCATCTGCATGGAGGGGGAGCCAGGAAGGGCAGGAGATGGGCTGCAGAGTTATGCATCTGACAAAAATGTCAAACTTGGGTTTCTTCTTCTTGTGCTTACTGGACACCATGTATGGTTAGAAAGGGGTACGTCTAAGCCTTATGAAATGCCATGTCCAGAGAATACTGCTTGAGAAAGAAGTAGAGTAGAAAGAGAGGCAACAAGAAAGGAGTAAACCAGTGTCAAAGATGTGGTAGAGGGAACTAAGGAAGAGATGGAAAGGTGATATAGCAAATGAATGGTGAGATAAATTGAGAGGTCAGGTAGTGAGCGAGAGAGAGGAGGGGTAGATAGAGAAAAGATAGTGAGAGAGATGTCAGGTGAGGTAAACATGGTGCGTTAGAGAGCTGTGAGCAAGAGAATTAGAGAGAGAGGTCTAGAGTGTCGCTTCTCACAGTCATAACAGTTTACGGGCTTTGGCAGGGGGAAATATGTCAGTGCCGTTCGCGAATCGAGGACTCCTGTAGAATGGAGATGACGGTGGGGCTGCTGCTCTGCAGAAGCTTGTGTCAGGCTCTTGATGTATGGCTGGGCCAGTTCCTTTACAAGCAACATGTTTTTGCTTCCTTGACACAGGTGGGGCCCTTGGCTGATGTCGAGCCAAGCATAGACTGTGAAGAACATGTGGATTGAGAGCAGGGAAATGTTGCTGGATCAATTCTGGGGAAGAATTAAAGAACATAAACATACTAGCCCACTCCAAAATAGTTGCTACCATTGCCTGCACCTTCGAGACATTCCCAAAACATTATACACTTGTAGGTTTGCCACTTTGCTGAAATTGTACTGGGATGCTCAGTATTTTTATATCCATGCCAGTAAACAAATTGGGAAAAGCAGTGAAATTAGGTCAATTTTCACTTTTAAAATATAAATCCAAAGCAGCCAACATGTGATGAAATCACTTACAAAGTATTTGAGAGTTTGAAAAATAATTTACAAATGATTATTAAAGCAAACAGAGGGACAATGGCTGTGTTAAACAAGATTTCACATTCTTTTAACCTATCAGCTTGGCCCTCTAGAATAACAAACATAAATACATGTTTTTAATTCTGAGGACAGTGACCAGCTAATGCACTTTCCATTTCCTGTTTTTCTTCTTCCATTTCCTATCTCCTCCCATATTATTATTATTATTATTACTATTGTTATTATTATTATATGCAATTTATAAAGCAAATGGCTACCTAAGAAAGGTTTCCCAGTGCTAAGCTCATCACGATAACGTGTCAAACCTATTTGCTAACCGAAGATTTAGAACAGCCAAGTTTTTAGCAGTTTGCGGTAAACTGATAGCAAATGACACGCTCCCAAAGTCAGGGGCAGGGAGTTCCAGAATTTAGGACCCAGATAGGAGAAGGTTCGACCTCCTTGGTGGGATTTCCTTACTCTGGGAAAGATTGCTTGAGCGCAGAGAGTGCTTGGGTGAAGATGAAGACACCAGGGATCTCAAATACATGGGCTCTTGGGCATGCTTCATAAAGCTTCGGATTGCACATGGCGTTCAATTAGCAGCCAATGTAGGTCATAAAGCAGACAGGCTGTGGAGGTAAATTTAAGGGAAGGAGTAGAAGACATGTCGCGGTGTTTTGCACTATTTGGAGCTGCTTAAGCAAAGATTTTGAAACACCCAAGAAGAGGATATTACCATAGTCCAGCCTGGAAATAGCCAAGGCCTAGTCTTCGGTTCTCTGGGCTGACACAGGAAGACAGAAACACATTTTTCCTGAGCCATTTAAGAATACCAAAGCAAGTGGCAGCAACCTTGGTGATCTGATGGCTCATGGATAATCTGTCATCACGCCAGACCCCTAAGTTCTTGACCACAGATACTAGAGTAGGAATATTGCCCATGGTCACAAGACATAGGTGAGTTCCCCAGAGGTGGGGGAGCTCCCCACCAGCAGAACCTCTGTCTTATCCCCATTTTTCTTTAGACAATTAGCATTCATCCAAGATGAAACTTGAAAAAGGCAGATGTTTAACGCTTCTGCATTGTGATTCTCATTGGATATCCTGTCTCCCATTGTATAAGGTGCTCAGACTTACTACACAATGAGGTCAGATTTATTTTTCAACAAGACCATTGACCACGCCCTATGTATTTTGGTCCCTATGTCTGTCCAACCAATCCTTGTAGAACTGGTCCAGATTGCTGTTTCTGGTCTTGTTCAGCAGCGGATCCCGTGCTGTACAGTCTTTGGTACACTTCTGCCATGGTCTCTAACTCACCAGTTTCACATCCAAAACCTCTTTATTTGCATACCCTGGTGGTGTTTGATGGCATTCGACCTTTTCCTCCATCCTTTGACCCTTCTTATGTGACACCTGCCACTTTCACATTTATTTTACCCTTTGCCTGGGTAACCGAAACACAAGAAATGGGTGCAGCCATTGACATGCAGAGATGGATAGAGGGATAGAGATGTGAGATAAAGCGATGATATTAAAGATCGGAGAAGTAGAAGAGAGGAGAAAAATGGAAATGAAATTGAATCAGTAAGGTGCAGAGACAAGGGAGAGGTAGAGAAAGTGTTGCAGTGCAGACAGGAAGTAGAGATGTAAGTGCAGAGAGTGGTGGAGAGAGAGAGGTAGGGTCATGAAAGAGAGGTAGAGAGAGTGGCGATAAAGAAATGTATTGAGAGACAGGAGAGGTAGCCAGAGTTGAGGACAAAGACTTAAGCAGTAGAATGGGAAACTATATAGAAATGCAAAGGTCCCTAGAGTAGAGAGTGAGAGAGAGATAAGGGTAAAATGTGTGAATTAGACATGGTGAGATGAAGTAAGGGGAAAGACGTGATAAATAGACAGGTGGCGCAAAGAGAAAGAGGTAGGAGGTGGTCGAGAGCGGTCTCATAGAGGTAGTCAGAGAGAAGGGTACTTAGAGTAGGAGGTAGGGGTATCAGTGTAATTGTTGAGGTAGAAAGGGGAGTGAGGTAGAGCGAGGGAAAATATTGACAAACAACTATAGGTTAGAGGGATGTATACAGAAGCAGATAGATGACAAAAATGGGTAAGGTCAGGTAGGGAGAGAGTTATGACAGAGCAAATGATAGGTGAGGTAGAGAGAGAGGTTTATAGAAGTGGGAGGGATGAGAGAGGGAAAGATAGAGACAGTGTCAGAGTTAGAACGAGGGTGAGAGGTTGAGATAGAGAAGGAGGTAGGTGAGAGAGAGAGATGAGCACGAGACAATGAGGAGGGGGACATTACATGTAAAGACAAGGCAGAGGCGAGGTATAGAGAGAGGTCAGGTAGAAAGATGTCAGGTAGTCAAGGATAGAGGTGAAACAAAGAGAGGTGAACTAGATGGATGTGTGATTTGTGATATGTTAGGTAAAGAAAAAGTGAGGTAGAGTGTGAGAAGAATAAACAGGCACGCCTTTTATTACATATGTGTGACCAAAGTAGGTTTTTGTTTTGTTGAGTGCAATATTGTGTATGCTCTATTCAAACTATTATACTCTGGAAGGTAAAATAGACTGTTTGGAAAGGATTTCTACCATAACCAGTATATCACCTAAAAATGGAATTCCAAATACATGTTACTTTTGTGAGGGCATGTCCAAACACATGGACATTAAATCGTTTTTAGCAGTGTTCATTCCATGAAGACCATACTATTGAAGGCAATAAGGCCCATATCCCTTCCATATCCTTTACATCTATAGGAAGAAAATGATTAGTCTGTAATGGCTTCTAAGACATGAGATGAATAGAAGGATGAAAGCTTACTAATAGAATGGCAGCAAATCCAATCCAACACACTCACATTTCTTGGTCTAGGCCCCACCTCCAGTTTTTCCTGCCTGCAGCTGATCAATTTGAAGATGCAGCAATATCAAACGTTACATCATGTACATGTGATTCAAGGTGTAATGGCACCTAGATGAGCTAGTAATGGACTAGCAGAACTATAATAGGCTGTTCCCTCACACTTGGCACCAGACACCACTCCTGTACCCCACTCAGTGGATTGCTTTGATTTGTCAGGACTGAGTGGGCACTTCATTCTTTGGTGAGTCTTTGGAAGTCCAAGGACATTTTATGGGTTCTGAAGCAAGTGCGCTTAAATCAAATCAGGGCAAAGCCAAACCCTCATCGAAACCTTTGTACACAACTTAGAAAACCCATTTGAATACCCTATTTAAAGAGTATCTTGCTAAACCCTTGAATTTGGTTTCATGGCTGTGATTTGAGTTACTTTCTGCTGCCTAGTATCATGGTCTGCTTGTGGCACTGCTGAAATGCTTTGTTCCATCTCTTAAAAGGATTGACTCCCATCCTCCATATAGACTATAGAGAAATGGAAACTACAACTAAATAAAGATCTAGACATCATTGAGAACAGAAAGGAGTGGACAGCTTGGCACACAACCTATCTAGACACACTCAACCAGCCCCCAGGAGGAACAAGAGGAAGCTATTGTCTGGTGGGCACTAAAACCCTCGCCTCCACCACCAAACTGGAGGAAATCATCAGGCAATAGCTGCCAACAACAGGAATCAAATCCTAACACAACGTCACAAGTAAAACAAATGGAGAAACATACTGGAAGGAAAGCGTCAAAAAACCACATCCTCACAGTAACACTTATCTGACCTGCTGGTAATTGGCAATGAGCTGCCACCGCTGAAGAAGAAAACCTATTTCAAGACACCAGCGTGATAATGCCTGATACTTTCACACTTGGTGCACTCGCCCTTAGTGGTCATCAAGGCATGGTAAAGACAAAGGCCAGAGTTTACCGTATGTGGTTACCAAACTGAACCAAATAGTAGAGGAAAAGCCAGGCCAGACCATGGAAACACTGCAAGGGTCCCATCTGCTCAAAACGGGGAAATTAACCACATTGGGAAGGAGATTGGGGGGAGGGAGTCTGCCTCTGGACAGCCAGGGGATAAATCCAAGTCATAATGCTGCTGCACAGAGGCAGAGTTTGTCACTACCCACGTTGCGTGAGTGGCGCTATCTCAACTGGAGAAAATTATAGCGAAAACAATGTCTGCTATTTGTGATTAATACAGAAAACGAAACACCATGGCAAGACTAGTAATTTCAATAGTGTCTTGAAAGGTGGGACAACAAACACTGACCCTTAACTTAACACAAAGCTTACCACAACTCGAAAGTGAATTGAGCTTTTCACGTGCATCTTTGCGAAACTCCTTAGAATTGCCACAGAGCAGCGACAGGACACATAACTGGCACTTTACCAGTTCCAATGTGAATACCCAGCAACTCAGCACAAGACCACCAGGGTAGCCCATCACCACCTTTGATGTGGTGAGTTGTCAATGGTTCCATCCCTTCAGCTCCTTAGAACTCACCAGTGCCAATGTCTGGAGCTGTCGAATGTTACAGTCAGCTAGCTAGTTAATAAACATTTTAAAGGACAACTGTGTCCTAGTGAACATCTGGACACTCGGAGAAAATTTAAAAGATAAATGAATGAATATCTTCTTTCTTGTTTGACTTATAACACAAAGGTAGTGCTACCTTTGATCTATAAGTGAAACAAGAAAGAAGACGCTCTAAATATGTTGGTTATTGTGTTTTGCAGCATATTATTGTTTCCATTCTAGTAAAGTTGTTCATTAAAATTCATCTGAATCATTATATTGTATTTAAATCAAGCATGACCGATTTTGGCAAACCTCTTTCTGTTGTCCTGCGTATGAGAGTGAATGGGGTATGACTGATTTGTATGTATACGTTATTTTAGTATGAGTGATGGGTGGGTGGCCTCATTTTATAGATTATGTACCTAATTTTTTTAATTGAAAATAACTCTAGGAGTTATACCCTATTATATATTTAAGGGAGAGTAGAGTTCTGCTTTCTGCCTCTGTGATTTACATGCAGATATATTTTCAAAGTACGTAGATGTGGAGCTAGGAATAGTAAATCTATACTTCCCTATCTGCACTCAGAGTTCTATATTTTGTTCCTAGATCTTCTTGTACCACCATATTCTGGGGGTTGATACTCAGTAGTACAACCCACATTAGGGAGATGTCCTTTCACCTCCTTCGAGTATTCTCTAGTTTATACTTCAGCAGAGAGGTCAAATTAATGCATTTCCTGAGTGCTTTGGTGAGCTGAAGGACTTGATTTAGGTCAGTAAACTCTAATTCATACTCTGACTGTCACTACTCGAATATCTTAATACCAGAGCCATCTTAATTATCACCCGGGGTTGAAATATCAGTGTTATCCCAAGCCATGAAACGACTGAGGGTATCCACATCCAGAATTAGAATGCTACACCCTAAATGGGATCTTTTTGTCAGCAACCCATCCCATTTTACATATCGCATTGCCTTCCCCTATATTCGAATTACCATGACAGTTGCTGAAGGCAAACTTCCCAGAGTATTTCGACCCTATAGTACTCGGATGCAACCTCTGTAACGCTGGTGTGAGTGTCAAAGTTAAAAGAATGTCCCCTTATTGGGGCAAGCAACCATGCATTAATAATTATTAGATGGGCGGCTCAGTAACAACGTCAGCTATCAGGGAGACCTATTCCGCCATTGATACGCTTCTTTGCGGAGTAGCCAGAGAGGTACGTGGTATTCCACAATCCCAAAGTAGCATACGGCATACGTGGCAGGGACTCGATATTATTAAAACAAAATACTGGTTAATATCTTAGGGAGGTTTCTGGATCACATATTGTAATCTTTGGAAGAGAAATAATGTAATATGTGAGGAAGCTCAACTAACCTATGAAAGAGGGAGCCCAAGCCAGTGTTCAACATCGGCAAGAAGTTTACCAAAGTTCTCCAACATTAAGGTCGCCTTATCACACATGGCAAACATTCCCAAGGATTTGAACCCTTCGGGCCTGGCCTTTAAAGGGTAATTAACAAACAGATGTGGTAGCAAGGGCATAACAGGGTATTGGACTGATTTGTCCCATTTAATTGATGTTATTTTATTTAATATATATTAATTTGGAGCAACTTGTACTCATTTTACTGTGGTAACTTCCTGTGATATCATAAAAGCCCAATATTGCTTTATTTAATATGATTGGATGTGCACATTAATGCCCTCTCTAGATCTTTTAAAACCTAAAGGCTCTGTGAATGACATTTAGAGAAAGCTAGCAAACGTTGTTTGCTGTTTTTAACACAAGTGGACTTCTTTGCAACACCTATGGTGTATCTGACAACCCATCTACAGTCTTCCGGTTGAGGCAACAATACCAGAAAGCGAGGTGACAAGACAGATGCCAGAACAAAACCCCTTATACATGACCAACAGTCGGAGGTAGAAAGAGAACTGAGCTTCACTAGTAGAATTGTCAGTGCCTATGACACTACTGATCACAACAGCCTACTCCATCACCTCAAAGACTACTTGTGTGTTACCGTGCTTGTCTTATCATGGATTAAACATTCTTTAAAACTCATACAGAGCAAGGAAGGCTAGACCAATTTAATTCAGTAACCGAAGGACTACCAAGGATCACTGAATAGGAATGGATGGCTGAGGGGGAGCAACCTTTGCCGCAATGGCTTAAAAATTGAATTCTCACTCTTTGGTAAACTTAACTCAAGAAAGTTACCTTTTCAGCAGCTCTATGGGCTGAGTAATCCCCATGTTCCATCCCTCAAATTAAGAATTCGAAGAGTTATCTTTGCCCCTACAATTTATTTTCATCTCTCAAATTATTGTAGTGATGAGCAAAGAAATATTCCAACTTCATATGTTTAGCAATATCCCAGCTGTGTCAAGTTTTCACTTCAAAGTTGAGTCAACTACTGAAGAAATGTCTTGAATCAGACATAACTGATAGTTAATGGCAGCTGAATAATAGTTCTTTGCAACAAGCCTGTTAGTCCTTTGAGGTAAATCCATGCAGTCTATCATGATTGGGACCACTCACTTTCCCCTGAGTGTGAAAGATAAGTGTAGAGGAAGAATTTGGATACCTCTGGTTGTGCATATCCGTGTTTGTGAGTGTAGCTTCAAGTTTGTGGGTTGCCATTGAGGCGGCTACTAGATGTATCCCCATTGACCTCCTCTAGGTGAATTCACTACTCCTCCATCTCCCCCTTTCGGCCCTGGCCATTGTAGCCTATGTTGTTATATGTGGGGTTCAGATTAACAAACTCTTCAATGGAGCTGAAAGAGACGCTTGGAGCTCACTCTCACTGAATTGAGCAAAGGAAAATTGCAACACCCATACAAAAGTAGTGTCTAAGGGCCTTGCCAGCTCTATCATCTGAAAAAAAGGACTGGGTCATCTGCCGATCCCATGCATGCTCTGGTCAAACTTGGCAAGACCGATAAAGCCCTTGCAACAGACTCAAACTGGTGGAAGGATTGTCTGCAAGTGATGCACGTTTTCTGGTAGCATGACAGGATGTCTTCTATCACATACACTCTAAGAATTTTGGAGTCTTTGTTATGATAAGATTGGCTCACAAGATGTACTTACATCGATAAACTTAGCAAACAACTGTACATGGATTTTGTTATAACTACAAAAGGCTGGCGGGCCCTAAAACGGACAAGTGAGATCTTTTCTACTTCATGTGTTTATATTTATGTATATTTTTGCTACTCATAACACAGTCAATTATCCTCACTAGGTTGAGTGATCACATAGGAATAGTTATTACTGAAAAAAGGGTGCAGCCTCTCACCCACACTAAGTGGCAGCTTCATCATCTGGGTTGCTGGAAACCGGAAGCCTGTGAGCAGTTTCAGCTGTGTAAAACATGACAAACAAAGCACCCATAACATATGGTATGGAGTAGGCGTTGTGCTATATCCCTCTGTATCCACAGGAGTGAGATGTGATTGGGGTAGGATACCAGGATTCAAAGAAGTAACATATAAGGTGTTCTAGTCTCTTTTTCTCTAGGTTAGGTGGCCTATGATGACCTATATATAGGCAGAGTCTACAGATTGTAAAGAAAGCCCCAGGTGCTTGTGTCATCACTACAGGTTTCAAATATTTGGACATAAGCTGGACTATAATGAAGTCATACTAAAAATACAACATTTTCTCCTTTTCCTTTTGTTTTTGGGTTTCGCCTGCAAGAGCGAGCATGAGCTGTTAACAAAAAAATCTGAAAACGGGCTTAGAGCCCTCTCCTTACTTTCCATTGTTTGACTTCCATGTCACTGTTGTTTCCTTGCTTCTGATTGGTCAGTGCCTCATACGGCTTCAGTGTTGTCTCTGCTGTGGAGCATGGACCTAGTACAGATTCCTGTCTGTGGCTAGTGTCTTTCCACTACCTGTTAACATTGAATCTCTAACATACCAACTGCTTGCATATTTTGTCCTCCAAGTTTATTGCTTAAAGTAGCATTTGGTCTTTTTGCCTCATACCAGAGTGTCTGATGTCAATATTATGCAGAGTGGAATTCTAATTTGTAAACCAGTGAATTAAGACCTGCTTAACAATTCATAGACTATGGACCTGATTACAAGTTGCACAGTGCAGGAGCGCCAATATTACTGGGTCCAGAATTACTGATTTCAGCCAGTAATTGCACAGTACGAGTGATTCCACCTGGAATGGGGAATAACACTTAAACTCAGTTTTACAGGATGAAAAAGAGCATATGGGCTTCCATCGGGGGCTACTGAACAGGGTAATTAACGTGGAGGGTTCAGGGATCTCACCCGCAGCCCTGGAGGCTGGTGGCAGGTAGGGCAGAGCATTCAGTGCTCCCACATGCTGTTAGAGGGTGTCGAGCAGGGGCCAGGATACACCTGTGCCCGCAGCCCTTACCCAGATCCACACTGCATTCTACGGGCTGGCATATCCATCTGGTAAACTCTAGCCTGCTGTGCCCGCACCCAGGCTCAGGAGCACTGAGACACTTGCGAACAGGTCTAGGAGACGGTATCTCACCTGGAGATACCACTCTGTCACGACATATGTGCTACATTTAACATTCACTTGAGTTCCGTAAGTATGTTTGAGTTGCACTCATCCGAACATGCCAGACAGGTTTCTTCTCTCGTTTCTCTCTCCAGCTTGTCTGGTGTCCCTGTCTTGTGTAAAAGGAGGCTCTAGGAGAGACATTTATGTTTGGGTTACTACTTGCTTACACTTTACTAATGAGTGGGAGTGATCGGCCTACCATCTTCCACCTCTATTAAAGCAGCACTGTTTATTATCCTTGCATTGTCATGTTTCTACCTAACCATGGATTTTGCCCTGATGAAGCGACATTGAAACCGAATAGTCGTGAAACGTGTTATCTTCAGATGTACAAGAGAATAACCATAAGAAAATATTATACAACCTTTCTGATGAAACTCTTTCTTTGGAGTTCTTTACCAATTATAGCCCAAAAATCTGTCCTCTTTATTTAAATTGGGCATAGCAAGCAAGGGGCTATACAATCCAGATGCTAAGCAGCCTGTCCCAATTTAGGTTTCCTTCCATTTTTTTGTCTTGTTATAAAAATGTTTCTACCCTCTTCATCTCATCTGTAGGACAGGTTAGTGTTGACTACCGCTCCTATCTCTCGCCTCACTTAAAGGTAGTACTAGCCCCAGTAAGACGGCGCCTAGCCACTCAGCATCCTTTCTTATTTTGCTTAAAGGACATGGACACCTTAAGATGCTTTTCTTCTTCTGTCTCTCTCACTCTCCCATATGGTCTATTCACTTTTCCACTATCTGCCTCAGGACTCACGCTCCACAAAACATATGGTAATGCTCCTGTGCAGGTGCAGTCCCTTGTTACTTTGACTTTGGCAGTGTTTGGATAACAATGCTAATATTGAAAAATATTCATAGCAGGTACGATTGCTTTCACAAGTTTAGTAAACACAAATATTCTAAAAAATGTTTTATTGTCTAGTAAATCACTGAATACCAGCTTTTGCCTACTTTTTTCCTTTAGAGTGGGGCCACTTGAATTATTTGACAATGGAGGATCAAATTATGTGGCATCGGTGACTAAATTATGTGGCAAGAAAGTCAAATTATGCAGCACAATGTTGCACATGCAGTGGAACTATAATATCTCTAGTTCGTCATTTTAACACACACTAATATCTAGGCAAAATGTCACACCATAAGTACAAGTTTAACATCCTGAACACAACAATCAGCAACTGAAAGATAAGATAGCCAACTAAACTTTGCGAAGGGTCTGGCGCGCAGTACATAATTTTACACTTTGTTTTAGTAACCTTTGATCCGTTTGCACTAGAAACAGATTTTATTTTGTTGAAATCTGCAAAATATGGGTAGATTATGTAACACATTCAGTAAATCCAAACCATGCAGGAAATATTGCGACAACAAAGTCATATACTGCCATTTGACCGGCCTACTAATAATGGTGAAAAACAGTACATTTTGAACAACTGAGATACTTTTGAATCAGAGCACCCACTCTGGTTGGCATGTTGCATAATGACCTCATCAACGTACTCCTGATAAGTTGGGACATCTTTAATGTCAGCTCTGTTTGAAACATGTCTTATTACATTTTATGTTATCAACCCCTTTTGTTTTGCAGTTCCAGTCGTCCATGCCCAGGGTGCAGGTGAGAGATTCATCCTTTGTTGCTGAATTCTTAAAATGAGGAGACGGCAAAATATGTTTTAGGTGGCTGGGAAGAGGAGTATGATGGGGTCTAATATACATTCAGGAAATTAGGAGAGGTTGATTGGCAGCCGTTGTTAGTGTGAAGCAGACAAAATACACAACCTGAGGCCTAAAGGTGCACCATTTATAGTATGCTACCTATCCCAAGCTTTACATCATGCTTAGCTAAGAATTTTCTTCAGTCACAGGCTTGGTTTTGATGACTGGGCTTAGGGAAATGGAAGAAACTCCTACCGTCGAACAACTCATCACATTTTGAATTTGCTGTAGATTCACGAGCAGGATATCAGGAGTATATTTTGGACCTCCATCCGGTGCAAATTAAAATGATCAAAATTTCTAACTTTCAGTGAATAGTGGGTTGAGTTTAGAAATATTGCACCTATTGAAAGAAGCATTAACTTGACACGAGGTAGGAGTAAAAAATATAATTAGATCTGGTGTCAAAATGCTCAGATAGTTAGGGCGATGCATACATGGCTCAAACCCAAACAAGGAAAGCTGGGAATGGGCCTATTTTAGGCAGTAAGAAGGTCAAGCGAATGCCACTATACCTCAAGGGAAACATCCTTTACCCCGCATGCGTTACCCCGCAGTGCCATTACCCCACAGTTTTTACACCGCAAAATCTTTTACAATGCAGGGCTTTACACCGCATACTGTTACCACGCATTCCCCATTACAATGCCACGTGGAGTTAGAATAGTAAATTGCGCCGTAATGGGGAACGAGTTGAAATAGTTTGCGGTGTAAAGCCCTGCGTTGTAAAAGATTTTGCGGTGTATAAACTGTGGGGTAATGGCACTGCGGAGTAACGCATGTGGGGTGAAGTGTCCTATTCCTATCTTAGACATAGTTCCTAGCATTCTTTCCAAATGTTGTTAAACATCTGGGGCAGTATTACATAAAGTGACCTGGGCAGCCACGTGGCGTGCCCCCACTTTCTGCACCCCTGGGACACTTTGATATTACAAGGATGGCTGCAGATGCTTGCACAACAACCACCGTAATACAGATCGCTTTGGCGCACATATAGTGCGGCGTGATTAAAAGAGGGTGTGTCCTCATTAGCTTGGAGGTGTGGCCCAATTCAAATGAGGGAATCACTTTGCATCTCTGCCCGTGCCGTATTATAGATGCAGGTGCACCTGGGCGCAGACCACGGAAGTGTGCGCTATGCATCCTATGTGCAGGGGCGGCTCTAGGGTCATGGCAGCCCTGGGCAGGGAGCGTAGTTGGGGGGCCCCGGATGAGGGGCTCCGGGCGGGGCGGGCGGAGCGCGGAGGCCAGTGAAGAGGGGGGCTCTAGGCTCATGGCAGCCATGAGCAGGGAGCATAGGTAGTGGGCCCCGGATGAGGGGGTCCGGGCGGGGCGGAGCGCGGAGGCCAGTGAAGAGGGGGGGGGGAGTCAGGGTGTTTGGAAGTGGAACAGAGCCAGAGGCTGCCAAATCCCTGCCAGGGGTCACCACGCAAATATGTATCCATACTCAGAGGATTATTATAATAAGGATATATATTGGCATAGTGGACCCTGGGGTTTGGTGGCCCTGTGCAGGTGCACAACTTGCACATGCCTAAGGCCGCCCCTGCTATGCGTCACACTGCTGTGTTCAGTTCCTTGCGCACCTTCTACAGGGTGCGCCAAGTGCAGGATGTGTCAGTTCGGCCCATATCACAGTGAATGAGGTGTCCCCAGGACATCCGCAAACTCGCCAAAAGAAGCATTTTAGAGAAAGCGGTACTGGCAGTTTTAAGTAGTCGATTGATCTTCCGAATCACATGTGGCACCCATTCTGCTTTTGAAAGGGGGCAGAGATGTTATTAGCAGTCAGCAAGTCACAGATCAAAATAGAGAATGGTCATAAAGAACAATTCATTATGCCCAGTTTACCCAGACCGATAGGTCATGATGCCTTGTTTATCTTATACAAAGATGTTAAATCACTTGATCAGATAGTATAAAGGAAAAATATTTAGTGTTAAGCAAAACAATTAAAAATGTTCTTATCAATATTAAAAATGGTAGCATTAAACAAATAAAAATACATTTACAAACAGATGGCCTTAGAAATAGCATTCAGGATATTTAAGAATACAGTGATACATTCATGATGTTTATGGCATCTTTTTAGAGGTATATACTATTCTGTTTTCTCCTTTCAGAAATACTAAACTTGTTGGCCATGACTACAATAAAGGAAAACAGCCCACGTGGGTCGAGCATTTGGGTTACACCCATCAACCCTCCATCAGGATCCTTATTTCAACCGGTGATTGAGGCTCGGTCACCCCCAAACATCTCTAATATCGGGGTAAATCAAGTTGACTTATAACAATAATGTATACCAGAATTTATTTTAGGACTGCTGTTAGCCAAGACCTTTTGATTTTACTAAAATTGGTATAATATACTTACTTATAGAGGCCTCTAAACAGCACTCTTTATTGGTTTGTTGTTGTGTCACACAATTTTCTTCCGCCACGCCCACTACAGCAAACGGTATGGATTAAAGGGTCAGCCCACTTCAGCCATTAGCTGACGTCAATGTGAGTGACAACATTCTACTCATTTACAAGGAGCCTATCCACACGCAAAGTATTTGCTTTCGTTACTAGGGATTCCTATGCCAATTCTGCTTTCTTTCTGAGACAAACATATTTTCTTTTAGCCAGTTTTTTTTAAATATTGGTGGGAGACCAGCAACTCCCCCAGCAATAAAGTTTTACAAAAAACAAAAATGATAAAACAAGCGCTGACAAATCTCAAAGCCTGCAAATGCCAGACCTATTGCTTTCGCCAATACTTGTATTTATGTGATATCTCATTAAGGGACACCTGTAGTCTTAAACCATTGTGTCTTTTTCTGTAAAGGAGAGGGAAACATTGATCCATTCATGAGCTCTATTACAAGTAAAAACAACAAAAGAGTTTGGGAAAACCATTTTTTATTAGTAAAAAGAGTTAAGCAAACCAATATTGTAACACTGACAGAATGACACATTAGAGATTGCACTCAACTGCTAGAAATGGATACAAATTCTTCTAGCTAAAATATCTATACTAGAATATATATTAGTAAACTCTAACATCAGGTAGAATATATTTGAGGACCTAATAGCCTTTATTCCTGAGTGAAGAAAAAACAGACATTGTCCATAGGTTTCTGTGCTGCTATTATGCATACATTTTGGCTTTATGTACCACAATTGCATTTATGAAATGCAAATCAATGTCAAGTCAGTCACTATCGAGATCCGTCGACTGTACATTATTTTTTATTTTCATTGTAGGTGACACCACCTATGCTCTCACGACCTGAGGATTTTTAAAGTTTTGACATGTTTGCTCCCACGTACCCACTTCTTCAGTGCTGTATTTAGGGCGCAACGCCCCTAAAAAGACACAGAGTAACTCGGTGGGTTCATTTCAGAGCCCTGCAACATGTCCAGGTAAAAAAAAAGCATTGGAATAATGCCAATAACTCAAATTCCAACAAATGCAAGACATGTTACATTAGCAATGCAATAGGTCTCGCATTTGTTAAAGTTAGACCTGTTGGTGTTGAAAATGACAATGTTTTTTACTTTTTATACCATTGGCAAGAGTGCTATGGAAATATAATATCTCCACTACAAATAAAAAAAGTAAACTTTCTGCCCATCTTTTTAATTGCCTCCTGTCCCTGTCCTTTGCAAAATAGAGTGTTTTCATTGGTCAATAGGCTTAGAAGTTCCTCCTTAGTATTGCCTTGTAACTTCTCGTAACATCCCATGAGAACACCCCCTGTTACATGTGTTACTGCTCTCTAAGTTTCAATTATGAATTGCAGACCCAAAGCATTTTCTTACAGGGATTCAAGCGGGACACAGGCTTAATCCCCAGTAAGTCTGGCAGTGGTTACTTTACTCACTAGCACATCTCACATTTATATGAGACCTTCTATTAATTTCCCTTCATCAGCACCTCACAGAGTAGAACCTAATCCTGAATTAATATAATAATTATTTTATCATATTTCAAAGCTACACATTTTTTATATGCACAAAAAGAGAAGCGCTGAAGCATTGATCCTGAAAACAAACAGTGCGTTTAATTCTTAAGAAGGCACACTCTCTCCCTCCTAAAGTGTTTTGGCTTGTCCATTAAGCCTTGATCACAGGTTAGCAGATGAAGTGTACAGTGATACTGTGCTATTAAGTCCAACCACACGTGATACCACTGCGTCCTACAAAGCCCAGCATGCCTAAGTCATCGTTTTAAAGGGTGTAACTAAGTTAGAGTCCGGGACAAAAGAAAGTTGGGTCAGTTTAAAAAAAAACTCAGTGGTCCACTGGCTGGTAGTCAATCAATTATGCAAACTCTTGTTATTAAGCCCTTTTGCAGTATATGGTTATTATGCACCATTCAGATGAAATTCCAGTAAAGAATGAAGCATCATGCCCAAAGCCTGATCCACTTACAGCCTTCACTCACTCCATTGACTGAGATCAAACCAGTTTCATACAAGATTGAAACAACTCAAACAATAATATAAAATATAAAATATCATGCAATGTAATAAATCATTTTTAAATCCACACTTTGTACTATAGCCTAACAAAGAGAAAGCCATTGATAATGTTAACTCAATCTGCTTCATGGAGGTTCTAAAATGTATGGATTTTCACGAGACTCTTTCTAAGTATAGAAGCTATTAATAAAGGTTTTCAGATCAAAGTAAAGACCAAAGGACACTTGTCAAATTATTTTGAAATTTGCCAAGCTACTAAAGATGGGTTTTCCTTTCCTCTGACACTATCACTCTGAAGCCTAGCAAAAAGGCAATACTCCATGATTCCAGGTATCAAAGTAGGAAATCAAGAATATAGGTCCGTTCTTTGCAGATGACACAATGTTTCTAATACCTTCTACCGAAACATATATCCTGGCACTCAAAGGTCTGTCAGCAAAGTTTTGTGGCTTTTCTGGTTACTACATAAGCTGGGAATAATCAGCAATGATGCCTATATATCCTGTTGGTAAAAAAGGTGATAATGAAACGTGATCTGTCAGCTGGGAATCTAAGGATGTGAAGTATTCAGATATTATATTTACCAGGTGCCCAAACCATTCTCTTGCTAAAAATTTTGTAAATGTGAAACCTAACATTAATATATGTGTCAGGAAGTAAGAAATGTAGGGCCTGATTTAGAGTTAGACGGACGGGGTAGTCCATTACAAACATGATGGACTGCCCTTCCGCCAAACCCTCAATCCACCCCCTCTCTTCTAAGTCAGGAGGACCATCAATTTTCCACAGCAATGCCTCAGCTGGCTCAAACATCTGAAAACTTTATCTGATGACTCAACATTTAGGAGCTATTGAAGTAAGGACATCACACCACACACTATATTTACTAAGGATTGTGTGATGCCCTTTCTTTTCTGTTCGTTACCATGAGGTAAAACCAGATGGCCATGAACAGAAAAATAACCCCCGCGTCCTGGCAGAAAACTCCCTGGGTGTCGAAGTTTTTTTTTTTTTTTTTTTTTAAATTGTTTTTATTGAAGCTGTGCATACAACATACCATCGTAATTCACATTCCTTATCTTACATGTCCCAAATGGTTAGTACACTTCTATTAATCAATCTCAACCATCCCTATCCAAACCATCCCGCCTCCCCCTCTACCCCCACCCCCCCCCCCATTGTCAGTGTGCCTCATTGTTTCTGTAAGAACCCTATAATTCAGCTAATGGTCAGCGGGCGAAGCTCCTCTTCATTTCACGGTCTCGGCGGCTCCAGGGAAGATGTCCATTGCAACATTAGTCTTTTACTGCAGGCCAGGTACCGGAGACCCATTCAATTCGTACTTGTCGCGCGTTCGGGCTCCCCCACTAGCCTTCCCTTCTCGCTGCGTCAGCTCCCACCTCTCCCTGTCCCACATCCTCCTCCCGGATCTTCATCCCTCCATTCGTTTCCCTGTCCTCTCCCTCCAAAAGTGACTGCAAGTCTGTTACTAGCGCGTTCCACGCCCTGGCAGTTTCTAGCGCTTTATCGTTGGCCATACGCCTAGCTAGCTGCAGCCGGAGAGATCCCTCACACGTTGCCCATTGCGCAAAACACCTCCGCCACCTCTGGAAGTTAGGGCCCCCTCTCGCTTTCCAGTGTAGAGTAAGTTCCCTCTTGGCCATAATGAACCCCAAATCATAGAACTTACTAGTGATTTTAGTGGCAGGAGTGTGGGGAAACCAAAGTAACAAGCAAGCACCTGCATCTACATCCACCTGGCGGCCCGTAACTGTGTTCAGGCAAGCGACAACCTCAGACCAATATGCGCCAAGCCCTGGACATGTCCAGAACATATGTGCAAAGTCCGCGTCCTCTGCGGCGCAACGCGGGCATAACGACTGCGCACCTCCAAAGATCCGTCGAATTTTGGCAGGTGTCCAGTACGCCCTATGAAGTGTGTAATATTGAACCATCTGGAACCGAACATTACGGGCGCCCTTCCAGGCCCTGCGCACAAGCTGAGACCAGGTCGTCTCCGGTATGGGTCGACCCAGGTCGACCTCCCAACGCTCCCGCAGCCCGTCTAGGGGGGGAGGATCGGACAGCGCCAGCCTCCGGTACAGGCATGTAATGGCCTTATATGTGCCTGCCGCCATCATGACATACTGGCAGCCGAGCGACGTGGGGGGTTCTACTAGTCCCATCCTCCAACGCTTCCGGATCCCCGCAACCAAAGCCGCGTGTAACAAAAAATCACCCCGCGGTAGATCGAAGGCTTCCTGCAGATCGCCGAACGACATCAAGGTGCCGTCCCGGTATAGATCTCCCAGCATGTGAACACCGAGGTCCTCCCAGTCGGCAAGCGCTGACCAGTCCCCGCCATGCGGGAGGGCCGTACACATGCCCAAAGGAATCTCCGGTGCATACGGGACGCGACAACCCGCCCGCCTGTGGCTACGCAGCCAGCACCGTCGAAGAGTGCGTTCCTCAAGAGTCAGCTGCTCCAGTCGAAGCTCCTGTTGGAGCACAATAAAGGATAAGATATGGCGCTGTACAATCCGCCCCTGCGGTCCGTCTGGCCCTCTAAACTCCCGCGCCACCACCTGCGTGAGCCATTGAAGCTGGGCAGCCAAGTAATACCATTCGAAGTCTGGCACTGCCAGGCCACCCTCTTCCCGGGACCGAAGCAAAGTGTTCAGGGCAATGCGCCGCCTACCAGTGCCCCAGATAAAACCTATCACCTCAGACCTCAAAGTCAGGAAAAAGGAGGGCGGAACCCACACCGGCAACGTGCGGAAAAAGTACAGAAGACGCGGTAGGACCACCATTTTCAGCAACGCAATTCGCCCCGCCACCGACAGCGGGAGGACGCGCCAAAATCGCATGCTGCCCCTGATGCCCCTCAGGGCCCAACCCACATTCCCCTCGTAAAGGAGCGAAGGGGTGTGGTAAATGTACACTCCAAGATACTGCAGGCAGTCCGGTTCCCATCGCAAGCCATCCAGCACAACCGGAGGGGCGCAACGGGAATTCAAGGGGAAGAGGCAGGTCTTAGACCAATTAACCCGGAGGCCCGATAAGGCCCCGAATTCCTGGAGCAAGGCCCGCGCTCCCGTCAGCGACGCATCGACATCGGCCAGGTATATCAAAAGGTCGTCAGCATACAAGGAGATATGATGCAAATCGCCGCCCGACGGCACCCCCTCAAAGTACCTTCCTTGTCGAGCCCGCGCCGCCAATGGCTCAATCGCCAAGGCGAACAGGAGCGGGGATAGGGAGCAACCCTGTCTGGTGCCCCGTCCCACCGAGCAGGCCGCGGACACGGTGCGCCCCGTCCGAACCCTAGCAGTGGCCGACTCATACAGCAGCCTCGTCCAACGGACGAAGCTCTCCCCCAACCCAAACCGGAGGAGCACGCTGAACAAATAAGGCCACTCCACACTGTCAAACGCCTTTTCAATGTCCACCGACAGCACGGCCGCCCCCGCGGGGCCCGCCCCATCAACATCCATGACCCTGATCAGACGCCGTATGCAAGTCGAAGTGTTCCTAGTAGGAATAAAACCCGACTGGTCCGGGTGCACCAAAGAGCACATATGGGTGGTCAGTCACGTCGCCAGGATCCTGCTCAGCACCTTGTAGTCCACCGTGAGCATTGACAGCGGGCGGTATGCTGTCCTAGCTGTAGGGAGGCCACCCTTTTTCAACAGCGGGACTATGATCGCTTCCCGCGCAGACGCCGGCAACCTACCCTTCTCCCAAGCCTCCCCATAGACCTGGTGTAATCGAGGGGCCAGGAGATCTACATACGCGGCGTAAAATTCCACCGGGAGGCCATCCCCACCCGGCGTTTTCTTCCTAGCCATATGCTTGATAGCCGCTCTGATTTCCCCCATCGTAATGGCAGACCCCAACGCGGCACCCAGCTCCGGATCCAGTCGTCGCAACTGGGCCTCTTCGAGAAAGGCATCCAGCGCCGTCGGGCAGATAGTCATCCTGCACCGATACAGGTCTGCATAGTAATCCCGGAATTGGATGTTTATCTCCTGCTGTGAGTGGACCAGGCCCCCCGTCGGAGCGGTCAGTGACAAAATCGGCATTCCCCTAGTATCAGGAGAGGCCAACCATGCCAAGAGCGAGCCGGCCCGATCCCGTTCTGCATGCGCTCGGACCATATATTCCCGGTAGTCATGGCAACGGAGCCTCTCCACCTGAACTGCCACCCGCTCACGGGCCACCAGTACCGCCTCCCTACTTCCGTCTGCCCCATGGTCATGTTTCTCCGCCTGCCGCAGTGCGGCCTCCTCCCGCGTCACATCAGCCAGCAGCGTCCGTCGAACCCCCGACGAGGAGGAAAGGCAAGCGCCACGCACCACCACCTTGAATGCGTCCCATTCCATCGCTCGCGTGGACGCCGTGCCAGAGTTTTCCAGGAAATAACGTTCAACGCAGTCCTGCACCTCAGCGTGGAAGACCGGGTCCTCCAATGCTAGCGGATTCAGCCTCCATGTAGGAACCGGCTGTCTCTGCCTGGTCCAAAGGACCGTGAGCAGGCAAGGGTTATGGTCCGATATGGTCCGAGCCAGGTACTCGCAGTCGCTCGTAAGCTCCTGAGCCCCGCCCGAGCACAGGAAGGTGTCGAGGCGCACATGCAAATCATGCGGTGCCGAGTAAAACGAATAATCCCTATCCGTAGGGTGACACGTCCGCCACGCGTCTTGGAGCCCCCACCGATCCTGCCAATCCCTCCGAGCCTTGGCCACTCTGCGCACCACCGACTGGGCGAGCGGAGGGTGGGAACGATCCATCTCAACATCTGCCACAGAATTAAAGTCCCCACCCATGTACACCGTGCCCACCAGCATGTCCGACAACCGGTTGGATAACACAGAGAAGAACGCAGCCTGATCAAAGTTAGGGGCGTAGACACAACAGAGCGCAACATCTCGGCCATCCAGCCTCCCCAACACTGCCACAAACCTCCCCTCCGGGTCCACCCTAGTGTTCAGTGACTGAAAGGGGACACCCGCCCGGACCCAGATCAGCACCCCCCTAGCGTGCGCAGAGTAAGTAGTATAGAAGAGTTGCCCCCTCCAACGCCGCTGCAGCGCCTGCCCTTCCGCCAATGTCAGATGTGTCTCCTGCAAAAAGGCTACCTGGACCCCCCTCCGAACCAAATACGCATGCACTTTGTATCTTTTCCTCATAGAGTTCAGCCCTCGCACATTCCAGGTAACGCACTTCAAGTCCAACCTAGCCGCCATCATCTAACATACAGTAAAGGCCGATCCCCCACTGTCCCTCCGGCACACTGACAATCCCCAGAAATGCAGAACCCCCAAAACAGCCCCAACCAACTCCCACCCCGCCCATCCCCAGAACAGGCATCAAACAGCTGTCACCCATCCAAACCCAACCCCCGAGTACGGGGGAAACTCCGGGAATACCAGAGACTCACAAGTTATGTGAGATCGAGGGGGTGACTCCCCGCCAGCCGGTCTGTGAGCCTAAACCCGTCACCCCAGAAAAGGCCGATCCCAAGTAGGAGTAGGCCTCCGCCACCCCTCTCCCAACAACGCCACCACCCAGCAAGCAGGTCAGAAATCAGGCACCACCCACATTAACCGGAACACCACTGCGGTCCCAGTCAGAAAACAAGTCCCAATCCGCCCTCAATAGGCCACCCCTCAAGCCCAGCACACCCCCTTACTGTCCATAACTCAGCTGCCCGCAGTCACTCATCCAGCAGTCCATCAGCTGTTTGCGGGGTGATCCGAGGCAAATCCCCAGTGTCCTTGTCCGAAGCTTCATCTGAACCACCCGGCTCCGCCTCATCCGAACCCAGCCTAGAACCAGAGTCCGCCACCCGAGTCTCGGGCACCGCTCCGGAAATGTCCGGCACCGCTTGCAGGGCGGCCTTCCTCTCCTGGTCCGTTTGTGAGGCCGAAGGCGATCTCCTGTTCCGTCCTCCTCTCCTATTACGCCTGCTCCTACGCGGTCGCGGTCGAGCCTCGGCATTCCCGGTCCAATCCCCAGTGCCATCCTTGCCCGCTCGGTACCGCTCCAACCATTGCCAAGCATCATCCGGGGAGTCGCAAAAAGTCGCCACTCCGTCCACCAGCACTTTCAGGCGAGCCGGGAACAGCAAAGAGTACTGCACCCCCTCATCACGGAGAGCCCTTTTGACGGCAATGAAAGAGAAACGGCTGCGCTGGACTTCCTGGGAGTAATCAGGGAATATTGATACAGAGGCATTGTCCACCCTGTAGGGGCCAGCCAGCCGAGCTTGTCGTAAAATGATGTCCCGGTCCCTGAAATGGAGCAACCGAGCAATCACAGGGCGAGGTGGGCGTCCCGGGGCAAGAGGACGGGCTGGTACCCTATGAGCTCGTTCCAAAGTATAGAAAGACGTCAAGCCCTCCGGGGCCACCACAGCCCGCAGCCAGGCCTCCAAATATGCGACCATGTCATCCCCCTCAATATTTTCGGGCAGGCCCACCACGCGGATATTGTTGCGCCGGTTGCGCCCTTCTGCATCCGCCGCCCTCCTCTCCAATTGCTGCACCCTGTGGGTTAAGTCCTCCAACGTGGCATCCGACGCCTTCTGGGCCGGTTCCAGTGTTCCGATCACCAGCTCCGCTGCCTTGACACGATCAGCCAACTTGTTATGGTCCGCTTTCAGAAGGCCAAGGCCCGTGGAAACCTGGGCAATGTCGTGACGCAGTGCCTCTCTCGTGTCCCCTATGGCCTTAAGAATTTGGTCCAGCTGTTGCTGTTGCAAACCAGTCACCTGGTCACCCGACTGTTGCAGATCTGGAGCGTCAGGTGACTCTTCCACGTGGTCCGGCGGCACCGCGCCCGCCACCTTCCGCGGCTTCCCCATGTAGGCCTGCCGGCGAATGCGCCCTCACCAAGCACCGTAGGGCCGATCTGGCGCGCCCAGCAAAGGCGGCCACAGTCACTACCAACAAGCCTGGCAATAAGGCGGGGTCTCACTTTGCAACAAAAGGAAGATGGGGGGAGGCAGCCAGCAGGCCTCACCAGACCACGGCCCCCCAATAGGACTCCCTCTGGCCAGAGATCCAGCAATGCCCAGCCCGAACCACCAGCAGGCCCGTACACCGCTCCAGGCCACTCTCGACAGCCGGCAGGGCCCAAGGCGAAAGTCCAGAAAAGCAGCAGGGAAGGTCCAGGTCCCCACCTAGGGCCAAAAGACCGCCCAAGGGAGCCAGCAGCACCGCCGGCACCCCCCGGCGCACACTCCACAGGTGGCCCCGAGATCACCGCTGCCAATGTCGACTGTGGGCCACAGCGGGTTCCCCGGAAAGTCTCAGACCCCCACAATCACCGCAGGCATCAGGCTGCCCGATCCGCCGCCACTGCGCACCCAGTCCGTGTTCAACCCAGCGCCCCGGGGGCCAGGGTGATGGTCGGTCCCAGGGGCCTCTCAGCAGCCGAGCGCCGGTGATCTGCGGCGCCTCTCACCCTCGATGGCCGGCTTCGCTCCCGGATTCCCCGTCCAGCCGCGCCGCGGTAGTAGTGGCCCTGCACTCCCCTGTCTGGCGACCAGCGCTCCTTCGTCCATCCGCCGGGTGCTCCGTGGGGGATCTCCCACAATCGGGGCGAGGAGCCCGTCAGCGCCGTGGTCCGGGCACCCGCGGCGGTGGAGCCGCCGGCGGCCTCACGATAATCGAGGCCGGGGATCTGCCGCGATACCCAGGCCCAACCAAGATGGCCGGCGGCTGGCTCCGCGGTGTCCGCCAAAGTCCCCAGGTGTCCGCGATCGCGGGACCCAACTCGCACCAGACCGGCGCCGAGATGCCCCGCGACGGGTAGGAAGGGATCCCGGGTGGCGGCGCGGCCAGGGGGGACCAGCGATCAGGATAAACGTTGGGACCGGCCTGGAGCTCAAGGCTCAGGCGTCCACACTCGGCGGCATCGTAGCCACGCCGGGTGTCGGGGTCATTAATTGTTTTTTAAAAAAAACAAAACCTGCTTTAGGAGTTTGTTTTTGAAAAACAAAAATGCTTGGTGCGACGCTGCCTAAAAGATGGTGGTCACTCATCAAAGTCTAAGTGGCTTCAACAGGAGCCACCGTGGCTGCAGCTCCTATGAATACACAGAGATCACCACTGGGTCAACATAAATCTCTATATATAGCACTCCTCTGTCCTTCAGGATAAAACCACCAAACTCTAAATCAGGCCCTTAGTTTGAGTATACGGGTGAAAATTAAGGATTAACAATGATTGTTCCTAATATTTTTCTTATTCAGCAGTCTTATTAAAAATATACTCTAAACACTTCAGAAAGTCTTGAAAATTAAATCACTTCTTTTATATGCTACACTATATAGAAAGCAACATTTATTATTATTGAACATAAATAAATATAACTTTTTCACATTCCAAATATAGAGGGCTATAATTATTATTTTGACCTGTTAAAAATATGGCCCTGTTTCACCCCTCACACAATAAAACTCATAAATAGGAAATCGACATGTATATTCTACAAGGCAGGCCTCTGCATTTGTTCTGTTTTCCCATCACATTAGGTTCTCATCTACACGTTTGAGCAGTGCTGTCTAAACTAGACACCGTCCTTTAAGCTCTAATGTGGGAAATCCTTTGGTAAAATTCTGAGGCAAACCTTTTCTTTGGAAAAATATGTAAAATGATGTGTTTCATTTTGTAGTGAAGAATTGTTAGTGACACTAATCTACAAACAGATCACAGTTAGCCAAAACAAAACTTTTGAGTTATCTTTTCTCACGGGGTTGATATTCATACTTAATTCCTATTATAAAGAACAAGCAATGGACTATTTGGTCACTACTCACTACTGTAGGGATGGGCTCAGAAAAGGACCCAAGGACTCTAAAAACAGTAAAGCTTATCTCTTTAAAAACATATAATTTCAGATAGCACAGTAAGTTCGAGGTAATGCAGAACATACTGGGATTTGGATGTAGGGACAACAATAACAAAACAAAACTGGTAAAAATGTCCTTCGAATGCTTTAAAAGTCATACCAAATCTACTATGGCTAAACTTCCAATAATATGGAACTTCAGAAGAGAACAAACTATGTCTTGGAGATATGAGAAATACTGGTGATTTCAAAGTCCCCCTCCAGCTAATTTAAGGCACATATTTGTAGATTGTGACACAGTAAAAAATTGGCTTGAAATATTCTTAAGAATATACTTAGTAACAAGTCACCCAACTGCCCAGAGCTGGCACCTTACTGGAGTGACATGGGTAAGGCATTGAGTGCAATCTTGAAACATGAGATCAAGTTAAGACCTACCTTAGTTTTCTTTGGTGTGGTGGATGAGAAGTCAGGCAGGAGACTGACTAAGCGGGACGGGGAAAAATTGATCAATATTTAGCACTCTTAGCAAGAAGAGATATATGCAAAAAGTAGTCCAGAGTTGATTCTCCAAAAATTGCTGATTGGACAGCTTCTGTAAGATGCATGTACCTACTAGATGTGGCAAGTTGTAAACTGAGTAGAATTAAGTTATGGTCACTAGTTGAGCACCGGAGAAAAGAGCAAAGCGAGATGGTCCGTTGATTACACATTGGAGCATTTCTCGGTACAGGGTTGAGAGATCATGTATGAGTAAATGACCACGAAGGTACGGAGGTATTACGGGTCAGAGCGCATGAGTTGTAGACCCATTCTTGGCGTATATGAGGAAAAGTCTTAATATACAGCATCTGCCATTGGTTATTATCTTCAATGACAAAACAAACTGGTTAATTTTAGACCCACCAAAAAGGTTGTAGATGCAACACAAGCTCATGACTGCAAAAATAAATGTTAATCAGGAATTGTAAATCTGGATTTTCTCTATTAATTGATGCCTAGTTCATAAAAATGCTGAATCTTTTCATAGATTGAGAAAAAAATTCTAACAAATAAGGAAAAACTTCCTCAACACTAAAATTTAATTTACTCTTCACCGTCACCACAATCTATAATGTATTTGATTACAAGCCTATTGAAACACTTCTAAATCAGAGATTAGTTAATAGTTAAGTAATGTTTTTACACAGCAACGTCTACTTTTGTCTTCCTTATGTTCCACCTATTATAATTTGAAAATGGTCAGAATTGTGGATTGGCATAGGAATAGGAGTCAGATTAAGCTTGATTATCATTGATTAAAATATATAATAGGTCTTCATTCAGACAATTAGCAACTAACCTAAAACATGTTCACCTAACATAACACTCAGCAGGACCAATCTGTGTTTGAGGTTAGTCAGCAGCTACTTTTTAGCTTACCTGCTTTAATATTACATGTACTCTGTGTTCTGATTTATTAAATGTCTATATGTTTCCAAATACTGTAATGTACAGATTTCCCTTTTTAGACCCCTACATTTCTCAAATCTTATTGTAAAATTGGTTAATCTTCAATGAATCTTATAATCAAAAGCAAAATGCAAGCATTTAGTGGTGCTGTCACTTTGAGCTCGAAGGGCCATTTACTCTTCGTTAACTTCTAGGATTGTTTCCACCATCTGCTCTCTGGTCTGTGAACTATATCCTAACTCCTGTGACCTGCTGGTCCTCTGTGTTAGAGAGGCAACCCCTTTTTTAGGTTTGGCTAGAGATAAAGCCTATTTGAGGTTATATGAGCAGTGATAGGAGAATTGGAAATGCTGGCTTTGCGAATAGTTGGGCTTCCAGCATCATGCTTTCTGAAAGGCTTCTGCATAATGCTAATTCCACAGCATCCATCGTTTTCATTTATGCACACTACAAAGAAATTTAGTATTCACTAAATTCATTTCAGTTAGTCTTTAGCTACTAATTTATGAGGTTCTGTTATCAGGCATGTGAAGCTGACATAAAATCTATTCTGCAAGAAGACTGGGGGCCACAAGACTGGATAAAGCCTTCCCTTTGGTCAGATACTTCTTAGCCCTCTTGAATCTTTCAGGGTTAGGCAGCTCTGGAAAGATAGGACCCATGCCCTTCAACTCTTCAAAATGAGGCAGGTCTCACCCTCTTTTGAATTATATTCACCCATCTGACAAATACAAATGCCTCCATAAGCTTTAATTGGGTTATTCCCTTTTCAAACCTATAACACCCTACAAAAAAAGTCTCCATTCACCTTAATTGGATCCCCCTCTTCAACATATGACTTCACCCGCTTATTTGAGTCGAGGCTGACAGGTATGAGGATGTTGTTGATGTCTACAAAGGAATTCTTAACAACACTGTGAAGCAAGAAACCTTTAGCTTCGAATACCATGACCTCACTATCATCATATTATTATTAGTTTGTAGAGCACATGACTACCCTAATGGACATCCTGGTCCTGAAGAACTAAAACAGTATATCCAGGCTGCTAAAAATATTAGTCTGAAAAACTAAAGGTCTCTAGGAATTTTCTAAAGGTCAAGTGGTCAAGAATAAGACATAGGAACAAGGGCAGAACATTCTATGAATTGGCATCTACAAAGGCAAAGAACCGTCCACCAATTCTGCATCCATGAACTCTGGAGTGAAGAGACATGCATCCAGCATCTGAATAAAGACTACAGACTGACGGATATATTGTAATTTAATTGTGACTAAATTCGGGACTGTGGCCATAGCAGACTTTGTGGCAGATGCAAAGAGATTTAAAGGATATATGCTTAATGATGGGCAGCCAGTGACACAGCTTATGATAAAGAGATATAGGAGCCCTTTGAGGGAGTAAGAGTAAGTCTGGCAGCCCAACATTGAAAAACCTGTAGTTTTCGAAGCAGGACCTTAGGAAGGGAGAGCTTATGTGACTTACAATAGTCAAATCTTGGCCTAACTAAATGTAGGACCAGCTTAGATTTGGATTGCCCAACACCTTGGTAACTCTGAGCCCACACTAATGGCAACCGTGATCATGTGGTCTACATGTTCACCAGCCCAGCAACCAGAGTACATTGACATGGCTACCAGGAAACCAGGGTACAAATCAATGACCACCATACTAATAGCAGATGGAAATGATTGACTTGAAAAGTTAGCTTCCACTTCACAGAGAACCAGTGCAATGAGGATGGCATCAAAAGGACTTTACTTAAATGTCTACACCCACATCAATCATATTATAATTGTACACAAACACTATTAATTATAGAACAATGCTGGATCTATAGATTATGTACAAACTTGCAGGGCCTCGATGATGGTGTAGAGTGGTTATCTCTAAAGTGCATTTGACATTACCTTACCTTTGACATTGCTTTTGTGTGTGTGGCATGTTGATAGATTATTTACGCTTAACATCTTTAACAAAACGTTAAACTAAACAATAATGACTCTATATAAGGAGTGTGAATAACAATTTGTGGACATATAACAGTTTCACACAGTTGTCACAGCTGGCATACACTACTGTTTGCTAAAGGGCTTAATTCACAGCTATTTTCATTATGCTTTTACTCCCTACTATTTAGACCATAATTATCTGATCCTATTTCTTTTTTTTACTGTTACCCCATGATAAAGCCTTATCCTGCGGCCAATCTCATCGTTGTCACTTGCTGGCTTGGTATATACTGAGGCAGCATTTGTCTACAGGACTCTTTCTCTGCATGTAGGTCAATTGACCTGACCTCCCACCTACCAATACTGATTATATGGTTTTGTGTAAGTTCCTTTTTTCACTGACCGTCCATATGGACATCATTATTAGTCCTAATTGGCAAGGTAAAGAGTGATTGCATTGTTTCTGATGAGAGCCCCTGCAACTTTTTAGGTAATTTCAAAGTGGGCTAAAACATGATGGCCTACCACAAAGGGATAAAAAACATTTCCCACTTTGAAATATTACCAGGAGGAGGTCTTAATAAAAGCTATAGCCTGAGTTTCTGTGTGTCTCCAATATGATATATGACGTACACAGGCAGTGCACAACTCTATGCACAATGACAGCACTTTTTATTTTGTCTTAAGAGATCCACCTCCTACTTCTGGAGTTTATTTTCTCAGCACAAAAAAATTGCTTTGTGGGAGCTTTAAACACCCAACAAACCTTAGTGCTGGGAAAGAAGCACTGGCAATGAGGGCTCTCTTCACAATAAGGAGGTCCACAACAAGCAGCCGAGGATCTCCAAACTGAGCAGACAGTCCTCCACCCCTGGAAGAACATCAACCATCCTCAACGGTCAAAAAGACTCCCTCAATTTATGATCCAGGAGGCACAGATCAACCAAACAATACCTGGTCTCTGAATTATGCTGAGGCCAAGTGATTTGAAACAGTCCGGAAATTTAGGGACAATAACCTGTCTGTTGTTTTTCATGTCTTTTGTTTTTCAGTTCATTCTTTGAAGGAGATTATTTAAAATGCTTGATTTTGATTGTGTTGCAGGGTCTGCTTTTTGACTCTCAGTCAACCTTGCCGCTCCTGTGACCGGACCTGTGTCTGGGAGTCCTTTACTTTCCTGACCGCCGCACAGCCTCCCCCTCCGGTCTTCCCCCGCCGCCGCTGCTTTTCACAAACTTAGCGCGGCCGCAGAGGGGGGGGGGGCCGTGAAGGCGGGACTACAACTCCCAGCTCTCTTTGCGGCCGGAAGCCGCTTACAGGGGATTACGCGCCAGGAGGCGCTTAAAACTGAGCTGTATCCCCGGTGGAGCAGGGAATCAAATCAACCTTGCCGCTCCTGTGACCTGACCTGTGTCTTTGCTGGGAGTCCTTCACTTTCCTGACCGCCGCACAGCCTCCCCCTATGGTCTTCCCCCGCCGCCGCTGCTTTTCACAAACTTAGCGCGGCCGCAGAGGAGGGGGGACCGTGAAGGTGGGACTACAACTCCCAGCTCTCTTTGCGACCGGAAGCCGCTTACAGGGGATTACGCGCCAGGAGGCGCTTAAAACTGAGCTGTATCCCCGGTGGAGCGGGGAATCAAATCAACCTTGCCGCTCCTGTGACCTGACCTGTGTCTTTGCTGGGAGTCCTTCACTTTCCTGACTGCCGCACAGCCTCCCCCTCCGGTCTTCCCCCGCCGCCACTGCTTTTCACAAACTTAGCACGGCCGCAGAGGGGGGGGGGGGGACCGTGAAGGCGGGACTACAACTCCCAGCTCTCTTTGTGGCCGGAAGCCGCTTACAGGGGATTACGCGCCAGGAGGCGCTTAAAACTGAGCTGTATCCCCGGTGGAGCGGGGAATCAAATCAACCTTGCCGCTCCTGTGACCTGACCTGTGTCTTTGCTGGGAGTCCTTCACTTTCCTGACCGCCGCACAGCCACCCCCTCCGGTCTTCCCCCACCGCCGCTGCTTTTCACAAACTTAGCGCGGCCGCAGAGGAGGGGGGACCGTGAAGGCGGGACTACAACTCCCAGCTCTCTTTGCGACCGGAAGACGCTTACAGGGGATTACGCGCCAGGAGGCGCTTAAAACTGAGCTGTATCCCCGGTGGAGCGGTGAATCAAATCAACCTTGCCGCTCCTGTGACCTGACCTGTGTCTTTGCTGGGAGTCGTTCACTTTCCTGACCGCCACACAGCCTCCCCCTCCGGTCTTCCCCCGCCGTCGCTGCTTTTCACAAACTTAGCGCGGCCGCAGAGGGGGGGGAGGACCGTGAAGGCGGGACTACAACTCCCAGCTCTCTTTGCGGCCGGAAGCCGCTTACAGGGGATTACGCGCCAGGAGGCGCTTAAAACTGAGCTGTATCCCCCGCGTCGCGGGAGCGTCCCGGGAGAAGCCCGGGCCAAGGGCGGGACCGTCTTTGGCGGTCACTGGCCGGACCTGGCTGGGCCGGGACATTCCCCTTTCAAAAATGTTATTACGAACTGGTTAGATTAGACGGGCGTACAGTATTGACATTATCCTGTTGCAGGACTCATCCCGGTCCATTTTATAGATAGCTTTGTAGTCTCATCCTTGGTGATGTAACTGTTTAGGACTGGAGCAGTAAAATGAACTATAAACACGTCTTAATTTGAATTCTTATTATATACGTTTTTACACTGTTTGATTAATACTATCCTATTGATTGTGGTTTATTTATTGGTGCATACAATTGATATATTATTTTAATTGATTAATAAACAGATAGCATGGGGAAAAGGAAGTTACCTAGTCCCAAACTTACAACCGGGAAAAGGGCTCATATTGAGTCTCAACAAACCTTACTAGGTTATTTAATGGGAGCTATTGGGCAATAGATAGACAAATAAATTCAGTAGTGGAATCACTTGAAGCAAGTTCGACGCGATCCAACGTATAGGGGGAAACACATCTGGAGGTATCTGACTCCATGGAACAAGCAAAAGGTATGACGAATCCCGTGAATAGATGCATTCAATATACCACTGATGAGATAGTGGTAAATGATACCGATTCACCACCCCACTCGCTCAAAAAAAATCAAACCTCACCCCCATCTCTATCAAACAATACCCCTGTTCTAACTACTGATAAAATTAATCCACGGAAAGTGCAAAGTCTACCAAAGACTAAAAATACCAAGGGAAGAAGTTTGAAAAAATCCCATCCTAAGGATAAAACCCGGCTTACGATACTATCCCCTTTACCCGAAGCAGATTCTAAAAACTTAGTAACCTTAATTGAGAGGCTGGACCTCTATTTAAGAGTCAGACTTGATCAAATGGATCAGAGATTAACATCGATCGAGGAACATATAACTTTTGTTAAGACTCGTACACAACTCAACGTGACCCCCGGTTACCCGAAACAAGCTCTGTTGACTCAGCTCCTATTTCTAGTACCATATCCCGAGTTCCTACACACAATTCCTCTTCAAAATCTGACCAGAGGGCCTGTAGTACATCTATTCCCCCTAAAAACACATGTCCTACTTGCCATAAAATAACAGCACAACAGACAAATCAGGGTATCATCCATTCAGGAATAACACCAGCCGAAGAGCCAGGGTCTGGTTTTGTAAACCAGCCAAACGCAATACTAGGGACTTCCTTACGCGACCCACACAGCAGGCGCCTCTTAGATCAAGCAAAATATAACACCTCCTCGAAAATACCAACTTGTAATGATCACTTGGAGCTCCCCCCTGCAGCGACACCCTATATCATTATTTTGGCCAATGTCCCAAAAAACCATTTGTCGGAAACAGAAGGATGGGAATCATTAAGAAATAAATCCCTCCATTGGTTGGGAAGGAAAACCGGCCTAACGGAATCTCTTTTTAGAGAGTTTAAAATGGCAAGAAGAGTCAACACTGTGGGCTTACGGGAGATGTTTTTAACGGTGATTCAATTGTTTTGACATTTCGTTCGCCCCAACTGGTAACTAGAGTATTTGAACATTTTGGCAGCTTAACTATACCTCTGAGCGACATAAACATACTCCCTTTAGGTTTTTTTTACCAACTTTCCACGCAAGGGCAAAACCAATTAGGGAGGGGCAGAAATATTTTATCGTACAATAGAAAGTACGAGATTTTGACACACAACAGATATGAGCCTTTATCTGGCTTGGAAGACCTTGATTGACAGTCCCCTCCCTGTACATGTACATTGGGGCCTACAGAAAATCCAATTAGAGAAGCTTATACTTGCACATCCGCAAGCCCGCCTCTTAACTCACCACTCGACCTTGGTAAGTTCACATACAGTCTTGACCCAGGTACAGACTTACCAGAACTTCAGACGTCCGAAACCGGGTTACAAATTCCCATGACTGACATTGCTGAACCAATACTATCTAATGTTAAACAGTTTGCCATAAACTCTACTGAGATCACGGAAAATAACTCTGAGGGGAACAAACCCTCAATCGACGTTCTCTACTGGAACGTTGCTGGACAGCGTTCCAAGCTAGAAAGTGATGTTTGGACGGTTTTTATCCAAAATTTCAAAATATTATGCTTCCAGGAGACTTGGACGACCTCAGAGATCCATATGGAAGGGTATAAAATGTATTTTTCTCCAGCCCAACCATCTACCTCTGGTAGAGCAAAGGGAGGTTTAACAATTTACATTTCCAACTTGATACAGGCAGTTGACATAACAATAGTAACATTTGAGCCCAATTTTCAGGTTCTTAGTCTCCGTCCAAATAAGACGGATACTTTCATTCTGGTAAATTTCTATAATAACCTCTCAGAGGGAGAATTAATGATGCTAATACGCCAGATTCGTTTTCTATTACTAAATAGAATAAAGAGTTCCCTGAAAGAGGTTACAATTGTCTGAGGTGGGGACTTTAACCAACGTCCATACCAAAATAGTAACCAGATTATATGTGGTATTACTGATGAAAGTGACAATCCAATTCCTCACTTCTCTCATACAAGAGCAGGAAATAGCTTAAATGAAATCCTGTTCGACTTAGACTTAGGAGTGGCAAACAAAATGACTAACTCTAACGCAGTGATGGCCCCCCCTTTTCATGGGAGAGGTAGACAAAGTACCATAGATTTTATTCTTGTCTCCAACCAAGTGGAAAATGTAGACACACTTTTTAAAATACACATTAATGCATTAAGTGACCATTTTTCCCTTAGTATTACATTGCCATTATCACATAAACCTATCCGTAGCATTGTCAGTATACGGACACAAAATAGCCTGACATTAGACAGGCTAAATGGCTATTCATTAAAATGGGAAAAAATCGACCCCATCGAAATTACTAAAACAGTAGTAACAAACGCGTATTCTTCCATCCAGAAATGTTTAGATTCAGCCACATCAGACGCGGAACTTTGGACCCCGCTCTTGACCAGGGTTCTTAAAGCATCATGTGCGGTGGGGCTTTTAGAGTCATGGGTCAAATCAATCCTTGTCCCCATTTTTAAAAGGGGGACAGGGACTCGGTATCCTGCTATCGTCCGATCTCACTGTTGGACTCCTTAGGCAAAGTGGCGGGCCGAGTAATCCTTGAGTGTCTCCAAGATTGGGCGGGTGATGGCAGGATTTTATCAGATCTTCAATATGGGTTCCGCGAGGGACTAGGGACTAATGAACAAGCTCTAAACCTGTCACTGCTGATAGATAAGTACGTTAGTGTAAAGGCAGGTGCCCTGTATATGGTCTATGTAGATTTATCAGCCCCTTTCCACTGTGTCTGTCATGCCAAACTCTGGTCTGTCCTTCTGGAGATGGGGGTAGAATTGAATTTGATACATTTTCTGAGGTAACTATATTTAAATGCCACTGCAAGGGTGAGGTATGGGGTAAGGGGAGAGTTAACCGCGTCGTTCGGAGTAGAGAGAGGAGTCAGGCAAGGTTGTGTCCTGGCCCCCTTTCTCTTCACACTTTACACCAATGGTTTGTAGAGGGATATGATCAAGGGGAGCCAGGACCTGCCGACAATAAACAACCGCCCGATTCCGGCACTACTCTATGCCGACGACGCGGTAATACTAGCCCGCACTCCGCTAGAATTGCAGAAGGCGTTAAATAGGTACTTTTCCTTTATGGCCAACCTGAACTTAAATATTAACATCGGAAAAACCTTTGTTATGAAATCTGGGTCTGGCAATAAACAAAAAACAATGGATATATACCTGAAAAATGAAAAACTAGCGACTACTGATAAATATCCCTATCTAGGAATTATGTTCGACCAAAAACTCAGTTGGAAACCGGCAATTGAGTCGAGGAAACTACTTTTCATGAGAACTACCACAGCCCTTGTAAATTTTTCGAGAAAACTAGGAAAGAGGCCTCCCTTGGAACTCGTGAAAATCTACAAAGCAAAATGTTTAACAGTTGCACTGTATGGGGCGGGTGTGTGGGGACATGTGGCCACAGAGGTGCTACAGGCTGTAGAAAACACCTTTCTGAGGTATCTTCTTGCTGTACCTCGGAGTACGGCTACCTTTTCCTGCCATATGGAATTGGGACTTTCTCACTTGACAGATATAGTGAAAATACAGCCACTACTCTTGTGGCATCGACTTTGGTCGTCAGATAAAACTGCCTTCTCCCAAGCTATCATTCTAGATTGTATGGCTTTGGAGAACGCACATAAATCTGGATGGTTGTCATTTATTAAAAGGTTTCTATGTGACCTAGGGTTGGAAAAATACTACCATGATCCCCCTTTGATTCGGGAGCTATCTAGGAAAGTTTTTCAGGCACACTGTCTTGCCCATATTGAAGAATTGTGACTAACCAACAAAGTCACAAAACCTTCTGTTAAACACAGTTTGGCTGTACAAACAACCTTTGCCATGCAGCCTTACCTAACCTATGATATTACCACCTATGAGCGTTTTCTTCTAATTCGTTTTAGGTTAGACTTTTTTCACCGACTGGTTGTGTTTCCAAAGAGAAATAATTGGGCAACTGTTCTACCTTTTTGCCCTTGTGATGACATCTCTACCCAGTCAACTATACATACTATTCTTTTTTGTAAATTTTACTCCGAACACAGAAAGATATGGCTCATTCCGTTATTAAAATTAATGGGTATTAGAAGATGCCGCCCTGCAATTCTTTCCGTACAATTATTGAATGAAGAATGGCTAGCAAAGATTATTATTACATTTCTGAAGTGTATTGTCCGCCATAGAAACAACTTAGAATGAATTAGTGAATCAAATTATTCATCTATATTGCACTGTGCTTTTAGTATAATTCATAAACTTGTTTTTAGATTTGGTCTTTTTAATAAAAACATTTTTTAAATTAAACTGTGACAAATGTTTCATAACTTTTAATTAAATTGTGCTTTTATGGTTTTGTACATTGGAAAAAAACCGAATAAAGAAACATTTGATTTGATTTGATTTGACTCTCAGTTATTCTGTTGGGTATCCCCTGCATCTGAGTGCTAGTTTTTGTTAGTCAAAAATTGTGGTTAGTAGTGTATTTACTGATTTTTCTTTCCTTCCTAGATATTTTTGGAAGGTTTGCTGGATTTTGAGACACAAAACCTGTATGTTCTCAACATCACAGTGAGCACCTACAATGGATCTGAGCTGCAGTATACTTCATCCGTTCTCACAGTGCAAGTGCTGGATGTCAATGAAGCTCCCCGTTGCGGTGAAAGGTTTACGTCAATAGGTTGGTTCCATCAAGGACATTTTACTGGCGACAACTTAAACTCATATATAAACGGGCAAAAACATTGAAAATGGTATTCATGGAGATCCTTATAGCAGTTTTGCAGTTTGATGTATTGGTAATTATGTAATACTTACTTTACAAAATCAGATTGTGTTTTTTGGATTACATTTTCTGAAATGATCCTATGGAGGCATATTAAATGTGTACTGATGAAAGACTGTGTGCTGAATGAGGGCTGTGATACACATTGTTCAGTAACAGATGCAAGCACACCAGTATACTATAGACCCAGTCCTACTGTATCTATTCTTGATAACATAACATAAGATTACGTAACGTAATATAAGTGGGGATCTGTGTAGCATGTTCAACCTGAAATAACATATTTGTATTGTCACCCAACTCAATGGTATACGTTTTACCAACCTTGGAAGGATGAAAGGCTGAATGCAGCCACCAGAGTTCAAACCTGTGACCATGAGATCAATCACAGGTTCCTGCAGTGGATGCAATAGTCACTGAGCCACCAGACCCTTCTCATAATTGAATCTATAGTCACCATGCAACCGCTGTCATACCTAGAACATTTCATTTTTTCAGACGCGGACAGATTTTAGACTTAATCACTGCACTGAAATAGCAGTTCTCAATATCAGACAACTAATGGATATCTGAGTCAAATAATAAAATACTGTACCAATCCTGCTAAATTATCAACAGCCACCAAACACACTTGCCAGTCACCTGCCAAGAAAAGGCTCTGGTAAGTAGTTGCAAGGCTCTCAACTAGATATGCTTCTTTCTCACCGACAGGAGACAATGTATGAGGCTTGGTCATTTCTTATTCAGGGAGAAGCTCATATTCAGCATGGTACCCTCTGTCTCCGCCCTTTCATCTTTCCTCTCCATCACCTCTATGCGCCCAGGCAAGTATAAAAGCTCCATTCAAGTTGAAGGTCTGCTGCACAGTCTACAAAGCCTTACATAACAAAGGCCCATCCTACATTTCTAGGAAGATTAAGCCTTACGCTCCCTCAAGAACTCTTAGGTCAGGAAGCAAATCGCTTCTACATATCCCCAGGATTAGGAAAGCAAGATTAGGTGGTAAATCCTTTCCATACCTCGCCCCCCTCTACTGGAACCAGCTGCCCATTCATTTGCGGCTCAGCCCTGATTACCTTTGCTTTAGGAAACTACTTAAGTCCACTTTGTTTTAACTTCTTTATCAGCATGCCAGCAGCCTTGTACTAAGCGCAGAGATACCCTTTAGGGTGTGATTCAGGCACTCTACAAATCCATAAATAAATAAATAAATAAAAAAATCAGCCTTCAAATGTATGTGAACGGCACCCACATTGTCCTGAACGTACATTAAAACTGCTGTGGTGTCAAATCCATTTCTCCAAGCTTACCGGTAATAATAGCTTGAAGTGACAGAAAATAACTCCGTCTTATCACTGAAAAACCGAGATTTAGACATTAGGTTCAGAAAATTCACCCGAGATCCCATTTACCTGGTCATCTGATTTGGAGCCCATTCCACTTCCCTTTAAAACTGTGAGCAATGTTGAAGTTATCTTCGACTAAAAATTTTCTTTGCCCCACAAGTACAATAGCAGACAAACATGCCTGCCCTTTGTTGGTCATCTTCTACTGCATTCTGCTCACTCAAGTTATTGTAGTCTCCAGACTCAAATACTTCTCCACAGTTTACCTCAATGTACACCAGCAGCTACAATCTGTACAAACTAGAGCCATCAGGGGCCGTATAACACATTATCACTGTTTCACAAGGTGCGCCGGGCGCAAACAGTGATAATGCGCCCCATTATGGTGTATGCAGCTGCGAACTCACATTCATGTGAAAACACAGAACAGCCGCTCCGTGTTTTTACAGTGCAGGCAGCCCCCGCTTGCACTTTCTAAGGGGTTTAGAGATCCCGTTGCAGGCGGGTGCAGTCAGTGGCTGCACCCTCCTGCAAGGGGATGTCTGGGGGCTCCCATAGGACCCCATTTACCCCCTGAAGAGGGCTGCTGTCAGGAGGCGCACGAATGAGCGCACTGTCAGTGCGCCTCCTGAGGTCTTCTTTGACTCTGCACCCGCATCTGTAATATGGCGCAGGCGCAGAGTCAAAAGAATTCTGTCATTTCCATAGTGCACACCCTATGCAAATGAGGGAACACCCTCTGTTGATAGCCCTGGCGCTTTAAATGTGACAGCGCTATTGGTATAACAGAAGGGGCCACACAAGCGTCCGTATCCCCTTCTATAATACCAAAGTGCCCGAGGGGGCGTGCAAAAACCCATTGCGCCCCGGGGGCACCATCTGTAATTCGACCCCTTATCATCTTGGCCCTGAAAATACATTAGCTTCTCTCAAAAGCACACTTCACATTAAAGTGTCTACTTTGAGGACTGAGGGCCACATGTATGGAACTTCCTGTTTGTGTTTCCTAAATCAGATGTATGAAACGTCCAGTTTGTGTTTCCTAAATAGCGAATCCTAAGAAATTGATATTTAGGAAAAGCAAAATGGAATGTTCAAAAACAGAGATTTCCTAATAGCGATTTCTATAGAGTAGCAATCTCTATTAGGAAATCACTATTAAGGAAATGCTAAACTATTTGTTCCGAAAGGTACGAATAGTTTTGCATTTCCAAATTTGTGATTTCCTAAAAGGAAATCGCAAATTAGGAAATGCAAAACCAAGGGTGCCTACATGACTTTTCATCGGCATGTAGGTCAATTGACCTGACCTCCAACTTACCAATACTGATGATATGGTTTCGTGTAAATTTCTTTTTTCACTGACCATCCGTATGGACGTCATTAATAGTCCTAATAGGTAGACTAAAGAGGAATTACTTTGGTTCTGATGAAAGCCCTAAGACCCCCCCCCCCTGCTTGATGCCCCCCAAAAAAGATAGTGTTGTACAAATGCCATAGGGGCATGTGTGTGCTGCATGGCATTTAAAAAAAATGCATTTTAGGTGCATTTTTTTTTATTGTACATGGTTACCATCAACTTGGATCCGATGGTATTAGCATTTCCTAATTGGCCATTATGCATCTAGGAAATGCTTTGTACATGTGCTTAGTAAATGGCAAATAGGAAATCCCTATTTGCGATTTCCTACTTAGGGAATCGCAAAATGCGATTTCTACTGGGTCTTTGTGCATATGGAAAGGCTGTATTGCATTTCTTAACAGACATGTATTTTACGATTCTGTCTGTTGAGAGATGCAATTTAATTTCGTACATCTGGCCCTAAGTGATTACTCTATCACTTCCTCAATTTTCCTCTGAACCATTCGAGCACACAGCTGGTCAGCCGCGGCCCGTGGAGAGAGTTCCGTGGGGCAGAAAGGCGGGCGTGGGGTTCTAAACACCGGAATATGGATAATTAGATGTAAGTAAACAATTAAATAAATAAAACAAATTTCGTACCGCGCTCTGCATCGCATTTTGCGATGCAGCAAGCGCTACGAAATTCGTTTAATTCCAGCAGCTGCAGCTGGTGTTATTCAGGGCTCAATCATTGCCCTCTGCTATTTAACATTTAACTAAGTCCATGTCCACTATCATCTCATCCTTTCACCTCAGCAGCTATAACTTTTCTGATGACAGTCAAATCATACTGCGGCTTGAAAATCCATCTAACATTTACTGCTGTAAGTTAGGAAAATGCTTATTGCAGTAGAACTGTTGTCATCACCCATAAGCCATTTGGCTCAAGATATTCGGACCCTCACAATCTTACTCAGCTCAAGTCAAGAAACGTGGGGTAATCATGCACTTTAGCCCATCTCTTGTACCACAAGCAAATCAGGTAGCCAAATGATACTTCAAAATGATGAGATGCTAACTCATATTTTCCCATATCTTGGGCTTCAACAGAAAGACCCTTCCAATGTTACATTAGTACATGGCAATGTAATCTATCTGACAGCTCCCCTGCTAATACTTTTAAAGCGACAAAGAATTCAAAATGCATCTGATAGGCAGCTGCATAGCCTTCGTGCAGCCATATCACACCTGCTCTAATCTCCATTAACATTTTACCTCTGAAATGACAAATAACATTTAAAGCAGTGCTTCTAACTCGTAAACTATCCTTTGCATTGGACCACTCTTCTTCCAACATAAACTCAGTGCCAATCCTCAAACTAGACTTGTGTGCTCAAGATGTACCCCATTAGTAGCAGTACTTCCCTTCAAGAAGTTGCAAACAGGTGGAACGTCATTCTCTGCCCTGGCGCCAAACTTTGGAAATTAATGCCAGCTTGAATAGGAATTGACAGCCCTCACCAATTCCAGAAAGCATTAAAAACATGGGGTTTCACAATAATCAAACACAAATTAGATACGTGTGCCATTCATATAGAGTCCTCTCGCACTTTCAAAGCTAAGTGAAAAGGGAGTAACTTGCTTATCCACTGGGAGCAAAGTAGTGTCTTAAGCTCTGGCACCATCAGTGGCAAACAGCGGTACACACCAAAGATTCTGACCAGCCGGGTAATCACTTGACTACCTCAAGTCCTGGAGAACATATCTCATGTCAGGCACTTCAGTTACAGAGCCACTGGGAGTTTACAGATATGGGTACCTCATCATGTCTTAATGAATTCGCAATTAAGGAATATGTAGGATCGCATAATTATTTGCAAATCCTACATACATAGCGTTTTGCGATTCTCAAATAGCGATTTGCAAAAAATCGCTATTTGAGAATCGCAAAACATTGTGATACATATGGCCCATTGTTTCTTATTTGTTATTGCAAGACTTTCTGATGCCAATTGATCATTGTTGAGTGAGCTCTCCTTATGTTAATTGTTCTAAAAAATCTAGGCCCAGTAAGATGTCTCCACCGGACTACATACTTTTTCAAAGGGAGGAAGCGTTTACATTTTTTATTTCTTTTTTTTTCTTCAACCATAGGTTTTCTTTTATTAACAATTTGTGGAATCACAACTACATTGTAGCTCGATTGGACAATGTTTCTCAATGTGGAGAAATTAAAAATGGTGAACCGCTGGTACTGAACATACCAGCCCTCTGTGCATCTGCTCTGTGACCTTATACACATACTTTTTTCTATGTTTACATAAGCTGACAAAAGAGAGTGTCAGTGGTTGCTAAGGAGAGTCTGAATTGCAGGTGATGGTTTATGGACTAGTAGTACTGGTGCCAATACAAATGTATCATTTATGTGTTGCACTCTAATTTTTCTAGTTAATGTAAATAGATTTCCATCAGGGTGAAGGCAGCACAGGTTTACAAACAAAATATTCAGTGCTGCTTGTTGGATGGTCCAGATTCTGCATCTGCTTACAAAAGGCAGTGTGTCAAGTAGCTTGAAGTAAAATACTCTAGAGCACACTGACATTTTCGACCAATGCGACCCCTTCCAAGAAGAACATTTTCCAGAAAATAACTTTACAAGTGGGTATGGGCCTGGCTGATTTCTTTATTAGCATTCCTGTAATCAGGATAAAATCCCACTGCCACTCAGGCCTCCTGATGGAAAGCAACACATGCATTGGTCAGTTGGCATGCCAATATAGCTTCTTAATCGATGTGGATCTTAGAATACAACCGAACCAAGTAATGGTTACAGGATACACTTGGTAACCAAGCATGTGATGAAGAATTTATTCTCTAACAACCAGTGACTTTTCTTGCATGCACTCCAGAAGAAATCATTTTAGGCTGCACAAGTAGCTTACATGTTTCACTGACTTTTACCTCTATAATGTTCAGATGTATTGACTTAAAATCTAAAGTGATCAATTAGACAGAGGAGCAGCATGAATAAAAGCATTACTGGAGAGAGCCTTTGTGCCATGATCTGCTAGCCAGTAGATTGTGAGATCAACTGGCTATACCAGAACTTAGAACATGGAACTCAGCTAAAACATTCAATGCAGGCAAGGAGAACATGGGCAAATAGATATTTCTCAAGAAAATAAGTGTACAAAATAAATGTTACTGGAAACATTACTATGCTCGAAACTTGATACATTTCTATGCTTGGGTGTCAGAAGGACATCTCACTTCTTTATGTGATAAAAACCTGAAATCACTCTGGAAAAGGAGGGGCTTTCTGGGACAAGCGTCTAGCACACAGAACTTCGGTTTCATTTTTGGTTTCTCCATCTGCTTCGACATGCTAAATACATTGGAGGAAAAAAGTGCAGTAAAATCTGGATTTTTTTGTGTGGAATTTGTTCATCATCTGATTTTCCCGTGTATTTAACAATCCTGTGTAGACTTCACTAGGGGCTATTGCTAAGCTGGACCAATTACTTAACAATACGAACAACCTTGAATACCTGGAAAACATTTATTCCCTATTCCTTACAGGCTGTTTTTAACCTATACTAAACCACCAACAACTACATTCTGCTGGAACTACTTTTATTCTTTTAGTCTATCTCTACTTTGACTTTGTGCTGTTTTTGATATCCATAAAATTATACTTGAGAATACACGTCTCTGAGAGAAACAGGATCCTTAGATCCTTGTCAGCCACTCAACTTTTAAGTACATTTTCGACTTCCTTGCTTTGAGTAATTAAAAGTGTGAACAACCTGGGGTGGTGTGTGAGGTATTGTATTATAACCATAATAATTCATTTATATTCTATTAGACTTTCATTCCATCTTTCACAGCCAATTGTACACCTTCAACTACTAAGCAGCTGTATTTTTCAACCAAACCGTTCATCTTTAGCGTACATAATGCTGTACGAATGTGCTTAATACCTGGCGCATTATAAAAACAATTACAGAGTTCCTGAGAATTAAAAAGGACAGCCTTGCCCAATCTTATGAAACACCCGCTGTGAAAACACTATTACCAGCATTTCAAAACAGCATCAGTGTTGGAATTGTTGATTCATTGAGCTCAGCCCATTTGGAGAAATATTCACTTAGAACAATGGCATAAATCTTGCCTGACATTAAGGGTCTGATCTCGATCTTGGCGGATGGATTACTCTGTCACTATGGTGACGCTATTCCGCCTGCCAAAATATAAATCATATTGTATATAATGGGATTTATATTTTGGTCAACGGGATATCCGTCACCGTTGTGACTGAGTAACCCGTCCACTAATATCTAAATCAGGGTCTAACTTCCCAACGAACCTAACATATTCATACCGATTTCCTTCCATAGTGCATGAGGAAATTCATGCTGATTTAAAGAAGTTTTTAAATACCTTCAATAATTAATCTGAATTGAGACCATTATAAATTACTTGAAATTTGTTCTTAAATCTAGAATCACCAATAAACTTTGCTAACCTTTCTCTTGGTGCTTGTTTCGCCCAGGTGAACAATATGAGTTACTTTAATAATTGGTTATAATTTGAGTTTGGAGGTATAAACAATCTTCTTTCATAACAACTTGTCCCACACAAATCACCGTCCTGACCCTCCAACATACTTGCAACTCTGGGACCAAGATTTTCTCCCTTGGCCATCCACATAAAACAAACTCCTTTCATTTCTGTAAAATGGTAGCCTGTTCACTAATCTGATCCAGACACCAAATAGCTACTTTAATAGTAGGAATCATATTTCACGACAGACTGGGCTTTAACCTCCTTTCTAGTAGTCCCCGACAACCTCGACAAAACAATCTAACCTCCCTCTTTATAGAGGACTATCTAGGCTCAGTTTGTTTTAGAGAGTTGGAAACAAAGGAAATGGTCCATTCCTAATTACATTTAACTGAATAAAAGCGCACCGCCAAAATAGCATCCACAGTCAATATGTTTTTGATTTTACGCGAGAAATGAGTAAGTGGTGGAGCCTTGAGAAGGGTCTCTTTTAGTAGTCTGAAGGCCTTGTTATGAAAATCTAACCAATCAATTGTGGCATCTCTTTTAAAAAGTAAAATTAATGGTGGTGTAATTATTAAAAAATCTAGAGTAGAATTCACATAGACCGTTAATGACCATAATCTATATTTTTGGGGGGCACGTCCCTCTAATCAATTGCTTGCAACAAATTATCTTTCTGAAACATCCCCCTTCTAGCAAATGTATGTGATAGATATTCTACCTCAGGAGAAAGAAATTTACATTTATCTAAATGTTGATGCCATATAGCTCTTTTGTAGAATTGACACCACTCTTCCAAATCTATCATTATTAGACTCAACTGACTCTTTAAAGATCAAACTGTCATCCTGAAAAGCAATCACTCCCGACAAAGTCCAAATAAAACATGCATCGGTTTCTGAGGCATTGGCAGCCAATTCGATTTTGATATATCTATGCACAATAAGATGTCATAAAGTTGGTAATATGTCTTAAATCTCCTTCCAAAATTGCCAATATCTCTTGGATGTGGTGTAAAGGATGATAGTACACAACCATCTGTTTTCTGATGGAACAACCTTCCCTATTTGTTTCCCAGACAGAATTATAGCGGAAAACAACTAAGCAACATCAGCAGGCTTAATGCTTCCCTAACCACATAGATCATTAGTCATGCTAGAACGATCCTTCCTCACATTAATGAGAACATTCCTCAATTTATATCTGACATATCTGGAATTTTTAATTAAATTATTTACTAAACACCATCAACAACAGTCATACAACACACAGTAGAGTCTAAATCATACACACAATAGACAGGAGTTTTGTCATTGAAACTGCAAGTTATATCCTCATTGGCTTGGTGATGCCAACCCAACACATGTTTACTTTTGACGAAAACATACATGTTACCTTCAATTATCCTTATTTCATAGATAATAAAGTTGTCACCGCCTACGGTCCTCAGGTTGAGCATGATGCGCCTACCGTCACCACCAATTCTGCATACCGTTCGGCACAGAATGTTGGAGTGGCATAGCGAAGGAAAGGGTTTTTGGAAAGGGTACTCTGGGGAGAGAGATCTGTAATTATAAATAGACAACAGTTAATCGCCTTAACTTTATTTGTGCCACTTTTTAATTGCATTAATACATGGATATAGTGACCTAAATACAAATTGAGGTATCCTTGTATCTGAGCAGCAATTAGATATTCTCCTTTCTGGGCATTAGCTTAGCCTGTAATTATAATCATGGATCAAATTGGCATCACTTAATTATATTTGATCTGCTCTTATAAAACATAGCCTTTCATAAAACGTTTGCAACAAAGACATACCGCAAATGCAGGAAGTAGAAGCGCACCACCTTCTTCGATTCAGCAGTGGTTAGCAGCATCCTGCTTGGAAGAGGTGGTTAACAAAGGACTTCCAACAAACAAATACTTGTTTTCTATGAGGATGTTAGGCTTCGGGTGTTTCTTTCTTTAGGCCTTGCAATATAACTCCTTATCGTCAAGTGTTTTTTTTACCTGACCACCTTTTCCCTAGTAAAATCTCCAATAATTCACTGAGCCCTCCCTCTCTCCTTTTAGTGACGATCATCGGTATCCTTACTATGAGTGCATCAAGTCAAACAAAGTCTCTAATAAGAACCACGACCTTTAATGGGAGGCTCCATTCTCAAAGTCTCCTGTGTAAGTTGAGGGAGATTCTCGAAATGTCTACAAAACTCTGGCATAAGCACCCTTACTGTAAGAGGCCCACCTAACTTCAAACCCTGAAAGTGATCCATCCCAATTCTTTCTACCATACCCAAAGGCTGTTGTCATTGAGTTCTCATTTCTTATTCTTCCAATGTTTAAGGAAATATTAATCAGATATAATAGTGAATAGAGAGCTAGAGTCTGCGTTAACTTCTTCCTTAACCCATATTTTTTGTCACTGTTGGATAGTTGGTTTGACTCTTCATCCATCCCAAAACAGTGTATTTAAACTCACACACTTACAATCACGCATCATGATATTAACTACATTTCTTCTCTTGCCTAAGAAAAATAGAATTCCAGAGAAACTTTGATGGACTCACTCTTACCAATCACCATCAGAGGCTTCTCTCCAGATTCTTTAGAACTACTAGGGGCGTCCTGGACAACACTCAATATTACATTTATTTTATAATCATCAAAAGAAACTAATTTCTCTTGAATCATAGAAACTTTACTACTTCTGTTTCGAAGAAACATACTTGGAAAATGCCCAATCTTTCCACATTTGGAATACTCTTTGTTTAAAGCAGCTCTAAAAGCCAAAGGATGTGTTAAACCACATCAGCAACACATATTTTGTAGCGCTTCTTTTGCAAATTATAACATGTTTTCCATAAAAGCTTTCACTCTTGTATTTCTAAAAATACAATTTTCTAGAAACTGCTGCTACCTCCACCTTTGCTCTACTAATAGAGTTTTGAAAGAAGAAAAATAACTTTCAACACTTTTTGCAATACCAGCTATTTCCACTAAAGTGGGATTGCGATGCCTGTGTATGTTCTTGTATTTTTTGTTTGAACAACAAAATGCACAATATTTCACAATTTACAAATTGCAGCCAAACCCCTAATGGCAACTACATGAAAGTCGACAGGTTCATAAACCACACGGTGTTGAGTATAACAATTATATTACGTGGTTCCTCTACAACAACGTTTCAGCCTATCTTCAACTTCAATAAATGTGTCACAATCCCGAACATCCACTCCAGACAGAGGTGATATTGTTGGAAAATGTTCGAAAACTTCTTGACCCTCAGAGATTTTTTCAGTTTGAATCAAATGATCTATCTTTGATGGCTCACAGATATTATTTTAAAAGCCTAAGCCATTTCTACCACCGCAATCAATGTTATCCAGGTTTATTCCTACATTGAGATGACTGATTACCACACTGCATAGTGCTAACTCTCTTTGAATGCCCCCGAAGGGGTAAAGGAAGAACAAACGAAACCCAGGAGAAAGGAGTACCCCCTTCTAACTGAACACTACATATGCATAAGGCACTTTGCGAAATTGAATGAAGCCAAACCATATGATGTAGAGCCCTAGTTCTTCCTCTTGTGACCAACTAGGTCACTTTCCTGGTAATTCTCTTCACTTTCCTGGTAATTCTCATTCAAACTCACTTTGCTGAGCGGCTGCAGGAGACATGGTGACCGATCAGTAAAACTACATTGCCTTCAAAGAAGCTGCAGTGGTGGTGTTTCTCTGAAGGTACAGAGATTTCAGCCAGGTAGGCAGAGATCTCTATATATGGTGCATTAATCCGCCAGAGTGACGAAGGGCATCAACCCCTGCAACCAGGCAGGACAGCTGTCCTCACAATCAATAAAGAAGGCTGTTGAAAATTGCCTGTTGTAGGCAGGACCACTATGCCTCATTTTGTCCAAGCTGCTGATATGGCCTATCAGCAAGGGCCATCTGGTGCCACACTGCTGATGAGGACCAGGCAAGTTTTACAGTCTTGGTTTACTCCACTAACAGCCCTACTTACAACTTGTACCGCCAAAATACCAGCAATTTAGAGTCTGTTTGTATGCACCAACACCACCCACTCTCCCACCTGATCACATAGCGATCTTCCCAAAACAAGGTAAAACCCCAGAAAAATCTGTAATGTGGATCAGCAATCAGTTTATATAATGCAAACTTCATCAACTTTACTGTAGAAAATACACGTAAAAACAACAAAAGAACAAGAATGTTATTGTGTGTATGGGGTCGGTTTCAAAGGATGGGCTCTTTTTCTTTTAAGAGAGCCCACTGAAAATATATACTTTAATAACGCAATCTTTAAAGTTGTGTTCCATTTGCAGAATAAAAAAGCCAAGCATGGCCATAGAGAAAGAGTGGCGAACATGGCAGGGAGAAGATTGAGTTTTAACTTTGTCTCTTATTGTTTCTCCAGGTGAAACTGTACAGGTGACTGAGGACACCACACCCCTGAGTGCTATGTTTTACGTCATTGCTACAGATCCAGATAGTGGCAGCCTCCTAAATGTAAGTGTCCAGGTGCTTGGTCACTTTTGGTAGTTTAGAAATGTTTTAGCATATTTAAGTGGACCTTACATGCTCAGAAAAAGCAATTTCCAAATTAAATGTCCACATCCTGATTCACAAATTTACGATGACTGGAATTTTGGAAGCAAACATTATACCGACCTAAGTAGAAAATCCACCAGTATGGACTAATGAATCTGTGGCTGGTAAAGACATTTCATATCTCGTTTCCCACTCTGAAGGCGAGTCCAAAACTAATCCAACCAGCATGCCTGTGTGCCTTTTCCATGTTGAGAAAAACGAAATCCCTCTTATGTCACAGTGGTGCAGGCGATTGGGTTTATCCATTTGAAACAATGTGCTCACACAGAGAAAACAAGCTTTGACGGCTCTAATAGGTCTTTTGAGTAGCTGCAGTGACTCAAGTCATTACTAGATGTCCCTCTTGAGGCAGAAGCAACAGCTTGAAGTCTTTAACATATAGAATTATACATGTGTAACAGTGAATTAAGGGGAGGTTTTTCACCGAGGGGGTCTGACTGACGTCAAATAGACAACTAATACGAATCTTGAGTTGTCTATAATGCACTCAGAACCTCGAGGAGAAAAGCATCTCTGTAATTCACTTTTCACCCATCTAAAATGTTATGGTGTGAATGGTCCCCAAAATCGTCTGCCCCTGCCTTCAAATATTGTGCAGGGGATAATGGGAGAGCTATATATAACCTGTCCTCTCCTCCCTGATCCAAATATGAAAAATACATGTCATAACAGCTATCTTTAACCAAAAAACACTACCTTCCGTGTCTTCCTTCCCCCATTCTGCAGCTGTGCTTTCTGCTTACAGTATGTGGTCCAGTTTAGATTCCTATATAAGTACATGTTCTTCAATTTAAAGTATGCCTTTAAATTTCTTATTAGTCACTGTTTATACAATGTAGCCCCTTCATTGTTTGTATTATGTCTGTAATATAGTTTTTATGTCTTATATATCATTGTTAATGCTGGTATAGGTAATCTCTTTCATTATTAATGGTTATTTACATTTTTTATATTGTAATATGTACCAATACTTTTATGTTCGGTATTATTCTTTGTATTGTGTTTCTTAAAGTTTATGAAAAATGTACCTAATAAGATATTTTGAACTAAAAAAAACAGACTAGCAGAGCTGCACTGACAGGCTCTCGCAGAGCCTTGTCACATAGCCTGGAAGGCCTTTGTGACATCACAACAGTGAATAACTAGTTTTGTTATCAACTGTTGTGATGTCATAGCAACGAGTTTTGACTTTCAGAAACTGAAATAAAAGGTAGAGGCTTACAAGACTATCCTAGATGTCTCTCCTGAGTGGGAAGCCACTGCTTAAAAAGCCTTTTACAAACTTGCTGTATCCTCAAGTTACTACTAGATGGCGCTCGTTAGTCAAAAGCAACTGCTTGATAAGTCTTTAACAAGGCTGCATACTCTTCACAGTGCTGAAATGGTGTGGCTGAAACATAAAAAAAGTGTATGAACACTTGGCTACTCTAATGCATTGTGCTTGTTTTCTATATGAAACATAACTATTCCAAAGCTAGCTTATAATGTACAGTCAGCAGTGCAACTTTCAATACATGTCATGATTGCTTTGGAACACTTGTGATGACTGCCTAGCATACATTTATACTAGTAGTTACTAGTAAATGCAAGTTCCTTAAATACTATTCTTAGCAAACTGGTTGTTAAGTGGCACCACACATGCATGCTAGTAAATAGCAGTTGTTTATACTAATGATCACTGGCCTATGCTGTTCTGAGGAGAAGCAAAATTAAAGATTTAATATATAATTGAGACTGCGTTCCCATAGGAAAGTGATTTTTTTGTTGTGCTAATAATTAAGCTTCAAAATGTATAGATTTATAGCGACATGGTACTACTGAAGGAAGTACCAAGGGAAAAAATGACAAATGACGTAGATTGATTGGCTGGTCCCATGGGAGTGAGATGAGTCCCACTATACCTAGCACTGTGATTGGATATCCTCATTATGAAGATAAATGTTGTGGTCGCCATTTTTGGGCTCGGTCGCTGTGTTCTGCATATTAAAATAAAACAGCATATCGCGGGCGGTGTTAGGGTACCCTGACCCCCTGGCCCTTGTCCTAGAGGGCCACCCTGGTGTTAAAGTGGAAAATAATTTTGTTTTGCATCGCCTTAAAGTTAGGTGGGTGACTGTTGATGTTGAGTGACTGTGGCTTTTGGCCAGCAATGAGGGTTTGGCCAGATGCTGGGTGTTGGGTGCCAGGCCTCACTACAGGACAGGCTCTGCGCCAAATCGCAAGGCTGAAGGGTGAACAAGGTGTGCAGCGGAATGCTGGGCGCCCTTGTGGGGTTGGGTGCAGGGTCTGCCAGTAAGTCATGCCTTGCACCCGACCCCCTGCTGCGCCCCACCACAAGCTGTACTCTGTGTGTGGGGGTGGGGGGGGGGGGGGGGGTTGGGATAGTTAGATATAATAATAGAATCTTATTTCACATTTAAAAGAAACCCTACAAATTCTCTGAAAATACCAAAGGTTAAAGTGGCATTCTAGTTAGGCATGGTATTACCTTATTTTACATTAAGAAAAACCTTTGAAATTCAATGAAAAAACTAAGGTTAAAGTGACATTTATGTTAGGTGAAAATATCAGTTATAAAATACTATTTTAAACTCAACAAAACACTGAAATTCACTAGTTATTGTTGACTTAAGTAAGTATAACCGGCGCACTTGCCATGCACTGCTTATGGCCTCACTTATTACATCACTCATGACATGTTTAATGATATAATTGATAACGTCACTGATGATATCTGATGATATCTGAAGTGACACTATTAAAGACATCAATGTGCATGGCAAGCAATAGGTACTTCAGTTAACTATGACTAGTGAATTTCAGTTTTTTTGTTGCTTAAAAGGGTATATTTTAAAATGACATATTCACCTAACTATAATGTCACTTAAACCTTTTTCCCAATATATATATTGCCCAGTGGTGGTCGCCTCTGGGATTTCCAGGGCCAACTTAATGGTTCAAATGTTCAAAACCAAAGAAATTCATCACCTGTAGTAAACTCTGGTGACTATAATTCATGTCCTAAAGTAACTATAACACCCCGCTCGCCATGCACTGCTAATTAGCGCACGTATTACATCACTCATGACATCTTCTATGACATCACTGACAATATCACTCAGCATTTGCAATTAAATTATTGATAAGAAAATTGTGCATGGCGAGAGCATGAGTTATAGTTACTTAGGGCACCAGTTATAGTTGCCAGAGCTGCCGAATGCTGTGTTTGCTGAATACCTAGGCTGCCTGGTCCTGATTTACCCCCAAGCTTCTTTCTCCAATGATCCTATACTTTATCTTTCTACATCTCACACTTGCAGGGTCTTTCCGTACCTGCTTTCTCCCTTTTTTCACCGTTTTGCTGTATTTCTCTTCCTTCTCGTACTCCTTTTGTGCCTTTCTGTCTCTTAATCTGGGTTAAAGCCGGATGACAAAACCTCCCGACCTCCAAAAAGCCCTGCCTTTCTCCTGTCACTAATAAGACATATGTTTGGTTCTCTTTTTTATTAGTTCAAGATTGCATGGGTGGTGCCCTCAGTTGCTTCAGGGCGCTTCTCCATCTCCAGTGGTGGAGCTATACTTGTCCCGGAGAACGGATTTAACTATGATGCTGGAGACAGGGTAAGCATTTGGACTGTACCACTTCTGTTCTTAAATGATATTCTGTTTAACTGTTCTACTCTCGGGTCACAGAGGAGAAAGGCCTGGGCCAGACTTGCCAGCTGGACACACTGTGTCCTGCTTTCAGATCTGAATTATCAGGCCATCCAGCCCTTTGAAATCTATCCCTTTTAAGGAACCTGTCATTGAGCATAGTTGTTCTGGCCCTGGATGTGAAAAACTCTGCAGAATGCAGGTTAATATTGCTGCCAAGAAGAGAGACATGAAGGTAGTGTATTAATTGGTGTTGACAGACATTTATTTTCAATTTTCTATTCAATAACAAGTTTATTTAGACCATAGTCCATTAAACATAAATACATTAACTAATGCCATGCAATACAATTACTTAAATGTAAAATAAAAAACTCAGAATTACTATTGTTTACCTCTTGTAACCTCCTAATTGGGCTTGTATACTTATTTCACCATGTTGATCTAAAAGTTTACATTTCACTGTCAATAAAAAACACCCAATTATGTTAAAACAAGTCATGTTCAAAACGAATTTAGCAGCTTCCTTTCGCCTTAACACCCTGTATTGTCTTAAAATTGTCTTTACCTTTTTTTATCTTTCAAGTCAATAAAATATGACAGTTTGGATATTTCACCTGCAACCCACAATTACAAAGTCTCTCCCTTAAAAACACAGCCATCTCTAAATTAATATAAAATAGGTTGGCACCAAGCCAATATTTAAAAAAATGTGCTTCTCCTTTCTGTTGCCCAGGGAAGCTACAGATGGGAAAGAGAATGGATTTTGCCCCGCACACATATGTATTCTGGATTTCTTAGTCAGCATACCTCTAAGATCTATCTCTCTCCTGAGATTTTGTCAATTATTGAACGCAGATCACTTTTTGGGGGAGTTAACAATTCAGTTATAATGGAAGAGTCGCAGCAAAACCTTTTCTTAAAATATCTCTTCTCAAAATTGCAGGCCATTTTAATTCACTTTTCACAATCTCATCTCTTCAGTATGAAACCATCTTTCCCTTCCCTGACTTAAAGAGCCTCTTCCAAAATTTCAAGGCTGCTCTCTTCGAGAAGGTTATGCTATGATGTAAGCCCGGTTTCCAACCTTATTGCTTGAACCCTGGCTGCCTTTGGCAGATTCAGGATACATTTCAAAGACTGCCCCTTCATATTTTCCCAATTCTGCATAGCACCTAGGAATGAGATTTCAGCATCATATAAAACTTGCAAAAACAACAGTTGATGGGCAGAATGCAGAACAATGTCGTACATTCACCCCAGTACAGAGATCTGGGCCTAAATCCATTGTTGTTTTGCTCACCATGCCATTCCAATTTGAACCCAGCCATATGCAAATCAGCCTTGACCCGGTGCCTCATGGGAACAGTCCAGCCCGAACTGCCAAGCCAGGTCCTCCCTGGACTGGAAACAAGCATCCTAGGACCTTGGATCCTAGCAAAATAACGATGGATGAAACCCAGATCTGTGACTGAGGTGACTGTTTTGCCATTGTGCAACATTCCGTCCATCATCTTGTGTGTTTTGCTGTTCACCCTATGTGGGAAGGGTATGCCCAGACATGGGTCCTGAGCTCACCAAGCCACTGGAGTCAAGCTATCCTGGCTGAAGACGGCTGATAGCCAGAAACCGGTCCAAGGATGCCTGAGTCCGGTCCAGGGAAGACATGGCTTGGCAGTTCGGGCTGGACTGTTCCCATGAGGCACAGGGTCAAGATTGATTTGCATATGGCCATGTCTGAACTGGGGTGGCTTGCTGAGCAAAATAACAATGGATTAAACCCAGATCTGTGACTGGGGGTGAATGTTTTGCCATTGTGCAACATTCCGCCCATCATCTTGTGTGTTTTGCTGTTCATATAAAACTTGGTCTGGACCAATGCTTTAAAAGCTGTAATTATAGGGGGCCTTTCCTAGCCCCATATTAACTTCTAAACATACATAATCCTCTAAGTATAGGGATGGTGTTTGCTTTTATCATTTCACTGTGGTTTTCCAACCTAAATTTGATGAGCATACCAAGGTATCTGTATGTACCTACTTCCTCTATCCTTTATGCATGTAAGTATCACTTATAAATATTTTTGGGGTGTCCCAAAAACATTATTTTGTGTTTCTCCATATCAATCACCAAATATTGTTCTTTATAGTATTGGCCAAATACCTTTAATTTTCTCTGAAGGCCCACCTGGGTCCTGTCTAGGATTACCAGGTCGTCAGCATAGAGTAGACAGGTAGCATGTCTTACCCCCATCTTTGGGGAGAAGGACCTTGTACTTGATTTAACCTCCGGTAGATCTCTCAAGTAAAGTGCAAATAAAGTTGGGGCCAGCGCACAACCTTGCTGCAGTCAGTTTCTTATTTAAATTTCTTTGACAGTCTATCATCTTTTTTCAAATCTACTCTTGCCCAATTCTCTGTATGGAGTTTTCACAAGAACCACATTAACCCTTTTGGGACTACTAACCTTTCTAGATTATTCCATAGGATCTCCGATTTACCATGTCAAAAGCTGCCCTAAAATCAACATAGCACCAATACAAATTCTCTTTGGTATTGATTGCCTTCTTTGCAATCGACCTCAGACTAAAGCAATAATCCATTGTGGAATGACCGTCCTTAAACCTTTCCTTCTGTAATGGGATTAATGCATTCTCATTGACCCAGTCCTTATCTTTCCTCAAAACTCATTTTCCATATTCTTTTGCCCCAACATCTGTCAGACTGATTAGCATATCATTTTTCAGATCTGAGAATGACTCTTTCTTATGGGTGGGTTTGATTATGGCACCTATCCAAATTTCAGGCATTACTCAGGTTAATGTTATTGCTTCAAACAACCTACACAATGCCTTACTCAATAATCAGTGTTAATCGTTATCATAATGACTAGGACAGTATCTGGCCTGGCTGCTCTAGTAAAGGACATACTATTTATTATTCCCTTTATAGATTTTGTTGTAATATTTTACAGGTGCTCCCTGTCCATGTTAAAAACATCCTGTACTACCCTAACCTTCCCAGTTGGATATATGGTTCTAAGATATTCATTCAATGTTTGTTCTGCTACCAAGCACCCTACGTTATAGGGGTTGTTTCCCATCTCCCAATGCACCAGGTGTCAAAATCTTTTTATATCTTTAATTACTAGTACCTGTTGCATTACTTCCTAATTCACATGATATTATTTCTTTCTTTTCCTGTAGTGTGTTTCTATACGTCTGCTGAATCCTACATATCTCCCACCTAGTCAGGTTTATCCAGCCCCTTCTCTCTAGACTACTAAGGGCCCTTAGCTTAATTTTTTCTCGATGTCATTCTCCATCAAACAATCCTTTTTTGCAAGATTGATTCTTTACTCTCTGGCTGGCCCCTTATGGATCTTACTTCACTCTACTTTTATACAGTTTGTTATTTCTTTCACTAATTTCATGTACCAGCTCCTCACTTCTGAGATCCTGACTTTATTATTCTCAACCTCAAATTGTATCTTCAGACTTGCAAATAATTCTAACTCTTTCTCCTCTAATCTTGTTGAGATTCTTCTAGGGCAACTAATATCACTTATGATTATCTTATCCCAGTCCCTCAGGATTTCCAACTTGAGGCAAACACGCAGCTGCCAAGTTCACTCCCCTCTTTTGTAAGTAGCAATTTTCGCATTATTGTCGATTACCAGCTGACCGCAATTCGTTTACTTATATTTTTCACAAGTTCTTGTTTATTGCGTGCTAGGGGTATGTATGACCACAAAAATGTGAAGAGTACATGCAAAAAAGGTTAAAATACCATTTGTGCCCGCTATTCTCACTTTATACGTGAGCATGTAAATTCGATGTAAAAAACACACTAGGGCCCAGATTTCAGAATAATTCAATTGTGTGAAAGGGAAAGAGCATAACAGTTCCATACCTTCTAATTTATGGCGCTGTTTTCTTATCTTCCTGCGTTGGAGCACTTCAGGCTGCCATGCTCCAACGCACACACTCTTGCGCCATTGTGCAATGGTCTGTTCATTCTGTAAGGAATCATTTTTGTTCTGGAAGAAGGCTCTTCCAGTACAAACTCCCCCTTTAACATTTCTCCTGCTATGTATGTGTGCTGCACAAAGCGGCATGCATACTTAGTAGGAAAATGAGGTGAAATGAAAAATTTCTCCCTATATACCTGCCCCGAGGAGATGTAAGAATTTCGTGCCAATCCCTGTCTTTGAATGTTTGTAGATAGAGATTTGCATCAAAACCCACGGGGTTTGCGTGGGAATGCCCATGTACTACCCATGGAACACCCCTTTGACACAAAGTAGCTCAAAGCAGCTACACTTTGCGTTACTTAGGGAAACTATCCAAAGCAAATCGTGATTCTTGCCTTTTGAATGACATTCACATGAGGTGTACCAATAAAGTTACAGAGTAAATATGATTTATTGTCTTTCTATTTGGGTGTGATGCCAGCTCACACCTTGGTTTCAGGAGAAAGGCAATTGGCTGGTGAAGCTTGATCTGAAGGATGCTTATTTTTCAGTACCATTAGACAAGGAGAGTTAGATATTTATGCAGTTCAGGTGGAGCGCTTAGTTGTTCCAGTTTCCTTATTTGGCCTTCTGTCTTTCATAAGCTCTGTGTCATGGTATGTTATGTAAATTTGTATGACTCACTAATCACCCAAGTGGGTATCCAGGCACTTGGGCAGGTATCTAGGTGTGGGGTCCCAGAAGTGAGAAGGAGGCTCTGATGTGTTGAGGAAGGGCGTTCCATGTTTTGTGTGCAGTGTAGGAGAATGAGAAACCTCCTATTTTGGGAGTGTGTGCAAGCGAGAGCGAGGCAGAGGCATGTCTGGTGGGTTGATGAAAGTGTATGCAGCTGTACAGGTATCCTGGTTCTGTGTTGTGTAGGGCTTTGTATGTTCGCTTGAGAAGTTTGAATTGGCTGCACTTGTGAATGGGGAGTCAGTGAAGCATTCTGAGGGGCAGTGTGATGTGGATGCAGCATGGAAGGTTGAGTACTAGTCTTGTGGCGTTGTTCTGGATGGTGTGGAGTCTGAGTAGGAGTTGTTTGGTGATTTCAGCATATAAAGTTGTTTTGCTGCAGTCCAGCCTGCTGGTGATGAGAGTGCTTGCATGACTGTCCATCTGGTATTCGGAGGCAACACTTTGAAGCTCTTTCCCATACTTTTTGGGATGTGGAAGCAGGAGGTGCACATTGTGTTCACTTGAGCCATTGTATTGAGCTTGTCATCTAGGATAATATCTAGATTTCTCATGTGGTCTGTGGGTGTTGGTCCTAGCTCCGATCGGCACCATGTGGAGTCGCGTGGAGAGGTCTTGTTGCCAAAGACCAGTACTTCTGTCTTGTCGGAGTGGACATTTAGTGGTGTATCACAAAGGTGTTTTGGCCAATGGTATTTTTTTTAGAGCGAGAGTAGTTTGGTTGATTATATATCTGAACGGCATTTTGTTGATGTCTCTGGAATGGTCAGAGCACCTGTATTAGTAAAGGGTGGTTAAAGTGTTGTTGGAAAGTATAGGTTTTATGATAAATGTAGAGAAATCTGTGATGATTCCAGGCAGGTTTCTAGACTTTTTGGGTTTCAATAGAACATGATTCAGGCAAGGCGTTTGTTACCAGAGAGAAAGATAAATCAAGGGAGAACTGTCCCTGAGAGATTTGACTTGTGTAATTGGTGTCTTATCTTCTTTGATGCAGGGCATTTTAGGGTCTTTTACAGTCGAGGGGCCTTTAGAGACTTGAGAACATTGGTCAGACGAACGCTCTGTGGTATGCAGATATGGTTATGTTGTCATGGGAAGGGTGAGAAGAGTTGATACAGTGGCTAGACAATTTGGAGGCATAGACTGGATGGGTCGTTTTGGATCGACCCAAAAAGTTGCTTTGGAGAGAGATCTGAGCAACTTCGATTGGGGTGCTAGCTTAGGAATTCTAGGAGGCAGATGGAAGATGATCAGGTAGGAAAAAGATCTTCGTATAAATTGTCTTTGAGCTGAAGGCAGGTTTGCATGCTTGAGGAGTTTTTCAACAATACTTTGGAGAGAAATACTTTTTCGATTCGCATGAACAATGTATCAGACATTGATTATATAAATTGCTTGGGTGGAAGCAGATTGACACAGTCTTACCAAAGAATATGAAATATTTATTTATGGAACAGAGGATATTGTGGGAGACAGAGTATTTAACAAGTCAAGAGAATTTGGTTCACAAGTTTCCTCAGGAATTTCAGCGATTGGAAGCTGGATTAGGAAATTTGTGGACATGGGGAGGAGGGCACGGGATGGTGACTTATTTGTTAGCAGATAGAGTTTTCAGATTGAGAGGTATTTCAGTTCAGTACCAGATCCCACAGTGTGGACAGTGAACACTCTTCAACATACTTAGTTAAGAATGGGAGGTTATACATTTCCTCCTTTTGCAAAGATATAGAGACTGTGGTTGAAGATGAGATAAGTGTCAGATTGTTCTGGCTACTCCCTTTTGGGCTTCTCAATTGGGGTTTCTTGGTGTTATAGAGTTAGCAATCGAAGAACCCTTTTTGATTCTGGTGTGATAGTTAAAGGTTCTGACGGAGAGGACCATTGTATGGTGTTTAGCCTTCTAATCTGGAAAGTTTCCGGAGATCTGGAAGTTGCAAGGGCTTTTTTAAGAGAGATTCAGGAGCTCCGTAAATAACCCTGGACTCCAAGGACTGTGAATAATTTCTACACAAATAAGAGCAGGGCCCAAAGGTTTTCTGAGGAGTCTACCTTCGGTTCTGTCAAATGCAAGGGTATCTGTATACAAAAGGATATCTAACCTTGATTAGACCTCGCTGAGGTACTGGGTTTTTAAGAACCGCACAGACACCGGTAACCCAGCGGTGTCAGGGAATACACACCCAGAGACCTCGGGTTCTTCCTGATCCAGACCACTGAAACTCAGAGTCTTCTAGGTGAAGTCAAAGATTAGTTTATTGGCTGCAACCAAGGTAACAAGTGTCCTAGAAGTACAATACGGGTATATTCTCAGGAGACTGCACGCCTTTACAGAGTCAGGCTTCTCTTCTTATACACAATTTTAGGCTTCAGGCAAAACATTCTTGGTTGTAAAGTAAATCGTTAACATATTTTTAGTACAAAGAAAAAGCAGAGTCATGATGACATGTCCATATTTCACTTCGTGCTGCCTACAACAAATCATTTGGCAAGGCCCAACATTTCATCAGATATCATGGACCCCTAATAAAAACGGGCACCTTCCCACCATAAAGTAAGTGAAGCAAAAGAGTGGAGATAGATGTGAGCGAGATATGGCAGGTGTGCGCGCTGAAATGGTTTTATGGTTTGTTGAGCCTAGATGCTATCTTGCTCGGCCACTGGGAGGGGAACTGGCTTAACGAGTTCGGCCTGGGGCAATGGTTCCAACTTGTACAGGTCATGGAAAAGTCGATTTAAGGAGTATGTGTCCTTGTGGAATCGAATTCAGCTGGATTAAGGCCTATGTAAAGGGCAACACATAAATGGAAGCCAAGGGTTCAGAATGTAAGTGACGATTTCGAGGTGAAATCGTCACTCGAATATGCTGAAAATACATGTACATGATGTACTCGTCATTCTCGGTCTTTTGATACCAAATTCGTCATGTTTCGACGAAGTTTTAATTCTCGAGTCCAGAACTATTATATGAATCCAGATTTTCAGAACCACATCATGCCTCTTTCTTCCACCTCCCTATCCTTCTTGAATCTTTGTGTCACTCTTGCAGGTACTTTGTCATCGCTGTTTTCCACCTTTGCCACCGTGTTTCTACCTATCTCTTATTTCTTCCATTTCTGCATGTCTATGTCTTGCTCTGAGTCAAAGTCTGATGAGGAGAAACAAATTCTTAGCCACAAAAAAATGAGTGCTGGTGCAACTACCTGTAATCAATGGCGCAAATTACTAATTGTATAAGATCGTTTGTCTCATCTCTTGCTTTCCTACATCCTTGGCATGTTCCACATTTGCAACCATTTCTTCACTTTACTTCCTATCTGGGTTGGCAGAAATGGCTGTTTTTGATGATGGCTTCATAACCACAGGTTCTGACAAGGATGTTTTAGATCCGTCCCAAAAGTGGCAAATGTCACCCAAGGGAAACCAATAGGTATCACAAGCCTTCACAATGTCTATGGTAATCAATACATCACACAGCAATGACAATATTCGATAATCCATTAACTATTCATCTGATGTTACTATTGGTGAATCTACTCCTAACAGAACCATTTTGGTCACAATGAGCAAACTGCTCAATAAGCCTAGACAGGCTTTTTACCAGTACTTTCAATCATAAATTGTTGTTTTTTTATATTTCGTCGGTCTAATTGATCTTAGGAATTCACATTGCGTCCCATTATCGTTTTTTGGCGAGATCAATACATTAGTTTATTCATTTGCTGAAGGGAGGGTGTATGATCCAATGAATGTGGCTTCACAAAAGATGTCCATCAAAATTGAGGCAATTGCTTCCTTTCCCTAAATGTAGTACTCAACAGATAAACAATCAGGTCAAGAAGCCCTTGTTAAATTAGGAGAGGCTTTACATGATTGCACAGTCAAGTCAAGTCAAGTCAAGTTCAACTTTATTCGGATTCCAAAAAACCCATAAAATCACATCACAAATTTCCAGCAAAGTTGATAAAATTAGATCCATATTACTCAATTTACAATACTGTACAATAACAATTGCACAGTCTCTATGAGGTCCTAAACATCCTTGCCTCTTCATTCCACTGCAGCTCCATTGAATGCAAATCCTTGGTTTCAACTACCTCCACACTCTACAGGCTAGACATGACACCAAGTAACAATTGGTAACAGGCCATAAATAATCTCCTGGAAGCAGTAATCATTAGATCCGATGCCTCTTGGCTGTTGTAGAAACAGAATGAAGATGTACATGATGAGTGTATCCATCTAAACCAAATTCAGTAACAAAATGCTAACAATATAAAAACTAGAAGGGAAAACAATGTCAGGATTCTTGGAGTGTGTGCTTGATGGGCATCATGTCCAGTGTTGCTGAGACCTGGTCATATTTCTTAGACTCAATGATACAAGCTTGCTATGGGTTGGCCTTGGAGACTGCGGCAGACAGCCCAGTGGCAGCTGGGGAAGTGAAGAAGGGTGGTGTCACAGGGTAACACAGATCAGCACTCCAGGGCAAGGTAGAAAGAGAAAGAACCTTCAAAAGAGCCAAGCAATTTTGGAAAACTTGAAATATTCTGGAACAAGCCTGAATGTTCTGCACACTTCCAGGTCAGTAATAGCTTGGAAGATGTATGCACCAGTCACAGCATTACACTTTGCCTGGCAAGAGAGAGAAGGGCTTTCTCTTCCTGTCCCATAGTTTGGAATGTTTATGTTCTCTTTTGTGTTACTCTCTTTCAGATCCCTAGAGTGGTTAGGGCAGCTCAGGTTAACCCTTCCTTCTACAGATAGTTAGCTTTGCTCGCTGATATTCCTGAATTCCTGCTCCAGCTTCGAAGACTTCAAATCAACCTGGCTCATGCAGTTTCTATTATTGGAGGTGGACATTTGTATTTGGTTCCCTGACTGAATGCTGGCCGTGGGGGCTGGTCACGGCCTCTCCGCATACATCCTCTGGGAAGCCATTCTTCTGGTGCGCACCAGACATTGCATTCTGTTATTCACAAGTATACTATAGCCTTATAGCCCGCCGTAAAGGGCTATACCGGCTATTAAAGGCCCTGGGACTTTAATAGCCTGTATAGCCCAGCTACGAAGGGCTATAAGGCTATTAGAACATTCTGCCACTAGAGGGCAGAATGTTCTAACAAAAAAAACCAAAGCCTTATGGGAGCGTGAGGGGATTTGAATCCCCCTCAGGTTCCCTGAAGCCTTTGTTCACAGCCAGAGCTTTGTCCATAGCCAGAGCAGTGAACAAAGAAACATTGGAATGTTGGAGATCCAGGCTTATACCAGCCATTATAAAGCCGAAGCACTCCATTGTTTTCAGTGGAGCCCCCAACATTCCAATGTTCTAATTAAATTTATGTTACCTTGTCTTACAGAATTATAAGAGTCCCCAGTCAGTCTATTGCAGATCGAGAGTCCGTGCTTCACGCCATCCATCAGCCTATTCTCCTTACATTAGATGGCTGAGATGTTTTTACTCTACAGGAAATTTCCACTGCATTATCTTCCCTCACCAAAGCAAAAACTCCAGGTCCCGATGGTTTTCCGGTTGAATTTTATTTACACTTCTCTGACCTTCTTTTGCCCCAACTTCTCTCTCTATTTCAGTCTTTCTGCTCTACTGGTCTTGCCCAAGGTTCCTTTCAAGATGCCGCTATTTGTCTTATCCCTAAGGAAGGTCGTGATCCGAAATTCTGTAAAAATTATCGCCCTATCTCTTTGGTTAATGTAGATTATAAATTGTATGCTAAATTGTTAGCCCTCCGTCTTGACCCCTTTATGGCATCCCTTATTGGTAAAGAACAATGTGGATTTGTTAAAGGTCGTCTCACGTCGGATAATTCCAGATTGTTTCTCAATGTTTTAAATAAAGCTTCTTCTCTTTCTATCCCCCTGGCCGCCATCTCTGTGGATGCTGAAAAAGCCTTTGACAGAGTTGATTGGTCTTTCCTACTTGCTTCCCTAAAATGGCATGGTTTTGGTCCCAAGTTCATCTCATTTATTTCTTTAATCCAATCTACTCCCAAGGCTTCAGTTTTAGTGAATGGTCAGCTCACTTCCTCTTTCACACTACAACGTGGAGTCCGTCATGGGTGTCCTCTATCCCCACTTCTTTGTATTTTAGCTCTTGAACCCTTTCTCTCCTCTATTCGTAACAATTCCTCGATTTCTGGTTTTCCATATGGAGAACATCAACTCAAGTTATCTGCTTATGCAGATGATATTCTTTTATTTATTTTCGATCCAATTTCTTCCGTCCCCTCTTTATTAGCTGAGTTTGAGAAGTTCTCTTTTGTCTCAGGATATAAAATCAACTCCGACAAGACCGAAATTCTTCCCTTAAATAAATATTGTCTCCCACACTTCTTTACCTCCACAGGCTTCGCTTGGAATAGTCATAAGATAAAGTATCTTGGGGTTCTTTTTACTAACTCTATTTTCTCTTCTGTCAAACTCAATATGAATGCAGTCTTTTCCAGAATTGAAAGTTTACTCTCTTCTTGGAACCCCCTCTTCCTTTCCTGGTGGGGTCGTCTTGACTCTGTCAAGATGATGATTGCACCTATTTTTACCTATTTACTTTCTATGCTTCCTGTCCACATCCCAGCCATTTACTTTCATCGCATTGATTCTATTATTTCCAAATTTCTGTGGAAACAGAAAAAACCTCTTATATCTTTGGCGAACCTTCGCAAACCCAAATCGAATGGAGGACTTAATTTTCCAAATTTTCAACTTTACCATAAATCCTTCTCTCTTCGTCAAGCTTCCCGATGGCTCTCCTCAGAATTATCCCCTTTTTCTCCTCTTTGGCTTCATGTTGAACGCTCTTTATTATTACCTTTTTCATTTCAAGAGGTTCCTCGCTTTACTTCCAATTCTCCTTATACTATCCCTCCTCTGTTCAAATATACTTCCTCTCTTCTGAAACCCTTACTTTCCCCATTATCCTTTTTCATAATCGACCCATCTCCTGGTCCTCTTGGAGATCAAAAGGTATTATTTGGGTTCATCATCTCTTTGATGGCTCTTCACCTTGCTCCTTTCCTCAATTCCAGTTGAAGTTTCATTGCCCTCGTTCATTCGCACAGAAATATTATACACTTATGGAAATTGTCCTGGATCGCTATTATTCTCTCCCTTCTTCGGAGGTCCCTCCCCCCTCTTCATCTCTTCTCTCCATACTTTCTACTGTTCCTAAGGCCTCTCTTATCTACCGTTTCTTTTCTGCTCCTAATCCTGACCGCCCCAAATCTAAGATAGAATTATCCTGGGAGAAAGAGTTGGCTTGTTCTTGGCCTATCTCTCTCTGGGATAGACTATGGACTAAAACTTTGAAGACCTCTCGTTCTGCTTCCCTTACTCAGTCCCTCTTTTTCTTCTATCATAGACTCTATCTTTCTCCTCTTTCCCTATCTCGATTTCTTTCTTCTTCTACCTCTAACTGTTGGACATGTAATACTCCTGAAGCTGATCTCTTTCATCTTTTCTTCCTTTGTCCCCCTGTTCAAGTCTTCTGGAAACAAGTTTGGTCCCGCATTTCACGTATCTTTACACTCTCTATTCCCTTTTCCAATTCCCTTATATTTTTAGGAAGTCTTTCAGACTCTTTGGCTATTTCTCCACACTCATTGGGTCTCCTTGATCTCATGCTAGCCTATGCTTTTCAACACATTGCCTCCAATTGGAAGTCCCTTACCAATCTCTCCATGCGTGGTTGGTGGAATCTTCTTTGTAATTCCCACAGACTTGATGTTGCTTTTGCTGCCTCTTGCAAACCTCCTCGCAATGTAGAGCTTTATTGGCTACCCCTTACTTTGTATTTGGATCACTCTGTCAACAAACAATATACTCCACTCTCCTCTGACAACTTTAAGCCCCCTTGAACATGTGTACTTCTGTCCGCAGTTTCGTTCCTTAAATTTCACAGTTTAGGTTTTTCACATATATTATAATTACCAGTATGTTTTTAATTATTGTGCAATCGTTTTTGCTTTTCTATACCGATATTTGTTTATTTTATACTTACTTATATATATGATTGTTGTTTTAGCATAGTTTATCTCTCCCCCTTCTTTCCTTCCCTTCTTCCCTTTCCCCCCCCTCAAAAATTAGAAAATGCTTGGTTTTATCTTGTTGACATCAATAGTTGAATATCTATTACTCATATTTTTTCCTCCTGATGTCAACTTGTTGTTTTTATATCTTGTTGATTCAATAAAGCTTTTAAACTAAAAAAGAAGGCTGAGATGTTTATGGAGTGTTTCATTTATCTTCCCCTTTTTCCCCCTGTACAGTCACTTCGGAATCCGGAGTTCATTACAGATCTAATGTGACTGAAAGACAAAGGAGTGGGGATAGCATCAAAGTCTGAATTCACTTGCAATCCTGACAAAAAAGTCCTCAAACACAAATCAGAATCTACAACTAAAAAGAAAGCCATAGCTTACTTGTTATGGCCCATCAATGTAGGAAGGCAACTGCACTTGGACTATGTAACTGTAATATTATCACTACCCATGTTTAAGTTGAGGAAGATTGTAAGAATCATGGTTATAATCCCCACTGTATCCTCTCCTACTTGAGGCCAACACCCAAAGAGCATACAATCTTCTTTCTCTCTTAGCCCTCTCTTTTCGAAAGATTGACCAAATCAGGTCCAAACAGCTACAAAATAATTTCCTTTGCCTCTTTGAAACTATTTTTATTCGAGATTTTTTCGTTTAACAGTTTGAACTTCTACTGGATTCTGCTTCTAAATACTATGCGTGGCTCTTTTCTCCTTGATGTCACAGGCAGTTTCGTGCTTTGATGATCACTCTGTGTTTATCTTCATATCTTATCAGGAGCTACAAGATTGCCAGTGATGCTTTTACTCTTTGTGTTTTTTAAGGACACATTTGACACCTTTCTTGTATACGATTCTATGTAAAGTGGCACTGTGGCTATTGGGAGGAGGCGGCGTTATTAAGGGCAACAAAGAAGAGCACTCAACTGACCTAGTCCTTGACAAATGACTGCCACCACCAATTTTTGCTTACATCTCCTGATTTGCCCATTGCCTTCTTTGCTCTTGTCTCTTACTTATCATCCCTCCACATTCTCTATCTATTCTTGCCCTTACACAATCTCTGATTTTTACACTCCTTTCTCACTACCGAGAGAGAGAGCTCATACCTACCGTCTTCCTTACTCTTCAGTCTTGAAGTGTGAAGATATAACCATGAGTTGAGTTACACACACCTCGAAGCAGCTTCTATTTTATCTAATGGTAGTTTTTGGCAAATATCCTTTTCCCATGACAACCCGACACAAGAATGTTGCATCTTAACATCACATTAGTCTTATATGTTCCTCTCAATCAATGGATTCAAAAGTGACAGATGCCATATTTTAAGACCTAACAGAAACAATGTTAACACCTGCAGCCTCATTCAGGTTGTGAATTCCTTTACCCCCTATTACTAGAATTGATAATTATTCCTTCAAATGTTTGCTACACAACTAAAGAGCTGTAGCAAACATTGACTTGTAATCATAGAAGTGATCCAGTCATATAACTTAGACTTAGTATGCCTGAAAGAAACTTGGCTAACTCTGTGCAGCCAGTACTTGACCTCCTAATAACCTTTGAAGTACAATCATTCATCTAAATAAGGAGGCAGCACTTTGAAGAGGGGTTGTAGTTATCCATAGATCTTCAATACAATACATAAGCTTAAAATAGGTAAATTATCCTCTTTTGAATGGTTTTCCCTTGAAATAAATGCATCAGAATCGAAACACATCATTTACCATCCACCTGGTGAAAACCTTCTCTTCCCCAACAACAAATGAAATTCATAGCAGAAATATCCAGTTCTAGCTCTGATAACATATTCTTGGGAACTTCAATTTATTGAGGGGATATGATTGCAACTGCTGTATCAAAATTACCCATTTTCTGCTCAACAATGACCTCAAACAACTCTCTTTTACAGCCACATCTGACCTAATCTGCAAAAAAAGCCTCACCCAGAGTCTAACCGCTATTCCTGTGGATTGGTCTGACTACTTCTTGCACATTTTTTTCTGTTATGCTGAAAAACGTTCATCTATGGACAAACAAAACAAAAGAGGTTTTGAGTCAGGGATTGCAAAGAGATTTTCTCCTACAAATCAAAATTGCTTTAAAACTAATGGACTCCCCAGATTAATCTGAAGCAAAAATACAACATATTCATGACAGAGGTTCCCACTGCACTTGCCCTGTTAAAACTAAAACTGTAAAACACAATTCCATAAAATGGTTTAAAAAGAAACGTGTTGAAAAACGAAAAGTTCATATAGTGATGGAATGCACATGGGGACAAAAGGGAACAAAGCGTACTCTAGAAAAGTTTGGAAATCAGTGGCAAGAATACAAACATCATATCTCTAAGGCCAAATCAGTTGTCTTCAGAATGGAAATCATTGCTAAAAGTCAGTCTAGGAAGCTTTTTGACATTGTCAACAAGTCCACTAACCTCATGGCCTCTCTTGATATCTCAAACGGTTCTCCTACTTCTTTGATGGAAAAAATAAATGTGAGTGTTCTCGCTCTTCCGCAAAACATCCTACATCAGGTGGGAGTTATGCAGAAAAATCCACATCTAAATTGACCTCTTTTGATGTGGTAATGGAAGCTGATCTGAGAAGCACTTTCTGAGCTATAAGGCAATCCTCTCACTTCACTGACCCTACCCTGACAAAGATTGTGAAAGACCTAAGTGCATCCCTCACCCCGTACTTCACTTATGTGATCAATTACTTTTTGAGTCAAGGCATAGTTAACTGCCTCAAAACTGGACAGGTTACTCCTCATTTTAGAAAGAAAGTTATGGAATCTGCTGACCTAAAAACTTCCACCCTGTATCTAAATTCAAAATCTAAGTTCTAGCAAAAGTGCTTATGGGTTGTGAAGCAAATGAGCTAAAAAGCACACTGAAGAAAATTATGTCTTAGAAAGGCCTTCGGTGGGCTTTAGAGCTGGATGTGGAACAGAGACTGCAATGTTACAAGTAGTAGTAACACTCTACACATCTTTGACAATTGGAAATCTTGCACCCTCATACTTCTTGCCCCATCCACAGCATTTGACATAGCCATCGTTCTAAATCCTTCTAAAAATCCTAGAAAAACAGATGGTGATGAGTGGCACAGTTCTGTGATGGTTTGAATCATATCTCATTAACTGCTCACAGAAAGTAATTTGTCAAGCTCTCTCCCCAGCTCTTGCCTCGTTATCAAGGAGTACAACAAGGTTCGATCATCTCCCCAGTGGTTGTAATCTGACACTGGAATGACTTGTCTCTTTCCTGAGAAAATTGAATATCTCCTTTCAGCTGCATGCAGATGACACACTGCTACATTTTAAGGTCTTTTTGTTGAAGGACAAGGCCAATCTTGCAAAGACCATTGGCAATCTTCAGTCATAGATGTCTTTCCATCATCTAAAGTTGAGCCCCCAGAAAGCCGAGTTCCTTCTAGTCTCTCCTCTGATGAAAGCAATGTTCCTGATGAAATTCTTAATTGAACCCAATATTGTTATCCTATGGTTACACTGTTGGTGTGAAACTCTATGTCTTACTCTCACTGCTTCTTCCTGTACCACATAAAGCACTACACTACTTTACTTTGTAAAGCACCCTGCTACCCTTCTAGGTCTGGTTTGTGCAATGTTAAAAATAAAATGTATCCACAATGTTGCTTTATTTTGATGCTGTTTACCTTACTTAGTCTATAATAATACATTAGGTTTACATTCTTCTTTTTTATAACTTTCAGAATTTTATCTTCACTATTGTCGTGTCAGACCAGTTTGGAGAAAATTGTACTGGATCCCTCACAGTCTCAGTTTTACCTTCGCAAAAGCACCAACTGAATTTCACGTAAGTAAAAATAGTATGTTTTCTGTTTTTGAAGTGTTTGATGGTCCAGTAATATGTCAGACACAGTGTCAGAAATAGTGTCTTCGTTAATATCGTTCAGAGATAATCGAAAGAGAAAATTTGCAAATATTTTCTTATATCCTGTATCCTGTTAAAGTTTTTGAAATGCAAAGGAACATTTTGTCAACTGAATACAAATGTAATCACACACGCTCTCCTTAAAGTAACACCTTTTACGTTATGACATCACAGGAGTACAGCTATAACCGCCAGGTTACATCTTATTTATGGGTTGTATTGTAGACAACTACGATACTCCACATAATGTTAAGATACTGGGGGCCTGATTCACAAAGGACTTCTTGACTCGTGGAGGATGCTCCGCTGTCATGGGGAAGTCTCCGCAATGAGAATTCTCCTTGAGAGATTCTGCCCCAAGTGAGGAGATTCCCCCACGACTGTGGAGGCCCTTTGTGAATGAAACCCTGAATCTTCTAACTTCCTTCTTTAGACCAGCTCAAGGAAGCACTGCGATTGCAATTCCGGGACAGATTTACAAGCCCCATGCGACACATTTACGCAGCCGTTGCTTCACTTCTGTGACGCAGCGGAGGCGTAAACCATGCGCCTCGTTGCGCCTTATTTACAATGTGACGCATCTAGGCAGATCTGGCGCAGGGTGGGGGTTCCGTCGCAGGAGCGCTTCACAAAAGTGACGCAGTGAAATCTACAAGATTTCACGGAGTCACTTTTTTTTGTCAAAGGTATTTTTATTGACATTTTTTGTTTGTTTGAACACAAAAGAACATGCGACAATCCCGCACATCGCCCCACGCAGGGGGTAGCATAAGAAGCAGCCCGAGAATAGCATGATAAACTGGAGAAATTCCCTGCGGTCAAGCCTCTAGCAGATAGAGTAGTTCCCCCGGAGGTGCCAACCCAGACATGCATTGGGGGCACCATCCGGCCTGCATTGTAGGCGGAGGGTAGCTGAAAGTCCCGGGTGCGTGAGTTCACAGCAATGCAATCGAGCGCCCAGGCCTCCCGGGCTGATCTGACCACAGTTATCCTACATTAATTCTATCGGAACCTTCCGCGGGCAAGTGCCTTGGCATGCAGTGACTTAAATGAACAATATGAGGGATGTCATACTGAAATACAAAGTACGAACAAGCCCCCCCTCCTCCTCCCTCCCCAGTGGTGGTAGCAGCATACGAAGGACAGGGGACCAGACTTGCAGTGGCAGAGATTCACAGTTGAAACAAGTGGAGGCCTCGAACGCTAGGGGGACACACTACGGATGGTAGGCCCTTGGAGAGGAAAGCGACCAGTGGGCCCCAGCGGAACTCAAAGTTCTTAAAGTCGTCCCAAAAAATATCAGCCATCCTCTCCATACTCAACAATTTCCACAGTCGCGAGTGCCAAAGAGAGGTGTCCGGTGCATCCTTTTTCTTCCATGCTGCGGCCAGGGTAAGCTTGGCCGCTCCGATGCTGAGCCACATGATCCTCTTGTCCGCCCTAGTCTGATGTTCGATACAAGGATCACGGAGACCCAGCAGGGTAGAGGCCATTGAAGTAGGTATGGGGTATCCCAACATATCTTTAATTTAGGCGAGAATTTCCTCCCAGAAAGGGTGGATAATGGAGCAGTCCCACCAAATGTGCTGGAAATCCCCTAAGAGCCCACATCCCCTCCAACATCTGTCGGAAGTGTCAGGGAAGATCAATTTCAACTTGGCGGGGTGTAGGTACCAATCCATCATGGTTTTCATGTGTGCCTCCCTAAGCTCCACTGAATGATTAAACTTGGCAATGTCTGACCATAAGTGTGTCCACTCGGCGTCTGAAATGTCCTGTTGAAGGACCCCCTCCCACATGGTCATATATCGAGGCCTAGGGGCAGTTGCAGTGGAAAGTAGGAACCCATATAGGAAAGTGATGACACCTTTCATGGAGGAAGTCTTGGTCAGGAAGGCTTCGAACTTCGTGAGAGGCCGAGTGCCGCCTCTCTCACCTGGGGGGAGAGCGCCCAGTGAAGTAGTTGAGCGTGGTGGTATCGTTCATTCTCCTGGACCCCGTAATCCCTTCTACAGCTGTCAAAGGTGAGTGGGTCAAAGTTGTGAAATAGGTGTGTGAGTGCTAAGCAACCGCCCTCCTTCCAAGCCCCAAAGGGGCCCCCGGCCAACGCGGGGGGAAGGCGGGGTTTAGGTGTATGGGCGTGAAGGGGAGAGGAAGGTGGACCACCTGTCATCTCTGGAGACTGAATCCCAAACCTTCATGGTGGTGCTAGTGGGGGTACTGATATAGGCATTCTTGGGTCTGTCGTTCTTGGGCTTCCACACCAAATCCCAGATCGTTCTCCCTGCAACGCTCCTCTCCATGTGCATCCAATGTTTTTCTGACTCTTGTTGTGACCACTCTACTAATATACGTAGTTGTGCAGCTTTATAATACAAGTGGATATCAGGCAACCCTACGCCTCCCTCTTTCCTCGGTCTGCGTAGGATGGCGAAGGAGAAGAGCGCCCGACCCCCCTGCCAGATAAAGCGCAGCATCATAGACTTCACCCGCCGGAAGAATTCCCCGTCTAGGTCAATAGGAAGGGCCTGGAACAGGTACAGTAGCTTGGGAAGAAGGGACATTTTAACTGCGTGAATCCTCCCCAGCCATGAAATAAACATGGGCTTCCATCGGGCCAGGTCGGCCTGGATCTTAGCTAGGAGCGGAGGGAAGTTGGCAGAGTAAAGTTTCCCCAACGTGGGGGTCCATTGGATCCCCAGGTATTGAATAGAGGAATCAACCCACGGAAGAGGTGTTAGCAACTTGAGATGGAGAACTTCGGACTGGGGGAGTGTGAGGTTAAGGACGTAAGATTTGTCATAATTAGTTTTGAACCCCGCCACCGCTTCAAAGCGCTCCAGTGCTGCTTGTACGTGAGGAAGGGAGTGGGCCGGATCAGAGAGGGAGAGGAGGACATCGTCCGCAAAAAGAGTAATCTTATGAGACTCCCCCGCGAAGGGTAGGTCACGAATTTCGGGGTTGGCTCTCACCTCTATTGCCAGCGGTTCTATGCTAAGGGAAAAAGGAGAGGCGACAGTGGACACCCCTGCCTAGTGCCCCGTGAATGCTCAAAAAAGGAAGACTGGTGGCCATTCACCGCCACTCTGGATCTGGGGGAGAGGTAATTCACCCGAATCATTGTTAAAAATTTGGAGAACAAGCCGAAGGCAGCCAGTGTGCAAAACAGGAACCCCCAGTCCACCCTGTCAAACGCCTTCTCGGCGTCCAGTCCCACCAGAACTACTGGGATTTTAAACTTTTGGCCTTTTCAATCAGATGTATCACCCGCCGTGTGTTATCATGGGTCTGGCGTCCCTTGATGAACCCTGACTGGTCAGGGTTTATGAGTGCTGGAATCAAGTCGTTGAGCCGCTGGGCAATGATAGAGGAGTAGAGCTTCGCATCCAAATTCAAGAGGGCAATCGGCCTATAGGAGGCACATTTACTAGGGTCTTTCCCGGGTTTGGGTATGATAGATATCAGTACCTCAGCCATCGTGCTCGAAGTCTCACCCTCTTCCCCCATGCTGTTGAACAGCCGGCCGTGTACCCATCCGCCCCCGGGGCCTTGTGGGGTTTTAAAGCCTTAGTGGCAGCTAGCACCTCTTCCCTGGTGAGGGGGGCTGAGAGCGCCTCATCCATTCTGCTGATACCTGGGGCAGTGCTATTCCTGTAGATAGTCGTTTTGCACAGTAGAGTCAAGGCTATCCCCTGCATAAAGGTTCTTGTAGAAGGCCCCAAAGAGCTCAACCTTTGCCTCGTCCTGATGTGTCAATCCCCCCCGAGTGTCACGGATCCCCCCAATGTATTCCCGCTCCCTCTTGTCCCGAAGCTGCCTGGCAAGATGTCTCCCTACCTTGTTGCCCTGGGAGTAGGATAGACACCGTAGTTTTAGCAGGGTGTATTCGGCCCTATTATTATAGTGAGCCCGGAGTTTACCTCTGATGGCCGTTAGCTGCCGCAACGCCAATCTGGAGGGGTTCTCTTTATGCGTTTTCTCTAGTGTGGAGAGCTCCTCCTCTAGCTGCTCTCTTTCCTGACCACGTTGCCTATTAAGAGCAGCATTCAGGGCCATGCAGTGGCTGCGAAAACACGCCTTAAAGGCATCCCATGTGGTCAAGACCAAGGTGTCCCCCGAGTCATTAAGCGCAAAAAACTCGGATATAAGTCCTCGCAGAGTGTTACAGGAGGACTTGTCCCGAACCAGGGAAGGCGGGAAATACCACCTAGGGCTGTCCTTACTCTTCGCGCCCCAATGAAGGCCCACCGCGAGCAGGCTATGGTCGGAAACAGACAGTGGGAAGATCTTGGCCTCGTGGAGGTCCCCTCGGAGGGACTGACTCAGGAAGAAGTGGTCAAGTCGAGAATGAGAGCGGTGGACGTGGGAGAAGAAAGTGTAGTCTCTAGATTGGGGGTATAGGAAGCGCCAGGCATCAAAAAGGCCCATGTCAGAAATCTTCTGTTGCGTGTCAGGGGAAAACGTACCCGTGTCAGATCTCTGTGAGTGAGTGCTATTTAGATCCTTCTGCCACACCAGATTGAAGTCCCCCATGACGATCAGTGGCCCTTCCGCAAAATCTACGACTTTCCCCAAAAGGGTGTGGAGGAAGACATTTTGGCCAGTGTTAGGTGCATACAGCACGAGGAAGGTGCAGAGTTTGCCCCGCAGGAGGCCCTTCACCATAACCCAGCGCCCCTCCTTGTCACTCTGTACTCCCATCGGTTAGAAATGTAGGGTCGAGCGGAACATAAGGGCCACTACCCTCTGTTTCGTGGTGGCGGAGGACCTATATATAAGCGGGAACAGTTTATGCTTAAGGCGTGAGTCTTCTGGTTTGGCCAGGTGGGTCTCCTGAATGCCAACTACACCTAACTGATGATCAATGATATATTTCCAAATCTTTTGGTGCTTCTGGGGAGAGTTCAGCCCCTTAGTTAGTGGCATCAGTGGAAGACCCCTCGACATTGCTCCACAAGGGCCACCTGCCCCAGCCATCTGTACTGAGTGGTCGAATGGCTGACTCCGCCATCCTCCATCACCCTCCAGCTCCTAGGTGCAGCATGCGACCGCCCGATCGTACCAATACCAACCCGCTCCGTGTGGCCCATCCGCCCCTCACGCCCCCTCCCCCCTTCACTGGTCCACCACGCCCGCGAGTACTCCTGAATCAGCTCTCTGCCATAATTGAACAATCACCTGCTACCACCACTACCTCCTCAGCCCACCCACCCACCCCTCCATCACCCCAAAAAGAAAAACATAATACATAGAGCAGAAGAAGACAAGTCCCATGGACAAGGGGACATGGCACCAGTCAATTTCCCTCCAGTTCATGACATCGACCTCCCTCACGAGCATGGACAAAAAGCACAGGTGTTACCTCGTAGGGGTAGCTCCCTCCGGCACCTGCAAATGGCCCTCTCAGTCTCATGAGGCCGCCTCACCGTCGTCTGCTGCTGCTTCAGTAACCAGGGCCACAGAAGCGACAGCGGCACCCCTCTCCTGCATACTTGCTGTTAGGTCGGGCCTCCCCGCCGACATAGGCTTGCCCACTCTCTGCCACTCTGCAGAGCGTCATTGTCGCCTGTTAGCTGAGCCGCTGTCTCCTGATGAGGAGTCAGGCCGCTCCAAGCCCAGAAGGTCCGATGCCACTGCCAGAGAGCGCACTTGGACCAACTTGTTCTGCCACCGGAAGATGAGACGGAATGGGTGCCCCCAGGAGTAGGGCACCTTTTGCTCTTGTAGGTATGCAGTGACAGGCTTGAATTCCCGCCGTTTTTGCAGAGTAGAGGCCACCAGATCTTGAAATAACAAGGGGCGATGATCCCGGAATTGAAGGGGAGCGAAGTCACGTGCCTTTCCGGAGGATCCGTTCCTTCAGTTGAAAGTCATGCACACACACTAATATATCAGGGGGAGGTGCGTTGGCGCCTCGCGGTAAACCAATACGGTGCACTCTGTCCATTCGTATGGCTTGCAGGTCCTCCTCATTCAAGATATGTTTGAAGAGTGCCTCCACATACTCCCGCAGGTCCGACCCCTCTCCTTTACAAGGCACTGAGCGAATCCGGATGTTGTTTTGACGGGACCTATTCTCCAAGTCCTCGGTATGGGCTTGCAGATCGAGGTTCTGCTCCGTCAGGCGAATTACATCTTGTTGAAGTCGGTGAATGTCCTCCGCCGTCCCCACGTCGTGCTCTTCCAACGTTGCAACACGCTCCCCCACTCCATCTACGGCCCTCCTCACCTCACGCAGGTCAGAAGCCAGTTGGGAGCGCAGCTCCGATATGTCTTCTTTAATGGCCGCAAAAAGTTCAATCATGAAGGCCTTGGTCGCGGGTTCCTCATTCTCACCCCGTCTCAGGGACTTTTCGGGGACTGGCGAAGCAGGCTGCGTCGCTCCCTTCGACATCCCGTCTTTCCCAGGCTTATCTTTTTTTAGTCTGGTTGTCGCCATAACGACTGGTGCTCAAACCCAAAACCAGATCTCGAATACGGTATGGGGGGTCACCACGTCCGTCTACTGCCTCCCTCGCTCCACACTGCAAAGAGGCCTTCAGAATCGTAGCAGCCGGTGCAACCCCAAGCCCAGTGTCCAGGCCCCTCTCGATAGGTCAGGCGTTACCCGCTCTGGTCACCAGATCACGAAGAAAGGTATGGGGAGGTCGCCACGTTCGTCTAGTGCCTGCCTCGCTCCACACTGCAGTGAGGGTCTTCTGAATCGGAGCAGCTGGTGTAGCCCCAAGCCCAGAATCCAGGCTCCTCTCAGTAGACCAGGCGCTACCAACTCTAGTCGCCCCAGCCCGCTACCTCCTGCGCTCGCGTGCCAGGTCGGAGGCGCTCGTAAGGGGCCCTGGGTAAGTCAGACCAGCTTCACCTCGATGTCCCCCCCTCTCTGAGGGTCAACAGCAACCGCTGCCGGCCAGGCTCAGGGGTCCACCCTATCGCACCCCGTGGCTCGGCTGTGTCTCACCGCTTTTGTTCTACGTAGGACACCGCTCAACAAGATTGTCCATTAGGGGACCACCGCGCGGAGCAATATGGCGGTGTCTCCACAGGCCAGGGTGCTCCCGTCACTAGGGTTCACGCTCCGCACGTGGGGTGCACTCTCTCTTCCCCAGATCTCCCGGTGTGCGCCGGCCCCCAAAGTTCCAGCCAGCCAGAGGGGCAGCCACAGGCAGAGAGACACTGCTCTTCACCACACTTCCCCAGAAGCGGGCCTGCACCGTCCGCCGACAATGCGGACCGCTAGCTATGCTCCCCGGCTCCACTCCTCACCTTTCCTGGGGCCTCAATACAGGTCTGGCGCAGTCCAGCTCCGATGGCTTCTCCTCCTCTAGGCCGCCGGAGTCGCTGCCCCCGCTTCCCAGGCTGCACCGTACTCCCCACAGTCGGTGGGGTATGGGGCCCGCTCACAGGCCTCTCCGCAGCTCATAACACGGGCGGTCCACGCCGCCCAGGCTCCTCCTGGCTTCGCCGCCACAAGGCTCCCGCGGCGGTAGGCTCCTTGTTCCCAGGATCCCGGGGGCCAGAGTCCGCCGCTTCCAGCAGGCAGCGCCGCCTCCGCAGGCCTCTCTGCTGAGGCCGCAGAGCAATCGGGGTCTTCGGGCACCCCCCCGACCGAGTCACAGCGCTCACCAGTGTGCGGGGGGGTCCGCTCGTTAGTGCAGCCGGGTACCGCGATCACTCCCTCTCCAACCTGCTCTTTCCCGCTGCTGGGCCTAGATCCGCGGTCTGCCGGAACTAAACAGAGAACCGGACCTCGGCAGGCAGCAACGGGGCACCGGGCAACCCGAATCCGTGTCCGGGTAGGTGTCGAAGAGGGTGCTATGCAAGGCTATAGTACACAAGGCGCCGGAGGGACTGTAACGCACGTCCTACTCCGCCGCCATCTTGGCCACGCCCCACGGAGTCACTTTTATGTCCATGCTGCGTCAAAACCCTGTGCCTGCTTGAAGAAGGCGTAAGGAGTGACGTAGCATGTTAGGCATAGGGCGCCCCTGAGCATGGCTGAAGCCGCGTTCCGCTTGCAACACGACTCCAGCAATGCGCCGCCCATACGCCGTGGGATGCGACATGCATCTGCCCATCCATGCACCACAGCGTGCCGCATTGTAAATGCAGTGCATCAGTGATGGCGCACGGGTGGTTTTGCGTTTCGCAAGTGATCGGGCGCATCCCTGCTGATTTGCAGAGATGCGCCAGACCTTGTAAATCTGCTCCCTCCATGTTTTGTATATACCCTTTCACTTATGCATAGCAGATGACCTGTTAGGTTAAAAAGGTCTTAGATCCACTGTGCATTCCTATGTACATCTAAACTATCACAGGTTACTGCTTGTGTCATTCTTGTACCCCTTAGAAAATGTAATAAACAGAGTTGAGTAAAGGTTCTAAGAGAGCCATTTATGAGATAGCTGGTTATAGGCTCGTATCTCAGAAACTAAAGCATTCCTACAAGTCGCACAATGTTATGTGCCTATTCTTTTCTAAGCAGTACACCCCATGTAGCAGCAAATAACTTGCAGATTTTGTTATCACACAGCAGAAAAGCACCCAAAGATAGAGCTGCTGTTATGTGTGTGTTTCCCTTGCACAATCATTTGGGTCGAACTGTTTTAACAAGTGAATTCCTTATGCATTAGAACACATTACTCACGTTTCTAGAAGGATTATAATGTCCCTTCATTTTAATTTCAACCAGGATCCAGTCTCAGACAGTCACAACCATAGAGAATTTGGGCGACAGCGTCTATGTGGCCAATGTTTCAGCAGCGGGTGCCAAGGTCCGCTACCAATTCATCTTTCCATCTCCATATTTTTCCATCAATGAGGGTAAGAATCATGAAAGTACTTGGGTGTGTCACACATGAGGATCCTGTTTTTTCTGGTCCTCTCATCTATTCATTATAATAATCATATGAGTGAAAAGTACAGCTATAGCATGTAAAGCTCTGTTGTATAGTTTACATTTTGCTGCTCTTTATGTCTCATTTCAAAGGAGTACTAATAGTTAGCAAACACATTCAAGTTTAATATTATTGATTGATTGTCTATCCTTGGCTTATACAACTGTTATGTCTCATGTTACTCAGATGGCAGTTGCTTGGTTGGGGTAGAAATAAACAATGACCTAAAGAAACAGATATGTCTTAAGAAGTGACCTACAACGCATGAACGTCTGTTCTTATCGGCCAAGTAAGCGAAACAATATCTACCCCAAACCTCCTGCAGTGGCACATGATTGTAACAAGATATGTCAAGATCATAGGGTTCTTTGATGGCAAACACAATGTAGTTCATCTAGTAAGTAGAGTGGGCTCTGATTATACTAAGGTTGATGCAACAGGCGATGATTTTGAACAGACCTGATTCTCCACCTTAAGCTGGTGGAGATCATGCTGGGCATCAGAAACTTTATCCCCCCTCAGAGACCCAGTTATGAGTTTGATACCAACATTCAGTGCCACCTGTAACTTTCACTAACAAATTTTGGAGATCTCCAAATAGAGGTTATTAGTATACTCTAACTGTGAGTTGACAATGGAACAAACAACAATATGTGGCAGAGGAAGAGACTAACGTACATGACTGTACTCAGTACTAACCGACAATACAAGATGTTTTAGTTACTTTATCCACCTGTGAGATTATAGAAAGCTCACATCTGTACCTATGAGTGAGTTAGATGATATACTTAAAAAGATGCCGACATGTTTTCCCCCCCACCACGGGTTTGTTAGCAGCATTTCAGATTCAGGGATTAAGATATCTGGCTTCGATCCATAAAGTCGCAAATGACTTACATTAATTCACCAAACAAATGCTTGAAACGAGGCGCATTAGTTGTCATATTGAGAACTGTCCCCATTGATCACTATGGGGACCTGTGTATTATGTGCACTCGATTGTGAATATAGGTCCCATTGCCTAATTAGTTTTTAACAGAGGCTTTACCTAAATATATCAATTCAATTCAATTAGTCTTTATTTCGACTTTTGAGTCATAAAAGACACAAACATTTAAAAAATACATTTCCATATATCGAAAATACAAGTAGACAAAGGAGAACCTTCAGTGATCCCACTGTCCATCTCTCGTGAGGCAGAGGATTAATCTTCGGTTGCACTGAGACTGCTGGTTATAAAATTACATAAACCAATCCAAACTGAGGCCAACTATTCCTAATAAGCTAGTGAGTGAGTCTGTTGCAGAGGACATAATAGATCCACCAAGCTAAATGCTGCTGAAAAATTCACAAGCAGTAATTGTGCCAAATGTATATGGTTGGCAATACACCAAATGGATTCCATAGTGTTCAAGAGAGTGGAGCATGTCCCAAAAAATAGCTGAAAACCTGATTGAGCAACTTCCAGTGTTGTAAATGAATCTAGGACTCTAGTGTAATTTTTCCCGATTCATGCCCTTATATAGGTATAGATTGTTCGATCCTTATATAGGCATAGAAATCATTACCATATTTTGACTGAGCCTGTGCAGCCCAAATACGGCATGGCTACTTCCACTAAATTCCAAGAATCAACAACAATTTCTTAGAGAAACCCGCCTTCAGCAGCTAGGGACTTCCCCTTGCCTGAATACTAATTTATCTAGGAAATCATGGACTTTTCGAAGAACTGAGTCTTGGCTGACGTTATTAAGTCCAATCACACGTCAAACACGGCACCTTCAAAGTATAAATATGCCTAGATTTGCCCAGACAAACCCACGGTGGTTTGGAGCAGATTGACTTACTACTTGCCCGACGCCCTGCAGCAGCAAGTGCCGAAGGAAGCCGACCCTCCGGCTGACGCACTGAGAGACGCTGTCATTTCTCCTGCCAAGAAATCCAGCTCCAGTGTTTCCAGGCTACCCTTGCGGGTTGCTGGGAAATCGAGTCCTGAGATAGAGATACAAGACCTCCTTCATTCTAAACCAAGGTACGGAGCTGATTAGACCTTAAGAGAATTCTTGGACAGATTCTTGGCAGAGAAATACTAAACTTAAGCTACTCCTCACTTACTTCTTCCCTTGAACTAGACTTAGGTTAGGTACACTGGGGTAGGTGTATTTTAGAAGCACCAGTTGAGTACTTCTGGTCATTATTTTATCACTGTATGTATTTTATATGTTTTAGGCAACTTATGGCTTATAAACCATAACATGCTTTTACAGTACTACTTTATAATACTCTTCGTATTATATGCCTTGTACTTTATATCCGGTATTACGATTGTAGCAGTACATTTCTCATGCTTGAGAAAGAAGACTGTTCAATAAATACTTTTTATTGAAAACGCCCGTCTCTCTATTTTCTCAGCACCTCTGGTGAAACGAAGCATGCACGATTCACTGAGTAAAATAGTTATCTATTGTTTCCGCGACTCTAGAGATTGATTTCTTATTCTTGGGAAACAAAGTTGTCATGTTTATGCGGTTGTCAGAAACTAATCCCTTCTTGTGAATTCGAGAAAGTTTCTAGTGACCTCTGAGCTAGCTGTCACTCACAGTTAAGTCTAATATATTCGGTAGAGACTTAGTCGACCTCAGTCCTACGTCTAAACTACAGGAAATATTATTCCAATGCGCAGAGCCTATTGGGAATATAGGAACTACACAACACCAGCAGGTTGTTATTGTTCAGAGGGCTCTGAAATTGACCGGTTGTTCCCCTCCCTAGGATATAACTAATTAAGGGAAACCCTGCAAAAGAACAATAATTGCTGAGTTCCGGCGTGTCTTTTTTTACAGTGGAATAATGACTGCCTTCATCGCGGGATGAGGGATAGATCATTTATCTCTCCAGACAAGAACTGATTGTAGATTGGACATAGGGGCCAAACAATATAGGGAAAGCTTTGAAAAGTCATGATGGTCCCGAGTTATAAATGTAGCATTTGCCTTAATTTTCTTTGTATTGGTATGGTTTCTTCTAAGGGTCCTGATTTAAATTAACCTTTGGTGGTCCTGGGCCCAAAGAAGCAATAGTAACGTTAGTTAAGTATTAATCTGTAAGCAGCACATTTGGGGAAGCATCTGGTTTAGCTGCCAGATGAATGATTCCCTTATCTATACTCCACTGAAGAAGAAAAAATAGTTGATAATGTCACACATCATCTATGTGTCTTTCCTTTCCTTCCTTAATTATGTCAGTCATAAGGGGCACAATCAGGCCCTTAAGAGTATTGTGTTGTAAAGTTATGATAAGAAGTGATTGTGTTAAAGCAGAGTATATTGTGGATAAGCTCCCAAGGGATCCACCAACATCTTAGTCGACAACCGGCTAAACTGGACCTCAGTTATTAGAGTCTTCATCAAAAAATCCAGGCACAAGTCTCAGTAAACAGAGAAAACATACTCTTTAGTAGGGCCTTTATCGGCCACAATATTTATCTTATTATTCCATTGAACCTGTTTTAGCCTAATGGACAGCATAGTGGTACGTTTACAGATGATCTTTATAAACTATTGTCCACTTGCTTTCTGTGCATGCGCTGTGGTCTTAGTGCTTCATGGGATGAACTTCCATACCTATGTAGAAAAAAAGCCTAAATCCTTTCCTTTTCTATCCCTCCACTATACTTTTCAATTCAAAATACAGACTAACAGGTCCACCTCTCAAACTAATTTCATATTTCAATATACTAGTTCATCACTAATCCTTTATGGGTTCTGGAGTAGCGTGCCTCTTGCCAAAAAAGCGCTTCAACACCTCATCAGGTGTACACCTCATCATATGTAAATGCAAACCTTTTTCCCTCTTCTATCCCTCCGCTATCCTTCTCAACCCAAATATCTAACTAACATATCCACCACTCAAATTACCTTCATATTTCACTATACTAATTCACCACTAGTCCTTAATGGGATCCAGAGTAGCGTACTACTGCCCGAAAGAAATGCTTCAACACCCATCAGGGTAGCAAGCGTTATGAAAAATGCAAACCTTTTTACCCTCTTCTATCCCTCTGCTATCCTTCTCCATCCAAATAACTAACTAACAAACCCACCACTGAAATTAGTATCATATTTCACTATACTAATTCACCACTAATCCTTTATGGGTTTTGGAGTAGCGTGCTACTCACAGAAAAAGCGCTTCAACTTCCCATCAGGGGTAGCAAGCGCTATATAACTGCAAACTTTTTTCCCTCTTCTATCCCTCCACTATCCTTCTGAATCCAAATAACTGACTAACATATCCACCACTCAAATTACTTTCATATTTTACTATACTAATTCACCACTAATCCTTTATGCGTTCCGGTGTAGCTTACTAAAAAAGTGCTTTGATGACTCATCAGGGGTAGTAAGCGCTATATAATTGCAAATACAATACATTATTTAGATTTTGGCAGGCTGAATACGCCTCAAAAATATGGTTGGTACCCCGTATTGCACCTGCCATAGTCAGGATTGCCCTATAATACGGCAAATGGGTTATCCGCCACATTTTGATGTACTACCCCATCCACGAAATAAGACCTTATGTTTTTTAGAGCTAGTGTATACCTAAGTGCTGAGTGTGTTTCAATCCTCTATATCCTCCTCAGTACTAGCAATTGCAATGAAGAGCATTTTTTTTAATTGTAGTTTATCTGAGATAGAAACAATTGGCGGATTTCTTTAACTTTTCAAAGATTAGGTCAATTACATACATAGCCACAGACTGGCTTCTAATGTATAAAGAATTGAGACCCCTCTTAGTTCTAATTCTTTCACTATTAAGGGAAGACATTTGCTATTGTTGTCTTTTCTGATAACATTTTAGGCGGTTTTGATCTAAAACATTACTCATCTCTATAGTGGTATGAAAAATATCTTTTTTTTTCAACCAAGGGTTTTCATTTCCTGAAGTTGTTAGTTTCTGATTATTAAACTAAGGAAAAAGAAAGCTTTGTTCACCATACCCAAGGCAATGTACTAGTGTGAACTTCGTGAATTGCCAAACAATTCTTCATTGGGATTTTCGGTCTCTTGCTGGAGCTGAACACAGGGTGTGGAGATGGGCACAGAACACATCCTTTTGCCACTGGTGAGCAATGTTATGCCATTGGCCTCTTGTTAAGCTATTGTTTCCTTCCGATCACACTCTGACCTGTTTCAACTTACGGAAACCAGTTAGGTGAAAGAAAAGGATTCCTCTTTCCTTCATGGATGAACCAATTGATCACAACAAGCTTAGCTCTTGTGGCTTGTGTAGGGAGGGTTTCTCTGTAGCCGCACGCAAAGGGACAGTGGACACACACAGAGACACACACTCGGTCAAAGAGATAGGGGACACTGCAGTGATGTGCCAACGGGGAAAAATGTTGGTAAAGAATCATTATAAAACAATGGGGAAACCCAGTAGGCCGTAGGGCCTGGGTGAGAATTGGTACAGAATACAATTGGTCCCAACTGGAATTATTCAAGCCATGTATTAAATAGTACCCAATATCATGAATTACAAAACGCCTTAAAGAATTAATTTCAAGATTATTTGTATAGAATATCAAATAATTACTTCAAAACACATTAAAGCATGTGACACAATTGCTTCACAGCGCGTGGAAAGTAAGTGTAGATAGGAGTACTCTTGGGTAGATAGGAAGAGAATAAGGATTACAAGTGAATTTATATATACAGTGTACACAAACAATTCAAACGTAGCCTGGCTGGAAATGCTTATTATGATTTGATTTTCCACAGGTTATTAGATACAGCATGCAGTTTCTGTGTTATGTAGTAGCGGGGAAAAAAATATCAGTCCAGGGAAGTGAAGTTGGAAATGTCGACGTTTCGACCCCTAAAAGGCGGAGAGGCCAATTAAACCTTGGGGTGGGGTCTTCATCAGAACAAGAAGGCAGCAACCTAAAACAAGGGTTGAAGGAAACCAATCAATAACTCCAAAGGCCTTTCTATAGAATAGGTGATGAGGGGTACAGAACACAGCGGTGCCCTAGCTCACCTTGAACCCACCGTTGCTTAACACGTGGGGAGGAATGCAATTGGGCTGATGGCTCCAATCAGGACAAACAATGGGACCTCTTCATGGTCCAAGAATCTGATGTGCTGAAAATGAATAGCACCTTCGTGGTTTAGAATAATCTAAAATAAGAGGGTCACTGATTGATGTTGCATTAGAAATAATGAGAAATTTGGTAAACTGAAACACAGACTTAACAGAAACACCATGTATTAATTGGGCATCATGAACAAAGACCATGATGAACTTACTCGGCATAATAGAAGCTAAAAATGAAGCAGACAGAAATTGGCCTTGGTACATTAGCTTGACAAACCCCAAATTGGCTATTATGTGTGAACTAGGCTTGTTGCACAGTAATTCTTATTTTAACGTTGGATAATGGAAATTGGTTGTAATATGCTAAATGGCATAATCGAGTGTGATGTGCAATTGACTCTAATAAAACTGACAATCATGTTCCAACTGAGTGCATTAGAATTCGAAATTGCAGTGAGATACTACTAGGCAATATACTATCAGGACATAATGAAAACTAGCCTTAAGTGAAATTTCTAAACAATAGAAAATGGTACTGAATTGCCACTTGAACATAAAGGAAACTGTTTATGGTGTGCCAAATGAATGGGCAGAATGCAAACTCGTTATTTTCTAACTGGGCATAAAGCAAAATGACAACTGTGTGTCTACTGCAAATATGGTTAATAGGTCTTGCTATTGTATCTGTACGTCTTGGGAAGGGTTAATGATTCGATATATGGGCATAATGGTGGTTGTAATGATGTTCTAACCTGTCATAATGATAACTGGTTATGATGTACTATGCTTACTGGGCATCATGGAAACTGGTGATGGTGCACAAACGAAGCATAATGGCAACTGGTCATACTTTGCAATCTGGGCATAATAGCAAATGAAATTCCTGCAAAGTAGCTAAAATATCATAAGGTACCAACTGCATACAATAAAGTGGCAGTCGTGCCATAATTGGGCATGATGGAAATTGTGATGTGCTACCAGGTCTTAATGCTACTGCACATAATATGCTAATGGGGCAAAGTGAAATGTGCATTTATAATATGAACTTTTTGGCTAAAAACAGTATCAGGGTACTGATATAGGACATATATGGCAGAATGGTTACACAGATCTGTTGGGATGTTTATTTATTAATACAATACGATGACAGTATGTTGTACACAAAAATGCTGTATTACAAGAACTTGCATACTGTATTACAATATGCCAAGGGTGGCAGTGGCATTGGGCTCTTCACTCATATTGGTTATTCGCACAGCTTCCTGTGAGTGAAGAGGTGAGCTTTGAAGGTGGCTGGGGAGGTAGTTCCACTGTAGAGGTGCAAATAGTTCAAAGCACCGAAACTGACATGGGGATTGGAGTGGCTTTTTAGGGAGGGGCGGGGTAGGGGTGGAAGGTGCCATTTATTGCCTTGAATTCAGAGTCGAGGGGGTTGAGCAGTGGCATGTTTTTAGCTGAGCAGTGGCAGTATTGAGATATGGGTGTATGTCTAAACAGGGTGCAGTTTTTGTATCCCAAAGTGGGTCATTTGTCTAGTTAGAAGGAGTCATGAAGTCGGTATTGTAAGGATGTCGATACAATTGAATTTACTATTGACTATTAGGTTGCTAACGGGTTTAGCCTTGTGGAAGAGAAGATTTGAGGGAATTATTTGGAGTAATTTGCAAGTAGTTGGTGCTTGGAAACAGCGACGGTCGCAGTGATGTGAGATACTAGACTCATTCTTGTGCTAAAGTGCAGGCAAGATCCCTAGCAGAGGGAGAGGGTGTAAGGGAGTCGATTAGACAGAATATTGGGGACAGAGGATGCTGGGAATGAGATTATTTGTTTTGAAGTGTAAAGCATGAGGGAATCCTGGAGCATCCAGCCAATGTCTGGATGATAGAGTAAATGTTTCTAGATTTGATGTGAGAGGTGAACATTTTGAAAGGGAGGGACATTTGTGTGCCATTAACAAAAATATGCCAGGGGTGGAGAAAAATTCACAGAAGGAACCAGTGTAAAAGGCGAAACTGAGAGGTTGTCTGACTTAGGAGCCCCTGCTGATAGGGATGCTGGTAGAGGCGAAACGGAGTACAAGAAGACAATGAGTGGGTAGAAAGAGTAGAACAAGTCTAGCTTTGTGCTGGTGATTAATTGTAAGCAAATACACAGTGGCCTCGTAGTTGAAACTTGTGCCAAAGATCTAAAATCCCACTGTTACCTGTTCCAGTGTGGGTGTGGTAGTATGTCAATAAATGCAACAATATGCCCGTGATATATTATTTCACAATATCATGACATCAAAGTTGAACAATCAGTTTAGGCGGGGCAAGGTCAGACACTGCTCATTGCAAACATGTTTTTACATATACATACATATATATATATTTATACACACATGCACATAGTTATATAAAACTTTGCTAGATTGAATGATATAAAATAGATATTTATCATTTTTGTCATTTATTGGATTTAAATGTAATTTGTGATAGACCATGGCCTTGTTTACAATATATTATTCACAAGAATGATCATATATATATATATATATATATATATATATATGTTTACTTTTGAAAGATGTCTGCCATCTAAAGGGGTGTGAGATTGTCACCTTGAGAAAGGCTCATGGGAGCCGAAACGCGTCAGAGTTGTTGCAGTTGTATAAAGAAATTGGCTCGATATACACCCTGGAGTGCCCGTTTTTCTTTGGGATTCTAAAGTCTTGCGTTTTCATCATATGTATTGGGGACTGGCGCCTGTTACGAAGTACCGCCCACATTAGGTGGAAGAGACGACATTGTCAGCTAGAGCCAGGAAGCAGATATATATAATATGAGTTATCCACAGTAAGTCCCAACTTTAACTTGAACATATAAATATTTTCAGTACTGTAGCTAGGATAGCCCCATTGGTATGCTGACATCTCGACCCAATATTCTCAGGACTGTAGATAGGATTGCCCCATGGGTATGTTGACATTTCGACCCAATATTCTCAGAACTGCAGATAGGATAGCCCCGTGGGTATATTCACGTTTCAACCGCATATTCTCAGTAATAAAAAGATGCAAAATCTGGAACCACCTCGAGTCCGTGCCTTCTTCCATAGAGCTTCTGTGGGAGGTGGTTGTTTGTTTCATTTGATGCAGCGTGAGCGGTCGTCACGCTTTCACAGAACACCAGTTGATTGTGGCTCTCCCTTCAGACCGATTTTGTGGAGGAGTACTGGAGTGCTAATGGGTGAGCCCCCAGCTGTACAGCCAGGAAGAGGAACGAGGATGACTGTGGCAGAGGATGAGGGTCTCGTAGCGGAGTGGTCTTTGCGACTGCCAGCATGGGATCTTTGTTTTCACCAGCAAGAAAGGCCTTGCCCGGAAGACTGGTACCAGCTGGTGACTGGGCACCGCAGACGCCAACCCCGATGTGGTGAGGTGGTTTTGGCGTTATCAATTTTGATGATGGGTCCCTCTCAACCCCGAGGTTATGCCATATTGTGACTAATTGTATGCCAACTGTCAGCGTCCCTTTTTTATTAATCAATGCCTTTGCCCCGGTGTGAGACGCCTTTGACACTGACCTCGCAATATTAATATCTAATGTTCATCAACCACCTAACAGTTCACCATTCTATGGCATTATGGGATTTGGAGTCCTAAGGGTTTGGGAGCACGTGCTCGGCAGATTTTGAGTTGCAAGTATACTCATTGTCTGAACATGCAACCCCGAGATGAGACTTTATTTATCAAGTCCCGGTGCTCGGTTTTCATCAGGATTGTGACATTGATATTATGGCAGGAAAACACTTCAGTTTCAAAGTTGAGGTCAGAGGTCATGCTGCTGCGGACTTGTTATCAGCTGAGCTTTCGGAACTTTGGCTTATAATCGATGTGCCCCCGGGGTGTGTCAGGTCCCGGGTCTGCCCCACGGGAAAGTGCCTATGGGGCCCAGGCTCTCCAACCTGGGCCCCCCCTTGAAGTAAAGTTGGGAAGTTCCGTCGTGCTCCCCATGCAATCGCCATCGGGGATACCAGGAGCCCACCCTGGCCCCTGTCAAAAACAGAAATCGGGAGTGCCATCGTGCCCCTGTGAAGTGATGAAAGGGGCCCGGGACCCCCAACTCTGGGCCCCATTGAAGCGGAAGTCGGGGAGCGCCGTCACGCCCCCATGAAGTGAGGAAAGGAGCCTAAGACTCCCAACTCCATGTCCCGGTCAGGTGAGGTGGGGCCCAGGACCCTTTCCTGGGCCCCGGTGCCAGAGAGAAGAGGGGTGGTGCTGCTGCACTCCCCCACAGCAAGAGCAAGGAGTGCTGTTGCATTTCCCGGGGCCCTGCACGATCGGCTGCAGCCTCCGAGTCAGACCAGAATAGAAGGCGGGCTCCTACGGCAGCACGCAAGGATGCTGGTCAGTCAGGGAACCGGTGAGAGCAGCCGGGGGTGAGATCCCTGAGCTGCTCTCCAACTTACCTACATGTGGGGTGCCTGGGTGGGATTGAGCACTCAGAAGAAGGGCAGAAGTGGTGAGAGGCCACCACCGCAGGCAGCGGGGCACTCCCCAGAGCAGCAGAGAAGCCGCTGCTCAGATATTCACGCGTTGAGCGCGAAGCTCCCCATAATGTCTTGCAGGGCATGGGGAATCCTGCTTGTTTTTGTGTGTGGTGGCCCCAGGAGAACGGGGTCATCCACATTTGGTGGCAAAAGGTGCAGGTGTGGCGCCGCGGCCAGGGCGACTGACTCCGGAAGTTGGGGATCACGGTTCGATCCCTGTCACCGGCGGCAGATTAGCCCAGCACCATGTGACTCTGGGCAATAGCTTGCTTAATCTTCCCGACGGCCCCCAGCGCCTAGAGACCCTTACGGGTGATTGTGCGCTTTACAAATGTGGATTATTATTATTATTATTATTATTATTATGGGGAGCTGCAGGAGCAACACAGACTCCCCCAGCACAAGCGAGGAAAGTCCCCTACATAGTCTCTGGGGACTTAACAAGAAACAACCCCTCAAGGGTTCAGCCTTGTTTCAAAGCCAACATATTGCTGGAACTTTTGTTCTGCAGCTGGGTGCTGATGTGTAGGACTGCACTGAGGTGTGAGAGGCTGAACTTGGGATGTCGCTGGAGAGACATCATCTAGAGGTGAAGAGTTGCAATTGCTCAAGTGGTGCATTTACATAATGTTTCTAATGGGGACTGGAAGTCACACTTAATATGTGAAATGATAAGTAAATTGGAAATATGTTGCTAGGTATTCCTGCCAGGGTGCCTGGTTGTAATTACATAAACATGTGATTATAAATGTAATACCTTTTAGGGGCTTTGATTGACTTGCATTATAACTGTGATCAGATATGATAAGTACCTGTCATTCTTTTTAAGTTCAAATTAGTTATTGAATTTTCATTTTAACAATAAACACAGACAATACAGAAAAAATATTATTGAGCGAAAATACCTAATCACAATATAAAATTACAAGAACATCAAATGAATTACAATAGGTTAGAAATTGTAAATATTAATTAAAAAAATAAAGAGGAGGGGAAGGAACCATCCATACAAACTATTGCATTAATTATAAATAGAGCTACTATAAGAAACAAATTATTGTAATATATTATCAATAAAAAGAAAAACTAGCTATAAATATACCATTAAGAAGATAAATATACATCAACAGGTATCCAACAAGAGTGATAAGAGTTAGGGTTATGATTAATCCCAGTCAAGGACAACTGAGCTCCTCTTCTTGTAAAAAATAACCCATGACCACCAAAGCATGAACTGATAATAGCGAAACATCTTTCCAACAGAATGTAATGGATTTTAAAGCAGCTGAAATTAGGAAATAAAAAAGTTTACCTTCTAAGTCATTTAAATTTTGCGAAAGAACAGCAGATTTGCATATTACCATTTTGTATGAAACATCATCATGGATATTTGTTATCTTCTTTACAATAACACAAACTTCAGTCCAAAATTTAAAAACTAAAGGACAGTCAAAAAGCATATGTTGTAACGTACCAGGATGTAATTTAGAATGCCAACAAGTTGCAGATTGAAGAGGTTTAGCTTGAAACAATTGTAACGGAGTCCATAAACAATTGAATAAAATATAAGAGTTCGTTTGGTAAAGCGAAACAGGTAACCAACCAGAAATGCCAAATATATTTCCATGTATCAATAGACAGGAAAAGTGAAAGTTCATTATTCCAAAATACTGAAATCATATTTATGTTGTTTCCTAAATAATTAGATCATTTTTTATATAAAATAGAAACACCATGAGATGATGTGGAGACAGTTTGATTATAAATTGATAAATCAGTTTTAACATTAGAAGGAATATCATGAGGAAAGGAATCTAAAATCGAATTGCACAAATATTCATATTTGGTAAGGTCAAACTGAGATAAACTAAATCTTGTTTGCAAAGCCTCAAATGATAAGAAAGCATTGGAATAGATATCTTTAAGATAAAAAATACCAGCATTAATCCATGAATACCAGAAACTGATATTTCTATTCAATTTAATGACATTGCTATGCCATAATGAAAAGTCTTCTGTAATAAACATGGGCGATAGAAAAATGTAATCTAAATAATTAAAAATCATTTGAGTGGATTTAAAGATACCAGATTTGTGAGAAAATGATGATTTATTAGACATGGTTAACAGTGGGTAGTGGAAATGGATTTATTGTTGATTTCTCAATATGAAGCCATATAGGATGATTATCTAAAAAGGAATGATTAAACCAAATGGAACTTTGTTTTAAAATAAAGGCTTTATGATAAAGAAAAAATTCAGGTAACCCAAACCCAGCATTACATTTGGGCATTTTTTAATTTTTTATAACTAATGCGAGGTGACTTGTTATTCCAAAGAAATTTGGAGAGATGTTTATCAACATCTTTGTAAAACTTTAACGAAAATTGAGTAGGAATCATGGCATGGGTGTAGAAGAATTTAGGAGCAATAGTCATTTTAATAGAATCCATCCTACCCCACCATGAACGATGTAGTGAAGACCATTTGGACGTTTTATCTTTAATATAATTTAAGATAAAGTTACAGTTCAATGTTATTGTTGATTTTGTGGATGAAGAGAATAGATAACAAAGATATTTCAATGGATCCCTTTGCCAAATAATTTCATTCATAGGTATCATATCAGGAGTACAATAAATGTATAAGGGAAAAAAATCAGTTTTGTTAGTATTTAATTTATATCCAGAAACTATGGGATACTTTGCAATACTCTCTAATAAGGAAGGGAATGAGGATATAGGATCACTAATAAATAAAAGCACATCATCAGCATAATCTAAGGTTTTAATAATAGCATCCTTAATATTGATTCCTTTAATATCACATTTTCTAGAAGTAAGGAAAGGTTCAATACCAATAAGAAACAAAAGCGGGGAGAGGGGGCAACCTTGTCTTGTACCTCTAAAAAGGGAAAATTGATTCAAAACTTGCCCATTGATAAATAAACGAGCAGTAGGAGCAAACTATAGAGCAGAAATCATGCGGATAAATGTGTCACCAAAATTAAATGATAGTAAGGATTGAAATAAGAATTGCCAATTAATTTTATCAAAAGCTTTCTCAGCATCTAAAGCTAGAATTCCTGAAGGTAAAGTTAAAGTGGAACCTTGTTCAATAACATGTAGCAAAGTTCTTGTATTGTTTTCAGAATATCTATTCTTCATAAAACCAGATTGATCTGGGTGTACAATACAGGGGCTAATCTAGAAGCAAGTATTTTAGCATATAATTTACAATCTTGATTAATTAAAGATATAGAGCGATAATTTGACACACGAGTGGGGTCCTTATCCGGTTAGGAAGTACAATAATTAAAGCCTCAGTAAAAGAACCTGAGGTAATTCCTGAAGAGCCAAAAAAGGTAAAAAGTTGAAATAAAAAAGTTGTAACTGAAATTCTTTGTAAAACTCAGCCGGAATACCATCGGGACCATGAGACTTATTTTTTTAAGAGATTTTATGGCTAATAAAATTTCATCTGTAGTAATGGGTGAGTTAAGCCCAGTTTTACCTGATTGTGAAATCTTGGGTAATCCACATGTAGTTAAAAAAGAATCAATTAAGGAGACATCGTGAAAATCAGGCTTGTTATACAGATTAAAGTAAAAATCCAAAAATTCATTAACAATATCATTGTGAGATAAAGCAATTTTACCATTAGGGCCATGAATTGAATTTATTTGAGTTTTATCTCTTTTTATACGTGAATAATTAGCTAAATGTTTTCCAGATCTATTGGCATTAAAACAGAATTTGGATTTAGAATTAGTAATCTGAATGCCAGCTCTTTTGCTAAGGATTGAGTTAAACTCATATGGAAGCTATTGTAGTTTAACTCTATATTGAGGATCATGAGACGTAATAAAAAGCCTCTCAAATTTCGCAATTTGTTTTTATGAATTTTTAATTTTTGCATTAAAGGTTTTCTTTTCGTGAGCCATAATAGAAATAGTTACACCTCTAATATAAGCTTTAAAAGCATCCCATCTATTAACCATAGAAGTGGAACCTTCAGGGTTGAGTAGGAAATAATCTTGAATGGCAGTTAAGAGCTTTAGTTTATTTTGTTCATTAAGAACAATGCCAGTATTCATTCACCATCTGGATTGCTTTGTAAAAGTTGAATTTAAATTTAAAACAAAAGAAATCAAAGCATGATCTGAAATATCAATGTTACCAATTTTAGGAGTAATCACGGAGTTCATTAATTGCTTGGAGACTAATAAATAATCAATCCTGGAATGAGAATTATGTGGGTTTGAAAAAAATGTAAAACTTTTTTCTGTAGGGAAGTGTAGTCACCAAATATCAACTAACTAAGTGGTTTGAATAAATGATTTAAAAGCATAAAAAACCTTAGGAGGGTGAAATTTAGTATGAGATAATCTATCTAGTAAGGAATCAGATATAACATTAAAATCCCCTCCAACAATTAAAGGAAATTTACCCAACTTTAGAACCTCAGTTGTAAGATTAGACCAAAAAACAGGATCTTCTGCTGTAGGACCATAAACATTTAGTAAAAATATGACTGAATTATGAACTTTATTTTTAACTATTATATATCTTCCGTCAGCATCTGAAGTTTTACTCAAAATCTGGCAATGTGGAGGAGCTTGGCGGGCATCCGTGATGGCCGCGTGAGCACAGCGCTCTCCGGACCCCCGCCACTCCCGGCATGATATCCTGAACATATCCTGATTCTTCATGAGGATTTATGTAGAGGACGCTGGGCTGATCTTCCTGCGCTTTTTGGAATTTGATTTGGACCCGGGGCGCCGAAGATACGGCGATTCGAACTTTCGGGGTCCGCCCTTGAGGTGCGCCCGGGACTGGGTGAGGCTCTCTGGCCGTCTTGGAGTTGAACAACAACGGCAGGGGGATTTGACTTGTGGGTCCCCCTTTTAAGTTTCGGTTTCGATTCTGCCTCAGACTGAGACATCTGGCAGGGGAGTCTGGCCTGGGCTGGGTCCGACACGCGGTGCGGCTGTCGGGCCTTTGGCTGGCTTATTCTCCTTTCAGGCTGGTCCTCTCCTAGTGGTGCCTTTGCAGCGGCCTTTTGGTCCCGACGCCCTACTTTCCTGCGGCCATTTCCATCGGGTCGAGTGAGTCTCCTGGTGGCGCGGTTTCCGACATGGTGGGCAGAGGGGACCGAGAGACACGAAAGACCAAGGCGCCCCTGCGTGGGGGCCCGGTCCAGTCTAACGTTATGGACGGCTACACCCATGCGAAGGGGTCCCCCGGAGCCGCCCTGCCTGGCCCAAGTGCGGTTGACCACGTCGTGGACGCATCGACGGAACCGTCCTTGCAGGACATCATGGGCGCCATTTCTGGCATGAAGGAAACGATAGGTCAACAATATGAAGCTTTGGCCCACAAAATCGACACCGTGGCCATTGATGTGAACTTGATTCGGGCCGACCTATCTAAAACCAATGAGAAGGTGAAGTCATTGGATCTCAAGTCATCCAGCCTCACGGCAGACGTCTCGGAGATACAGACAGAGATTGGCAATCTCCGTAGGGTGAACGATTTCATGACCCGGCGCTTGGAGGACTTTGAGAACAGGGCACGTCGCTGTAATGTGCGTGTGGTTGGCGTTCCGGAGAATCCTGAACCGCACTCTGTTGATCTCCTGGTTGAGGACCTGATCCAGAACTACCTCTCTCCGTCTGGGCTGAGTAAGTTCTTCGCAGTGGAGCGTGCCCATCGTGTTCCGGGAGGCCAGGGTAAGCCTGGCGCCCCGCCGAGGCCTATTGTTGCGAAACTCTTCCACTATAGGGATCGGGACGCTATCCTGCAGGCATCACGTGTGAAGGGCCCGGTGGCCTTTGAGAATGCCACGGTGAACTTTTATCCGGATTTTTCTCAACAGGTGCAGAAACAGCGTATGGGCTTCCGTGGAGTCAAGAAACGTCTCCGGGACATGGGACTGCGCTACGCTATGCTTTTTCCGACCAGGCTGCGAGTTGAATACAATGAACGAACCTTTTTCTTTGATCGGCCTGATTCTGTGAATGACTGGCTGGACTCCCTGCCGGACCGACCTCCTGCGGCTGAGTCCGCCGCCCACCCGGGTGGTGCTGAGGGTGGTGAAGAGAGCTGAACTGTCTGTTTATGCCCGGGTCCTGGTGTAAAGTAACTTCTTCTGGGATTCTATGCCTCAGTGCCTCTGCTGTCTGAGTGTTTTCTTTGTTATTTTTCTTGTTGGGGTGGCGGGTGGGTCAGAGCCTTTCCTCCTCCGGGGTCTTTTTGTAGAATGGGGGTTCTTGGGCGACAGGCACACTGCATGTTGGGGTGGCTTTTTAGCTTCTTGCAGGGGTGCAGGGTGGGGGGTGTTTCCTCGATTGTTGGGGGGTGGGTGGATGGGAAGTTTGATGTTTGTGTGTTGTGTTCTCAAGGCGATTCTATCTTGCTAATGATGTTTTTGATGTCATGCTCATTGGAGGGGGGTTGCGGAGTTGCTGTATGGGATGGGGGGTAGCGGGTTGAGGTTTATTTCGTGGAATGTTAATGGTCTGGGGGATCGTATTAAGCGGGGTGTGGTGTTGCGATGTATACGACGTTTGTCTCCAGATATTGTTTTTCTACAGGAGACTCATTTGGTAGGCAATACATGTCGTGCAATGAATAGGTGGGGCTATCGCCTCGCCGCACATTCGGGGTTTACCACGGGTTCCCGGGGGGTGGGTATCCTTGTTCGGGCTTCCCTCCCCCTAGCTATTGATGATGTGATCCTTGATGATCGGGGGCGCTACGCCGTCCTCGTGGGTCGCTATGAGGGTCGAACCCTTTCCTTGTTTGCCGTTTATGTGCCCCCCGGTCTACAGACCTCTACCTTTTCTGATTTGGGCCGTGTGTTGTTGAACCTCCCTGATAGTACTCTCTTCATAGCAGGTGACTTTAATTCGGTGCTCTCCGGTCTACATGATCTTCACCCCCCTAGGGACACCCCTTTGGCCCAACAGTGGCTGGGTGGGTTTCTGGATACGTTCGGCTTGGTGGATTGCTGGAGACTTATGCATCCTACTCAGCTTCAATACACTTTCCACTCTGGGGCCCATGGGAGTCTGTCTAGACTGGATTATTTCCTGATGCCTGCGGCGCAGTCGCCAGCGGTTCGTGAGATTAGGCACCTCCCCCGGGGCATCTCTGATCATTCCCCGCTCTGGCTTTGTTTTGAGGTGGGGGTGGAGGCGGCGGGCCGGGTGGCTCCTATCAACCCATGGTACCTCACCTCCCCCGAGACCCGCAATCTCTTGATTAAGTCTTTGGACAATTATTTTTTAGACACCAAGGGTTCCGTCTCCTCTGCTGTTTCCCTGTGGGAGGCCTTTAAGACTGTGATTCGCGGGCAGGCCCTTTCCCTTATTGCTGAATCCAAAAGGGCGAGGAATCGAGAGGTGGTAGACCTTGAGAGGGAGATTGCTGAGATAGAGGCTGACCTAGAATCGAACGTTACATCTGCTAAACTCCACGCCCTGGGTCTGAAACAATTTGCATATAAGTCTTTGGTCACAGATGCAGCTAAACTGATGTTTCGGGAGCAACAGGGTCGTTTGTATGATGTGGGGGACAAAGCGGGTAAATTACTGGCATGGTTGGATAAGATGGAGAGGGCGAATCGTGTGGTGCCTGTGATTCAGACTTCGAGTGGCGTGTGAGTGACAGACCCGGTTGGAATAGTTGAATGTTTTGCGGATTATTTTCGTGCGGTTTATACCCCTGTGTCTGAACGGGATGTTGATGACTCTCGCCTTTTGTTGCGTGATATAGCTCTGCCCAGTGTTTCCGATTTAGACCGAGTCTCTTTGGAGTCCCCTTTTACTACGGACGAGATAGCGACGGCCATTCGCTCACTCCGTTCGGGCAAAGCTTTGGGCCCGAATGGATTGCCAATTGAATTGTACAAGCTACGTCCTGACAGGGTGGCGCCCTATCTTCATACCATGTTTTTGGAATCCCGCGAACGGGGTATTCTCCCATATGATCAGCGTTTGGCTACGATAGTTGTTATTCCCAAAGAAGGTAAGCCTCGGGACCTTTGTTCGTCTTACAGGCCCATTTCCCTGTTGAATGTTGAACCCAAGATCCTGGCTAAGCTCCTGGCAACCCGCCTCTTAACGGTCATTAGTGGCTTGGTTCATCCGGATCAATCCGGATTTATCCCACATCGCAACACGGCCCTTAACCTACGCCGTCTTCACGGAGCTGTTGCGAGGGCGGGGCTTCTGACGGAGCCGGCCATTTTGGCTTCGCTGGACGCCTCGATGGCCTTTGACACGGTAGAGTGGCCCTATCTTTGGGCAGCTCTTGAGAAATTCGGTTTTGGACCTGAGTTTATTGGTTGGGTGAAGTTGTTATACGCCGAACCCTTGGCACAGGTAGTGGTAAACGGTCGAGTTTCTGTTCCCTTCTGTCTTGGTAGGGGGACCCGTCAGGGGTGCCCCCTGTCTCCGTTGCTTTTCGCGCTTGCTCTGGAACCGTTGGCTGCGTGGCTTCGATGGGAGCCTTCACTCAAAGGGATCCGTTGGTCACCGGATTTTGAAGACCGCGTCTCGCTTTACGCGGATGACATTCTTCTGTATCTTACTTCCCCGCGTAAATCTTTAAATGTCTTATTCGACGTTCTTACTTCGTTTGGTGCTAACTCGGGTCTGGTTATTAATTGGGCTAAGTCCTGTGTATATGTTCTCTAGGGTGTTTTGCCCCCATTACCGGACAGGTTTCCTATCCAGGTTGTCCAATCTGGCTTCAAGTATTTGGGGATTTTTATTACGCTGGACTCCTCACTCCGGTTCGAGCGTAACCTCCTCCCCCCGCTTCTTAGACTGCGACTGGATGTGGCCCGTTGGCGTAAGCTACCCCTGTCTCCTCTGGGCAGGGCGGCCCTTTTTAAAATGATGTCTTTGCCGCGATTCCTATACGCGCTTCAAAATTCTTATGACGACATTCCCGCTACCTATTTCCGGGAGATCGAGAGTCTCCAAAGGCAACTGATCTGGGACGGGCGTCCACGTATCGCCCTTGCGAAACTTACTATCCCTTGGTATGACAGGGGCATGGCGCTCCCCGATATCAAGAGATATTATTGGGCTGCCCAGCTGTCTGCCATTAATCACGCAATGTATTCCCCGGGTCGAGATCCGGCCTTTGAGATGGATAGACTCCAGCTGCCGGGAGGGGATTTTAATAGAGCGTTTTATTCCAGATCGGCCGGGCGCCATCTTGTGGGCCCGTCCAGGATCGCAGTCAATGTGTGGCGCGCCGCGAATGTGAGTTTGGGGTGGGAGAACCGACTGACAATGGCGACCCCGCTTTATGCTTCTGAACGTTTGGGGTGTCTCTGGTCTACTAAGGGCTTTGACCGCTGGGATATGATTGGGATATGTAAAGTGGGTGACGTCTGTGTGCAGGGTAGAGTGAAGTCTTTCCAGGCCCTTAAGGCAGAATATGACTTGAGTGATAGAGAGTTTTTTCGGTATTTGCAGGTCCGGCATGCCCTGGCCTCAGTTCTGACTCCTGACGTGACCCTGCCCGAGTCCTCTCCCCTTGAGGATCGTATACTGGATGGGCACACGCCCGATAGCACTATCTCCCTTATCTACAAGAAACTGATTAATAATCGCGCTGACTTATTGGTCCGACTTAGGGAGGTTTGGGTCGGTGACGGATTGGACTTGGATGACGAAGATTGGCAGTCGGCACTCTCTTCTCCGAAAGAGGTCGCCATCCCCGCCCGTCTCCGTTTGGTTCAACTTAAGATCCTCCACCGGGTGTATGTAACTGGTCCGCGTTTGGTTGTGATGGGTTTTTCCCCGGATGGTTTATGCAAGCGTGGTTGTGGGATGAGTGCTACATTTCTGCATATTCTTTGGGAGTGCCCGGTGGTAGCAGCCTATTGGATTGATGTGCTTGCGGTGATGACTGTTGTGACTGGTATTACCCTGCGGCCTGAGGCCCGACGATGCCTGTTGAACGTGTGGGAACCCACCGACTATTCTGTGACCCAGACCAGATGGGCGACCTTGGGATACATGGTCGCGAAGCGGGACATTGCGCAACTTTGGGGCGCATCCAGACCTCCCGAAGTTTCGGTGTGGGAGGATAACATGGACTGGTCCATGTTCCGAGAGAAGACCGTCTATGTGGCTAGGGGCAGACCCAGGGCGTGGACGAAGATTTGGGGTCAGTGGAATGCATATCGTGGAGATATTTGTGCCCCTCCCTTGGTTGACACTCCCGATGTTACCCTGTCTCCCTAGGCTGACGTTCCCGAAAAATTTTTCATATGGTTTTAGGATTTTCCTGCCCTCCCCGCTGGCCCCCCCCCCCCCTCGGCCATGCCGAGTTTCATTGCTTTGCTTTTGTCTTCCTGATTAGTTGCTTTCCCCTCCACCTTCTGGGCTGACTTGATTAATGTGCATTCGCCTTGTTCAGAGTTTGTTGTTTTTATGTTTCATATAAAAATTGTTATGTCCTGTCCTATGCTTCGAGCAATAATTGGTACATTCTTAGTGCCCGGCCACGGGAATGATCATTCGCTACTTGTGTTGTGCGTAGCTATTAGCGGCCAGCCCGTGTGGTTGTAGGCCCATCTCTGTAACTCTTATTTTATTGCTCAATAAAAGTTTTTATTTAAAAAATAAAATAAAAAAATAAAATAAAAATCTGGCAATGTAATTTTTTTGCAAAAAGAACAGCCACACCATTTCTTTTGCCATTAGCAGGCGAGGAGACAATAGTATCAACCCACTTTTTCTTCATATAATCTAAGATTTTGTCATCTACATGAGTCTTCTGTATAAAACAAATATCTGCTTTGCAACTACCTAAATAATCTAACATTTTTGTACGCTTAACTGGATGACGTAAACCTTTAACATTTAATGAGACTACTTTAATATTATGAACATTAGCTATAATGGAAGAGAAAGAGAAAAAATGTCAAGAGGAGGAAAGCAAGAAATAAGGAAAGAGTATGAGAAAATAGTAGCTCCAGATCAAGCAAAAAGGAAGGAGGAAATAAAACATGGAAACAACAACAAACAGAGTACATTAATAGGAGGAATGAAACGCACACACGCTCTACAAGCATAACCGGAACCGTTGGAGCCCAATGCAAGAATAAATCATCAATTTGTCAAAAAATACGTAACTGGCAATAATCAAGTAGCAGAGTCATGAGTATCCATTCAGTGCTGTGACTGTTGATCCAAAAACTGTCTTAATTCTTCAGCACGATGAAAGGATTTCGAGAAATTATCTTTCCAAATGCACATTGTTGAAGGGTCAAAAAGACCATATTTGAAACCAAGACTTCTTAGCTGAGGACAAAGAGCAGTGAATTCCTTGCACATTGAAACAGTCTCCTTGGCAAAATCTTGATGAATAAATATTTTATTCCCGTTGACCATCAATGAAGGGATTTCTCGTGCTGCTTTCCTGATCAAAACCGAATGGTGGTGACGGAGAACTTTAAAGATCATTTGTCGAGGTTTTATGTGTTGAGGGTTGCGACGGGAAGGAATCCTGTGCGCCTTATCAATTCCACATTTTCTGGAAATTTGATTTTTAAGAGGCCAGGAATCAGATTTTCCAAATATAATCTGCAGTTGGCACCCTCAACCTCTTCTGGTAAATTGAAAATGCGTAGGTTATATTGTCTGTTGCGATTTTCCATATCTAAAAGTAGTGTAGACATAGGTGATAATTTCGCCAAAAGTGGGGTAAAAGCGTCTATTTCTACCTTATTATCTTGTATTTTAATCGAATTATCAGAGATTTTAATTGATAAACTAGCCATTTCTTTGCGCATGTTTTTAATCTCTGACGCAATTGTATCTGTATTAGCACGAAGTGCCTGAATTTCTTCCAAAATTAAAGATAAGGAAGGTTCAGTTGACTCTAACACTTTTGATTTAATTGGCAGAGGTGAAACCTGCTGTCTCCTTTTATTATGAAGAGGATTTTTATTTTTCATTTTCTTGTAGAAAGGATTAAATTCGTAAATAAAAAGTTTATGACAAAATAGAGTGATATTTGTGAAGATATCCTTACAATGACTGGTGCAGCAGCTAAAATGGCCTGTGGGAGTGGCTAGGCCCAAGCCGGGCCCTTTCTTGAGTGCTTACTCCGCCCCTCTGACAGACAAGCCTGGCAGTACCTGAAGGCAGAGCTGGGTGCAGGAGCCTGAAGATGAGAAACACCACTTCCGTCGTCCAAAAACATGGGAAACAACTCCACAGCACAGGTACTGGCTTCAATAATGCAGCGACCTCCTTGTAGGAATAATTCGGACAAAATGTTGTCGTTTTCGTCATCGCGCGTCTGAGTACCTGTCATTTTAAGTAATGCCTATACCTGTATTCTTTCTACTGCTTTAGTTGAACAACCCGACTGTCAGCCACTGTGATTTAAGTGTGTATACTGTATGGTCAGTATGAGATGCTCAGTCAGGGTGATGTGACACCATGGCAGGTGTTCCCATTATAAATGTTTGTTGGGATAATGGGGTGGGCCCCCACTGGGATGGTGCCAGTGGGAAGGGCCCTCGCTCCAGGTTATCGTAAACCCACTGCATTTGGGGGCAAGATGATGTTCATTCATGTGGATGGTGGTACTAGGCACCCGCCCCCCTTGCGGGACAGGTAGGAATGTTACGCAATGTCAAGAAGTATTTCCAACAGCTTATGTATATTTATAACTTGATGCATAGTATTGAGTAGTATGTGTGTAATAAATGTACTCTTTCTTTTTATAAAGAAAAGTACAGACTGGACAATCAATCATTGAGTGTTATTTCTGCGTACCTGTAAATGGCGATTACTAGCCCACACCACCTCCCTTGAGTAAGACTTAAGCTGCTCTGCAAAGCTGCCCTCTCAGAGTCAAATGCTACAGTGGGGTGTTTGGTTCCCAGTGAAGGACAAATGTAGACATGTTGTTTGTGCAGGCCTCACAAATAATGCCTCGTTTTCCAACTTGCACATACTGTGCGTAAGAAGACTTTAGAACAGTCATAACATGGCTTAGAAAAAATATTACAATGTGAAATACTGAGTTCATCCAGTCAGAGTTTATGTTGTGTACCAATGACAAAGCTTAGATTATTAACTATTTCACAAGTTCCCTTTTAGAATTGCCTCCAAAACTGATTGCCCATGGGCATTGTAAGGCTGGTGGGTTAGTTCTTGTTGGGAACAGACATGTCAGTCACTTTTAGTGCTAAACAGATGAAAGTGAAACACATACCTGAGTTCCTGGCTCTCCTCTAATTTACTATCCCTAAATTCAATCTGTCATTATCATTGTATTGGTAAGTGGAAGTTGAATTTAAAATATATAACACGTAAGGGGTATATTGTCAAAAAGCTGATATACTGAGAAACTCACAGCAACCATTCATGAGCGTGCGTCCAGTGTTATCACAGAGTGAAAAATGGTTAGAATCCACATCGATCACTTAATGCAAGTGTCATAAAATGTCATGAAAATGAAGGCCTCACTTAAACATAATTGCACCCATTATTCACAAAGAGTAATACAGAGTGGGCATGCCAAAAGTAAATTTCAACAAAACAATTATCCAGCAAAGCATCCTGTCTTATCACAATAGGGAACTAAAGGCATGGTGGGATTTGACATATAGGCAATTTCTTTGTTATATATGTTATCTTGATTTGTATAGGGCACTAATCACCCAAGAGGGTATCAAAGGTGTGTAGGTGTGTATTCCCAAGGTGCTTAAATGAAGAGGCAAGTCATCAGCTTCTTGCGGAACTCAAGAAGTGAGGAAAAGGCTCTGATGTGTTGAGGGAGATTATGCGGGTGGTGTGTGCGAGTGAGAGTGAGTTAGGGCATAGGACCTGGTGGGTTGGTGAAAATGTATGTGGCTGTTCAGGTTTTCTGGTGCTGTGTTGTGCAGGGGTTTGTGTATGTGCGTGAGCAGGTTGAATTGGCTGCGCTTGTGAATTGGGAGCCAGTGAAGATTCCTGAGGTGCGGTGTGATGTGGGTGCAGAATGGGAGGTTGAGTATGAGTCTTGTGGCTGCATTGCAGATGGTCTAGATTCTGCGTAGAATTTTTTTTTTTTTAAACAACTTCATTGGCATTTAGCATTCATAAAAGCAAGTTACACAATTGGGATTCATAATATGTGGACCTCTTTTCCCACCCTTCCTCTATTATCTATATCTACAATCATAGTCTATGTAAAGTATGTGTAGAAGTTGTTTGGAGATTATGACATAGAGAGTGTTGCCATGGTCCAGCCTGCTGGTAATAAGTGATTGCTTAATGGTCCATCTGGTGTTCTGAGGCAACCATTTGAAGCTCTTTTGCAGCATGCATAGGATGTGGAAGCAGGAGGTACAACACTGTGTTGACCTGAGCCATCATGTTAGATTTGTCCTCTAGGATGATTTCTAGATTTCTTGTGTGACCTGTGGGTGTTGGTCCTAGCTCTGATGGCCACCAGGTGGAATACCTTGGGGTGGTCTTGTTGCCGAAGACCAGTACTTCCGTCTTGTCGGGGTGAGCTTCAAGGAGTTGGTTCACATCCAGTCTGCTACCAAGGTCATGCAGTTGGTGAAGTTGGTTCTGGTGGTGATTGTTTTGTCTGTCAGGGGGAGGATTAGTTGGGTGTCATCGGCATAGGAGATGACAGTGATGTCTTGCGATCAGATGATGTTGGCGAGCAGTGTCATGTATATGTTGAAAAGGGTTGGGCTGAGTAGTGACTGCATATCAGTTTCTTGGTCTGTGATGTGAAAGGGCGCGGCCTGACCTTTGGATTCTTCCAGTGAGGAAGGAACAGTTACACTTGAGAGTAGAACTGTGTATGCCAGTCTCGTGGAGTCTTCGCGTGAGGATGTTGTGGAAGACCGCGTAGAAGGCCGGGCAGAATTCAGAGATGTTGCAGGCCACTGTTTCTCCTTGGGCCAGGATGTTTTAGATGGCGTCAGTGGCCACGATGAATGCTGTTTCGGTGCTCTGTTTTTATCTGAATCCTAATTGTGTGTTGCCTAGAAGATGGTGACGTTCGAGGTGGGTTGTGAGTTGCTTGTTGATGGCCTTCTCAATTACTTTGGATGGATAAGGGAGCAGAGAGAGATGGGTCGGAAGTTACTCAATTGGTTTGGGTCAGCTGTGGGCTTCCTGAGGAGAGCGTTGAGTTCTGCAAGTTTCCATTCATCAGGGAAAGTGGCGGATGTGATGGAGGTGGTGATGATGTGGGTCAAGGTGGTGATTATTGGTGATGTTCCCAGGTTGTAGATGTGGTGGGTGCATGGGTCTACTGGGGCCCCTGAGTGGATGGTCAGCATGATTGCTGCTGTGTCATTCCTGGTGAGGGTTGTCAATTTGGTCAGGTGACAGTCTTGTTTGGTGGTGGGTAGGTTAGCAATGAGTTCTCTGAGGTTGGTTTGGTGTGCAAAGTTGCTGTAGATGTTTGCAGTTGTGCTGTGGAAGTTGGATAGGTTGTCTCAGTTTTGGTGGGCGGCAGAAATTTTGTTGACAGTGGCTGAGGGCAGAGTGAAATCCTTGGCGATCAAGAAGATCTCCTTGCAGCTATTGGAACTTCCTTCGATGTGGTCTACTAGTTTCTTGGTGTCTCTAATTTGCTGGTGGTAGCATCTGAGTGCAGCTGTGTAGGTAGTTTATTTGGTGGTGTTGTGACTGACTTTCCACTTCCTTTCTAGCTATTTACAGTGTTGTTTGATGTCTCAGAGGTCTTTTGTGTACCAGCTGGCCTGCTTGTTTGATCTACTATGCCTGCTGGGTTTGATGGGTGTGAGGGAGTCCGCACAGTTCTTGATCCAGTTAAAGATGTTGATGTCCTTGTCGAGGTTGTCTGTGGGGCTAGGTTGATCAGTGCTGAGGGTGCGGAGCCAGTCCACTTCTGTGATTTTGCCACAGCTGAGTCCTGGAGTGCTGAACGTGGTAGTAGTGTTGACTTGAGGTGTGTTTATTTGGAAGGGGATGATGGAGTGGTAGTTTATGTGAGCTGGGTGGTGGAGTTGTATTTGATACTGTCGCTTGAGGTGAAGATGGGGTCCAGTGTGTGTCCTGCAGTGTGTGTTGCTTCTGTGACGAATTGGGTAAGACCAATGTTGCTCAAGATTTTGAAGGGTGCTGTGGAACAGGGGTCGTTGTGGTCTTCCAGGTGAAAGTTGAGGTCACCCAGGAGAATATAGGCTCTGGTTGATGGTGAGTAGAGCGACAGTCGGTGATGAGGTTGGTAAAGGTGGCTCGTGGCCCAGATGATAGTAAGTGAGGGTTCCTGTCAGGGTGAAGTTTTCAGAGATTTGCAGTTTGAAGTGCAGGTGTTCCATGAATGGGATGGTGTTCTCTGTGGCTGTTGTGCATTTGTTTGGAATCCTTGTAAATGATAGTGAGTCCTCCCCCTGGCTTGTGAAGGCAGTACTGTTGAGCGACTTGTAGCCTGCTGGGGATGCCGTAGTTATGTCGGGAGCTGATAAGGGATTTAGCTTGGTGTTTGTGGTGAATACAATGTCAGGTGCGTCGCTGCTCAGAAGGTCCCATATTTCAGTTGTGTGTTTGCCGAGTCATTGTGTGTTGAGAAGCATGCATGAGAGTGGGTGCTGAAGTGCGGGTTTGATGTGGCGTGTGGTCTAGAGTGAGAGTGTAGGCATTGTTGGTGCTTGTGTGCTGTGTGAGTATGTGTTAGGAGGGTGTGTTGAGGATATGGATAGTAGTTACATGGGAAGTGTGGGTGGGTAGCTGCTGTAGAACTGGCAGTGGGTGCAGGTGAAAGCTCTTATCATGGAGGGAGGTGCAGCATGGCAGCAGTTGGGGTAACAGTGTCTGGGGTGACCTAAGGAGGGTATACAACCTTTACCACGCATTTTTTACCACGCAATACCATTACAACGCTGGCATTACAACGCAAACCATTACAACGCATTGCGCTGGGGAGCGCTCTAGGATAGGGAATACGTTTAATTTTCTATCCAACACCTTCCCTAGTGTCCACGGGGACTGGAGTTGGAATAGAAAATTATACTTACCACTATCCAGCACCTCTAAGCGCTATGCGTTGTAAAGGTATGCGTGGTAAAAACCGCGTTGTAAAGGTATGCGTGGTAAAAGTATGCGTTGTAACGTCATACATCCCCTAAGGAGTGCTGCAGAGTATCGCTGGACACTGATGGACCAGGGTTCCTGACTCTTGGCTCTGTCCAGGCACAGACGGGTGCAGACAGGCTTGCCTTTGGTGCACCTTCTGCATGCCAGCCGCCCGTCTGCTGCATGTGTTAGTTGCAGCTGTCATTAACTAGGTCCTGTGAGGGGGTAGGAGTCCAGGGTGCCATGATGTCATTTCATGTGCTGATGGGTGATGGGAAATGAAGTCCTTTTGCTTGGCTTCTTCTTTTAAAGATGGTTTTGGTGGGAAAACCAGTAATGTGACTTCCCGTCCAGATGGATGATGGGGAATTCAGTGATGTCACTTCCTGTGCAGGTGGATGATGGGAGACCCAGTGATGTCACTTCCTGTGCTGATGGGTGGTGGAAAATGAACTGCTCTGGCTTGGCTTCTTCTCTTAAAGATGGTTTTGGTGAGAAAACCTGTAATTGCACTTCCTGTGCAGATGGCTGATGGGAAATTCAGTGATGTCACTGTGTGCAGGTGGATGATGGGAAATCCAGTGATGTAATTTCCTGTGCTGATGTGTGGTGGGAAATATAGTCCTCTTGCTTGGCTTCTTCTTCTTTATCTCCATTGGAAACCACTGCAGAATCTGAAAATAAACCTGGGCTCTTCATGAAGCATTCAGGCAGCAGGGCCCTGATAACCATTCCCAAATCAATTTCTAGTTGATTTCTAAGTGTATTAAATCGAGATTCTGGAGAAGATGTACGCAAAAGAAATAATAATTTTTCTATCTGGGCAGTAAAAAACATAAAAGGAAAAGAACCTCCCTGGACCATAAAGGTTTGTGTATATAATCAGATTTAGAGATAATGGACTTTGACGTCGTCAACAGACAGATGTCTGTGACAAGCATGAATCTGGATTGCTTAAGGAATTTATCTTCAATTTCTCATGACATCACTCTTGTTTATAACTTTGCCCTGAGCCCTTTATTTTTCAATCTTTTTTAGTGACAGGGATAATTGTGACCAAAATAAATCTGGATTTGGAAGCCGATCCCTTAATTAAGTCTACATCTCTACTGATACTTGCCTTTGACTTGACCACTCATCTCAGCGCAACAGCCACCGTTAACATCATTGTGAGTGACGTGAATGACAATGATCCTGTGTGCATTCCTGCCGACTTTATGTAAGTGTTTTAAGTTTCACCTGTTCATCCAATCTTCACCTGCATATGTTTCTCTATTCATCCCTGATAATCTGCAGAGACCTGCACATTTACCACCAGCAGCTGATTTTGTACATAATCTTATGGGTTTGTTTGTGGAAAGTGTCTGGAATTAACAGGTCTGGCTAATGTCTGAAACTTGCAAGTAAGGCTCTGATGAATGATAATAACAAAAGATACCTTATAATATATTTCACTGGCCTATTGCATGCTTAGCAGAGATATGTGTGTAATCCATGTTTGTATCCGAGTGGCTCTTTTCAACATCTAATCCTTTTGAGGTCACTAAAAGGAAAGTCTTTGAGTTTAGTAATTAACATCTAAAAGCATATTTAAGCACTTCAGTTGGTATAGCTGCTTTGTAGTTATTAATTTTTTTAGTTTTTGATAGAGTACCAGACTTGGAATGAGTTTAGGACAAGATGAGAATAAACCAATTTTGATATTTCTTATTGGAGGGGAGATTTAAGCTAAGTAGAACATTTAAGACAATGAGGTGTCTCAGGGCTTTCATTTTGCTAGTATATATCTTCTACTTGAACCTTCCAGTTGTTGGACTTATTGCAAGCATTCCACCTCTCACCTTTCGTGTGCTTTAAGTACCATCCTAAGTGGCTATGGCTATGACCATGTGTAGGTCCCTTGCTCACTGTACCGCTGGAACCAAGCTGCACCCGACTGAAGAGCCCCAATCAGGGCAAAACAGATCCTGGGTTGTTTGTGGTCTGGTTCAGTGAGGGCCTGACCTGGCAGTTTGGCCTGGTTTGTTCCCAAGACTGATTTGTGTATGGCTGGGTCCAAACTGAGGTGGCAAAAGAACGATGGGTTGGAATGCTACCCTGAGCGATTGCCAGCAGTTAGACTTTTTGCAAGCACGACTCCCATCACTTTTGTGTGTTTATTTGTTATATATTCATGGACAATGGTCTATGTCTCCTATTGTGACCAAACATAAAATCTGTATGTATGTGTGTGGTAAATGGTACATTTGAGTCCTCGAGGGTGTTGGCTGTTTGTTTCACAGGGCTTGGGATAAGCCCACACAAATTTTTGATATACTGTTTACTGTGATGTTCCCACCATTGGTGTATGCAGCATATAGTATGCCTGAACATTTATGCACATACACCGATGGCATGGTGTCCATTGTGGTTACGATTTATCTACAGTTCTCAAACATCTACAGATACATATTGTATAGGTAAATGTACTATAGACACATGATTTTTGCTTAATAACTCAAAATACCTAATAAAGTTAGCCAACCTAGAAAATATATCACATGGAGCCACGCAAATGGAATGTGGTCACATTCAGTGGTTTAAAAATGTATTTGTTATCTGTAAAAGCCACTCGAATTGAATCCCCTATTATAACTTTTTTAAACTTTGGGCAATTTGTTCCATGTTAAAAGGTTGAATTGTTAAGCTTTTTTACTAATTGTTCACAACTTTTTAACTCCTGAGGACCCCCACTGAGTCACTACTGAACTCTGGGAAACCTCAAGCAATTTGTGAAATTCCAATTTTAAAGCTTAAAACTGTAATTTGCAAAAAATACACAAACAAGTACACACCAAACAAATATTCAAATGACTAAATATGTTATTTTATATTGAAAAAAATGTAAAGGGGGATTTGGGGGCGTACACCCCCCACAGAAATTTGGGAAAGAATGGTGCATTCTACAATACATTTGTCATTATATATTTAATTGTATTAGCTTTTAAGCATAGAAAATTATGACCTTACTGTGCTCCAGGATAAGACAATCTTTGTTGGGGCTCTTCAATAATTCCCTCGCTGTCACTCTCCAGCAGTGCCTCTCATCTCTCCATAGCCACTCTGTCACATGTATTTCATTTGTTTTATAGCACCTCTTATACCAGTGTAGAGTATCGGAGCACTTTACATCACACACATTCAAAGACAATGACTCATACATGTGTAAATCAGTGTGTACAAAATGTTACATAAAGCAAAGGGGACTTTAAGTTGTAAGATTCACATGTCATCCATACTGGCAGGCATTTTGTAATAGTGCTTGGTCTGGAGAACCACAATCTCATGATTAAGAACATTCCACAGTGGCAGCGTTGACTTTAATAATAAGAATTTATTTCTACCCAAACAAAGCTTTTTTTTAGCAGCATCAGGATGTTGAAAGACTGAGTAAAAAACATAACTTACTAACTTGGGCCGTGCAGTTTGCAAACAGTTCTTTGATGGCGGTTCAAAGGTCATGGCGCTAGATTACAATTGTAACCTATGAACTAAACAATAACAAAAACATCTCAGTTTCAAAAGAAGTAACCAACTGAGCTAGGTACATACCTTACTGTTCTTTAATAAGCATGTAACACAATCTTTGCAGCAGGCATATTAACCAGCTGCTCTACCAAAGATGAGTCAAAGCTGGCACAGGACAAAACTCTCATCTCTCTCAAGCAGGTACATTAATCACCAGAGTTATCTTGACACTTGTATTGTTGCCTGCGAACTTCTGGTTATACAAGGAACTTTGCAGTGCTTTTAAAACTGTTGCCTGTCTAGATACCACAGTTTGGAAACCTTATGGTGCACATTGAATAAAGGGGAGAGGTAAATTTATGGATCGTGCATAAATGGCTTTCCTTTTCTTTGGAATGAAATGTCAACCTTAATTGCATACATGTCAATAAATACATATTTTTGAAGGGATATTGACTTTTGAAAACGTGATATGAACTCCCACATACAGGTATGACTTATGTGGAAGGGACCAGTCACTTTTAGTAAAGATTCCTGTGTTGGAGAACTAGGATTGCAAGTCAATAACTTCTCCAAGTTCTCTGTGTATGTGGTAGGAAGCAAATCTGTCAAATCTGTATCCTCTTGTTCAGTGTCCTTTGCTTTTCCTAGTACTACTGTGCCAGAGACCGTTCCTGTTGGCACCGTCTTCTTCGCTCTCAGCTGCATAGACCGTGATGTCAGTAGCACCGATATCAGCTACAAAATGGCTTTCGGCCCAAATACGCCTCTAATTTTTGAGATGATAGGCAGCAACTTTCAGGTAAGATTCCAGTGTTGATGCTGCATGTAGTTTTGTACATCATAAAACATGACAGGCAGCCTGAAGATTCTGTGAAACATGAGACAAGGCCCTTCTTCTAAATTCTGTGTGTAGAGATGTGAAGAGCTTAGTGTAGGGACAAATGTACCCAAACCAGACTGGCCATGCGTGCATTGGAGCTGACTGGCCATTTGGGCACTGGGGCTAGGCCCTAGAGGAATCATGCTAAGAGTCTGCTTTTAGAGCAGTGAAGCACAGAGAGCAGTAAGGGCAAGTGAAAAGGGCAACATAGCCCTTTAACCTGGGGGCGGATGAATTATTGTGTTGGTTCCTGGTTCGTAAGAATTCTTGTAAATTTGTCAAATATGGTGATTCATGACTTAACAGCTATCCAGAAGACACATTTATGACTTAAATTAATAACTATCTCTCATTGTTATTGGAACATTAACACTAAAGCATTATCTGATAAAAGAAACTTAGTACATTTTGTTTACCCAGTCAAAAAGTTGCTGTATAAAGGAACCAACCGAGCTTCTATTCCAATTGTTTTAAAGTGTTGCTACTTGAGTGGCTTCAAGGTTCCTTCATGCACGTAAAGAATATATGTGATTTGCAATAAGAATGTATTACTTCTACATGTTCTTTACATATTTGTATTTATTATAAATGTTTTTTATTTGTTGTTTTTATGTGATCCTCACAGAGTGATGAGGCTACGTCAAAGTCCTAACAAAATCATAACATGACCAGAAACCTGGATAGAAAACTGCTTTCATGCCCAATATAACACTTTCTGTAATCTATTACATTATTAAACTAAATATTTATATAAAATCTGTAGCTTACTCCTTTTTGATTGGAAAATACATACATTTGCAATAAAGTGAGGGTTGTGATAGTACCGGAATGTATAGTGCTGCGACATAACTGCAAATAGAAGCACACAACTGTTCAGGGCCATGAAATAAACTTTTAATTCCACCTCGTCTGATATCTGCCCTCTCGAAAGAAAATGCTTAGCCATCAAAACATATTTAAAGGACATTATAGACTCTGACAGTTCTCCAATGGTACACCCACCCTTGATGACCCTACGACAGTCCAGATTAACCCCTGCCTCAGATTTAGGAGCCATGTCATGCAGAATACTAAACTACTTGTCTTCAACTATCTCTCTCTACTCTTCAAAGTTAAGCTGCTCCTCGCAGAGGTTGATTTTTAAATCACCAACAGGTGTGGTGCCTTCTCATCTTCATGGTGGAAATCCTTACTAGTTAGCATCCCAGATACCTATCTGACATCCCTGAAAAGCACTGCACATGGTATATAGGCATCTTGTAGGTTAGAAGAAAAATAACTCTTGTGAGAGCTCATTTCGACTCCCCCACCCTGCCCCCATCAACTTTTAGATTTGGAGTCTCTAGTCACATTCTGTGACTGTTCTCAGGTGTTTTAGATTTAGCAAGAGATGGAGTTCCTGTAAGATGAAGGAGCGTATAGGACTTGTCTCTGGGAGATACACTCGGAGCAGGCAGATTTTTATATGTACTTTCTATCTGAACACTAAAACTCATGACCTTTGCCTTGTAAAGTTTGTGAGGTAAGACACATTTGTTGTGATGATGTCTATATCATGTTCCACTGACACACTGGTTCCCTTTTTGGCTGTACATCCATGGTCCCTGTTCATACACTGACCGAACCGTATTGCCTTGGGAAGGGTGTAGTCCAGAAATCCATAGCACTTTATGAACCTCTAGACCAGAGGCTGGTGTGCTGTACAATGTGCAGTGACCGGGGTATGAGGAAAATTCATTTCTTTGAAATGGTGGCCCTTTATCTGTTCAGATTCATTTGTAAATACCATGAATTGTGAAAATTGAACAGCACATACACTAGTTCATGATTGGGAGACGAATATCCAAATATTGCATGGGTTCTTTCACAGATGGTGCAAAAACAACAGGTGATGGACAGAATGCAGAACAATGTCATACATTCACCCCAGTACAGCTTGATTCCGGTCCAGGGAAGACATGGCTTGGCAGTTCGGGCTGGACTGTTCCCATGAGGCACAGGGTCAGACTGATTTGCATATGGCCATGCCTGAACTGGGGTGGCGGAGTGAGCTAAAGAACGGGGATGGAATAAACCCAGATCAGTTGACTGGGGGTGAGTGTTTGTATTGTCAACGCTCCGTCCATCATCACCTTTGGTTTTTCTTTGTTCGCCCTAAGTTGGCAGGGTATGCTCAGACGTGAGTCCCTTGCTCACTTTGCCACTGGAGTCAAGCAAGCCCGGCTGAAGACGGCTGTAATGCCAGAAACCGGTCCTGGGAAGCTTGATTCCGGTCCAGGGAAGACATGGCTTGGCAGTTCGGGCTGGACCATTCCCATGAGGCACAGGGTAAGATTGATTTGCATATGGCCATGTCTGAACTGGGGTGGCAGAGTGAGCTAAAGAACAGTGATGGATTAAACCCAGATCAGTTGACTGGGGGTGAGTGTTTGTATTGTCAACGCTCCGTCCATCATCACCTATGGTTTTTCTTTGTTCTTTCACAGATGGAGCACTCCCACAATGTATCTGTTCATAACCACGCAAAACGCAAAGTGCCAACGCTTTGCCTCCAGGTACCCGGTGCATTTACTGCCTCAGCATCAGGATCAGCTCAGACACATGGACCTCAGGCAGTTGGATCTAGCAGTCTGGCACCTGAGATCTCGGAGGTTGGTTTTAGAGAAGCATCTCCAAATCCTGCGTGAGGTACATAAACCTACCACACGTGCCTGCTACGCAACAAGGCGGAAAAGATTTGTTCATCACCATTTGAGAAAACTCCTGCAAAGCATCTGTAAAATACCTCATACTCTTATCTCTTACATCTGCAGGAAGCGGGATTAGCATACAACTCAATTTGATCACATTTAACTGCAGTAGCGGCCTACATGTAGAACTGAGAACATTTGTCTCTTTAAGACACATGTAGTCAAGGCCTTCATGGAGAGCTTTAAAAGGGTAATCCCTCCAAGTACTCCTCTATCTCTAGCCTGGAATTTGAGGTCTAACTAGACTGATGGGCCCTCCTTTTGAGCCACTGCATTCTTGTGGCACACAATTCTTGCCTTGGAATGTAGCCTTTTTGGTTGCTATCACCACTCTCAGGAGAAGCAGTGAGATGCAAGCACTAACTGGAGGAACCTTTTAATCAGGTACCTAGAGATAAAATGCATTTGAGAACAAACCCACAATTTCATCCAAAAGTTATTTCTCATTTCAGGCAAACTAGACAATTATATTGCCCCTTTTCTATCCACACCCAGAGACTGTGGCAGAGAGGCTCACATTCACTTGATGTCAAGGGAGCACTGATGTGCTATATTGATAGAACATGATCCATCTGTAAGACGAAGCAACTCCTTGTTGCTTTTGAGAACCCTCATAAAGGTAACCCTATTTCCAAGGGTAGAATCAGTTGCTGGAGTGTTTGTTTTTAAAACCATATTTATTAAAGTTTTATATTCATTCTGGCAGCTCAATCGCCACCATATCGACAAGCATAAATGCATGCAGGACATTGCAGTTAAACAATCCTGTGTACATTACATAGCGAAGGAGTACGATTGTGTGATAGTTTCAAACAAAGTCAACAGAACGTAAACCATGAGCCTACAGTCCAATCTCCGTAAAGGTGGACGCAAGGAGGGAATTGAAATATTTGCAGGCGCAGCACACCCAAGGGGGAGAGGGTGAACGCGCTCAGTACTGGGAAAAAGCTGCGGGTCAAGTAATCCAATAACGCTGTGCACATGTTTTAGCCTACTTTCCCTGTGGAGGGGGTAAAGGGGCGGTGGAGAGGGATAATGAGCGAGTGGAACAGGTCAGGCATGCCCAGAAAAAGCATCACCCTTGCAAAGCATGTTGTGGCATGTCAAGTGCAGCTATCAGGGAGTTTCCTGAAAAGTGGAGAGGAGTTCATCCCATACAGCCGCAATGGGTCTCCTCCTTACACTCACACCTCCTCTCGTCATAGCCATGTGGCCTGTGCCTCCTCCCATTTAATGATAGCAGCCTGCTAATGCACTGTACTCTGAAGCATCGAGGCATTCCAGTGCATTGCCATCATATGACCGGCCATCAGCAGCACCAGATCAATGAATCGATTAACAGCACCACCTTCCCTATGTATCCTATAAAGGCCCAGTAAAGAACTAGCCACCTTGTATAGATCTGACCAGCCAGTAATACGAGTTAGGACCGCACAGGCCTCTGCCCATTGCGCGCTAATGCTCGGGCATGTGCATACCCAGAACATGTGCAGCATGTACGCCATGGGAGCATGGCAGCGAGGGCAATCAGAAAATGCCGCAGAGTATATTTTGTGTAATTTGGCCATGGTGAGCTCTATGTAAGATGTTGTTTTGGTGAGGTGAAAGCTAGCATTGCGTGAAACCTTGCACCGGCATACCAATACTTTATCCTACTCCTTCTCGGTCAGCCCACGTCTTATATTGCGCTCCCAGATGTGCCTGAGAGGAGCCAACGGGTCTTGAGTCATGTGTAAGAGTGCTTTCAAAAGCCAAGAAACCAAGCAGCTTTCCTCATCCATTTGTGAAGTACCTGTGTCAGAGGATGAGGAGTGGGCTCAGTATTGGCAATGCCCTTCATGTGCACGAGTGCAAACGCAAGGTGCCTATGAGTCAAAAACTAGCCCGTAGGCAGACCAGACTGCTCCACCAGCAAGTCAAGTGGTATGAGTCCCCCCTCCTGAAATATGTCCTCTAGAGTGGTCCCGCTTGTGGAGTTCCACAGCCCCCATGACCAGTCGCATCCCGAAAAGCCCAGGTGGAGTATAAGGGAATCTCAGGAGCATACAAAGAAGCATTTGCCACTATCTGCAGTGCCCGGCAGAGGCATACATAGGCCACTCGCAGGAGGCTATTAGGGGACACTGGTAACTCTGAGCCAGGATCAGTGGCGTCACTAAGGGAGTGCGGGGGTGCGGACCGTACCGGGTGACACCAGGGTGACACAAGCACATGGGGTGACACCGATCTGGTCACGCTGTGTTGGCTGCTGGCCAAACTTTGCAGCCTCACCTCTGCCATTAAATGGGCCCTCCAGTCCTTTCAGTATTACCTTCTGTTGTCGTTTCAATGTGGACTTTCTATCTCGTGCTCCGGTGGACTCTTGGCCCGGGCGATCGGCCAAGCCTGGTAGGGGAGTACTGTAAGGAAAAGGCCTTGGGGGCTTGTGGCGGGAGCCCCGGGGGCACCAAGGAGTCCTGCTTCCTAGGTTCTTCCTCTGTTGCTGGTGTAATACTGCCGGTGCAAGGGACAGGAGGGACTTTATATTCCGATAGTACGAAACTGCGGAGGGGAACTCGGATGCAAGGAGGTGAAAGCAGGAGAGCAGAGGAGGACAACGTGAAGGAGGTCGCAGTAGCGGACGCTACGGAGGAGAAAGTGGTGGGAGAACAACCAGTGTGACCAGAGGCCGGCAGATCCAGAAGGGACTCCCTGACCAAGGACGTGGATGAACGGGAGGTCAGCAGGAGCCAGGATGACCACCGGGAAGGCGTGCTGGATGAGGCGGCCTTGGCTCTGTCACAGAGGAGTTCCATGGGGTAAGTCGTGAGGGGGTGACACCATGAGTTACCCTCACTGGGTGACACCAACCCTAGTGACGCCACTGGCCAGGATGAAGGTATTTGCACTAAACTAACCACTCCAAGTCGTGAGCCCCAGCCTAATTCCTCCAAGTTGAGCCGAGCCAACCAAGGGGTAGGCCGCTGGAGCTGGGCAGCCAGATAATACTGCTGGAACACTGGGGCACCCAGTCCACCACTCTCTGTCGGGAGCTGCAATTTACACAAAGCCACCCTGCGACTCCCTTTATTCTAATGAGAACTCCTAGCATTGTATTTAACGTCCAAAATGTACTGTGGGGGGCAAGGAGTGGCAAATTTATAAAAAAAAATATAGGCAGCGCAGAAACATTACCATTTTAGAGAGAGCAACCCGTACCTGCACCATGAGCAGGAGAGAACATCAAAAGGCAATCTGAGGTCGCAGGGAAGATATCTCCTTCGTAAGATAGCCTTTGATTAAATCATGAGGCGTGTTTTAAATATTAATCCCCAAGTAGCAAAGGGTGCTCGGCTTCCACCTGACCACATGCGTACCAACCACAGGGCCATTCGGAGGGCAATCTGGATGAATTGGGAACAGGCACAATTAAACCAGTGGACTCCCTAACCCGAAGTGGCTCTAAAATCATCCAGCATGCGGGTGAAATCTGCTATACTGTCCAGGTTCTCTTTCATGTACACTAGGACACTATCAGCATATATGGAGATGATGTGGACTTCGCCGCCCATACAAAAAAAAAACCATTCAGCGCCATATTGCTGAAGACACTGTGCTAGAGGCTCAATCGCCAGGGCAAAAAGCCAAGTGGAGAGGGGGCAACCCTGATGCGTACCCCTTAGCAGTGGGAACCAGGCTAGATATCCTCACCCTCGCAGACGGCTCAGTGTAAAGAAGTTTGATCAATCCCAAAAGCTTACCCCTGAAGCCAATTTTTTGTAAGACTGTGAACAGGTAGCCCCAGTCAAGGGTGTCTAAAGCTTTCTCGAGGACTAGCACCAGGTAAGCCAAGAGGGGCCAGTGTGTCAGAGTGTCCTCCAATATTCTATGAATGTGACAGAGATTGAGGGTTGTGGATCTGCCTGAGACTAATCTGTTCTGGACCGTGTGGACCAGTGTTGACATATGATCAAAAAGCTGTGCCGCCAGCATCTTACCAAGAAGCCTATAATCAGTACCCATCAATGACAGCACCCTATAAGATGAGACCTTGAAGGGGTCCCACCAGAATGGCCTCTCTCATGGATGGGGTAAATGTCCCCCCACGAGGGTGGCAGTGTACAATTCCACCAATTTGGGGGCCAATAAGACTTCATAGGTCTTATAATTTAAATTGGCAAGCTGTTGAGACCTGGGGATTTACAGGTAGGGAAGTCCCATATATCACTCTAATTTCCTGCTCTGTTACAGGGTCATTCAGGACTGGCATCAGTACATCAGATACGTAGTCTGGGAACCCGAGCTGTCCAAAATGGGCCGTAGTTTTATAAAGGGTCTGATAGTGCACACAAAATGTATTATGTATCGCTTCTTGGATGGTGTGATTGTGTCAGTGGAAATTCGGATGGCAGTCACCAGTATGGTGTCCAATGCACTCCATAGCAACCATGCCAGCAAGCATCCAGCTTATCCCCTTCCTCATAGACCCTGGCCTAATATGCCTTGTAATCCAGGCACCTAAAGGACTTTAGTAGTTGAGCAATGCACTTCTTAGCGTCACTTAGTGCCACCTTAGCCGTCTCATCCTCAATTGCAGTCTGTTCAAGACCCCTCAAGGAGGTTTTCACCTGGCTGAGCGAGCCCCACGCTCTTATAACTGTATGTATGGATTGCCCTCGAACCAAATTTTTAACACGTCCCTACTACCAACCGTGTGGAGGCTGTGTCACTGTTCTCTGTTATATAGTTTGCTAGTGTGTTGCGGACCGAGTCACAGAACACAGGTTCTTCTAGCACAGTGGGCAGCAAGTGCCATGTGGGAACCAGTAGGATGGGGCCACCCCACGCAATCAGCCATAGCAGCAGGTTGTGATCTGATCTCCACAAGTATTTCGCCGATGTGTCTTTAAGCTGTGTGGTGGGGTGGCAGAGGAAACCTGTGGCCCTGAAGTTGGACACCATTGTTAATGCCATCACGTGGATATGAAGATCATGTGGTGAAGAGTGAAAGGAATATTCCTGAGCAGCTGGATTCATGGCTTGCCAGACATCCAGTAAGGGCCAGTATGCAAGCCACTGGGACAGGTAGGCTGCGGCACATGTAGTAGAGGACTAGGGAAAAAGATGATAGGACCTATCCAGTGCAGGGTCCGGAACACAATTAAAATCGCCCCAGACATCCAAGGCAAATGGGATCATCGGGTCAGCAGTGAAGATTTGCACGCCAGAAAACCGGCCTGAGGTACATTCAGTAAATACAAACTCCCAAACAAAGCCTTCACCCCTACCATATACACATAGCATCCCTCCAAGTTTGTTTCCACCACTGTGTCTTTAAAGGGAACCCCCGGTTGTATCCATATCAACGCTCCCCTAGCATAGCCCAAATAGGCCGTGCAGAAGCATTTCCTCCTCCAGCTTTTTCGAAGTGGAAGGTCTTCTCACCTAGCTAGGTGAGTTTCCTGTAAGAAGGCCACTAGTGTCCCATGCCATTTGAGGTATTGACAGTCTGACCACTGTTCCCAGTTCCCGGACATTCCAGGGAAGAAAGGTTCATTTAGCCATACAGCAAACAAATGGAGCAGGGAAGTGAACCATGCCTCCCTGACAGGGATTCCCCAGGCGTGCTGAAATGAAAGTATGATAAGCGGCTCAATTAAAACAACAAAATGGAATCCCCAGCATCCAGTCCCAGGGCGGCATCATCATCATCTGGATGCCCAAACGGTTAACATGATGTTGCAAATTCGTGGGCCCTACAGCACAGCCACGCAATGGTTTCAGGATACCCAAAGGAAGGAGGCATGAACATTGTGTTTTATTCACCGTTTACGATCCAGGGGGTGACAGAGAGGCCCAGTATTAGCTGCAATGGTCCAGGGCCCCAATGTTCCAGGAGACAGATGGTCACAGGTACTCACCTCAGCAGCCGCCAGCAAGCAAGCACCGAAGTGACACACACTTAAAGCAAGTTATCAGCCATCTCTGGCGTGACATGGGAAGCAGGGTTTACAATGCAATCAGCCAGGATGTTTCAGAGTTTCCATCAGTCTTATGTGGCACCAGCTGTGCTAGAATCTTAGAGATTAGCCACCACAGTGAGGGCTGAAATCCTTTCTCAGTGCGCCTTTGCCGGCTTGGGAGCACCAGGGACATCAGCAGCAGGTCTGTGTGACCTGCCCCTATGCCATCCCTGCCACAGCATCTCCGAGGGGGGACTCTGCAGTGCAGCATCACTAACATCAGATGAAGGCATTTCTCGCTGCTAGACCCAGTCCCAGGTGTCCCCCGGCTCCATGAAGAAGTATGAGGTTCCATTGGACAACACTTTTAGTTTGGCAGGAAACAAGAGGCAGTACTTAAATCCCTCCACCCTCTTCTTGTGGTTCACACCCATAAAGAAGGTTTCCCGATGCTGGACTGCCATAGTATATACAGGAAAAGGAAGATCTGTGCATTGTTGAATGTGACGCTGTCCAGCCTCAGGCAGCTTGCAGTGTCTTGGTCTCTAAACTTCAGTAACCTGGTCACCACAGGTCTAGAGAGAGCACAAGGCGGGGGTATCACGGCAGGTACCCAGTGCACCTGCTCAACCGTGAAGTGGGGTGATAGCCTCTTAGGCGTGGCAGCAGTGGACAATCACTTGTCAAAGAAGGCAATAAGGTCATCACCCTCCGATCCCTCTGGAAAACCAACAATACGGACATTGTATCTGGAACAGTTTTTCAGGTCATCCAATTTCCCTTCCAACTGTTTTACCCTGCTAGTAAGGTCACTGACTTGTTTGGTGAGTGATTGAGTCTGCAGTTGTATCTCAGAGTTGATGGATTCTGTATCTTTCACGCTGTCCGGGCTTCCTCTGGCCCTCTCTCAGGAGTCCCAACTCCAGTGCCACTGCATCGACCCTGCCCCAAGGTCCAGCTGCGTCGCCATGATGGCATTAAGAATGGTGTCCAACTTCAGGCCATAGGGTCCACACCCATTGCCACCTGCATATGTCCTCAGAAGGCGAGGACGTCCATTAGTCAGCAGGGGGGTCAGACACATTACATCCACCATTTTGCGGCACCTGGCCACACCCCACGTAGATGGATTGTTAAAAGTAGGCTAAGGCTTGGGGTACATTGTGTGTTGCAGCACTCCACTTGAAAGAAGACGGATAGCATGGTAGACATTTGTTGGGCTGCTATCTGGTCAATCCCACACTTGTTTACCAATCATTATTGTGTGGACATCCAAGTCTGTCAGGTAGCTTTAGTTGGTGAAATCATTTTAAGAACTGTGATCCAAACATCTGCATAATCCCCTCACTAGCCACCTCTCAGGAGGGGTACTGATTTATAATCTCTGCAGAACATGTGTATCTACAGGAACACATGCTATGAATTTAAAAGCGGCACAGCAGTCAAACAGTATGAATCACACATAAACGTTGTTCTGGAGGAGACAGCAAAACAGCATGCATTTGAAACAACAATATTTAAGCAAATAAAAAGAGAACATAGTATGATGTGGAATCAGGAATAGCTGACAGTTCATGTACATCCAGTATATGGATGCAAGCCAACATCCTGATTCATACCATTTGTATGGCATAAACTCTAAGGGCCTCATTATGAGTGCCCTGGAGCCAGAGTGTTAAGTTGACACCCCTCAGATAATGATACTGTACTTATGTTAATAACGGGTGGGCGGTATTTCTGAGAATTAAAAGTTCTATCCTGAGAAGCATCTGGGAAATGTGAAATTATCAGATGAACTGTAATTTCAAGTCCACTTCCCCAGTAATTCCTCACTCTTCCCTACAATATCCTCTAAATGCTTCTGTTGTTTCCAGATCTATGGTGTTTCCATGGACATTAGAGCCTCTGATGGGACTTCAGAGATAGTTATGTGACCCACTTAAAATTGTAGGGCCCCTGTAATGAGGCCCTCAGTATTTCTGTGAAGTAGGGCCCTGTTGCTTTTTTTAAATACATTTTGACGTGATCGTATACAATAACCACTAATGGCTCTTGTATGCTGCATGACAGATGAGGCAGCTTAATATGGAGGATAATTTTGAACATTACTTCTATATTCAGCAATCGGGTTATATATCACAAGTCTGGTTTATCACACCAGTGTTACATGTCATCAGGGGCGGCTCTAGGCTCATGGCGGCACTAGGCAGGGAGCGTAGGTAGGGGGCCCGGGGAGAGGGGGTCCGGGCAGGGTGGAGGGGGGTCAGGGTGTTTGGAAGTGGAAAAGAGCCAGAGGCCACCAAATCCCTGCCAGGGGCCGCCACGCAAATATTTATCCATCCTCAGAGGATTATTATATTAAGGATATATATTGGTGTGGTGGCCCCTGGGGTTTGGTGGCCCTGTGCAGGTGCACATCTTGCACATGCCTAAGGCCGCCCCTGATGTCATTGTATCTCCAAACCGTTAAACATAAGAAATGCTCCGGGCCCAAAAGAAGCAACGTTTCCTAAATCATGTGTGATATTGCTCCCTCACACAACTGGACTATACACACTCTCCAAGGGTCAGTACAGTAATAAAGGCTAACCCATTGCACATTTTATAATGTTCTGCCTTTCCTCTAGACAGCCATGTCAATGAGGCATCAGGAACATGACTACTCCTGTGTGTATAAACAAACCACTTTCTCCTAGATTACTTCCTCGTCAATTTTAGCTTGCAGTGCCAGTAATATACTGTCCAACTCTGTAACACCTGTTCCACCTCTCCTCCCTCCAGGCTGTACAGTAAAGGCTGCTATTTCAGCCATGGTCCACCTCTGTGTGTCTGCTAACCATACCTGTATGTCTGCTGCCTGTCTGGCGTTCCATGCCATTGCAATATTATGCTTGGCGAGTACCCGCGCTAGGTCTTGGAATCTACATGTGTGCTTGGCTGCTTTTAGCCTGTGCATCAGGCCCAGTATTTAGGATGGTAAGTCCTGGGGCACCCTTCTTCCTGACAATACAGTCAGGACCATCACTACCTCAGCCCAGAATTGTTTTCTGTACAGCTCCATTTAATGTGTGGAAAGTCTGCTAGCGGTGTCTGACATCAAAGGCAGTGATCTACAGAACCTGGGTACCTATGTGCAATATTTTTAAGTGCGAGATATTCTTAAATGTGAGTAAATGCATCACATACATTTAAACTGTAAGTTTCTCTTAACCACCTTGGGTATCGCAGCATCGTCTCCCATTACTTATTCAGGAATTGTTTCCCTAGTTATCTCCTCCCATTGGGTTCTAAGTGTGTCTATGTTTGCTTAAAAGATAGGGAAAATGGCACCATAAAGTAAAGATACGACCCTTCTCCCAGCCTCATGTGTCAGCAGAATAAGTACAGTGTCATTCCCATTTGGTTCAACATATCCCTTCCCCCAAGCATGTCTGATAGCAAGAAAGTGGACATCATGTGTGAGAAAATGACTTGCACCTAGCTCCCACAAGTCTGTGAGGGTATTGTTCGCATGATGGGTAACATTTGAATACAAATCTCCCATATCTTTTCTCTCCATGCTCAGAAGTTATGTATTTTGGTGAGTATTTTAAACCCATGGAGTTTGTCCCAAGTGGGATTTCTGGGGCGTACACTTCTGAGGATCCCAAATGAAATGAAATGAAATGAAAATAATATTTATAAAGCGCAACAATTGCCCTGAGGCGTCCAGGCACTAACACTGAAACAGAAAGGTACCCTCAAAAGGTTACTATTTGCTAAAAAGGAAGGTTTTAGTTGTTTCCGGAAGCTGGTTAAATTGGGGTTTTCCCGCATCTGTAGAGGGAGGGTGTTCCAAAGTTTGGAAACATTATACGAGAATGAGCGTCCTCCTGCTCTGGCTCTAAAGATTCTGGGGATTTTGGCTAGTGAGGCAGTAGAGGAACGGAGTGCTTTGTTGGGCACATAAGGGGAGATCAGGGCACGGTTGATTTCTGGACCCATTTTCCAGAAAGTCTGGTGGGCGATGCATAGAGCCTTAAACTTCACTCTATCCCTGACCGGTAGCCAGTGTAGAGTTCTTAGGCCATTTTTTATAGAGGTCCTCCGAGGGATTCCCAATAGCACACGGGCTGCACAATTTTGGGTACGCTGAAGTTTTTGTAGCGTATAGTCTGGTGCTCCAAGATATAACGCATTATTAAAATCCAGACGGGATTGGACAAGGCCCTGTATAATTATTTGTCTGGCCTCGGGTGGAAGGAGGGGGAGAATTTTTTTTGTTACCCTAAGGAGGCCAAAACAAGTGGCCGACACCTTGGTGGCCTGTGTGTTAAGGCTCAGCGATTTATCGAGCCATACTCCCAGACTTTTGATGGTATCTCTCGGGGGTGGGGCAGCACCCATGCTTGTGGGCCATATCAGCTCTAACGCGGAGGGGGCCGCCGGGCCCAGGAGCATGAGCTCAGTTTTGTCGTTGTTAAGTTTCAGACATGAGCTCATCATCCAGCTTTTTACATCCTCCAGGCATGCCGCTAGATTGGGTGGCGAGAGAAGGCCGCTCTTCGGCGCAAGGGAAACCACCAGCTGGGTGTCGTCCGCATAGGAGATGATGTTAACACCATGCGGACGAACAATCCCAGCCAGCGGTCTCATATATGCGTTGAAGAGCGTGGGGCTCAAGGATGAGCCCTGCGGAACTCCACACCCCAGAGGCCTGCTAGATGATACGGAGGTGCCGTCGAAGACCTGGAAGGTCCTGTCCGAAAGAAAAGATTCGAACCAGATCAGGGCCTCTCCGGCCACTCCTAGGTCGGCGAGACGGTTCAGCAGAATTTTATGATGTACCGTATCAAATGCGGCGCTTAGATCGAGGAGGATCACTGCCACTGACCCCCCTCGATCCAAGATCCGTCTCGCCTCCTCAGTTACGGCCAGTAGGGCGGTCTCCGTCCCGTGTTTTGGGCGAAAGCACGTCTGAGAAGCATCGAGGAGATGGTTTCCTTCGAGAAACGTCGTCAGAACGGTATTGACGTGCTTCTCCAGGATCTTTGCTGTCCACGGGAGCAGGGAGATCGGGCGGTAGTTGCCTGGGTTAGCTGGGTCAAGGGAGGGTTTTTTTAGAAGGGCCCGCACCATAGCGTGTTTCCAGGTCGCTGGTACTGTCCCACTTAATATGGACGAGTTCAGTAGTTCCAGAAGAGTGGGGAGAATGATTTTGCTGGCCAGCCCCAGTGAACCCGGAGGAGCAGGGTCACACGGAGAGCCGGTTTTTATTAGTTGAGCGAGGCTTTCCAACGTTTCTAGTTTCAGCAAGGGAAGGGACTCCAACCTGTTGTCGCTATCCCGAGCTGAGTCCGGGTGTCGGGAGGGTAGGTCAGCAGGGGGGTTCAAAAAGGAATGGTAGATTTTATTCACTTTCTGAAAGAAGTAGTCTCCCAACTCGTCACATTTGGAAGTTGAACTACTGTTGTCTATGGGGGACAAGGCGGGTTTTATAAGGGAATTTACAATACGATAAATCTCTTTCGGCTTCGACTTAGCCGCTGTTATTTTATCATTGTAGTAGGCTGTTTGAGAGATTTTTATGGCCAGTTTATAATTCCTGATCGTTTCCCTGTAGCTGAATTTTTCAGCAGGGTTGTAGGTCATACGCCATTTCCTCTCCTGTCTCTTACATAGACGCTTTAGAGTTCTGAGTTCTTCTGTATACCACGGGGCTGATTTGTTTTGCCTTTTTGACTTAGATGGGCGTAGAGGGAGAACCGAGTCAAGAGAGGAGGTTATCCATTCGTCATATTTAATGTTGTTAGCCGCTGGATCGTGAGAAAGTGTGGGCCTAATAGTACCAAGAGCCTTCATCCAGTTGTCAATCGGAAGTTTGGACCAATTTCGAATTTTTCGGGTTATAAAGGAGGATGGGGGGGGTTTAGCCAAAGTCCAGGAAAATGATATTAGGAAATGGTCCGACCAAGGAAGGCTACTGATAGTGCCCACCTTAAGCTGATCGTTGTTGCTAAAGATGGGATCGAGCAAATGCCCCTTTTCGTGTGTAGCAGAGGGGACTAATTGCTCCAATTGGATGGCAGCCAGGCTTGACGACATCTCTAAAGCCGTGGAATCCAACCGGTCGTCAAAATGGATGTTGAGATCTCCCAGTATGGTAAAGTTGGAGGGAGAGACGACCAGTTGGGAGGCCACAGAAAGCAGAGAGGTGTTAAATTGTCCCATGGCTCCAGGGGGACGGTAGATGAGAATCCCAGTGAAGCTGGTATTAGGGGAAAACTCGACTGCAAAAGAGAGATTTTCGCAGTCCTCAATCTCTTCCACTAGGTAGCGACAGACATAGCTCTCTTTATAGATGATCGCCAGGCCGCCACCTCTGCCCATTGGTCGATCAGCCCGCACTATCTGATAACCTGGAATGATAGCCTGAGCTAGGTCTGGTTGAGAATCTTGATGTAACCACGTTTCGGTCAAAAAGATTGCGTCCGGTGAGTATTCATCTAGTATCAAAGATATTTCGAAACAGTGTTTTACTAGAGACCTGCAATTAAGCAGAAACATGGAGTATTCCTTTACTTCTGGCTTGATAGTAGTGGTTTCGATACTCAACTGAGACTTACAGTATGCACAGCAACGCGTGATCTCCATAGGGTGTGTGGGGACGCCGCAGCTAAGTGAGGTCGGCGGACGCAGCCCATGTAGGAAGCTGGAACTGTATACATGTCTGTCACTTCCAGAAGAGCCGGGGGACATGGACCCTGGACCCGGCCGGGCGCGGACGAGCGCAGACGAGCTTGCCTTAAGCGCGCCTTCGGCGCGCAATCGTCGCGCCCGCTGCGCTCGTCCGCTGCGTGTCCGGTGAATGGGCATGATTTATGGAGTGAAAGTTAGGAGGGGGCAGGGGGTGTGGCCTGCACGAGTGGGCGTGTCCACTAGGCGTCAGGGATGGCGTCAGGAAATATGATCAACACTCGCCCGCGGCAGCTAGCAGTCAGCCGAGCGGGGTGTTGAACAGTGAAAACAAAGAGTGCCCAGCGGGGTAAGTGAGGTTAAAACCACATAGAAATTGTGACAATCAATTTTAAAAACGAGTAACTGGCTCCCGGCTTTTCGCCTCAGGAGGGGTATCTGAGAAGTGCAGCGCTCTCATTCAGCGCGCGCTTTTGTAGGCGAAAGGGGGCGTGGCCTGCGCGAGTGGGCGTGTCCACTAGGCGTCAGGGATGGCGTCAGGAAATATGATCAACACTCGCCCGCGGCAGCTAGCAGTCAGCCGAGCGGGGTGTTGAACAGTGAAAACAAATGCTTCAGGATCAGCAGCAACTCCTGAGCTATGGAGGGGGAGCATCACACTCCCTGCCGCAGTCTCAAAAGTTGAAAAATAAACAATAATAAAACAGGTTTATTATCGTTTTCTTTTTCAATTTCTAAGTGCCGAGTCTTGCGGAAGGAACCTTCGTGGGGGGCAGTCACGGAGGGGGAGTGACAGGCACTGCTATAAGTGTCCATGTCGGTTTCGCCGGCTGTTTAAGGACGGCCAAACCGACATGCGCACTGAGCTGTCTACAACCAAAGCTGCATTGCTGGGTTGAAGACAGCAGGCACAAGCTCCCAGTCTCGTGTACGAGAGCAGCATCAGGATTGGCCGTGGGGGAGTCTGGGAGCCTGTGCTGCAGTCTGGAGCAGAAGAGAGGCGATGAGGCGAGCGACAGGTAATTTCTTTCTTTATCTTTTTATGTATATTCGTCCTCCCCTCCGCCACTCTGCCCTGACACCAGCTGCTGTTCAAGACGCAATGCCAGCAATGCCTGGCTACCCTCAAGTTTACAGTCACCCAACAGGAAGGAAGGTACTCCTGAAGCTCGCCTCTAACATTTTCAATGGGTGAAGCGATGCATGTAGCTCTGCATATTCACTGTCAAACGCCTCTGATAACCATCTCATAGGCCATTGAACTGAGCAGCCAGATAGTTGGCCTCATAATTCGGAGCCCCCAATCCTCACCTGTCTAGTGGTCTCATAATTTTTCGTAGAGCCACTCTTCTTCTCCCCTTACCCCATACCAATTAAACCAGAAGGATGTGAAGCCCAGCAAAGAGCTTCGTAGGTAGCAATATCAGCTTAGCTGAAAAAAATACAGCAGGTGGGACAGGAGTAGCATCTTTGCTACTGCGATGTGACCCATTGGGGAAAGAGGAAGGCCACATTAGATGGTCATTGATTGCCTTGCCTTCGCCAGTATGCGACCCACATTTCCAGAGATTAAGCACACAGTATTCTGAAATATATTTGGACTTCCAGTTAGTGAAATGTGTCAGCCTCCCAGACCACATGTGAATTTTCTGCTACCAGACATACAGGCTGGACTGCTGGTGTCAGTGGGACAAGGCAATACTTGTTCCAACTGACCTGGTGCCATGAAATAGTCCCACATTCAGTCAACAATGCTATCACATCAGGTAGGGCAAGCCGGGTCTCCTAGGTACAAAAGGGCATTATCCGCATATAGAAATATAAAGTGGCACCGTGTGCAATTTGATACCCCTCTCACCAGTAGATAAATAGCCAAGGCAAACAACAGTAGGGACAAAGGGTGTGCAGTCTAAATATCGAGTTTTTTTATTTCGAATAGACATAATATCGACTCCAGAATATCGAAATGGCATTAATATCGAGGTAAGTAATATCGAAGTTTTTTTTATCGATTGTTATGTATGTTAAAAAATATCGATAGATAAAATATCTAATATGTAATATCGTTAGTAAAAAATATCGACATTTTTAGTAGTTAAAAAATATCGAAAGTTGTGTTATCGACAGTCATGATATCGACTGTCATGATATCGACAAATAATATGGATATAAATAATATCTAATAGTTAAATGTACACTGTTTTTATGTTTTATAAATACATTTATTGTTAAAATATATGTTATTTATTTATTTATTTATATAGAAATAATTAAAAAAATAATTAATAATTTTAATAAATAATTCAAATACTATAATAATTTCTAGGAGCGGGTAGTGGGTTTTTAGGGGAATAGGGTGGGAAGTATTTTAAATATAATTAATTAAATATGTAAATTTATTAATTGGTATTAATATTTAATTAATTGTTAATTAATTTTTTTTTAAAAATATAATATTTAATTGGTAATTAATTAAATTAAATACATTAATTGCTCATTATGCTCATTCAAAAAATGTATGTTATGTAGCGGGTTGTGGGTTTATAGGGGAATAGGGTGGGAAGTAAATTAATTATAAATAATTAAATATGTAAATTAATTAATTGGTATTAATATTAAATTAATTGTAAATTATTTAAAATGTGTTAATTATATATAATTTAATTGGTAATTAATTTAATTTAATTGAATAATTGCTAATAATGAAAAAGTAAATATTTTATGTCATGTAGCGGGTTGTGGGTTTATAGGGGAATAGGGTGGGAAGTAATTAAATTTTAAATAATTAAATATGTAATTTCCTTAATTGGTAGTTAAATTAAAATAATTGTTACTTAAATCATATATTTAAATCATATAAAATTTAATTGGTAAATAATTTAATTTATTAATAGCTAATTATGTGAATTTATAAATTTTATGTCATGTAGTGGGTTGTGGGTTTAAAGGGGAATAGGGTGGGAAGTATTTTTATTATAATTATTTACAAAAGCTTAAATTATTAATTGGTAGTAATAATTTAATTATTGTCAATCAAATAATGTATTGAAATTATATAAATTTACATTGGTAATTAATATAATTGTATTGAGTAATTGCTAATTATGTTATTTTAAATAATGTATGTGATGTAGGGGGTTGTGAGTTTATAGGGGAATAGGGTGGGAAGTAATTTAAATATAATCAATTAAATATGTAAAATTATTAATTGGTAGTAATATTTAATTTAATGTTAATTTAAAAATTATTGTTCATTAATTAAAATATAATTGGTACATTATTTTATCTAATTGATTATTAGCTAATTATGTTACATTAATTATTTACTTTTCTGTAGTGGGTTGTCTGTTTATACGGGAATAGAGTGGGAAGTAATATAATAATAAATAAGGAAAAAATAATATTTACTTAAGGTATACAAAGTTTAGCACACAACGTTTAAAATTCAATACCTTTACAATTAAACTTTTACAACGCTAAAACCATAGCAACGCATGTATTTAGATCAAATGTTTTTAGTTTGCAGGTATTTTTACTACGCATACCATTACAACGTAAGTGTTGGTAGGTATATAATTATATTTAAAATCTTATAGCTTTGGATTGTTGGCTAAAGGGGTATTTTTAGGGTTCAGGGTCAGTTTTCAGTTTGTGGGTAAAGGGGTATTTTTAGGGTTCAGGGTCAGTTTTCAGTTTGTGGGTAAAGGGGTATTTTAAGGGGTGAGGGTCAGTTTTAAGTTTTTCGCTAAAGGGGTATTTTTAGGGTTCATGGTCAGTTTTTAGTTTGTGGGTAAAGGGGTATTTATAGGGTTCAGGGTCATTTTTCAGTTTGTGGGTAAAGGGGTATTTTTTGGGTTCAGGGTCAGTTTTCAGTTTTTGGGTAAAGGGGTATTTTTATTGTTCAAGGTCAGTTTTCAGTTTGTGGGTAAAGGGGTATTTTTTGGGTTGAGGGTCAGTTTTCAGTTTCTTGCTAAAGGGGTATTTTTAGGGTTCAGGGTCAGTTTTCAGTTTGTGGGTAAAGGGGTATTTTTAGGGTTGAGGGTCAGTTTTCAGTTTCTTGCTAAAGGGGTATTTTTAGGGTTCTGGGTCAGTTTTCAGTTTGTGGGTAAAGGGGTATTTTTAGGGTTATGGATAAGTTTTTAGTTTTTGGGTAAAGGGGTATTTTTAGAGTTCAGGGTCAGTTTTCATTTTGTGGGTAAAGGGGTATTTTTAGGGTTCAGGGTCAGTTTTCAGTTTGTGGGTAAAGGGGTATTTTTAGGGTTGAGGGTCAGTTTTCAGTTTCTTGATAAAGGGGTATTTTTAAGGTTCAGGGACAGTTTTCATTTTGTGGGTAAAGGGGTATTTTTAGGGTTCTGGGTCAGTTTTTAGTTTTTGGGTAAAGGGGTATTTTTAGAGTTCAGGGTCAGTTTTCATTTTGTGGGTAAAGGGGTATTTTTTGGGTTCAGGGTCAGTTTTCAGTTTGTGGGTAAAGGGGTGTTTTTAGGGTTCAGGGTCAGTTTGGGGTTTTAGGGTAGAGGGGTAAAGGGTAAAAATAAGGTCAATTTAAATTTTCATTAAATTAATTAAATTTTATTTCATTTTATTAAATTATTTTCTATTAATTTACATTAAATAATATATTATATAATTATAAATACTTATGTTGTAATGCTATGCGTTGTAAAGGTATTTGCTTTGTAAAAACATTCGTTGTAAATAAATGCGCTGTAATGCTATTTGCGTTGTAAATAATTTGTTGTAAAGGTATGCGTTGTAAAAGTATGTGTTCAAACGTCATACATCTTTTATTTTATTGTATTTAATAGAAAAAAATTTACATTTAAATTTTTATTATCAAAATAATTATTGGTAATTAGTTGTAAATTAGTATTAATAGGTAAGTAATAGAAATAACGATAGTTATTTTGTAATTTGGATATATTAATTATTATGTTAAATTAAATAGTTAATCATTTGTTAACAAAATTATATTGATAATATTTTGTTATTTATTTATTAATATATGAAGTATTGACTTTCCCTACTGTTGCACCCATTGGAGTGGAATTAGTAATTAGTATGGGTTCAGTGTCCAGCAACTTCCATGACTTTACAATTGGTGAAATGGGAATTGTAATTTGTATGGTTTTAATGTGTAGTATGGTTTTGTAAGTTTATAATTGGTGCAGTGGAAATAAGAAAACTTTTTTTATATAAAAAATTATTATTGGTAGGATACTATAATAAAGTTTTTACAGTACATAGAAAAATTCTGTTTTAATTATAATTATTGTTATTGTAGTACTTAAAAGATTAATACACTTTTACAAAGATTAAATTTTAAAATGCATTTTTATATAGAATATTTCATATGCAATTTATATTTATATACAATAATAAAGAAGGAAACATACACAGGGTTAAATGCAATAACTGAAAAACAGTTTATTAACATTTAATAAATAAATTGTAAGTAGAGATTTATTTTTTATTTCAATTGAAATTTTTAACTAAACAGTTTTTATTATCCCAAAAAATATATGAAGTGCACATATATGTTTTTCACACATAAATGATATTAACATTATTTTATGTTTATTAACATATATTGTAATTTAAATAGGTAAAGAAACAAATTGGTAATATGTACTTTTCATTTAATAACAATTATTTTATTCACATACACATTGAATATATTGTCATAGATAAATATGTACATTTCTTTTATAACAGTTACATTTTTGTTTTTTTACAAAGAAATAATATATTTTTCAAATTAATATTATGAATATTGAAAATATTTATAATATTAATTTTTACATAGATAAACACAAAAATACATTTTTATATACATACATAATGTTTCAACTAATATTTGCTATTTTTATAAACAAATTATTTGTAACAAAGTTATAGATGCAATTTTTTTTACATATAGATTATTTTCAAAATGTATATATAAATCATCAAATATTATTTCAAGTATCATATAACAGTTGAATAATTATTTGAAAGGAATGTATATTTAAGAAATAATTTTCTACTAATTAAATAATAATTTACACTCAATATAATACTCAGTGTATTTTTTTAAGTGTTGGAATATAGAAATTAAAGAGGATTTTGCTGTATACAGGGACTACTTTTTAACCGCGTAATGTTACAAAGGCTTATTTGGTGCTTCAACAGATCGCGGTTGGATGCTGCTTCGCGTTAGAGAGGGTAAGTTTGTTTTAATTGTATTTTCCAAGTTAATGAAGTTATTGTTAGTGTATGTGTGGTGTGTTTAGGTTTATGTAGATAGGATTATTAAGAGAAGATTGTGTGTTCGGTGTTAGGTAGAGTGTACGATATTTGATTTTTACCGCGTTTTTGTTGTAGGTGTGTGAGGTGAGGTAATATGTTTAAATGTTACTAAGATAATATGTTTGGTGTACAAATATGTGTATTTATATATGTATGGGTGTTTTTGTGTGGGTGGGTATGTATTTTATTTTTTCCAGGTTATCGTCGCGTTTTACTGTTTTTGAGGAGGTCCTTCTTTTTCGATCAGAGTTGTGTGACGAGTATTATATACTCGTATTTTTGAACACAATTTTTAGGGATTTCAAGTTATCCTGGAGCGTTTTTTTTTCAACATTATTTTTTTCGGGTTTTCTATCGTATCTCGTGTCTATTACATTGGAAAGGAGTCGCTATGGATTTGCTTGTATTTTAGCATTTTTGTTTGGGCTTCCATGGATTGTATGCGTTTTTGCAATGGTGTCGTATGGATTGTTTGGAATTGGATTACGTTTGAAGCTGCAACAGAAATGTAAGTATTTTCTAATAATTTTATGGGTGGGTAAACTGTTTTAAATTTTGCTTTAATTACGTTGTATGTAACATTTTGTAAATACATTATCTAAATACATTTTATATATGTTAATATTATGTATTTGATAATTTAATTGCAAATTGTTACATGTTAAAATCAAGGATTTTAGAAAAAAAATGCTTAATTTAATGTGTATAGTTATGTAATGTTTTAAAGAATAGTTTTGGCAATCATTGATAGATATTCTAGTCCTTTGCTAGTTGGATAGAGGGTAACTTGACTTTGGAGTGTGTTATACATTTTTTTTACTTTCTTTGGTGAGTTTAGGCCCGATCAAAGTTACTGATTGCTCCATTCGGAGCTCCTGGTAACTCTGTTCTTTTTGTAAGGATTGTATTAATTTGTGAAGGGTAGGCGTTCCTCGGCCTGTAGTTGCTTGGAAGGCATTGTGCCATCCTTCAACTGCATTGTTTGTTTTAGCTTCCTTATTTAGTGTGCTAAGGTAGACATTCCACCAAGCTATTTCGTATTTGGGTTGTCTTCTATGGCCTGATCTGTGTAGCCTTCCTACCCATGTGTCTTCGAAGTAGTCAAGCATAGGGCTTAGTCTTTCTTCATTTCTTTTATAGTAGGGGCTGTCTATTAATAAGTTATAGTGCTCAGTTACATCTGTTAGTGGAACATAGGCTAGGGCGATGAGTTTTTTTATTTGATAAGCAAATGTGCTATCAGTGGCGTATTGGATACTCAAGGTTGATTTTTGTAGATGTCGCCAGATACATTGATTAAAATGGTAATAACAACCTTGTATTGCTGTGTGTGGGTATGTTTTAAGGATGCTGTTTATCATTGCTTTTTCAAAGTCAATGATAATTTTTGTGGAAAATAGTTGTTAGTATGTTGAATGACTTCAGTTAGTATTTCTTGATAGGTAGCTTGCTGTTTGTTTGGTAGAAGGGCATAAAGGAATGGAATATTTGCATTTTGGAAATGACCATGGATGGTGTATAATTCATAAAAAGGTTTGGGGCATACAGAAAAAGTACCGTCCATCATCCAAGTTTGGCTTTGGGTAAGTTTAGTCATGTTGTTTGCTGTGGCAAACACTATAATTCTTTTATCTTTAGATTTGTTGTCATAGAGTGTAAAATTATCTTTATTGTGAGTTACAGAGAGTTCAGGGGGAATTTGCACGTCTTCAAAAGTTTTTGGTGTGGGAGGAGTAGTGCATGTTGCTCTTTTTTGTCTAGCTACAGTTCTTTTAAGGGATTCGATAGATGGTAATTGGCTAGAAGCATGTTGGGGAAGTACACTTAAATGGTGTTTCAGAATAGCAGTTGTTGGTTGATCTGTTCTAGTACTAGCTTCTTTAAGGGAATCTAGCATTTGTCTAATCTCTATTTCTGTTACATTGGGTGGGTGATTATGTTCTTTAGTATAAGTAACAGTAGTTTCCTGAGTTATAGCTCTACCATAACATTTGTTGGCATAATATTTCGTACACTTCCAAAACACTTTCAAATCTTTTTGTTTCTCTTGAGTGTAGACATATCCCATGTAACAAAGAAGCATTTTCCCTTTTTGTGAATAAATGAATTTAGCTCCTTCAGTCATGATAGTATTGTATTTCTAGGAGGTAATTAAAAGAGAATGTCATTACAATTTTAGAAAAAATAATGTTGTATTCTAATAATACAGTTTAATACATTTTTAATTTACCTGTAATTCTTTTGATGAATTCAAGTAGTTCTTTTCAGGTGTTGATGTTCTTTAAACTGTTATTTTCTGTGTATATCTTTTTGTACCTGTGGAAGTAGAGAAAATGTGTACAAATATTTTATTACTATTTATGATATTGTGATAGAGGTGTTTTAGCTACTTTCTATTTAGTTACCTATCTATTAAATGTCTAATTTACATTTCAATTATATACTTACTTATTTATATTAAACTTTTGATGTCCAGGTGTTGTGTAGGTCTTCTGTATTTTCTTTTTGTCTGTAGGATAAGTAGTAAAAAAACAAACATATTTTAGGTATTTGGCTTTTAAACATAGGTGTGAGGTTTGAGAGTTACATTTTGGATGGCTAATAATGTAGTAGTACTTACTTTAGATAGGTGTAGCTGTCTTTATGTTGCAGTCAATCAGTTTTCTTTCAGAAATCCTGCAGAGTTTCGTCTTCCTTTAGTTAGGAGATGTAGCCTGCATTTTTAGTTTGTTGTAATCTTGTTTATATAGTATTAGTCTAATTGTTTCAGAAATAGGATTGTTTGTTTAAATTGATAGTCTGTTTTTATTTGTGGATTTGAATTTTTTTATCTGTTATGCAAATTGCTTTCCTTATATGGGTAACGCCAATTAACGTTTTTGTAATGTGTAAGGCCTTATTTAGTATAGGTAATGTTATTTTTATTTTTGTAAAGTGGAGAAATATATATAATTTGCAGTAAGAAATGTTTAGTCGTTCAAAACATTGTTTATGTATTATAAAATGTATGTTTGTATTTATTGTGTGTTATAAATGTTAGGAAAATATATAATATATTTTGTAAATTTATATAAACAATATTTGAATAATTATGATTAGTATGACTCAATTTAAAATAATAAAGTGATTTATTCAAGGAAATAGTAATGTCGATATTTTAAAAAATCGATCAATTTGCTATCTATATTTTTGTATTCGATATTTTGACAGTTTTTCATTTAAATATGTGATTATCGATGTTTTAGAAGTTGATATTGTTGTTAGTCGATATTGTTGTAGTCGTTGTTTTTTTTAGTCGATATTGTGGTTTCGATATTTTTGTGGTTTGTTGTTTAAGTATAGGCAATCGATAATTTTGTTGTCGATAATTTGTCATCGATATTTTGTCCACTCGATATTCGGTCTGTCGAGGTTATGTCAGTGATCCGGGACAAAGGGCACATCTGGCACCTACTGTGCTGGATGGGCCATTGGGTGGACACTGTATATCCCTTCTGCACTCTAGCCAGAGGTTCAGTATACAGCAGCCTTATCCACTTTAATATGGTGGCACCCCACCCCATTTTTCCAAGCACTACAAACTGATACGGCCAGAGTAACATATCAAACGCCTTTTCAGTATCAGTAGATAGTATGACCAATGGTGTCTTGCCCGGAGGCACTTTATCCATAACATGAAACAGCCGGCGCATATGAAAAGGCGTATTCTGACTCTGGATAAACTCGCATTGGTCCAGATCGACCAAAACCTACAGCAGGTCCTGAACCCTATTGTGCAAAAGCTTGGCTAGAAACTTACTCACAGTGTTAGTGAGAGAGAGCATCCGATACAAATGTGTTTCTGTAAGATCGCACCCCTGTTTTGATTGAAACCTTGTTGCTTGTGGCATAAAATACTCTGCTCTAACAATGCTCCTTAAAAATTAATCCTTGGACGCAAAAGTTGCAAATAATTTTAGGCCAATTACATGCTTTCCCCAGTTGGCTATGGTCGTACAAAATGTTATAGTAAATCAACCATAACTTAACTACAGCAATTGCAAAACAGAAAAAAACTGCTAGGTAAATATATATGGTACATAAACCACTTTCCTTAATGTCTAGGAAAATGTGTTAAAATGCCAACAGTCAGTGGTGTAGATATCAATAGTGAAGGAGGCTCAGTGTTGCCAGGGCCCAGGGAACTGGGGGCCACAATTCATTGCACACATGATGTCAATGCTATGTTGCTGCTGACAGTGACTCCCCCTGCTGATTATTTTAGATCTCCCTGCTGCCTTTGAGACTTAAAGCATGATTTGTTGGCCTATCTTGATTGAGTTAATTGTGTCTCAGGAAGGGCCCTTGTTCCTTTCTAAAGGGCAGGAAACAGCTGGTCAAGCTGAGGAATTTTGTATCTCGTTCATTGGTGTTTGACATCAGTCCCCCCAAGGATCCTCTTTCTCCCCACTGCTTTTTAGTATCCTTCTTGTGAGTCTTCTCTAAGAATGTGTTTCCATTCATATGCAATTCAATTTATCTGTGGGTTAGTGGTCTAGCAGCAGTTTTGCATTATATCAGAGGGCTGTTTACTAACCGCGAAATGGCTTGGTCCCAGCAACCTTAGTCACGTAGGAGCATAAAAACCTTTGTGAGTCGGGTACTATGTGCACAGAAATTCCCCATTCAGACTAACTATCTATTAAACATTTCTGAACTGTTCCTGTATGTGCATACCAATTATCAGAAAAAGGGAAGCATGAATTCAAAGATTCCAGATTAGTACAACAATTTGACAACAGAGTGGATATCCTGGAGTCAATATCTTTGCAGGTGCGTCAATACTTTTGCTGGTCAATATATTTCATTCGATATTGTGGTATGAGACCTCATACAGTAAACCTAGCTCTAACCTCTTGGATGATACCCATCATAGGATTATTTCCAAAAGCCTTAGCAGTCTTAGTGCAATTCTTGTAATCATTGCCAGTGTCTTAAATGGTGCGGCAGTAGCAAATAATGATTGTTTTATGTACTAGCCTAATGCTGTTAACCCTTTAAGACATGTTCGTCCTCTGTCTGTAAACCTATTGATGATTGACTTCCTCTTTCACAGGTTAATGACTCACTCAACTATGATTCTACAACTATGTCATTGATGAAGTTTCAATATTCAGTTGACATTGTGGTTAAAGATGGTGGGATCCCACCAAGGAGTGGTAAGTGTACTCATGAATACCTACACAACACAAAAGGTCAATAGTGTAAACAATAAGTTGCCTGTTACGTAGATTGGCTGTTCATTCAATAGTTTAAGTAGTACTTTAACCCACCAACTGTGTCTCACAGTTTTGGTTGACTCTGTCACTGATAGCAATGCTTGTTGCTATTGTGAGCCCTCATTTTCTCCCTCATCGCCATTTGTAGCTGTATGTACTTCCAATCATTCCCACTACCCCAGGAAAGTCTCCACCTGCTACTGTCATCTGGAAAAACCATGCAGCATCACCCCTGATTCTGTGATTCCAAGGGCTATCTGGTACCTCTTCACTCTTCTCTCTAGCTCTTTTACTTCCTGATACTCCATTACATTGCCAGGAGAGTCATGTCATGTGTTGATGCAACCGCCAGTGAGCCTCACTCACCTGCTGCAAGTTGATGGCCCATGGAGTAGCTGCAGAGACGGGGTGCCAAACTGGTGCCAACACTCCTAGTGTGACCCACCACGTTGCACTCCCATTCTCCATTATACACTTCTTTGGATGTTAGACCTTTCCTTCCAAATGCCATCCGGAGACCTCCTATTGATCCCCTGTCTGTAGCTGGTCAATGATGCAACATAAGCAGACCAAAATTGCCTTGCCCCTTGCCTATGATATTTTATCAATACATTCTTCTGAGCTCCCAGATGGTCCATCTCACTGCCACTGGACCACCTCTCGGCTCCAGTGCCTGATTGAGTGTACACTACTTGTCCCTGGAACCCATATCCCCAAAAAGATCCTCTCCACTCCTCCCTCCCCACGCTCATCAAAGTGCCTCACCTGATGTCCTGGGTCTCTAACTCATACGACCTTAGTGAGGCCCAGTGACATGTGCTAGCAGTCTAACATTGGGTGCTCCCACCTGAGAGCTGCAAGAATAGTATGGTGGACAAGTGGCCATGGAGTCCTCAGCAGCATAGTCCTGATGCACTGTCCCTCCTTGCTACCATTGGGCTGCATAATCTCCCATCCATCAGGATTGTGCCTCTCTCTATCTCCAGCCTCCTTATCTAGTCATCACAGGGACAGGATAGGATGGGGTAGAGAGGAGTCTGTCATTCCAGAGCCCTCCTGGGCAGTCCAGGCAGGTGGCGCTTTGTCTGCTGTGTTGTTCCATTCTGTGCTATTTCACCACTAATCACCATGTTGGGATTTGTGAGGATGCAATCTGGAAAATACACTGTTTTCCTTTTGCACCCTCTTACCCAGGATTGTGGACTGGTCAGGAGATGTGGTAGTTCAGAGATTCTTTCTCCCCTCACGGTCAGGGCAGATGGTGCATAACACCAACCAGTCCCTCATGTGGGAGGAATGCCTGTCCTCCTACACCATACAACTGCTGTCAATTGGTGTGGTGCTGGAAAAGTGCATCTCACAGGTTGCACCGTGTTTGTCTGACTTGCAAGGTGGGTGAGGTTTCAGTTTGTATATGTAGCCTACACCTTTGCCACCTTGTTATCCTCTTGTCTTCTCTCCTCACTGTCTCTTTGGGGGCTGGTATGTTGGTGGGCCCACATTGGCTTTGAGCTCCTGAAGACCCCTATTATGTATTCTCACAATTTCCTGACCAACTCCTCATTTGATGTATTCTTCAACTGTGAGAAAAGGTCGAACGCGCACTATCCCTTTGTATGTTTTGAGTTTTTTTGTTTTTTTTGCGTGCCTCCGGGGTTTCACTCTCTGGTCCGTAGTGTGAGAAGAATATTTACCAAGTAGCGTCTCCTAGTTAGGTGACGTCCCCCTGAGCACAGCTTAGAGCCCACATTGGGTTTAAGTTTGAAGGACCAGTATACAGTCCTTTGATGAAAAGTGACACACTTATACTGTCATCATTCTTTTATATGATATTGTTTATTCATATCACAAGTTCAGCGAGCTTTGGTGAACTTCAGAACGTGCGGCGTTTCACCGCATATATGTCCCCTGACGAAGGTCTGTTATGGACCGAAATGCATTGGGCAAAGTTCACCAAAATATTTGATTAATGCTACGAATATCCATTGGAATATTCTTGTGATATGAATAAACAATATCATATATAAGAATAAATACAGTATATGTGTGTTACTTTTCATCATAGGACTGTATACTGATCCTTTAAACTTAAACCCTTTGCAGGCTCTAAGCTGTGCTCAGGGGGACGTCACCTGACTAGGAGACGCTACTTGGTAAGTATTCTTCAACTGTGCCAAATCCAGCTGCATCCTGCACCCTAGCCATTCCTGTGTTGCCTCCACTTTTCAAAGTTGGTCAGATCCTGGAAGGCTCACCATCCACTCCCATTGACTCAGGAAGTGTTATGGTCTAATGGCTGAAACTCCGGTTAAAACACTTGGAGATAAAGATTTGAAGTCTTCCTATCACAAAGAGACCTATATTCAAAGCGTTCTATCTTTACATGCCTTAATGACCAAAGGGTGTGGTACCATAATATCAAGGTTTTAATATTGACCAGCACATACATCGACTCTACAATATCAACTTATTGTCAAGGAAAGTAGATCTGAATTTAGAATAGTAAGCCTATCATTTCCTATATATGGTTACCCTAGCCTAGAAGATAAGTTGGAAGCCTAAAAAATAGATACAGCACACTATCATATATAATTTATGATCAATGGATTCTCCCATTCATCCCTGATTTTCCTCACTGATTTTCCTCACTGTCCCTGCCTGCAAATCTAACCATTTCAGGATCAGTAGCCTAATGTTCAATTAGTGACTTAAAGCCTCATTTATATTTTAGTGTCAGCACGTCCTCTGCCAGGGTGATGCAGAAATTACTGAGTCGCCCTGAAGGAGGAGCTGACCACCAAATTTTTAAATACTGGTAGCCATTAAGGCGGTTCGGGTCAGTATAATATAACTTTGGCAGATAGCTCCGTCTAATATGACAGAGCCGTACATCAAAGATAATTTTGTTTTCATTTTAAAACATTTAATCCAAAGGCGGGACCTCGTTTTTAAAAATAAAAAAAACTACTCTCCACTATTGTCAAACTATGGTCAGTCAGATTTTAAATCGGGCAGGGGGACCATAGCGTTGGTGGGTAGGGAACTCCGTCACTATTGCAAAGGAGTTCTCTCTCCGCCAAAATCTAAATGGAGCCCTTAATTTTTAATCTTGCTGCTTGGTAGACATGGAGCATTTAAATTGGGATTCCAGAGATAGATGTTTATAATCTAGGGTTTGGTTCTGGACCATGTGTTAGGTCGGTCTGGACACTGCATTTTCTCTCCCTGTTCATTCATTCTCTACATGCTATTCTATGTAATACACAGAGGACAGGGACCCCGCATAAAACAAGCTCATAGTTAACTGCCCCTAGAATGGAGGCATAATCCATAATCCATACATGCTTTCACTCATACTACACCGAGGAGATGCCTATATTTATAAAATCAATACAACAATTTTACAAATTCCCATGAAAGATCATATAACCTTGCAAACATCTTTTTCCAAAAATAAAAGTTTGCCTTGCCACCAGATGGATGCCCTACACTGAAACAAAAACAGTAGTAATCTGTCTGTTTTGAAAACCTTTTGAATGCAGATCCGAAAACAGAGTGTGATTGTATATTTCCTTCTCAGGTCAACCTCATTTTTTTTCTTTCAATTTAGAGTAGGAAAGTGTTACCCTACTCTTGAGTGACCTTGGTCTCTCCATGTACATACTGTGACCTTCAGGCTGCAGAAATGTCTGCCACTCTGCTAACAAGTTATATCATGCAATGTCACATGCTTACCAAGAAAGCATTTCTTTGTATGAACATGTTTCTCATCTTCAGGTTCCTATACACGTTTAAGAAAGGAAAACATGTAATTACATTGTCTGTCTGATTTGGTAATATCCTAGTGCCTTATTTAGAGTTTGGCAGACTGGATGCTCTGAAAAGATGGTAGATATTTGGTCTGCTGTTCTATAAGTGCCACAGTTTGCAATGCACTGATAATAGGGTGGATGGACACCTGCCATGTTTGTGATGGACCTGCTATATTATAAAAAAAGGCGCTTAGTTTATGACATAAATACTGTATGCATTTTTTTTTCCAGTGACTGTGCCTGTGAGGATTACTGTCTCTCCAGTGAATGAATTCTCACCTGAGTTCCAGAAGCCATTCTCATTCTTTGTTTTAGAAAACAGTGCTTCTGGTGTTCTGGTAGGAACAGTCGTAGCCACTGATCAGGACTGGCCACTGAATAGCATCCAGTACAGCATTGTGGGTGGGAACAACCAGAAGTTATTCTACATTGACTCCAGCAGTGGTAAGTCTTTCTGTTGCAAAGATGTCAGGGGTGTGACCATGATCCAATTGAAGGTAGCCAGCCATGTTAGAAATATAGAGGTTTGATTCAGAGCTATGTGTACACTATAAAATGAAATAAAACTGAGATGCTATCAGGAAAATACAAGTTCTGAGTGTAATATCATAGTATAAAATTAAAGCAAGTTCAGCAGGCAGCGTCCTAGTTGTAAGCAGTTGCTCATAGCATAGAAAGAGTATTGGCCCTAGGGTGTCTCAATTTCAAATTGTTTTCATCTACTATTAGTAAAATTCATAGCATCTGATATTAATGAGGTGAAAGTTTAATTGCTAAAACTCCATGGGTGGTGATACCATTTGTATGTTTTTGAGAGTTAATATCACAATTGTGAAAAGAGGGAGAAAGAGCTGTATATTCGCACTGTTTTAAAAGGGATTCTAATACTATGTATTTGGATTTATTACAAAAATGCAAAGCTGTACTGCAGCAGAAGGTGCAAAAACAGTTTGGACACTTCTCATTCCTTATATTATTTCATAGCCCATGAATTGAAGGGCATTTCCAGCGATGAGATATATAATTAAAGATACGGGTACAATTTTCACAGTGAATCTTTGGATAAAGAAATACTACTGGTCTCCAAGATACATGGCTGATAAATAGATTAAAAAAACAGACATCGTTGGATAAAATAGGCAAAAGGTAGACCAACTTAGTGGTATGTTCCTTCCCGCTCTTTGAGATCTGGAGGTCAAGCCCTCGCCGTGGTCCCTCGATACAGGCTGTGTCGGGTTGGTGGCCGTTCTTTCCGGGTCAGGGCGGCTGAGCTTTGGAACTCCCTTCCAGTGGACCTGCGGCTTTTAGATGATCTTCTGGCTTTCCGTAAAGCTTTGAAAACTTTCCTTTTTTAAATGCCCTTCCTGTTTCTGTGTTGTGTTTCCGGTAACTGTTGCACATTTCCTGCCATGCGCCAGGACGCCCCTTAGCTGGGGCAGCTGTGCGCAATATAAATGTGCATAACATAACATAACATAACATAACGCCTAGGACTTCCGAACACTAGCTTCAAGGCTCATGAAGGGAACGGCCAGAGGAGAAAGTAAACAGGTCTCCAAGAGCTATTGAAGCTTTTCAAGTCTTGCCTAGGCAGCGCATGCACTTTCTCTTTCGAGACATGCTGTATCTAGAATGTGGGCTTGAAGCACCTCCCATCCTTTCCATTTGTTCCTGTTACTGGCATTCATAAATGTCTGCTTTGTTGGGTGAATATGCTTAATTAGACCTGCCTTTTGGTGTTCCGGACCCTCCCAGAAGACTGCCCTGTTACATGTGGTCTTACTCTTCTTTTATTATACGTTCCTTTGTGCGCACAATTTTTGTTTGTTGGGGTCTGCCTCGGGCTTATGTATCAGCACAGCACCCGCTTCACAGATGCCGCCCTTGCATTTACCAACCAGTAGCATGTGTAAACAACCTTTTTTTTGTTTTGTCTTCATGCATGTTCATGCACTTCCTTTTATTAGCACAGTGTCCCTTCACGGCCGCCCCACTTCATCTTTAACCATGGCAGGCACTTCAGGAGGCTGCACGCATTTCTTTTTTACTACACGCGCCCGCATGTTACATTTTTTATTATAATCAGGGTGACTGCTGCCACTCTTTATTATTATATTCAGCCGACTCCCATGGCGCTTTATGTTTAAGTTCGGGGGCCGCATGCCTTTTATTTTGTCATCTGTTAGCTATGATTTAGCTATTTTCTTTGTGCTGCCTGTAACATAAATATGCGGGAGGGAAACCGCTATTTTTGAGTGATTATCAACATTACACTAGTGTCCAACGTGGCGCGGGGGCAGGTTGTGTCCCCGTGAGGGAGGACAGGCGTTAATCCCAGCCTCCACAACCTCTTTGCGATCCTGCACTGGAGGCTGCCCACAAATGCTGACAGACTTACCCATGGGGGTTTTCAGGTTATCAAAAGTTACAGTTGCTTATGTTTGAACCACATCCCTTCTTCCAGACACAAATGGTTTGCTTTTCAATCTCACACATCCGTTAGTGCTATACACATAAATCTCTGACTACGGGCACCTCAATAGTACAAGGAAGGAATCTTGCATTTACAATTGAGGCTTAAAAAGCACACAGCGTACTGTCTTTTTCCTAGAACTGTAAGCGGCGATGCGAGAAGTGCTTTATAGGGTACTTCTGGATATGTAGTGACAACTCCCGAGCACCTAACTTGTGCACACCTCATATGATTTTAAAAAGATAACAGTCTCTTGTGTTTGTGATCTCACCTTTTTAGATTGCCTGCTGTAGCATACTACAGAAGCAGAAAATGGCAACATGGATTGCTAATTGTCATCATTTATCGCACATGAAGTTCACTAATGTTTGAAAGTGAAAATTACACATTTCAAACTGGGAGGAAGAGCACTGTATACCGGTGAAACTGGTGACTGCATTTCAAAACAGAAATAACTGGTATTAGGTCACTGACATGGAAGAGGGACTCCAGCTTCAAGACCTCAAACTTAGAAGACGGATTGCTTCAGGACTGTCATAACAATGGGCTGTTGCTTTCCCAACCCATTATGGCTGCTGGTGCTGTTAACACTTTTATACTGCCTCACGTGTCTTCCGATCAATTCAGCACGGCAGGGCACAGCAGGGCTGTGGTTATTGGCGAGGGGAAATTACGGCATTAGATAGTGGACCCTAATGAGCTGAAATTTACACGGTCGGTGACTGTTCGTTCAGAGGAAAGCGAAAGCCTGACATTAAATCAGAAATGCAAACAGGAAACTGCATTTTGAGGTCAAGCCTAGGCAGCGCGCATGCATTGTCTTCAAGACATGCATCTGCATAAATTCATATTTGCTGTGTTGTAAAAGCTAAACTTGGAATGCGTTCCCTCACTCACGTCTCCAATGTTGTTACCACCTGTGTTCTGCTTGTATACAGAGTATTTAGTCTTATTTGAACATATGGTAAATCTCGAAATAATTATAGTTTTTGTTCACCTTGCACGTGATTGTTGAAGCGTTAACACTTAAGGAGTCATATATATGTGTTGCATCTGGTAAACATCCTCCCCTGCTTTCTCCCTCCTTTACTAGTGATTTTCTTTTATGTGAAAAGCCGTTGCTTCAATCTCCTATTTAAGGCATAACCCAGTATGATAATTGTTGCGAGCTCATCCACTCGATTGGTGCCTTGTGCTCTCCAGTCAACCTTCTTTTGCATTTGTTTGCTTTTCCTTTAGTGACAGTCTGTTGTGCTCTGGTCCCGCAGCTTCTGCGGACAGCACAACATATAGAAGCGTACTCCCAGGTCTGTTGTCTTTGCTGGAAGGGAGTGTTGCCTAAGTAACGGCATATAAAAATGAAATGTACGCACCGCTGTTCAGTGGTGTGTTATTTCTATTCTACCTACTGATAGCAGGAGGCATATAAAGATGAAATGTATGCACCGCTGTTCAGTGGTGTGTTATTTCTATTCTACCTACTGATAGCAGGAGGCATATAAAGATGAAATGTATGCACCGCTGTTCAGTGGTGTGTTATTTCTCTTCTACCTACCTGGTGGCACCTGGTGGTACAGCACCCAGTATAATGTGCTGTACGGCTAAACACTTATAAGTTCCCATTGGCAACACCTATTGGCTATGCCAATGCTTGTTTTTTTACTGTCAGTAGTTTCCATTCCTTGCTCTCACGCAAACCCATAATATGATAGCAGGATGCTGTAGAGGTGCTTAGGGTGGTAGAAGGGGTCAACGTGCTAGCATTGGCGTTCAAAGGGCACGTAATGTCAATGACACGTGATGTCACTTGTGCTTGCACTGTGGTAAACTGACGTCCAAGGGCATACGCAATTGAGGAGGTGGTATTGAACAAGGTAACTTGTACAGGAGTCTTGCAAATGCGACTAGTCGAGAAACTCTTGACTGAGTCTGAAATTAAAGTTTGGAGCTGGAATCCTAATCAGTGAACCGAGTTGTCCCTCAAAGTCATGCATAAGTGTTTCTTATGTGACAGGAAAATAATTACTTGAGAAAACACTAGAGGGCGCCACCCATTCCCACAATTCTGCTCTTCACTGTCCAGCACTATTCATGAAATATAGAAATTTTAAGAGCACTATCTCGTCAAGCCCTGCAAACACTGAAGTGGAATATCATTTCAGAGTCATGTCCTATTTCATGAGACCATGCATGGGAACAGATGCTATTTACGGATGGAGTTTACTTATGCTTGCGCTAAGTTCCATGATCACAATTAAGGATTTTGCTTATGAATGATTGCAGGGAATCTATATGGAAGGACACCACTTGACCGGGAGATATCAAGCAGCTATTCACTCCAAATTCAGGCAGTGGATCAGAACCAAGACGTAAATCCTGCCAATAGCAAGACGTCTACAAAGATGTTTACTGTCAATGTAGAGGTAAGAGAAAAAGTGACTTTTGATGACTTATAACCCACAAAAAAATAACAATGGAATGTGGCATGCAGAAGAAATTAATCAGTGATTGACTCATTCTGGCAATTTTGCAGTTGCTATAGGACTCACCGGTTGAATATTACATCATGGTAAAGATGACATGGCCTGCTTTCTGAATTTACCAAGAAATGTCATGGGAGGGCATTTGGGTACATGTATCATTTATTTAGCAGATTATTAGTTCTGGCTTGACGGTCCAGTGGTCTCACATAGCGCTAGCTTTGGCACCACCCATAGGAGTTTTACCCTCTCACCACATACTATTGGCTGCTTAACATACCATTTTGCCTTCTATCGAGTGCCTGCATTGCAGTGCATTAAGGAGTATTTTACATCTCAAAAGGACGCAGAACCAGCACACATTAGATTCTTTATTTCATTACAAGAATCCTACATTTAAAAGACAATAGGGCATGCCGTTTTAACAATGTGTATAGTCAGTGTTGGTAATATGGACAACAGACCAAATTAAGCTGAATTTCATCATTGACGAACAGTTGACTGGGGTGTGAACCCTGGTCAAACAACAGCCACAATACTTGCATAGTGAACCACAAAGATGGACTAAATTTACCTGTGCTTAACCCTTGGTAGCATGGCACAAAAAAGGAGTCAAGCTTAACCTTGAGGCAATGTGTAAAGTAGTTATGCAGTACACAAACAGTAATAAGGTGAAAACAAACCACACAACAAATCCCATACCAATTTAAACAATAGAGTACATTTTAATAATTTATTTAAGACCAAAACGACAAAAATCGAACAAGTAGAACCAGAGTTATGAATTTGTATAGTTGTTAGTAAAAACTAGCACCTAAAAAAATCAAAGCACCAACCGCAGACATCTAGTCGCACGTGACCGGGTCAAAAAATATAGCCGTTCGGATATGCAAAGTGGATTGAGCCTGGCCAGCGCTTATCTTCGGACATAGAAGAATTTTGAGAAACATTGTTCTGCTGAGCTATATGTGGGGCAAGGCTGCAGGAGGTGTCTGTGGAGGGAGCAATATGAAGGTCCACCTGTCTGATTTTGGACCTTCAGTTTAGCCACAGCGCAGACTACTCTCTACATGGCTACATGTCTGCCTGCCCAATGCAGATGGGCGGACATGTAGTCATTTTATACTGTTTCTTACTGCCAGGTTAAATCATTATAATGCTACCTCCACCATGGCAAAAGACTTCCATGGTGAGGAGAGCATTATATTGGTGGTCTTTAAATATCTGGCATGCGGTCCTTACACCAGGGAAATGGAGTAATTTACTCCGTTGCCCTGGCAGACCCATGGGCCATCCTCCAAAAATTAAATCACGCCTTTAGTCTCTGTAATGAAAGTGAAACATCTCCAGTGGGACAAGGCAGAGGGCTGTAACTGAAGACAGTTCCACAAAGGTGGATAGCACTTTGGCGAAGGACTACAGAAACTGATTTGGTGCTATGGAGGAGAGCAAAGTGGGAGAAGCCGGTAACTCAATCCGACCGGCGAGCAGGTTGGTCTTGGTCTCCTCCTGGTTCTCAGAGCAGATTTTAGCCAACAATGTTCTAAGTCCCCACTTTTCAGTTTTGGCAATCTGGTCACCTTCAACACCACTTCCAAGGGCCCAGCACTAGTGGGACACCACTTGGAGGGTCAGGACTCACTCAGGTTGGTTTCAGGTCTGGGTCCAAGGTGACGGGTGCCTTCTGCTCCCTGAGGCCCAGATCAGGAGGCCAGCAAACTGGCCCTTTGCAGTCACTCTGGTGGTCCTGGGTACACGTTGCAGGTCCAGTCCTTCTTCCCCAGGCAAGAGGGCATCAATTCACCAAGGCAGCAGCAGGCCACAGGCCAGCAGAGTGCAGTCCTTTCAACAGCACCACAGTCTCTCCTGGCAGGGTATCCTCAGGTCCAGAAGTGTACTGAAAAGTTGATGTCTGAGGCCCCTTTTTATACCCTGGTACCCTCCTTCTGGAAGAAGGGAGAAGCTTCTAGACAGTGGTTTAAAGTGAATAGAATTCCCTGACTCCCCTGTCCTGGCTCCAAGCTGGCTGGAGTTGATATATCCTTTGTGCGAGGGCAGATCACTCCCTATTAAGGAGCAATTGGGGCTGTGCTCAGCATCTAGCCCTCATCCTGTCAGCAGATAGCTGATTAAGGCACATTTAATCCCTCTAATGTGTGACTGACTGGGAGGAATTCACAAGTTTAACTGTCACTTACACCCAGTCATGTGACCCAAGACAGGCCGCAGGCACAAAAGGGCCAAGGGCAGACACATGCCAACCTTATAAAACTAAAGAGGACAATTGATGGACAGAATGCAGAACAATGTTATACATTCACCCCAGTACAGAGATCTGGGCCTAAATCCATCGTTTTTTTGCTCACCATGCCATTTCAGTTTTGATCCAGCCATATGCAAATCAGTCTTGATCGTGCGCCCAATGAAAACAGTCCAGCCCGAACTGCCAGGCCAGGTCCTCCATGGAATGAAAACAAGCATCCTAGGACCGGTTTCGGGCTTACAGCCCTCATCAGCCAGAATAGCTTGACTCCAGTGGCATGGAGAGCACGGGACCCACGTCTGGGCATACCCGTCCCACTCGGGGTGACAAATACCAAAAGAACAATTGATGGACAGAATGCAGAACAATGCCATACATTCACCCCAGTACAGAGATCTGGGCCTAAATGGCGTCTACTCCTTTGGAATCAAAGAGCAAGTCTGCCTCTCTATTTTCCCAAAGAAGAAGAAATTCTAAAATGGATGAATGTTACATAAGATATAAATAGGCTATGCCTTAAATTTGAAATATCTAACAACCCTAGAATCTCCCTTTCCTGGAACAAATGTTACAGCAAATTCTAAGAAAAAGTTCTGATATCTGATACAAACTTTAAAGGGCCCCATCAGCTTCTGCACTGACAATTTGAAGTGGATTTGAGTTTGAGTTGCAGTGTGTGATGGTATGCAGTCCCTTCCAGAGCATTAGCGCTTAGAATGGGAAGTAAAAGTTTCATATCATAGTACTGGCTGGAGTTCGTGGGTACTGCTGATATCGCTAACTCTGTGATCGCATCTTACAAAAAACAATGGCGACAACAAGAAGCTTTAAAATATGCCAGATAAATTCACCAAGTTCAGCCATAATTAAGCAGTGGTCAAAACCTCCTTAACTAACAGGAATGGTTACGACTTGAGCTGAAACTAGGTTTTGTCGAACAGATCACCTACATTTCTTTATTTTGGTAGCCCTTTTCCTCATCCAGTCGATTAATATTGGCTTTGCTTTCAAATACTCACAGAATATTGAATACATGTAAATATGTCCAAATAGAATGTAAACAAACAATCCTTATTTCTGCATTTTTCCTAATGTTGACCCTTACTGTGGTTACCAGTCCTCTCATAACCTTTCCATTGAGTTTTGGAGTCCTCTTCTGGCTGATATTGGTGTTGTTACTGGGAGCGGCTTGAGGTTGCCTAGTTTAAATATTTAATATTTTCAAAGATCCCTACTTCAGATCAAGTCCTTGTAAAAACAGGGGTACCTGGTGTGGTGATTAGTACTTCCTGTTTTACAATTACACACATTAAACTTCAATATGATTAACTTATTTTCCCCCTAGCCCTTTGTTTATCTCCTATTCCAGCACCAGTCCTGAAGCTACACTGTTACATGCTCACCCTAACCACCTTCTCGATCCATGCATTCACCAGTTTAAACTGATGACTACCAAAGATCCATACAAGCTGTCCCATAAAATCTCAAGTGTTGCAAAAGTGAATATATGAGTAATAAATTCCCTATCTTTCCTTTCAAATAGGGATCCAACCCCCAGATGCATCAAAGTTATGTTTTGCGAGTCCTTAATAGCGAATTTTAAGGATTCGCTATTAAAGACTCACAAAACGGGATGCATGTAGGAATCGCAATGTTATATGTGATTCCCACTGATTCCTTATTTGCGATTCGCTAATTGCTAATCACAAATAAGGAATGGGGAGTCATTCCTTATTTGCGATTAGCAATTAGCGAATCGCAAATGTGCCGCAATTTCAAGGGTGCCAGGGTGTCCAAAGGACACCCTGTTGCACCCCTGAAATGGTAATGTTCACTGGTGTTGCGCACACACATGTCCCAAGGACATGTGTGTGTGTAACATACAACTTAGAAAAATGCACTAAAGTGCATATTTCTAAGTTTTTGCTATTTACCACGTAGTTTGAATTCGCGGTAAATAGCGACCCCAGATTGCGAATTCGCAATCTTGGAATGGTTCATGCATTCCATTTAAGGAACCGCAAATTGCGATTCCTTAAATGCAAACGCAATTTGAGAACTCGCAATTGTTTGCGAATTCTTAAAATGCAAGTGCATGAACCCTTGATGCATCTCAAATGCCATTTTTGTGGGCGCAAACGGCCGAATTTTGTGATTCGCACCGTTTGTGCTCGCAAAAATGCTTGATGCATCTACCTGTATGTGCTTAAGAGTTCTTCTATTTCTCCCCATCTCTGCAGGATGTGAACGACAACCCCCCTGTCTGTAACCCTGCGTACTATGAGCAGACCATCTATTCCACTTTGGGCAACAATGTTCCTGTTACCACAGTCATGTGCACAGATGTGGATGCTACTGCTAACCTCCAGTACTCGATAACGAACGGTAATTTCACTTCCTCACCACCTTGATTATTTAATTGGGATTGAATGAGGCATCTCTGATGAGGATAGTTTAGATGTTAAGAAAATCCTTAGAAGGTAAGGAATGATGTGTGAAGACAGAAAGTGGAGATTCTGCAGAAGCACACTTGTAGAGATTGGTCTGCAATGAATCCGACAGATGTTCACAAACAGTAAATCATAATTCAGTGTTCCTGCTTTGTGTAAAAACAGGTAACGTGAATAACCGATTCTTCATGAATGGGAATCAGGTGAGGTCGAGGAACCTATTCTCATTTGATCCTTTCGCTCTCCTGGATCCCACAAGCTTCGACCTCCAGATTGAAGTTACAGATTTCCGATTCACAAGGATGGTGCTTGTCCGGGTTCACGTGGTGCCCTGGACCACCACAGCCCCCACAACAAAAAGAGTGAGCCAGGTAAGTAACTGGACTCCAACTATTATTTGCTTATGGTGTTGTTTTTGCTGCTTTTTCGTCATCCACTTTTGCTGCTTCTGGTGTTAGTGGTACTTATGCTATCTCTGCTTCTGTTGAAGTTGCTGTTGTTTTTATGGCTACATTTGCTTTTGCTCTTGTTTGTATTAGCAAGTTTGCAGCTGTGGTTACTGTTTTTGCTGAGCAGAGCCAGTCATTGGGTCATATGCAGCCTTGTTAAAGCACCTGCCTAAAGACACATGCTGTGTTGTGCTGTGTTAAATGAACAGAGAATTGTGCTGCACGTGTTTTCATTACATTGTTGAAAGATACATGTGCCAAGCATGAGCATAAAGTAGAAAAGTGCAGCTACACTTCAGTGGATGGCTGCCACCTCCTTAGCTGTCCCACAAGTAGCAGGAAAAGCGGAAACCTCCATTTTAAATAGTGGAAACAGTCTCTGATGTCCTGAAATTTATATAATGTGAATGTCTTCCTGTACAGTTCATCTTGTCTGTTTTTCTTGTACTCTGGAATCTTATGAAATCTTTTGAAAAATTCATTTTGGGTTCATGAACTATACTTTAAAATAAAAAGCAGTGTCATACTAGAGAAGCATTTTATCAATGTGTAAGCAAGTGAATGCAAAATTAACAGAAAGAGAAAATATACATCGCTGTCAAACTGAATTGATAAAAAAAATCCAAACTTTTAAGGAAGGCCTCTTTAAGCAGAATGCGGCCCTGGTTTCTGTTACTTATTCACAGTGGCAGGGCCAGTTTTGTTCCCAAGAAGTCAGAACATGCAAATGGCATAATCTATAATGTGAAAAGGAATCGCCCCAGCCCAAGGACCTAAGTTCTGAAAAGTTAGAGTGCTGTGGGTTTTAATGCATGAAACGGTCCCCTTTCTTCCTGTGTGGAAAATGTGAATAGAAAACCATGAAACTTTAGGAATACCACCAGATGTGCTTTCAAGCTACCGGAATAGCTTAATGAATTAGGGTTACAGGAGATAAACACAAAATCCACTTTGCATAAAAAAAAATCTATATCTGGGACTTTATTAGATTAAGTGTCCTGTGGACTCAACAAGTGTGTCTGTGCCCAACTTCTGCATCCCTGGGGCACATTGGTATTACAAAAGTATCTGGAGACACCTATGCAGCTCCGTCTCTAATACAGATATCACTGGTGCACGTATTGCACCCATACTATCTTAAGGTGGTGTTCTTTTTTTTCATGGGGGCGTGGCCCCATGCAAATGAGGGGAAAATACTTTAGCTCTGATCCTGCGCTGTGTTAGGTTAGTGGGTGCAGAGGCAAAGAGCCTGCCACAAAGAGGTGGTAGACAGTCAGTGTACTGTCTGAGGGTGCTTCCCTAGAGGTGGCAAAGGGGGTCACAGTATCCCCCAGAAACCCACCTGCAGGTGGGTGCAGTCACTCATTACACCTACCCGTAGGTTGATCACTCTTCCTCTTTGAAGGTCAAGCCTGATGCCGTCTGCTATCTGAAAGACAGGATCACTGCTTTAAACAGCTGCTCTGCCTTTCACGAATCCACTGCCCACAGGGCAGCTGCAAGTTTGTGGCTGTCCTGGAGGCAACACAGTGTGTGTAAAAGTGTGCACTACCCCGGCCTACACACAGTGCAACTTGGTAAAAGTGCACCGTGGAGCTGTCTGGAGCAGCGAGCTCTTTCTATAATACAGCCCCAGGTGGATTAGTCTCATTCATTTGCCTCAGAGAAGGCCTACAGCGGTACAAAAGGGGGTGGTGATGGACGGAGCATCTGAACCAATCAAACACTCACACCCAGTCAAAAGATCTGGGTTTAATCCATCACCGTTCTTTAGCCCACTCTGCCACCCCAGTTCAGACATGGCTATATGCAAATCAGTCTGACCCTGTGCCTCATGGGAACAGTCCAGCCCGAACTGCCAAGCCATGCCTTCCCTGGACCGGAAACAAGCTTCCGAGGACCGGTTTCTGGCATTACAGCCGTCTTCAGCCCGGCTTGATTGAATCCAGTGGCAAAGTGAGCAAGGGACTCACGTCTGAGCATACCCTGCCACACTTGTGGCGGCCAAAAGCGGTACAAAAGGGGGTGGTGATGGACGGAGCATCTGAACCAATCAAACACTCACACCCAGTCAAAAGATCTGGGTTTAATCCATCACCGTTCTTTAGCCCACTCTGCCACCCCAGTTCAGACATGGCTATATGCAAATCAGTCTGACCCTGTGCCTCATGGGAACAGTCCAGCCCGAACTGCCAAGCCATGCCTTCCCTGGACCGGAAACAAGCTTCCGAGGACCGGTATCTGGCATTACAGCCGTCTTCAGCCCGGCTTGCTTGAATCCAGTGGCAAAGTGAGCAAGGGACTCACGTCTGAGCATACCCTGCCACACTTGTGGCGGCCAAAAACGGTACAAAAGGGGGTGGTGATGGACGGAGCCAGAAACCGGTCCTCGGAAGCTTGTTTCCGGTCCAGGGAAGGCATGGCTTGGCAGTTCGGGCTGGACTGTTCCCATGAGGCACAGGGTCAGACTGATTTGCATATAGCCATGTCTGAACTGGGGTGGCAGAGTGGGCTAAAGAACGGTGATGGATCAAACCCAGATCTTTTGACTGGGTGTGAGTGTTTGATTGGTTCAGATGCTCCGTCCATCACCACCCCCTTTTGTACCACTTTGGCCGCCATAAGTGTGGCAGGGTATGCGCAGACGTGAGTCCCTTGCTCACTTTGCCACTGGATTCAAGCGAGCCGGGCTGAAGACGGCTGTAATGCCAGAAACCGGTCCTCGGAAGCTTGTTTCCGGTCCAGGGAAGGCATGGCTTGGCAGTTCGGGCTGGACTGTTCCCATGAGGCACAGGGTCAGACTGATTTGCATATAGCCATGTCTGAACTGGGGTGGCAAAGTGGGCTAAAGAACGGTGATGGATCAAACCCAGATCTTTTGACTGGGTGTGAGTGTTTGATTGGTTCAGATGCTCCGTCCATCACCACCCCCTTTTGTACCGCTTTGGCCGCCATAAGTGTGGCAGGGTATGCTCAGACGTGAGTCCCCTGCTCACTTTGCCACTGGATTCAAGCAAGCCGGGCTGAAGACGGCTGTAATGCCAGAAACCGGTCCTCGGAAGCTTGTTTCCGGTCCAGGGAAGGCATGGCTTGGCAGTTCGGGCTGGACTGTTCCCATGAGGCACAGGGTCAGACTGATTTGCATATAGCCATGTCTGAACTGGGGTGGCAGAGTGGGCTAAAGAACGGTGATGGATCAAACCCAGATCTTTTGACTGGGTGTGAGTGTTTGATTGGTTCAGATGCTCCGTCCATCACCACCCCCTTTTGTACCGCTTTGGCCGCCATAAGTGTGGCAGGGTATGCTCAGACGTGAGTCCCTTGCTCACTTTTGCCACTGGATTCAAGCAAGCCGGGCTGAAGATGGCTGTAATGCCAGAAACTGGTCCTCCGAAGCTTGTTTCCGGTCCAGGGAAGGCATGGCTTGGCAGTTCGGGCTGGACTGTTCCCATGAGGCACAGGGTCAGACTGATTTGCATATAGCCATGTCTGAACTGGGGTGGCAGAGTGGGCTAAAGAACGGTGATGGATCAAACCTAGATCTTTTGACTGGGTGTGAGTGTCTGATTGGTTCAGATGCTCCGTCCATCACCACCCCCTTTTGTACCGCTTTGGCCGCCATAAGTGTGGCAGGGTATTCTCAGACGTGAGTCCCTTGCTCACTTTGCCACTGGATTCAAGCAAGCCGGGCTGAAGACGGCTGTAATGCCAGAAACTGGTCCTCCGAAGCTTGTTTCCGGCCCAGGGAAGGCATGGCTTGGCAGTTCGGGCTGGACTGTTCCCATGAGGCACAGGGTCAGACTGATTTGCATATAGCCATGTCTGAACTGGGGTGGCAGAGTGGGCTAAAGAACGGTGATGGATCAAACCTAGATCTTTTGACTGGGTGTGAGTGTCTGATTGGTTCAGATGCTCCGTCCATCACCACCCCCTTTTGTACCGCTTTGGCCGCCATAAGTGTGGCAGGGTATTCTCAGACGTGAGTCCCTTGCTCACTTTGCCACTGGATTCAAGCAAGCCGGGCTGAAGACGGCTGTAATACCAGAAACCGGTCCTCGGAAGCTTGTTTCCGGTCCAGGGAAGGCATGGCTTGGCAGTTCGGGCTGGACTGTTCCCATGAGGCACAGGGTCAGACTGATTTGCATATAGCCATGTCTGAACTGGGGTGGCAGAGTGGGCTAAAGAACGGTGATGGATCAAACCTAGATCTTTTGACTGGGTGTGAGTGTTTGATTGGTTCAGATGCTCCGTCCATCACCACCCCCTTTTGTACCGCTTTGGCCGCCATAAGTGTGGCAGGGTATGCTCAGACGTGAGTCCCTTGCTCACTTTGCCACTGGATTCAAGCAAGCCGGGCTGAAGACGGCTGTAATGCCAGAAACCGGTCCTCGCAAGCTTGTGTCCGGTCCAGGGAAGGCATGGCTTGGCAGTTCGGGCTGGACTGTTCCCATGAGGCACAGGGTCAGACTGATTTGCATATAGCCATGTCTGAACTGGGGTGGCAGAGTGGGCTAAAGAACGGTGATGGATCAAACCCAGATCTTTTGACTGGGTGTGAGTGTTTGATTGGTTCAGATGCTCCGTCCATCACCACCCCCTTTTTTACCGCTCAGAGAAGGCCTACATCAGAAGTTTTAACTTTTTGACTTCTGCAGAACCTCTCTGAATCACTACTGAAAAACCGGGGACCCACGCATAAGCAATTTCTACAATTTGAACAATAATTGGACTGGCCTTTTGTGATTGGTTCTAAAATAATAGCCCACATGCTGATCCTTTGAAAAGAACATATCTGGCATCACCAGAATGCTTAAAAATGCCAGCCCAATGCTTATTTTTACTACAAAGTTTTAAGCAAAATGCATAAACAGGTATAGATCACACAATAAAAAAATTATGAAATAAATTATTTTAAAAAGCACACATCTAAATTTTAATTTTAATGTAACGGAGCGTTTCAAAATTATTTACTTCTAAAAGAAAAGGCGATATGCGTGACTCAAGCTTATCACTTTACCTTTTTTGGCGTCTAGTGCATGCTCTCTCTGTCAGCGCAGACCAGTGCTTGAATTGGGGCCACCAACTGTCCACACTGGATTCTGTTTGGTATGGTTTTATTTTTTTACAACAAATGTTATTGAGATTTTACAACCAACGGGGCTGACCCCCCACAATCAATGTTCATACAGATCATAGGTTATAGGTACATAAGCTGCTGATGAGGGTAGCATTTGAGGATCAATACAACATTCGAACTAATAACCCCCCCACCTCCCCCCTCCCTTGCACCGTACTTCCCACTTGGAACACTATACAGGCGTATAAACATACAGATATATCTCCGCTGTTTGGTATGTTTGTGCTGCTCCCACAAATTAAGATTAGGACACTAACTTAATCTTTAGGTCCCAAATTTATATTCCTTCACATTTACACAACTTTTTGTTTTAAAAATCAGATTTCAATTTTGTTTGATTATGGTTTTTATACTTTATTAATCTGGTAATATGATTTAATTTTCAAAACAGTTGTGGACACCCTTAGTAGGTGTTGCGGACCCCAGGTTTAGAATTGCTGGCCTAAATCATCAGTTAATCTCTGCCCCCTCATGTTCAGGGATCAGGCAAACTTCCCACAGGATAATGTAGATACTCCCAGTACCTGCGCACTTGCTGTTGCTTTTTTGTTGCTGCAAATATAACATCTTGTTACAAAATATTAGAGCAATTTGTAGTGTGCAGGTAGACACTGATAGGTGAAACCTCACAATTGTGTCCAAGCAATGTAGAGCAGGAGGCCCAGCAATACTCAGGGCAGCTTCCCTGACGATGAGCTGAGACATGAAACGCACAGGGGCTGTGAAGGGAAAAGAGTTTAAGATCCATGGAGAATTAAAGAAATTTACATCATAAATATGAGTCAAACGCAGCCACGGCCCGTGCAGGTAAGAGCGGTCGGGAGGGGTGTAGGGGGATTTCGACAGACGACGATGACGATGTGGGAAAATGTATTATTTATTTATTTTTCCCTCGTGGTCATCTGTTGAATCCCTCCCAACCCAGCCCTACCGCTCTTACCTGCACAGGCCGCGGTTGGTCAAACGAAGGACCATAACGAATGGTTGATATTAAACAATGGAATCAAGGAACGCAAAGATTTCCTTTATTAGCGACTTTAAAAGAGCAGGATTCAAGTCTACATATTCGAGTTACATTGCAGTATCGTGGTGCCCAGCCTGTTGCTGAGCCCTCTGGCTTGACACTGTATAGATACAACTTATATACAGGCCTTTTTGTCTCTCGCTGGGGAAGATGAGACTTGGGCCACTTGGAATGCCATTTGTAGGGGCTAGTTTATGCACACCTCCGCCTGTGGATAAAGTTCCAGGGGTAAATTACAGATTGGGTTGCCAAGTTCCTTAAACAAAGGCATCAAGGCTCGAAGACTTGTGTTTCACTAATGTCCATGGGCCAGCATTGACCCTGGACAAAGGCAGGAGGCCTCTTCTAACTCACAGTGTGAGTGGACAGCTTTATTGTGTTTGCTCAGACATGCCTATAACTTGCTCTCCTCCTTCTTAATCCTTCACATTCGGGGCTGGCTTTAGGGCAGTGAGGCTGGTGCAGCTGCACTGGGCTCTGGCCTGTGGAGCGGGGTGCTGACCTTGGTGAGGGGGCGCTGTTTTTACAGTAACTTAAGATTGGAGAGATGAGAGGCATTTTGTGCCCGGTGATAGTGAGAGTATCCGAGGAGGCGGTCATGGAGTGTGGGGGCACCAAAAATGATTGTTGCATCGGGCACCACCAGCGCTAAAGACGGTCCATCACATCCATTTAACCATCAGAATCTAATCCAACCTCTAGACTTCTGAATTGGTGCTATGAGGCAAGCGCCGCCAAGCGACCATCTGCCAAAGCCTCTGGAAATGTAGTGGTCTGCTGTATTGGGCATTCCTGGGGCCGAATTACAGAAAGTGTTTCAGGTCAGAGCTGGCATTTGCGCCCGCTTCTTTCACCGTGGGAGCACCCTGATTATATAGAAGTGGCTTTAGATTCTTGCGTGGCGCCCTCTTTAATGTGGATCGCCCCTGCCCACATCTTGCATTGACTAATCATGGAGGGTGTTACTCATTTGCCTTTGCAGATGAGGGAACACCTTGCCTTTGTACTCATTTCATATTACAGATGTGGGAACTGAGGCAAAGAATCTGCCAGGATGTGCGCCACATAGAAGTGGTGCACAATCAGTGAATCCCCAATGGGCACCCTCAGGGAGGGAGGCACGATGGCAAACGGGACCCCCGGGAACTCTCCTGCTGGCTGATGTAATAATGCACTGCACCCGCCTGCAAGGGGATGCCTTTTCCTCTCTTCAGTGAGATCGAGCCTACTCTGAGATCTACACATTTTTTTGTAATCGGGTGTGCTGTCTCAGTCTGCACTGGGCACACCTAACTCATGGTGTGCTGCAGTGCAAACAAGGACAGTGGGTCTGATATGTAATTTTGGCATTGGAACATTTCCTAATCTCCAACAACCCTGGAGCTAACCCTGCTCCTGGTTGGCCTTCTATGGTTCTCTTCCCAGAAATGTTAACATGCTTCCACACTGCTTTGTCCACATACCCAATACCATCACTCGTCAAGCACCTTGTCAAGCAGTCCCACAGGCCATCTCAAACTTATCTTCACAGCCTCCTGTTGCTCCTACACACAACTTAGGCGTCCAATTCTCCTCTAGGCTGGGTCCTATTACACTGCTAGGAAGAAACCTTGTGATAGGGGAACCTTCCAAAAGCAGACCTGTCTGTGTCCTAGCACCACAATGATGTCTTACAAGAATAATGACTGACCTTGCATCTCGCCTCTACCGGTGATTCTTCCAGATAAAGACAGTCTTGAATCAGGTATGGTGATTTTCTTCTGCCATCCAATATCTTCAAGACCAAGATGTTGAAAAGCCATCAATGCATAAGTATACTTTAAAATACAGAATGCAATTAAAAAACACGTTGAAATGTCACATGTAAACGTGCAAATACATACCGTGCCAAACCCAAGCGAAGGTGCAAAAAGGTGGCAGTTGTACCCCTAGGGGTGGAACCATATGCTTGCTCTCCAGGGTGACATACAAATGCAAATCGCAGTTAAAATGTTCAGCTCCAAACACAAAGATCTGTCATTTAAAACTGCAACCAAGACAGAAAAATTTAAAAATTATGGCGGTCCCCTCAATCTCTGCTAAGCTTATCCCGTCCAGGTGACAATGAGTGACAGCTAACCAGGGGCGATGGTTTTACACTCAGCCACATATGCTTTACTCACGATACACAAGCCAATGTCCCTTATCCTAAGAACCAGTAAGTGGATCTCAAGCACATATAGATAGGACAGAGAATGTAATCAATTAGTGTTACTTGTGACAAATCCCAAGCAAAGCAAGGGGTATGCAACCAATGCGGTGCTCTTGCCACAACTTAATTGCAAACAAACGTACATATTATGGTAGGTTTCTAATGCCTCTATATCTTTCCGTCTGGCCTTCTCAAACACGTAGGATTCCGCGTGGGATAGAGTAAGCAGAGAATTGAAGGAGCAGGGTTTAAGGAAGACTGTCACGTCAGAATTGCCTTCAACAGTGTTGTTTAAAACGAATTGCTTCAGCCAAACTTGTGTAAAACCCAAATCCCTTTGATGAAGCACTGAGAGTCATATTCCTATGTGGACATAGCTAAACGCTTTGTTAAGCATGGAGAACTCTTCCTTCAGGGAAATAATAAGATAAATTGACCCTGATTGAGTCTCCTGCAAGCGTTGCTCAATATCTCAATCCTCTGCACTGTGTGGGTGGCAGGAGTGCCCATGTGAGTGCACGGTGAGTGATGAGACAGTGTGAGAGTAGGGTAAAGGTGTGACTGCAGGGTGAGTTAGGTAACCATATGGTGCGGATGTAAGTGCAGAGTGGGATGAATGAGTGTGGGTGAGTAGTGTGTTCGTATAACTACAGGGTGAACAGTGCAAGTGCATTGCGAGTGCAGAGTGATCGCTGTGAGTGCAGGGTGAGTGGGTGAATGGTGTGAGTGCATGGCGATCAGCATGAGTGCATTGTATATCACTGTGAGTGCAGGGTGAGCATGAAAGTGAAGGGTGAGAATGAGGAGTGAGTTGTGTGAATGCAGGGTGCATTCCCAGACACTTGAAGTAACTCAGCATGCTATTGATGGCGGCATAGAGTTTCAAATATAAGTTAAACTATTGTTATCGTGAAGGGTTTTAAGTGGGATGAAAAAACTGGGGAGTGTAGGAAGCTGGGTTTCTGTTGTAGTAACCCACCCACTTTTTGCTAGATGTCTGATGCACTTTGACTTGATGTGCCCTGGGTCCAGGGCCGGACTGGGCATAGCTGGCACCGGGCAGTCCCCTGGTGCGGCGCATGGGTGGGGCCGGTTTTGGGCCCCTGGGGGCCGTTTTTGGTAGCTGCAAAATCGTCCCTGTACCAAAATCGGCCAAAAAACGACCGGCAAAGAGCTCGGAGGTACCTCCAACACCCCCCTCCCCCTGAGTGGGGAGGGGGGCCGGCCGAGCACTTTGCAAGGGCTGGTTGTGGTTCCAAGTCCAGCCCTGCCTGGGTCCCTGCCAATCAAGTTCCCAGGGCCTGTGCTCTTTCCCCAAACTGTTCCTTTGTACCCCCAATTGGCACCTCTCTGGCCACATGCAAGTCCCTTGTAAAAGGTACCATGGGTACCAAGGTCACTGTGACCAGGGAAGGCCTCTAAGGGCTGCAGCACATATAGTTTCACCCTTAGAGGTCCTGTAGCTTAACACACATACACACTGCCATTGCAGGCTGCATATTTTGGTTCAGAGAAAAGTGAAGAGTCGACTTGGAACACACTCCTGTGTGCCATGCCTGAAACCCACTGCCTATGGTATAGGTAAGACACCCCTCTAGCTGGGTGCACAATACCACTGGTGAGGGTACAGTTGCATGAACACTGTACCTCTACAGTGTCTAAGTCCATTTTTGGACAGTTTAAGTGCAGTAAAGCCATAAAGAGTATATGGTCTGGGTGTTTGTAATTACGAACTCCACAGCACCATAATGGCATTACTGAACTCTGGGATGTTTGGTAGAAAACTTCTCAGCATAATAAACCCACAGTGATGCCAGTGTGGGATTTGTTATGCAATGTATTCAGAGGGCATCTTCGAGATGCCCCCTGTACAACAACAAGCCTCTGGTGGGTCCCCTGACTGGTACACACCAGCCTGCCACCACGAGACATGTTTCTGGACCCCTGGGGTGGGAGCCTTTGCTTCCTGAGCAAATAAACAAAGCCTTCCCTGGGCTGAGGTGGTCACACCTCCCCCAGGTCAGGAAGAGGAGAGCTTCAAAGACCTTGCTGCCTTTGTAACACAACTCACAGCCTCTCTTGCTATCAGGACCAGGCCCCCTTTCTATCTCCTGTCCTTTTCGGCGGGAAGAAAGGTGGGAAAATTAGCACAGCCCAGAAGGTGTGCCCACCTCTGCCAATCCCACGCCACAGGTGGGGAGGCGAGGTTAAGCCCACTCTTCAGATACCCGCAACCTAAGAAGAAGAAGGATGGAAGAAGAGGCCCAGCAGAGGAGACTGCAGAGAAGAACTGACTTGGGCCCAGCCTTACTGGCCCGTCTTCAGTTTCCAGAGATCCTGCACCAAAAATCGCCTTGCCCTGCATACAGTTACCTCCAGAACCCTTGGGAGGACTGCCAGCCTTCAACAAAGACCGGATCTCCTGTTAACAGCAGCTCTGTTCAAAAGAAACACCCAAGACAGATTTTGAGCCTGCTGAGGACAAAGAAATCCGACGCCTGGAACCACCACTGCACCCGATACCTATGGCCCGAATCTGGGTGGCCCACTGGTCCCAGCGAGGTCCCCTAGCATTCCAGAGTCCAAGTCCACTGTGGTTTGACCCTTCCAGGACTCCCCAATGTTGCCTGCAGCCTCTGCACGGTGACCCACCCCAACCTCCAGTGGCCCGGTAAGGTGGCATGCGACTTCAAAAGGCACCCCTGCATCCAGGCGCCCTGGAGAAGAGAACCCGAGGTGCACCTATGTCCCGAGCCCTCCAACTTACCTGCCCAGCTGTTGGTTCCTCCTGGAAGTCTTCCTGGACCGAGCCTGCAGCCAAAAAACAAATTCGGCAATCTCCATTGAAAACAACAGGGCACCCAATGCCTAAACAGCACTCTGCACCCGGCCGCCCCTGTGCCACTGTGGGTACACCTTGTGTGCTAACTCAGACCCCTCTTTGCCCTGAGCCTAACACCAAGAGCTTTGCTCCCACAACCTTGTGGCCTGCTTGTGAGCGGCCACCAACCGGAGGCCCCCTATCCCCTATTGGATAACATTGGGCCTTAGCCCTCTGAACCCGGCCACTCTAGTGTTTCTGAGGGTGTTCTGAGAGTACATCCTCGACCCTGGGGGAACCCTGGTTCTAACCCCAGAATACCAACTCCCACAAACCAGTACTTACCTGCAAAACAATAACTTCATTTCCTCCCATAGGATTGCTTTGACTGCTTTTCCTTGACAATTCTTCTAAGTGTGGAGTTGGTTTGTATGAAACATTGAAAAACTTCAAATGTGTAAAAACGGAATTACTTACCTTTTGTGTAGGAAATGTCTCAGTGTGATATCTAGGCATATCACACTAAGTAGCAAAAGTAAATAAAAAGTCATCTAAAAAGTAATGTGCAGCGTAATCTATAAAGTAACTGCAAAGTAATTTTAAACTGTTGACTTACCTGTAAATCAACCAACTGCATTTGAACCTGCATTCCACTGTAAATCACTGCATACGATTTTGCAAAGTATTATTTCACTTACCTGCATCAGGTCTGGCTTGGTTTAAGAATTAAAATAACTAAATATTATTTTTATACATTCAAATTGGTCTGAGTTCAGTCTTTGAGTGTGTGACATCATTTCTTGCCTCATGGTGTACAATAAATGCTTAACACTACCCTCTGATAAAGCCTTACTGCTTGCCCACACTACTACAAATAGAGTAAGGTGCTATCTACTTTTACCACTGCCTACCTTTTGGGTTCCACTGGACTCTGGGAAGTTCGTTCCAGCCCGACTTGCCGCTGGACCCACACTCCGATCGGATTCATTCCCTGCAGTAACTCTGATTCCTCCAGGTTCTGCGATCTCACACAGACGAGCAACTCGATTGACTTCGCCGAAGACATCCTCTCACAGCGCCCCGTGCTACATGCCACCATGTTAGTATAAATTGCCTCTACCCTCGCATCTTCCCCGCCCCCGCCTCACCCAGCCAATTCTCTGAATTCAGTTATCCCTTCTATTTATAGCCATTCTCGAAGACGCTTGCTCGCTTCCTCCCAACGGACCAATCCATCTGGCCACCACGGCTCCTCAGATCCATTTCCACATATCCTCCAGCACCTTGAAAACCAGACAACCATGTCCTGAAGACGATCCCAAATCGACGAGGATCGAAACGCCGTCGACTCCACAGCGCAACATTAGGCGCATTTTCTACCTTGGCTCAATGCAAACCGTGAATTAAGCTTGACAGTCACTTTAACTGTTTACCATCCTTGAGCCACCCACTGTACAAAATTCTCACCACTATTCACTTTGCGCCGCTCACGCTGTTCACCTTGTCACTTGCGTCGCCACCGTCTTCACTTGTATATTTTTTGAGCACCAAGTGCAATTTGGTTGTCATATGATGTCACAGTGCTGCCATAACTGTATAAATATGACCCTGCATAATTTTTTCTGAAATATAAGATGAATAACAATACAAACTCAATTGAAAAATAGTCTCCTTTATTTCTGCATGTGTAATGCTTTCTACATACATGCATAATTGTCTATGAAATATTACCTGATGGGATATTGTATGTTTTTCTACCTTTCTACCCCAATCCCGACTTGGTTTATGGGTCACACTCCTGTAACTTCTTACTACTTGATCACCAGCAAGAGCAGACTCTAGTACTTTCTAAAATCTTCTCTCTGATGTACCAGTTTCAGAATGAGGCTACGCTTTACTAGAATTGTGCAGGAGAAATGTGCACTGTACAACACAGGATGACATGATGGAAACTCATGTAAAATGTGTGTATGTCTGCAATAACACCAATGCTTTAGTGATAACAGCACACATAAGCATTTGCATTCTCATAGAATGCATAACATTACGGCCCATATTCAAGTTAAATCACTTTATCAACAGTTAGAGAAATTACATCCTTTTCCAGTTTTAATATCTTCAGAGATGGAACAAATTCTAATATTCTTTAACCTACTGTTCCAGTTTCTCAAGACACTTCACATAAGCAGACAAAGGAAAGGATACAAGCAGTAGTGGCTGCTACCATACCTGGTTGCTGAGGCAGGGACGGAAAATGTAAAAAAAAAAAAACATTTACCTGTGACAGCTAGCTGTCCAGCAGTCACTTATCCTCCGTCCTCTTCTTCCTGGCTCCGGTCCGGCAGCAGCATGCAGGAAGCACTTGGCTCCCAGCCTCCCGCTATCCAATCACAACACTGCAATGCAGCGTTGTGATTCGTCTGAGCGCCGGGGATTGGCACTCAGCCAGGGAATGGGGGCCTGGGCAAGTTCTCCTCACATGCTAAAATGCAGCTTGCATCGAGAAGATGCGAAGTGCGCATGAATAATTGGCCGGCCCGACAGGGTTGGCCAAACAGTCGTAACAGTCGCGGGCAAACCACTCCTCCCCTGCTCCTCTCTCATTGGAGCGAGCAGCCCCACCCTAAACACAAAGCGTAGCCTTAGCAGAAGAGCTGCCAGTGGAAACAAGGTTAAACGTTCTTCCTGAGTCCCAGTGCTTAATTTGTAAATAAATAGTATATGTTTATTTGCACAAAATGTTTCTTTGGATGCTGCCTCCCATTACCTCCAGATGTGGTGTGACCTACTTCCACCACTCGTGTGGGGGGCTCCACATTTTATGACCTGAGAGATACTCTGGTTGTGGATGACTTCAGAGCACTTATTACAATCAGCCACACCTTTTAAGTACGGTTTCCCCTACCACATGGCAATTTGCTATGCTTCTTGATTGCTATTACATTTTGTAATTAGTTGGGTGCTTTTCGCAATTCTGCCACCAGGTGGTGCACGGCTCTCGTGTTGAGACTGAATGCAGCCAGTACAATCACATAACTATATTTAGCTGCGCCGTCTACTTTTAATCTTTAACAACTGGGCCTGAAGGGGCGAATATATGTAGTATCCTGTTCCCCATAAATAGGTGCAGTGTTGTCCACCGGTAACCCATCGACTCCGATTCAGTCAGGGAGTTTACACATTTTGTGCCACTGACTGCCTGATTCACATTTAAACAATACATTTCAGATCTCTCTGTTAGGAAGTTCTCAACTTTCCCACAGCCCGAAACTCAACCAGACAATCAACAAAGTGATCTGAACTATTAACCACATAACCAGCTCCCTTTGAGCTCGCCAGATATATATTTCATCAGCGGCGGTCACAATCTCTTGATTAGTAGCTCGTCTGCCTCTACAGTTTCTATTTGTTTATTCATTTATTCTTGCGATTATATTTTGCGTCAACAAAACCAACCCACAAGGTTATCTGGGTGCTTTCCATAAGAACAGTTATTACTACATACAGTAATTTTACAAAAGAACAGTTACATATGTTTCACTATATAACAAGGTCCTTTTTAAAAAGTGGTCACAAAATGAACCGACAATTATAACCATTAGCCACGTAGATGTGTGAATATCAGACACAAAATTACAAAGAAATGAAAGGAAAAAAAACTGTTCTAACCAATGACAGTTCAATATGTATATTTTGTACCTTTATTCTTCAGGTTTTGGTCATCATAATCTCTCTGTTTTTGACCCCCTCCCCACACCACCAAGCTACTATCTTGCAATCATGTGGTGGGAGACCTTCAATTGCTTTTTCTTCCTCGTCCAAAATGGTTACCTGCATTCTATGTAAACTGCAATTTTGGTAAAAAAAAACAACAACAGCAACAAGAATTCTGAGGCCACTTGGCCGTTTTCAGCAGAGGTTTGTTAAAATACGGAGTTGAGTTCATGGATGAAATAGTCTGCTCTACTGAAGAGCGCGTTTATCTTCTGTACTTTCAACTCATTGTCTTTACCCCAACCCCTGGGCTAATGGATGGGCAAGAAGTCAACCCTGTGGTTCCCTTCCACGCTTTCCTTGCAGTGAGCGGTCCCCTCCAGTGTGTAGGGTCGGGCCCTAAGCCCTCATGCTTCTAATAACTGCAGACACAGGACACACTGGATACATGGTGCAACTGGCCCAGAGCATGTGCGCTCGGCCACTTTTATTGGAGCTGTGTCACCTGACCAGTGACATCAGTGGTGGGTGGGTGTTTAGTGTAGATACATACTCAGCACTAGAATGCTGACTGACTCTGAGTCCTTACACAGTGCAGCCATCACTTTCTTTTTCCATGCAGCAACCAGTTATTCATTAGGTGTTTTTGTTAACAGTCCAGTTGTTAGCCCCAGGAAGAGCTGTTTCACACAGTACTCCTTCTAGAGAGATGTGCCGCCGCGGCCAGGGCGACTGATGCTGAAATCTGGGGATCACGGTTCGATCCCCAGCACCGGCGGCAGGTTAGCCCAGCACCATGTGACTCTGGGCAATAGCTTGCTTAATCTTCCCGATGGCCCCCAGCACCTAGAGACCCTTACGGGTGATTGTTCGCGCTTTACAAATGTGGATTATTATTATTATTATTATTATATTTATCGTTACAACACGCCAGGGTGCCCTCTTGCTCAAACCTTTTGTTTGAGATGACACCGGCTCCATTTGGAACGGTGACGTAAAGCAGGAGCCCCTAGAATCAAGCAACATTAACTGGGAAGGTGGACAGCCTCTTGGCCCAGAGCCTTGGCCAGGTCTCAGCCGCCACTGCTTGTACCTGAGTGTGTCACACATCCATACGTTGGCTTGCCTTTATAATGCTAGGCAAGCTGTCAACATATAGGTGGTGTTATTGGCAACTCAGGGGAATGGGCATGGCATCGAGGGTCCCAGTGTCAGACACCAACCAACAGACTTGAAGCAAAAGTCCCAGGCAAGTGTAAAATGTGTCAATGGAGACAGTGTGGTGGAGACCACTGTCAGACTGCTAGGCAGGGACGGTGAGGGTCCCTTCAAGCTATCATGCAATTGTTGGGCACCGTGAAGTGCACAAGTTTAATGTGACAGTGTTCATTAACAATACCTGTTGCAAGTGGAGTAGTCTGAGTGGTAGGTTTACTTAAAGAAGTTTGACAACCCCGTAATTTCCAAGCATAATGCTAGTGATGGTACTGTCGACAAACCAGTAGTAGCAGCCCGAGGATCCTCCTCATCCTGTTTTTCAGTTTTGATCTATATGACAGTGTGAAGGAAATTATGTTGGCGTAGTCTATCTCTCTAGACTTTTGGTTTTACTCTGTAATTCTCCCCCATGGTTCTCAGACCTTGACACATTTTTACTTGGGTTTTCTCTTATAGCCACATCTACCAGTTGTGGTTACTGCCATAGAGCGATCCTGGGATCCAGAACCCTGGTTTGTAGCTGCAATAACCGTGACTGCTGTATTGCTCACCACCGTTGCTGGAATCATGGTGTGGAAGATCCTATCCAAGTAAGACCTATATGCATCTAATTCACAAATACAATACACAGTGGGCACATTGAACCACATCTGTAGAACTATTTACAATTATCTGGCAAATCAACTCATAATAAATTCTTCACTGAAGAGACTTCTCATTAACCAAAACGATGCAAGGTGACAGACTTATTGGGTAGCACTTTCACTGTATCTCTGCAGCCGTATAAGGGTGGTCGTGCACAGTACTCCGGCACCTGTCACCTTTTGGTGCCACTGGTTACAGATTCCCACAGTACATTAAGCAAAAGGAGATGCACCGAACACTACACATGTAGTCCATTGTGATTGCATTAATCTCTTCTTTTATTTCAAAATCAATAATAGTTCATAAAAACAGCCAACACGTTTCGTACCCCAAAGACAGAACTTTTTAGAACTTCATCAGGGCTTATGCGGCATAATGCAAATTCACAATAGAGTGATAGAGTATGGTATTTCTTGTGATAGAGAGATGCTCCAAAAACTGTCAGTAGTTGACACCTTTTATTTCGCGATTCATTCAAACCATCAAGTAATGAAATAGAAAATAGTAGTCCTTGTGGAGAACAAGTACTCCAAATGGTAAGATTTAGCCACCTTTTATATCAGGATGCAAATAAGCTTTCAAGTAATGGCATATACAACAGTAGTCCTTGTGGAGAAGATGTACTCCAAATGGTGAGAGTTAGCCACCGTGATAAGCGGCCGTGCCTCCTTCCAGAAATGCCATGGAAGAGACTTCTCACAGGGAGAACATATTCTGTGAAGAATGTCTCTGAAAATCGTATTCTTGTCTCACAGCACCAGTGTGTGGCAAAGGAGCATCCCCTAGAAGTAAGTTTCAAGTTTATTTATGTTTAATAATATGCCAAAATAGGCAAGGCAAACATTGGAAAAATAAAAATACATTAATATAAAGAAACATAGTTATCAAAATATCATCATAAAAGCAGTATATTTTGTTTCATTACATATATAAAACACAGCTAAAATACTTTACACGTAATCTTAAACATAAAAATAAATAGATTTCTTTCTCACTGACTAGTGCAGCAACATAACATCAATTATTGAATCATATATTGGAGCATATTCAATGTGAAAATAGATTGTATACATGTTTCTGTATTTATCCCCTATCTAAAATTCTCATCTTTTCAACAAATAAAATGTTAGCATATATGGGGCCAGATGTATCAAGCCTTTTTGAGTTTGCAAACAGGTCGATTCTGCGAATTGGCCCATTTGCGAACAGAAAAAGGCCTTTTTTAATGTATGAAAGGCTTTGGCATCTGCAATTTATGTAATCACAATTTTTAGAGATTACCTAAATTGCTAATGCAAATCGGGAATTGCACTTTTGCAAATCCCTATTACACACGCAATTAGCCTTTCCTAAGTGTGAACTGTGCATTTAGGAAATGGTAATTACCATCAACCTCAAGTTGATAGTAACCTTTGTGCAAACTTTTTAAAAATGCACAAAAATGCATTTTTCAAAGTGCTATGTAGCGCACACATGCCCCTATGGCATGTGTGTGCTTTACATGTGCATACTTTCTATTTTTGGGGGTGATTCAGTGGGGACCTTAGGCCCCCAGGCACCATTGATTTTCCATTTGCTAATTTGGTATCGCAAATTAGCAAATGAAAAACCAATCATTCCTATGGGCCTCTAGGCCCATAGGAATGAAAAGAGTCATATTACCTAATAGTGATTCGCTATTTTCCGAATCACTATTAGGTAATGTTAAGCAACCGCAAAATATTTTGCGATTTCTACATATATTGCATTTTGCGATTCCAAAATATCGATTCGGTACAAATCGCTATTTCAGAATCGCAAAATGTGTGTTTGAGACATCTGGCCTATGGTCTTCTGCATCTTCCACATTGACTACATCATAGCAACATTTATTTGCCTGCATTGGCTTCTGCTTGAAGTTCAGCGTTCATCCTAGACAGCATGCATGACCTACAAGGCCATCCACCTAAACACTCCAAAATAATTATTAGGTTGGTTCAATGTGATTAATACGGGTGATTAACTACTCTGACATTAATATCAGAGAACTACATTTATTAAATAATAGGCCCAGGTGGAATTTTTGTCTTCCAGTGTAATCTCATGTCATTTGTGGTATTTCGAGTTATGCTTGTTAAGCAAAATTACCAAATTTATGCCATTACACCAGGTTGTATAATTAAACAACGATCAGGCAAAAATCCTATTGCAGAGGCCTAGGTAAATTGTGATTGACCAAAATGTAAGCAGATGTTGTCACAGCACTTATGCTCTTGTCAATATTTCTTTTAGCACTAAATGCATCCTTGCTTCCAAAATCTACGCATCACACACTAATCAAATTGTTTCATTAAAATATAGCTCTAAATGGAGGATTTTCATTTTGTGTAATTGTGTGGCATTTTTCTGATTTTTTGCGTTTTCACACAAAAATAATGTATGCAAATTTCATACATCCCTAGAATAATTTTGCATTTATATTTTTAAAGTTTGATTTTCATAAATATTACATGAACAATTTCTGTGTCATCAATACTAATTTTGGTCTTTTCCTGTTTATGGCAGTGGTGCCTCATCTATAGATGAGTACTTGCGTTTCACCTGAGTTCTAATTTTTTTTAAATCCCTTCCTCCTTTATTATATTTTTTATTCCCTTGTCCTTTCTCTCTTCTATGAATTTATAGCTAGCTTAGGTCATAACAGCTGAAAACAGGTTTAAACCCCCCCCAAAAGATTAGTGAAAAAATAGAGGTAAAGAGTAATTAGGATGTGCTTATACATCCTTTAGCTCGCTTTGTAGCAATTAAATAAATAAAATTGATAAAACAATGAGTTCTTTTTCTCTTCGGGATAACTATTTGCAACTATTAAAAGATTATATTTAGTAATATACCACAATTAATCTTGATGACCCTATTTTAAATGCACTACTTCATTATACAGAGGAAAAGACTATGGGACTGATTTACATTTTGGCAGACAGGTATCCTTCACCGTTGTGACGGAGTAACCCACCCGCCGAAATCTAAATAAGTCCCCAAGTGACCTTCTGTCAAACAACTTATGCATTTGCTCTCAGATGGCAGAGAAGTTATTCAACAGTGGGTTCTTACTCTCAACTACTGGAGCACTTCAATTATCAGCATTTCCACTTATACATGACAAGATAAAAGCTACTTTAGATTGGTTATCAGGAAGTATTGTGGGCTTTTATAAAAACGCAAGTGACACTGGTTAACGACTAATGTGCTCTTCTTAGGATCCCCTGTAAATCTTTCGAGTAGTGTGAAAGATACATTGAGAATTACTAGTGGATAGCCGTATGAATAGAACTTGGAATCTCGTACAAGAGATAGCAAGTACCAGGTCTGGGACTTGGCTAGCTTTTTTCTGTTCAGTCTTGTCAATAATACATAGTTCATGTTTGATTAGAATCCGTTGTGGTTGCAAGGCTTTGTTCTCAGACCTCATGAACTGGCCTTCATTTATAAGTTAGTTACTATGTCTAATATTTGATACACAGTAGTTTAAGAATCCATCACTCAGGTTAGAAGATAAGGTGGCTTAGGCAATTTGTCAGAAAACACTAACCCTGACTTCTGGATTCATTGGCAGCAATTAATGTTTCTATATGTCCCCGTATTGACGGATAACCACAGACCCGGGGAAAAGGGACTGGCATAAAAGAGAAAACCTAAATTTTGGCTGTCGGCTCTGTGACTTGTCGCTCTGCTGGGTACTGACGTCTACAGGTCATAGTGTCTATATAAAGAAAAAATGATAATTTTGTGTATGCGACTACTAAATTGAATCATCTAGTACTTTCTAATAAAATTACATAACTTCAAAATATATCCTTGTTTTGGACTCTCTATGTTGAAGTGGAACACTGGTATTCTGGAAAACTGGAGCATAAATAATAGCTATAGAAATAATGTTACTCAACCTTTGACATAAAGACCCTACCTTCTCAGGCAAGGTCATTCCCTTCTAATTTGTGAATACATGTTTTCGAGTGCTAATATGCATTAAAGTTAATCTGTTTGCAAAACTGTAATACAACAATCATACATCAGCATTCTCTAGCTCTCACTAACACCAATTGGCCTCTTCCCTTAACAACCACCACTTCTTTAAATGCAATATATGCATTGTGAATTTAACAACCGTCTTTTAAAGCAAAATAATCCTTTTGTTGCCTCACATAAATAGGATGTGATCATTTTCAACGAAAATATAGTTCTGTTACTCCAAGGTAATTTGTACTGTTAAACTATCAAAGTTGATTCCAAACATGACTTAAATTCTTATGATACATATGTGAGTTCAGTGTCCTTTACACACACTCAAGGTACCGGCTGCAGCAACAAAGTATCTTGATTGCTTTGCACTGAGGCTGTGAATCACATGGAAACCTATATTGGCAATGTCAAAATCTCTGCCATCACTCCCAAACAATGTGAGAATTCAGTGACTCATGGGAAATGTAGTTTGCATTCAGGCACCCATCCATAGTGTGTCTTTTGGATACACCAATCCTTTAACTAATTGGTGCTGACACTCTGGGACCACTACCAACATTTCATTCCCTGGAATGAACTCAACGTGTGTCAGTCCCGCGTTTGATCATCCACAGAGCAAAAGAAGGTAAGCCACAGATGGTAATATAGATCTTGTATCATGAGCTTAGCTGTAAAACATTGATTCCCATATCTCCGTGATAAAAGTAAGTTTCTTCCTTTACTTGAGGACTGGAATAATCAGTCCCGCCATTTACGGCAAAGTTAATTTTTGCATCCTTTAATTACTGACTGTTCAAGTTTTGGCAAACAACCATTAGTGTTTAGGTGAGAGCAGTACAGCAAAGGTGTACCTCCTAATCAGGTCCCTGGTGCACTAATTGATGTGATATTTTATGTGGAAAGACATCTGCTTAACTCTTGCCCACTTTCCTTCTAATGTGAGGCTACTAAACCTGAAATTCTGCTCACCAGTGACCCATCTTGTCACCAGTGTGTCAGGCAGTTACCAGAAAAGTGCTCTTACTGACTGCTCACTTTTCCACCCTCCACTCCTGTGAGGATCTTCCTTTTGGTACCTGAAAAATGCACCGCCAATCCCCAAGCACGAGGATGTTGGAGCTGTTACTGCATATCAAGCACTGATAATAATGCGCTGAATGGCCAGAGAGCCAGTCAGCGGAAAACACCACAGTAATAAATAGGGCCCAAAATATACTCCACAGAAAACAACCAAAAAAAAACCTCCACATGATTTCGATTCTACGTTTAGCCACGTTAGATAAAGGTAGTTGCAATTCCAGTTCAATTAAATAGAATGTAATTTATTTTTGTTAGGTTTAAAGGAGGAAAAATAAAAATACTCTCCACAAAGTAAAAAGACAATTCATCACATTAGATTAAAATACAGACAGTGCTTATGCAGCTCACATAAATGCAATAAACATTTCGGGACTGATTACGATGCCGGTCTGACCGCCAAGGCCCAATTCCAACCGCCGAAGCTGGGAAATCACAGCCGGCCGTATTATGATGCAACTGCTGCTACAGTGGCGGTCACATCTACGGCGGTGCACATATCCCCGAATATGTCACTGCAGGTGGGCACAAATGGACAGAAAACGTGCAGTTGTACACTCACATGCATGACTTTTGTGGGGATATGACTTGTGCTCTATGTACCCCATTGCTGGAGTGTAGCGGAATGTGCACAGCCCAGTTAATAGGGATACATACTGCAGAAAGACTTTCCTGGGATTCTGGCCCCTACAGGGGCGTTGTCATCGGGGTTCTGCTGCTCAAGTGTAGGGGGACCTGGAGAAAGGGATCTACGGCAGAGACTGCTGGGGAGAAGTGGTTTTGGGTGAGTATCTACCCCAAAACCTTTGTTTCCCACGACTCAAGGCATGCGGTTGGACCGCCATGGTCGGGTCGTCAGAAACCAACTTCATAATCCGGACGGCGGTCGGGGATCCCTGTACTGGCCTATGGCTGCTGTTGGAGTCGGCGGTTTAACAGCGATCGGTCGGAGTACACGAGGCATGCATCGTAATCCGGCGGTCGGACTGGCCGATTCCGACAGGAGGTCGGACCACCTCCGACAGAACCTCAGAATGTGGTCCGACCATCATCGTAATCAGCCCCTTAATTCTGAAGAAATAGTTAACCAATAGACAAATGAAACTGAAATTAAATTAAAATTTGATCTTAGATCAAAGGATTACCGGCTTTCCAGGCATCCACAAAGTAACTCTTGCCAATATCAGTTCTAATTCAATGTAATAACTACATCATTTTGTAGTAGATGTATTACTGAATTACCAAAATCTCAGTTTAGAATTCCTGAAATTACAAGTTCAGGCCCTTGGGAAATAAATGTATGGACTCACCATTACAGTGTGGATTTCCGTAATGTATTCCTTAGTCCCACTATGCAGGTGTTAAATGTCTGCAGGAGTCGTGTGTAAGGGAATAGGAAAATGCTGTCGGTGGGGTAGAGCCCAATGTGACCCCAGGTGCCTTGGCGGGGGTTGGGTAGGAGCTAGGAAAACGAGTCCCAACCATACTGCAGCCCTTTCCTCAGGCGGTTTTACGACTTGGTAAATTCGAGATTTACAACTTAGAATCAGCTTCTTAAAGTGTATCCAAATTATTGAGGTTAACAATAGTAATATACATTTTGTATATATATATATTTATTTTAATTAATGGGAGTGACAGCTCATTCATTATTTGCATGAACCCTTTATTAAAGAAAAAATGGTACATTATCCTCAGTTTGTCTTGCTCCTCCTGGGTAAAGGACAGAGGTAATTTCCTTTTCATGCCAGGTAGGGTTTTTGTTTGTACTTCATCTTTCTGGAACAGATATTCAACTTAAAATGTGTACAAATTTGATTGCGCTTTGTGTGATCCTGTCTCGAGGAGGCGGTAACACTTGAAAACAGATCAAAAACACTGCAAAATCAAAGAACCAAACATTGACTGCCAAAATATCTCCCCAAGTAACTTTCAATATACAATTTACCCATTATAAAGCACTTGTCCCAAATATATTAGTACTAGATTTATAATAGGGAGTTAGTCCAGTCCTTCAATAGGTGAGAGGATTTAGGAATTTAAAGCAAGTTTACATTTTTTTAGAGAAATGTTTATGTAAGGTATGTATTTTATCAGTCTATATTTTAGAGTCAATGGCCCTGATTACAAGCGGTGGAAGAGGGCACAGGATGAGGTATTTACCACACCTGGTAAATACAGATGTATTTACTGTGTGCTCTAAATACCTCGTATTCCAATGTTTCCTCTGAAAAATTAGGAGTTACATGCAAAATCTGACAAATCTGAATAGAATACTATGTGTATCAAAATCTACAGCACATTTTTCCCCAATAAATTTCACTAGGTTGGATCTACTAAAATTTGCCAAAGCAAAAGTGTCAGAGGTGTGGTATTACTCCGTGACATGGTATTTTGATCCATGCCCAAAATTAATGTTCGCAACGGGATCAGAATTTACCTGATCAGAGGCTTTAATCAGACATACAGAGTAGCCGTAGCACCTCCTAAAACTAAACTATGTTTAACAAACTCAATAAGTCTTACATGCATCCCACTTACAAAAAGAACAACCTTTCAGTACATTTATTAGTTCAAGAAATATTATGTTTCAGTGGCCAAGAATCATGTTCTTATGTTATAACCCCTTGTTGTAAATAATTTTGTCCACCCTAAGCGTGGAAGGGTATACTCAGATGTGAGTCCCTTGCTCATTGCACCATCAGGATTCAAGCAAGCCGGGCCGAAGACGGCTGAAATGCCAGAAACCGGTCCCCGGAAGCTTGTTTCCTTCCCAGTGTAAGAATTGGCTTTTGTAGTCTGGTCTGCCCTGTTCCCATGATGCACTGGGCCAGGGACAGACTAATTTGCATACAGCCAGGTTCTGAAACTGGGATGGTGCAATGAGCTAAAAAACGGTGTTGGATCTAGCCCTGATCTCTTGACTGGGTGAGAGTATTCTGCTTAATTCAGAGACTCTGTCCATCACCACCCCTTGTTGTAAATAATTTTGTCCACCCTAAGCGTGGAAGGGTATACTCAGATGTGAGTCCCTTGCTCATTGCACCATCAGGATTCAAGCAAGCCGGGCCGAAGACGGCTGAAATGCCAGAAACCGGTCCCCGGAAGCTTGTTTCCTTCCCAGTGTAAGAATCGGCTTTTGTAGTCTGGTCTGCCCTGTTCCCATGATGCACTGGGCCAGGGACAGACTAATTTGCATACAGCCAGGTTCTGAAACTGGGATGGTGCAATGAGCTAAAAAACGGTGTTGGATCTAGCCCTGATCTCTTGACTGGGTGAGAGTATTCTGCTTAATTCAGAGACTCTGTCCATCACCACCCCTTGTTGTAAATAATTTTGCCCACCCTAAGCGTGGAGGGGTATACTCAGATGTGAGTCCCTTGCTCATTGCACCATCAGGATTCAAGCAAGCCGGGCCGAAGACGGCTGAAATGCCAGAAACCGGTCCCCGGAAGCTTGTTTCCTTCCCAGTGTAAGAATTGGCTTTTGTAGTCTGGTCTGCCCTGTTCCCATGATGCACTGGGCCAGGGACAGACTAATTTGCATACAGCCAGGTTCTGAAACTGGGATGGTGCAATGAGCTAAAAAACGGTGTTGGATCTAGCCCTGATCTCTTGACTGGGTGAGAGTATTCTGCTTAATTCAGAGACTCTGTCCATCACCACTCCTTGTTGTAAATAATTTTGTCCACCCTAAGCGTGGAAGGGTATACTCAGATGTGAGTCCCTTGCTCATTGCACCATCAGGATTCAAGCAAGCCGGGCCGAAGACGGCTGAAATGCCAGAAACCGGTCCCCGGAAGCTTGTTTCCTTCCCAGTGTAAGAATTGGCTTTTGTAGTCTGGTCTGCCCTGTTCCCATGATGCACTGGGCCAGGGACAGACTAATTTGCATACAGCCAGGTTCTGAAACTGGGATGGTGCAATGAGCTAAAAAACGGTGTTGGATCTAGCCCTGATCTCTTGACTGGGTGAGAGTATTCTGCTTAATTCAGAGACTCTGTCCATCACCACCCCTTGTTGTAAATATGTTATAAAGCAGGGCAGTGCTATGTTAAGGCCATTGCTTGTTGCTGCTTTACAGCACCAATGTAAATGGCCACAAGAGGGTGCTGGAGTATAAAAATGGCCTCAAATCAGATCTTGCTGCTACTAGAAAGAGAGCGTCCCAAAACAAAACAATATTCTGCCCGGGGCTCTGATAATCCTTCCTCTGGAGCTGCTTGAACGAATTGTTAAAATCAAAAGTATGCAAAGTAGTGACTAATCCATGTAATTTGTCTGTTCCCGAAGAATATATTGTGTAAAAAAATGTATCAATTTATCTGTATTTTCCAATTACTATCAGGTACACCGATGCAACTTTGCTTAACGCTTTGTTTATCTCTTCTAGATTTAGGATGCTTACCTTTGTGAAGGCAGAACCCATGTCAGATCCACTGCTCAGCTCAAGGTGAGACCAGGTCCACTAAAAAAGAACTCGTTCACAAGGTAAGGGACCCGGACGAGGGCCCTTGAAGGGTAGAGAGGTCCTCATAAAGGAGGTTGGAGGGGATATGTCCTCCCTATTAAATGTATCTACAAACACTTGGGTATCCCTTCTAGAACTAAGCTGGTTCCTCCAAGAGAGAAAAAGAGGTCTAGGGGACACCAAGGATTTTTTCGTCAGTCTTTTGCCGACCCTCTAATGTGGTTGGGAAGGGGAAAGACATTAAAAAAGAAGACTGCTTTCCTTTGCTCTAGGAGGCTTGTTTGCCGCATGTTAATTGTTCAGAGGACAGTGGGCTCAACCTATTGGTGTATACTCTGTACGGCTTTTGGAAACCTAAAAAAAATCTGTTATAAATCCTAGCACATGTGTTACAAACTTTCATAGGTAACAGGGCTGCCTAAACCGGTTGACTGAGATCTGAATTTTATGAATTTGTAAAAATCTTGTGGTCTCTCAAAGGTGAAGCAGGCTTTACTAATGTACTCATACATACAATCACAAAGAAAACCGAGTATGACTAAAAGGGGTATATTCACAAAGGCATTTTGGAGTATGTAAAGCAGTACTCGTTACTCTTACTCACACATTGGATTTGTGAGTCGGTCCCAAATCATCTAAAATGGGAATACCATTTTAGTATACCCAATTAGTATAAATAGAAAAGATTGTACCCTCTATGCACTTTTTCTAAGAGAGAGGTAGATGTTTCAGCCCGTTTCATATCCGTATGTAAGAGTACATAAAACACTGCTGTTCTACTGCTTCCTGTACTCATGAATGCATTTGTGAATCTGATCCAAAGTGTTTAAGTAGGGCTAGTATGTAGTCTCTGATGCTTTGAGGGATAATGCCTTTCTAGAGGGAATGTGTTTAGAAATATTGCTTACAAACAGTTTATAAGCTTAATGGGCAATATTTTCAATGTTCACTTCAGACAGATTGTAGCCTTAGTGGTAACTGCACACCCGATTACAGGGTGAACTATCTGCATTAGCTCTTCATATCACTGAACCCAAATGATGCACTGTGCATTGAGTTAGTGGTTGCTGGGTAAACTTGTGATCGACATGAGTATGTGTCTAAGTAAAGTTTGGTGGTGTTCTTTTGGGTGCATTTCTGGCTAGATAAACCATCTCATCACATATGTGATTTATGATGTCACAGATGTGTGTGGTAAGAATGTGGCAAACATCAACTCGATAATGCCTGATATTTTTTGTCTTTCAACCAAGCACCCTTCGGCATTATACTCTATCTGTAACTAATTTATGTCACATTTGTGCTTGCTGGATAAGCCATTGAAGGAAGATTCCGTATTACACTGTTTTTAGACCACCCACAAATTTTGCCTCAAGAAATGACGCTTTGTTTTCCCTAAACTATTTTAATATTCATTCTTCCACACTTCAATAACGCCTGAGTTGTCTGTGAAGGGCCTAAATATAAGCTCATTTGGATTTTCAAATTGATTAGCAGCAGTGCGTAATTTGTATTAAAAAAATAAAATTGAAAAAAACAAGTAAAAAATAAGTGCCATGGGAGGCCATTGCAGCTTGCACATCCCGCCAGTACTGCCAAATGCAGTGCCACCTCTACCTACTAATCATCATATATCGCCAAATGTGACTATTTGAATTATTCTTTTTATTTTTATTTTTTTTATTTTTATTGAGAATTCATGAGGCATAATGAAAAAAAAAACAATATCCATGATTTAAATGAAAGAGATAAGATACAATATAAACAATCCGCCTAAATTTACAATACAAAGGTAATACACAGATCGATTATCGGATTATATAGCTTAGTATCTAATTGAATTTATTCTTTTATATAATCAAATAGTTAATGTTGTTAATATGAATATTATAAATATTAAGGCGGCTGCCACAAACCAAAAGGAGATGAAAAAAAAAAAAAAGGAGAATGACAGTTAAGATTATTATAATGGTCCTGAGGACCCAATGAGCTTACTACAATCTGCTAGCCCGCCAGGCAGCCACTGGTGCCCAGATCTTCATCCCCACTTCTCTTAATGTTTTACCCTTAAGTTCATACAGAGCCGCCTCCACATTATGTATTCCTAATAGTCTGGACATCCACATTTGGAAGGTTGGGGCCTCAGTGTCTTTCCAGGCTGCTGAAATTAATATTCTAAGTACAGCTGTAGAGATAAAGACTAATTCTTCAGTCTCAATATTTAATTTCAATTTACTTTCGCATCCTATGATCATGAGTGTTGGAGACAAAGTTATCTTAGTATCCAGCAACCCCGCCCAGAATGCTTCAATCTCTGTTTTAATTGATCCAAGTTTCTCGCACTGATAAAACATATGGATAATATCAGCCGGACCTTTACAGCATCTGGGACAGTTGCTGTTCTCCCTCTTACCCCAATCATAGAGCTTGGAGGGAGTATAATACAAGTTAAATAATGTTTTGAAGTGCTGAGCTCTTAAATTGGAGGAGCGTAGGAATCTTCCATCCATTATAAGGGCTCTGTCTAAGTCAATGTTCGGATCCTCCAATTTTAAAGCCCAGGCTGCCTCAGTTTTGCCCATATCGTCCTGGGATTTCTCCACAAACAGCCTGTACACTCCGTTGATTCTAGGTTCACCCCCTTCAGATAATCCAGTATGTTACACCTCTCCCGTAAGATGATACGAGGCCTTGTTGATTTGATTGTACTGACCACCTGAGCATATTTGTAATCTTGGCTACCCTGGAGGGAGTGCCTTTGTCTCAGGTCTTCCAGAGTTCTACACTCATCCCAGACCATAACTTGCCCCAGTGTCAGGATACCCTGTCGCTCCCAGTGTCTCCAAGACCCATCATTACTTAGGTTAGGAAAGAGGCCCGAGTTCCAAAGTGGGGTGTGGTGATTATATTTAGAGATTGCCAGAGCGTTCTGAGCTGCTGCCCAGACCCCCCATATCCCTTCAAGTGTCTTGTATCTCGATTTATTAAAATAGCTTCTTTCTGTTTTCCTTAATAATACCCCGGTAGCCTCACTGCCAAGCAGCAGTTCAAAAATAGATGGGATAACATCTTGTCTGCTCGGGGAGTTTACACTATTTCCCACGGGATCGAATAATATAGCCATCTGCGTAAAAAGACAACACCAGTGATAGTATCTGAGGTTTGGCAGTCCCAAGCCCACCCTTTCCTGAGGCAAAGACATATATTTCATGGATCTTCTAACCTTTCCATATTGCCACAAGAAATTCATAAAGATGGATTCTATTTCTTTAACCGCATGCGCGCTAGCGGGTTTTCCCGCTGCACGCTGAAAATTCGAAAAACGCACGTTACATGACAAAGCCAGCTCGTCATGCGCGTAGCGCAGGTAACGCCCATGACGAGCTGGCTTTGTCATCCGCATCGAAGGGGTTAATAATTTTCCCCTCTATTTTAAAGAGGATCAACCGGAATTTGTATAATACCTTGGGGAACATAGTCATTAAATTTTCCACACTTCAATAACGCCTGAGTTGTCTGTGAAGGGCCTAAATATAAGCTCATTTGGATTTTCAAATTGATTAGCAGCAGTGCGTAATTTGTATTAAAAAAATAAAATTGAAAAAAACAAGTAAAAAATAAGTGCCATGGGAGGCTATTGCAGCTTGCACATCCTGCCAGTACTGCCAAATGCAGTGCCACCTCTACCTACTAATCATCATATATCGACAAATGTGACTATTTGAATTATTCATTGTCACCAAAGCTGTAAGAATGGACTGCATGAGGTATTGTTATTTTACTGTATATTAAAGTTTTAAATTACTGCTGAAGGAGATCTACTGAACAACAGACAGACAGCGCCACCATGTGGTATACATTCAGACATAAGTGCTGGTGTTGACCTGCAAACACTGGCACAAATTAAGCACATCTTTGTTGTGGATTTGAGCATATTTCTATGAGCCAAGCATTTTTAAGATGGGATAATTAGGGAGTGGGATTCAAACTGTGCAAAATGTTTATATTCAAAAAGACACATTGAAACTCTCAATCATTAAATGGGTAAATGATCCTTCATCCCCAAATTCTCAAATTAAATTTTTAATACGTTCATGATTTTTAGGTTTTGCAGGAAATAATATTAAGCTCAATAATAACATTATTATAAGGTTCTGGGTGCTTGTTTTCAGGATTCTAATGTTTTGTGGAACCTTGCAAAATCCAGCATTAGGGACTTAAACAACTACTGCCCTATTTCAATATCAGTATGCAAAATCTTGCTTATTCAGTGGTGTCGTGTTATTTACCTTTTTTGAGTGCTCGTATACCAAAAATGATTTCACTGCAGTGGTTTGCGGCAGCAAAGCAGGAAGACATGTAAGTAGCTAACATTCACCACTAATGTATTAAGGACTCAATAAAGATAGTGATAGAACATTAAAATATCATAGTGACATCCATTTCATTGGAGCTAGAGTGAGGAATCAATTATCACCCAAGCAAGACCTGGCAATGGTCAACTGTAAGACAGAGGACGATTTTAACCTACATGAAACATAGGGCCCGATGTAGGTAATCCCCGATTACCGATTCTTAAATACCGAATCATACCGATTCGGTATTTAAGAACTGGCAATCGGGATGTAGGTATATTTACCGAATCAATTACCGAATCTGTAAGATTCGGTAATTACCGAATCGGTATTTACCGATTCGGTAATTGCCATTGATTCCTATGGGCCTTGAGGCCCATTGGAATCAATGTCAATTACCGAATCGGTAAATACCGATTCGGTAAAATAACCGAATTTACAAGGGGGACAGGGTGTCACTTTGACACCCTGTTGTACCCCTGATTCTGGCTTGTGTGCAATGTGACACACATACATGCCCTTAGGGCATGTATGTGTGCCACATGGCACAGGTGTACATGCACATGTACACAGGAATTCGTTATTTGCCATGAGATAGTATTTCATGGTAAATAACGAATTCTTAAGGGCCTGTGGCACTATTTTAAGTGCCACCTACATCTGGAATTACCGATTCGGTGAATATACCGAGTCGGTATTTTACCGAATCGGTAAATTTACCGAATCGGTAAATTTACAGATTCTGTAAAATTCGGGCCCCCTACATTTCAAGAACCAATTACCGGTCGGTAATGGCCGAAATCGGCCTTTACCGACCAGTAATTGGCGACCTACATCTGGCCCATAGTCTTTTGGCAGTAAAACCAGGAGCATGACCATATCATATGATAGCTGGACTTGTGCACCATGCCTTAATAGAGTTGAGGTCTTTGCTTGGGAACCAGTAAAGCTAAGATTGTCTTAGCATGGCTGAAGTGCAAGGAACGGATGTTCATGTGATATGCTTGCTGTTGATTCACCTGGATCTGTTGTAAGTGAAATTTAGGAGACCCTAGATATAAAGTGTAAGCATAGTCTAGGTGAGAACTAATAGTTGCCTTTAGAGCTAGTCTTTTTCCTTTCTTACTCAGGAATAGCATCACCTTCCTTAACCAGTTGAGATGAAATGACAAGGTTGAGATAACTAAAAAGCTCTGGCGGCTGTGACTGAGGGTCCAGTGGACTAATGCAATCACTACAGGGATCTGTGTTGGACCTCAGAGTGGCAGATACACAAATCCAGATGTGTCCACTCAGACTTTTTTTCCCCAGAGTTTTATATAGGGCAAATTTGACCCAAAGGTATGAGAGCGCTTTACATGAGCACCAGCTGCGTTACACACTGACACATTTTTTGTTGTTAGGCACTGGGAGATGAAGTGATTTGCCCAGAATCACAGGATGTTGAGCATCGCTGCCGAGACCCGAACCAGGTTCCCCAGCATCAAGGTCGACCGCTCTAGCCGTAAGGCCACTTTCATCCTTCCAATATCCAGGGCATGCCTACCATGGAGATGGGTAACAGTAAACATCTATTATTTTAGCAACTGATGCCCTTTAGGGGAAATGTGTGTTTTACAATTACACACATTATGTATTCCGGGAAGACTGTGTACAGTTGGAGAGTAAAGATAGTATCAGACCCCTCCAACATAACAAGGCGAATCAGAGTACTGACACTGCCATAGCCCACTTCTCCTCAATGGCCGGCCAGGGCGACAAGGAGAACCAACTTGATGCTGTGCCCAGGTGTAAGCCCAGCCTGACAAAAGTAGATTTTGTAGTGGATGAGGAATAACTGCTTGAACAGCTTTATGTTTGAGGGTTGGAGTAGTATCAATGGGACTGCCCTATTTCAACTTCAAAGATCAGAACTGTGACGTGAAAGGGGAATGTAGGGTTCAGTTTGGTCTAAATGAACATTTGGTTGGGTGTCATATAGATTTGTTTGCTCTTAATTTTGGGGCCAGCTTTGAGCCAGCAGAAGAATTAAATGCAGAGACAATAATTAGCACTTTATAGCTATCAACTGGTCTGACTTGAGAGACCGGCAATGACCATTTGTGTGACTTAGCATTCAAACTTTTGAAATAATGTTCAGTTTTTTAAAAATGGTACTGATCAAGATATTTGTCCAGGTCATGGCCATCATATGAGTTGTTAGGGGCAGAAGATGGTGGCGCTTGCCCTCCTATAGTACCCCTAGACCTGATTGTGATTGCTTGACTCAAAGGCTGCAAAGACCGGACAATGAATAAAAGGTAATGGAGTTTGCTGAAGCATAATTATCTTCTGTAATTCTGACCCATTGTTCCTCCAGATTCTGCCTCCCCAGGGATAGTCTGGGATGCCTCTAAGGCCTATCTTCGCAGAGTTCTGAAAAGTCTAGCGTGTGCAAAAAGTAGAAAAGAAAGAATAGAATTAACAAAAATTGAAAAAGAAGTTGGAACTTTGGAGAAAGCTTTGCATTCCATAAATGTGTGAGAGGGAAGGGAGAGACTTGAAATAAGGCTAGAGGAGACTCGATTAACATTCAAAATCACGGTGGAGGCAAAGTGCAAAGCGAAATGGCAAGCTGCGAACGAAAAGGAATTTGAGTACGGAGAAAAAGCGGGGGCATTACTGGCCTGGAAGGCTAGAGTGGAAAGAACTAGGAATGAGATTAAGGAGCTTTCAGAAAATCAAGGGGAGGTGCTTGACAGTTGGGAGGCTATGCAGGAACATGTTGTGTCATTATTTTCTCAATTATAAAAGGAGGACACTATCCCAGATTCTCTAAAATTAAAGAGCTGGCTCAGCACAATAGGTCTTCCGGTACTTAATGAGGATGGGAAAAAAATGATGGAAGTTCCAATAACACAGGAAGAGCTTAGAGGAGCAATTAAAAGAGTAAAGAATGGAAAGGCTGCTGGAATAGATGCCATCCCGTCAGAAGTTTATAAAATTCTGATGGAGGATGTTTTGCCTGTGTGGGAAGATCTGTTTAATTTGATATATAAGGGGGGGGGACACAGGTTCCAGAATCATGGAGAGAGGCAACTATTGTCCTGATATTGAAGCCAGCTAAGGATCCTGTAAAGGCAGAATCGCATCGACTAATATCCCTGCTGAATGCAGACTATAAGATCTTTGTCAGCATTTTAGCAGGGAGGATGGCTAGAATCGCCCCACAGCTCATACACGAAGACCAGAAGGGCTTTATACCCGGGAGGCAGTTGCAAGAGCTGACTCAGCAGTTCATTGGCTGTATTGACATAGCTACATCAAGGTCGATACCCTTGGCGGCGGTCACTGTGGAAGCCGCCAAGGCTTTTGATCGTGTGTGCTGGGACTATTTATGGGCAGTGTTGGAAATTGTGGGGTTTGGGCCCTTTTTTCTAACAACGCTTAAGGCCCTATACCAACTATCGACAGCTAGGATTCTCCTAAACGGTGTGCTTACGAAGAGCTTCTCGATACTAAGAGGAACGAGGCAGGGGTGTCCCATATCTCCACTATTGTTCGATATATATATCGAACCTTTCGCCCAGATGCTCTGTCAGGATGAACAGGTCATTGCCTTTAAGGCAGGCACATATGAAAAGAAAATCGCACCATATGTGGATGACCTTATAATATACACAGCAGACTTGGCTGTCACAATTCCCAGGGTGGAGATTTTAGCGAAAGAATATGGAGCTTTTTCTTGATATCTAGTAAAGAACGAAAAAACAGGGATAATGAGTTGGAATGTTCCTGATTGGAGGGAAAACATTCAGGGGGAGATTAGATATCTCGGAATAAGTATCATAAATGTGTTAGAAAAAAATCCCCCAGAACAATTTGGAAAGGGTAATGAAAGACATAGAAAAAACACTCTCTAGATGGAAGAATCTCCCACTTTCAATATATGGTAAAGTAAACCTAATAAAAATGGTGCTGCTTCCTAAGCTGACATTCCTTTTAATAGAATTCCTCTTGCTTTCCCTATGGGATGATAGATATAATACAGGGCAAATTTGGCAGTTTTGTTTGGGCTGCTAGGGGAGCACGGATGCGACAAAAATGAGCAGAAGTGGGGCTGGCAATCCCGGACGTAAGGTTATACTGCACTGTATTTCAGTTTTAAAACTGTAGAGTTCTCCTAGGAACACCGGGTTCCATGGTATGGGGTGGGTTGTTGAAGGAAATGGTTAAGGAGTGGGGCAGGAAAGGGTTTCTTTATAAATTTGGTGCAAAAAAATACTTTAAAAAATCAGACTGAAGACACTAAAGGCAGCACTTATCCTTTGGGTAGGGATAAGAAAAATACAGGGAATGGGGTATTACTCAGATGGAGCACCAATATGGAACTCACCAGGCACGCTGAGTGTTTGCAGGATCAGCTAAGCATTCCTCTAAAGAGAGCAGGGATTGACCGATGGGGAGATCTTATGGTGTTGAAAGAGGTGGTCCCATGGGAAATCTTGACAGCTAAGTCAGGAAGGTCCCTCTCAAGGTTTAAATACTTACAGTTGTTATCCTGGGGGGAGGCAAACAGGGGAGAGATCGGAGGAGGCACCTGGGATTTTGAAAAGGAAATACAGAATGAGGCCTCGAAAGGCAGACCTTGTTGATATCAGAAGAAAAGAAGCTGAAAGCACCATATGAGATCTGGGCAGGTGATATTCAGCTGACAAAACCACAGCGAATGTGGCAACTTTCTTTTAAATTACTGTATAAAGTGGTTAAGCCAGCACATTTGAAAAGGAACCACTTCGTTACAGCTAATAGATTATATTGGACACCGACAAAACTGGCTAAATTCGAAACAGCAGTAGCCTCAAGATGCCATAGATGTGGAATGCTGAGTGTGGACGATCTGCATATGTTCTTTGAATGCCCCTCAATTCAGGATTATTGGATGTTTGTGGAGAAAGTAATAAATGAAATTCTCTGCTCCAACATAAAAATGTCTTTAATGTTGGTTATGATGGGGGTGGAGGAGGACCCGGTATTGCCCTTATCGATGAAAAGGCAGGCTTTATTGTTTTACTTGATTCTTCTCGTCAGGAGAGAAATATGTAAGAAATGGACAGACGCTGTACCGCTGCTAGGCATGGAATGGCTCCAGGTGGTAAAATTAATTTGCAAAATGGACATAGGACTTCAAACAGTGCACACTCTGAGATATGGGATGATTTTTTTAATTGAAATGGTACCATCAGAACTTAAAAAATATTGGAGTCCTATGATTACACCTACGTAGAACTAGCAACCAGGAAACTGGGTGGGCTGGCTTGCAGGACTATTAAAATATTGTAAACAGCCTGGGGCGGTACGGGTCCATTGGCTGGCTAGACTTTGCAAACTATGGTGGTTTGAGGAAAAAAAAGAATTGTTCCTCCAGAGGCTGAAACAGATTATATATGATGTAAATATATATGATGTAAAGTGGCTGCTCTCACCCAAAGTCCCACTCCTGACACCTAAGCCTGCACGCGGGTAGAGGCGCCAGAGTAATGTCATCTTTAGTGCCATAAGTTGCCATAAGTTGCCCTAGTGCTGCCTCTTGCGAGCCTAGTGTGGGAAGCTGGTGTGGAGGTAAGATGGCAGTCTTCATCTCAAGACAAGACATCTCAAGACATCCTATATCCTATAACCTGTGGCAATGTCTGTCCTCAAGCTCCAACGCTCTCAGTTACATTTATGGTCGGTTTAGTTAACATTAGTGATACTGCTGTGTTATCAATAGGATCTCGGAGCGGTTACTGTGATGTCAGAGTGGTCAAAGGTTGTATGATATCAGTACAAAAGAGAAGTCAAAGAGAAGTTTAGGAATAACCCACAAACGTACATGTCTGTGCACAACCCAGACTTCCAATGCAAACCATGTCTCCTCTGCATTTGTGGCAGAGAAACTCACACTCATAAATGCATCTACTCCTACCAGGAATCTCTTTGCGAATTCCTGGTAGACATCAAAAAGGTTTATTTGGTTATAAATGAAGGATAGGACCACATTTAGCTTTGTGAATCAGGCCTCTTATGTCTTGAAGACTGCATTTTCCTTAAAAAGTTGAAACAGCACATATCAAATGACAAAACATTGTCTTTTTCTTTTGAGGATTTCTAGAACAACGTTTTACCATTAATGAAAATATTAGGAGTGTATCATAGAGGAGTTACAGAGGAGTGTAACCCCATTGTTAGGAAGCCCGGATTTTTATGTCATTCCCCAAACAAGCAAGATGCAGACTTTGTGAAGCTACTCATGTTCCAAATACTCAGCACAGATGTGACAAAAGAATGCATAAAGGGGGTTTAGAACTTAATCACCCAATGTTATTGGGATATCTGGCTTAAGAAGACCCTGAGGTAGTTGGTTGCATGGAGAGAGGAACATGGAATGCGGGGGTTGGAGGTGCTTAATTAAAAACTATGTACCGACGTGAACTTGAGTGATGCGTAGTTCTTCGAAACGTTACACGTATCCACACTGTTTTTTCTTGCCACAAGGGGGTTCACAGTGAAAGAAGAAATAATATAAAGACTGATTGATACTGTCCCAGACCCTTGAACCTAAAACCTCTATATATAGGCTGAGCCTTTAAAGAAGCCCAAGAAAATTTGGATTTCTTCCCGCCCTTAGAAGAAGCCAATGAGAAATCTTGTTTCCTTGTTCTATAGGACAAAAAATGAAGGGAATATGCTCCGGACGGTACTCCAATTTCATGTTGATGGACTTTGGCCCTCATGAAGCCACTGGGGAGAACTAGACATCAGAATCTCGCTCATTTGGTCACTGGGGAACCTGCCATGTGCCTGTCTGTCTCCTGGATGTTGGAATAGTAAAATTTACTATTCCAACTCCAGTCTGTGCAGCCACTAGGAAAGGTGTTGGATTTTAAATCCCACACCTTCTTTCCCCTAACGCAAGTCGTTTTTCTGACTTGCTTTGTAACGGTATGTGAAATAACAATGCCGTCGTTGTAACAACCGCGTTGTAATGGCATGCGTTGTTTAGCATGCGAAGTAAAGGCTGTTTACCACCACCAGGTTGTGAGCTGCAGATGATCTAAGTAATCTGCTAAGTGATCTGATCATTTAGGGGCCATATGTATCAAGCAAATTAGCATTCGCAAAGGCCGAAATTCAAAGAATTTCGGCCTTTGAGAATGCTAATTTGCTAAATGGTATGTATGAAACATTTTGGCTGCAAAATAAGGAATCGCAAAATTTGCCATTCCTTATTTTGCGATTGCACTTAAGGAATCGCAAATTTTGCGATTCCTTAAATGCAATGTATCAAAGAAAAATCATTTAAAAAATGCCCATAAGGATTCGCAAATTACCACCAACTTCTAGTTGGTGGTAAGTTGCGAATTCTTTTCAAAAAGCAATTTTTTTTAAATCCAAAGGTGCCATATGACGCACATACATGCCCATAGGGCATGTACGTGCACCATATGCCCACAAATGTAATTTTCAGGGGTGCAGCAGGGTGTTCTTGTTACACCCCTGCACCCTTGAAAATATTCCCAATTCGCGATTAGCAAATTGCTAATCGCAAATTTCCCCTTCATTCCTATGGGCCTCCTGGCCCATAGAAATGAATGGGAAATTTGCGATTAGCAATTTGCTAATCGCAATTTAGGAATGTTAATGAATCGCTAAAAAGAAGCGATTTCCTACATACATACCATTTTGCGATTTCTAAATAGCGATTCCTTAAAAATCGCTATTTAGGAATCGCAAAACGGTATGTTGATACATATGGCCCTTAGTGCCTTGAAGGCAAGGCAGAGGACCTTGAAATAAAACTGTTTATTAATGGGAAGCCAGTGAAGCTGGGAGAGTAAGCACACAGTGGCATTCTGAAGAACTTGTAGTTTATGTAAGCATCTTTGCTGGATGTTAGTAAATAAGGCCTTGCAATAACCAATCTTAGATATGATTAGGGTGGAAACTACACTTTTGTGTAAATCTGATGGAATGAAAGGAAGGATTTTCCTAAGCATTTTTCTCATGGAAAAGTATGAAGAGGTAATTGCATTTACATGCCCATCAAAGGAAAGATTACAATCCAAAAGCACTCCTAAATTCCTAACCTTGGATACAGGAGTGGGAGGTGTTCCGAGATCTTGTGGCCACCAGCTGGAAGACCAAAAAGATGAATTTCGACCAAACAGTAGCACTTTGGTCTTGCCCGAATTTAACTTCAGGAAATTGTTGGACATCCAGATCATTATCTGGAGCATACAGTCATGAAATCTGGAAGCAGTGTCATCTGGGTTACTGGCCACTGACACCACGATTTGGGTGTCATCTGCATAACACACCACTGCAAAGCCAAAATATATAATTTTCTGGCTAATGGGGTCACATAAAGAGTACAACAGAGTAGGGCTCAACGATGAGCCCTGCAGCATAGTAGTGGAGTACACCGTCACATCCTGCCAAACCAAAGACCACTGCACAGAAATAGAACCTGATTTCGCCTTCTCATTAAGTTGTTTGGCATTATCTAGGGGCTAGAACCGGACCTGGGCTGTTGGGATTGGCACACTCTTCTCTCTGTTGCTTTAATCTATTTGAGGATTTACTTTGGTCCCAGGCGGTGGTGAGACCTTTGGGTTTAAGTGTTGTGCTTTATTTTAACTGTCCTTCCTTCAATTTATGTAAATGGATATAGCAATGGCTGGATTCAGAGTTGATTGTGTGTAATCACTCATGTCTTCCACAGTGCTTAATTTGTAAAATAATATGTGCAGGGCGCAAAGTATTGTTCAGAAGCCCGGAGCCAGTGCTGTGTGCGTAGTATTGATTCACCTCAATCAATCAATCAATCAATCAATCAATCAGAGTACTTGTAAAGCACGCTACTTACATGAGGGTCTCAAGGCGCTGAGGGGAGGGGGTGCCGCTACTGCTCGAAGAGCCAGGTCTTGAGGAGTCTTCTGAAGGCGAGTAGGTCTTGGGTCTGCCGTAGGTGGGTAGGGAGGGTGTTCCAGGTCTTGGCGGCGAGGTAGGAGAAGGATCTGCCACCGGAGGTTGTTCGTTGGATGCGGGGAATAGCGGCGAGGGCGAGGCTAGCGGAGCTGGCGGGTGGGGGTGTAGAAGCTGACTCTGCTGTTCAGGTAGGCTAGTCCGGCGTTGTGGAGTGCTTTGTGTGGGGGAGGAGCTTGAAGGTGATCCTCTTGTCGACGGGGAACCAGTGTAGGTCTCTCAGGTGGGGGGTGATGTGGCTGCGGAGGGGGACGTTGACGATAAGTTGGGCGGAGGCGTTTTGGATGTGGTGTAGTCGTCGTAGGTGTTTGGCTGGGATTCCTGCGTAGAGTGTGTTACCCTAGTCCAGTCTGCTGCTGACGAGGGCCTGTGTCACCGTTCTTCTTGTTTTGGTCGGGATCCACTTGTAGATCCTGCGGAGCATGCGGAGGGTGTTGTAGCAGGAGGAGGAGACGGCGTTGACCTGTTTAGACATGGAGAGGGAGGAGTCGAGGATTAATCCTAGGTTGCGTGCATGGTTGGTGGGTGTCGGTGCTGTTCCCAGTGTGGTCGGCCACCAGGAGTCGGCCCAAGCTGAGGGGGAGGGTCCGAGGATGAGTACCTCTGTCTTGTCCGAGTTCAGCTTCAGATTGCTGTTCCTCATCCAGTCGACAACGACCTTCATTCCCTCATGGAGGTTGGTTTTGGCGGTGTGCGGGTCCTTTGTGAGGGAGAGGATGAGCTCGGTGTCGTCAGCGTAGGAGATGATATTGAGGTCGTGTTGGCGGGCCACTTGTGCGAGGGGGGCCATGTAGACGTTGAACAGCGTCGGGCTGAGGGATGAGCCCTGGGGTACGCCGCAGATGATGTCGGTGGCCTCGGATCGGAAGGGCGGGAGGCGGATGCTCTGGGTTCTGCCGGAGAGGCAGGACGTGGTCCAGTCAAAGGCCTTCTCTTGGATTCCAGCTTCTAGGAGGCGTGTCTTTAGAGTGCGATGGCAGACCGTGTCGAAGGCGGCTGACAGGTCCAGGAGGATGAGGGCTGATGTTTCGCCATTGTTTTGTTGGCGCCTGATGTCTGTGGCGGGGATGAGGGCTGTCTCGGTGCTGTGGTTTCGTCTGAACCCGGACTGGGACGGGTCCAGATGTTGTTGTCTTCCAGGTGGCGGGCCAGTTGCATGTTGACGATTTTCTCGATGACCTTTGCCGGGAACGGGAGCAGGGAGATGGGCCGGAAGTTCTTGAGGTCATTGGGGTCCGACTTGGGCTTCTTGAGGAGGGTGTTGATTTTGGCGTGTTTCCAGGTTTCCGGGAATGTCGCTGTTTCGAAGGAGATGTCGATGACCTTCCGTAGTTGGGGTGCAATGGCAGCGTCTGCTTTGGTGAATACGTGGTGTGGGCACGGGTCTGACGGAGATCCTGAGTGGATGGAGTTCATGACCTTGCGTGTCTCGTCGTCGTTGACGTTGGACCAGGAGGTCAGGCGGTTGGCGCTGGTGGTGTTCATAGGGGAGGTGGGGTCTGGCGTAGTCGGGGCGGTCATGGTGTTGAAGCTGTCATGGATGTCAGCGATCTTGCGGTGGAAGAAGATGGCCAGTGATTTGCACAGTTCTTGTGAGAGCGGTATGTCGTTGGCGCTGGGGTTAGTGAGTTCCTTTACGATGCTGAAAAGCTCTTTGCTGTCGTGTGCGTTGTTATCCAGGCGGTTTTTGAAGGAGGATCTCTTGGCTAATCTGACGAGGTGGTGATGTCTGCGGGTGGCGTCCTTGTGGGCTGAGTGGTTGTCCCAAGTGCATTCATGGAGCCATATCTTCTCCAGTTTCCGGCATGTGCGTCTGGAGGTCTGCAGCTCGTCGGTGAACCAGGTGGCTCTCTTGCTGACGTGGTTGTTGGATGATTTCTTGAGTGGGGCGAGGGTGTTGGCGCAGTCGTCGATCCACTGTCTGAGGTTGCGGGCTGCAGTGTCTGGGTTGGTGGGGTCGGTGGGTGGGTTTTGGGCGAGGGTGGCGATGAGCTGCTCTTCTGTGACTTTGCTCCAGCAGCGGCGAGGTAGCTGTTGGGTGCGGTGGTGCGTGGTTGGTTTATTGAAGGTGAAATGGATGCAGCGGTGGTCGGTCCAGTGGAGTTCGGTACTGTGGTCCAAAATGACGTCGGTGCCTGTTGAGAAGACGGGGTCCAGCGTGTGGCCAGCGGCGTGGGTGGGTGCGGTGACGAGTTGTCTGAGGCTGAGGTTGGCGAGGTTGTCGATCAGGGTGGCGGAGTTGGCGGAGTTGTTGTTCTCGAGGTGGAAATTCAGGTCCCCGAGGAGGATGTAGTCCGTGGAGGCTAGTGCGTGGGTGCTGGCGAGGTCGGCGATGGAGTCGCTGAATTGAGCTCGGGGACCGGGGGGTCTGTAGATGAGTGTTCCTCTGAGGGTTGTGTTGGGGTCGGTGTGGATCCGGAAGTGCAGTTGTTCGGCGGTGTTGAGGGTGTTGTCTGCGTGGGTGGCGACCTTGAGGGTGGACTTGTACCTCACACCGCTTTAAATCACCATCAGACACTTCATTTCTCTTGACTGCACTCCGGTGGGTTCTTTTTCATCCCCTGCTTCTCTCCCTTTGTCATTGTTTTTCCGTCTTCCTCCTCCTTCTTTCCCTCTTTTGTGTTTTTCGCTCTCTTGCTGTACCTATGCCCCCTACCTGCAGCCACCAGCTCACATTAGGCACTAGTCATGCAGTTTCTTAGTTCAAATGTTATTCTGTTTATTGAAGTACATGAGATATAGGAGATTTAAGAAGGTCCAACCTCGGTTTAGGAATTGATAGGTACCCAAAACCAAAAGAAGTATTCAGCCATGAACTACTCTCAATGTCCAGTTAGTTAATGACCTCCCTACTGAGACTGCAAACAATGGTGTCTCTGTACACCCACTGCTTGGCCAAGAAGCAGAAGATCTCAAGAGGTCTGCATCAACTACACAGCCCAGACACCCTTTAACTTGAATTCTTACATTTCAATAAACATCATACTTTTTAATTAATCTTTTCCTGAATTGTCATCAAGAGTCTAAATGTTACTTCCACGAACCTTCTGCATTATTAGCTTCTTACCTCCATTCAAACGAAAGCTAAGACATTTCCTTTTGAAATATGATTTCTTTCCCTCTTTTGATTGATTCTAAGGACCGTCTGGGTATATCACCATAGTGCGGGTGATTTGCGATCAAGAGAGAATATAGATGCTACACTGTGGCTGAGGAATATAACTGATACCTCAAATAGTCGGTAAACCTTAAAGGGTGCAGCAACTAATGATGCCCTGACAACTCGATTTTAGGAAATTATGACAACTACAGCTCATTGAAAATAGTGTGAGCTGATATGAATAGATTGAAATTATAAGAAATTAAGGAATAGAGTAGAGGAATTCTTGGCAAATCAATCTCCTGGTGATTTACACCCACTCGAAGTATTTTGTCATCCAAAAATTGGGGATATACCCAGACGGTCCTTAGAATCAATCGAACGAAGAATATTGTGTTTTTTAATGAAATAAGCTTGTCCTGAAGATGGTGGTGTCAATCAACACGAGTCCACCTAAACGCTGCATCAACAACTTGTTTGTTTGTATTGGTTTTCATTAATCTGTGACAACTTGTTTTCCTGTATTGTTTTTTAATTAATTGTATTGCTTTTTAAAGGCTTTTGTGGAGATTCACAGTTAAAGTTATTTTTGTAACAGTGCCATTTATGAATGTACTTGCATTAGGTACTAAGTGATACAAGGTCCTCTGTTTGTATTGCAAAATTGCAAAACTAAACATCAACAGAGCAACAATCTAACTGAAGGATAAGGATTACCATGTATATGTGTTAAGGATTCAGTATATAGGAATAACTTGTTGAGATTTCCCCTATCGTGAATTATTTTACAAAATACAGAATTTAGAGTTTGGGTTGATTGTACGTGAGTGGTTGTGGAGTATGTGTAGAGGAAATTAAGTAATAGAATAACAATAACAGAGGACATTTCATTTTTGTAGGTTTTTAGAACCCTCTTCCCTTTGTTCTGAAGGGTTACTCTCACATTTGTTTTCTTGTATTTATTGTATTGATCTCCTAATTTGGAAAATTCTGTGTCGACCCTGCCATGTGTATTTATGTGGGTGGCTAATTGTCGAAATCCAATCATTTTATATATTATATCTCCGTTAGATATATATAAAACCTTGATTTCTAATTCATATAGTTTCAAATTTTTACCACAAAAGAAAGGCTGTTTTTTTCTTTTGCCAACATATGTTTCATAGTATGTTCCTCTTCTTCTTGGCTAATGGGTAAAATGATACTCAGCAAAAACAAGCCATGAGAAAAGAAAATCTATTTGTTATATAATTCTCATAATGTCTTGAGTAGGTGATCGTACCACAAAACACAAGTTGGGTAAAGAAAAAAGACCAATATCATTTTAGTTACATTTTTAAACTGTATGAATTGGAAGTCAAGGATTGTATACATATCCAAAGAAAACACAATATTAAAAGGAATGTGTTTTAAAATGTGTCAATGTTACTTAAAGCAAAGCGAAATAAATTGGATTTGCAGCAGTCATTTAACAGTGCTGATCCTGTGATGCTGGGGTAGTACTCGCCATCTGAGGTGTGGTTCATTTCGTTACAAATATGCAACTGTTTGAGCTATTGAACTAAAATGTGATTGCACAGGTTAAAACAATATTTAATTAACTCAGTGTACCATATGTGAACGAATTTATAATTACTAATCTGTAATTAAAAATCTTCTTACAGGTCGAATAATCTTCCAACCTCTCCCCGTTCATCGGAACCCTTGAAGATAGAAGTATGTATATACTCACTCATATTATTTACGTCACGTGCAGTGCTTAGTATATGTTCAGTGAGGTGTGGGTAGGGAATATCAAAGGCAGAATATCAAAGGGCCACAATATTGGGACCTGAATATTGAAAGGTAAGTTTGAATAGAGTTACTATACCTAACTCCACATAACGCACAACAATTTTGTATAAATATCTCCAAGGTACATAGATGTGGAGTTAAGAATGATAAAGACATACTTACCTTCCTGCACTTACCTCTTAAGTATTTGTTCCTTGATATTCTGGTCAGGATATAGTGACCCTTCGATATTCTGTCTTCCATTTTCCCTACTGCCCCTGTCTTTGGTGACCCTCTACTTAAGTCACGATTGCAAGTGACCAAATAAAGGGCTCCACTATACAATACTAGAAAGGGTGGAAGAGCAAGAGCTTGCTGTGACAAAGAGGAGGCAATGGCACATGTCCTACAACCATGGACTGTAGAATACCCCAGAAAGGATATCGTACAAGGATGGCTCTAACAAGCAGGACGGATGGGCCAACACCTTCCAAGGGAGCCAACAGGCCAAACCAAAGAGAACTCCCATCTTAAAAAGCCATAGTATGTTTATTGTTTCCTAAACTTCCCTTGAGCCTGGTTCCTGGGTGTACCTGCTGCATCTGCCTCATAACAATCAATGCGCTTCTAAATGAAGAAAAAGACCTAATGCAAGCTTCCATGACAGGTTAATCAAGAGACATAGATTGCGACGGGGCAAACAATCTTTCTGAGACAGAAAATATAAGTAAAAAAAATTTGAAATACCACAATCTCTGAGTGCTGTGAAGTCATTTATATAGTACTGTTTGAAACAAAAGTAAACATAAAATAAACAAGAGAAAGTTTGAATCCTGACTGTAGGGACAAAAGCCGAGAACATACACAATGGTTGGTTAGTCTCTGACATTTTTCGTTTGTCCCTAGAACTTCCTATTGGTTTAAGTTATGGCAGATTTTGTGGTGTCCCCAATCCTTAGGGACCTCCCGAACTGCAGACCTGGTGCTTTTCGGGGACACCAGTGGTGTGCTATACTGATGGAGATAATCTCCAGTGATTCCCCCCACATGTTGTCTCAAGTGCATAGCCCCCTTAGCCTCCAATATGCAAGCGTTGTGTGTTGGAAGCTGGACATAGTTTTGGAGAGTTTGATAGAACACATTGGGAGTTGGCTTCTGCTCTCCATGTGTAGATGGAAACCCAGAGGCTTGGGGTATGATAGGGAGCCCTACTGTGTCATTACTGGGGTAACACTTCATGGGCATTAGAATGTATGCTTATGGTAAAGGTTTTCTGAACATGACTGGGCATCTGTCGCATCTTTTACTTGTAACTGCTTTCAAACATTTACTTTTGTGCAGGAATGGTGTTTTGGGAAGATGGATGAACTCAGATATTCCAGGCTTATATTATTTTCAGAGAGGAACTCATAGTTGCATGTTGGATTACATTTTAGTGGCTTTTGCACCATAGTAAATTACTTGATGGTTTGACAATCATTGATAGAGGTAAAAGTGATCACAGACCTTTAACTTGATCACTTTCATTAAAGCTGCCTACCCTCTCAGGGGTTGTCTTGTGTAAGCCACTTCTTAGCCAATGTTCCCCAAGAAGTCCTCAAGGCTTTAGGTGCAGAATTAAGTTGGGCAGTAGTCAGATGATCTGGAAGCATCTTCATACAATCACGTTTGTTTTTCCACAACTTGAAATTCTAGGTCATATGAAATATTGTTAATGATAATCTAATATTTTACTTAGCTACGTAAGACATTGGCCGAATTACTGACAAATCGAATGCTTCATACCATGAGATCGCGCTGGGGGCTGTCGGGGAGATTAAGTGAGCTATTGCCCAGAGTCACATGGTGCTGAGCTGGGGATCGAACTGTGAGCCTTGCGCTCCAGAGTCAGCCACTCTAGCCGCTGCGCCACACCTCTTTACTTACCTGATCCTCTTTCATCCACTAATGCTGCACCTTTAGCTTTCTCCCTAAGTGCCGGTTTTCCCACCTTCCTCTTCCTACATCTTTTTACTTTATGTACTTTCCCTATCTTGCGCTCGTTCAAGAAGAAAAATACGTGGTGGTCCCGATAAATGAGTGCCAGTGACCCCCACCAGCAACCAGGGCTCATAATAAGCGCTGGGTGCAACACCCGTTTACCTAAAATAGGCTGGGCAGTCTGTTAGCGGGTGGACCCCATTGGTTTTAAATGGGTATTATGTCTACAGTTACTGCAGAAAAAACACCTAAAAAAGAAAAAGTCTCAATGTACTGAAATGCATAAGCTAAGATGCGTTTTTATTTTTTTAAATATCTTTGCACTATATAGTGCATCCATTCAATGAAGATTAATACATGGTGTCATGTGGTGTGCTGTGAAGTTTAAATGTTTATTGAGGATGAATTGAGTGTATTGTATAACATTACAATTTGTTATTTTCAAATACAATTTAAAAGAACTAATTCAGTAATTGTGGTTTATGTTTTTTTAACCCTGCAGACTACATACATTGTAACCTTTACTCCCATTTTTAGGTCGAGCTTAGGCAGTGCTTGCGCTGTCTGCAAAACATGTAGAAATCAGTATATGGGCTTTAAGCTCGCCTATGTATTACCATTTCTGCTTTATTGTGTTTGTTTAAAATGCTCTCTTTTTATTGGTGCATCTTTGAAAAAAACCTACCTTAAAATATTACTCAAAAACACAACTGACTTTAAAAGGCATGTTTTAAGCTATTAAATCATGGAACAAATGTAGCATGTTTTGAATTCCCTAAGAAAAAATTTAAATTACACAACCATTATTGGGGCACTATAGCCTTTCATTACAAGTGGTTTGGCGTCACACCTGAAAATACAAAATCTGTGAGGAACATTATTTTGGAATGCAGAATTCCCTAGGAATTGTTGTATGTTGGGGAATGTAGAATTACCTTGGGAAAAGGCCACCTGTGCCCAGACCGCGACCAGCACCAGAAACCCTGGTTCTTCCACCCTGCGCAGCTACACTGCTGCAGGAACTCCGAGCCTTGAACCCCAGTCGCATCAACAACCACTGCTGCCACGCATCCCCACGCACCACTAGAGGACCTTTCTCTTGCCAGCACTGCCGCTTCACCTGCAGCACTGAAGCAACCAACAACACCAGAGATACCACAAACGTGACAGCACCGACGGCACCGAAAAAGACCACCATAACACAACTCCAGTGCATTCTACTCAACACACGATCACTCAGGAAATACACCATGGAGATCTGGGGTAGTATCTCATCCATCACACCAGATGTAATTTTCTTCACAGAGACCTGACTGAAACCGGCCTCTGCACCAGACATCGCTACCCCAGAAGGCTACAAAATAAAACACTAGAACCGAATCAACAAACACAGAGGTGGAATCGCCATCATCTACAAGGACACCATACACTTTATGACCTCCCCAGATGACTCAGCCCCAATAATGGAACACCTCAATTTCCAACTACACACAGATGGGAAAAGCACCATCAGAGGCACCCTCGCCTACAGAACACCAGGACCACGCCCCAGATTCTGCAACGCCATCCCTGACCTCATCACCCTGATCACATTGGACTCTGAGTACTACTTCTTCCTAGGAGACCTTAACTTCCATCTCGACAACCCTAGCGACGCCAATATAACTGACCTCCTGGAAAGCATGAGCAACAACGGACTCAAGCAGCTGATCACCTACCCCTCCTGCATTGCAGGACACACACTCAACCCCCATCTTTACTTCCAACTACAGAGTCAAGTACAACCACATCACACAGCTCACCTGGACCGACTACTTCAACGTCCACATCACTATCGCAGGACCTACCAACCCTGGCACACCATCCCTAATCTCCAAGCGCAGAGACTGGAAAAAGATTACAGAAAATCAATGGAACAACGATCGTAGCTTCCACCTCCCAGACTCAACACCAAACCCACAGATGACAGCAAAAAACATCTCCCAGTGGATCACAGAATGCACTAACAGAATTGCCCTTGGCAAGCGAGTAAAGCCCAAAAGACCCACCAAAAGAGCCAGCTGGTACACTGAGGAGCTGAAATCCATCAAGTTCATCTGCTTACAACTCGAAAGGAAGTGGCGCACCAGCAAAAAGACAGAAGACCACACTACCTTCATTACAGCACTCAACCAGTACCACTGCCTCCAGAAAAAAAGAATGCCCCAGCAGCCCACATTGAAGCCAGCACAAACTGCAGCAAAGAACTCTTCACCATCGTGAAGGAGTCTGCAATCTTGCAGCCGCTGAGAACAGCACTACACCCTCACAAGAAGTGTGTGACTCCTTGGCAAACTTCTTCCATGACAAGATCTCAGCCATTTACGGAATCTTCGAACCCCTACCCCCTTCTGCAGACAGTATCAACCTGCTCAGGTCCACAAGCACAAACCTCGAACACCGGATCACCCACTGGGACCTCCTCATTACTCGAGCCACAATCTCCATCATGAACTCAGTGCACTCGGGAGCACCCACAGACGCCTGTCCACACCACATCTACAACCTCGGAAGCAAGACAATTGGGGACGAACTCAGGAAAGTCCTTAACACCTCCCATTACCTCTCGGACTCCTTTCCTGAGGACTGAAAGCTCACTTAGTGAGGCCTCTCCTGAAGAAACCATCCACCGATCCAGCAGAGCTGAAGAACTATCGGTCCATGTCGCTGCTCCCCTTTCCATTAAAGGTCCTCAAGAAAGCTATCAACCATCAAATTACCGAACACCTGGAATGCCACTACCTCTTGGACCGCTCCCAATTCAGTTTTCGAGCCAACCACAGCACTTGGACAACCCTGATCACAGCCACCGATTACATCAGGGCTCGAAACTGCAGCCCTTATCCTCCTGGACCTATCAGCCACCTTTTACACTGTCTCTCATCACATCCTGATCAACAGACTCCACTATGTCGAAATCCAAGTAGACCCCCTCTAATGGATTGCCTCATATCTCACCAGAAAAACTTAGAGAATTTGACTCCCACCGTTCATCTCAGAGCACAAGAAGATCATCTACAGCTTTCCCCAAGGATTGCCCCTCTGCCTCACCCTCTTCATCACCTACATGACCCTCCTGGCAGGCACCATCAGATCACACAGACTCAACATCATCGCCTACGCCAACAACACTCAGCTCATCCTCTCGCTGTCAGAAGATACCTCCACCACCAGAGCCAACTTCCACAGATATTTAAGGAACCTCGCTGACTGGTTGAAGGACTACTGTAGCAAACTTAAGACTGGTTGGTATTACCCAGAAACCAGTCCCAGGATGCTTCTTTCTGGTCCAGGGAAGACCTGGCTTGGCTTTTCAGGCTGGACTGTTCCCATGAGGAACAGGGTCGAGATTGATTTGCATATGGCAGGATCTGAACTGGGGGTGGCGAAGTGAGCCAAAGAACGATGATGTATTCAACCCAGATCTGTGATTCAGCGCTCCGTCCATCATCTCCTTGTGTTTGCTTCAAACTTAAGACAAACAAAATGTAGGTCCTCATCTTTGGGAACAACACCTCGCCATGGAATAATGCATGGTGGCCAAAGGAACTCGGCCCACCCCCCACTCCGACAGACCATGCCTGAAAACGCGCCTTCATCCTAGACAGCAAGCTTTCTATGAAGAAAGAGGTCAATGCAGTTTCATCTGTCTGCTTCCACACCCTACGCATGCTCCGCAAGATCTTCAGGTGTCTTCCATTCACCACCAAAAGGACCATCACCCAGGCACTCATCACCAGCAAACTTGACTAAGGGAACACACTCTATGTAGGAATCATTGCACACCTCCTGAAGAGGCAACAGACAATACAAAGTTCTGCTACAAGACTCATTGTCGACTTCCCCAGAAGGACCCATATCTCACTCCACTTCTAGAAGCTACACTGGCTCCTGATCTAGAAGAGACGACAGTTCAAGATTCTGACGCAAGCATACAAAGCCCTACACAACAAAGGATCTGCATACATCAACAAACATCTGACCTTCCACCAACCTACCAGACACCTACAATCTGCTTCCCTCTCCCTCGCAGACAGCCCCCCCAGATCTGCCGAACCAACAGTGGAGATCGCTCTTTCTCGCACCTGGTGGCAAAGGCATGGAACGGCCTCCCCCTGCACCTCAGGACTCGCCCAGAAATCCAGCAACTCAGGAAAGAGCTCAAGACCTGAATGTTTGAATGACCAAACCACTGCACAGCAGCCAGCTTCTCCAGTGCCTCTAGACCCTCACAAATTATTTGCAGCGTTATATAAATGTGTGATTGTTTGTTTGATTGATTGATTGAGACAGTGTCTCCACACCTGACTACAAGCACGTACCCCCATTCATGGGCTTTATGTCACCTGACAGTGCTTAATGTGTTAAAAATAATGTGTGATGAGACTCACAGTTTGGCTCAGAAGCCTGGGGCCGGGGCTATTGAATTTTGGTGTGTGACAACCAAGGCTGCATAGACTTGATTGAACTTCATGCCACTTTAATCCACCTCCAGAGACTCCCTGTCACACTATCTCACTCTTGCAGGTTCTTGCTTTGTCCCCTTGTCACTTTTTTGTGGTTTTTCTGTCTTTCTACCCCTGCTTTTTTCTTTCTGTCTAGTGTACTTTTCATTCTTTCTCTGGATCAAAGTCTGATGAGGAAGCATAAGTTCTGGTCCTGAAAATTGAGTGCCAGTAGTCCTCACCTGCAACCACTAGCTCAATATAAGCACTGCCTGTACATTATTTTTGATAGCTTTTAGCCCGTGAAATGACTGGACAACAGGAGACGGGGAAGGAGACAGATAGGGCTGGGGAGAGAGAGAGAGCGAGGGACGGTAACTGTTTATTATGTCTTACAATTGCATTGAGACATTTTGGTGTTGTGGTAATAAATCGTCAACAGAACTCCATATGATTTAACCAGTAACATGGGGCCATATGTATGAACTCATTTTCCCATAAACACAGACTGGGCAAAACCCTTTGATGCATCTGGCCCATGGCTCTTACTTATTCCTATATTCCCCAGAGTATATCACGTCAAATCGTGGAGGAAAGATTTGTGAATCGCGACTTGTTTAGTAAAGTAACCAAGCTTGAAAAACATCTCTGGTGCTTTGGTTTCACATTAGACAGTCTGCCTGTTCCTACACATAACCAAAGGTGTTAAATCCACTTTTTTGCTTATTTTCAGAACTTTGATGGGAGAGCAAAGGACCCAGGTGAGTGCTATTTCAATTTATTTAGATAGTTTTAGATAGTCCCCAGGTCAATATTCAATTATTGGAAACTTAGTCTAATACTTACTCATTGTGTAATAGCTATTGCCAGTCAGGAAGGGTGTGAACAGGGAAATACTAGGGCTGAAGGGGAAAGGAAGTACACCTAAGACATCATTTAGAGGGGCCCACGATTGGGGCATTCAGAAAGATGCACTACCATTGCCATCAAATGGCTCATTACTGTATGACAAATGTAATAATACCACATCAGAACACAGAAACGAAGTGCCCTTATTGTAAAAACAAATGTTGGTGGTAGCCCTGCATAAGTGAATGTGGAAAATGTTATAACTCCCTCGTTGCGAGTGCCAGGGTCTAGATCAGAGTTAATACTGTGAGTGACTTTCTACCAGTCCTCATTTTAATGCCAACAACAGTGAGCATAGACAGCTAAAAGCATAATTACTAGTTGACATATTAGCTGTCCGGTTATTCCATAGGGGCTGTATGTCAAAATATAGAGGAAAACATATAATTGGGCCAAAATAGAGAACAAAAATATCATGAACGTTAGTATATATGGTATAGCTTTACTATCCTTAAATTCAAATATATGTACCTTCACAATATATATTTTCAAGGTACATACATATGGAGTTTAAAATATAAATCTATATGGTAGTATGACAAAGGCACGAGTGGCTAGTTCAGTTCAAATTAACTTTATTCGGAATCCAAAAATCCATAAAAGCACAGTAACGCAGCAATTATACAACAATAGTAATAAAATCCATATCAAATTAGACGGTTTATGGTGATGCAACAATAACAATTCATCAATTAATTTAGCAAGGTATTCATAAAGAGACAAAAATGTCAGCGGTTGGACATCATCTTACGAGCTCAGGTGGCAATTTTCAAAAAAGTGCTGGTGCCAAAGACCAATTCTTCATTATTCAAAGTAAGCAACCACTGGTAGGCTTTATCCAAGCAGGTCTCTGCTTTTTAAAAAATTGAGTTAAAAGCCACTTCACTTATTTTAAATAATATTTAAAAAAGATTAAGAAATGCAGATCAGTTTGTGCACTCACTCCGTCGCATGGGCATGGGGTGTGATCAAGGTTAGACTAATAGCCAAAATGGAAACATAGCAAAAATGTTACAGTGCCCGCTCTCAAACGGAATAAAAGGCTCCTTTTCCCAAATGGGTGCTCAAACCCAACGCTGAACTTTATAAACTACCCTGAACCCCCTGACCCCTAAACACTACCCCAACCCCCGGAGCCCTTAAACTACCCTGACCCCTAAGCCCTAAAAACTACTCTGACACCCCATCAGCCCTAAAAGCTACCCAAGCCCCAAGGCCTAAAAACAACCCGCTTCCCAAGCCCTAACCCTGAGCCCTAAAAACTACCACCAACCCTTAAAAACGACTCTCCCCCCCAAACCCCGGCCCCAGCCCCAATTACCTCACTACATCCTCTCTCGATCCTTCCTGTTCCTGGGCCTGCCGATCTCAGCATCTGCTCAGCGCATTGCCTTAATCACGCATATGCGTGGTTAAGTCATGTGCGTGGATAAGGCAAGCGTGGTTACACTTGCATTGGAATGGCACGCGTAGCTCTACTCGCGTTGTTCAAGTTATTCCTCAATCTAAACTTAACAGTATGCACTTACTTCCGCAATATGTTGGCTCTCAATAGTTAAGCCTTGATACTGGGGATCCAATAATATTTTTTCCTCTTTTTTTACATACATTCCCTATGAAATAATGTGACAGCTAATCAAGAACGTTAAATAATAAAAGCCCACCATTGAGATCAAAGTTTGTGATGCCACGCTCTATGATGTCACAGGAGCAAATCAAAGGCTTTTAATTCAGATGACCACTTCACTTCGGGTCACTAGAACACCAACTTTCCAGTTCTGGGCTTTCATTTAACAAAGCAGTGTATTCTGGGAGCTGTGACTCTGGATTGTTTCGCAATTCAATTTGAATCCACACACACCTCATCCCGATATCTCTAAGAAAAGCCCCAGTGCTGCCATTAAGTCATGTGGCCAACAAATTTGTGACATAATTAAGCACATGCTAAACCAGAGCGTAAGAAGAAACTGAGTACATGTAGAAAAAGAAAAAAGGTTCCTCTAATAAGCATGAATCAACAGGTGTGCAGAAACAATTTGAGATACGTACTACAGTATAAAACAAGATGATTGAATCTAAATAGAACAACACACTTTTTGAAGAAAAATAGTCAATGTTAGAAAATACTTAATATATAATATATAAAGTGAAGAAGTTGCACGCACACAGGGATCAGAGAAAAGTGCAAGAATAATTTAGATAAAAAAATATTTAAGCTCATTTATATGTATGAGTGTGGTCATGTAATTGGGCTCAGGACTTGACCAACCATTCACAATCAGTTTAAATTGGTTATGGTAGGCTGAGATGTGCCTGTCATTTTCAGCTGCTGACTTTAGAACCTGGGGAGCCAGGTTTGAATCCAGACTCAGCTCAACATCCTGTGATTCTTGCCCAATCACGTAATATCCCTTTGCCTAAAAGTGTGTAATGTACAGTGCTCTGATACCCCTAGGCAAAGATCGCGCTATATAAAACTGCAAAGAAAAAGTATGGAATCCACTTGTATGTTATTGAAGTTTTGAACTATTTGAACTCATCAGTCAGTCATCAACCAACTTGTGAGGGCACTTTTGAGACTACATGTTTAGTGAAATGGTGAAACCATGTTCAAGAGGATGTTCTCAAGTTTGTGCAAAGTAGTTCAATTCAAGTAAGATTTTCTGCTTGAAATAAGCGAAAGCATTTTGAATTAGGACAAAGATTATGCCAGTGTTTTTTGTTTGTGGTGACCATCCCTTGATGCCCTCACTCTTCCAGGGTTACACCTTATGCACAACATTACCGCCTCACTCCATGTTGTCTGAAGACTGTGTTTCAAGTCATGAGCTTTTCCTTATCCAATCTTTGTTCTTAGCGGTGTTCGTTCAATTTTCCAATCATTGTACACATATGAATTTGCCAGAAGACTTCATATTCTCAGAAACACCACATGCTAGCCCATCGTTTACTTTTACAAACAATTGTAAGTTATGCCACTATTACAAGGTGGTCGGTTGAAGTGAACAAACATCACAACACAAGGGATACACTAGGCTTTTACATTGGTGCTGAGAACTGTGTCTAGATTCACCTGGAATCCTGTGGAAAGCTTATAAACACTCTTTGTCCCAGCAACTTTAAGTGAGTTGGTTACACTTCATTAGGGATTTATTTGGGGTTGGCATGTATACACTTACTTTTATGGCTGATGGTACTTGAGGCTTTTGGTATAAAATTGCCAATAAATGTCAAAATACACAAACAATATTTAAGTTACGTGCAGAAGTAAAACTCAAAACAGACTTAAGGTAGGAGGCAATAAAGTAATTATAAAAGGAGACCATGCCAAGATAAACTGTGTCACAACCAAATGGCTGCTTATCGAGGAAGTCTGAAGTACTTTATCTCATTTGTGACTACAACATGAATGGAAAGGAAAACAAACAAATTGCACTTAACAGAAGGGCGAGGAAGCAACAAAGAAGGACAATCAATCTTGGTGTTGCTTAGTGACAAATAATTTACCCAAGGTTTAGAAACAGACAGGCAGAGACAGGGCGTGGAACTCCAGGAAATATATTGGCTGTCTGTGATTCGAGAGAAAAACATACTTGAGAAAACCTGCTCTGGAGGAGATTTCTCCATGATCCTGTTTCTATTATGTTTTCCAAATGAATTAGATTCCCAAGATTTTCAATCCATCTTATGAAAGTACTTCCTGCTAGAAAAACTCTTGTTTTTCCAGGGTCATGTAGACCATCTATTTGGTATTTGGTTTTTATCCTTTTCTTTTAACCTGCCAGTACTATAGTACCTGTACCCGTACTTAAACCCAGTAGCTCTTACCTGTACCCTAGTAGCTGTACCCCAGCTTATATCCTACTTATATACTTAGGTCTATATCTATACCCTAGTTATTATTCCCTTCCTATGCTTTGAATCACTGTCTATGCCTTATGATTGCTATCCTTAGATTTCCCATAGTATCCCTGCCCCAGCATATAACCTGGTACTTATTCCCCTATATTTATCTATACTCCTCTGTATACCTTAGCACCTTTACCCATGACTGTATTCTACTATCTCTGCCTACACTTTTGTACCTCTACTTCAAACTATATACTAGCACCTCCATCACCACTTAGACCCTCTACAGCAACCCCCTCTCATCTCTTTTAATCCTGCCTTATTGTCAACTTCTGTGTTATATTCGTTTGTCAAATGTCCTCAAATTTGGTAGGGGAAAACAGTTGTCCTTATTTTGGAAATTCACCAAAATTGTGTTTGATCAACTGAGGTTTGTCAGGATGGCACTTTAAATATTGGGTTTTCTCAGCAGTGAGTGAAGTAGATCCATTAAATTAAACTTCTGAAAGGAAAATGGACATTGTGGGATTTCTTCATTCTACGTAACGCTGTGGTGGCCCAATATGAAACCTGTGGTACCTGTATGATTAACATACGACTCCCTGTTAATGCAGATAACATTATTTAAAAATAATTAAATGTTTATGAAGAATTCTGAATATATATATATGGATTATATAGCACACCACCGTCAATCCTCTAACCTTGATTCCTCCCACAAGATTGATGCAGACACTGCGATGTTGCTCAAAATCATTTTTATTTTGCCATATGGTTCGTAACACGTTTCGGCCACACCAACGACCTTGTTCACACAAACATTGCCCGCATTTTGCCTGCTCTTATATTTTACGTCAGCATTGAAATGAACAAAATACTTCACATTGCCTTGCACTATTTCATTTTTCATTCAATACAGCGTGATTCGAATCTGCTTTTGCCATGTGACCATAAATAAGCTACTTACTCAGTGATTGCATTTTAAAATAACTAGCTTAATCAGGAATTGCATTTTCAAATGAATGGCTGTCGTGAGTATATCTCATATTAAAATTAAAACCACTGTGGGTCTATTGCACATTCATTCTTGTGCAAATTCACAAAGTACTTGATATATTACAAAGATTCATCATTCTTAGTAACATAAAAGTACTTTACACAAGTGTGCCCAAATAGGCAAATTAATTACTGCCCAGTACTTAGATGGTATTGACAGTACTTCGTTGCATTGATGTGCAAACTCACAAAATACATAGTAACATACTGACTAAGTAAATGGATTATCATTAATACGCGCTATTACATCACAATGAAGCCCAAGTGGGCAAAGCCATTGATGCCACATGATTAAATATTATATTACTGCCCTACAGCAGGGCAAAATTAATGTAACCATTTTTTGCCACACTCCTAATACTGTGCAAATCTACGCAGGCATCACAAAATAAGAATCCGCTTTTTCGAACATTGTCATTGTATTTGGTTTTTAGTTTGATGCAGAGGCTGTAACACTTATTTGTATATTGCCAAACGAGAGCCACCCATCCCAATTGCATTGGTATACACATTACAAATAGGTATGTAAATCCTCTTCAATATTCTGCCCATCTGTGGACCTAGAGTCAAGATTCAGAATATACTTGGTTTCGAACTGCCTTTGTGCCTTTACTCGATCAACCCCTCTTCTATTACTTGGGACAGTGTCAAGCACAAAATATTGAATATTGTGATACATTATTGTTGTGGAATTCTGCACAGTGCCTTGCAACTGGATATGACTGATCTACATTAGTGATTGCATGCATGTGCTGAAGTATACGCTTGTGTACCTGCAGCACTGTGCTGCCTGCATACCTTAAATTGGAGCTCCATGTTAGCACATATACTGCAAAGTCACTTTTGAAATTGAAGGTGCCTGAGATTTTAAGTAGTGTATCACTGAACAGTATTGAATAGTCAGTAGTGTTAGTACCTAAGGTGCATGCTCTACACTTGGTACATTTAAAGAATCCTTTCTTTGGAGTGAGCCAATTCCTGGGCTTACGTTTTTCAGGACTACTCTTGACCAAGGCATCTTCAATGCTCTGCTGTAAGTGATTTGAAGACTACTGGGAACTAAAGACCCTATAATCGAATCAGATCGAATAATGTGCCAGTTCTTTCTAAGTAGTACTATCAGTTCATTGATTTGATTATTAGAAGGCGTAATCAACCTAGCTACCCCTTTGCCTTGTTTCTACGTTTTCCTGGTAAAGAGAATTGTGTCCCGTTCTTTCTTATTGACCACCACCTGCGTTTGCTTTAACAACCTCATGGTGTACCCTCTATGGCTATATCTACATAACATTTCTTGTTGGCAGACAACAGCATCACTGCTCAGGCTGCAATTGCCCTTTGCTCTAAGCATTTCGCCATAAGGGATACTTGCTATGAGGTGCCTTGGGTGAAAACCAGAAGCGTGTAATATTGTGTTGGCTGAGGTTTTCTTTCTTATAGATTGGTTTCAATGTTCTAGCTCTCTATAAACACTCCTAAGTCTAGAAAAGTCACTCTATCTGGGTTTATTTCACTGGTGATGTGGAAATTCAAATTGTTCACATTGATTGAAATGCAGCCATATGACCACATTCTCATCCCATGCCTTCTTGTGGTTATTATATTTTCAACATTGTGAGAACAATGCAATAAAATACAGGTGATAAAGGATTTTTTTTTATTCCTTTTGTTAGACCTGTTCCTTTTGTTAGACCTGTCTGCTTCTGAGAGTCCCCTCACCATTGTGATTTCTTTTGTTCCCCTGTACCTCCCACATTTTGTTGCTTTTCTTTGTCTGCCAGGACTTTTTATGTGTTGTTTCATGGGGTTAGATGTTCCTTGAAGCCCAGTTGCTCACCAGGTTTGTGGCACCTATTTACAAGACATGGTGAAACCGGTGGCATTACAAACTGGGGTTGTCAACTCAAAGATATGGCCCTAAAATGGTAGACACCCTTTTCCCTCATGTGAGTGACTCCCATTGGAGCCTTCATGAACTTTGACCTTTGGAGGTTTTGGCGCCCTTTGTTTAGCGCGTTTTTATGACAGGAATTTCTTATTTTCTCTCAGGTACACAAAATGGCTGCTCTAGAACCACAGTACGGTGGCTCGGAGTGGCCTAAATACACCTCCAAAGGGCCATGTCATTGTCACAGCCAGAGAAGGTTCTGAAACCTTCTGGCTCGTGCCAGCACCCCAGGGCACTGGCTATATAAGGCTCAGTCCCTGGCGGCCATTTTAGATTCATTTCAGATTCCAGACTTAACACCAGATTGACACCTGCCCTGTTGACCCCTGAGGTGGCTGGTAGCGCGGGCAGTAGAGTGGCAAAGGTCATTGGCATTGACCCTGACTGGCGTTCCAGTTATCCGCATTAGCGGTGACCTTGCGCCTACAGCGCCTGCCCAGCGAGTGCCTCATCACCCCCAAAGACCGTGGCCAATATCGTGTGCCTCCCCGCCCCCCCCCCCGGTTGTGAATTGCGACAGATTTCACAAGTCGCGTGGCGAGAGCAAGTTTGCCGCGACCGCGATCGTCGACTGTGCCCCCTTCGCGACAGGCGCCTCTAGAGGGGAGCTCGGACGTCTCCGAGCCCCACCAGCGTAGAGCGCTTCCTGCGCAGACTGAAGGTGAGGTGGTGCGCCGGGGCGGGGAGCGCCAGCCTTTGTTGGGCGGGATTAGCGTCCCTGCCACTCCCCAGTGACCCAGAAGTTGTGGCCGTGGGCGGGAACCACCCTGAACGCGGAAGTCAGAGGGAGGTCCGGTGAGCCCCTGAGAACCCCGTCGCTGGTGTGAGGAGTGCTGTGCCCTGACTGAATCGCTTTTCGATCACAGCCAACGTGAGGTGGGCCCGTTTCTTCCAGTAATGTGCAGCGTTGTGAAGGAACTGTGAACCGGCATTGTTTTCACTAAGCGCGGAAGTTGCGTGACCTCGCCGGCAGCCTGTTCGTCAGTCTAAAGACTTTGAACTGGTGCCGCCTGAGTGCTAGCGGTGACAAAGCCCGTAGGCCCGTAGAGACTCCACCGGCAAGCAGAGATCCTATCCCGGTGATAGCAGCGTGCAAATGAGATGTTCACTGTGTTTCCTTGCCTTTTTAGATACACGCGCGTACTCCTTGAATGAGCCTTAAAGAGTCCCAAAACGCATTCTGTGCCCAGAGAAGCCTGTATGCATTGTTATTGAAACCAACACAAACTGTAAGAGTTATCTTTCCAAATTGAAACGTAATGCAAATGTAATGTTCCTGAAATATTTAATTGGTGGCAGCGATACCAGAATGAACATGTGTTTATTTATTTAAATGAACCAGTATTTATTCTGCTAGGCGAAAGTGATATATAATCTATTGATTTGTGATATTGATTGCTGATAACATTTATTCTATTTATTGATGCTATTTATTCCTGATATTTATTCTATTTATTGATGCTATTTATTCTTGATATTATTTATGGAACTACTCATTACAGAATTGAAGCCCTGAAATGTGTGACTAAAAGAAATGTATATGTGCTATCCCAATCATCCCTATTTACAGAGAATTTTTACATAAAGGAATCGTATTTTTCTACAGAAGTGTTGTGGTGTCCTTCTGTTTGGTGTGGCTGCACAGGCGGTTATTATTGGGTCAAAGCCGGCTTAACACTACAGCCTTCACTTGCCTTGTCACTTGTGCCAAGCTACCCCCTTTGTGCTGGGCTTGCCCATCGCAGGTCCAACATAAAATTGGTGCTCAGCGGGTGGGATCACGAGCCGTGCTTGTTTTGTACCAAATAATAATTCAGTGTGCACCACAGAGGCACAGTTGTGATCAGAGGCACAGTTAAACCTTTTAATTCTGTGTCCCAGCAGCAGGGACGAGCTCCTAGGGCGTACCATCGAGTGACCCCTGCAATGTTAGCCCAGGCTGCCCTGGATCACCCTTGCCCCCTTTCAGGCGACCTGGAGAAGGACCTGGAGTCTCTGCAAGCATGGCTTCTGGATAGGCTGGACGATCTTGCCCCGGTGCTGGCCCCCCGTCTAACATCGAAACGGGTTTCGGCTCCCTGGTTCACTGCGGCACTGTCAGCTGCCCGACAGCAGTGTAAGGCAGCCGAAAGAGCCTGGCGCTCACAATACGATCCAGTGGCTAGGCTGACCTATAAGATGGCGGTGAAGGCCTATCACCGAGACATTCGCCTTGGAAAAAAAGCCTACCTTGCAGGGAGGATAGAAGCCGCCTCCAACTCCTGTAAGGAGATCTTTACCATAGTGAGAGAATTCATGGCCCCGCGGTCCAATACTTCTCAAGATATGCCCTCCAAATCCTGGGCATTGGATCTTGCTAATTTTTTCACCAGCAAGATTAAACATATCCAGGATTCCTTTCCACTGGTGGCGCCCGCGGGGCAGTCCAATCCTGAGGATGATCTGCACCTTCCGGCCCCGTTAGGTCCGGTGCTGGCCGTCTTTTCACCTATCTCAGCCCCTGCTTCCTTAGCGCTCATGGGCAATCTTAAATCAGGGTCGCCCTTGGACCCTTGCCCGGCCAAATTTTTGGCAAAAATGGCGGAAGTAATTAACCCGCTGGCGAATCCACTCCTGAATCTCTCACTGTGCCAGGGAGTGGTTCCGCAGGCCTGGAAGCAGGCAATGGTCATTCCTTTGTTGAAGAAGCCTGGTCTTGACCCTAAGGCTCTGGTCAATTATAGGCCTATTTCCTTATTGCCTGCTTTGACGAAAATCTTGGAGAAGCATGTACACACGGTGCTCTCCGATTTTCTGGAAACACACGAGATTCTGCACGCCACCCAATCCGGCTTCCGCCCGAATCTCAGTACAGAGACCGCGCTCTTAGAGGTCTCAGAAACCATTAAAGGGGTTCTGGACACTGGGGGCAAAGCCATGCTGGTGATGTTGGATTTGTCGGCGGCTTTTGACACCGTCCTCCATGACGACCTTCTCGCAAGACTCTATGAGATTGGCCTACGGGGGACGGTGCTCAGCTGGTTTTCATCCTTTTTAGCTGGCCGCCGGCAAACGGTCTGGGCCTCCCCAGATTCCGCCGTGATGCCGCCTTTGGGAGTAGGGGTCCCACAGGGCTCTATATTGAGCCCGACCCTTTTTAACATCTTTATGACCCCTCTGGCGGCACTGGCGGAGTCGTTTGGGGCCCAGATCGTATCCTACGCCGACGACACCCAGCTCCTCTTCTCTTGTAAGAGGGGAGGAGACTTTGATGGAGAGAGTATCCGGGATTGCCTTGGGGCTGTTTTTAAATGGTTCCAGCTGAACAGCCTCAAGTGCAATTCCGATAAGTCCGAGGTACTCTTCTTCGGGTGTGCGACGGAGCCAGACTGGCAAGCTTGGTGGCCCAGTCACATGTTTCCTCCGTCTTGTTCTTCCCAAATTGCCAAGAATTTGGGGGTCAAGATGGACAGGGGTCTGACGTTGAGAGCCCAGATCCTTGGTGTGACGGGCACCTGCTTCGGCCTCCTTAAGATGCTGCGGAGGTTTCTACCTTTTCTGTCTGAGGAACATAGGAAGCTGACTGTGCAGGCTCTGATCGGCTCTAGGTTAGATTATTCCAACGTTCTTTACCTGGGCCTGCCAGAGTACCTGCTGCAGCGGCTTCAAGTTGTGCAGAACGCGGCCGCGAGGACCATTTTTGGCCTTAATAGGCGAGCCAGTGCTGCGGGCTTGCTGCAGACTCTACATTGGCTGCCCATCCGTAAACGGATTGTTTTCAAGGCATTAACTTTGGCCTATAAAGCTCTCCATGCGGTGGGAGCAAAGTATCTCCAAAGGAGAATTGTATTCTACCATCCCGCTCGCTCTCTCAGGTCAGAATCTCTGTTCTTGGCGGCAGTGCCACGAGTGAAGAGAGCCCGCATTGGAGGTCGCTCCTTCGGACTGCTGGCGCCGCAGGTGTGGAACACCTTGCCGCTAGAACTCCGGGGAGCTACCAGTCTGCTTGCATTTAGAAAAGGCCTCAAAACCTGGCTGTTTACTCTTTAGGCTGTTCTGCTGTCTTCTCTAGGTTCTTTTCTGTATTTCCCTTTGCTTTTTATTACTGTTGTTGTGTTATGTTGCTGTAGGTCTCCCTATTCAAAAGCGCCGGGACACTCTTTTTGAGTAGCCGTGCGCTATACAAATACGAATATAACATAACATAACATAACCACAGGTACACACCCGGAGTTTTCTCCTAGCGGCCCTCTAATTCAATCTTTTGCTTTTTCTAAATTCTTCCTGGAGGTGGGTGGAGGTGACCCTCAGAGTTCCTATCCTTGTAACCTACTTCGGGGTGGTTGTCCACACTTTTCACTGACAAGATGGAATTCGAAATGTCAGAGCTGGAGACCTATACTGTGGCACAGCTCAAGGATTTCTGTCAGGAAAGGGGAGTGTTCGTTAGGTGAGGGGCCAAAAGAGAGGATCTCCGTACTAGTCTGCGAGCCTGGGTGGAAGCACACACGGAGGGAACGGTGGAGGAGGAGGAGTCAGACAGAGGTACTGTCATTGAGGGAACTGCGGAATGTCCCCTGGGGGTGGGTGAGATGTCAATCAGCCCCAAGGTAGCCTCACGGGAGGGCAGCAGTGTATCCTCAAGAGGGTTGTTAGAGACCGAGTTAGCCGACAGAAGAGAGGAAAGACAGTTAAGATGGGAATTGGCCAAGATGGAGATGGAAAAGAGAATGGCAGGGAGGAGAATGGAACACGAGTTCAAGCTACGAGAACTCGACCTCCAGGCCCACAACATCACTCTGCAGGGTGTCGAGTCAAAGGAATTTGCCAGGGAGTCCAGGCCTCATTTACCCAAGGACGTAGTCGCCAGTTACACCGCTGGAGACGACATAGCTAAGTGGCTGACAGCCTATGAGGTCTCCTTAAGAGCCCATGGGATCCATGAGAAGCATTGGGGTGGTGGATTATACCGGTACATGCCTCCGACAGGTAGGGATGCCCTATTGGCCCTAGACCGGGAGGAGCAGGTAGACTACCCCGCCATGAAGGTGGCGCTCATCAGAAAGTTTGGGTTGACCCCAGAGAAATACCGGCAAAGGTTCAGGGGCAGCCACAACTGAGCTCACAGAATTGGGTTGACTTCCTGGATTATGCCAAGAAAGCCCTAGATGGGTGGGTCCAAGGTAGTGAGGTGGAAGACTATCGAGGGTTGTACGACCTAATACTCAAGGAACATCTACTCGAGAAATGTCTTCCCGAGCTGAGGCAACACCTGGTAGACAGCAAACTTACTTGTCCCCGTAAGCTTGCTGAGGAGGCAGACATTTGGGTCAGTACCCGAGTATCTACGAGGTCTGACGTTGAGAGCCCAGATCCTTGGTGTGACGGGCACCTGCTTCGGCCTCCTTAAGATGCTGCGGAGGTTTCTACCTTTTCTGTCTGAGGAACATAGGAAGCTGACTGTGCAGGCTCTGATCGGCTCTAGGTTAGATTATTCCAACGTTCTTTACCTGGGCCTGCCAGAGTACCTGCTGCAGCGGCTTCAAGTTGTGCAGAACGCGGCCGCGAGGACCATTTTTGGCCTTAATAGGCGAGCCAGTGCTGCGGGCTTGCTGCAGACTCTACATTGGCTGCCCATCCGTAAACGGATTGTTTTCAAGGCATTAACTTTGGCCTATAAAGCTCTCCATGCGGTGGGAGCAAAGTATCTCCAAAGGAGAATTGTATTCTACCATCCCGCTCGCTCTCTCAGGTCAGAATCTCTGTTCTTGGCGGCAGTGCCACGAGTGAAGAGAGCCCGCATTGGAGGTCGCTCCTTCGGACTGCTGGCGCCGCAGGTGTGGAACACCTTGCCGCTAGAACTCCGGGGAGCTACCAGTCTGCTTGCATTTAGAAAAGGCCTCAAAACCTGGCTGTTTACTCTTTAGGCTGTTCTGCTGTCTTCTCTAGGTTCTTTTCTGTATTTCCCTTTGCTTTTTATTACTGTTGTTGTGTTATGTTGCTGTAGGTCTCCCTATTCAAAAGCGCCGGGACACTCTTTTTGAGTAGCCGTGCGCTATACAAATACGAATATAACATAACATAACATAACCACAGGTACACACCCGGAGTTTTCTCCTAGCGGCCCTCTAATTCAATCTTTTGCTTTTTCTAAATTCTTCCTGGAGGTGGGTGGAGGTGACCCTCAGAGTTCCTATCCTTGTAACCTACTTCGGGGTGGTTGTCCACACTTTTCACTGACAAGATGGAATTCGAAATGTCAGAGCTGGAGACCTATACTGTGGCACAGCTCAAGGATTTCTGTCAGGAAAGGGGAGTGTTCGTTAGGTGAGGGGCCAAAAGAGAGGATCTCCGTACTAGTCTGCGAGCCTGGGTGGAAGCACACACGGAGGGAACGGTGGAGGAGGAGGAGTCAGACAGAGGTACTGTCATTGAGGGAACTGCGGAATGTCCCCTGGGGGTGGGTGAGATGTCAATCAGCCCCAAGGTAGCCTCACGGGAGGGCAGCAGTGTATCCTCAAGAGGGTTGTTAGAGACCGAGTTAGCCGACAGAAGAGAGGAAAGACAGTTAAGATGGGAATTGGCCAAGATGGAGATGGAAAAGAGAATGGCAGGGAGGAGAATGGAACACGAGTTCAAGCTACGAGAACTCGACCTCCAGGCCCACAACATCACTCTGCAGGGTGTCGAGTCAAAGGAATTTGCCAGGGAGTCCAGGCCTCATTTACCCAAGGACGTAGTCGCCAGTTACACCGCTGGAGACGACATAGCTAAGTGGCTGACAGCCTATGAGGTCTCCTTAAGAGCCCATGGGATCCATGAGAAGCATTGGGGTGGTGGATTATACCGGTACATGCCTCCGACAGGTAGGGATGCCCTATTGGCCCTAGACCGGGAGGAGCAGGTAGACTACCCCGCCATGAAGGTGGCGCTCATCAGAAAGTTTGGGTTGACCCCAGAGAAATACCGGCAAAGGTTCAGGGGCAGCCACAACTGAGCTCACAGAATTGGGTTGACTTCCTGGATTATGCCAAGAAAGCCCTAGATGGGTGGGTCCAAGGTAGTGAGGTGGAAGACTATCGAGGGTTGTACGACCTAATACTCAAGGAACATCTACTCGAGAAATGTCTTCCCGAGCTGAGGCAACACCTGGTAGACAGCAAACTTACTTGTCCCCGTAAGCTTGCTGAGGAGGCAGACATTTGGGTCAGTACCCGAGTATCTACGAGGGGGACGGGAGGAGATTCTCAGAAGTCCGGACAGGGCGCTCCTCAGGAGAAAGGGGGAGAAGATAACAAGAAACAGGAGTTCTCCAAAGGCCCCCAAAATAACTTTAAGGGGAAAAGTCACTTTTCCAATTCTAAGGCTATCCCGCAGAAGAACCCTAATCCTGGCCAGAGTCAGCAGCCAAGGGTTATCCATTGCTTTGAGAGTGGTGGTATTGGACATTATAAGGGAGACGTGAAATGCCCAAAGAGGCCAACCCCTCCCACTGGAGGAAAGACCCTGGGAGTCGCTAGTGTAGCGCTCGGGGAGGAGATGCCCTTAGATAAGGGAAGGGAGAGGGTGGGTGTCACCCTAGTCCCTGGGAGATCGGGAGATGGTTCCAAAGATCCAGGTGCCCTCAAATACTACCAAGTATGGGCAGTGGGTCACCATCAACGGCCATAGAGGGGAAGCTCTGAGAGATACAGGAGCCAGTATGACTATGGTAAGGAGTCATCTGGTGTCCTCGGAGCAGGTGATTCCAGGCGTACTTCATCCAGCCGCGATGGCTGACAGCAGAATGTGCCACTATCCTGTTGCCGAGGTTCCCTTTGAGTGGGGAGGGGTTGTAGGTTCACTTCGAGTTGCCGTAGGCCCCGCCGTGCCAGTCGATTGTCTGCTGGGTAATGATATGGAGCACAATGCTTGGAAGGAGGTGGAATACCGGACTCATACTGAGATGCTGGGTACACCTGCTTGGGCCTGTGTGAGTACCAGGTCTGCGGCTGCTCGGGAGGAGAAGTCGCGTGGGTTGGAGCCTGGAACAATGGCCCACCCAGCTGCTGATGAGGGAGCCTCTCGAGGACAGGAGGAGCCTGCCTCGATGTCCGTGCCCCGTGAGACGGATAGGCCACCTGTGGAGGTGGACCCGGAGTCCGCGGAGGAGGACATGGTTCCGTTGGAGGACTTGCCTATCCCCGCTGAGTGGCGAGTGGAGGGAGGACCATCCAGGGAGGAACTAAGCAAGAGACAGAGGGAATGTCCCACCCTCGAGGGTCTGAGGCAACAGGCTGAAGCCCAGGCAGCAGGTAACGAGTCTGGGAACTATTGTGTTTACTGGGAGGATGGTCTCCTCTACAGTGAACCCAGGGCACCAGTGCACGGATTGTCACGGGCCCTGGTAGTCCCACAGTGTTACCGAGCCTTCCTATTAGAGTTGGCTCACGAGATTCCCTTGGCAGGACACTTGGGTCAGGACAAGACCTTTGCCCGGCTTGTCCCCCACTTTTATTGGCCTCAAGGAGGGTGGCGTCTGACGCATACTGTCGGTCGTGCGTGTCATGCCAAGCCAGTGGGAAAACAGGGATGAAGCTGAAAGCTCCCCTGGAACCACTTCCCGTCGTTGGCACCCCCTTTGAAAGGGTGGGCATCGACATTGCTGGGCCCCTAGATCCACCGACATCATCCGGTCACAGGTTTATCCTGGTACTGGTGGATCACGCCACAAGGTATCCAGAGGCGATTCCTCTGAGAACCATTACTGCACCGGTAGTGGCGAAGGCCCTGATGGGGATCTTTTCCCGAGTGGGATTCCCCAAAGAAGTTGTGTCTGACAGGGGGACCAACTTCATGTCAGCGTATATGCGGGCCATGTGGAAGGAGTGTGGAGTGACCTACCGGTTCACCACTCCTTATCGCCCACAGACCAATGGTCTTGTGGAAAGGTTCAACCAAACCTTGAAGGGTATGATCAGAAGTCTACCCGAAAGCCTGCGGAGGAAATGGGACGTCCTCCTACCCTGTTTGCTCTTTTCCTACAGGGAAGTGCCACAGAAGGGAGTGGGCTTCAGCCCCTTCGAGCTTTTGTACGGGCACCCTGTACGTGGACCTCTCAGCCTGGTGAGGGACTCCTGGGAAAAGTCTCCCCGGAAAGTTCCCCAGGATGTGGTGAGCTACATAATGGCCTTCCGAAGCCAAATGGCTAAGTTGTGGAAGCAAGCTTCTGACAACTTGGAAGCCAGCCAGGCAGTTATGAAAGCGTGGTATGACCACAATGCTCACCAAGTGGAGTTGGAGCCTGGACAGAAGGTGTGGGTGATGGAGCCTGGAGAGCTGAGCGCCCTCCTGGACCGTTGGACAGGCCCCTATGAGGTGTTGGAAAAGATGGGCAAGACTACCTATCTGGTGGACATGAAAACCCCTCGGCACCCGCATCGGGTGTTACATGTCAATCGCCTCAAACCCCACTATGAGAGGCCCGAGGTCATGTTGGTAATGGTGACTGACGGTTCAGAGGAAGAGGACACTGAGCCTCTCCCCGACCTTTTTGCGTCTCAAGAAAAGGATGGGTCAGTGGAGGGAGTGAAACTCTCACCATCCCTGACTCCTGAGCAGCAGGAGGAATGTCGCCAGGTCTTGGGGTCATTCGCTCCTCTGTTCTCCCTTGTCCCGGGCAAGACCCACCTGTGTACCCATGACGTGGACACTGGAGACAGCCCACCTGTGAAGTCGAAGTCTTACCGGCTGTCTGACAAGGTGAAGGCCAGTATCCAAAGCGAGGTAGCTAAGATGCTGGAGCTAGGAGTCATCGAACCTTCAAGTAGCCCTTGGTCTAGCCCGGTGGTATTGGTTCCCAAAGCTGCCCCACCTGGCGCCACACCAGAATTGCGATTCTGTGTGGACTACCGAGGACTAAATTCAGTAACCAAGACAGATGCTCATCCCATCCCTCGGGCGGATGAACTAATTGACCGGTTGGGAGCTGCCCAATATCTCAGTACCATTGACCTTACTGCAGGGTACTGGCAGATTCCCATGACTGATGGAGCCAAGGAAAGGTCAGCCTTCTCCACACCTGATGGACACTACCAGTTCTGCGTCATGCCCTTTGGGCTCAAGAACGCTCCTGCCACTTTTCAGCAGCTGGTGAACACGATCTTCACCGGGATGGAGTCATTCTCTGCTGCTTACTTGGATGACATCGCTGTCTTCAGTAACAGTTGGGAGGATCACTTGCAGCATTTGCAAGCCGTTCTCCAGGCCCTGGAACGGGCTGGCTTGACGATCAAGGCCAGCAAATGTCATATTGGACAGGGGTCGGTAGTGTACTTAGGTCACTTGGTGGGCAGGGGAACGGTGCGGCCCCTTCAAGCGAAGATTGAGGCAATCATGGCCTGGAAACCCCCCAAGACCCAGACTGAGGTCCGAGCCTTCCTGGGCCTCACAGGTTACTACAGACGATTCGTAAAGGGGTATGGCACTATCGTGGCACCCCTTACAGAACTTACGGCCAAAAAGCAACCCAGGAGAGTCATCTGGACGGAGGCTTGCCAGCGAGTCTTCGACACTCTGAAACAAGCTTTGTGTAAAGCTCCAGTCCTGAAGGCTCCAGATTTTTCGAAAGAGTTCATTGTCCAGACAGATGCATCCGACATTGGCATTGGGGCGGTGCTATCGCAACTCAATGAAGAGGGTCTGGATCAACCCGTGGTCTTTCTGCCACGAAGACTGCTTCCCCGGGAACAGAGGTGGAGTACCATCGAGCGGGAAGCCTTTGCGGTGGTCTGGGCACTGAAGAAGCTGCGACCATACTTGTTTGGTTCACACTTCCTTGTTCAGACAGACCACCGACCCCTTCGTTGGCTCATGCAAATGAAGGGGGAAAACCCCAAACTGTTGAGGTGGTCTATCTCCCTACAGGGAATGGACTTTCGGGTGGAACACCGGCCCGGAGTTGACCATGCCAATGCAGACGGTCTCTCCAGGTATTTCCGCCTTAGTGTTGAGGACTCCCAAGGGGTTGGGTAGTTCTCCCCACTTTCAGCTGGGGGGGACGCGTGTTAGACCTGTCTGCTTCTGAGAGTCCCCTCACCATTATGATTTCTTTTGTTCCCCTGTACCTCCCAAAATTTGACGCTTTTCTTTGTCTGCCAGGACTTTTTATGTGTTGTTTCATGGGGTTAGATGTTCCTTGAAGCCCAGTTGCTCACCAGTTGTGGCACCTATTTACAAGACATGGTGAAACCGGTGGCATTACAAACTGGGGTTGTCAACCCAAAGATATGGGCCTAAAATGGTAGACACCCTTTTCCCTCATGTGAGTGACTCCCATTGGAGCCTTCATGAACTTTGACCTTTGGAGGTTTTGGCGCCCTTTGTTTCGCGGGTTTTTATGACAGGAATCTCTTATTTTCTCTCAGGTACACAAAATGGCTGCTCTAGAACCACAGTACGGTGGCTCGGAGTGGCCTAAATACACCTCCAAAGGGCCATGTCATTGTCACAGCCAGAGAAGGTTCTGGAACCTTCTGGCTCGTGCCAGCACCCCAGGGCACTGGCTATATAAGGCTCAGTCCCTGGCGGCCATTTTAGATTCATTTTAGATTCCAGACTTAACACCAGATTGACACCTGCCCTGTTGACCCCTGAGGTGGCTGGTAGCGTGGGCAGTAGAGTGGCAAAGGTCATTGGCATTGACCCTGACTGGCGTTCCAGTTATCCGCATTAGCGGTGACCTTGCGCCTACAGCGCCTGCCCAGCGAGTGCCTCATCACCCCCAAAGACCGTGGCCAATATCGTGTGCCTCCCCGCCACCCCCGGTTGTGAATTGCGACAGATTTCACGAGTCGCGTGGCGAGAGCAAGTTCGCCGCGACCGTGATCGTCGACTGTGCCCCCTTCGCGACAGGCGCCTCTAGAGGGGAGCTCGGACGTCTCCGAGCCCCACCAGCGTAGAGCACTTCCTGCGCGGACTGAAGGTGAGGTGGTGCGCCGGGGCAGGGAGCGACAGCCTTTGTTGGGCGGGACTAGCGTCCCTGCCACTCCCCAGTGACCCAGAAGTTGTGGCCGTGGGCGGGAACCACCCTGAACGCGGAAGTCAGAGGGAGGTCCGGTGAGCCCCTGAGAACCCCGTCGCTGGTGTGAGGAGTGCTGTGCCCTGACTGAATCGCTTTTCGATCACAGCCAATGTGAGGTGGGACAGTTTCTTCCAGTAATGTGCAGCGTTGTGAAGGAACTGTGAACCGGCATTGTTTTCACTAAGCGCGGAAGTTGCGTGACCTCGCCGGCAGCCTGTTCGTCAGTCTAAAGACTTTGAACTGGTGCCGCCTGAGTGCTAGCGGTGACAAAGCCCGTAGGCGCGTAGAGACTCCACCGGCAAGCAGAGATCCTATCCCGGTGATAGCTGCGTGCAAATGAGATGTTCACTGTGTTTCCTTGCCTTTTTAGATACACGCGCGTACTCCTTGAATGAGCCTTAAAGAGTCCCAAAACGCATTCTGTGCCCAGAGAAGCCTGTATGCATTGTTATTGAAACCAACACAAACTGTAAGAGTTATCTTTCCAAATTGAAACGTAATGCAAATGTAATGTTCCTGAAATATTTAATTGGTGGCAGCGATACCAGAATGAACATGTGTTTATTTATTTAAATGAACCAGTATTTATTCTGCTAGGCGAAAGTGATATATAATCTATTGATTTGTGATATTGATTGCTGATAACATTTATTCTATTTTTTGATGCTATTTATTCCTGATATTTATTCTATTTATTGATGCTATTTATTCTTGATATTATTTATGGAACTACTCATTACAGAATTGAAGCCCTGAAATGTGTGACTAAAAGAAATGTATATGTGCTATCCCAATCATCCCTATTTACAGAGAATTTTTACATAAAGGAATCATATTTTTCTACAGCAGTGGTGTGGTGTCCTTCTGTTTGGTGTGGCTGCACAGGGGGTTATTATTGGGTCAGAGCCGGCTTAACACTACAGCCTTCACTTGCCTTGTCACTTGTGCCAAGCTACCCCCTTTGTGCTGGGCTTGCCCATCGCAGGTCCAACACCTTTGAAATTATTTCAGTGAGAATCCCTGTTGATGTGCACCGGTTTTTATTATCTTAAACATCATCTTCTGGGATATGGGAGCTACATCAGCCAAAACGTGTTTCACCCTCTGGGGCACAACACACATGGGGCTTTTTATAGGCTTCCAATGGCCCTAGGGATGAAATACGTGCGGTCTTCATGGCAGATAATATCAAATTAGGGATGGCCCTTTCCTAATTACTGACATAGGGTAAGGTCTGTTCTATCGGTTCCTAAACGGGAAACGGCCTTTACAACGAAGCCGTTTCCCCGAAATCTTTAACCACGCATGCAGTACAACGCATGCGTGGTTACCACTAATGCCTTTACCACGCATACCTTTACTACGATGTTTGTAGTAAAGGCATATGTGGTAAAGGTAAAAAGAAAAAAAGGGGGGCTTGGGGGGGTCTCCCCCCCAAATAAAACAACTCACCATAAGTCACGTCGGCGTCAGCGTCGTTAAAGAGAAATCGGAAAAAATGCCGTTTTCTCTTAACGACCTATGACGTCACCACGCAATTATTCGAGGAAAAGTTTATCCGTGGTAAACGAATTCCGTTGTAACGCATGCGTGGTAAAGGCATGCGTTGCAACGGAATTCGTTGTATCATCATATATTCTTCCTAAACCTGACTCATGTCAGTCCAGGGGTCAATGGGACATTTCCCACAGACATCAGATGAGAGTGAGTGTTTACTTAATAACACTAAGACTATTTATCTGCTTTGAATGAACCAAATCTTGGTTAGCCTTCAATCTGAGGTACGAAGGGCACTTTTATTTGCGTTAGGCTGTAGATAACATGCATGATGCTTTAAATTGCACCTACTTCCTGGTTTTATTTGCATAGATATGGGTGATTTTTTGCTCACTGGCAGAAGCCTTCTGGCAGAATAAAGAACTTACAGCATTGCCAATTAGATGCGGTGGATGTTGGTCCAAATGATAATTTATGTGATAACAGGGAAGCGTGCAAGGTTTCTTTAAGGGTTTTATTCAATAAAATACTTGTCAACTGTTCACACTGCTGAGCTGGGCAATAAGAGAACTCACGTGACGCAAACAGGAAGAGCGTACACCGAAGACTAATTCAAGCGCTTGTCAATCTCTAGAACTGAGGGTCATCAAATTGTTATCTGTTCCTCAAGTGATGAGTTTGAGCCAACTATAGATCATTCAGTCCAGGATAGAGAGGAGATGCCATTGTTAGTGAGCAGATGGATTTTTATTGTCTATCCACGAAAGGATTTGAGTGTTGTCTGTATAGAAAAATGTGTGAAAGAACTTCAAAAAGAAAGACCACCCAAGAGTGTACAACTGGAAAAAATGTACAAATGTAAAAAATCATCCAGCAACAGAGCAACCTTAATCACAAAATAATATTTCCAAATGTTCAGGCCTTCAGAAGCAGGGTGCAGTGAAATTTAAAGTGTATTTTAAGAGTTTTATTGTGAAAGTCTCTAAAACTGCTAGGAGATTCAATAATAGTTAACACCATTGCTGCTCTCTATGTCTGAACTTAAATGATAACTCATTTGCACTGAACTCAATCACAAATATAACTTCTTGAATACAGTGTATGTCATGACATCTCTCTGTTGGAATCTCACACCAACAGATAAATATTGTGGCACATTCAGGAATAAGTGAAATGTAATAGACACCATACTATAGCCACATTGACCAAGATATTGTTATTGCCTGAAACTAGCACAGACTAATATTAGACCATTTCATATGAATACTGATAACTGTGGTCTAAAGCTGCCTAGGCAGATATGACAAGTATTGTACATTACTGATGTTTATTCAGATTGTCTTCTCAGTTTCAGGTCGAGACTACCTTTTCAACAGCAGTTCGGGGGAACGCCGGTGGGTGTGATGCCTGAACACCCTTATGGTGCCAAGGAGCTGGGCCTTTCTAGTTCCACCGAACGACATATCAAGAATGGACAATTTCTTTGAAAGCCAAATCTATTCTCCAACGCGATTTAAAGTGACTTTGATTTAAGTGGTGTGACAAGATGTTGTAGCTACCAAAGCATGCAGACAACTACAGTTTTTGCCACAGATTTCACCCAGGCAGCCTGGGATGGTGCGATGTTTAATCATAGAGCTGGGCAGCACAGAAATTCTAAGTATAAAGTTTAAAAAAAGGGTACGAGCTATGGGGATTCTGAGACTTAAGGTAAGGCCTAGGGAATGGGTTAAGATTACCATAGAAGTAACAAGAGGGTAAGGGAAGTTTAGACCTAGTTTTATGGGCATAGAAAGGGTTTGATTAAGTTATAGAGTTATGTTATAATAGTATAAGATATGGTACTTTCTAGCATGCTGGATTAGCATTTGTGTAAGGGGTGGTGGCAAAGAATAAGGCCGTAAGAAGGTTTTTCCTTTACCCACAAAGTCTGGCAAAACTGCCCAGTGACAGAATGAATAGATTCCATGCTGTAGGGTGTTTCAATGGTGTGACATCCTGATGCAGGCACTGCTGGAACACCATTGCATGCAAGTCTGAGGTATGGGGAGAGAAATGTGAGTTACATGTTTGTGTCGGGGTGGCGTTGGGCTGCTGCAAGGAACAGCTCAAAGGGCGTGTCTCCGAAGGGGACAGTGCCCGGGTTGGCTAGCATACATTTCAGGATTTTATTCTAGTTAGGCGTGGGAACAGATGCAAAGTGGTAACTCCAAGCTCAACATCTTTACAGAAGGGAGAAGGGTTCTCGCTTCCACGAGTGCTATAGCTCAAACACTTGTAACTTGATCTGTTTAGCTCATCAGAGGCCTCCATCCTTTTCTCTACTAAAACATGTCAGTCTCAGAACAAATACATGCCCTAGAATGCCCATGTACCCTCACCTAAGAATAAAATGGAAATGGTGTCTAATTCCAGAGGGACCATTATTAGCTTTCTGTGAATACACAGATTACCATGTGGAATGCAGACTTGACCCATGAAGGCATCCTGACAGACATGGCCAATCAATGACCACTTATGCATGGTAAAGCCAAGAAATTATTTCTCCTCCTGAGAACTTCAGAGATAAAAAACATGGATTTCAGTGTGGGTGCAAGGGGAAATGGACTAAAACTTATTTGAGTGTGTGATTCCATTTAAAGTAGATGCTCCTAACTCTCGCCACATTCCTGTTCACATCCACGCTTTCTTATCACACTTCTGTTTCACCTGCTTTTATTATTGTGTGTGTCTCTCGCTCTCTCTGTTGTGATTCTGGGTTCTCCAGTGTACATTTCACCTCATTCTTTCTTTAGTAGGTTTTATTGCTTGTTTTTATCAATATGGACCTATGCAGATTAAAGTAAAATTGACCGAAAATGTGTTTGACAGTTAGTCGTCAAGACATCCTGGGTAACTTGGCGGAGCCTTTATGTGTCATTTCTATGGACTATTTGGAGGTTTTTTGGTTTCCTCGGGTTTGTCTTAATCATATGGCTTTTTTTATCAATAGATGCATCAAAATTAATATTATTCATCTTATGCTTTTTATACTCTGATCTGGTTTATGTCCTAATGTTTTTGTATAGCGAAATATAACCTTTATTGCCCCGTCGTTATATCCTGCTCTCCGAATCAAGAGTTTTTCCCAGAACCAAATATCAAATCCGACACAATAAATAGGCCCATTTGATTATCGCTATCAGAGGAGAGCGCATTCTATTTATTTACATTTTTAAGAAATACAATTTGTTTGGGCTTGAAACATAGCAAAATCAGTTGTATTCCTTGAACGTAAAGAGGTGACATGATATAGTGTTCCTATTTCCAATACTCTGTCGTAAGGAGGGCAGGATGAATGTCTTTTTTGATTTCTGGAAACAATTTGCGATTCACAATCAAAAACTCTGACTGTTTTGTGAGCTCTGTAATTATGACTTCGAAATCTGCTTTGGTGGGTGTCACAATGCATGGTTTGCAAGGAGATCCTTTCATGTATGAGCATTCACACATTCCCTTAACCTGGAAAGGGGTTTTACTTGGGGTTGTTGAAACAGACGAGGGGGTGGTGGTCGGGTGTGCCGAACTGCACTGGAAGACCAGTAGGCCACCGGCCTTAGCCTCACTCATTGGAAAGCAGGCAGCAGCTGGGGCAGGCCCAGGAGTATGATGCGTTGAGCTGCGAAAGATGCCCCACTACAGGGAACACGCATTGAAGGTGCGATGACTAGAATTCACAGGTCGGTGTCACTGCTTTCCCAGCCTTCGAAACTACATATTACAACCAATCATCACACTCTATGGTTAATCCCCCCAAAAAGAAAAAACAGTGGCACTGAAGGGGGAGGCTACAGAGGGAAGCCCCCATGTTCCCACACAATATAGTTTCGACCTATAAGGGGGAGGAGACAATTTCCAAAGGGAAACATATGGACTGACTACTGACCTCTTTTTGCCTCAGTCAAGTGGAAGCACTAAATGAAGGGGCTGGTGGACAGCATTGGAATTCTACTCTGATGGTGGGGGCTTATTCACACAGGGAAACAAATGGTCTTAAACCGGAGTCCTTTTTTTCTCAGGATTTAGAAAGTTAGAAATCTTGTACTTACCATATGAATAAAAACCCAAGGTAGAGTGAACTAAGAGGCTAGAAAGACTACGGAGTGGAAAAGATGGTAGGTGGTGGGAACCGAGGGCTAAATAGACTGAAGCGGGAAAGACCTCTGGTGAAGCCAACCTTAGGGCTGGGAAGGATGTGAAGTAGCAATACCCTCAGGTCAAGGGAATCTAGGGGCTGGAAGGACTGTGAACTAGAAATAAACGCAAGTGAAAGGAAATACTGTGAAATGGAAAGGACCCTCAGTGACAGGAACTTAGTGAAGCCAGGGAAAACCCTTGAATGATATGGTGATTAATCCAAAGGATGAAATATTACAGAATCCTTTGTTACAAAGCCCAAATAGTTATCCATGGTCGCTCCCATTTCACAGAGGGGCACTGGAATACATACCTACTCTTTTAACTTCTATTCACCTTGACAAACTGCATACCATTACCTCCAGGGACTTTAGTGGAGTTATTTGCCTTTCAAACCAAATTCACCCTTGAAAAAGTATTTAATCTCCATTTTATCTTCGGATCACTCTCTTAAACGCCTGACTTCCCACCGCATTTTTTAGTTAAGAGCCTGACAGGTATGTACTGGTAGTTTACTAGGACTCCAGGGACAGAGTAGCAGCAGGGAGTGGTAAAGATAAGGCAAAAATTGTCCAATGCCTGTGCTGATGTTGACTTGAGAAATGTTCACCAATGAATGTTAAAGGGATTGGTAAACAAGTGAAGGTTTTGTTAGCTTTCTTTCAGCTAGTACAAGAATTGAGAACATGTTGTTAGTTACCAGAGTGCTCAAGAATAAAAACTAACACGATTATCACAGAATGTGTTTACTGTTCTATTTTTCATGTATTTATTTGTTATTAAAGTGGAGACACGGCTTTAAAGAGCAACAGAGTGTTTAATACATTTGGTAAGAATATGAGCAATTACAGAGCGAAAGCTGCTAGAAAAAAAATGGAAATACAGATTTTAACAAACCGGGCTGCATTAAAATATCAAATCCTACAAAGGTTTTTTAGGTTCTTCCTAATATGAAGTAAGGAGAATAGTGTTCTTATCAACTGGGATGTCACATACTCAAAGATCCTCTTTTTCTTTATTGTAGGCTGTTTTAAACCAAGGCTTTCTGGACTAAGTTAATCTTTACGCATTTGTTGTCTAAGCTGGCATCGCTCTGCTGCCACTGATTAGTCCTGTAAGCTTCAGTCATGTAGTTTGGAACATAGTGTCACAACGTCTTCCTCCTGGTCCATTAGGTGCCCTCCGCCAAGGGGTTTAAGCTAAGGGGCTGATGAGTGTCTCTCATGATGCACCCACTATGGTAAATCCTTGGCGCTGAAGTTCTGGGCTCAGTGGCACTGTGCCATAACATCTAATTCCTAGGGCAACATCTGTATTTCTCCAAGCTAAATAGGGCTAGATGTAGGTAATTGTAAATTACCGATTCGAAAATTCCCAATTTTACAGATTCGGTATTTTCGAATCGGTAATTGCTATGTAGATAAAAATTCGGTAAAAAATACCGAATCAGTAAGATTCGGTATTTACCGAATCGGTAATTACCGATTCGGTATTTGCCATTCATTCCTATGGGCCTGGAGGCCCATAGGAATGAATGTCAATTACCGAATCTGTAAATACCGATTCGGTAAAATTGGGAAAATGTCAAGGGTGGCAGGGTGTCACTTTGACACCCTGCTGCTCCCCTGATTAGTGCTTGTGTGCACATGCGGCACACATACATGCCCTAAGAGCATGTATGTCTGTCACATGGACCAGGGGTAAATGCACATATTTGCATTTACATAGGAATTCGTTGTTTACCACCAACTAATAGTTGGTGGTAAATAACAAATCCTTAAAGCCCAGAAGCACTGTTTACAGTGCTTCCTAAATCTCATTTACCGATTCGGTAAATACCGAATCGTTAAATGTTGATTCGGTAAATACCGAATCGGTAAATACCGATTCGTTATTTACCGAATCTGTAAAAAAGCCTCCTACATAGGAAAAGTCTATTACCGGCCGGTAACGGCCGAATTCGCCCGTTACCGACCGTTAATAGCCTACCTACATATAGCCCTTAGTGTCCAAGTGAATATAGGGTCGTCTTAAGGGGCTGGTGGATCTGTCCCGTGATGCACTGGCTGTCATGGATTCTAAGTTCTGCATTCCTTGCTCAGAGGCAAAGTGTCATCCTTCTGGGGCAGTCATTGAGTCCCTTATTCCTCCTCAAAATGTTTACTTTCATAGAAAACTGCATCAGGAGTTTCTCAACATGGTGTCCTCGATTCTGGATTCCAGGATGTTGCTATTCAATATGCAGCTACAAGCAAAGAAAGGAGGGAGGTAGAGGTAGAGGCTAGGTTTATCCTCCTGGCTGATGTGTAACAAACAAGAATCAATTAATTTGAAGAGAACCTGGCCAAGGGATTCGTGATAGGATACAGCGAGAATCCCACCAGGGTTACCCCTAGGTGGCACGCTTCATCATTGGGGTTCAACCCCAATGATGAAGCATGTCACCTAGGGGTCACCTTGGTGGGTGAGGGGTCTCTAGAAAAAAAGTTTTTTTTCTAGAGGAGCGATTGCAGCGGATTCTCGCTGTATCCTATCACGAATCCCTTGGTCAGATTCTCTTCAAATTATTTAATTCAATATACAGCAACATATTTGTGCCCTTTTATGGTAAGCCCCTTCATGAACATTTAACACTCACAGAATAACTCATCAAATTAGCATCACTAAGGCAATAGGAGCTTTAGACAAGCAGACCCTAGCATTGCAGTAACCACAGAACCTAAGAAAAAATAATCAGCCTTGGTTCAAACTCCTTAAATGATCTTTAACTCTAATGAAATGTCATAAGCGGATAGAGGGAAAAGGGTCTGACAACCAATATAGCTGAACAGAAAAAAAAGTCTAAGTAAATATTACATTGTTCCTCGTGGTCGTCTCTCGAAATCCCCACCCTCCTTGCCCAACACGGCCCGCCGCTCTTACCTGCAGCGGCCGCGGCTGGTCTTGACCATCCTAATGCTCAAACCATGCTTGGAATGCAGAGGATTTTTGGCATTCTATTGATGAAAAAGATGCTGACTTTGACGTATCGTTTATAAAGAAGTGAAGGAAAATCCTGATAATTATGGTAGAGTCAATCATTGCTAGGTCAAAGCTATTCCTTTATGTCTCACCTCAGCAGTACACCTCTTCGATAAATGTCTCCCTACAGTGATTGCTCTCTTTTACTAGGACAATATAGTACGAAGACTGATATGATATAGAATGCTGCCAGCTGACATGAGCTAATTCTAAAGTCAACACACCCATCAATAGAAGCAAACGTGGCTGTTACAACTAAAAGATAGCATTTAATATCAACCCAGGGTGATGTACATCTTCATGAAGTGTACCTGCTTTTTAGTCAAAATTTGAGGAAACACGTCGAAGGGATGCAGATGAGTTCTTCAGGAGGAAAGGGGATGATAGGAAGGAAGCAGCCGCAGAGCATGGACCAGTTAGCCATTACTGATTCGGTATAGGGCGGATGTGCAGAGTTAAGGGTGTTACAAGGGAGTATTTATTTATGGTGTATCATGAAGTGACAGAAAAGTGGTAATGTGCAGCGATTGGGGGGCTAATGTACGAGAAGTGAGAGGATCTGGATATAGGTGGTTCAAGGTATGTCTGACCCTGCGAGAAGGACCAGGCAAGGGTATAGCTAGTATTAGTGCAGCAGGTGCATTGCCACCGTGGCCTCAAGGTTTGAGGGGTCCACTGCACTTCTCAAGCTCCAGTTTCTTTTTTTTAGCTTTCAGATTTTTTTACTCCCAAACCAGCGGATGGGGGTCCCATTTCCCTGGTCTACATTAGTGCCAGTCTCATCTACTCAGCCGGAGAGGCAAGGGTGTGAAGAGATGTGATCAGTAAATCAGAAATGACAAAGGACTTGTGCAACTGAGAACAGCTCTCGACAATCTCATGGAGAGGAGGAGTGAACTGAGTGGGTGAGTATTTGGAGGAAAGCAAGGAGTGAAAAGTTCACCAAATGTGAGGGTTCCAGTGCTTTTAGCGTAGATGGTGAAGTACTGTGGAACAGTTCACAGATGTCTTTAAATATTACATTTAGATATTGTTAAAGGTGTACGAGGTTCCAAAGTTTGTTTTTTTGTACACTTTGTGAAATATTTCAAAACTTTGCAAGCTTAGGTTTGAAAAACATTGCGCTGAAAAATGCAGAAAAAGTAGATTTTGCGGGCAACTGTTCCGTCAAACCCCCAATTTTTGGAGGGTGAATTTACTCGCAAAAATGTTTTGCTGGGAAATTGTTTAACAACAACGTTTTTTGCATTGGAAATCTCGGCTGCAGCTGACAGCCTTCGCAAAGTTCCTGAAACGCCTGTGTGTGAATTGTAGATTTCTCACACACCTATTTCATTGTCCCTTTCTTATTTATAAGAGCCATTTTCTCTGTCTATGATTCCGATTTAAATGAAACTTTCCTCCAGCATAAACGTCATATTCCCATGGTTGCCTGCATTCAGCTTCCGGTTTGCGTAGAAACGTGATGAAGTGACTGCACGTTTTACATACTCCAACCATAAATAATCCTTCTAGAATTCTTAGCAGAGCGGACGTGCTTCATTCCTGTTCTATTTACCCTCTCCTTTCATGAAAGGAAAGTGTTGCATGATTCACCGTCCCGCGTCCTTAGCTCTCTATAGCAACCCTGTAAGGCCTGTTTATTTTGTGGTTATCCCAAAGCAAACATGTTTGGGTGTGAGAGCCCCTGATGTACCCTGGGTTTCTGCAGTCTTTCTACTCAAGGCTCAGCGTCTCGTCTAGACTGCACCATGTGCAGGTTTCTGCTCCTGCTGTGCCTCACCATGCTGCTGGTGCAGCCAGTCCTTGCCCAAGGTAAGCGAGCACCTTCATTCATCACTGCTCAGCAGTGCTTTAAATGGGCCGGTACTGTCAGGTATTTAGGAGCAGATTTACAAGAAACTGACGCATCTGTAGAGATGCGTCACTTTCCCTGCGCCACCCTGAGAAACCTTTGCGCCCCCCATGTATTCACCGTTTCTACCGCTTGGCGCACCATGTCGCGAGGATTGCCAGATTTGTCGGAAATTCTGACTCATCTGTTTGGGCAAAAGTCACGCATTGCTGGTGTGGTGTCGCAAGCACGAAGCAATTCCAGAAATGCATTTTGAGGTCTATTCCCACTACACTGCGTCACTCATTATGCCTACTTCAAGCAGGCATAAGGTTTTGACGCAGTGGCGTCCTAGAAGTGACGCAGTGAAATCTTGTCGTTTTCCCTGCGTCACTTTTACGAGGCTCTCCTGCGTGGGAACGCCCGCCCTGCATACATTATACATGATGCAGGTATAATGTCACGCAGGGCTTTATAATGTGATGCATCTCCCTACATGCGTCAAGTTGTAAATTGGCTGCATATTTTACGCTGCCACTGTGTCACAAGTGATGCAACGTCGGCGTAAAAGTGTCGCAAGGGCCTTGTAAATCTGCGCCTTAGTACCTGCACTTCTTAGTTTTGAGAGGGAGAGTGTCTGCACTTCACAGAAGTGGTAAAATACTTTTAACCGGATAGTACCACTACTTCTCAAAAGCAAGTAGGCACTCTGGTAGACTGTACCGGCACTTCTATTTTTCCATTTCAGGTACTGCTGTGTGGGTATAAAAAGGGTCTTAGAAACCTGGGCAAACCAGGATTGGAAAAAATCTCATTTGCAAACTGCAGACTAAATCATCATTTTCCCAAATGTGTATTGCTGCATTTTGCTTGGGTTGGCGCTATTGAAATACTAGCTACATAAAATGCTTTTATGATAAATTTTTATCGAATAAAGCCTATCTAACTAACAAAAATACATACGAATGTGTATTGTGCCAGAGAAATGTGAATAAATGAGATGAAATTAAGAAACAGGCAAGCCACTGGAGTTGGATATTGCGGCTGTAACAATTTCAGCATAATTATAGAATTATACTACATTTATAATTTAAGCCATTATCTGCTGCATAAATGTGTTTCTAGCTCAAGCACATTAAATCTTACCAAGCAAATGTGCCACACATGCAGTGAAAATCCCTTTTCAAAGTTTATTCACACTAAAAGGATCCTGCTCAATCATGTGCAAGGTGAGCTGAGTACCTATTTGTTGACGTGCCAGATCCTTTGTACAAATGCGATTCTTGGGTACTCCCCATAACCACTAATCTACGTCCTCCTCCTCCCAGTCATTGGTGAATTGAGGTATTCCATCTGGGTCGAGGAGGGCATAGATTAGGGGTAATGAAGATTACCAGTAAATAATATGTTCCTGACCCATGACTAGATCACAACACCTGGTTCTACCTGAATACACTTTGGGGTATATTCACTAAGTTTAGCACCCAACGCAATTTTTGTTTTTACTATTTTACTTTTGCGCTGGGAAATCACTTGAATAGCACTGCTTTGCATTACTTAGCGCCAAGGGAGCATTCCATGGGTGGTGCATGAGCGGTCACATGCACCCACCCAAGGTTTCTGATGCAAAACCCTATTTACTAAAAAAAGTAGACAGGGTTTGCTTAAAAAAATAGTGCCCACTTCAACCAGGCACTATCACAGAGAAATGCTTTTATTTCTCCTTTCTTTTCTGACTTTGCATGTGTGCTGCACTGTACAGAACACATACAAGGTGGGAAAAGCTTTGAAGTTAGTCTAAGCATAGTACTGTGTACTGGAAGGGTATCTTTCCAGTACAAAACCTATGCTAGACTCACTCAGATACCCTTTCACTATGGTGCAAATATGTGTGCATGGTGAAGGGCAGCATATTTCTGCACAGGCGCTAGAGAGAGGGGAGGAGAATTCCATATTTTTGTAAATATGGTGCTCTCCTGCTCTCTCTTCACGCAGTGCAGGACTTCTGGCTGCTGCACTGCGCTACATGAAATTTTTATTGGTATTTACAGATTACAAAATACAATATGACATTTAACAAGTATCTGGTTTCGCGGGCATTCGCGTTCGGGCAATAATCTTGTGGCTATGGCAGTTATCCACTGCTCAGTTGTTGGCGGGCTGTACCTGCGGCCAGCTGAGGTTTGTTGTCTACCGTTGTTTTGTTTACCTGTTGTCTATGGGGGTTTGTGTGGGATTAGGAATTTGTCTCTTGTTGACCACATCTCTCTGTTGGGGTTTCTCCATGGGGTGTATCTTAGTGCCGTGTTATCTGCTCCTCTGAGGTATGTCACCCAGTATAGCCATCCCTTGAATGTGACTTTGGTGGTGTCTTTCCATTTGACTAGCACTGTTTTAACAGCTGTCACCAGGAGGAAGTCTAGGAGGTATGCGTTGTGTTGTGTGGCTAAGTCCGTTGTGAAGTGCGCTGTGGTGATGGTGGCAAACTCCTGTTTTACAGTGCACCCCAGGGCTTTGTTAATGAAGTCGAATACTTTCTTTTAGAATTTGCTGACCTTGCTACAGTGGTAGATGAAGTGCGCTAGGTCATAATCGAGTAAATCGGGTTCAAAATTGCTCAGATAATAATCTTACTAAACTTGGAAATAACATTAAAAGGCTGGGATTTTGTCTTTGAAAAAAATTCACATGACTGGCATCACCAGAGCAATTCCTTTCTCATTTTTCTTTTTTAAATAACCACAATAGAATACAGACAACATTTAATTTGAGAACACTGCATAGCACTGATTTAAACAGGGGCCATGCAAATACTTCTTAAGCAATTTAAAATATAATACGCAGTTAGTCACAATAATATCCAGAAAAACGAAGAACCCGTTTCACATAAAAAATAGTAAATCTGCACTCGTAGACTTAGGTCTGCGTGTGGGCACATGTTTACTACTTTTTGGTATTCACCATTATTGCAGCAGTAAACCTGGAGAGCTGTGCCAGGTGCATGTTTTCAGACATACTATTGGGAATGTCAGGTCACTCTCCATGGGGGCTCCTACTCCCTTAAGAAAAGTTCTCCATAGCGAAGAAGTTAGCACAGGGGGAAGGAAGCATGCTGTGATAAACGCACACTTTTTATCTCCAGAGGAAATCACTATTCCTTGGAGAGAAATCACCCAAAAATATTTTTACACCCAATGTGGGGTGTTGCGTTCTCCTTCCTACCCTGGAAATTTAGGGGCATATCAACAAGGGGTGGCGATAATATTAGAATCCGTTTTTGGGCGAAAAGCGGGGATAATATTATCACATAATCAACAAGGGCACGCTAGTGCATTTTTCCTTGCAATAGCGCCCCTTGTCAGCACGCCTCCCATCGCATCGCTAATGAGATGTAAAGGAGGCGTGCCTGACAAGACTCCCTTGGGAAAATATTGCTAACCCACCTTCGTCATATTGACAACGAGGGTTAACGATATTTAAAATCACGTTAAGTATGCCTTAACGCAGGAATTTAACGTCTGTTAAATTCCTGACTAAGGCATACCTAACATGGGGGGTGGATTCTGTGGCTAAGACCACAGGCCCTATCATCTAGGATATCGCTGTTTTCCACCATGGAAAACAGCTGTATCCCCGCTATCTCTGGAATTTTTATCGCCTCTGCGATGCGCGTTGTTGATAACCCGCTAACCGGCCGATAAATTCCAGAGATAGCCGGCGATAAATATGCAAGCGCTAAGCGCGCTTTGCAATATTTATCGCCGGCCCTTGATAATATGCCCCTTAGTTACTCCAGCCTTTGGCAGGAGTAAATCTCTGCTCATTTGAAGGGTGTTAAGGGGTCAGAGAGGAGTTTGGGAATTCCCTCAAAAGTAAATGTGGGTATTCCTAAACTTCCATCCTTTTCCAGCCTCTTCCACCCCTTGTAAGAGATTTACTACTGCAGATTTTCACAAACTCATGGCAGAGAAATCATTTACAGCCCCCAGGAATCACTGTCAGGGGCAAAAAAGGTATATTTGATCGTAATCATATTTGTGCGCCCAAATTTACCTTTTAGAATAGACCCCTTTGTATCCATGAACACTACACACATTTGATTCAATCATGGCCAATGAAAAATACCTTAATCATTTTTATATTAATATCCTAGCATTGATTAAGAAAATCTGCCTTCCATAGTAGTTGCCTGAACTGAAACCTCCTCACTTTCTAGGAAATAAAAAGCAACATATGTGGGATAGTGACACTATTTTACACATAAATTGTAACCTATCTCTTTGAACCTTTTAAAATGACAGTTAGCATTAATGCTGTAAATGAAAAAAACATTATGGGATCATTCTTTAAAACACCTTTACAATCATGCTGTGCATAACAACCTGTGGTTACGTCACAAGTCATACACTGCAGAGTTACAGGCCGTTACCTGTAACACAACCGCGACAAGGTAAATATTCATTATATCCCACAGTGCGGTCAATTGATTACAGCATACACCAGTATTTAGGCATTCAACAATTTGTAAGAGATATAATTAGAATTGGTCGCATAATCTTCATCATTGTTGACGGCGCCATTCACCACTTATGTCTTGGCAGGGAAGCCCTGTAGATGCAATTTGTCCTTCCCAGCCCTATCAGGTTTACCAGGTCCATGGTGACTGTCTGCTCCAGTCCAGGTTTTTTGTTATCGTTCTTTTTATTGAAAAAGGAGGGAAAGCTGCAACAAAATCAATTATTACATCATTTCAATCTGTATAAATTACCAGAGCATCATCAACCATGGAGATCATTCTTACGTATTGTTGCATCCCTCGTGCACACTCCAATACATTCTCCACGACATTCAGCTCTCTATTGAATGCAGATCAGGTCCCTATAGGCTTTCTATGTTGGCTATATCCTTTCCCATTTTTTTCGGGAGTCCTCTTCCTTTATAGATGGATTATCTTTCTTGCACTTGTAGTCTTATTTATACCATTATAAAACCAGGACTACAAATACCATAATGCAAAGGAAATTTCTGACTGAAGCAGGTATGCCTTCAGGCACCGTATGAGGTGACCTAGGCTTCTGAAACACTCTTCCCTGTCTTTGCACATGTCTGAATCACCAAACTTGCCATGTTGCTTCGTGCCCATTCCGCATCCAACGAAGAGCTATGTGATTTTTGGCATAGGTCAGAGATAATCTCAGTATAACCGGAATCTTGGGACACTCCATTGGCAACACTGAGGGATACATGAGGGGTGTTGCCCAATGATGGTAACTGTACCCCAAAGCACCTTCTTCCAAAATTGTTCCTGAATAGTGTTCTCCCGTTTGAACAGTTTCTATTGGAGGAGGACAAATCTGATTTGCATGTGGTTGGTTCCTCCCTGAAGTGACAAGGTGGTAAAAAAACGAAGGAATGGAATTACAAATTCAGGCATTCCAGATAGATTATGAGTCCAGGAAACCAAAGCATTGCATCGAAGAGTTTGGTGGAGTGAAACCAAGACTGCTGAGCTCTGAAGCTAGTGGCCAATGCCCAAATTGACCTTATTTTTAACCTGCAAGAGTTAGGCTCTTATAAGGACCCGTATGCCCACCGCTCTATCGTGGTCCTGTAGGAATTCTGTGAGCTGTGCGGATCCTCGGAGTGATGGTCTGTGCGCTCCCGCACTTGCTCGTACACATCCCTTTTTATTTAAATGAATCTTGATTGTCATGTAAAGCATGAGATATTTACTAAGACAATGCCTTACATATTTTTAACACTGTTCAAATAACAACAGAATGATCAAAGAAGAAAAGAAGAAAACTTGGAGGAGGCAAGACGTTACCTTTAGAAAACAAATATACCAAATGAGCCCTAATTGTATATAATGGGACATAATTGCAATGGATAGTCATTTTAAGCAACCTCTTATTTGGTGGTGCAACTACCACATTAAGGACAAACTGTCCAGGCCCACAATGGTTGCAGAAATGTTCATTAAGTACAGTTGCCAAGATACAAAAGTGAAACAAAACAACATCAAAGTCGGGACCTCCAATATGTCACCCAGTGTTGGCATAGCAAATTGGATCAGGATTTTTTGTTGTCGAACTTAATGCAAGGTCCAGCAACAGGGAATCCCATTTAATGACTGTTAAAGTCCTGCTCACTCTTCTACGGTGGGACATGTGGATCTGGTTTTCTGTGGCAGCGCACAGCAAGAAGTTTGAGCGCCAGGTAGCAATGTTCGGTGCACTTGGCCAATGCCAGTTAATAGCTATCATCTGCATCGCCAGTAACGGTGTCAGACCAACATACTAACAATGAGATTTCTGAGCATTATCACAGTGGATGAATCCCCAAAAAGATAAGTTTTTAGGGTGTTTAAATGTGTCTACCATTCATGGCCAATAATTGATTGCTTATGGTTTTTAAGAAGATCTCAAGTTGCGGGTATTATCATGACATACGAAAGAATATTGCTTAGGCAAACCCCCCTTCTGGGGCAATCATGTGGGACAAAAGGATAATTTTTGTGTAGCTGTTTGAGTATGAAGACTGCTTTGTGTTGGTAACAGAATTTAAAGAGTTATATTTAGTATTTATCAAGACTTTAGCAATGTTGTCCAGTGCTACCGACCAATCTAATTGTGATAAATCTGCACCCAAATCTGTATGCCATCTCTCTTTCAATTCCTTTAAGTCTTGCCTATCACATTCCTTAATAGCTTGATATAAGAATGCAACTAACTTCCCGGCTCCTCATGGGTTAAACAGTGGATGCTGCTTCACAAGAGCCAAACACAAAATGGGCAACCCACTAGACCTTTGGAGGCTTGGGTAATGTACAAGTAGGGTAAAGATGCCCTCAAGGGATTTAATTTCAAAACATGAATTGTTTAGAGCCCTAAATAGTGGCTTCTTCACAACCAATGTCAAAATAAATTGATAATAATCGAGTGAATCCATCAAGAGCAGCAGGTTCTAACGCCTCACACCCCCAAGTTGAATTAGCCTCACAGCACAGCGAAGCTTGAGTTAACAATTGTCCCGGTGAGAAATCTTACTCTGTCCTTATGTTAGAAAAGCCATGCAGGGTCCTAGATGTTAATAAACTGCAGAAGGCACCATAGGGTACCCCAGGAGTATATGCTACTTCTAACCCAAATCTACTAAGGCATCTGTTCCAGCAGTATTTTCCAACTTGTAGCAAGCAGAATAGGAAGAGATGGATTCAGGATCTATCAAAAAAGGACACTGTTCCGTGATAATGGGCGCATGTATGTCGCCCACAGAAGCAAAAGAGAGAAGGAAAGGGATGGAGGGTTAGAGCAGCTGCTGGAAGGGGTAGGTGCGGAGGCACGAGCATCCCACTGAAACCTATTCCTGGATGCTTGCACAAACAGCGCCGCATAGGCTCAGGAACCTGAACACTAATACAGGGCACACGTGGTTTGATCTACCTACAGAGATCGCTTGACTACTCTAGGAACTATGTACTAGGGTACCCCACGTGTCTGACAGGGTTATCACTCTGTAACCCTGAGCCAGTTCTTTTTATAGTTTGACGTGCACTTTTTCCTAGGTCCTGAAGAAACGCTACTGATCGTTTAGACACTACAAGCATGAAACATGTCGACCTCATGACTAGTTAGACCAGCACATTGAAGCCCCACGTAACACACTAACCTGTTGGTTTTTTAACTTACCAAGGACACCACGAGAATAAACTACCCAAGACTGGATGCCCCTAGGTACTTTTAACCTCACTTGCACGCACCACTTCACCTCTCTCTTAGAACCCTTCCCGTTATCTGCCCCGCTCCCACACCTGCACGCACTTTACGGCGTATTCTCTTTTAAAAGATCTCCGCTAAAGAGACCCTTCGGGGGCCCTTCAGACATTGCAGTGCCGGTCTGACGAGGAGCACCAAAAGGCCAATGATGAAGCATGACATCCTTCTGGGTCTGTGAGGGTGAAAAAGAGGCAAGACTTGGTCTTCTCCTTCGGGATTGGATCCTTGTAACCGGGGATAAACATCTGCCTCTTCTCTCCCTCCCTTCCTCTCTCTCTCTCCTACCCCTACTCTCTTTTTCCTTCTAACCCTCCATCCCTTTCCTTCTCTCTTTTTCTTCTGTGGGCGACATACATGCGCCCATTATCACGGAACAGTGTCCTTTTTAGGTCTCGCTCGAGACCTATTGCTGTGGAGTTGGCTCTCAAGGGAGACAGACCTGGGCACGCGCGTCGATTGCACATCGTGGACACGCATGTCCAGCCCCCCGGAGCCGTGCACATCTCTTGCTCCACATTCCACATTCACAGCGGCAGCCTTTCACAATCACGCGCGCACACAGCCACACTCACGGAAGCACACACACGCGTGCGCGCACACACTCACACACGCTGGCACACACACACACCCCTCCTCCCCCTTACCTCAGCACATCTCTTGTTGCACATTCACAGCGTCAGCCTCTCTCATTCACGCGCGCACACACAGCCACACTTACGGAAGCACACACACACACATGCGTGCACACACATACACGCAGGCACACACACACACCCCTGCACCACTCCAGAGACAAGCCATATGCATATCAAGTTTGGTCCTGATGAAATAGGACCCATCTAACAAAACTGCAAGGCCATGTTGCCAGAGCTCAGGGAAACATGTAACAGCAACGTGGTTTCAACCTATTAGGCATCATGAAGTACAGCTATATTCCTAAATCATAGTGATCACAGGACCCACATCTGGTCATAACCGTTGCACTTATGAAAATACAAAGACGATAAGTAGAAGCCTTGGATTAATCTTAGTCACTAGTAAACAGTTTGTTTGGTAACATTGAATCTTTACAATATTGAGCAAATTAACGAATAAAAAGCATTTGCAATGCAATCGGTCTCGCCTTTGGGACCTTAGAAGAATTTACCTATGCTGGATATTACCTCACATTACTGTGTATTCTCTGTTGTGTGCAGTGACCACTGCACTGATAAGAGATCTTAGCCCTCTACGGGAGTTCACATTACAGCATCTCACTGTCAGTCTGTTGTTCCTTCGGGAGACTTCTAGATAACTCAAGCAAGACCCGCAGATTGTAGACTGACTACAGAGTGAACTGCAGCATCTAGGCTGATTGCAGTAGGGACATGGCCACTTCTTGGCTTTACAGAGCCTTTATGCTACCACTCTGCAACAAGACCTGCAGTTTTTAAGCCCCCTCCCCCTGCAGCAGGAGATGCATCCATTATACTGTATGCAACCGTTACGTGAAGCAAGAACTGCAGCGTCTATCCTAAGTTCTGTGTGACCTGCTGCCACTGACTGTTCTAGACTGGTTCTAGGACAAGCTCTAGAGCGGCTGTTACAGGACACTCATATTCCAGCCCAGCTAGAGCAGATCTTTAATGTTTCGCATTCACTACAGATGCTGCATTTCCCGAAGCTGAGCATGCATGCGCGAGCCTGCTGCAGAACGCCTCTGGACACAATACCTGGAGGTGCGCAGCTGCTTTCAGGTTCTCGACTAACTGCATTAATACTGTGGTTGTGGATGCCGAATCTGTAATAATTTTTCAGCAGGGGGCGCAAGTGCTAGACTAAATGTAGGTAGGTCTGCCCCTGACTGTTAAAGGCCTTTGCAGTTAGCTGTCTCTGCACTTCACGCCATCTGAAAGGGGCTATCAGCTTTGCGAAAATACAATTTCTGCTTCACATACCATCCCACTCCACTTACCACCCACGCCACCTTTCAGGATAGGCAGTGGACACTCTCTCCCGTCCGTTACACGGTCTAAATCTGCTGAAACGTCTTATGGGATGGCATATGCACTATACAGCGTTTTGGGTTTGTGTTTTATACCTACCGCTACCCGCGCACAAATGGCCTCATTTATGAAGGCCTTGCGCTGCCGGTGCCTCACTTTTAACATGGGAAAAAGTGACGCACCGGTGGCGCAAGGCCTTCATAAATAAGGCCCAAAGAGTTTTACCCTGCCTCCCCAGTGTACACAATGCGCTGTAACAGAAAAGGCAATATATTAACTGCACCATGCAATGTGGGCTTGGATGATGTATTTGTCTAGTAAAGTCCTGTCCTCCATGCAGTTTCACGAGGTACACTGCGGTTTTCCTCTACACGCCATGCTTGTGATAGGTTGCAGTTAATGTGACGCAACTACAGAGTCCTTGAGTACTATACCAGGGAGGAACGGGTACTGCACTGCCCTCCTGCAGCGTGTTGTAGTTACTCTGCACACCCTTCCCAGCTGCAGGTCGCTCAGCTCACAGACTCTGCGAGACCCATGCACAGCAGTTCTATGCACTTCACACCTTGTGCACTTGGCCTGACAGACCACTGGGTTTTACATGATTTTATGTACTTCTTTGTTGGAGGTTTAGACTCCTTCCCATTTTTTTGCACACTGTACTCAGATGGCAGCCAGTCCATATGGCGATGCAGTGCTCAAGAGCACATCTTGCCCACACACAAGTTAGGTGCCGCGGGGAGCCTGTGTTCAAGTATCTGTGCCTTCATGTCTTTCCTATTGTTTCCCAATGAAGAGAACGCACATTTTATAAAATTATTTCGACGACGTTTCACAGCAGCAATTATTCCGTTCCTAGACGTCCTAAATGGGACGGTTTAAGGTGAATGAGTCTTACGAAGAGGATGTCATTTTCCCAGGATCACACAAGCTTCCACTTAGGGAATCCAAGAACATAGCGCAGTTCTTCGGAATTCGGAGGTGACGAGGCACATACTAGGACACATCTCCATGTCACGTGCACATTAACTTTCATTCTGCAAAAAAAAACCGCAGATGGCTTTATGAGTGCATGGTGCAGGCCGTTCCCTTCACTTGACACCTTAATAGGAGGAAGTGTGCCGTAGTTTGCTGTCCCTTCATGCACCTGATGTGTTCCCCTGTCTTCGGAATACTTCTCACATCTCTGTGTCGGATGTCTAAACCTCTATGTATTTTCACGGCAGCTTTACAGCTATCATAATGCAATATAAAACACATTTGGGGGTTTAGATGACTGCCTGTGGGCGCTGTTTCCTTTTCACCACTGCTTGTGTCTTTGTGCAAGGGAGGGGCTCTGAAAATCTGTCGCAGCACTGAGCTATGAATATTATTTTGCCACGTCGTGGTCGCAGGTGGCCTGTATTCTTATTATTTAAAATGCACACCAAGGACTCTTACACGGGGGCAGGCACGTACGATAACTCTTCTCGCCTCCTAACATGCATTTATGAGCCTGCCAGTGCCTGTATATTATTTTACAGTTTTATATAGTGCAAACTTGGCCCAAGGTATCACAGCATGCTTGTTGTACTCACTAATTTTATGGGTAGAATTGTTTGAGGAGAGTAAAGGCACAAGTAATTGCGTTTCAAAGAAGCAGCTGCGGACGTCCCGGTGGCTTTAGAAGAGAAAGCGGGCATTGTATGCTAAATTTAAGCAGAGCACGTCGTGTCTGCAGTAAGAGAAGCTCAATAAAGACAAGCAAACAAATCCCCCGGGCCCTCACTTACCACATGCCATCTACCTCTAGCATAAATGGACCCGCTGTCCTGATTCCACATGTGCTGCCGCAGAAACAAAAACAGGCTTAGAAGCTGGTAGACAGTTGTGCAGCCCCCAAGCCCGTTGGTACCATGCTGCGGTAAATGGGCCATAGAAACGCTGGAGCACGCACACCGCAAGTCGGCCTGGAGCGCGCCTCGGAAGAGACGCGGGAGGACAGGAGCGTGCCGACATGAGCGTGCACGTCGGCGTTCCCGCACGTTCACAGACCGGTGTCTGATCGTGCACCGGTCTGTATCACTTGGGAGGCCTTCACAACGACAACAAGTGCACGAGCAGAATCGGCTCTGTGGACGCGCTTCCACGAGCCGATTCGAAAATGGGAACGCGCCTCCCAAGGACAGCTTTTGCGCGTTCAATAGCATTTGATTGGTCCTCGCCGGAAGACCTGCTGTGCGTTAATTATGGGTGAGTGCTCCTGTCATGAACACTGGTGAGCAGGCGCCTTACATTTGTTTACTTATGATAGCAACCTCTCTGGGAGACGTGCTTCGGGGCCTGGCGGCATGCTGTGATAATTGCTATGCTATTTACTTTTTCTTTGTTGTGATTTTGAGCAGGCCGGGAGCAGGCGTCTTACTGGCGCCACGCGTTCATTAGGAATTAAAGTTGCACAGCAGGCGATAATTAGGGGCGCATGTTTTAGGACTTTTTTTGCACTTAGTTTTGTTTACTCAGTATTTTAAATATTACTAATGCTCTATATAAACGTGCTACTAAGATTTGCTAACACGGGGATTCTGCGACATACATTGGAGCCACTCCCTACTTGAAGAGGCATACTGCGGTAAGTTCTGTGACCTGTTTTCTTTCTTCTTTACTATATTATATTTACTTTGATATTTACTGTATTGTAGTATAACTGTTTAGTTTGTTATTTACTGTGTAATATTTACTTTGATATTTACGCTAGATAATTACGCTGTAGTGTTTGAGCGCCGTTACCGGAGGCAGCCTGTCCTCTCTGTGACTGCTGTGTGCCGGTATTCTAAGGAGCGCTGGCCCCCCATCGAGCTCTGTACCCCCTACGTCACGGGGGTGCAGATTTCGATAGGTTCGGCCTAGCTGCAGCTGTTTCACCATCTAGCTTTGTACCCCCTGTTCAGCTACGTTTGCACTGTCGTTTCCATTACTTTAAATGGTTGAACTGTACTGCATTTTAAGACGCACTTCTTATTGAAATGTATTCTGTTCTTTTTTAATTGGACGCCATGAATAAACAGGACACAGTCTACGCTATTTTATAAGACGCCTTAATAAGTATAGGTCCCCTACGGGAGGGGGTTATTGTGTGCAGTGCTAGCTGCCCGGCCCCAGGCACATTACGGGTGTCTGGATTGAGTAAGTGAGGGATCCGCCACTGTCTTCGTGTGTTGTTTCGGGTTTCGTATACTCTGTTTGTGAGGGTTACTTTTATATTTACTGTATTGTGATATTTACTGTATTGTAGTATAACTGTTTAGTTTGTTATTTACTGTATAATATTTACTTTGATATTTACGCTAGATAATTACGCTGTAGTGTTTGAGCGCCGTGACCTGAGGCAGCCTGTCCTCTCTGTGACAGCTGTGTGGCGGTATTCTAAGGAGCGCTGTCCCCCCATCGAGCTCTGTACCCCCTACGTTACGGGAATGCAGATTTCGATAGGTTCGCCCTATCTGCAGCTGTTTCTCCATCGAGCTTTGTACCCCTGTTCAGCTACGTTTGCGCTGTCGTTTCCATTACTTTAAATGGTTGAAATGTTCTGCATTTTAAGACGCACTTCATATTGAAATGTATTGTGTTCCTTTTAATTGGACGCCATGAATAAACAGGACACAGTCTACGCTATTTAATAAGAGGCCTTAATAAATATAGGTCCCATACGGGAGGGGGTTTTGGTGTGCGGTGCTAGCTGCCCGGCCCCAGTCACATTACGGGTGTCTGGATTGAGTAAGTGAGGGATTCGCCACTGTTTTCGTGTCTTGTTTCTGGTTGTCTGCTGCTTTCACCTCAGCGTCCTGGTCTCACTGCCTCTGGTACTTGCTTATATGCTCTGCATATTCATGACACAGCCCTTGAGATGCCCTGTCAGTTGGCAGCACCTGCAGCCTATGCAGCATTAGTTTAAGGCAGGGAGAGGATGTGATGTGACAGTTAGAGCCTCTGACTTTGGAACTGGGGAACCAGGCAGAGTCTCGGCATCAGCACAACATCCTGTGATTCTGGGCAACCACTTAATCCCTATGTAAAAATGAACTTGACCTTGTGTTATATAACTATGTAACTGGTGCTCATCTAAAGTGCTCCAGTACCTTTGAATTGAGTTCAGGCAATGTAAAAGTACAAAAATAAAATCACACATAGCTAACTTGCTAATGCTTGCGTTGGTCTGATAAATAGCTTTTAGTATGCTGGTTTTCCAAGGAGTGTTAATGTTTGCCCATTAATGGGTGATGTAGGTATTTACATCTTAAGAGGCTGTCTCTGCCATCTCACCAAGTGGCCTGTTTAACCCGGGGTTTCCTACAAAATATAAAAGGAGAAGGCCAGGAACTAAATTGTATTTTGCATTTTACATCTCTGTGCTTTGGCACTATGAATACAATCCCATCATCTATTTTTGTGTTTTTTAGGTCAAGCCTAGGCATCACATGCGCTGCTCTGCGGCATGCTGTACTGGAGTATGGAATAGAATCCCCGCCCTCTCTACACCCATATTTGTCATTGTCTTGTGTCATTGTCCTTTGTAAATGCTTGCTTCTGATTCGTTAATAGGCTTGTTAGTCCTTCCTTAGTACCGCCTCCCATGTTACACAGTAAGGCTTTTTAGGTCTCGTCTAACCGAGATATTGAGTAGGGGTCTCAGAAATGCTCCCAAAGGCGGATTGCCTACAGTGCATGTGTGTGGGCTCGTGCACATCGCACACCATTTGGTTTGCTTGCAGCCAGCATCAGACTTCAACCACTTCAAAGGAATCCGCTCGGGCGCTCCTACTAACATAAATTAACAAGTCGTTGTCACAAAGCTTCACAGGAAAGACCAGTGACGCCATATGGACAGAAGGCAGCCACAACACATCTTCCCCACTACTCTTTTCCTACCATTTTGTTTGTCGCTTTCCAGCCACTCGACTGGCTTCCAAGAAAATCCATATTCCCAAGTGAGCTGCAGTCTTATTTACTATTCTAAAAAAAACCAAAGATAGATAGAAACATATCTTGGAAATCGCAATGGGAATAATTTGAGTTTTAATAACTTTATTTCTTATCCCATTCAGTTACGCTTCCTGTCCTCTTCTGTTTCATTGTTGCCTTCTCCCCTAACTCTGCCCTCTTTGTTCTCCCGGGTTTTCTATTGAATCTCCTCCACCCATCCTATCTCTTATTCTTCCCCTCTATCTATTCAGATTACTTCTGTCCTTCTTTTCCCCCTCCTTATTCTGTTCTCTATCTACATCTCAATCCATTCTCCCTTCTTTGCCCTCTCTTCACTTTCACCCCGTCCATTTTGTCCTGCCTTTTCATTCTGCCCCAACGCCCCTATTCTGTACACTGTTCTCCTACAACTACATCACGGAACTAGGTGCAACCAAACACCAACAAAACCTCACACACAAGGGCATGTCAAGGAGTGCCTCTGGGAAGTTTCACCTGATGTGTATGTCTGAGAGCATGTACATATTGTTTCTGTGTGTCGGCAAGCCTTCACCAGTGTATGTGTATTTGAATGTGTGTATGCGTGACACTACTTTAGTCCACACACACTGTGCCCCCACACTACTTTAGGACACACACACTGCGCCCTCACACTACTTTAGGCCACACACACTGCGCCCTCACACTACTTTAGGCCACAGACACTGCGCCCTCACACTACTTTAGGCCACACACACAGCGCCCTCACACTACTTTAGGCCACACACACTGCGCCCTCACACTCTGTGCCCTCACACTCTGCACCCTCACACTCTGCACCCTCACACACTCTGCACCCTCACACACTCTGCACCCTCACACACTCAGCACTCTCACACACTCTGCACCCTCACACACTCTGCACTCTCACACACTCTGCACCCTCACGCACTCTGCACCCTCACATTCTGTGCCCTCACACACTCTGCACCCTCACACACTCTGCACCCTCACACTCTGCACCCTCACACTCTGCACCCTCACACTCTGCACCCTCACACACTCTGCAGCCTCACACACTCTGCGCCCTCACACACTGCACCCTCACACACTCTGCAACCTCACACGCAATTACACTCTACTGAATACAACATACACTCAACAAAATACCACTCAGTGCCACATAATTATATGCTACATAATTACACTGCGCTCAACGCAATATACACTCCAAATACCACTCAGTGCCACATAATTACACGCCACATAATTACACTCTACTGAATGCAACACACACTCCACACAATACCACTCAGTGCCACATAATTATATGCTACATAATTACAATGCAACATACACTCCAAACAATACCACTCAGTGCCACATAATTACACGCCACACAATTACACTGCACTCAATGCAACATACACTCCAAATACCACTCATTGCCACATAATTACACTCCACATAATTACACTGCACTCAATGCAACATACACTCCAAATACCACTCAGTGCCACATAATTACACGCCACATAATTACACTGCACTCCATGCAACATACACTCCAAATACCACTCAGTGCCACATAGTTACACGCCACATAATTACACTGCACTCAATGCAACATACACTCCAAATAACACTCAGTGCCACTTAGATACACGCCACATAATTACACTGCACTCAATGCAACACACACTCCAAATACCACCCAGTGCCACATAATTACACGCCACATAATTACACTGCGCTCAATGCAACATACAACTCAAATACCACTCTGTGCCACATAATTACACGCCACATAATTATTCTGCACTCAATGCAACATTCACTCCAAATAACACTCAATGTCACATAATTATATGCTACATAATTACACTGCACTCAATGCAACATACACTCCACACAATTACACTCTACTGAATACAACATACACTCCACACAATACTACTCAGTGCCACATAATTACACGCCACACAATTACATTCTACTGAATACAACATACACTCCACACAATACCACTCAGTGCCACATAATTACACGCCACATAATTACACTGCACTCCATGCAACATACACTCCAAATACCACTCAGTGTCACATAGTTGCACGCCACATAATTACACTGCACTCAATGCAACATACACGCCAAATACCACTCAGTTCCACATAGTTACAAGCCACATAATTACACTCTATCTATCACATCACCACAGCATCACTCAGCACCACCACAGCATCACTCAGGGGCACCACAACATGACTATGCGCTACCACACCATCACTGAACGCCACAGCATCACTCGTCACAACCACAACATCACTCAGCGCCACCACAGCATCAATCTGTGCAACCATTCAACAACAACTGGTTCAAATATGTTTCAAGCTTTATTACAAATGTCACAAAAAGATGTTAATATTTCACTTCTGTTCTTGGATTTTCGTCACAGTAAAATAGTCTGAACATAATCTTAACAAAAGTTATTTACAAAAATTTAAGCTATTGCCATTATAAATGACAATAACTTTTATTTAAGTATTAATTATTTAAAAACAGTTAATTATTAAAAGCAATTGTTATTTGTAATATCAATACATCTAAGTCACGTAAATACAACACATATTGCATTACAAATGCTATAGGTGTTACATCTGTGAAAGTTAAAAGTATTGGCATTGTAAATGACAAAGCTATTAATTTCGCTATTTTCAAAACCAACACATAAATAAAACATTTGTCATTTACAATACCAATAGCTCAAATGTTCCTAATGCGAGACCTATTGCATTGCAAATGCTTGTTTGATATAGCCATTAACAAAGGAGCACGGACACTGAACCTTAACAAGCTCCCGGTCCCCCCCTCTTTCTCTTGTGATGACCTACTATCGATTCAGGATCACCAACCAGAGCCTAATCAGCGACCTAAGCATTCAATGCCTTTAGAAGATATTGAGTCTTGCCCATACAGTCAGATCACAAGTATCCCATCATCCATTGGAGCTATGCTGCCAAATAGTAAGATTTGCAATCGAAGGTAATATGCAGTCCGGCAACTGCTGTATGCTCAAGGCCACTGTAGGGTTACTGGTTCCCCAAAACAAATCTATCAGCTCTTTATTAAGTTCCTTGCACACTTGCTTTCTAAAGACCACAGGATTGTTGAAAAAGCAGTAGCATTGGCAGTAGCACCACTTTGGCCATGGTCTATCTGCCCATTGTGGATGGAGATGAGTCACTTTTATATGGACACTGAAACCTTAATTGGTGTTAAATTTGCAACCCCAGCAGTCTGGAAGTATTGTGTGCTCACCGCCCAGCCAGTCAGACAGAGCTATCAGTGTATGCGCACTCCAGCACGAAAGAAACAAGTTTTCTGCTCTCCTTAGTTTTTCACAACATTCCGGTTCAGAGGGGACCTTGCCTGGTAGTTCGGGTCGAACTGTTCCCGTTGGATCAAGACTAAGGCTGATCAGCCTACATGGTTACTTTCTGAGGTGGCATGGTTGGCATAACAAAGAGGGACTAGATTGTGGTCCTGAGTATTTGCCAGTGGCTGAGATTAATTCAATCATAAAATCCATCACTTTTTTGTATTCTTCACGGATGCTGATATAACAATCTGTGTCTCTCCGCTCCACTGATGCACTCCTATCCCATGAAGCATGAGTAATGATGTGAGTGTCTGTGCCCTATATGCCATTGTGCATAAGTACCCCATTGTTAATTCATCGCCCGGTCCAGTGTGGTGGAGAAACCTAGACAGAAGCAATTCATAGCAGAAATTATGCCCCCCCCCCCCTTAAGCAGTTATTGATGCCATCAACTTCTTGAAAGTTACTAAGCACATATTTTCTTATTGTAAATATACCATGCTCTAAGTGTCAGCCTTGAAAGTTTGACCTCACTACCTAATGATCATCAAACCTAAGGAAAAAGGTACTTGTCAACTCAGTGAACACACACCTACTACCTGCTTAATATGATTCCATGGGCATTGGCAAAACCTGTTACAAGGATGGGTTAATTGCCTGAGTCACACAGGCCCTGCATACCTGTTCAGACATATTTCCATTATTCATTAGCAATTCCTTCACCTAGATCTGCCTCCTACTTTGCCTTCTCTGATGTTCCTGACCTAGTTCCTGCATACAGTATTGCTATTGTTGTACTAAAGAAAGGGGTTAGTTATCAGTGACCCGTGTCACTCAGTTTTCTAATTTGGGAAACCAGGAGAGCTATACAATGTAAAAGTACGATCAGATTTTTTGGGTGCAACTGGGGCACCTTTTTTTCGATATTTCAAGATAAGACTGTCAATATTTCCATAGAATATGGATTATCAATAAATGTACTTCTACTAGATATTTGAGAATGTGTTAGCCAGATAAAGTCAAATTTTTATTCAGTGAAGATGTTTTTTTTGCTAAAAAGCACTGTAGTACAATTTGATGTCTAGACCCAGCAGTCATCTACATTAATTAGAAGAATGACTTTAACAAAATTAGTCGTACTTCCTCAATTTTTGTTTTTGTTTCTGGCAATCCTGTGTTTTCTCATCCTCCGAGTATTAGTCTACCTAATCAATTTATTCTAGGACTTGTTTGAGAACATAAAGCAAATTGATTTGGACCAAAACCATTGTATAGGTGTTAGAACTGGCTATTTCTGGTAGGCTAAGGCTGACGCCAAAGCCAGGCAGAAACCACCATTCTAGTCAGGGCAAGGGAGTCACACGCCAAGATAACCCCTGCTCACCCCCTTGGTAGCTTGGCACGAGCAGACAGGCTTATCCCGGAGGCAATGTGTAAAGCATTTGCGCCAGCACACAACAGCCACAACATCCTAGGCACACCACAAAAGGAACTCCACACAAGGTTATATAAAAATAACTTCTGTATTGTCAAAACACATCAGATAGAAATCACACATGTACATTGTGCCAACTGGCATGGGCAATATTCACAAGGGATTATTTACAAGACAGGGCCACATGGGCCACTGTCAGAATCAGCACTTAGTAGGAATAGCACTTCTAGAACATAGAATATAGGATATAAAATCACTGTAGCACAAATTAGCAAGTATAGCACACAACAAGTAACTACTGGTAACAGGTAAGTAACACCTACGCAACCCTAACCACCATAGGAAAATGTCACGCAGGGAACCAGGACCTCACTAGGACCACCTGTACTGGAAAGAACAACCACCTAAGAATAAATACATTTAGGGGTATAAGCAAGAACACATTACACATGATGCATCACAACATTCAGAGGTGTATGGAAGGAAAACACATGATTCATAAAAACACATTCAGAGGTGTAAGGAAAGAAAACACATGATGCATAAAACATTCAGAGGTGTAAGGACAAGGAAGACACATGATGCATAAAAACATTCAGAGGTGCCAGAACACAACTCAATAGCGCAAAAACACATGATGCCTAAAAACATTCAGAGGTGTAAGATCAAGGTGCGTAATCATATTAAATGCATTACATTTCCTAGCACAACATCACATTGCGCAAAACTCACATTAGGCAATTACCATCATAAGCATAGCAGGTAACCACATTGCGCAAACATCACCTTAGCAATAACTATCAAAAACATAGAAATCACAATGCGCAGAAATCACATACCAGCCCCCTGGCCAACTGGCTATCCAACAAGGGGGCTCAAAAACCCTGTGTCCAGAATGTCAGGGCGCGCTACCAATGCAGCGCCAGTCAGGGGTGCGCCACCGGCGCAAAACCTAAACGTTGCAGGTGCCCAATACTTGCTGGGCACCTGGAAACACAAACAGGGCCTAAACGCTGCAGCTGGCACTAAGTGCTGCGCAGCTGTAGAAGGCCTGGCACCACTGTGCCATCTCTGTCCCAGACAGGGACTCTCTCTCCCAAATTGCGCCTAAACGGTGCAGCTGCCCACTAATTGCTGGGCAGCTGAGGATCAAAACTGCGACAGGGTCCTCACTGACCCTAGAACAGAACTGTGCCAACTGTGAGAGCCACACAGGCTCTGAAACCACTTGTGTCCCCCAAGAGCCTCACGGGGCTCTAAACATTCATGTGGCCAGGGAGCCTCTCAGGGCTCTAAAAACAAATGTGCCCGTTGGAGTCCCTCCTCTGGGAACTCAAAAACGACTGTGGCACCCCAGAGCCTCTCAGGCTCTTATGAACAAAATGCCCTCTCATCGCAGCTGACCCCTGCCAGAGTGGGGCAGCTGAGAATAATGCCCCACAGGGGCGTCATGGGTCTCCAGGGCCTTAGGACCCCCACGGGGGGGCTCTCGCAGAACATATGGAACCGTTGGAGCACTCTAGGTTCTAAGGATATCCTTACAGACATCACCCCTCTTTGGGGCAGCCCGCTGCCAGACGGGCCGCACAGAATGCAGGCAGGACCCGGCGCCTCGACCAGGCGCCATATATTGCGCACACGGAGCCCCCCCTCAGCCGCTTCTACTCACCGGTTGCTCTTCCCTGGCGGGAGCTCCTCTCCACTCTCCGCCTGGTCCCGCACCGGTGCAGCTTCCCTCCGGATGCGTGGGGAACATCTCTCCACCCGCTCCCGCTCCCAGGGGCCGGGTTTCTTCACAGGCAGTGGGCGGGGCTCCCATGCTCACGAGAGCCTTGCTGGAGGGACAGGCGGCATCCCCTTCATGGCGCGGGGCTTCGGGCCGTCCTCCTTCCTCCGGGGAGCCCGGAACACGTCCAGGCCCCGCCCACGTCTTCCCTTTGTTTGCCTGGCTTCCTGCCTCAGGGGACCGCCAATGGCAGCGCGGCCCTGAGCAGGAAGGCGGGCACAGCGTTTCCTCTGGAATCCCGGGGCCAGCGGTGAATTCTCTTCCCTGGACACGGGGCGGGTTTCCGTGATGCCGCGACGAGGGGGAAATGCCGGGTGGGCACCGGCTGCAAACGGAAAGCGCTCCAAAGCGCTAATGAGAGATAAAGCGCTCCCCAGCGCTCATAGGCAATAAAGCGCTTCCCAGCGCTAGAAGTGAAAATAAAGCGCTCTCGAGCGCTATCAGGTGAAAGTAAAGCGCTCCCAGCGCTAGGGACAAGGTAGAGCGCTCCCAAACGTATAGGGAACAAAAGGTCCAGCACAAAGTTCTTCAGGGGATGCAGCAAAGTCCTGGAATCAAGAGTTGGAGAAACCAGCCCATCAGCAAAGAAAAGTCCTCCAATCCCCCCAGGCAAAGCAGGGGGGGTCCCAGCACAGGGTCCATCAGGTATCCAGGGGCTGGGCAGGGCCCAGGGATTCCCCTGGGCCCAAGCAGCAGCATGCCCCTGGCAGGATTCAAGTTAGAAACAAGAACATTTTGTAAGGGGACACAGCCCCTTTTTATACTATAAAATCCTTTGTCTAAAGGGTGCAGGCAGTGTGAGAACCAGCTGGAACTGGTTATAGGGAACTCCTTTCAGTGTGAGGGGCAGAGGCGACAGCCGCCCAGCAGGAGGTGGAGCCAGCATTGTGGCAGGCAGGCACAGCCCTGTTCACTCCCAGGTGCTATCTCCTCTCACCACTCTAGTTGCAGATGCAGTCATCCAACCAAGGGCTGACTCAGACAACCTCCTGGGGGCTCCCCAGCCCCTGTCACCCTCAAACCAGACAGTCAATCCACAACCAGGCCCAGGCACTCCTGGAGCCAGGCTCCAGCCAATCACGTGCCAGCAGACTCACTACACATGCACACCCATGTCTAGAAGTGGCACTTCTACACTAGACACATTCATGCCGCATACATCATCACGCAGCATTTAATCTCACGAGTTCGCACATACCACTCGACCCTGCACTCCCCACACATCAGGAACTACCATGGGCATACATATTCCCCATTCATTCCTATGGGAGGGCAGGTCACTCACCACACATACACAGAGAGCTCACGCACTTTACACTGTACCACAGTGAAAAAGTGCGCAAAGGCCTAAAATCGCCAACACCAGGTTCCAGCAACAGGCTAGGAAAAATCAAAAAGTTTCGGGGTGAACCTGCCAAAAAGGGCCAGGTCCAACAATAGGGCATTAAAAGATGGCGGTTTTGCATTCACAATTTTAGAAATGATTACCAAGCAGCTGCTCAACAATTGTGTAGATCATTAGATCCCAGATTGAGGGTTTTGCATAAGAATATTTTAACCATATATATGCATAAGAGCTCTTGGTCATGAAAAACGATTTAATAAAAGGTTGTGAAACTAAAGCATGTTGAATTTATAATAGTATTAGAAGTCAAGACGGCCTTGATATATTGAAGCAGGACACTAGGAAATCATAGAAGGGACTGTTGAATCCTGTATGTGAGCCACACACTGATAAACCAAAGTAAAACAGTTAAAACATCTGTATTATACCCATCCTTTTGGACCATACAAATATCTATTACACTTGAAAATATGTCATGGATTAGTATTGTCTTTTAATTGTAATTGAAGCATTCAAATGGCGAAAGGTCAATTGAAGACATGGCTGAAGGACAATAATGCATAATAGAGGCCTCCTGCTCCAACGTTCCAATGCTGTCTTTCTGTTTTCCCCTATTTTTATTTAGGACATTATATCCTCAGCGGATGGAACGCTCTAATAGCACTATAGCCCTTCTGCCTTGGGCTATACTGTCTGTTCAACCCGATTGATACAGAGGAAGGCTTCGTACCGTGCTCCCCACCACTCCTCATGTGCTGAGGACTGCTCCAGTCCGTCCTCGCACCCGAGGTAGGAAATCTCTTTAGTGCGAGCACCAGGGGGATTTCCTTTCAGTTATTTTCAGCCTCGGGAGTTGGGGAAGAGCTTACCCAGCAGCCAGAGTAATTTTTTTTAAAGTATGTGATGAGGTTTGGCATGCATTTTGCACTGATGTCATTACATTGAAAATGAAAGTGAATTGAGCTGATGGGGGTCATTCATTTCATTTTCAGTCTATAGGTGCTCGGGTGACATATCTCAGCCTTGATGTGGATGGGGGAGGAGTCTTTTTTTTTTTTTTTTTTTTTTTTTGATTTTTAGAGCGCGCAAATACCCGAGGGTGTCTCGGCGCTGTGTCAACAGAACTCTCCGTAGGAAAGGAAACTAGGCACGGAATAGCCATGTTTTCAGATTTTTTCTGAATTTAAGCAGGGTAGGTGCACACTTAAGGTGGAGAGGGAGAGTATTCCACAGTCTGGCTGTGGCAACGGTGAAACGTTTGTCTCCCCAATTAGCCCTTCTTGTGCGAGGGACTGTTAGCAGATGGGCAGAAGATGAACGCAATGTTCTTTGCTGTTCAGGTGGCTGAAAGGCTTGGTTTAGAAATCGGGGGCCTAGGTTATGAATGGCTTTGTACGCTATGCACAAGGCCTTAAATTTGATGCGGCTCCTTACCGGCAACCAATGCAGCTGTTGGATGTAGGGGGAGACAGATGCAAATTTAGGAATGCGTAGCAGGGTCCTAGCTGCTGCATTCTGTACAGTCTGTATTTTATTAAGGACCTTTTGTTGTGCGTTTAGGAGTAAGGCATTACAATAGTCAGTCTTGGAGAAGACTAGCGTGCTGACTAAAGTTTTGCCTGCGGAAGATGGTAGGTACGGGATGAGTTTTTTGATTTTTTTTAAGGTGTGGAAGGCAGATGAGACCACTGAGTTTGCGTGCTGCTGGAAGGACAGTTTGTTGTCGAAGATGACCCCCAAGTTTCGTACCTTGATCACTGGTACTGGAGGTTGTCCCAGTTGTTGGGGCCACCATTGAGGAGACCAAGTTGGTTGTAGTCTCCCGAATGTCATCACTTCTGTTTTATCAGAATTTAGTTTGAGGCAGTTTGATGACATCCAGGAGCTTATTGCTTCCATGCCAGATTGGAAGTTTGACGCTACTGTTTGGCCATCATCGAATACGGACAACACCAGCTGTGTGTCGTCTGCGTATGTCGTGAGAGAGATACCATGGGACTTGATGACCCTCGCTAAGTCAGACACATATATATTGAACAGTGTCGGGCTTAGCGAGGATCCCTGTGGTACCCCGCAAGGCAGGGAGAAGGTCTGAGAGGTGTATTGTCCCAGCTTCACCGTTTGTAGGCGATTTGACAAGAATGAGGCCAGAAGCTCCTTAGCCTTGTCCCTTACTCCTATGGCCGCGACACGGTCGATCAGAGTGGCATGATCGACCGTGTCGAAGGCTGCGGACAGGTCTAAGAGTATGAGGACTGCAGCTCCTCCATTGTCCATAGTGGATCGAATCTCGTCCGCTGCCTTCAGGAGAGCTGTCTCTGTGCCATGTCCCTGACGGAACCCGAACTGGGTATCATCCAGTAAGTTGTTGTTGTGGATGTATGTTGCCAGTTGCTGGTTCATGATCTTTTCAAAGATTTTGGCCGGAAAAGGAAGGCATGCAATGGGCCTGTAGCTGGATGGAAGAGACGGGTCTAGACTGGGTTTTTTGAGTAGTGGCTTGATAATGGCTTCCTTCCATACTGAAGGGTAGGTGCCGGATGTGAACATTGCGTTGCAGATCGTAGTGAGTGACGGGGCAACAGCTTCTGGGATACGGTTGAGAACCGCAGGAGGGCATGGATCAAATGGAGATCCAGATTTGGTTCTGGCGATAAGGGGTTGCACCGTATCTTTCGTAATGACTTCGAAGGCTGGGAAATTAGGAGAGTTATTTGTCGTAGGGTGCTCGATAGGGGATAAAGAAAGGTCAGGTGCAAAAGTGGAAAAAATGGCTCGGACCTTGTCTTCAAAAAATTTAGCCAGTGCATCTGAGAGGTCCTGCGATCCCTCTGAGGGGGGTGGGGGAGGATTGGACAGGTATGTTACCACCTGGAACAGTTTTCCTGATGAATTTTTAGCCTGGGTGATTTGGTTGGTATAGTAAGTTGTTTTCTCGGGAGTGATCAGTTTTTTATAAATGGAAAGGGCGTTTTTATAGCTGATCTTGTCTGCGTTATTATAGTGTCGACGCCATTGTCTCTCTAAGTTCCTGCAGTATTGGCGCTGCAATCTGAGTGATTCCGAGAACCAAGGGGCTGAATGATGCTTTCTGTTCCTGTTAGATGTTTTTGTGGGGGCTAGTATGTTACAGGCTGCGTTCAGGCTATTCAAGTAGGTGGCTGACGCAGCTACAGGGTCTTGCTTGTTTAGCGGAGGGCTGTCCCGTATGATCTCAGTGAGCTGGTCGATGTTAATGTTTTTCCAGTCTCTGAATTTTGTTGGTCCAGAAGTAGTCTGGGAGGGTGGACAAGGAGTAATGGGGACTGAAAAACAAACTGCCGAATGGTCTGTCCAAGATAGAGGAAGAACATTATTGATTATAATATCTCTGTCGTTGGTAAATAGGCCGTCTAAGGTATGCCCTGCTGAGTGGGTAGGTGATTTGACAATTTGTAGGAGATCTACTGACTCCATGTCACCTAATAATGTTTCTGTATCAAGGTCATCATGAGATTCGAGATGAAAATTGAAGTCACCTAATACGGTGAAGTGTTGGGCTCCAATAGACATCTCAATGAATTTATCTACATTTGAAAGAAATTTAGATCTGGATCCTGGGGGGCGGTAAATTAACAAACCTCTAAAGGTAGTTTTGCTGGAGGTGCGTATGGCAAAGAGGAGGGCTTCACACTCAAGGAGGCTAGTTTCTGATGTTGTTACTTTTAGGTGCTCTTTATGTATGATTGCTATTCCTCCGCCTTTCCTTAGGGGTCTGTTTAGCTTGCTTACACAGTAATTGTTAGGCATGGCATCTCTGAAATCCGGTCCAGAGGATTCATTTCCCCAGGTTTCGGTGATAAATAATAGGTCGAGGTCATGAGAGTCAATGAACTCGGCGATTTCCATTTTGTGTTTGGGTAGGGAACGAACGTTTATTAAGGCTGCAGACACTGTGGGTATGGAAGTAGTGATGTCTGTAGGCGGTAAGTTTATGCATGTAGGACATATAAGCGGTCCAATGCAATGGTCGTAATTACAGAGGGGTGTGGGGTGGGCTATTTCGGCATAAGGTTTATAGCTCCAGAGTTCTGCGGAGGAGTAACATAGCAGAGGGGTATTGCTGGTGGGTCGTGGGCCAGGCAGAACAGGGGGGGTGGCCCCGGGCCCGTCCTCGGCGCGGACGAGCGCAGACGAGCTTGCCTTATGCGCGCCTTCGGCGCGCAATCGTCGCGCCCGCTGCGCTCGTCCGCTGCGCTTCCGGTTCCTGTACATGTAAATAGCAATGGAAAGGGTGGCTGTGGGCGTGACAGCGTGAAGGGGCGTGGCTTGTAGCCGAAGGGCGGCGTTGCTATGGCAACCCTCTCCGCATCAGCAATTAGTCTGCTGGGCGGAACGAGTGCGAGCAGTGAAATGGCACAGATCAAATTCAAATTCAACACAGTAATACAGGTAAAATCAGATGTTTAAGATCAGTTTAAAAATAGCGGTTTAAAAATTAGCAGCGAGCATAAGATCTCCCGCCTCACGAGAGAGTCTGAGCGACAGCGCTAGTGATCAGCGCTTCGCTTTTTTAAGGGCTGGCTGTGGGCGTGACAGCGTGAAGGGGCGTGGCTTGTAGCCGAAGGGCGGCGTTGCTATGGCAACCCTCTCCGCATCAGCAATTAGTCTGCTGGGCGGAACGAGTGCGAGCAGTGAAATGGCACAGATCAAATTCAAATTCAACACAGTAATACAGGTAAAATCAAATGTTTAAGATCAGTTTAAAAATAGCGGTTTAAAAATTAGCAGCGAGCATAAGATCTCCCGCCTCACGAGAGAGTCTGAGCGACAGCGCTAGTGATCAGCGCTTCGCTTTTTTAAGGGCTGGCTGTGGGCGTGACAGCGTGAAGGGGCGTGGCTTGTAGCCGAAGGGCGGCGTTGCTATGGCAACCCTCTCCGCATCAGCAATTAGTCTGCTGGGCGGAACGAGTGCGAGCAGTGAAATGGCACAGATCAAATTCAAATTCAACACAGTAATACAGGTAAAATCAGATGTTTAAGATCAGTTTAAAAATAGCGGTTTAAAAATTAGCAGCGAGCATAAGATCTCCCGCCTCACGAGAGAGTCTGAGCGACAGCGCTAGTGATCAGCGCTTCGCTTTTTTAAGGGCTGGCTGTGGGCGTGACAGCGTGAAGGGGCGTGGCTTGTAGCCGAAGGGCGGCGTTGCTATGGCAACCCTCTCCGCATCAGCAATTAGTCTGCTGGGCGGAACGAGTGCGAGCAGTGAAATGGCACAGATCAAATTCAAATTCAACACAGTAATACAGGTAAAATCAAATGTTTAAGATCAGTTTAAAAATAGCGGTTTAAAAATTAGCAGCGAGCATAAGATCTCCCGCCTCACGAGAGAGTCTGAGCGACAGCGCTAGTGATCAGCGCTTCGCTTTTTTAAGGGCTGGCTGTGGGCGTGACAGCGTGAAGGGGCGTGGCTTGTAGCCGAAGGGCGGCGTTGCTATGGCAACCCTCTCCGCATCAGCAATTAGTCTGCTGGGCGGAACGAGTGCGAGCAGTGAAATGGCACAGATCAAATTCAAATTCAACACAGTAATACAGGTAAAATCAGATGTTTAAGATCAGTTTAAAAATAGCGGTTTAAAAATTAGCAGCGAGCATAAGATCTCCCGCCTCACGAGAGAGTCTGAGCGACAGCGCTAGTGATCAGCGCTTCGCTTTTTTAAGGGCTGGCTGTGGGCGTGACAGCGTGAAGGGGCGTGGCTTGTAGCCGAAGGGCGGCGTTGCTATGGCAACCCTCTCCGCATCAGCAATTAGTCTGCTGGGCGGAACGAGTGCGAGCAGTGAAATGGCACAGATCAAATTCAAATTCAACACAGTAATACAGGTAAAATCAGATGTTTAAGATCAGTTTAAAAATAGCGGTTTAAAAATTAGCAGCGAGCATAAGATCTCCCGCCTCACGAGAGAGTCTGAGCGACAGCGCTAGTGATCAGCGCTTCGCTTTTTTAAGGGCTGGCTGTGGGCGTGACAGCGTGAAGGGGCGTGGCTTGTAGCCGAAGGGCGGCGTTGCTATGGCAACCCTCTCCGCATCAGCAATTAGTCTGCTGGGCGGAACGAGTGCGAGCAGTGAAATGGCACAGATCAAATTCAAATTCAACACAGTAATACAGGTAAAATCAGATGTTTAAGATCAGTTTAAAAATAGCGGTTTAAAAATTAGCAGCGAGCATAAGATCTCCCGCCTCACGAGAGAGTCTGAGCGAAAGTGGAAAGTGGAGAATCTCCCATGGTACCATTCCCTGTGGATTCGATTCAGGAGGGCGATCCCCAAGCAGGGATCCACACACTAGACCCTTGGGACTATATTTCGAGGGAGGGAGTGGCCCCCTGCCCCTCGAAATGGTCTAATACTCCGCCCCACCCCAAGGCCCAATTACTTTCTTGCCCCCCCAGGGGCAGATTGGAAGTTGCTCCATCCAGACTTCACCCGGGGGGGGGGGGGGGCAGAAAGTCCACTAGACCACTAGGGATAGTATTTTTTTTTAGCAGATTGGGTGGTGTGGCCCTCTCAGGCATTTGGCATTGGGCCTGGTGCCCATCTCAGGCATTTGGCATTGGGCCTGGTGCCCACCCACTCAAATGGCCCCCAGCATTCCTTCTGCCCCCTTTCGGGGGAAGATATGAGGTGTTTTCCTGGCAGGGGGCAGAAAGCCCACCAAAACATAAGGGATTCTATTTGGAGGGAGGAGCATCCCTGCCCCTGGCAATGTGCTAGTCTTCCCCCTCCCCAGGGCCAAAACATCTTTCTGCCTCCTCCAGGGCAGATTAGAGGTTCCTATCTCCAATTTGCCACCTGAGAGGAGGAGAAAGCCCACTAGACACCAGGGATTTTTTTTAATGCAGAATTGGTGAGGCGGCACTTCCAGGAATTGGGACTAGCCTTCCCCCACCCATACAACCCCCAACAGTCTTTGTGCCCCTTTAAGGATAGATAGGAGACGTTTTCCTCCATTCTGCCCGCAGAGGGGAGTAGAGACCAACTAGACCACCAGGGATTATATCTGGAATGGGAGCGCCCCCCCCCCGCCACAGTCTATCTGACCCCAAGGGGCAGGTAACCAGTCTCTAACTCTAAACTGCCCCGGTGACAGGGGCAGAAAGACCACTAGACACCAGGGAGTTTTTTTATTACTACAAGTTGTAGGGATGGCTTGCCCACCAAACCTAGCCCACCTCCAATAACAGTCTTTCGCCCCCACCTTTATGGGTAACAGAGTTGTCTTAAGTCCCAATATCATCCTACTTTTATGCTGAATGGCCTCACTTTTCAAGCTCGAGTCAGCTGCCACCTGAGGAAACCTACCAAACTCAGAAATTTCTGAAAGCTAGACATCCAAGGGAGTTCAGGGTGGTATGCCTTGCATAGATCCCACAAAGTTTTCTTACCATCAATGCCGTACAAAACTACAAACTTTGCCTAAAATTCCCTTGCATTTCTGTGACGTAAGCTTCCGGAATCAGCAGGAATACACAAACGTCCTACCACCCAGTGTTCCCCCACTTGTCACAATGCTATCCCACATGTGTGACTTGGTCCAGTGGCCTTGACAGGCACAAATGGAACCAGGGTCAATGAGAGTTGCTCCACAAGACTCCCAGATGTCGGCGATCGACATAGTGCCCCAGGGGATCTCCAACCACATGCCACTATATGCCCAACTGGGCCTCCCTGTATCTACTCTTTGTCCAATTTGGCTTCTCTTTCACGTGGCATCTACAAGACTGTGAAGTCTGCCAGCACTTTGTGGGCAGCTAGTAAACCTGCAATCGAGGCCTCCTAAAGGGGCACATGTGAGGTAGGGAGAAAGGGAAGCTAAAGCATATTACAACCCTGGAGTCCAAAATCCTCAACCAGGAGCATTGCTGGAAAGCATCAAGTCACGACAACTCTCACTGAAGGAGGGCCGCCAGTGTTGGAGAGCGTCAAATCAGCAAGTTATGAACAAGGGGATAAATCTAGGAAGATGCTCTACTGGTTGGCCCCCAGCAAATTTGCTTCCAGGGTGGTCTCATGGATCAGCCACGCTGAGGGATGAATGTGCACCCACACTTCAGAGATAGGCTATGCAACTCATTGCAGAGTTTCAGAGCTCTTTACGTAACATACACATTATACATTGACAATAAATCATGTACATGTGTAAATCAATGTTCAAGATGAGTTACATGAGATTGTGAGGGTTACAATGTGTAGGAATCACATGTCCTTCATAACTCACTGTGGTCTTTTAGAAGGATTACAATTTATGAACTGCAGATAACAAAAGGATCTCTGCGTTAAAAGCAGTAACCAACTTTACTACCTACATAAAATAAAAATCTGTCATTTGCGTGTTAGATGATGTGCTTTGCAGGAGACACGTTTACCTTCTCTACTACTTTGATTAAAATCTGGGACTTTACACAACAGAGCTCTCTCCAGCAAGTGCATTAACCACCAGAATTCTATCACCATTATTACTATTCCCTGAGATTTACTGGGCACCTTCACTGCAGATGCCTTAACCAAATCAAATATTTTAAAATGTAGACTTTGCAACCAATTAAGCATAACAGGTCGTCTACCATGCTTCTCCATGTTGCCAATTTCTTTGTGGCAGCGTTTTAAATAAGAATGTATTGGTTGAAGATCAAATTTTTCGTCGGGATTGTGCCACTTTTTTGGCACAACCCCAATGCCAAATCTAGTTTGTTAAATCTCATAATAGTCTAAAATGTACTCATGATATACCTGATAAACATATGTGTTAGGTCTTAATATCTGAGGTCACTTCCTGTGATGTCACGTGCAATGTCACACGTCGTGACATCATGCGATGTGATGGCACGTGTCATGATTTCACTTGCATACTGCCTAACCTGGTTAGTCCCCCCACTTCTATTTTTGAGTACTTGTGCCCTGGAGGGGGTAGTGAGCCAACAGACACCCTGGGGGTTGCTGAGGCCCTGATAACACAAGCTATGAGACACAGGTGCTGCGAGGGCCCGCGGCGTGGGGAGCCCGGCAATAGCGCATTGCCGTGAAAGGTGACAATTTAGTGCCAGAAGTGCAGCAACAATGTCCTGGCTCTGTCATGATCGCAACAAGCACAGCGTGGCAGCCTCGCATGTGGCCCACGAGGCGGCAACGTTTTGAGAGGGCCCCAGGTTGAAATGAGTCCGTCCTCGAGGCTTCAAAGGCCCAGGGCTGGAGCCCAAGTGCAGGGGCCCCACCACATCTTGATAGTGGGCCACCCTGGGAGAAGGCCGCAGTTCCTTGAGTGGCCTGGAGCAGAGGAGTGGCAGGTAGGCCTGCTTGGGCAGCAGAGGTGCCTCCTTACAATTGCAGCTTACTGACTCACCAGGAGAGTCAATCCTTCAAACCCAATGCGCAGTTTGGGAAGGGGTTGAGAGGTCCACGGAGCTTGGAGAAGACACACCAAGACTGTAATCAACAAAGCTCACTATGCAGGGCAGCCTCGAGGGTCCCAGTGTAACATTATCTGCCCCCAACAGTGGCAGCGAATAGAGCTAAGACCCAGCGCTCCACCTCCATTAAAGACATGCTCCAGAAAAGAAAGCTGCCCCGCTCACATGAGGGGGGAACCTCCAACACCACCTCCAGGCTTGGAGGGGGGTCTTGATCCCAGGTCCCCAGTGACTAAAGAGGATATCCAGCTCCTGATTGTCGAGTTCCATAAAGATATTGTGGCCCTCTGCAGGATTTCACCAGGGCAATCACTGACCTTGACCAGTCCCTGCGGCAAACAGATTCCGCCTGACGCCTGTTGAATCAATGGTTACTGACCAAACATTGGACAATGTCAACCGCACTTCACGCATAGAGAAGCTGGAAAGGAACCTTGAGATACTCCAAGAAAAGATCGACAACATCGAAAATCGCTCTGGGCAAAATAATGCACACGTTAGGAGCATTGCAGCAAATGTCTCCCAGGTGTACCTCGAGGCGCATGTTCGGACCCTCTTTGCACATCTCATGCAGCTACCCGAAAACCAGCCGGTACTCCTGGATTGCAAACATAGAAGGGCAGATTTACAAGCCCGTTGCGTCATTTTTGTGCCACAGTTGCATCACTTTTTGTGAAGCAGCAGCAGCGCAAAAATGCGGCCCATTTACACGTTGTAAAGCCCTGTGTCACATTATACCTGCATCAGGTATAATGTATGCAGGGTGGACGTTCCCACGCAAAAAAACCTCGTAGAAGTGACGCAGTGAAATCTACAAGATTTCACTGCGCCACTTCTAGAACGCCACAGCATCAAATTCTTACGCCAGCTTGAAGCAGGCGTAAGGAGTGACGCAGCACAATGAGGATAGGCCTCCCCCTGCATTGCTGGAGTTGTGTCGTGCTTCTGACACGGCTCCAGCAATGTGTAACTTTTTCGTCAACAGATGCGTCAGAATTTCTGACATATCTGTCAAACCTTGGGCCATGGTGTGCCATATTGTAAATACGGCGCTCCATAGTGGCATAAGGATTTCTCAAAGTGGTGCAGGGAAAGTGACGCATCTTCACAGATGCCTCACTTTCTTGTAAATCTGCCCCAGATTGTTTTCAGCGCTCCAACAACAGAAGGACCTACCCGCGTACACTCTCAGTAGAGTACGTTACTTCCACCTCAAAGAGCAGCTGATGCTGGCCGGTAGACAGCATTAACCAATCATGTTCCAGGTTGATAACATCTCCATATACGAAGCCATCCCTGCTCACACGTTGGCTCACCAAAGAGAATTCAAGGAATTCACCCAGCATCTATAGACCAACAAGATTGCATACCAGTGGGGCTTTTCTCTCTGTCTCCACTTAGGCTTTTACAATCAGATGGTCGTAGCCTGAGGCCAGCACTGTTCTGAGGATGACCCCCCCCACCCCTCCAGCTTTAAAGGTTCCTCTCAGATCGAAAGACGTAGTGTTGGTGGATAGAGGAGGGGGTTTGCGCATAGTCCACATGCTAAATGAAAAAAAAAACACTCAAACAGAGACGCCAAGTCAAAAGAGAACTCAGAGAATTAGAAACTCAGGTACAACAAGCCAAGTTATGGACCATAAGGGATCTCCGTCGCCTCATAAATGAACTCGAACATCTGTTAATGAAGGAGACTGCCATGAAATTGCTATATGTCGGCCAAACCTGCTATGAGCGTGGGGACAAGGCAGATAGGCTCCTGCCTCATAATATATGGATACAGTCAACACATAATTGTAGGAAGCTGGTGCTTTATATAGTATACCGAAAAGAGTTATACTGGGCAAATAGTCCATGTATTGCATTGGGGCACTTCACAGCACTTACAGGACCAATCTCCTGAATTTAAGATGAGTATGGGGCAAGGTCCAAGGCCACACCAACAAGTCACCTCGGGAGGCTCTGGGGCGTTCGAATGCAGAGGTGGGTGGCCAATGTTAGTGAATGGGGGTCGGTTCGGTTGGAAAGAGGCTGCAGGATTGGACTTGGAAACCAGTCAGGCTTACCCAACAAGGAGGCTCAGGTCTCATAATGTTCGGGGACGTGGGTACAGCTTTGGTCCACTTCCACTTGAACCAGGGGCGACGGGTGCAGAGGTGTCTTGAGTCATCAGGTTTGTCACAGCTGAGTCCCTCGCTGCAGGGGGGGGGGTTCCCAAAGAGGCTGCAGGCGGCGTTGAGGAGTCTCTTCCTGGCAAACCCAAGGTAGGCTTCTTTTCTGAATGGCTGGGGGACCATGCTGGCACAGTCGGCCCACTTAAACTCGGGCTTGGAATGACATGTGCAGTGGTACTGACCGATGTTGGGTGTACACGCTCCAGAATTCTCACAGTTCTTTCTTTGGTACCTGCACAGTGCAGGGAAGAAGCTCCTCAGCTCCACTAGAGTTCCCGAGTCTTGGTAGAAGGGCTGTTAGTCCTCCCATGCTTTTGGAGGCACAGCACTTACAGGATGAATTGGCTTTGGCGCTATCGTCGGAAACAGCGAACAGGCCGGTGGGGTTGGCGCCAAGTCAGTTACTTCTTCCACAGTTCTTGCTTTTTGCAGCTCTTTAGTCCTTATTCTTCTTTTAGGTCAGCAGGATCTGATTTCCTGGTGCCAGGGGCTTCCCTAAATACTCGATTTAGGGGTGTTAGGGGAGTGTAGGATAGTAGCCAATGGGCTACTTATCCCTGGGGTCACTATACCCTGTATATGATCACTTGCTGTGGGAAGTGGGCGTAACCCTGTCCAGGATTTCCTACGTTCGGCAACATAAAGATGGCAGAATTCTGATTTTCATATTCACTTCAGGTAGCCCACGTTTGGGGTGGAACTAGCCCGAAGGTGAACACGCCTCTCTGGCTACTGATTTTTTTGCTTTTCTAGACGTGAAATGGGCCCTGGACAGGGAGGTCAGCATCCTCTCCTGTTAGGGAAGCCACATTTGCATACCAAAGGTGGTGGGCTCTTTGAAGCTCTAAGGGGACCTCTTGGTACATATATTAATAAATCCATCACTGGAACCAGTGTGGGTTTATAAATGTGAGATGTTTGATACTAAATATCTCTAGTTTCAGTGAAGCCATAATGTAGCTGTGGAACTCGTTTTTGACCTGTGTCCAGCACATGTACTTAAAATGGCTTGCTTGGTCACTTGTACTGGCAGCATTTGAACTGGCCGGCACAGGGGCATATCTGCTCATGCAGATGCGTCCACACATGTAATAATTATATAATGCACCCTTACTTAGGGCTGTAGGGGCTACTTACAAAAATTACGTGCAGTGTTAGGGGTCAAGGCACACGTGTGATATGTTGAGTTTTCACTGTTTAGAGAACCTTGTCACATAGCCTGCAGTGGCAGTCCTAAAGCTCCAGCAGTTCCTAAGAGCGTATTCTTTTCAGTACCACCACCACCACCAGTACTAGCAGTACTACAGACACCAGTACTACCACTACCACCACCACCAGTACTACCAGTACCATGACCACCAGTACTACCACTACCAGTACTACCTTAACCAGTACCACTACCACCACCAGTACTACCACCACCAGTACCACCACCACCAGTACTACCACTACCATTATTACGGCCAGCAGTACCACCACCACCAATGCTACTGCTACCAGTACCACCACCACCAGTACTCCTGCTACCAGTACCACCACCACCAGTACCACCACTGCCAGTACTACCACCACCAGTACTACCACCAACAGTACTACCACTACCAGTACCACCACCTACAGTACTACCACTACTACCACTACCAGTACCACCACCACCAGTATTACCAGTACCACCACCACCAGTACTACCACTACCAGTACCACCACCACCAGTACTACCACTACCAGGACGACCACCATCACCAGTACTACCAGTACTACCACCATCAGTACTACCACTACTACAGCCACCAGTACTACCACTACTACAGCCACCAGTACTACCACTATCACCACCAACAGTACTACCACCACCACCAGTACTACCAGTACCGGTACTACCATAACCAGTACCACTACCACCACCAGTACTACCACCACCAGTACCACCACCACCAGTACTACCACTACCAGTATTACGGGCAGCAGTACCACCACCACCAATGCTACTGCTACCAGTACCACCACCACCAGTACTCCCGCTACCAGTACCACCACCACCAGTACCACCACTACCAGTACTACCACCACCAGTAATACCACCAACAGTACTACCACTACCAGTACCACCACCTCCAATACTACCACTACTACCACTACCAGTACCACCACCACCAGTACTACCAGTACCACCACCACCAGTACTACCACTACCAGTACCAACACCATCACCAGTACTACCAGTACTACCACCATCAGTACTACCACTACCAGTACCACCACCTCCAGTACTACCAGTACTACCACTACCAGTACCACCACCACCAGTACTACCAGTACCACCACCAACAGTACTACCACTACCAGTACCACCACCACCAGTACTACCACTACCAGTACCACCACCATCACCAGTACTACCAGTACCACCACCACCAGTACTCCCGCTACCAGTACCACCACTACCAGTACCACCACTACCAGTACTACCACCACCAGTACTACCACCAACAGTACTACCACTACCAGTACCACCACCTCCAGTACTACCACTACTACCACTACCAGTACCACCACCACCAGTACTACCAGTACCACCACCACCAGTATTACCACTACCAGTACCACCACCACCACCAGTACTACCAATACTACCACCATCAGTACTCCCAGTACTACCACCACCAGTACTACCACTACTACAGCCACCAGTACTACCACTACTACAGCCACCAGTACTACCACTACCACCATCAACAGTACTACCACCACCACCAGTACTACCAGTACCAGTACTACCATAACCAGTACCACTACCACCACCAGTACTACCACCACCAGTACCACCACCACCAGTACTACCACTACCAGTATTACGGGCAGCAGTACCACCACCACCAATGCTACTGCTACCAGTACCACCACCACCAGTACTCCCGCTACCAGTACCACCACTACCAGTACCACCACTACCAGTACTACCATCACCAGTACTACCACCAACAGTAATACCACTACCAGTACCACCACCTCCAGTACTACCACTACTACCACTACCAGTACCAACACCACCAGTACTACCAGTACCACCACCACCAGTACTACCACTACCAGTACCACCACCACCACCAGTGCTACCAGTACTACCACCATCAGTACTACCACCACCAGTACTACCACTACTACAGCCACCAGTACTACCACTACTACAGCCACCAGTACTACCACTACCACCACCAACAGTACTACCACCACCACCAGTACTACCAGTACCAGTACTACCATAACCAGTACCACTACCACCTCCAGTACTACCACCACCAGTACCACCACCACCAGTACTACCACTACCAGTATTACGGGCAGCAGTACCACCACCACCAATGCTACTGCTACCAGTACCACCACCACCTGTTCTCCCGCTACCAGTACCACCACTACCAGTACCGCCACTACCAGTACTACCACCACCAGTACTACTACCAACAGTACTACCACTACCAGTACCACCACCTCCAGTACTACCACTACTACCACTACCAGTACCACCACCACCAGTACTACCAGTACCACCACCACCAGTACTACCACTACCAGTACCACCACCACCACCAGTACTACCAGTACTACCACCATTAGTACTACCAGTACTACCACCACCAGTACTACCACTACTACAGCCACCAGTACTACCACTACTACAGCCACCAGTACTACCACTACCACCACCAACAGTACTACCACCACCACCAGTACTACCAGTACCAGTACTACCATAACCAGTACCACTACCACCACCAGTACTACCACCACCAGTACCACCACCACCAGTACTACCACTACCAGTATTACGGGCAGCAGTACCACCACCACCAATGCTACTGCTACCAGTACCACCGCCACCAGTACTCCCGCTACCAGTACCACCACTACCAGTACCACCACTACCAGTACTACCACCACCAGTACTAACACCAACAGTAATACCACTACCAGTACCACCACCTCCAGTACTACCACTACTACCACTACCAGTACCAACACCACCAGTACTACCAGTACCACCACCACCAGTACTACCACTACCAGTACCACCACCACCACCAGTACTACCAGTACTACCACCATCAGTACTACCACCACCAGTACTACCACTACTACAGCCACCAGTACTACCACTACTACAGCCACCAGTACTACCACTACCACCACCAACAGTACTACCACCACCACCAGTACTACCAGTACCAGTACTACCATAACCAGTACCACTACCACCACCAGTACTACCACCACCAGTACCACCACCACCAGTACTACCACTACCAGTATTACGGGCAGCAGTACCACCACCACCAATGCTACTGCTACCAGTACCACCACCACCAGTACTCCCGCTACCAGTACCACCACTACCAGTACCACCACTACCAGTACTACCACCACCAGTACTACCACCAACAGTACTACCACTACCAGTACCACCACCTCCAGTACTACCACTACTACCACTACCACCACCACCAGTACTACCAGTACCACCACCACCAGTACTACCACTACCAGTACCACCACCACCACCACCACCAGTACTCCCAGTACTACCACCATCAGTACTACCAGTACTACCACCACCAGTACTACCACTACTACAGCCACCAGCACTACCACTACTACAGCCACCAGTACTACCACTACCACCACCAACAATACTACCACCACCACCAGTACTACCAGTACCAGTACTACCATAACCAGTACCACTACCACCACCAGTACTACCACCACCAGTACCACCACCACCAGTACTACCACTACCAGTATTACGGGTAGGAGTACCACCACCACCAATGCTACTGCTACCAGTACCACCACCACCAGTACTCCCGCTACCAGTACCACCACTACCAGTACCACCACTACCAGTACTACCACCACCAGTACTACCACCAACAGTACTACCACTACCAGTACCACCACCTCCAGTACTACCACTACTACCACTACCAGTACCAACACCACCAGTACTACCAGTACCACCACCACCAGTACTACCACTACCAGTACCACCACCACCACCAGTACTACCAGTACTACCACCATTAGTACAACCAGTACTACCACCACCACTACTACCACTACTACATCCACCAGTACTACCACTACTACAGCCACCAGTACTACCACTACCACCACCAACAGTACTACCACCACCACCAGTACTACCAGTACCAGTACTACCACAACCAGTACCACTACCACCACCAGTACTACCACCACCAGTACCACCACCACCAGTACTACCACTACCAGTATTACGGGCAGCAGTACCACCACCACCAATGCTACTGCTACCAGTACCACCACAACCAGTACTCCCGCTACCAGTACCACCACCACCAGTACCACCACTACCATTACTACCACCCCCAGTACTACCACCAGCAGTACTACCACTACCAGTACCACCACCTCCAGTACTACCACTACCACTACCAGTACCACCACCACCAGTACTACCAGTACCACCACCACCAGTACTACCACTACCAATACCACCACCACCACCACCAGTACTACCACTACCAGTACCACCGCCATCACCAGTACTACCAGTACTACCACCATCAGTGCTACCAGTACTACCACCACCAGTACTACCACTACTACAGCCACCAGTACTACCACTACTACAGCCACCAGTACTACCACTACCACCACCAACAGTACTACCACCACCGCCAGTACTACCAGTACCACCACCACCACATTAACACACTCCATAACACTTAGCAAAAATACATTACCATTTACAATGCCATTAGCTCAAACTCAAATAAATCCGAGCCCGATTGCATTTCTAATGCTTGTTTTTAAAAATAGTTTGCAGAGATGTCATTTATGGCTGCTGGGTGAACTTCTTGTTGGTGTATAGGAAGCCAATGTGAGAGAGGCCTGCTATATAACATTTCCACCTCCTATTCAATAGCATGAAAGGTGCATTGGAGAAACCATTGACGAGGTAGGGGGACATATTCTGGCACGCATCTTTTTATGTATCCTAAAGTGACATAAAAGGGTGTGACCTTTAGCTTTAAACTATTGCACAGGTACCATGTCTAACATTCTACCTACAATTTTTCAAATGCCTATTCCAACATTTTTCAGTTCCACCATCCATTTCGTTTCACTTTTTCCATCCTGATCCTTTCAAGTAGATTATTCTTCATACTATGTAATCAAGAATATATTTGAAAGGTGAGAGAAAGGCAAATAAAAAGTTGAGTAGATTTCACAAGTTCAGGACTTGTATAGAAGAACTATCTCTGATGTAAGACAAATGTTCCATGGTTAGCTGGTCTACGTTATACGGATCAGTTAGGCTCAGGTGTCAGACAGCAATTATATGATAATATGTATAATGAAAGCTTTATGCTTTAATAGTTTTTATTACATTTTAAAACATACATAATTTAGGCAGGCATTCCCACCTACTGAAAGCTTTAAATATAGATTATGTTAATTAAATGATGCCACAGGAATCAGGGTCACACAATATCAGCAATAGGTGTCCCCAAATATGCAAGAATTTTCACTAAAATATCAGCTTTAAGTTTTTTGGAAATGCACACATTTTCTCCCAAAATATTAGTTTGTCATTTTTAGTATATAATCTAACTATAGTTACAGGGATGCTTGTCAGCATGCAGTGTGATGCTCAGTTCCTGGATTAAAGAGTATCTAGATCTGGTATATAGAGATCCGTCAAGTACAACTAATTTGAGCTGATGGTTGACGGTGAGTCGCACCCGCCCTCATTTTTGGTGACCGCCACTTTTTTTTCCTCATCGCAAATTTACAGAGGGCAAGAGGGGGAAAAATACACAAACGAGAAAGAAGAAGGAAGAGAAAGATGGAAAAACCATCACAACGGGAGAAACCAAGAACCTGCAAGAATGGGATAAACAGACAAGGAGTGCCTGATAGTGGGCTAAAGAGGCATGAGGTGGATTCAACGCTATGCAGCCTTGGTATTTGGCGCATGTGCACACCTGGAATGCATCAACCAACACAGAGCTGAAATCATCATCATCCACAAAGAAACCATCCACTGCACCAACGCCGTAGATGACACCAGCCCGATCAGGTATCACCTCAACTTCCAACTCCACACAGAAGTCAAAAACACAGTCAGAGGCACTCTCCCCTACAGACTTCCATGACCATGCCCCAGCTTATGCGTCACCATCCCCAAATTCATTGCACCACTAGTCATCAACACTGAGCACTACATCTTCCTCAGAGACCTCAATTTCCACCTCAACGACCTGAATGATGCCAACACAACAAACGTCCTCGAAAGCATGAACATCGGCCTCTCCCAACTAGTCACCAGCCCCACACACAATGCAGGACAAAAACTCAACCCTATCTTCACATCCAGTGACAGAGTCAAGTAGAGCCATGTCACAAGCTCACATGGACAGACCATTCAATCATCCACTTCACCATCACAGGAGCCCCCAGCACTGCCACCAAGCTGCCCAGCACATCTTAACACAGCTGAAACAACATATTTGAAAACCAATGGACCAGCAACCTCAACACCTCCCACTCTGACACCACAACCAACCTCAATCAGGGTGTCAAGAACTTTACCGCCTGGATCACCAACTGTGCCTACAGTCCTCCCATCAAACCTACCAAACTCAGGAGATCAACAAAACATGCCAGTTGGTACACCTTGGAACTGAGAGCCACAACACACAACAGCAACTAGAAAGGAAACGGCGCACCAGCAAAGAGTACATGAACTGTACCACCTTCAAGACATCCCTCAACCACATCCACTGACTCCTGAAAGAGACATAAAAGAACGCCCAAGCCGACCGCATCAAAGCCAGCTCCAGCCTCAAAAAAGAAATCTTCAGCATTGTCGAAGAGTTCTCCAACCCCTCAGCAACTGAAAACATTATCATCCCTTCCCACGAACTGAGCAACATCCTGGCGGACTTCTTCCATGACAAGATCTCCACCACAAACACTTTGAACTCCAAACCACTGCCTCTGACATTCTTAGCCTCCTCGCTCCTGCAGACACAAACTTCGACCACAAGATCACCGCATGGGACTAGCTCACCACACAGAGCACAGCAGCCATCGTGCACTCTGTCCACTCAGAAGCACCCATGAACCCCTGTCCCAAACTCGGAACAAGGACTACTGGCAATGAGCCTACCACCATATTCAATTCATCCATTACCTCAGACACCTTCCCAGAAGAATGGAAGCAAATTGAAGTCAATCCCCGCCTCAAGAAACTGTCTGCCAACCCCAACGAGCGCAAATAACTACCTGCCCAGCTCTCTGCACCCCGTCCCTGGCAAAGTCCTCAAAAAAGCTGTCAACCACCAACTCCCAGATTACCTTCTGGACCCATCCCAATCTGGATTCCCTACAAACCACAGCACCTGATCGCAGCCACCAACAACATTAGAAACCTCCTAGACCGGGGAGAAAAAGTCACTCTGATCCTCCTCAACATCTCAGCAGCCTTCGACACGGTGCCCCACCACACCCTGATCAAGAGGCTTCATCAGATCAGAATCCAAGAGGATGCCCTCAAATAGATCGCAACCTTCCTTACTGGAAGAACCCAGAGAATCCGCCTAGCACCTTTCACCTTGGAACATCGCATCCTTCAAGGTTCATCCCTCTGCCCTACTCTACTCAACGCCAACATGACCCCCTGGCTAACATCTTCAGAACCCATGGATTGAACATCATATTCTAAGCAGGCAATACCCTCACCCTCACCCTTCCTTTATCAGAAGACGCATCCACCATGAAGGCAACTTCTCCTATGCATGACTAACAGTGCCAGCTGGATGCAAAACAACTGCCTCAACCTCAACTCTGACAAAAAAGTACTGATCTCCTGGAACAACACCACCCAGTGGAATCACTTCTAGTGGCCTGCTGAATTAGGACCCTCACCCACTCCTACAGACCACACCAGGAACCTTGGCATAATCCTGGACAGCAAACATGCCATGAAAAACTAGATCAATGCAGTGTCTTCCGCCTGCTTCCTCACCCTTTGCATGCTTTGAAAGATCTTCAAGTGGCTTCCAGTCACCACCAGACACACTGTCACTCAAGCCCTCATCACCAGCTGTATGGACTACAGCAATGCACTCTACATGGAATCACCACATACCTACTAAAGAGATTGCAGACCATACAGAACTCAGTGGCCAGACTAATCCTCAACCTCCCTAATGGACCCACATCACCTCCACCTCAAGAAACACCACTGGCTCCCCATTCCTAGTTCTGACCTGGTTTATCCACAGGACTTTCTTATGTGAACTTTCCCTAGTCAGTTGAGACCTGGCTATTTGACTGATGCCCGATGGAGCTACCCTGTTTAGCTAAAGGGGAGATGGGCTGTGGATTCCCTCCTCGGTCGTCACCTACCCAGTCGGTCTTTGGGCAGACTTCCCTTCGTCTCTCCTTCCGTCTTTTCCCGCATTCTCCCCTTCACACTTCCCCCTTCCCCCACCTCCCTACTCCTCTCACCTTTCTCTCCTCTTTTAATGTGTTGTTTATTTTTTACGTAATGTATAATTGTTATCATTTTCTGTAACCTTGTGTAACTGAATGTAAAGCGCTCTGATACCTACGGATCTAGCCAGCGCTATATAAAACGAATTAAATAAATAAATACATTCACAAGAGATGTCAATTTAAGATGTGGATCCAATCCTACAATGCCCTGCACAATCATGGCCAGCATACATCAACCACTACCTGAGTTTCCACCAACCCTCCAGACACCTGCGCTTCGCCTCCCTCTCTCTAGTTCACACCCCCTCATCGGCCGAAGCAGCAGTGGAGGATGCTCCTTTTCATACCTCGCTGTGTAGTCCTGAAACAGCCTCCCCTTCACCTCCGGACCTCACCCTCGCTCCAGAAATTCAGCAAAGGACCCAATACCTGTTCAACTATTTCCACCCGAGCAGCAGGGCTCTCTGCGCCTGCGCGGGTGATTTTAGCAGGGCTCTATAAATCCTGTTTGATTGAATGAATAGCACCGACAATGGGCTTCTGATCAGAGCTATGGACAACTGCACTCATTCTTTTACAAATAAAGCACTGGCAAGAGTGACTGAATAGCATGTTTGCTTCCACTGCAGGGACAATGTGAATGCCTTGAGTAGGTAGTTCCAGGATCTTGTGCCAGTAGGAAGTTGAGGTTTGTCCTGAGAAGATCCAAGGACTGGACAGGGCAGTACAAGTCTGACTTAAGCTATTGATCCAGTGGCTATCATTACAACGTGTAGAGTATGGAATCAAAGAAATTCTCACTCCCTTAGATCCCCTGATGAGATGACAGCTATCCATGTGGCTGCGATAGCGTTCTTTCATATCTCTTTCTGGCCTGTGAAAAGGCCAGCTTGGCACTCAGATTTCTCTGTAAGAGTCTTAGTAGCCAGGCCGGGATATAAAGTGGGGCAGGATTGATTGGCTTAGGCGCATTGAACGCTATGCTATCATCTGTCTTCAAGAGGCTTGGCTCACTGACCCTGTTTTCTTGGATGGGTACACCACCTACCACACACCAGCAGTGGTTGGAAATATGGGCAGGGCCAAGGTTGTTTTGACTACACTTATATCCCTCACTTTTGCTGCCCAGGTAAAATGGTCGAATTGTGACTCTATCTGCTATCAGCTGATCTTGTTTCATTGCCCTTCAACTAAATTGTTGTTGCCTAATTTGTATACCATTTTTCTTTGATCTTACAAATGTTGGCCTAGCAGTTTCACTGCTTAAAGACGTCAACAATTGTATGAGCCATATTCAGGGGGTTGTGTGGTATTATTGATGGGGGATTTTAACTTGAAAACCCGTCAGTTCTCAACTGAGAAATTGTGTGGGCTGGTAAATTATGATGATGTTCCTTTTGCCCACTTAGTCCATTGTCTCCTTGGTGATGAATTTAATCTGTTGTTTGCCAAATTCTTGCAATTTTTTCATTTGATTCCATGAGTTCTGTACCAGTCACCTCACCTACTTTTGTGGGGAGGGGCACTCCAAGCCATATCGATTTTATCATGTTTTAACAAACTTTTAGGGACTGGGTGCAGGCTCATGATCTTATTGATTCTCCCCTCAGTGACCACAGTCTCCTGGCTCTTTCTCTGTATAGTTCTTTCTCTCCAAATTATTTGTCGTGAACAATCCCCTACGATTATCGTTTTCCAGGAACCATAAGGTGATTAAGAATCGGTCCAAGGTTGATGAAACTTATTTCTCTCACACCTTGTGGCCCTCCTACCACACCCAGATTACCTTCCTTGTTTAACAGATGACTGTAAACAGGGCTGTGGCCTGGAGCTTTTGAGCAGCTTTGATAGGACCTGTAGTGCAGCCCAAGACCCACTTGTTGTTCTGAAAAGTAATATATAACAGCTGTAATGCTCCCTAGCTCAAAGGGAATAACGTTAGTAATAGGACTCCCAAAGCTCCATGGTTTATCATTCAAATCAAATATCAGCTTTAAATAAGTATAATTTTGAAATATGGGTTTTTGAAAATACACAGATTTTTACCTCAAATACACACTTTTCAATTTTGGTATACACATATTAATTCAACCAAGCAACAGCTTCTAATTTTAGTATGCTGGGCTGCACACAGGAGAGATACTCACAGGTAGTTGGAACAGGGGCGGCTCTAGGCTCATGGTGGCCCTGGGCAGGGAGCGTAGATAGGGGCCTCCGGAGAAATGCAGGCTCGGAGGCCAGTGAAGCGGGGGAGGGGGGAGGGGGGGGGGGGGGGTCAGGGTGTTTGGAAGTGGAACAGAGCCGCCAGCCAAATCCCTGCCAGGGCCGCCACGCAAATATGTATCCATCCTCCGAGGATTATTATATTAAGGATATACATTGGCGTGGCGGCCCCTGGGGTTTGGTGGCCCTGTGCAGGTGCACAGCTTGCACATGCCTCAGGCCGCCCCTGGTTGGAAAGCTACCAGTGGCCCACGAGCTACTCTTTGGAGAAGCCTGGTTTAAAGCACCACCGACTTTGACTGTGGGGACATACTTTTGTGTGAGCTGGATAGATGTTGAATGCAGTATCAGTGAGTGACCACCACCACACTCATTTTCCGTCTGTTACGAGTTTCCTGCCTCCTGCACATGCCATCCAGAGTGCCCTCCTACACCAGTCTCGTCAATTACTCCACAACAAGGGTTTGGGGGAAGGGGCAGAACATGGAGCTAGGTTATGGTCCCAGAATATCTCAAAATATTGAGGGGCGCAGGTGCATGAAACTACACTAATGCAAGCTTCCAGATCAGCTATAAAAAGGAAGTGTGCTAATGTCAAATGCTAAGGATTCTCATTCAGTTTCATGTCTCTTTTTCCTATGTAGTATTAGTTGGTCTCCCCGGGACTGTCCGTGTTGCAGAGAACAGCGGCCCAGGCACAGAAGTGGTCAACTTCTCCCTAGAGAACTGTGGGATCGCCAATCCCACAGTCACCATCAATGGCGTTACACCCGCCTGCACATACTTCAATCCTCCTGCAGTGAATAACGCAGCAGTAATTAATACGTTTGCTGTACAGGTGAGTCAAGAGCAGTGCTTCATTTGTGCCGGTGTTTGGGGACAAGGACTTATTTTTCAGCATCAGACGTTGACCCAGAGTAAGGGAGAAAGGCAGGAAATGGAGATAGAAGGAGGAAGAGAAAGACAGAAAAACAGTGACAGAGAAAACAGGGAGGAAAAAGAAACTTCAAAAGTATAAATAAAGGTTCAGAACAGTTGATACAAACCCAGTATTAATTCAAATAACTAGGATTAGAAGTGTTCTTACCTACAAGTGTTTTCAGCTTTTGCCTTAATAATAATCATAGCAATCACTATATTACTATCAGTAGAAGTATTAACAGTAGTAGTAGTTGTAATAGCAGTACTAACATTGCCTTTTGCCTTTGTGTTTTACTTCAGTTCGGCCAAAATAGTGTTTCTTTTTGTTTGTGAGAGTCTTTAGTTCCTATATTTAATGGTCATTCAGAGGGAGATATATCTATCTATCTATCTATCTATCTATATATATATATATATATATATATATATATATATATATATATATATATATATATATATATATATATATATATATATATTCACTGAAAAAAACATAGGTTATAGACCATATATAGTTAGGAATTAGCATTTAAAAAGCCTTTTTTTACTCACACAAAACCATTGAAATTCCATATATAGTTAGTAGTACTAACTATATATCGCGCACCCGCAATCCACTGCTGATCATGTCACATAATACATCATTCATGACATGGTCAGTGACATCACTGATGACATCACTGATGACATCTCAAATGACATCACTGATGACATCACTGATGACATCTCAAATGACATCACTGATGACATCACTGATGACATCTCAAATGACATCACTGATGACATCACTGATGACATCTCATTTGACATTACTGATCACATCACTGATGACATCATTCATGTGATAATACGATGAACCTCTTCAGACTCTAATATAACCTTAGATACACTCAGTGTAAACAGACACTCACAGACTGTCACTCATCCATGGAGTTACTTATACACCTAGTCAGTCATGCAAAGAATCAATCACACTTCCATTTCCTCAACTATACAGTTATACACACCTTACTTATTCAAACATATACTAACACATATTTACTCTCTTTTACAATCCCTGATACAAGTTCACAATCATCCATACAGCCACTCACACATTCACTGGCTCTTATGCACAGTTATTTATATATGCCAACTCTCACATGTACTGTGTTTTACATATGTACTTACTTTGACATGTAGCACTGAGATATCCATTCACTCACCAATACACTGATGCACACAGTCAACCACCCATACAGCTGTTTCCACGTGCACTTTTGAACCCATACATCTAGTGAATCAACTGCTCACACATCTATGCACAGAGTCATACACTTCCCAGCCACCCACACACACACTCAGTCTCCCATACAAATACTTGAGCAACCAATCAATAACCCATATACTTACTCATATAGCTACTGATCAACACATGCAGCAGTTTACAGTACAACAAACATAATGATGCACAAATTAACAGAGTTCAGTCACTAACCCATGCACTCAGTGAGACACATTTAACCACTCACTCATACAGTCAGTCATGCACCTACTAAATCCTTCATCCAGACACTTCTACATCCACTCATTCTTCAATATGTAAGACATATTTTAACTTTACAGAAATACACAGTCACTGGATGTTGTTATCAGTGATGTCATCAGTGATGTCATTTGAGATGTCATCAGTGATGCCATCAGTGATGTCATTTGAGATGTCATCAGTGATGTCATCAGTGATGTCATTTGAGATGTCATCAGTGATGTCATCAGTGATGTCACTGACCATGTCATGAATGATGTAATATGTGACATGATCAGCAGTGGATTGCGGGTGCGCGATATATAGTTAGTACTACTAACTATATATGGAATTTCAATGGTTTTGTGTGAGTAAAAAAAGGTTTTTTAAATGCTAATTCCTAACTATATATGGTCTATAACCTATGGTTTTTTCAGTGAATTTTCAAGGTTTTGTAAATGCTAATTCCTAACTATATATGGTCTATAACCTATGGTTTTTTCAGTGAATTTCAATGGTTTTTTAATAGCAAATATCATAAGCTGTCGAATGTCAAGTGTGTGGAAAAGTAAATTTTGCCATGTTCTGTGTCCCTACGCGTCCTCCATCATATGTTATGTGTGCATGATTAATATGCATATGTATCCCCATGTTCGATTAAAGACGCAATTATAGCTGTGTCCATCTCTAGTATGCCAGTTTCCAGTTCTCGTGAAAACTACGAATACCAGGCCTATGTAAAGTTACGTTGCCACGTTTCTCAGTGTGCACGTTATTCCATTGTAAAGTCCCCGTTTCTAGGCCTCAAAAGGGCCTGGACACCAGATTCAGCTCCTGTCTCCTGAGCCCTCGCTGAGGAGCGATACAGCCCCCACCTGTATCCCTGACCCTTCACTTGCTTCCTGCCTCGCAGTGCCCGGTTCAGCCTGGCTCTGCCTCTGAGTCTGCCAAGAGTATGTTATGATTCTAGTTATCAGTTCAGCCCTCCTTCTCTGCATTCCTAAGCTACTGAACCGCATCAATAGTTTCCGTCATTGTCTAGCCTTTACGTCTCCATGTAAGAGAAATACTGTATTAATGGTCATTTAATATTCTTCATCACGCACTACATGTAGAATAATGCATGCTCCAGTCTTAGAGTCTGTTAGCCTTTACCCCGATAACTTTTGGATTCTATCAACATGTTCTCTAAACATCAGATACTAGATACTGTTTAGGTACATGTCGCCTTGACTCTCCAGACTTCAGTCTCTGCTCCTAGCACAGAGTTCGTAGCCCCCAGCTTCTCCTAGTAATACGTCATTGCCAGTTTGCGCGCACCACTAGGTTAGAGGTCCCGGCTCCTTAGGTAGCCCCCTCCATGTTTCCGCCCTATTCATGACATATTCTGTTACGTTTGCATCACCTGTCTATGTATACGCCCTGTTACACCTACTTTCACCCTTATCTTTCGCGACTGCTACGCGTCACACCCTTTGCTCCACCCACTGCTCCGCCTGTCATATGTACTGTAATGCAACTGTTTTACTATATATACTTGTGTATTGTTATTAAAAGCTAGCGCGCTCATCCCAGATCCAGCCCCGGCAGCTGCCGGGCCCTGCCATCCTATTCCTATGCAGGTTGTCCTGTTCCTGTCCTTTATGCTGTAATAAACCTGCAAACTCCTACTACCTCGAATCTTGACTCTTATTTATTGAGCTATCTGTTATTGCTATGCCTAGTCAAACCTAGATCCGGTATTATTTATTTATATACCACAACGTGGTAAGAAAAAACATTTTCGTGTTTATGCACACTGATCTGCTTTGAATGCTGCCCCCCCCCCCCTCATTTCTATTAGGAGTACTCTCTCTTTGCAGATAGTGAAGGGTAGTTAACGCAGGCCTTTGCCCCCGTTGTAATCCGTCGTGCCTGCTTCTCTCTCCATTTGATTGATTGTTATCCAAGCATTTACTGTTTTAGAATTGGTTCTCTTTGGTTCATTCTCTATTTACAAACAAGCACAGAGTCGCAATACTCTGTTTAGTCTTTGCAGATAGCGAAAAATCGTGTAAAAAAACAAAAGGAATCGAGCAAAATCAGTAGGCCACTAATGGGATCTCTTTTTGACCTCGCTAAAATAGAAACATTAGGAACAACCCCTCATGAGAAATACGAAACTAGTGAGATGAACTGAACTCCACACCATGATGGCTGCAAGACAGCTCGGCTCCGCCACCCACCCCGCCCAAAATAACGATAAACTCTATGCAAATATTACAAATATATACAACACACCAGCAAAGTAACAGGGTAAAACATTTTATTAAATAACTATTTACATAACTATTTTATACTTTTTGTTGCCCGATCCGGCTAGCTCAATCGATCGAGCATGAAACTCATGCACTCTGATGGTTCAAAGTTTTGAGGAGTGCTTGTAACACTGCCTGAAGCCTATTTGCACTTGCTTCAGCTTCACTATTCTTAATGTAAGTGGGGGCTGTTTGAGGACGTGACTGCATTTGAAAACAATGTGATGCGGTGCCACCCTGAACCGCTTGACGGAGGCCCCCGAGGGACGGTGTCATGGCGCGGACTCGGAGGGGGCGCTTGGCTCCGGCCCCCTCCCCAAGTCGTGTTGCCCTTGTGTGGCCTGAGATCGCCCCCGACATAGGTGGCCGGCTCCCGGGGTCAAGCGGAACTTTTTGCCTTTTGGTGACTCTTCCATTCTTCACCTTGTCCCACAATCCGTTTCACCTAAAGACACGCTGTAGTGGGGCGCCCCTTTTCTGTTTCAGTTGCCATTCAGCCCGCTTTTGCTACACTGTGCCTCTTCCGCTATTCAGCTGTTTACCGCCCGCTCTTTCGACTACAGCGTCTCGCTCACCATGTACTTGAGTTGCTCCCGCTCTTGCGGTGCAGCGATAGGCGGCTGCCACAGGACTCTCAAAATGGCGGCCGGCTCTTCAGATTTGGGCGTGGTCCACTAAAATGGGCCTGCGACACCTTGGAACTCGGACGCTTGTCTGCTAGAGCTTGGGCTCCATTCTCGAAAGCGTCCCCTCAGCCTTGAAGATTCTACAAAAGTCTTGGGGGCCCCGACTCCCGCAGGCTTCTGGTGGGGAGCGCCTAGCATGATTGCTCGTGGAATGGCCACGACGGAGCTACGAAATGGTGGTGCTCTCATGCTAACGCCAGCTTCAGTCTGAAACATCCAGAAACACTGTAGACTACCAATTCGATCAGTTCCGGTAGCGCCCCAACGTGACCCGGTAGAGAAGAACTTGCCCTCCCCTCTTTGACTGATGGTTCTTGTTGCCTGTCCCTTCTGTTGTCATTTAACAGAACTATTTAGCCTGCTGAAAGGGGTTGTGTTCCGACCGCTGGTTGGTGGAGACATTTTGACTATATTCTGGACCTGCGTTGTCGCGTAATGCGTCATATGACGCGCCGCGTTAGCGCACCCGGAAGTGCTCCGGTGCGCGAAGCGCAGCTTCCCGGAAGCGATCCGGGGCGCGGCGCGCAGCGCGTAACGTAAGCATAACAGGTCATGTGACTTGTTAATAAAACTTTTCATTGGTTCATTTTACTTTTCTTATTCTAATGATGAAAGGCTTGGTCATATGACCTAAAAATTACGCTTTTTATTACTTTCGAACATTATTTTTTCTTAAACATATGTTATAATGTTCCAGGCTAATGTACTTTCCCGGAAAATTTACAACTGTCCTGCAAGTAAAATATATTCCTTTTTCGAGAAAAAGGGCGTTTCTTCGTCCCATGACGGAGCCGTTGAGCAAAAGAGGCTCGGCCTGCTGTCTTAGTCGCCGATACGCCTGAATATCAGATTCTTATCGATCACTTTATGTTGCAGGAGTAGAAAACACAACAGCCCTCGACCATTTATCTTTACTGCGTTCCTGCGTATTATACCTTTTACCCTTCATGTAATTGGACTGCTTTATTTCACTTGCCTTTTACTGATTCTAAAACAGTGACTATTATTAAAAACTTTACCAATGTAAAAACTACTACCATGTTTTCTTTTAAAAACCTTTATTGTGAAAACGTCAGTATACAAATACGGGCCTATAACCACGTGGGCCGGCCACGGAGCAAACTGTAATCGTATATGATGAGTAGACATTTACACTGTAGAGGAACGTAACGGGCGGGCCATTAGGTTGCAAGAACTAAGGTGTCTAACAGTTGCGGAATCGGTGGACGTACATTTAATAATTAAAATACGACAGAGCCAGTTACAATAAAATTATCTAGATATACATTTGCGGGCAAGTACCATGGGTGACGTTAATTCGAACTTTCAATAGTACAGTAATCAATAACACATCAGAACTTAATATCAATAGGGATGTCGAAATATTCAATCAATTCTCGTCCCCGCCCGCCATGTGCTTCAAAACTGCATACGTATCTCGTGATTTCAAGGTTCTGCAACCAGTACACAACAAGGAGTTACGAGTCCCATTTATTCCGGCGCCATTTTGGGCGAGGACGGGCAGGTCCAGGTTATAGTCAAAATGTCTCTACCAACCATCGACTATGATGATGTTCATATGCTGTATTTATTAGAGTAACACTCATCTGTCCACATGAAATTAATTTGCCACAATCTAAACATGTCATTTTAATCTTTCCAAAGTTCTTCTAAATATTTGGGACCGTTTCCCTTGCCTCTGATGCTGTCAGTGCCACTTCTTTGGTGAATGTACTGGCAGATCGGGGGTTCTCCTCCAAATCTCTCTTTTATGCAGCACTATAATTAATCGGTGCCACCTCTCCATATGACGATGCATGGTATAGTTACCATAACTATATTTTTTTTCGGTTCCTCTGGAGAGTACATCGTGGCAGATGAGGCGTGTAACGTACCGGGCATTTACCTTTTTTTGCATGTAGAGGAAAGGAAAAAAAATTCGAGCGTCCGAGTTCTAAGGTGTCCCAGGGCCATTTTAGTGGACCAGGCCCAAATCCAAAGAACAGGCCGCCATTTTGAGAGTCCTGTTGCAGCCGCCTGTCGCTGTAGCATCAAGAGCGGCCAAAACTCAGCTGAATGGCAACTGAAACGGTAAAGGGGCGCCCCACTACAGCAGACGAGCCTCCACCTGGGAAGGCCCGTTCACGCCGCCTCCTCCCCCCCCCCTTCGGGCACCCCACGCCGTTATTCGGAGCAGGATTGTAGGATGGCCACACCAGTGCGGCAACTTGCTAGACACCACCTCGGTGCCAACTGAATCTCAGCGCCTTGTGGTGTCTTCTATTCAGAAAATATTGTTGTGCTGCCTTCGACCTATTCGCCGCAAGTGCGCACGCAACTCAGCTGCATAGCGAGTGAAACACCAAGGGGTGCCCCACTGCAGCCGAGGAACCTTCATCTTGGGGGCGACGCACAGCATCACATTGCTTTTCAATGCAGTCAGATCCTCAAACAACCCCCACTGACTGACGCGAACTCACAGGCCAACGGAGCGCCCCACGCCGACTTTCGGCGCAGCATTGTAGGATGGCCACACCAGTGCGGCAACTTGCTAGACACCACCTCGGTGCCATCCGGATCTTGGCGCGTTGCGCTGCCTTTGGCCCTATTCGCACATCGGTCCGCTACTGACGCCACCTCACAGGCCAACGGGGCGCCCCACGCCGACTTTCAGCATTGTAGGATGGCCACACCAGTGCGGCAACTTGCTAGACATCACCTCGGTGCCATCCGGATCTTGGCGCGTTGTGCTGCCTTCGGCCTATTCGCACATCGGTCCGCTACTGACGCGAACTCACAGGCCAACGGAGCGCCCCACGCCGACTTTCAGCATTGTAGGATGGCCACACCAGTGCGGCAACTTGCTAGACACCACCTCGGTGCCATCCGGATCTTGGCGCGTTCTGCTGCCTTCAGCCTATTCGCACATCGGTCCGCTACTGACGCGAACTCACAGGCCAACGGGGCGCCCCACGCCGACTTTCAGCATTGTAGGATGGCCACACCAGTGCGGCAACTTGCTAGACACCACCTCGGTGCCATCCGGATCTTGGCGCGCTGTGCTGCCTTCGGCCTATTCGCACATCGGTCCGCTACTGACGCCGCCTCACGTGCCAACGGATTTTCTATGCTTTTTATACCCTATGCCGCATAACAGGTCATGTGACTTGTTTATAAAACTTTTCATTGGTTCATTTTACTTTTGGTTTCCTAATGATGGAAGGCTTGATCATATGACCTAAAAACAACACTTTTCATTGGATGAAAACTTTTTTTTTTTTCCAAACGATGAAAGCCCCACCTTGTTTCTGGATGTTTCAGACTGAAGCTGGCGTCAGCATGAGAGCACCACCATCTCGTGGCTCCGTCGTGATCATTCCGCGAGCAATCATGGCAGCCGCTCCCCACCGGAAGCCTGCAGGAGTCGGGGGCCCCCAAGACTTTTGTAGAATCCTCAAGGCTGAGGGGACGCTTTCGAGAATGGGGTCCAAGACCTAGCAGACAAGCGTCCGATTTCCAAGGTGTCCCAGGGCCATTTCAGTGGACCAGGCCCAAAAAGGAAAGAGCCTGCCGCCATTTTGAGAGTCCTGTGGCAGCCGCCTATCGCTGCACCGCAAGAGTGGGCGCAACTCAGCTGAATGGCGGATTTTGACACAGTGTACCAAAAGCGGACGGAATGGCAACTGAAACGGTAAAGGGGCGCCCCACTACAGCAGACGAGCCTCCACCTGGGGAGGCCCGTTCACACCGCCTCACCCCCCCCCTCCCCCGGGGGCGCCCCACGCCGTTATTCGGAGCAGCATTGTAGGATACCAAAACCAGTGCGGCAACTTACTGGACATCACCTGGGTGCCATCCACATCTCAGCGCGTTCTGCTGCCTTGGGACTATTCGCACAACAGACCGCTACTGACGACCCACCCCCCGGGACGCCCCACGCCGTTATTCGGAGCAGCATTGTAGGATACCCAAAACCAGTGCGGCACCCAGGCAACATCACCTGGGTGCCATCCAGAACTCAGGACGTTGTGCTGCCTTGGGACTATTCGCACAACCGACCGCTACTGACCATTGTTCCTTCTTTTTTCCTAAAAATGTTTAAATGTTTTTACTGTTTTTGTTGCGTTGTATATATTTATAAGTTATTAAAGTTTTATAATCCTGCTACTTTGTTGGAGTGCTATATATTTTTAATGTGACACATAATTGTAAAAACTTTGATGTACAAAGAGGCATCCCTGGAATCTTCCGCTTCAGGCTCGGTCCCCTCCCCAATCACAATACAGGATGGTTTTCAGATAGTAGGAACGCGTGTGGTGTGACGGATCTCATCGGGTGTGGGCCTTGATCTACTATAACTCCTTTGAAGAGGGGTGATTCTTTACAGCTGGGGCCATAAACTACATCTGTAGGGCTACCTGATAGCCTGGGACCGTCCTGGACAATCGGACACAGAGTAAGAGGAGTGTCAGAGGGTGCGGTAGTGAATAGGGCGAAAGGGAGGTGTCGGGCGGGCACAGGGTGTGATTCTCAGGGAAGAACAGCGCAGATGGGGGGAGGTTTATTGCCCATGCATAAGACAGAGAGCGGGGGTGACCAGTGCCTGGGGGAGATGCTTGCGAGGGTGGGGACCCATGCTAAGGATCGACAGCGTGCAGAGAGTGGGTCTGGTCAAGGCATCTAAAATGGCTGCCGTGCACGACAAAAGTGTGGCATTTGAAAAAAGGCAAGATGGCGCAGACAATGTTTTTCAACACTTCCTGATTTCCTTCGAATTGAACGTTAACAGACGTTATCTCTCCCACACTACCGGTCCCCCTGGGCTTAAACGCCGAGATGGTAGGGACTGCATCCCGTGGAGATAGGCCGAGACGTCACTCAGCAGAAAAAAAAGAAAAAAAAAGTCTATAAACATACAATAAGTTAAAAGTCAATCATTCTTGTTTCCTTGTAGTACGCTCCCCAGTCCGCTTCCCGTTACGCTAACCGGGCGCACCCCACCAAAAAAAACGTTTTTTTTTTTGTTTTTTTTGCCCCACGGAGCCCTTTTAAAGCCTCCACATCAAACCTATGGGGTTGAGGTTCCGTGACAATTTTAAGTGATGTTTTCGACTCGCACGAATATGGTCGAGTCTGGTATCTAAGAACCGCAAATGACGAGTTTAGTAAGTGTGCGCAGTCTTGCTGTGCTAACTTAAACCGTTCGTTTGATATGCGGGTTTTTCATCTGTACCCACGGGTTCCATCTTAGATACGGCATCCATTTTGTCTCTTGCCCTCAAGTAGCCAGCGAACGGACACTGTCCGCTTCGTCACCCTGGGACTCTCAGGATATTTGTGGAAGACACATGTACTTTGTAAATATCTTTTACGATGAGGGGGATGATACTGTAAGGCAGATGGCCCCGCTCGAGGCTCATCTTGCCGTCCGGTTTATTGTCTCAGCCGTGCATCTCATTAGGCACGTCCCTTTGATGCCTGTATCTCGTGTTTCCCGATACCTCCCCTTTTACACTCTTTTCAATCCCCCACTGTCTCCATCTTCCTCTGCACCTGTCCTTGTCCCTATTTCAATCTGTTTTACTGCCGATTAGAATTCACTAATGTTGGGAAGATGGGTTTTTACAGTTGGGAACCGCCAAATGTTTCCGCACTTATGTTCCGGACCTTATGTGTACCAAAGTGACCAAAGCGACCCCTCTGGGGGATAATTATGGGAACCAGGTTGTAAACTTTTGTGTACCATGTTGTCCTATGAGTAAATTCTGTATAAAAGGAGCGATCCACAGAACCAATTTGAAGCAGTCTCCCCAAGTTGCACGTGTTGTACTTGTTGTGACTTCTGTGTTCCCTGCAGTAAATAAACCTTGAATCTTTGACGCCGAAGGAAGTGTCCCGTGTCTCTGTAGTTTGTGCGCCGAAACAGGTATCCCATGAAGGTTATAGGTGTTGTTCCCTGGCACCGCTGGTACTGTTAAAAAGTCCAGTCCTTCAGTTGGCGCCCAACGTGGGGCGACTTCAGCGGTACCGGTCCGGTCCAAAGCCTGATGATCGTGAGGAACTTCGTGTGAAATCTCCGAGGGAAGGTGCACCCCGCTTCATCGATCCTGTTGTCGAAATAAGTGGCCCGAAGTTTTTCCCTGCGAAGATTCCCGCCTCCTGATGGCTGCAATGGACCGATGCCCTGACTGTCGACCTGTCTTCGACGCCCGGCGTAGACCTTATGTACAAGCGAGACGATAGACGGGCCTTCCTGGTGACGCCATTGAAGTTCTGAGTTAAGTATTTGTGGGTCGCTCCCAGTCCTTAGTGGTTAGTCTAGCTTTTTGAAAGCTTTGTGGTTAGCCTTTAAGGCTTTGTGGTAATAGCTCACTGAGCTTTGTAATAGCCTCCTCAGGCTTTGTGGTTAGCTCCGAGCTTTGTAATAGCCTTAAGGCTTTGTTGTATTGCATGGTTCCATTGCATTTGTGGTTCTTAGTATTGGTCCTTAGTATTATTTGACAGTTGCAATTGCCAAAAACCGAGGGTTTTGACTTACACGAGGTTTTATTGCTTCGGTAATCCTTGAAGTTTGATACTAGGTTAGTGTGCACGATGCCTAGCCATAGTGATTTGTTTCGTATTTTCAAATGTTGCGCAATGGATTCCCGGTTGGAGGACTCGTGTCCGATACCTCCAGTTGGAACTCCGATACATGATCTTTATAGTCGACATGGGGTGGGTCCTATAATATATAATGATTACTGGATCCGCTATACAAAGAAAGACGGTGACCTTAGATGGCCGCCACATGGAACTTTTGAACTTTCGATTTTAGATAATCTTGAGGCTAAATTATTTTTAAAGAAAGCTAGGCCAGCTATGTTTGATTCCTTTCGGATATGGCGTAAAGAGGCCAAGCAGAAAGAAATCAAACAACTTAAAAAGAATCAAAAACAAGAGTTCGTTCCTGTAATGCAAGCTATAAAAGAATGTAGACAAGACAAAGAAGAAAAAGACATGGAAATCGCTACTAGATTGCATCACATGAAAATAGATAAATGTTACCCAGTTTTACCGAATAATCTAGAAAAGAAAGAAGAAGATTTGAAGGAGGATTCCTTGTTATCATACTTGATGAAATCACCACCTCCTTATGTACAGGGTGCTACTGCTCCTGTAGCTCCTCCTATAGCTCCTCCTGTTGTTCCTCTTGTTGCTCCAGCGGCTGTTAACCCTACGTTCGTTCCACCACCTGTTCTTGTTCCTACTGCTCCTGTACCTGTACCTTCGCAGACTGTTGTTTCTGCTACTCCAACTACCTTGTCCGTTCCTACTATGCCTTCCTTCACCTCCAGTGTTGTTGCCCCTGTTTTTCTTTCTCCTTCTGTTCGTAAGCGTGTTCCTAACTCTGTTGCTACTCTTTATTCACCTCTTTCTGGTCCGTTATTTTCGTCTGATTCATCTGAAACTCCTCAGAGACGGAGTCAGATCCCTAGTGGTAGGGAGAAAGAGACGTTAGTAACAATGGCACATAGGTGGATAAGACATCCTGCTAATTACACTCCGCGTGTAGTCTTTGATACATTTTCTCAGTTTAATGAGCCTACGCAGAGATTCGTATTTGAGGAGATGTGTAACTTTTTGAGAGAAGAATGGTATAATGATGATGTAGATGATGTACCGGCCGACATAATTGAACTTCAGAGTCACTTTTCAAACGGTATGATTATAGGAGACAATGTACGACGTGCAGTGGAACGCTTATTAGCATTCAGATCCACAGCACATTCTCGGGTATCATTAGATGATACCACTGAGAACTGGAAAGCGGTTCCTGGTCAGTATCCCATGAGAGAAGTCCCGCCACTGTGGGTGCCTGGAGATCCGCAAGCTAACCCTGCGGTTTTACCGCATTTTCGAAGGGTGTGGATACATCTTCCATGGAAACGATCGGAAGTTTTGCAAGTGAAGCAATCCTTACCCGATCCGCGTAAAAATCCGGCTGGTTATTATAAGGAGTTATCACAACTGATAGAAGCTTCTATTATGAATATTGCCGACATCGACATGTTGTTTGGCAATGTTGTACCGCAACCAGTTTGGGCTAAAATTCGTCAAGCCGACCACGCAGTTGAATTAGGGGGTGATTGGGTTGCACTGCTAGCAGCTGATGCATTACAAGTCGGTGGGGCCAAGCCTGAACAGCTGATTTTGGATTTGCCTCAGAAAATCATTACGCTCATGAAAACTCTCATGCCAGCGATGAAGGTGAACTGGGATAAGTTATCAGCTTGTAAGCAAAAGAAAGACGAGAGTGTCTCAGATTTCTTTACAAGGTTTGAGGAAGCGTTTGTCGACCACAGCGGCCAGGACATGGGCGCTGAGGGAGGCCAGCGGTTATTCGTTGACAAATTCGTGTCAAATTTGCTGCCTGAACTAAGCAACAAATTGAAGAATTCAGAGAGTGCGTGGGCAGTTTCAACCCCTGCGCAAATACTAGCAACGGCTCAGTATTATGAGAATAGGGAAAAGGAAGAAAGTGATCGTGTAGAAAAGAAAACGAAAGAACTCAAAACAAAGGTTTTGTTGTAGCAAGCATACCCTCCACGATCAAACCAAAATGATTCGCAACAGCAGTATCGACCACGAGCACAGCCCGATAGGACACAGCCGCGCTCTGACAACTTTGATTCCAGATCTTCACTTGGGTATAATCAGTGCGCATATTGTAGGAAAGAGGGACACCTAAAATATGATTGTCTTGCCTTACGGGACCGCCTGAATGGTGTGTCGACACGTGGAAACCGTGGTGGTGGTCCTCAACAGGCACCACGTGGTAGAGGTCGTGGTTCATTCCACAATCAGAGTGATCGTTATCAAAATCAATCAGATGCAAATAATTACTTTGACCAGCGAAATGCGGGGTCAGTTCGATCTGCACAGTATAATGTGGATGATTATTACGTAGAGCACGAGACTGTTGTAAATGACCATTACTAGGACAGCCAACGACAAAGAGAGGGAGTAGTGTCAGTTCCGGTCGATCAGAGTGGGCCTTACGTTGCAGTGGCTACATCGGGTGTAGTTGAGCCTTTTCTGTTAGACACTGGTGCGACGAAAAGTTCCATCATGCATTCAAAACTCCCTGGCGCACCTTTGTCTGGCTTAACGAATGTTTCCGTTGGATTCTCTGGCGCCCCTGTTAGTAACCCAGTCTCTAATCCTTTGCCTCTTATGATTGGACCTCGTGAGCTAACCGCTCCACTGATTCTATCTACAGGTTGTGGTGAAAATCTTTTGGGCCTGGATTTGTTGAAACGATTATATGCAACATTGTATTGTTCCCCCGAAGGAGTGGAACTTACATTGGGACGGAGAGTGATCTCTCCCATGTATTTATCGGTTGATAAATTCCCACCGGAATTGAGTTCCCTCCCTGCGTCTCTATGGGCCACAGGTCCCAATGACGTGGGCCTGTTAGACATTCCACCCTATGTGATTCAATTGAAACAAAATGCGCGATTACCGCGCTTACCTCAATATCGTATTTCTCTGGAGGGCGAACGAGCGCTGTTAGCAATCATTCATGATCTCATTGGAAAGGGTGTTGTTGAAGAAACTCGTGGAAATGTATGTAATAGCCCTGTATTGCCAATTTTGAAACGAACTGACCCAACTAAACCTCCTGTATATCGTTTTGTAATAGATTTGAGAGAGGTAAATAAAATAGTAGTTCCACAATTTCCTGTGGTACCTGACATTACAGCTTTATTAACAATGATTCCGGCATCTGCCTCCTGGTTCACAGTGATCGATCTAAAGAATGCTTTCTTTAGCATCCCAATTGCAGAGGAAAGCAGAGACCTATTTGGATTCTCATTAGGAGGTCGCAGTTTTAGGCTAAAACGCGCTCCACAGGGCTACTGTGAGAGTCCGTCAATCTACAGCCAAGCACTTAAAGGTCAGCTTGATGCCTTTGTATTACCAACGGGTGCAGCTTTGATTCAATACGTGGATGATCTTTTAGTGGCAGCTGATACAGAAGCTATTTGCAAAACGGCTACAGTATCATTGTTGTACTATCTACATGACTTACACCACAAGGTATCGCCTTCAAAGCTACAGTATTGTTGTCAAGAAGTTACCTATCTAGGTCACTTATTGTCAAAAGAAGGGAGAAGGTTGACCCCAGAGAGAATTGCAGCGATTTCCCGAATGTCTGTGCCAAAAACCCAAAGAGATGTTCGTGCCTTTTTAGGTATTACGTCCTACTGCAGACAATGGATTCCAAATTTTTCATTGTTGGCGAAACCATTGATAGCCCTTACATGCAAAGACGTTTCATCCCCAGTACCTTGGTCTGAAGAATGTCAGAAAAGTTTTTCTGAATTGCGTGATGCGTTGTGTTCGGCTCCTGTGTTGGGCACTCCTGACTACAGTAAGCCATTTACACTATACGTTCACGAGAGGGATGGTTGCGCGTTGAGTGTTTTGACACAACCTTTTGGTGGTAAGCAACGCCCATGTGCCTATTTTTCTTCGACTTTAGACCCAGTAGCAAGAGCCTTGCCAAGTTGCTTAAGGGCAACAGCGGCAGCTGCGGCGTCCATTCGACAGTCCGCAGGTCTAGTCATGGATAATATGCTCACGGTAATGGTTCCGCATGCAGTCGACACTCTATTGAACCGAACGAAAACTCAACATCTGACGAGCGCAAGATTGTCTGGATATGAGTTGACGTTGCTGGCCAGTCATATACGGATAAAACGGTGCAATGTGTTGAATCCAGCAACATTGCTGCCGATCGACACAGAATCAAGTGATGAAGCAGTACATGACTGCTATCTCAAAACTGAAGAGGAAACTAAGGGTCGCATTGACCTAAAAGATACTCCATTGACAGATCCCGATGGTACTTTGTATGTGGATGGTTCTTGTTTCAAGTTACCGAATGGTGATGTGACAACTGCATATGCTGTAGTTACATTGAGAACGATTGTGGAAAGCGCAAGGTTAAGTCAGAATTCGGCTCAGGCTGCTGAGTTAATTGCTTTGACGAGAGCGTGTGTGTTGTCTAAAGATAAACGGGTGAATGTGTTTACAGATAGCCAGTATGCGTTTGGTGTGGCACATAGTTTTGGACGACTGTGGAGAGAGAGAGGATTCCTTACGTCACATGGTACGAAGATTCAACATGGCCAGCTTGTAAATGATCTTTTGGATGCACTTACGTTGCCTAAGCAAGTGGCAATTGTTAAATGTAGTGCGCATCGTAAGGTGACGGATGATGTTGGTCGTGGTAATGCGTTTGCGGATGAGACTGCTAAGGAGACTGCCCGGAACCTTAGCACTCGAATGTATGTGACGAGTTCGGTTAGGTGGCCTGCAGAATCAAGTATGTGTGAGAACACTATCGAGAGTGTGAAAGCAATTCAGAATGAGGCCACCGAGACTGAAAAGGCGAAGTGGAAAGAAAGTACGGGAAAGTTGGATGCGAATGGTTGTTGGACTGACTTATCGGAACAGAAAAGATGGATGTTGCCTGATGCGTATGTGCTGGCTATTGTGACTATGGCACATGGGTTAGCACATATTAGCGCGAAAGGTATCTGTAAATTGCTGTTTCCTGTGTGGAAGAATGATGGTATTACGAAATGTGCTGAACGCTTGGTTAAGAATTGTATGGTGTGTTTGATGCACAATCCTGGTAAGGGCACTCCCACTCCACCTGGCCATTTTGCCCCTCCTGCGTACCCTTTCGAAGTTATCCAGTTGGACTTTATCCACATGGAGAGATGTAATAATTTGAAGTATGTGCTGGTTGTGGTGTGTGCATTTTCTAGGTGGATTGAGGCCTACCCCCTTAAGGATAATACGGCTTTATCCACGGCAAAATTTTTACTCAAAGAGTATGTTTCCCGCTACGGAATGCCTCGGGTTGTGTGGTCAGACAACGGAAGTGAGTTTGTTGGGAGCGTGATGAAGAGTGTGTGTCGCGGGTTAGGGATTGTACAGAAATTCCATAGTGCCAATCATCCTCAGTCAGCTGGTTTGGTTGAAGGGTACAATGGCACCCTTAAACTAAAACTAGCAAAGATTCAGGCTACGACAGGTCTTTCGTGGCCTGACGCTTTACCCTTAGCATTGCTGTCAACAAGGGCAACTGTACACTCCCGAGTAGGGCTCAGTCCCTATGAAATAGTGTTCGGTCGCCCTGCCAATGTTTGGGGGGTCCCTAGACCGGGTGCCTTTTGTGATCTTGAGTATCCAATGTTGATCGATTATCTTCATGACTTGACTGCTAAACTGAGGTTAATTCACCAACAGGTTCACGAAGCATTGCCGACACAGACGGAGGGTCCAGGCCACCAGCTCCAGCCCGGAGATTGGGTGGTAACGCGGAATTTTTCGCGCAAGAACAATTTGGATCCCAGGTTCACTGGACCCTATCAGGTCCTCCTTGCCACGAGAACTGCAGTTCGTCTCGAGGGGCGGAAAAATTGGGTGCATGCCACCCATACCAAGAAAGTCCCCATTCCGTTGCCAGCAGACTCGTGGGTAAGGAAAGGCATTGCATCAACTGAAACCGAAGGATTGCCGGCGTTTGTACCTTTCAGCGACGCACAACCTGTCGGAGAATCCTCAGTGCAGCAAAAAGGCATTATTGAACACTTGTCATCAGAAGACTCAAGACCAGAACATTTAGCTGATCAACAGGGCGTTGTCCCTTCAACGGATCTTTTGTTTAACGAACAGACACGTCCTGGAAAAACCCGATATTTTTTTAGATCCAGCACTAGAGACTAATAAAAAAACCCCGTTCTGTCCGTTTTCCATGATCAGTTTGAACACTCATACTATTGTAATTATTTTGTATATATTCATTGAGCTTCGTTCCTTACACTTTTTGTTTCCACAGCTGAGAGACATTTTTTTTATATATATATATATTTGTGAAATAAAGGCCGTAGGGCCGCGCGTGTACTTCCTCCTGGTTAGTAGGTCTTGACGCTAGGTTAAAGACCGCCGATTTCTGGGAACTCCTAGGAATTGACTATTGCTACACAGAACGAAGTGCGTCAAGAAACGTTGCGGACGGTCATAGGGAATGGCATTTTCGAAGCTGATGGACTTGGAAAGAGCTCAAGCACAAAGATTCAAGCTGCAGCAACTCAGTCGTACCAAATGTTTTGTGTTCCAAATATTCGTACTGTTTGTGACTGTTTCTGCGTTATTGGCGGGTGGAGTATATTACACGATGTCTTACTTCTTGCCCTCTATCATACCTACTCCTACCCCTGACTTTAAACTCACCTCCACTGTTTCTCCTCATTCTTTTCACATTTTACCTGAACACGAGCAGGCTAGACGTGCAGAATTCCGCAACAATTCCTTTATTCAGCTCCTTCATCAGCATCAGTTAGTGGTTAACACTACTAATTGTTGGGTGTGTGGGTTGATGCCGCATACTACGGATAAGGGAATTCCATATCTGGTGTTACCGTATAGCTCCCAAGGGTCTGCTCGAGCATTTCAAACAATGTTTCAAAGCGCACTGGGTTTCCACCCCATTCGAGAACCACGTTCCCCCTACTCTGGTCCTACCTCGTACCAAAAATCTTTGTCTATAGCAATAGAGGATTTAGATAGCGATATCTATGATCCCTCGCTTATCCCTGAAGAAGAGGTACAAGCCTATAGGGTCCTAAGTAGAGGCGAATATAGTGTGTTCACTGGTGAAAAACAGCTTAAAAGCTCGCCTCCGATATGGGTCGTACCCCACACTGGCAATTTTTGTTTAATAGGTCGCGGCCGTAGATCGAAATCCCGACTTGGAGAGAGTGCTTGCACTGAAAATTATATTTTGCCAATGGTCTCGTCCCCTGTATTTTTGGCTGCCAAGGGTACATACTTTATTTGTCATGATCGTGCGTATGCATGGTTGCCCTCTGACTTCATGGGCTCATGTTTTATCGCAAACTTGTTGCCTCCGACATTTACTGTAGATGCAGATTATCACAAAACTAGAGTTGTGAGAGGCGTAATTAGCGAAGAGGATACTGCCGGTCAAGAGGCAGGAGACTTTTTCAAGGGTTTCCTCCCATTTTGGGGACCTATGGTTAATAGTAGGAACCTGAGACAGTTGACTCGAGTGGTAGAATCGACAGCTAATATTACTGCCAGTGCCCTTGGTAATATCACCACAGAACTTCAGGCGGATAGACTTATGACGTTACAAAACCGTATGGTTTTAGATGTGATCTTAGCAGATCGAGGTGGGGTATGTAAGGTGATCCATTCGAGCTGCTGTATTTTCATTCCTGATAACGCTCCGACTGTCTATCAAGCCATCTCGAAGTTGCATAAAATCTCCGAATCCATACACGTGGATGTAGGGGATTGGACGCTACTTGGATGGTTTTGGGGCCTGATGTCGACTTGGGGTTGGAAGATTCTGACGATCATTGGAGTCGTTGTAGTGTTCCTGTTCACGTGTTGCCTTTGCGTGCAGTGCGGTCCTGCCTTATGTGGCCTCTGTGCTACAACGTGTATGAGACAGCCACCTGTTACCAAAGGGTCTCGGTTGGACAGAGCTATGCTACAGCAACATCTCGAGGGTCTGATGAATATCGAATATGATTCCGACTAGTGCTTGCCTACATGAGGGCAAAAGGAGCGTCTGAGGTTCCGTGACAATTTTAAGTGATGTTTTCGACTCGCACGGATATGGTCGAGTCTGGTATCTAAGAACCGCAAATGACGAGTTTAGTAAGTGTGCGCAGTCTCGCTGTGCTAACTTAAACCGTTCGTTTGATATGCGGGTTTTTCATCTGTACCCACGGGTTCCATCTTAGATACGGTATCCATTTTGTCTCTTGCCCTCAAGTAGCCAGCGAACGGACACTGTCCGCTTCGTCACCCTGGGACTCTCAGGATATTTGTGGAAGACACATGTACTTTGTAAATATCTTTTACGATGAGGGGGATGATACTGTAAGGCAGATGGCCCCGCTCGAGGCTCATCTTGCCGTCCGGTTTATTGTCTCAGCCGTGCATCTCATTAGGCACGTCCCTTTGATGCCTGTATCTCGTGTTTCCCGATACCTCCCCTTTTACACTCTTTTCAATCCCCCACTGTCTCCATCTTCCTCTGCACCTGTCCTTGTCCCTATTTCAATCTGTTTTACTGCCGATTAGAATTCACTAATGTTGGGAAGATGGGTTTTTACAGTTGGGAACCGCCAAATGTTTCCGCACTTATGTTCCGGACCTTATGTGTACCAAAGTGACCAAAGCGACCCCTCTGGGGGATAATTATGGGAACCAGGTTGTAAACTTTTGTGTACCATGTTGTCCTATGAGTAAATTCTGTATAAAAGGAGCGATCCACAGAACCAATTTGAAGCAGTCTCCCCAAGTTGCACGTGTTGTACTTGTTGTGACTTCTGTGTTCCCTGCAGTAAATAAACCTTGAATCTTTGACGCCGAAGGAAGTGTCCCGTGTCTCTGTAGTTTGTGCGCCGAAACAGGTATCCCATGAAGGTTATAGGTGTTGTTCCCTGGCACCGCTGGTACTGTTAAAAAGTCCAGTCCTTCAGGGTCAGGAAGGATCTACTATGCCCCCTTATGGTCATTTGCCCCTTCGCTTTGGCCTCCTCTTGTCTCTCGATCCTACCGAGAGACAAGATGGCGGCCGCTCCGTACTGTTTGGAATGTTTACAGACACCGGAGAGCCAATCAGCTTCGCTTCGCAAAGCTCCGTAACGCGAAAAGTACGCGAAACGGAGCGCTACCCGGGACACTGTCACAGATATATATCTTTTTTTGAACGTTATTTTCTCAAAATCCACTGCAGCACATATATTGAGACCCAGCAAAGGCACATCGGGCTACCGGTCCCTACAATTTTGCCAAGTTTCATGCAAATCCATTCAGCCGTTCGGGCTAAAAGTGAGGCCAACCGCCCTATGGAAATTAACATGGGAAAAACGCGTTTTGGGACCCCCCTTTTTTCTCGGCCCCCCCTTGACAAACCCCCCCCAAATTTTCAGGGGCTGCTCAGGAACAAAATGTTCCATTTTCCTGAAAATTTCAGCCAATTCCGTCCACAAACGCCAAAGTTATTAGACATAGAATTTTCAAAAATCCCATAGGGAAAAAATCCTAACTATATATACCTACTGGCGACCGCCAGTAGGTAATATATATATATATATATATATATATATATATATATATATATATATACATATACATATACACACGTTTGATGCAGTGGCGACTGGCAAGTATTTGCACCGATGGGGTGGGCAACTAAGTTGTGGGTGGGTGCCTGCATGCAGGCATGGCGAGTGGCAAATAATGAATAATAAAGTCACTTACCTTGCGTGCTGCACGTCCTCTTTCCTTCTCAGTCTCTCCTCTACCAGCTCAGCGGGCTCCAGCCTCCAGGAAACTCCACTCACCAATCCTGGCACCACTCTCACCAGCATGGAAGCACCGCAGGGATTGGATGGAGCGCCCTGGCTGGATGTTCCCTCAGGCCCTTTAGGTCTGTGCTTGGTCTCCACCCAGCTGTCTAAGACAGCTGAGAGGAGGTTGGCAAAGAGCGCATGTCACTTTGACCGGCTTAAGAGAGTGGCCAAACTGACATGCGTACTTTGGAGGGTCCATCTTGCTCCTCCAGTCCTCTATGCCGCCAATCGGCAGCAGAGGAGGACACCCCCCCCATTTATCCTGGCTGGAGGCTGCCCGCAGCGGACAGGGGGTAACTCCCTCTCACGAAGAAACAGACGCTAGCTTGATGTACTGCTTGCAAATATACATTACCTCAATATTGCATGTAGTTCGGACACTACATCCAGGATTTCAAATCCATAACATCTACAATTGTCTCACATAATAGACGGGTATTGATAGGCAAAGCCTTCTTATGATTATTACAATGTAACTAATAATAACAATGTGTTTTGCAGTGCTTCATACTGCTTTTCTGCTTTTCACAATTGCTTTAAATAACAATGGCTGCCCTTACCCAATTTAATGATACGTTAGGTGTTTGGATGGCACTTGAAATTATTATATCAGAAATATTGCAGATGGAAAACCTTTCCCTTTCGTCTGGAGTGGCTCAAGGTGCTGTTTCATGAAAAGACAGGCGCAAATATGTTTACTTTTGTTATGAATGTCTAGAGAATGGCTTTTTATTGGCCAGTTTGGGGAGCGAGCAATGCACATAATGTGCACAACCACAAAGTATTAGCTTTGTGTATAGTTACAAACATTAGTGATGCATTGCCCACACGTATCCATACCTTTAAACTTACTTTTAAATGAACCAGGTACAAGCTGCTAAAGCAGTATGGGATACATCTTGCACTGCTGACACTTTTGCATGGTTGTATGGGAAGGAAGATCATCAAAGGAAAAACAAATTTCCATGGGAAGAAATATGAAAACAATTATTGTGGAATGGCACTGTAAACCCCAGGCTATGCAAATCGGAGTTTTACCTGTTATACAATGGAGGCTTTTGTGAAAAAGGTAAAAGTTGGAAATCTCTTTATGTTGTAAGTCTTACATCTACGCCTGCAGGAATTTCTATTTTTTTTTTAAGAATCAGATGCTTTTAGAGTTATCCAGTCCAGGGATGGTATAGCACAACAGGCTGTCACCAATACAACTGAATGGGTGAGGGGAAGTAAGTGTTACTGATATAAAGAGGTTTCTCATGATGTGAGCTCACTCTACAGGTTGAGTATTATCTTTGTCAGCGGCCACAGGGGCTAGGGACACAGACACATAGCTCTTCACCGTAAAGATGTGATGACAAGTGGATTTGTAGAGGAGTAAATGGTTTTGCTTGCTTACTAGATTTTTAGTAGGGAGCCTAGGGATTTCAACAATAAACACTTCATCAATATGGATATATATCAAAATAGGAAAATGTTACAACTACAACTTTGGGGATGGAACACTTGGTGAATGGCACATAAATTTGGAACATTTCACAAATGCTAAAAAATGAGGTCTGACCTCCAATGTTAGCATTGAAGCATTGTATTGTTATTTGGTTTACTGACGTTTTTGTTTGTTCCAGATCACGCTTAGCAGTACCACCGCCCTGGACTTCGAATTGGTAAATCAATACCAGCTTAACATCATAGCAAACTGCGGAACAGGGGTCATAATACAGGGACTACTTACTGTACAAGTTACTGATGTCAATGAGCCACCGCAGTGTGAGGAGAAATTTACAAGCACAGGTGGGGCTCGAAGAAGGGAAGGGGGGGATGTGTTAACCTCCTGACAATGCCTTGACCCGCCATTTGAAATCTAGCATTATGTGCGTGATCTATTCACAGACGTCCTCAATATATATGTTTGATACACATTTTAAAAGTAAATCCATGAGCACACATCTAAAAAAAAAAGAGCTTAGCGCACACAAACATCTAACAACTTGTTTGATGTGTTTAATTTTGCGCTAGATATTCTATTTTTTTCCTTCATGTTTGCAAACATGCTCTATTTTTCATTTGAAAGAACAATGCAGCAAGGATTTAAGTAGTTTGTGGAAAGGGTACTGGTGTGACCATGTATTATAAGGAATAAAGTACCCCCTGCAGTACATGATAAGCATTTTGCAAGTCACCTCAGAGTTCCATAACCTTATAAAGGAATGCGGCCTTCAGCCTAATTTCTCATATGGCATGGAACTCCTTGGTGACTTGTAATATCCATATAATGTGTGGCAGGGTGTACTGTATCCCACATATATTGCATAAACAAGAAATAATGTGCAAAACTGGACGGCTTCTGCAACCCATCGAATATAACCACCCGCTCACTAGACAGGAACAACTTTGCTCACCAATAACAACCACCCTTATGAACATCATTCACTCAGGAGCACCCACTGACCCATGCCCTCTCCAACTCTTCAACCTCAGAAGTAACGAGATCAGCCACAAGCTCACCACCCTCCTCAACACCTCCATAACTACAGCCACATTTCCAAATGCATGGAAGCACACAGAGATTAGACCCCTCATCAAGAAACCTTCGGCAGACCACAGAGAACGACAGAACTACAGTCCCATCTCCCTCTCCTATTCCCTGCCAAAGTCCTGGAGAAAGCCATCAACCTGTCACGCCTGCCAGCTTTTCGGAGAGCACACAGACAACGCGAGGCCAATCCAATATGGCCGCGCGACACTGGGCATGTGCGAGGGGATCGGGCAGGAAACTAAAGCCTGACCTCCCCGCTACTCTGAGCTTCGCGCTCTAGTTTCTCGTTGCCCTTGCGGCGTGTCACTTCTGCCTCGCCAATCTTCGTCTCGCTCACTTTGTTTCCTGTAGTGGAGCTCGATTCAGGATCCACGTCATAGCGTTTTTCTACTTCATTCTTCGTTGCTTAGCTCTCTATTTCGCTAAGCCTGAAGCGCAGTTGTGCTTCCCAGAGCCTCGTTGTCAGAGGCTTTCTCTTGGTGTTCCGCCTGTTGCTCTTTGCGGAAGATTCCAAGTTTTGCCCTTTTTTGTTTCACTTATTGTCTCCCCCAGTGCCGGCTGTCTTCTCTCCGATTCCTTGGGTGGCACCTTATCTAGACTCTTGCGGATCCGCATTTTGGCCGGACTACGGTCCCGTCGAACGGCCGGCCGTGCGGGGTGTGGGTTTTGGTGCCTACTGGTGGATTGTGGGAGTTGTGGTCCACCAGGCGGTGCATTCCCCCTTTTTTCCTTTACAATATTGTATTTGCTGGATTTCCTGGATGCTGGCATTCATCACAGTGCAGGGGAAAGAAGACCTGGTAATGCGCTTGTAGCGCACTATTATCATTTAACATTTCCTCTGTAAGGATTCTGTTGGTTCTCATGCATATGCTTACCGTTCTTTCAGACACACTATATCTGTAACCTTATAAGTTCTACTATTCCGCCACGCAGTTCAGCCCGTTGCTTTTTCAGGGGTAAGACAGGTGCAGATCTCTATCATTACTCATTGGTGATTACAATACCCCGTAGATACATGCTTTTATTCACAACAGGCATTCCGTGGTACCTAGACACATTGAACGTTTAGGAATGCAGATTGACCCATAGAATCCCAGGTCACACCTTGCATTTACCAGGTAATAGACAGTCTATGTAGACAATATAATGAATGCTTGTTGATTGTTGTTGTACTAATTAACCATTCCTTTTAGCGCCAGCTTCCACCAGAGAGGGAGATCCATCCAAGAAGTCCAGTGTCTCTTCCCCTATTTTTCCTTGTTTTGTTCCCTCCTTTCCCTCCATATCACCATTGCGTTCTAGTGTTTGATAGACGCAATAGGTGCAGGGGGGACGGGTTGGGCTAGACTTCGGTTCCTGGCACTCCTGCGGAAACTGCTCTTGGATCCTTACACAACCTCAAACTCACCGATCATCTGGAAAGAAACAAACTGCAGGACCCATCCTAATCAGGCTTCAGAACCAACCACAGTACCGAGACACCCCTGATCGCAGCAACAGATGCCATCCGAGCCCTACTCGACATAGGAGAATCAGACTCCCCCATTCTCCTGGATCTCTGTGCAGCGTTTGACACCGTCTCCCACCACACACTCATTGACCGACTACACCAGATTGGAATCACAGACGGTGCACTCAGATGGATGGCTTCCTTTCTCACCAGACGCACCCAGAGAATCCGCCTCCTGCCATTCATCTCACAATCCAAGCACACCATCTGCGGCGTATCCTAAGGCTCATTCCTCAGCCCTGCCCTCTTCAACCTCTACATGATTCCTCTGGCAGACATCGTCCGATTGCATGATATCAACATCATCTCCTATGCTGACGGCACTCAGCCCCTCCTCTCTCTCTCAACGAACCCCACCTTCACGAAGACTAACTCCCACAACTGCATGGAGAACGTTGCGACATGGATGAAAGACAACTCGCTGAAACTCAACACGGACAAAATGGAAGTCTTGATCTTTGGCAGACACACTGCCCTTTGGAATGACTCTGGGTGCCTGTGGAACTGGGACACACGCACCACACAAAAAGACCTCACTGGCAACCTCAGAATCAAACTGGACATCCAACTCGCCATTAAATGACAGGTCAGCCTGCTTCCACACAATACGCATGCTTCACAAAATCTTCAAATGTCTCCCCATCAGCACAAGGAAAATGGTGACGTAGGCCTTCATCATCAGTCGGCTCGAGTACGGCAATGTACTTTATGCCGACATCTCCACTGAGATCCTGCAAAGACTTCGGACATTCCAGAACACAGCAGCCCGACTGAAAGACCTCCACTGGTTCCCCATCCAGAAGAGATGCCTGTTCAAGCTCCTGACCCAACAATACAGCACTCCACAACCAAGGACCGGACAAATAAACCAATGCCTAATCTTCCACTAACCCTCCAGAAACCTCTCCTCCGCACACCTCTCCCTCGCTCAGACACCTTGTATCTGCCGCAGCCGCTCTGCAGTGCGCTCCTTCTCCCACCTTGCTGCCAAAGCCTTGAACACCCTCCACCTCCGTACGTCTCCCTCATTGAATCACTTCAGGAAGGAACTCAAGACCTGGCTCTTCGAATGATACCTGCAACACAGCGCCTGGATACCCCCAGGGTGATTAGTTGTGCTCTATAAAAAACACTTGATTGATTGAAAATGAAATAGTAGTAGTAATGTTACATGGACTTCATTAGCCAAACACGAAATATGCATATAGGTGCATAAATGTGATAAGATGAACATTTATTTGACTGTATTGTGAATATAGCGACTAAAATCTTCACTAACATTTAACCCGCCTATCCAGAATAGAGGTAAAATATTATAGGGTATTTTAAGTAATTTTGAGGTAATGATTTCACATCCAGATACCTGGAGTGTGAAAATACTGGAGGTAACAGGTGAAACTGATGTTTCCTTGAGAAGTGAAGAACTAACAGGAGAATCAGTAATTTTATGGTGCTATTACCCCAGTTATTCTGATTTATCTCCCACTTTTTCACCAGGAGATTTTGACTGCGTTCAGCAGGTGAGTCCCCAGGTGAAACCTAATGGATCTGCAGAGTTCCAGCAATCATTACCTGTGTAATTATAGGGTAACTTGTAAAGGGGGTCATTATGAGTTTGTCCAAGTGGGAGTCTCTCCATCAATCATTAGACCTCCTGCTCCACCGAACATGCTTCTCCTCAACCTCATTTAGAGGTGCATCAACCACTAGGTTTCCACCAGCGAGACCCCAGCTAGTTGGACCAATGCAAATCTATGACCTGACGTCCCATGTGTCACAGGAGCGGTGGGTCTTTGTGTCAAAAGGCCCGCACAGTTTAGGGAAGCAGTCTTACTCATATGGGCATATGCATGAAGCCTAATTCCCGTTTGTAAATGGGGCGATTCTCAAAATCAGCCCATTTGCGAACGGGCAAAAGCCTTTTGGGGTGTGTGGTAAATTAATTCAATATTACCTCATCTCAGAATTTCTATACTTAATAATCGTAATTTCAGTCAAAGCAAAGAGAGGAGTCCATGGTGCTTGAGTACACACATCAGAGTATTTATACAGTTTTCAGTCAATAGGCAAAAGAAGAAAAGAGAAGTGACAAGAAAAAGGGAAGTGACAAGCAGTAATTTCCAACAGATGTGTCAAGGTAGGGGCGTGTCTTGTGTCTCGTGAGAGGGCATGAGATGTGTGGAAATGTGTTGTCTTTCAGTTGAAGGCCCTTCCTCGTTCGGGGGTTTGTCTCTGGCTTAGAGTCAAGAACAGGAACCATCTTGTGTAAAACAGGAACTATCTTGCTGGTTCTGGGAATTGGCTGAACCACAAGAGTCAAAAAGAGGAACTATCTTGTGTAAATCAGAGACCATCTGCTCTCTGGCTTGCAGTCAAGAACAGGAACTATTTCTTAAAACAGGAACTATCTGCTGCTGGTTCCCAGAACAGAAATGTGTGGTCAATGAACGGGGGTGCCAGAGGCAGGGTGTCTTGCTTGTGGGTCTGAAGACAAAATGGATGTCACACACAAAATGGGTGCTTGTCTGAATGAGAAAAATGGCTGACAGGCAGAAACAGGGAAATGATGGGGCACAATTGTCAATTTTATTTCCACAGGTGTATCATCCCAAAAGAGCCTCGCAATATAGGGAATCGCAAATTTTGCTATTCCCTATTTTGCAAATGCATTTAAGGAATCGCAAATTGAGATTCCTTAAATGCAATGCAGGAAGCACTTAAGTTGTGCGATTTTGCCCTAAGAAATCTCAAATTACCACCAACTTCAAGTTGGTGGTAATTTGCGATTTCTTTGAAAAATGCACTTTTTTGCATTTTTCAAAGTGGCATGAAGCACACATACATGCCCTTAGGACATGTATGTGCGCCACATGTGCACACATACATATTTCAAGGGTGCAACAGGGTGTCCTTTTGACACCCTTGCACCCTTGAAATTGCATTCGCAAGTTGCGAGTATCTAATGCAGGGGTACTCGCAAATTGCGAATGTCTTCCCATTCATTCCTATGGGCCTCTAGGCCCATAGGAATGAATGGGAAGGTATTCCTTAACCACTTGGATGCTAAGGCTATTTTGGATCTTCAATGTAATTTCCATTGAAATCAATGGAAACTCCATGACGAGCTGGGCTCGTCATGAGCGTCGAAGGAGTTAATTGCGGATCGCAATTTGCGACTCGCAATTAAGGAATATTAAGGAATCGCAATTATTATTGCGATTTCTACATATATTGTATTTTGCAAGTCCATAATAGCGATTCGCTAAAAATCTCTATTAAGGACTTGCAAAACGGTTTGTTCATACATATGCCCCTAAGGGGCAAATTTCACGATTCCTTATATTGCGACAGCCTTTTGGGATGATACATCCCAAATAGCTTTTTCCCGTTCGCAAACGGGCTGATTCTGAGAAACGGCCTGTTTGCGACGGGAATTAGGCTTCATACATATATATGCCCCCTAGTGCTTTGAAATTCGCAGTTTGGCTGGTAATTATAGGTATTATTTTGGTCTGGAATTCTGAGTTGGCAGGGCCGGACTGACTACCGGGCAGTTTGGAATGCTGCCGAGCTGGGGGATGCTTTCACTGCGGTGGGGGCTGATTTCACTGCGGTGGGGGCTGATTTCACTGCGGTGGGGGCTGATTTCGTTCATGGAGACTTGCGTGTGCTTCGAAATAATTAATGCAAAACGAATTTCGTTTAGCACACGCAGGTCTCCATGAACGAAATCACCCCCCAGCTCAGCATCATTCCAAACTGCCCGGTAGCCAGTCCGGCCCTGTGAGTTGGGCAGCAATTTCAAGTGTGAAATTACCACACCCGTAGGATTTTCTAAAGACATTTTCTGCGTGTGAAACATGGTAAAGCATGTCCTTGGAAGTAGTCCCAGAAATATTGAGTTACCTATGGAAATCGCACAATTTTTGCCTGTCCTCTTTGGAGGTATATCTGAGTAAAATGTTCCTGACAGGAAAGTTAAAGTCCCATGATAAAACTAGAATGATGCAACAAGATGGTATACCATTTAACACAATGTTAATGCGGTTTCTGTGCCACAAGGGAAACATAGGCAGCCAGCCGGTGTTTAAAATATAACTACAAATCGTAGCCTCGTGTGGGTAAGAAAACCTATATTTAATAAGGAAAACAATACAGAGTTTTTGTAGTGTTCGTTCCTCTTGATTATCTGATAAGATCTATGCTGACTCTATATTGAAATATACAATCCTACACTTCAACCAGCACAGCTAAATAAATTCCTTCCGTGTCAAAATAAAAATGCATACAGAAAGATAAACTAAATTCTCTTAAGCACAAGTTCCAGAAGGTGGCGCTGCTACGTCTAATTGGGCAAATGATTGCTGATCGATGCCTCTCCCCGAACGTCTTCATCATCTCATGGGCTGCAACTAACCTGCTTGATGTGGCCTAACTGCCAGAACTACCGATTTTTGAGCTACGGAACCAGGTTCGAGTCTCGGCGTGGGCTCAACATCCTGTGATTCTGGACAAATCACCTGTATTTCCCCGGAACTACCAAAAAATGAATGTGTCCAGGTGTAATGTAACTGGTGCTCATGTAAAGCGCCCCAATACCTTCGGGTCGAGTTCGCGCAATATAAAACTGCAATAAAATTAAAAAAAATAAACGCTGATGGCGAACTCGGTAAAAGGCAGAGCTATCAACTATAATGTCCTCCGAGACACTTCTAGTGTCCTGCAGGAAGTTGTAATGCCAGCCACTCCCTTGAGGGCTGGACACACTGCACCCCCACACCCATCCATCACGGGTGTCACGAGTGACGTGACCCCGCTAATACAAGGGCCCGGGTGCACGTGCTCGAGGCCAGTTACTGCACTACGTTAGCTGGTGTCTGTGTCTAGTATTTCTGTAATGTGGGACTAAGGCCCAACACCACATCAACCACAAGTGACGTAAGAGCGTGACTCCAATACGCAGGGCTTGAGCACGCAACTCCCTGCATCACTAAGTGCAATTGAGCCCCTTCGGTGTCACTGTTTTGGCATCATTAGCATGAACACCAAGGGCTGTGAGAAGGTAACCCCTGACATGCGCGGTGTGCTTCCCTAGAGAGTTGGCTGCCTGATCTTGCTCAAGTGTGAACATGCCCTAAACATCCAATAACAAGGCTGTAACCTGTCAGGGATTGCTTGTGTTCTGTTTTGGAAAAGGCCTCATCTGGCAGTTAGTTTAAGATGGACTGTTCCCCTGAGGAGCAGGGCCAGTTCTATTTTCCTTAAAGCAGGCCCCCTGTCTAAAGTGGCACAGTGGGTGAAAAACAATAGATTTGAATGCTACCCAGAGCACGTGAGTAGTGATCCCCTCAGTGCATCAGGCAGGTTTGCCAGTTGCTGTGCTTAAAAGGCTTTCTCAATTTGGAATGCCTCTGCATGGGTAATGCATAACAGCTACACCTGCAATACCCCTGGCAGCAAGGTAAATAAGAATAAATTCTCCACAGCGCTGCATGATTCATCACTCAAATATCAGCTTTAAATATACATTGGAGATTCAGCCATTTTCTGTAAAGGTCAGCTTATGGGTTCTGAGAAAACTCACATTTTTATCTCGAATATCTGTTTTTCTGTTTTGGTAAACACGAAGCAAGAGTCTTTAACAGGCTGGGCTGCAGACCGGAAAGCGCTAAAGAGCTACCGGAAATTCTTGATCTACTCCTTAGAGAAACCTGGGTAAGACTCTTTGCCAGCATTCTCCCCATCACCCTTTGTGTGCTGAAGGTCACATGTTTCCATACATCCCTTATGGTTAGTTCTTGAAACGCCTGAGTAGGCTTTCAATCCTGTAAACTATGGGGCAACAGTTACCTATACATCCTGTTCGGAAGGAGAACTGTGATCCCAGCAGGTCTATGTTGTGTTGTCCAAAATGCTGCACATTCCATTAGGCATGTTTAGACATGTTTTTGCTCTAGGTTGGGATTCATATGTGGCAACGAATCTAACTGCTGTTGTGTTTGAGGAATGGTGAGATGTTGCGCTTTCTTTTGCTTTAATTTTCATTGACTTTCCATTCTCATTTTTTTTAACCTAGTTGGTGAGACGGTGCAGGTTCTTGAAAATGTATCACCTTTGATTCCGATTTACAATGTGGTTATACAAGGCCCAGTGTCTGGAATCCTGACTGTGAGTATAAAGTATGATACATATTTATTTCATGTCTTTGAGTACCATATTTGCATGCCTTACACCAACTTCAGAGCACACAGGATATAGATTGCAATGGAAATAGGATCTTCAAATAAATGTCATATTAGCAAGGACCCAGTAGTAACAACAGATTTGTAACATTATCATTTTGTCCACACAGTGTTGCAAAATGTACACATATTGTAATTTCTGAAATGTGCATGTGATGTTAACTTGCTAAACAGTGTTTGTTGGCAAAAGCTCCAATATATAACATTTTGAAAAATAATTTGCCCACAAAACGTTCTTTGCGAAAGACTACTCATTTATTTAAATGCAACCTTCATGTATTGCAAAAAGCTTGCATTGTTTGGAAAATACATCACAAAGTATGAAAGAGAAAACGTTTGCAAGTTAATACTATGACATGAAGGACAGCATACATGGATGACAGCTACTAGACATAAATAACGCGGTGGAAATAAGAATACGGACTATCAAATAGTGCATAAACAATCTTTGGACAGCTAAAGATGTTCCCAGAAGAATTATGGGTAAATTGGTCACTGAACAGTGAAAGGCAATTAAGAATAGTGTACAACTAATGCATCGAGGTTTTAACATTTTCCCACTTTTGACTCCAGAATCTCAACTACTACTACGAAAAGTAAATATATAGAGGTAAGTTTACATTTCCACTTCCTAACTCCAAATCTATGTACCTTGATGGTATACATGACCGTGATGAAGGAGAAATCCGAAATGCGTCGTTGATTGCCATTAAACTGGATATTTTTGCAGCACTCTGGGAGTCTGGTTTCCTTCATTTACGAGGAGGGAGTTATATATATATATATATATATAGGTAGCTATAGTTAGGACCTTGTTTCTATTCAAAAAGCGTTTTTTCTTTTCCCAATAACTTTGGCGTCGGTTGACCAAACTTTGCAAAATTTTCAAAACTAGTGGTGCACTCCGGTCAGCTCCTGTCTTGAAAGGTTCGGGGTGAATCGTCAAGCGGGTGGCGAGAAAAAAGAGGGGTCCCAAAACGCGTTTTCCCCATGTTAATTTTCATAGGAAACTTTAGACAAAGCTCCAGCCCGAACTGCTGAATGGAATTACACCAAATTTGGCAAAAGGTAGCCCTTGATTCAGAAAGAGACCTTTTTGTTAAATGGGGTAAATCCATTCAGTAGTTCCTGAGAAATTAGAAAAAGAAAAAGTTTCAATATCTGTTGCCGCGGTGGGTTCGCGAACCCTCCCTGGCACGAGCTTCACTCTGATTGGCTGCCAACACTCAAAACCAGGAAGTGTTGGCAGCCATCTTGTGACTCGGTAGAACCGAGTCACAAGATGGCCCCAGGGAGGTGGTGGTCCCCGGGGCTGGGGGTCCACTACGGACCACCTCTCTGCAATGCAGCTCTGTGGAGCTTACTGGAGGTACATGGTGGGCCTGTTGGTCCCCAGGGACCCCAGGACTCAAGGGGACTTATTCCTCCAAGACTTTGCAGCAAGGAGGGAGAATGAACGTCCTCCATTGTTGCTTCTTTGGATACAGGAGGGGTTCGTGAGGGAGAGAGTGGCAGAGCGCAGGAGTCTGGAGGGCTGGTGAAAGTGGTCTGCATTCTCTTTAGGAGGTTTGTGGCAATTCCTGCATATAGAACGTTTCCATAGTCCAGGCGGCTGGTGATCAGGGCTTGAGTGACAGTTCATCTAGAGTTGTTGGAGAGTCATTTAAAGATCTTACGAAGAAAGCGAAGGGTGAGAAGCAGGCTGTGGAGACCGCGTTGAACTAAGTCTTCATGGTGAAACTTGTTGTCCAATATATAGCCAGGGTTGTGGGCGTGGTCTTTCGGCATGGAAGAGGGCCCAAGTTCAGGAGGCCACCAAGAGTCATTCCGCAGGGAGATGTTGCCGAAGATCACTACCTCTATTTTGTCAGTGTTGAGTTTTAGACAGTTGTGCTCCGTCCAATTGGCGACGCTCTTCATGCACCTGTGGAAATTGGTCTTTGAGGTGGAAGGGTCTTCAGATAGTGAGTGGATGTGCTGGGTGTAGTCTGTGTAGGCTATGATATTTAGTCAGTGGGTTCTGACGATGTTGACCAAGGGGATCATGTAGGTGTTGAAAAGAGTGGGGCTGAAGGATGTGCCTTGACGAACACTCCAGGTGATGTTCTTGGCTTCAGAGGAAAAAGGTGGCAGGAGGATTCTATAGTTTCTTCTCGAGAGGGAGTAGGCTATCCATTTCAGTGTGTTTCCTTGGATTCCAATGTGGTGGAGCTTCTTGATGGGTAAACAGTTTAAATATCGAGTTTTTATTTTCGACCTACAAGAATATCGAGTTCAAAATATCGGAGGGAAAGAATATCGAAATCAAGAATATCGACAACCAGAGTATCGACCTGAAGGTAAGAAATATCGTTTATGTTAATATCGAAGTTAGTAATATCGATAGTAAAAATATCGATGTTTCTGTTATCGATATTAATTTTAGTGTTATGTATTTTATTATGTATTTTATATGTATGTTTTTATAATTTTTGTTAAATATTGTACTAGTTTTAAAATATTTGTATTACATTTTTAGAAGTTAGTAATAATTTGTTTAAAGTAAATTATGCGTTTCAGTACCGTAGCGGGTTGTGGTTTTATAGGGGATAAGGATGGGAAGTAATTTAATTATAGTAAATGAATTAAATATTTTTTAGGAATTATTAAATATTTTTAAATACATTGTGCATTTTAGATCTGTACCGGGATGTCGGGTTATAGGGTGGAAAGTAATTTAATTGTAATTAAGTAATTATTTATTTTTTATTTTTTGGTATTGATAATTATTTTTATGTGAAATAATTAATAATTAGTAATTACTTTTTATTAATTGGTAATTAATTTTTAATAATTTGTAATTAATTTTTATTAATTGATTAATTGGTAATTATATTAAGTATAGTAATTTATTAATGAAGTGTGTTGTGAGGTCGTAGGGTAATAGGGTGGGAAGTAATTTAATTGTAATTAAGTCATTATTTATTTTAGTGTTGAGTATTGATAATTACATTATTGTTAATTAATTATTAATCGGTAATACATTTTTAATAAATAACATATTTTTTATTAATGTATTGTTGATGAATTATTAATTGGAAATACAATTTGATTATTTCTAATTTTTATTTTTTGGTATTACATTTTTCTTTTTTATTTTATTATTATTTGGTAATAATTTTTTTTTAAATAATATTTAATTCTATTTAATTTAATTGTTCATTAATTATTAATTGGTAATTATTTTAAAATAATTATTCATTGGTATTGTTAATTAATTTGTTGTAATTTAATAATTAAAAGGTTTTTTTACCAAAAAGTATTTTGATTATTAGTAAGTTATTTTGACCCCTACGCTTTCCCTACTGTTCCACCCTCTGCAATTGGCATTCTTATTTTAAACCCTACGCTATCCAACACTTTCCCTACTGTTGCACCCTCTGGAGTTGGAATAGTTATTTTAAACCCTACGCTATCCAACACTTTCCCTACTGTTGCACCCTCTGGAGTTGGAATAGTAATTTTAACCCCTCCGCTATCCAACACTTTCCCTACTGTTGCACCCTCTGGAGTTGGAATAGTAATTTTAACCCCTACGCTATCCAACACTTTCCCTACTGTTGCACCCTCTGGAGTTGAAATAGTAATTTTAACCCCTATGCTATTCAACACTTTCCCTACTGTTGCACTCTTTGGAGTCGGAATAGTAATTTTTACCTCTATGCTATCCAACACTTTCCCTACTGTTGCACTCACTGGAGTGGGAATAGTAATTTTAACTCCTACGCTATCCAACAGTTTCCCTATTGTTGCACCCTCTGGAGTTGGAATAGTAATTTTATCCCCTACGCTATCCAACACTTTCCCTACTGTTGCACCCTCTGGAGTTGGAATAGTAATTTTAATCTCTGCACTATTCAACACTTTCCCTACTGTTGCAGTCTCTGGAGTTGGAATAGTAATTTTTACCCCTATCCAATATTTACTGTTTTAGTTAATGTAGTGTATAATTTATAAAAAATAAAAAAAATGTTATATATATAGTTTGATATTTTTATTTATATTAATGTTGTATGTTTACATATGTATTTATCATTTACAAAATGTTTTTTTATAATTTATAAGTTATTAGAGTAATTAATTGTAAATATTATTAAGTATATATATTATATTTTATATGTATATGTTTAATTGTATTTTACATTGTATGTATTACTTATAATTTTTAACATATTTTTAACTATGTTTATTTTAATTATATGTATTATTTAATAAATGTTATATTGTTGTTAAACATTAAAAAAATTATATTTTTACAACAATATTTTTTACGATATATTTTTTTTCAATATTTTTGTACTTACCTTAATGTAGATAGGACTTCTATTATGTTGATGTCGATATTCCGCCTCCGATATTTTTGACGTCAATATTTTCGATGTCGATATTATATCAGACATTCTTCTTGATGAGGGTGTGGAGAGATACTGTGTCGAACACCGCTGAGAGGTCAAGGAGGATCGAGGCCGCTGTTTCTTCAATGTCCAGAGGGTTCTGATGTTATCGGTGGCAGTGAGCAGAGCGGTTTTGGTTCTGTGGTTGGTGCAGAATCCGGATTAGGAGGAGTGTAGAATATTGTTGTTCTTCAGGTATTCCGTGATTTGGCAGCTGATGGCTTTTTTGATGACTTTGTCGTGGAAGGGGAGAAGAGAGATGGGATGGTAGTTCTTGAGTTTGCTGGGGTCAGCGGAGGGTTTCTTGAGAAGAGGTTTAACTTCTGAGTATTTCCCGTCATCGGGGAAGGTGGCTGAGGAGATGGATGCCTTGAGGACGGAGGTGAACTCCTTGCTAATTATCTTGCTCTTGAGGTTGAAAATGTGGTGAAGCAGGTGTCCATTGAGCTCCAGAGTGGATGGATTTCATGATGGCTGTGGTGTGTTGTGAGCTGGCCCCCTGGTGGTGAACATGTGGTCAGGGTTTGTCTCTGGTGATGAGAGGTGACTGAGGGTGACGGTGGGTTGGGGTTTGAAGTTCTTGTAGATGGTGGAGGTCTTGTCACGGAGGAAGTCTGTCAGGGTGTTGCAGAGCTCCTGGGAAGGGGTGATGATGTTATCTGTGGCTGCAGGTTGGAGAACCTTTGGACAATGTTGCACAGTTCTTTGCTGTGGTTAGCACTTGCGTCGATGTGGTCGGCTATGGTGCTTCTTTTGGTCATTTTCAGAAGCTGGTGGTATCGGCTGAAGGAAGTCTTGTAGGTGGCTTGGTCTGCGGGCTTCTTGCTGGTGCGTCATGTCCTTTCTAGTTGCTTGCAATTTCTTTTTGCGACTCTCATTTCTTTGGAGTAAAAGCTGACCTGCTTAGTCAATCGCTTGGGTCAGGGGGGTTTGACAGCTTGTTCTAGGTTGTTTGCGTTGTCAGGGTGGGATGTGTTGAGGGCATCGGTCCACTGGCTCTCTGTAACCTTGTTCCAGCTGCGAAGTGAGGTGTCACGATGCTTGGCTTGGCGATGGCGTGGTGTGTCCAGGTGAGCTCGGTGACATGGCTGCACTTGACTCTTTCATGGGCCATGAAAATGGGGTCAAGTGTGTGTCCTGCGTGCTGTGTGGGGGTGGTGACTAGTTGGGTAAGGCCAATGTTGTTCATGCTTTCGAGGAGATTGGAGGTGTTTGTGTTTTTGTGGTCTTCTAGCTACAAGTTGAGGTCTCCAAGGAAGATTTAGCATTTGGAGTCAATGGCGAGTGGGGTGATAAATTCGGAAATGGCATCGCAGACACTTGGGTGAGGTCCGGGAGGTCTGCAGGCAAGGGTACCTCTGATGCTGGTTTTACTGTCGCTGCAGAGCTGGAAGTTGAGTTGTTCCATGATCGAGGTAGTGTATTCTGCAGTGGTGGTGCAGTGGATGTTTTCTTTGGGGATGATGGCAATTCCACCTCCATTTTTCCTGATGCGGTCCGGTGTGCTACCTTGTATGCGTCAGGTGTTGCTGAGGCAATGTCTGGTGTGGAAGCAGGGTAAGGCCAGGTCTCAGTGAGGAAGATGACGTCTGGGGTGAGGGAGGTGATGGTGTCCCAGATCTCAGTGCTGTGCATAAAGAGTGATTGGGCGTTGAGCAGGGGGCAGTGGAGTTGGTCTGGCACCATAGTGGATGTTGTGGTGGTTGATGTTTGTGTGCCTCAGTGTTGCAGGAGAAGAGGGAGTGCCGGCAGGAGAACAGACAAATCGTATATTGAGGAGAGGCAGCAGTTGTTGTTGCGGCATTGGAGGTCCAGTTTCAGCGCTCAGTGGCGGTGTATCTTCGGGTAGTAGGAGAGCAAGCGCTCCTGGTGCTGTGCGCAGTCCAGCCAAAGACAGGCGCAGATAGGCTTGCCATAGGTGAGCCATCGGTGCGCTGATTGTGCTCCTGCTGTCAGGGTTATGCTCCGCAGGATCCGGCCGTTGCTCATAGGGGTCCACCTCCAGATGTTACCAACTCCCTGATTGAAATAAGAGGGAGTTCGAACCATCAGGTGAGGGAAGAAAGGGGAAGGAACTGCAGGGAAAAAGGCTCTGAAATGACACAAGCAAAAACAGTTATACACCACTCCTTCTCTGAATGCTACTCTCATATAATCTCACTAAATGGAGCTGTACCTGTAAGGTTTCAAAGGAACTCTTAATCTTCAGAGTAGTCTAAACAGAATACTGTTTTCAGAACCATATCTGCAAACATAGAAAACAAACATTAATTCCACTGTTGCTCATTCATTGAATTTCTGATCAAACTTAGCAACTGTCCCTATCGCCACATACCACATCGGAGAACAGGATAATTCCAATTAGCACCTTAAGTGTTGGTATGCACCTGGAAGAGGGCAGTTCGCTTTCAAAAATAAAAGAAATGAATCATAATGGTTCTTCTTTGATCCTTAATTTTCCCCAACTCTAGGAAGGCTCCAAAGATTATTGAAAGTCATAAGTTCCTCAGAGACACAAAACACAAAGTCTGAATTGTAGTTCTATACCACAATGCACTAGTCCTTTAATAATGAATAAACAGTACACACGGTAGTCCGTAGTTGAATAACTACCGAACGCCGCTGTACAAGAATCCTCGCTAGTAATAAAGAAAATACAGAAAGTTTGTAGAAACACGGCAACGAGTGGCCTCCTGACACACCTCGCTCCGCTAAAACTGCACAGTGGCCTTAGAAGGTAAAACTCAAAACGTTAGCCTGTGGCCTCCTGACACCGCGCTCCGCTGGCAGTTAACAGGCTGAAGATAGATAAGCGATATGGCAGCGTGTGGCAGGCAACCACCACGCTCCGCAGAATACCTGAAATGCTGGACGCCGGTGAACGGTAACGCGTGGTCGGTCGACACACCGCGTTCCGCTCAATCCTTTGATGTAAATGCGCAGCCGCGCAACAAGACACTCACTGCTCTATACCAACGATGCTCAAGAAGGTTTCCACAAAGGCCGCTGCTAAACCGCTGACGAGCGGGGAACAGCGTGACATGGAAACAGGGAAAATCCAGGACGTGAATGAAACAGGAACAGGAAACAGAATTACGTGCATCTGCCGCGCATCTGCCCCATCGCGTCTCTCCATTAAGTACCTCCCTTACTACCGGGAATCATGGGAGTTGTAGTTTTTAATAGCCAGGTAGGTGCTCCGGATCACGAATCCTGACACCTGCTGCAAGGTTGAACTGGGGGCCTCCATTAAGTAAGTTGCGAGAGAAGGAAGGGGCGCTGGGCAGAGGGTGGGGCAGGCAGGAAGCGGGAGGGAAAATGGCAGAGGGAGCTGCGAAGCAGGAAATACGGTGCAGGGAGGGGGAAGCAAAAGCAGAACAACGGCAAACAGTAAACACAGGCCCAAATTAACAAATCAAGCCACAAGAGCAAAAGAAGACAAAAGTAGACAAGCGGCAACAAAGGTAATAAATGAACAAATCAGGCCAACAAGCAGAAGTAGACATGCGGCGAACAAGGCGAAAATAATTAAACAAATCGTGCTAACAAGCAAAGTAGACAGGCCGTAAACAAGGCAAGAATAGGAAGATGAAGTTGACAACAGGCACAACCAGACGCAGACAAGGCAGAGATAGACAGCAGCAGGGGGAGCTGGCATGAGAACCTACTCAATGGGGTCGCACAGCGGCCTCCATTAAGCAGGTCGTGGAAGGAGGGAGGGATGCTGGGCCGAAGGCCAGGCAGGTGGGGGGCGTGAGGAAAAATGGTAGGAAGGAGTTGTAAACCGGAAAAAACGACGCAGGGAGGGGAAAGCAAGAGCAGAGAAACAGCCAAAAAGTAAACACGCAAAAATGAACACATCAAACCACGAGAGCAAAAGAAGACAAAAGTATACAAGGGGCAGCAAGGGTAACAAATGAACAAATCAGGCCAACAAACAGATGTAGACAAGCGGGGAACAAGGGGATAAAATTAAACAAATCAGGCCAACAAGCAAAGTAGACGAGCAGTAAACAAGGCAAGAATAGGTAGATCAAGTTGACAACAGGCACAACCAGCCGCAGACTAGGCAGAGCTAGTCAGCAGCAAGGGGAGCTAGCATGTGGACCAGATGACCAGCCATTGGCTTTCCTGTTATTCAGGAATAAACCATCTGAAAGAAAAGAGGCACTGAGAGTGGCAGGGAAATACAGATGTTGTTGCCACAGGGCAGATGCGTACTGAGTTTCATAACACATAACCTCCATTAACCCAGCATCTCAACCTCACTTTCAAGCATTTTAGTGCTACATTTATGTACTTGTTCTCGATGTAAGTGAATGGCAGTGAGAACATTTGATAGAAATTAAACTTGTAGAAAAGATCTTATGAGCAGATGCCAGGATTTTCTCATGGGAAGAATTTGATAAACCCTTGGCAAACTGATACAACCAACATGAACAAGAGCTGACTTCTAATTTCTAAAATCCTCGCGTTGTTGTGCCAACTTCAGAATGAGGATCCACTTTGGTAGAATAGTTAAACAGAAATGGGCAGTATACAACATGTAATATCAAAATGGGAAAGTCATTTAAAATGTAAAATGTGTAAGTGTGCAATATTACTAAAACTTTTGTGGTCATCCGTCAGGTATTAAAACAAAATCTCAATTGATTAATTAAATATAACAATGCTTATTAAAGCACACAGCAGCATCTGCATTTTCATAATAAGCATGTATTATGATGGCACCTATGAGTGTGAATTCACTTTCTCAGTATGAACTTATGAAACCTCACAAGACCTTTCTTAAAATAATAAAAACCTTTTGTTATGGCATTAATATACCTCTATCGAAGATATGACACCTATTTCGTAAACACATTTTTGTTAAAGAAATGTGCTGTTTGGCTAATCATTTGAAATAATTCAAATCCTTTCGTTAGAAATCTTAAGTCAAAAACCAAACTGTAACAAAAAAGCTTTTTCAATCTTTATTTTTCAAACTTTATTGATCTAAATAAAGGGAAAGTAATAGGAAGCTAACAATATCATACTACATGTTTCTCACTAAATAAAATACTAAAAGGTCATTAATGTTCCTAGTGGAGATCAGGATGAAATTCAAGATACTCTGCAAAATGTTCAAGGTATTTTGGATTAGATGAATGGGCTATCAGCAAATGTTGGTTCAGCACCGAGGGTTGACTAGAAAACCCAAATTGAGCATTTGCATACAATCATGAAACTAAAGTTTATTGGGCTGAAACAATGGGATACAGCCTGATAAATAAAAGGTCCCAAGTTCTGGAACCATCTTATCCCTGCTTTAGGAAAGATGAACTCCCCAGAAAACACCAGAAGCCATGTCTTTTTAAGCAAAATTCTCATAGAAGATAGAAGAGTTGATTAATACCAAAATAGAGTTGTATCCTGTTATCTGACCTAACTCCAACTTGTCTGAGTTACAACTCCTGAGTTGTTTTCATTCACATGTAGTTATCTGTTGCAAAGATGCGTAATTGTGTCTAATTGTATCCTCCAGATCTGCAATTATAAAGTTCCTAATCCTGTATACCACTGCACCCCATAAAGCATAGGTCCTACCCAGCCCCCTTTCAGCTATGATTGAACGCTTCTGACAAATCATCCTGGAGGGTTCCATATAGAAAACACGGTTGGTGGGATCCAATGTTTATAGGAAGGAAAAAACTAGAAGAAACTGAAATTTGGCAGGGGGAAATGTGGTATCAACTGTAAAATCCCACAACAAACCTGTCAAGTCAAATATCTTTATTTCGGTTAAAACAAAAACCATAAAAGATGTTCATAGAATGTAAAAGCAGAAACCAATTTCCGATACCACACCCATTTTTCCCACAATTCATTTATGCTAATTGAATACCAGTCAGAGGCACTTACGATAATAAAACAATAAATACATTGTTTTAATCTAAGAATATAGACCATACATCCAAGATAATACAATGATGGCACTACAATTAATATTTCGTTAAAACATACTTTAGAAGTAGGCAGTACTGACACAAACTCATGGTTCCCCGTCCCACCTTTAGTAATTATAAAAATTTAACTAACGGTCTAATCAAGTGACATTGGAGCTTGAAACCCCTTCTCCTTCATACTATCTCCACAGAAAAGAGATATCTGCTTATACTAAACAACGGATTGGGTTGTTTCAATTCTGAAAATTCTTTCCGCCTCACTAAAGCGTCTAAAACCCAAGAGACGGCAGATAGGTTTTATCCATTTTTTCCTTAGGTGTGTGTAAGCAGAACAGAAGAAGAGTACATGTGCTTCATCCTCTTTAGCGCCAATACTACACAATTCACATCTAACCAGGTCGTCCTTCCCTGCATTACCCTCGTCGCGTACCCATCTAGCAGTGTTTGCTTTAATTTGTAATATTCCATAACGGAACTTTAAATACAGGGATTTTGCTAGGCTTGGTAAGATCTCATCCATAAAGGATTTGAATCTACTTTCTGTCTTCATTCCAAGATACTTAAGAGTTAAAGTCCCCAAGTCCAGGTTATGTAATTTTGAGTTTAGGACAAACACCCAGTATCTTTTTTTTAACAGCTTTTTACAAATCAAAGTAAGAGCCTCAGGGTCAGCCCAGTAGTGACTTAGCCCCAACTTAACAAACCAATCTTCAATATGGTTCAGCCATACCAACTTCATGGTGTTTTTTATTTTCAGAATTTCTTTTAGGGCTCTGCAATCTACTAGTTTGTCTGTTGACCACACGCGGAATTGTTCCTTTTATTGCACCTGATTACAAGAAATGATGCAGTTCATTATTAGTGTTCAGCCCTAAAGCCGTCGTTCTTAATCTTCAAATCCATCCTGCTTCTGCTTTTCTTAAGGACAATTCTCTATTTCCACCCCTCAAGGGAGTCTGTATTTGTTCAAGTGCATGAAACCAGACATCCCTTTCTGTTGGATGGTTTTCCTGTATATGTATAGCCACCGGGTATCTCACATCATTATTTCTTATGGCTCTGATATGTTCTTGTATTCTGATTTTTAAACATCTGATACTACTACCTATATATACTTTGTTACAGGCACAACCCAAAGCGTATACAGTATATGTAGTATTACAGCTGATGAAAGACCGAATGTCATATTCCCTCTTGGTGTTGTATTTGAATTTTGTTTTTTTATTGGGGCCATATTGACAAATGGCACATGAACCACAAACAAAAAAACCGGCTGGTTTATTGGTTAGCCATGTGATTGTTAGGATTAGGTCCCCAGTCCTCTTTTGTTGACCATGTCTAATATCATCACATGACACACCAGTAGCATAAAAAGGAGTCCTACCCTTATGTCTATGCTTGTTATTGCTAACCTGTGGGTTCCTGCATCCTGGCTCCGGAGTTTCCTGTTGTTGGTTGCTGTCTTTTCACGGGCCCGTGGAAAGAAGTAGAGAATTCCCTATTCCCCTTATCTTTTTGCCTTTTTGTCCCGTATCCTGATATATTTCCTTGTCCTGGTGCTTCGTTTTTGGGTTTATACCTTATGTTGTTTACTTCCCCCTTCCCCTTTTGGGTCCCCTGTAGCTAGAAGGTAGTCAGTGTCCTGTTTATAATTTGTCCAGTCCTCGTTATTGACTTATTTTTGAGGAAGCGCATTTGGGATCTGTACCTGCATTCAGGGGCTCCTGTTTGCAGAACGCCGGTGTGCGCCGCTCTCCTGTCACGGAGACGCGGGGACCGAACCAGTGATACTCGCGCCGCAGCGCGATCCCTTGCCGCATATGCGCTACCCGTCCACCTCGTTTTAGGCGGACGTGACGTTTTGGGCCGTTCCGCGAGAAGAACCCGGCTGGTTTTTCTCGTTACTTTTGATATCACAACAACGCGGAAGAGGCTCACGTCCTTGGATTTGTTTTGTTTCTAATTCCCCAAACCACGCTAACAGGGTTTTTTTTGTACATACCAATGCTATCGGTGTGTTTTTTTTGTACCCTGTATTCTTCTTAATCGCCCACGCCAAAACACCCATACAAATCATAGAGTCCCAGCTCCTAACTCACCCAAGAGACATTGTCTTGGGATATAGGTTCCAAATCATTTGACAACTCCTTGAAGCAAAGCCTGCTCACGCTTATGGTAAGTGTGTGTGATGATATTTGTTGGAGATGGATATATGCATTAGAGGTAAGACTGGGGACTGAAACATAACTGTTGGGTGTATTTGTTGTTCCCCTTTTTGCAGGAGCAGAAGAAGGAGGCGGGTGTTCCTTTTGGTGACAAGTTACATGGGTGGAAGGTGTGGTTGCCTTATAATTTTCCACCCCCTTTTCTGAGTCAGCAGCTTTCTCATCTGTGCCTGTCAGAGAGTGGCTGGTGAGTCGGGGAAGTGGATTGGACATATCCTCGTTCCTGCAGTGTGTGGGTTGGGCAGGAGTCCAACAGAATAACAAGCCCACGTTAAACTACACTGCCTGAACTTGGATGGACGAAAGTGGAGGGGCCATGGCTGGGGCGGAAGCCCCCTCCATGATTGATATAATGGGTGCCCTTGCTGCCTTACAGGCCCAAGTACAGGACTTGAGACAGGAGAATGTAGGATTGAGACAAGAGCTGGTTGCAGTAAGAGCGCAGGCACAGACCCAGCCTAGAGCCCAAAATCCTGTGATACATCCGGCTACTTTCCAGTATGGGGGGGCGGGACAGAGCAACCCTGGAGGAAGTACCCCTGTAGCTATTACTGTAAACTCCCCCGTTCCTGTACCCCTGGCTCTGCCTGAAAGGTTTTATGGGGACAGTGGGAAGTATGGGATGTTTATGAACCAGTGTCAGTTACACTTTATGTGTCGACCTGATGCATTTCCTGATGATGCCGCGAAGGTAGCCTTTACTCTTTCATACCTGGCTGGTACGGCTGCCCAGTGGGCTATCCCCTTAGTGGAAGGGAATGATCAGGTACTGAGGGATTACAATGCATTCAAAGAACTGATGAGGGGGTTGTTTGCCAAACACGCTTTCATGCAAGCTAGTGATTCAGAATTACTTAAACTACGACAGGGTCGACAGGATCTTCTGACATATATAGCGTCTTTTAATCGTCTGATTGCAGAGACACATTGGCCGGCCGATAAGAGGACCTCCTTGTTTTACCAGGGTCTTAATGACGAATTGAAGGACGTGGTTTCACAAGTAGTGGACCCCCCAGAGGAGTGTGCCGCTTTTATAGACCTAGTGGTTAAATTGAATCATAGGCTATCAGAGCGCCGCGGGGACCGTGGTCGTTTTCAGGTTTCTCGAGGGAACTATATAAAGACTGAAGTGAAACAGCAACCTGGTGAAGCAAAGCCGGAACCCATGGAAATAGGAGGGGTTAGGGGGCCCCTTACTCCTGAGGAAAGAAAGAGACGGAGGGATCAGAACTTATGTCTCTATTGTGGACAAGGAGGACACTTTGCAAGAGAGTGTCCCGTTAAACCGTCTGGATCCGGTCATGGTAAAAAGTTGGCATATGTACATGTGGAAAGGCTACCCCTAACTGTGCATAGAAGAGAACAGTATGAGGTGTTGGGGGCAGTGGATATGGCGCCCAGACATTTTGTGATTTCGGCACAGCTGCTGTTGGCAGAATATCAAAGGGTGCCTGTTTCTGTGTTGTTGGACTCAGGGGCCACTGGCAATTTCATTGACATCTCCCTAGCAGAGAAACTAGGTGTGCCTTGCCAGTATAAGAAACAGCCAGAGCCGGTACGCGCGATAGACGGGACTGAGTTGTCGTCTGGGTGTATTACTAGACAAACCATGCCGCTGCGGTTGTTATGTGACAATGGTCATTCTGAGTGCGTGGTTTTCGATCTGATAGACGCGCCTTCCTTTGGCTTGGTATTAGGGGTGCCTTGGCTCCAAGAACACAATCCCAGGATTGATTGGGTACAACGGCTTGTCACGCTTGATTCGCATTATTGTTTGAAACATTGCTATAGCGAGGCCAGTGCAAAGGTCCCTCCCTTGTATTGTGCAGCCACAGAGGAGAACGGGGTTCCAAAACAGTATGTGGAATACACCGATGTGTTTGACAAGGTTCGTGCTCAGAGTCTGCCTCCTCATCGGTCTTTTGACTGTAGGATTGATTTAGTGGAGGGGATTCCTTTGCCTTGTAGTAGAGTGTATGCTCTGTCAGAACCAGAGGAAAGACATCTCAAAGAATATCTGGATGAGATGTTGGAGCTAGGTTTTATCCGTCCTTCGTCCTCTCCTGTTTCTTCAGCCATCTTTTTCATCCCAAAGAAGGAAGGCACTCTGAGGGCCTGTGTGGACTACCGGACATTAAATAAGGCCACTATAAAAAACCGGTACCCTCTTCCGCTCATCCCCGTGTTGCTGGATCAGCTCCGCAAGGCCACGGTGTTCACTAAATTGGACTTGCGTGGAGCATATCATCTGATCAGGGTGCGGCCCGGTGATGAGTGGAAGACGGCTTTTAAAACGAAACATGGGTTATTCGAATACTGTGTGATGCCGTTCGGCTTGTGTAACGCGCCGGCGGCGTTCCAGTATTTTATAAACGAGGTCCTGAGCGAACATCTGGATAAGACAGTAATAGTTTACTTGGATGACATCCTTATCTTCTCAGAGACCGGAGCTGACCATCATACTCATGTCAAACAAGTACTGCAGAAACTGCGAGAACATCGGCTTTATGCCAAACTTGAAAAGTGTCAGTTTGATGCTAAGGAGGTGGAGTTTTTGGGTTTATACCTTATGTTGTTTACTTCCCCCTTCCCCTTTTGGGTCCCCTGTAGCTAGAAGGTAGTCAGTGTCCTGTTTATAATTTGTCCAGTCCTCGTTATTGACTTATTTTTGAGGAAGCGCATTTGGGATCTGTACCTGCATTCAGGGGCTCCTGTTTGCAGAACGCCGGTGTGCGCCGCTCTCCTGTCACGGAGACGCGGGGACCGAACCAGTGATACTCGCGCCGCAGCGCGATCCCTTGCCGCATATGCGCTACCCGTCCACCTCGTTTTAGGCGGACGTGACGTTTTGGGCCGTTCCGCGAGAAGAACCCGGCTGGGTTTTCTCGTTACTTTTGATATCACAACAACGCGGAAGAGGCTCACGTCCTTGGATTTGTTTTGTTTCTAATTCCCCAAACCACGCTAACAGGGTTTTTTTTGTACATACCAATGCTATCGGTGTGTTTTTTTTGTACCCTGTATTCTTCTTAATCGCCCACGCCAAAACACCCATACAAATCATAGAGTCCCAGCTCCTAACTCACCCAAGAGACATTGTCTTGGGATATAGGTTCCAAATCATTTGACAACTCCTTGAAGCAAAGCCTGCTCACGCTTATGGTAAGTGTGTGTGATGATATTTGTTGGAGATGGATATATGCATTAGAGGTAAGACTGGGGACTGAAACATAACTGTTGGGTGTATTTGTTGTTCCCCTTTTTGCAGGAGCAGAAGAAGGAGGCGGGTGTTCCTTTTGGTGACAAGTTACATGGGTGGAAGGTGTGGTTGCCTTATAATTTTCCACCCCCTTTTCTGAGTCAGCAGCTTTCTCATCTGTGCCTGTCAGAGAGTGGCTGGTGAGTCGGGGAAGTGGATTGGACATATCCTCGTTCCTGCAGTGTGTGGGTTGGGCAGGAGTCCAACAGAGATCTTATTCATCTCCTTTTCTCCTTTTACATAGCTTGGACATAGTATCTTTTTTAGATTTTCTCCCCTTTTATACACAACCTTAGGTTTTACTGATATTGTGCCCTGGGGCATTTTGCCTGATGCAATTATGTGCCAGTTTTTGCGTAAGATATTGTACACATGATTACTATATACATCATACTTGGTTATAAACATGATTTCATCTTTATTCACCTTTTTTTGCTTATTCCTATTGACACTGCTCTTTAAGGTGGTTTTGCGATCCACCGTTTTGATCCTTGATTCTGCCTTATCTAAGCACTCTTTAGTATAACCTCTTTCTTTAAAGGCATTTTTCATGGATTTGACATGTTTTTGAAAGTTTTTTTCTTGGCTGCAATTACGGCGAGCTCTTGTCATTTCTCCAAAGGGTATAGCATTTATTGTACCCCTAGGATGTGCACTCTCAGCATGTAGAATACTGTTACATGCTGTAGGTTTTTTAAAAATGTCACTTTCGATTTTATTTCCTTTAACATATAATCTAAGGTCCAAAAACTCAATGGATTCTTTAGAGTAGTTCATGGTCAGTTTTACATTGAATCTATTCTTATTTAGATAATTAAAATAAGCCATTAATTCCGTTAGTCCACCATTCCACAGCATCATGATGTCATCAATGTATCTACCATAGAAAATTATATTATCATTCCATGGTTGTGACCCAGTTCCCCAGGCATGCTCCGTCTTATACAGGCCCATAAACAGGCCTGCGTAGGACGGAGCAAACCTGGATCCCATTGCCGTACTCTGTTTTTGTAGGAACCAATCTCCGTTGTGCAGGAAAGCATTCATATCTAGAATCATACGTGTCATCTCAAGTAGCATGAGAGTATGCTCCAAATTGCTCGCACTGCGTTTGTATAGAAAATGTTTTACTGCTTCTACACCACAGTCACTTTTTATACACGTATATAAACTTTCTACATCTAGTGTAACAAAGAGTAGATCTGGACTGTCCCAAACAAAATCCTCCAGTTTGCATAAAACGTCCCCACTATCTTTAAGGTAGGAGGGCAAGTTCCTAACAAAAGGCTGGAGATATTCATCCACAAACTGTGAGAGACGTTCAGTGGCTCCACCATTCCCTGATATTATAGGTCTTCCTGGTGGGAACCCCCCCCCCCTTATGGATCTTTGGGAGGATATATATATACGTGGGTGACGGGAGTCATGTGCCTGTAAGTACTTGTACTCGGTGTCTGATAAAAGACACGATTCATGCCAATCCCTTAGAGAAGCGTTAATGTTTTGTTCAATTTTTGGGGTAGGATTGTCTTTTAATCTAATGTAACAATCGGTTTGTGCTAATTGTCTATCTATTTCATTCAGATAGTCAACTCGATTCATCACTACAATATTTCCTCCCTTATCTGCTTCTCGTATGACTATTTTAGGATCTTCACGCAGTGTATTCAATATGTCCCTGTCCTTTTTCGTCACATTGTGATCATGTTTACAATGTGAATGAAACATATGTTTATCCTCTAATTGATATAGATCATGAGTTACTTTATTGTAAAACTCATCAATAAAGGCATCCTGTGATCTTAATGGCAGAAACTTAGACTGTATCCTTAAACCACTGTCCCCTGAAACATCCTGAACAATCTCCAAAGATCTAGCAGTCTCTGTAATATCCACATTATCATCTTCTTCATTCAATGTGGAAAGCAAATGAGTAACTAAGTCACTTTTTAATCTGCACACGAGTTAGTAGAGTAGCTATACTCGCCCGATTATTTCTATAAGTAAATGTAAATGTAAATGTACAGGAATTTATATAGCGCAAATCACCAAGCGGTTTCTATGCGCTTGCTTAGGGAACCCGTCCTGGTATTCCCCTGTGAGATAACCCCGGCAGGGTATCCGCAAGGTGAAAGCCAGGCATCCTGCCGCGAGGGGCCATTGTGGAGATTAAGCAAGCTATTGCCCAGAGTCGCAGAGTGTGAACCCGTGAATCGAGTAGGCACCGGAGCGAGAATTGTCGAGTCCATGGACATTTTAGGACTCAAGACCCCGCCGAGCCGGGAATTGAACCCTGATCCCGGGCTGACCTCTGCTTCCAGGTCTGCCTCCTCTAACCAGTGAGCCACACTTCTCCACAAGTAAGCGATCATAGTGAAGGTCCAGTGGCGCCATTTTAGATAGGCCTGCGTAGGACGGAGCAAACCTGTGAATAAGGGGTTTGTCTGTCCTTTGGTCTTTAAATAATTTTCCCTTTAGACCCTCCACCAACCTTGTTTTTGACGATGATGATGACCGTTTTCAGCAGGCCATGGCTAGTCCCTGTAACTGACTTGTGGACCATTGCAGGTGGCGTGAACTTTTGAATTTGTCCTGGTCAAGCACGACCAGATAGCCCTGTTTTATTCTTTTAAGCACTATCTTTCAATATACTCTTTAACAATTCATAACTCTAGTTCTGCTTATTGGAATTTTGTCATTTATGTCTTGTTTTGTTCAATAATTTAGGCTCTATATTTCTACCAAGGTGTGGCATATTTTTTGTGTGGTGTGTTTACTGTTTTAAGTGTTGCACAAATACTTTACACATTGCTTTTTAAGTTAAGCCTGACTGCTCTGTGGCAAACTACAAGAGGGTGAGCACAGGTTAATTTAGTGTGTGTATCTGACTTACCCTGACTAGGATTGTGGTTCCTGCTTGGACAGGGTGAATACCTCTGGCAACCAGAAATCCAATTTTTTACATATGGGTTATCCAAAACCCAGGTGATATCAATAATAAATATTTCACAAACACCAGGGAAGTCTACTCTCCCCATTAAGGGAAAAATTAGCAATTACAATTAACTTAATTGTGCGTCACAGCTGAGTCACTGGACCAGATCCAGCACTCAAGTGATAAATGTCTCAGAGTGGCTACATTATATGTTCCTCTTATGCTCAACACCTTTCTGAAAGGTTGGGTGGTCACATCACCATGGTTGTCCCCCTCTCACTCGACCCTCCTTTTATTAAATGTGAAAATTATCCCAGATAGTCAAACAATTTAACTATCTCAATTTCAGCTTTTTTAGCCCGTAGGTTTATTGATATCATTGTCTTTATTGTATGTACAATAAGATATTGGCAAAACAATATTAAAAAAAAGTTTTTAAAAAGCAGAAAAGCTATAGCGGTAGGTGACATGAACAATGCATTTTCCGTAACAAAATAGGAATAGTTACCTGATTGGTATGAGGAACATTTAACCAGAGCTTAGAAAAAACAATCAGAATATCATTTATGAAAATTAATGCAGTCCTGAAATACCCAATGGTGACAGGAAAATTTTTTTATGCACACATCTAGCTAAAAATGTTATGCTACAAAAATGTAAGTAATTATTTCTTGCTACGAGTCAGAGCGTGGTCTGTGCCTGTCTGGGAAAGGATGTTTCGTAGTTTAGTGCAATTCATATGCTTTTTGTAGACTGAAAAGGGCTAGGTACAAGATCTCTTTCACAGTGGCAGCCGATGCATATAAACAGTTGTGGGGCAGGGGGAGTGTGGAGGGAGCGCGGGGGTGCTGGAATCGGAGCGCGGGGGTGTTGGAATAAAAAAAAAGAAGAAAAAAAACGTTCATCATGCTGCTTCTGCTGCCTCGCGCCTTAGACCTCCTCTGCTTCCTGGTCCCAGCAGCCCCATGGACAACATCAGAGACTCCCTGTGCAATCCCCGCACTGCTGTCATGCTGCATGAGAGCAGCGCGGGGATTGGCCTAAGTGGGCTTGGTTAACGCTTGCTTAGGCACAGGGAGTCTGTACTGTTTCTCCAACCCGGCTGTGCAATACAACTGGTTGGGAGACACCTAACTGTGCATGTCTGTTGGGCTGGCCTAAGACAGCCGGGCAAACAGACATGCACAGTTAGCAGTGCGGATCACTCTGCCTTCCTCCCATGGCCCAGCCCCACCCACTCCCAGACACTCTGGCTCAGCCAGCAGCTGAAAAATAAAATAATCTTTTTTTATTTTTCAGCTGCTGGCTGAGTCAGTGAGGCAACGCTCCTCCTTGTCGAGACGCTGCTGTTGCTCTTTCAATAGAACATAATTTAGAATCACTGTGCACAGTCTCAGGTCTTTAGGTAGGGGTCCTGAGGTCTTTTTGGACATGGACAGATCTGTTAATTCTAGCTAATTATGTATACAACTTTAGAAATGTTTTCCAAATCTATTTCCATTGAGTGATTATTAGAAGTGGTTTTTGTATCAATCCTTTCACAATATTGTGTATATGCCTTTCTCCAGTATAACCACAAGTATGTAAATGTTCTTCATGTAGAATTGTTTAATATGTATAGTAGCCGTCTCCTGACTTCCCTGCATTGTATATTATGGGCAGTCTTTGGTCGTTTGCATTTTTCAAATGAGGAATTGTGTTACCCACTGTTTAACCATAGACATTTAGCAGACACTAATGAGCTGTACTTTGGCCAACTAACACTGGTCACAAGGGGATCATTATTACAGATAGGAGATTGATATCCATCAGAAAACGTTTAACATGCCAGTGTTTGCATGAATTTGAATTATTTCTAACAAATGCAGTTTAAAAGTGAGATTGCCCTGATGGTGCTTTTACGAAGCACGTGTTGACATCTCCATAGATAGCTGGATATGAAGTCACAAGCAAAGATGGAATAATTTGTCACTAACAAACAATTTGAGAAGTGATTTTTACTGTATATAATTGAACTTAGAAACGTATGAACATAAGTATTTAGCTGGTGCACTAATGGTTAGTCAAAGATAATAAAGCAACCATTCCTGGGCAAAGGACCACATGTTTTGATGACACCACAATGGGCAGGTCAGCAACCTTGACTGGCCCACAGAACATATTTAGTTCTCATTATTATTCACAAAGGATTACAACTAAGTCAAATGAATCACTTAATTGCAGATCAGAATCCCCTGGCTGAAGTAACAAACAATACCCATAACCCGGGACCACCAGTGAGTGTTCTGATAGACTGTAAATTGTGTTCCAGTTTCATTAGGATACTTTTGGGCTGTTGATTTTTGTCATTGGAACTGAATTCCTGGAGCCACCACAAATAGGCAAAAAGTCAGACTAATGGAGTAAATCTCAGTTTGAGCACATTTTGTCTGTAAATTCTAGATCCTGTTGACATTTCATGAGCTTAAAGGATTTCTCTTACTTAACCTCTTCCATGCTCACGGCGGCTCCCGGCCGTCATGAGTCACGGTGGGCGGTTGCTGATGACGGGCGGGAGCCGTCATGACCACACCCGCGATTGGAATGTCAGCACTGCGGTGGAATTTGCGCCGCAGTGATGAGGTTTAGCTGGGTTTTTGAAAACCAGGGAAGGAGCCACCTCATGTTCATGCAGAATGGACATGGCCACCAATGAGGCAATACTTGACGTGATGGACATGCTATTGCAAGCCAACTCTGGGCTGATCATTGTTTCTACAATGAGCAAGTATTCTACGTTGACAAAATAACAGCATCCAACCTTCCAAATCCAATACATTGTTTATCTCGTTAGTACTGTTTGACTTTAAAAATCACCCCTGAGGGTAAGATACCAATCAAATAACTCGGATATTATGGAGGGCCCTTGATCGACAACAAATTTCCCTCAAATTATGATTTTAATAAATATATATAACCTTGGGAAGAGTGCTGACCCCAGCAGGGCTTTGTATCAGCTTAGTCTTGCTGGTTGCCATTTATAGGGTTATAGACATAACAGAAGGGCAGTGCTAGGAAGAGTGCATCCATTATGTCCATAGCATCGTCAGCATAATAGAAAGGCTACTGCAATGCAAAATATATTCTTATGATATGTCTGGTGGTGAGGGCTATGGTGGGTGACTGGGCTACGCTCCAACAGCAGCCACCAGGGACCAACTGGGATAGATAATACTTAACTTGGAAGGAGGCTACAGTCCTGAGCGGGCATAGTATATCTCTTGCACCACCCTATGAGGATCTGGCATTATCTACAGCACATTTTAAAAAAGAAATCATGTATAGTGTTTTGGTAAAAAAAACAAGTCCTGGCTAACTTGCCATGCAGAAGTCCAAAGGGTGTAAACATCCCTAAAACAGCAGCAGAGTCAAGTAGCTAATGACTGCAGACATACAAGTTTGTTAATGCCAGCTAGGCACATAGATAGATAAATGGACGGACAAACTGATCCATGGATAAAAAAATCGACAGACCAGTTTTCTGGAATACAAATCAGCCTACAGACAGAATGACTGACAGATCAATTCACTGATAGTTTAATTAATTGATCAACAATTGACTTACAGACACCTGACCATAAATGGACAGACAAAAAGATAGATAGATATTCCTTATTTTGTGTTCATTTATCAAGGAACTTTACTATCAAGTATATTATACTGATTTTTATGTTGTCATCCTTCTTTCCACAGTACACGATCACACAGCCAAATCTAGCCACATTCAGCATAACTAACCTTGGGCAAGTCATGCCACCATCAACAGGCTTCAACTACAACACTAGAAACGTGAGTGTTTCTGTTTTCCTTCCAAAATGTGAAAAATTAATATGAGTTGATCTTTTAACGGCAACTGGACCTCGTTGTTGAATGTTTGGTTATTTATAAAACTGTACGTCTTTGCAATAGATTATTAAATAATTGTACTTGGTCTTTTTCAAGCCACAGACTATTATTTTACACAGCAAGGATTTCAAATAGTGATAGCCAGGGGTAGACTTTCCTACCCCTGACTGGTCACTTGGTACCATTGGCATTCCCTTGTTACAACTTAACACAGACAACACACAGATCAGGTGAAACAAAGTAAGCTGAGCTCCTAGAGTCATGTTTACTTTCTGTAGTTTCCACTCTTTGCCCTTGTCGCATTCCCTTAGAACCAAATAGTAGGCTGTTGAGAATCAAAGAGTGGGACAGTAAGTGAACTCACGCCATTGGGGTTAATGCATGCTTGAAATCACTCCCCTACCATGGAAGTTTGATGAATGGCTGCCCATTCCTAGAGGCAGGTGCTTCCGGGAGCTAATAAGTATAATTAATATACATTGCACCTGCAACCTCCCACAATTTTCACAATTGCACCACGAGATAAAATGAATCCTACATGTGTTAATGCATTTGGAAGGTTGAGAAGGAACTATAGTGTGCCTACCGGGTGCGAGTCGCCCTCCCATAAAAGACATGAAGCAGGTTGTTGTTGTTCACCGCGTAGTCTTTTATTGAAACTTCAAGCAGTGTCATTAATCCTTTATTCATCTTGGATTATTAATCCTTTATTCATCTTGATTAAGGTAAATCTTTCAAATACTTTGCTTATCAATGCCACAGCATACGAATAAATCTCAAAGTTGTACATTGTCATTATATTTACAACCCACTCTCCAAGGGGCCTTTTGTTTAACCTTCGGGCTGTGCCAGCAGGCCACAACCAAGATAGCCTGCTCTCCTTAAGTTGACCGCCCTCCGGTCAACGGAGCCGCAGGTAAATAATGTTCCTCCACTTGAGACAACCATACCGGGGTATACCTCCTTCAATGTTATAAACATACACCAAGGCATCTTGGGTAGGGGAGGAGAGGTCAAGGACCACCAGCAGGTCAGTCCCCCCTCTCCCGCCAGCCCAGAGCCCCACAATGACTGCTTGGCCTTTCCAAGGGGCAGCCAGTCCATACCAAAAAGGAAGTCCACACCCTTTTCTTGCCTGGGACCCCGCCATTCTCTTCCTTGTTGCAGGGATGGGTGGGTGGGTAATTCTTTTGCTGGTCTGCTGCCGCCGGAGCTGTTGAGAGAGGATAAAGAGGGTTAGTTCGGCCTCCCCCGAGGTTTTATACCCTCGGGGGAGGGAAGGTCGACCCTGCCTTCCTGACGACGCTGAGCTCCCGTGATAGGCTCACTTGGACATGCCTTACTGGCTCTTCCCTGTCCTGTTGCTGCCTCGAGGGCGTCTCTGCTGGCTCCCGCCCCTGATGCCACTAAGGGCGCCACGCCCCTAGGAGCGGGTGGCGCTGTCATAGTGTGCCTACCGGGTGCGAGTCGCCCTCCCATAAAAGACATGAAGCAGGTTGTTGTTGTTCACCGCGTAGTCTTTTATTGAAACTTCAAGCAGTGTCATTAATCCTTTATTCATCTTGGATTATTAATCCTTTATTCATCTTGATTAAGGTAAATCTTCAAAATACTTTGCTTATCAATGCCACAGCATACGAATAAATCTCAAAGTTGTACATTGCCATTATATTTACAACCCACTCTCCAAGGGGCCTTTTGCTTAACCTTCGGGCTGTGCCAGCAGGCCACAACCAAGATAGCCTGCTCTCCTTAAGTTGACCGCCCTCCGGTCAACGGAGCCGCAGGTAAATAATGTGCCTCCACTTGAGACAACCATACCGGGGTATACCCCCTTCAATGTTATAAACATACACCAAGGCATCTTGGGTAGGGAAGGAAAGGTCAAGGACCACCAGCAGGTCAGTCCCCCCTCTCCCACCAGCCCAGAGCCCCACAATGACTGCTTGGCCTTTCCAAGGGGCAGCCAGTCCATACCAAAAAGGAAGTCCACACCCTTTTCTTGCCTGGGACCCCGCCACAGGGCGAGTAGCTTACTGGCGCGCTCGACCCCCCCCCCCCCCCCGACCGAACAGACTTCATTGCTGGGTTCCACCTCTGCACCAAACCCCTGTTCATGTATGACCGGGAATCAGCCACCGCTCTTACCACTGCCCGTTAATTCACAGCTGATGGCACGCTGGGCCCCCCATCGGCAACCCACCATCTATCATCATGCTTATGTTTGGGCCTGATCAAACAACTGCACTGTAGCGAGCTGACTGGCACTAACCCAAGAAGCCCCATATCTGGCACCTTAGTGGCTTTCCTCACTTGCTGCTTTTCACCCTTTTTATCCAGCAGACCTGTGGCTGCCAATCCTACTGTAGGAGGTAGACAGTTAATAAATGAACGTCCGGGCTGACTGCAATTACCTGAAGTGACATGCATTCCTTGTCAAACTACCTGGCATGTATTATCTCTGAATAATTATACATTCAAGATTGCAGGCCTGTGAAGCAGCTCGAGATTCTATATTCTTGGAGGCTACTTCACCCATTGTCAAATATAATGCCTGACCAAGCCAAGCCTGAGGAAAAATTATGAAGGGAATAAATAATGCGAAGAATTCACCGCTGCTGATGGAGCCTGATCTTAGCTAATGAAGTATTGCAGTAATATGTAAACTTTACCCTTAAAGTAACTGCAGGCGGTCACGTTAAAGACGTCTTCATATATAAAATGAATTCAAACTTCAGAACCCCACAATGGCAAATGTGAACGCCTTAAACATGAATCTTTAAACTGGAACATGGATTTACAGGCAAAATCTGCACACATTCACTGACTGCTCTGATGAAATGGCAAATTAACACCCAATATTCACGGTAATGACATAGCTATGCAAGGTTCCAACATATTATGCCTTTTGTGCCAAATTCCACGGTTATGAGACAGATTTAGAATGAACATTTACACGTCCAGAGTATATACTAGGAGCAAACAAATATTGTCTGGCAATGTTGATCTTCCTAGTGTAGGGATTGCATTAAAGAGGGGACAGCCCTGACATACCAAATACATCTGCATTTTAATTAAATGTAATTGGTTCTATATTGATTGTCAAATTTCATTTGTTTGGTTTTTGAATAAGTGAGCAAGTGAGTGTGAAAGGGAGTCAACGAGAAAAACCATTCACAGTCATGTGACATGGACACTTTTAGAAAGGCCCATTTGATAGGCAGAAAAAAGCCCACTTTCTAAATGTTACGCTTTCAGAATTGTAAATTAAATTTTCACTTTACTATTAAAGGGCAGTTTACAATACAATTCAATAGAATTAGCAGTTATTAAGTAGGATAAGGTAACCTAGAGCTACTATTGGAAACGAGCCATGAAACAGTGATAAAACGACTTTGAGCTTTTCACTGTCAGGACATATAAACATAATCACATATGTCCTACGTTTGAAATACCAAGCCCCTTGCCCTATCAGTGGTTAGGGCCTGCCTTATGGGTGACTTAAAAGGCGTTAAAGGAATATGTCTGCTGACAAAAGGTTTATTTTGCTGGGGATAAATAGCATGTTAAGACTGCACAACAGGTTGCAGTGCAGGCTTGATGTATGTTTTACTATGCTACTTCAGGGAGTGGCACAATGAGTGCTGCAGCCCACTTGCAGCATTTAATTAACGGGCCCTGGGTTCGAGTTGGACCACCCATGCACCCAGGATCTAGAACACTATCCCTGTATTTATTTATTTATTTACACACTTGTACCGCGCTGGGAATCGACTCCCTGAGGAGTATCTCCGCGCCTTTGGCAGCATCTGAGAGCAAAAAGGCCCTATCTAATATTTTTTATTGTCCAACCAGAGCTAGTAATTAAACAGGAAAGTTTTTAATTTTTTCCTAAAGGAAAAAAGTTCCTTACATGATCTAATTTCGTAAGGAAGTTCATTCCAAAACTTCGGGCCTGCTACTGATAAAGCCCTTCCCCCTTGTCTTGTTTTCCAGAACCTGGGGACAACTAACAATTCACGATCACCAGATCTCAGAGATCTTAAGGGGGTGTATGGAGTAAATGTTTTTGTTAGGTAATGAGGGCCATTCCCAGTGAGGCACTTGTGGATGATGCAGCAAGTTTTAAACAACACCCTCTGTTTCACTGTAAGCCAGCGAAGTTTGTTCAGTAGTGGTTTTGAGGGAGTGTGGGCCGGGGCATTAAGAACAAGGCGAGCAGCCGTGTTCTGCACCACTTGTAATCTGGCAGTGATCCCCTCATTTGCGGCTAGCAGCAAACCATTACAATAATCCAGTCTACTCAACACGAGCGACTGAACTAGTGTTTTCCTGGTGGTATCAGGTAGCAGAGGGAATACCCGTCGGAGAAGCCCAATAACATGGAAACAGGAGCTCACCACTTGATTAGCATGATGTTTAAGGGTGAGCTCCTGATCCAATTTAAGTCCTAGATCTTTCACAACCACTTTGGGCTCGGCGACTGGGCCTAGGTCTTGAGGCCACCAGTCAGGAGTCCACAGGCGTTTGGCTTCTCCAAAGAGCATCACCTCAGTCTTAGAGACGTTGCACTGAAGGAAGTTTGCTGCCATCCAGTGTGCCACTTCTTTCATCCCTTGGGCAAAGGAGATACGAACTTCAGGAGTCATGATTTTAAACGGAAAAAGGAGTTGGGTATCGTCTGCATACGATACGGGAATGAACCCGTGGGATCTCATGATGTTAGCTAGGGGTGCCATGTAGATGTTAAATAACGTTGGGCTCAAGCAGGAGCCCTGTGGCACCCCCTTTGAGATCTCCACCTCCTCTGACTGGTAGGGACCCAGTATGACTCTTTGAGTACGTGTGGTGAAAAAACTCCTTAACCAGGCCAGCGCCTTGCCTCCCAGACCGATGTCAACTAGTCTGGAGGTCATGATCTCATGTGACACAGTGTCAAACGCTGCTGACAGATCTAAAAGCACCAGGATAACGGAATAACCCTTATCCTGTAGCATATGAAGATCGTCAGCGACGGACAGCAAGGCGGTCTCAGTGCTGTGTCTTGGCCTAAACCCCGATTGGGAGGGATCTAGTCCCCCCGTACTTTCAATATATTTGGATAGGTGCTGATTTACAAACTTCTCAGTAAGCTTCCCTAAGAAAGGGAGGAGAGAAATGGGTCTCAAGTTTGTCAGGTCAGTCCACGGAATGGAGTTGTTCTTCCGTAGAGGCCTCACCAGAGCACGCTTCCAGTCAAGGGGAACTTCCCCTGTACTAAAGGATAGATTAACAACCTTCTGAATTCCAACACCCAGATCGTCACTCAGAAGTGACATGATCCGTGCCGGAATAATATCTGAAGGGCACCCACTCTTTATTTGAGTGATTAGAATAGTTATCTCCTTCAAAGATATTGGCGGGAATTCTACAAGTTTGTTAGCCTTGTTTTCTGCTGTGCTAAGATGTGGATAAACCATACTGTCAACAGTTCCCATGTTGTTAGGGATGGTTTTTGAGGTCAAGATCTTAGTGTAAATGCCTTCAATTTTTCTGACAAAAAACTGTGAGATGTTATTACAGAGTTCCTGGGACTCAATCCCCTCTGTTTCACAGGCTATGGGCTTAGTGAAAGTTTGTAAAATTTGATAGAGGACTTTAGCATTTTTACCAGCTGATGACAATTGGGCTGCTATATGATGTTTTCGAGCAGTCCGAATAGCTTTATGGTAGCTTTTTAGAGAAGTCCTGTAATTATCTCTATCCTCTACCTTGCGTGTGACTCTCCATCGTTTTTCCAACTTCCTCGCAGTTAGCTTTAGTTGTCTGAGATCGTCAGTGAACCAAACTTCTTGTTTAGGGGCAGGCCGTGGTTTATATGTCCTAAGAGGAACAACATGATTTATAGTTGTGATTACAGCTTCATTAAAACTGGCTAATGCCGTGGTGACATTGTCCCCACATTCATCCCAATTGGGTTCTGTATATTTCCCCCTAAAACTCTCTGGTGTAAGTTTGTTCCAGGGTCTTCTGACATCAGCCATAGTCCTCTGAATGCCCTTTACCCTCTGATTAGAGCGAGTATAAAACTCAATGATGGAGTGGGCAGTCCAGTCCACTTGAATGGGAGGCAAACATTTTATCGCTGTAGAATTATATAACACAAGATCCAATGTATGGCCCGCTAAGTGTGTGGGTCCCTGATTTATTTGGTTAAAGCCAAGTGTGGCCAGATCCGCCAGTAATGTCTGTGCCTCCACACATGTATCTATTTCGCTGTGGACATTAAAATCCCCTACCAAAATAAAATCTGAATTCACCTGCAAGTGGGGAGCTAGAGCTTCAACAAGATGAATGGAGAAAATCCCAGGGGGACCTGGGGGTCGATAGACTAATGCTCCCTTCCTGGTTTCGCTGGAACTAGGGTTAATAGTAAAAATTAGGAGCTCCATTTGTGGATTACACACCGTCTCTGTAACCACCACCTCCATTTCCTGTCTGAAAACGATGGCTAGCCCACCTCCCGTTTTAATAGGGCGGTCCATCCTTACCATTTTATATCCTGACGGCACCCCCAATGTTATGGCCGGGACAGTGTGGGGCTTAAGCCAAGTCTCAGTTAAAAAACAAAGATGTGGGTTTTCTGATGTTAGGAGATCCCAAACCTGAGTTGAATGAGTGACCAAGCAGCGAACATTGCACAGAAGGCTCTTACAATTTAAAAGTGGGTCGTTAGGAGGGCTGCCAATCAACTTTATAGGGTCTTTAGCAGGAACAAATAAGGTAGAACTTAGCTGACACAGAGTGATAACAGCGCTGATGGTAAATTGTGTTAAACATTCCCTGCAGGTAAACGGTCCCTCCAGGCTACTCCCTACCCTATGGGAGCACAATGTTGTGACATACCTGCCCATGTCCTTTAGGGTCTGGCTGGAATACGAGGGAGCGAGGCTCCGGACTGACTCCGAGCACCGGGTAGTACCCGCCATAGCCCCCTGCCCCTGGCCCCGTCCTGTCGCGGACGGGCGCAGACGGGCAGGTCTTTGGCTCGTCTTAGGCGCAGGAGTAGGCGCCACACTGCGCGTCAACACTGCGCGTTGAGCCGACGAGTTCCTTTATAGCCCTCGAGTATGGGAGAGCTAGAGCGCTAACCGCTCGCCTCCCTGGATGTTCCTGGCTCTGCCCTGCCTTCCGCACCCGTGATTGGCTGGAGGGTCGGACTGGGTGTGCAGGCACAGGTCGAACTACAACAGGAGCTGGTCCCTCAGAGCGTGTGGGTAAGCGAAATTGTTTTAGCAGTGTGAAACTAGTAATCAGTTTTGAACACAGACAACAATTTTTCCCCTTTTAAAACACTACACGTGAATAGCAGAGTAAAAATGATCACAAGCTCACGGAGCTGGTTTTCAGAATTAAAACAATGACGAGCAACAATGCTCTAAGAATGGCGCCAAGCGGAGTCAGGGAAAGCTGCCACCGTCCCCCTTACCGGTGTATCCATACGGATCACCCTAACTCTGCTCCAATTTAGGTAAGGGTTGAAGATGCTCTTCTTTAACCCCTTCGCTGCTCATGACAAGCTCAGCTCGCCACGCAGCACCCTGGTCGTGTGCCCATGACGAGCTGAGCTCGTCACGAACAAAGGGCACCAAGGATTTCCAGCACAGAGGGGGAATTGCCTTAGCATTCAAGGTGTCAAAGAACATCACATCACGTTGCCTTAACATTACACTTTGCTTACAGGACCAGATACCTCTCTAAACTCTAGTTTACTATATCCTTGCTGTTCGCACTCTACCGTGTGCCTGCCTTTAGGATAGGTTTGTGCTCTGAAAATAACATATACATACATACATGGAGGGCCGTTTAGTGTTGTTGGCACCCGGTGCAGCAATTGTTTTTGGCGCCCCCATACCCCATGTCCGCCTTCTCGGATTCTCTCATTACCACCGGGCAAAAGTGCCCCTCATCACTCCAATCCTAAGTTATTACTAAACACAGAGCCATCCCTTAGATCAGTGGCCTCCTCCACAGGTCAGCGCCCAGTGCGGCTGCACCGGTCGCACTGCCCTGAAGCCGGCCCTGCATACATGCTTACATACATTCGACATCTGCGCATTTGGTGCATTCATTGTAACACTGGCCTTAAGTCTTTAATCAAAATATATATTAACCAATTTCTGGGACGACCTTTCTGCTGAAGGGAGGGACTGATGTCATCTTAAAAGCTATCAGTACAAGATGAATTAACCTAATGAAAGGCATTTGTGCTTCGAGAATGCTTTATTTATTGATGTACCTTTAAAATGCTATAGTTATTGTGATGTGAGCTATGTGATAAGTGACAACCTTCGTCATAGTAACGCATACATCGTTACGAGAACACCGTTCGTAAGATCCACCAGATCACACATAATTGTTTGAGAAGCAGGATATAGGGCAGATAAACAGTTCATCGATTGTGTAGGCAACACATCAGTATCTCGACCTTCCTCTACCGAGGAACATTTACAAAAGGTTAATGGCAAGTGCCATCAGGCCCCTTACCTTATCCATCACCCTCACCATCAATCAAGGGTATACATTTATTAATAACTTCCAGGGCACCGCAGCGCGGTCCATCCCTGTCAGTCAAGATCTATTGTAATGTTTTATAAACTTAATGTGGGTATTAGATATATTGTAGCTAATAAAAATACCACATCTAGGTCATGCTTAGTTACCTTAATTTTTATGATTAATAATGTATTTACACAAAATAAATGTGTACAACTATCACCGAGATGTTTTGTATGAATTTCACCAATATTTCAAGTGGGCATGTTGTTTTTTGAACAGGTTCGATGCAGCTATTACTATGCAGTCGTATACTGCTAACGCCTCGTCATGGGGCAGTGAGCGTGATATAAATGCAATGTAAGTGGCATGTTCCCATGGCAATTAATGCACTTCCTAAAATGTTACTTCAGCATGTAGCGTAAACAGAAAACAAGGATGAAAAATCTATTACCACAGTGACCACAATAGCTAATTTGTCAAACCAGATTAGCAGACAATTCATCCGTTTAGGATAAAGTCTTCTTTCTACTGGGCGCGTTCAGCTTCCTTTATCATCACATTTCATTCATCAGCACGCGAAGGTGCTGTTTATATTAGTTGCGAGACTCTTCATTTGCTAAATAGGGAAAACAAAATGTAGTGTTACAGTTTACGGACATTTTTACACTTTTTATTTTATTTGTTATAGTGTTCTATTCTCAGAAGTCCTCACGTCGCTAAGAAAATAAATAATCCAGAGTTATGGAAGAGCCGTGTCTTTAAGGGGTATTTAAAATAAGTTTACCGACGGCAAGGGGGTTGCTCCAAAAGAGGCCCACCAAAATTCGAAACTGTCTTCCACACAAAGAAGTTTTCCTAACGGAAATATTGCCAAAAGATGGACAAGACCAGTGACGGCTGGTGCCGTTTGAAAGTGACGTGGAGTAAATGTTCTGGATGAGTGATGTGAAACAAGCGGCCTGATCGTCCTTAGAAGGGCTGAGGGGGTTCTTTCCCCCCTCTCCCCCCGAGACATTTTTTGAAAATATAGTGGGCAAATTGTAAATTTTCAAGTAAATCTGACAATATTCAAAACGTAAATAAGGCAATGGTGAAAGTATAGTTATGACATCAATAAAGAGATTTCATATTATAAAGATGTAGGTAGCTGCCAATAAAGCTCAGCAGGTTTGGCCTTCAGAAATTAATTAGGGGAAAATTACTGCGCTGTGTTGTTATTTGTGCGCTACCCAAGGCGCGGGAGGAAGCCTGTTCTTCATCAACCCCAGTTTTTCAATTCTAGCCGTCCCCTTTGTTTCTCATGTCAGATGCAGCCCCGATATTACCTCGCTCAACAGTCGCGCTTGGGGATACCTCGCACCGACATCGAGCACACGCTAGTTATGCCCTGGATAGATTGTGATAATGAAGAACCTCAAACTACTCTTAAAAAACAAGGAGGGAGGAGGAGCTTGGCGGGCATCCGAGATGGCCGCGTGAGCACAGCGCTCCCCGGACCCCCGCCGCTCCCGGCATAATATCCTGCATGAATCCTGATTTTTCGCGAGGATTTGTATAGAGGACGATGGGCTGATCTACCTGGACCTTTCAGAAATTTATTTTGACCCCGGGTGCCTGAGTAATGGCGAATTGAACTTTTGGGCTCCGCCTTTGAGGTGCGCCCGGGACTGGGTGAGGTTCGGTGGCCGTCTTGGAGTTGAACAACAACGGCAGGGGGATTGGACTTGTGGGTCCCCTTCTTAAGTTTCGGTTTCGATTCTGCCTCTTACTGGGACATCGGCGAGAGGGTCGGGCCAGAGCTGGTTCCAGGACACGAGTCGGCTGTCGGGCCTTTGGCTGGACTGTTCTCCTATTTGGCTGTCCCTATTCTGGTGATACTCTTGTTACGGTCCTTTGGTCCCGAGGCCTCCATTTCTGGTGCCCGGTCCGTTGGCCCTGGTGACTCTCCCTGTGACGCATCTCCGGGATGGCGGGCAGAGGGGACCGGGAGACGCGCAAGACGAAGACTCCTCTGCGCTGGGGTCCGGTCCAATCCAATGTTATGGACCGTTATACCCATTCTAAGGGGTCCCCCGGAGCTGCCCTGCCCGGTCCCTGTGCATCTGACCACGTTGTGGATGCGTCGACGGAGCCTTCCTTGCAAGACATCATGGGCGCCATTTCTGGCATGAGGGAGTCAATAGGCCAACAATACGAGACCTTGACCCACAAAATTGACACCGTGGCAATCGATTTGAATCTAATCCGAGCCGATCTCTCCAAAACGAACGAAAAGGTGAAGTCGTTGGATATCAAATCATCCAGTCTCACGGCGGACGTCTCTGAGGTACAGACGGAGATTGGCAATCTCCGTAGGGTGAACGAGTTCATGACCCGGCGCTTGGAAGATTTTGAGAACAGGGCACGTCGCTGTAATGTTCGCGTGGTTGGTGTCCCGGAGAACCCAGAACCCCACTCGGTTGATCTCCTGGTTGAAGACCTCGTCCAGAACCACCTTTCTCCGTCTGGCCTTAGTAAATTCTTCACAGTGGAGCGCGCACATCGTGTTCCGGGGGGCCAGGGTAAGCCAGGCGCCCCGCCGAGACCTATTGTTGCCAAGCTTTTCCACTATAGAGATCGGGACGCTATCCTGCAGGCGTCGCGGGTGAAGGGCCCGGTGGCCTTTGAGAATGCCACGGTGAACTTTTATCCGGACTTTTCCCAACAGGTCCAGAAGCAGCGGATGGGATTTCGTGGTGCCAAGAAGCGTCTTAGGGACATGGGGATGCGCTACGCTATGCTCTTTCCGACCAGGCTGCGGGTTGAGTATAATGACCGGACCTTCTTTTTTGATCGGCCGGATGCTGTGAATGACTGGCTGGACTCCTTGCCTAACCGACCTCCTGAGACTGAGTCCGATGCCCACCCGGGCGGTGCTGAAGGTGGTGTAGAGAGCTGAACATTTCGTCTATGCCGGATGCCTTGTTTTGAGTAACTCTTCCAGGAATGTGTGCCTTTGTTCCTCTACCGCTTATGTGATTTGATGTATGTTCTTTTTCTCGTCATTGGTCTTGATCGGGGTGGCGGGTGGGACGGAGCCTTTCCTCCTCCGGGGTCTTTGTGTAGAATAGGGGTTCTTGGGCGACAGGCACACTGCAGGTTGGGGTGGCTTTTTAGCTTTTTGCAGGGGTGCAGGGTGGGGGGTGTTTTCTTGTTATTTTGGGGGTGGGTGGTTGGGAAGTTCGTTGTTTGTGTGTTTTGTTTTCGAGGCGACTTTATCCTGTAGTATTTGAAGATGTTTCTGGTGTCATGCTCATTGGTGGGGGGTTTTGGCTTTGTTGGGTGGGATGGGGGTAGCGGGTTGAGATTTGTTTCGTGGAACGTTAATGGTCTGGGAGATCGTATCAAAAGAAGTGTGGTGTTGAAATGTATACGACGTTTATCACCTGATATTGTTTTCCTGCAGGAGACTCATTTGGTAGGCAATGTTTGTCATGCAATGAATAGGTGGGGCTATCGCCTCGTAGCACATTCTGGGTTTACCTCGGGTTCTAGGGGTGTGGGTATCCTTGTTCGGGCTTCCCTCCCCCTAGCTATTGATGATGTGATTCAGGATGATCGGGGGCGATATGCTGTCCTTGTGGGTCGCTATGAGGGTCGTGCCCTCTCCTTATTTACTGTTTATGTGCCCCCCGGCTTGCAGACTTCTACCTTTTCAGATTTGGGCCGCGTGTTGTTGGACCTCCCTGATAGTACTCTCTTTTTGGCTGGTGATTTTAATTCGGTGTTCTCCGGTCTTCACGATCGCCACCCCCCTAGAGATACTCCCGCGGCCCAACGGTGGTTGGGTGGATTTTTGGATACCTTTGGCTTGGTGGATTGCTGGAGGCTTTTGCATCCTACTCAGCTTCAATACACTTTTCATTCTGGGGCCCATGGGAGTCTGTCCAGGCTGGATTATTTCCTGATGCCTGCGGCTCAGTCGCCAGCGGTTCGTGAGATTGTACACCTACCCAGGGGTATTTCTGACCACTCTCCGCTCTGGCTTCGTTTTGAGGTTGGAGTGGAGGCGGTGGGCAGAGTAGCTCCCATCAATCCGTGGTACCTTACCTCCCCCGAGACCCGCAGCCTTTTGCTTAAGTCTTTGGACACGTATTTTCTGGATAACGAGGGGTCGGTCTCCTCAGCTGTGTCCCTATGGGAGGCCTTTAAGACGGTGATTCGTGGGCAGGCCCTCTCCCTTATTATTGAAGCTAAGCGGGCGAGAAATAAGGAGGTGGTGGACCTTGAGGGAGAGATTTCTGCATTGGAGGATGCTTTTGAATCTGGTGTCACGTCTGCGAAACTCCACGCCCTGGGTCTGAAACAATTTGCATATAAATCTGTGGTCACGGATGCTGCTAAAGTGATGTTTCGGGAGCAACAGGGTCGTTTGTATGATGTGGGTGACAAAGCGGGTAAATTGCTGGCATGGCTGGATAAGAAGGAGAGAGTTAATCGTGTGGTTCCCGTGATTCAGTCTTCGAGTGGTGTGAGTGTGACGGACCCGATTGGAATAGTTGACCGTTTTGCTGAGTACTTCCGTGTGGTGTATACCCCTGTGTCTGTGAGAGATGTGGCTGACTCTCGCCTTCTATTGCGTGATATAGCTCTGCCCAGTGTCACTGATTTGGATCGTGTAGCGTTGGACTCTCCCTTTACGGTTGATGAGATAGCCACTGACATCCGTTCACTCCGTTCGGGCAAAGCATTGGGCCCGAACGGGCGCCAATTGAACTGTACAAGTTACGTCCCGACAGAGTGGCGCCATATCTTCGCGCCATGTTTCTGGAGTCCCGGGAACGGGGTGTTCTCCCTTATGATCAGCGACTGGCCACGATAGTTGTCATCCCCAAGGATGGCAAACCGCGAGACCTTTGTTCATCCTATAGGCCCATATCCCTCCTAAATGTTGAACCCAAGGTGTTGGCGAAACTCCTGGCGTCCCGCCTCCTGACGGTCATTAGTGGCTTGGTCCATCCAGATCAATCCGGATTTATCCCGCAACGCAACACGGCTCTGAACCTGCGTCGTCTACACGGCGCGATTGCGAGGGCGGGGCTTCTGACGGAGCCGGCCATTTTGGCGTCGTTGGATGCCTCAATGGCTTTTGACACTGTGGAGTGGCCTTATCTTTGGGCGGCTCTTGAGAAATTTGGTTTCGGGCCTGAGTTTATTGGTTGGATCAAGTTATTATATGCGGAACCTCTGGCACAAGTAGTGGTAAATGGTAGAGTTTCGGCCCCTTTCACCCTTGGTAGAGGTACCCGTCAGGGATGCCCCTTGTCTCTGTTGCTTTTTGCGCTTGCCTTGGAACCATTGGCTGCTTGGCTTCGGTGGGAGCCTTCGCTCAAGGGGATTCGCTGGTCTCCGGACTTTGAGGACCGCGTTTCGCTTTATGCGGACGACATTCTTTTATATCTCACCTCCCCGCGTAAATCTCTGACAGTTTTGTTTGACGTTCTCACTTCCTTTGGTGCCAACTCGGGCCTCGTTATTAACTGGGCCAAGTCCTGCGTGTATGTTCTTTCGGGTGTTTTACCCCCTTTGCCGAGCAGACTTCCCATCCAGGTGGTCCAGTCTGGCGAAACTCACCATCCCTTGGTACGACGGGGGCATGGCGCTCCCCGATATCAAGCGATATTATTGGGCTTCCCAGCTATCTGCTATTAATCACGTGATGTTTTCACCGGGTCGAAATCCTGCATTCGAGATGGATAGACTCCAGCTGCTGGGTGGGGACTTTAATAGAGCGCTTTATTCCCGATCAGCCGGGCGCCATCTTGTGGGCCCGTCCAGGAGTGCAGTAACTGTGTGGCGAGCCGCGAATGTGAGTTTGGGATGGGAAGATCGAATGACGCTGGCGACGCCGCTTTATGCCTCGGAACGTTTGGGGTGTCTCTGGTCTACTAAGGGCTTCGACCGCTGGGATATGATTGGTATAAGTAAGGTGGGTGATGTATGTTCGAAAGGTGGTGTGAAATCGTTCCAGGCCCTCCAGGAGGAATATGGTTTGAATGGTAGGGAATTTTTTCGTTATCTGCAGGTCCGGCACGCCCTCGCCTCAGTCTTGACTCCTGATATGGCCCTGCCTGAGTCTTCCCCCCTCGAAGATCGTGTCCTTGATGGGCACCTGCCTGATAGCACTATTTCCCTGATCTATAAGAAGCTGATCAATAATCGGGCGGACTTATTGGTCCGACTTCGGGAGGCTTGGGTCGGCGATGGGTTGGAACTGGACGACGAGGATTGGCAGTCGGCACTCTCTTCTCCCAAGGAGGTAGCCATTCCTGCCCGTCTCCGTTTGGTTCAACTTAAAATCCTTCATCGAGTGTATGTCACTGGTCCGCGTCTGGTAACGATGGGCTTTTCTTTGGATGGGTTATGTAAGCGTGGTTGTGGGTTGAGTGCTACTTTTTTACACATTCTTTGGGAATGCCCGGTTGTGGTGGCTTACTGGACTGCTGTGCATGAGGTGATGACTGAGGTGACTGGGGTTGCCCTGCGGCCTGAGCCTCGACGATGTCTGTTGAATGTGTGGGAGCCCACTGACTATTCTGTGGCCCAGACCAGGTGGGCTACCTTGGGCTACATGATTGCGAAACGTGATATTGCGCAGCTCTGGGGCGCATCCAGGCCCCCTGAGGTCTCGAAATGGGAGGACAACATGGACTGGTCCATGTTTCGGGAAAAGACGGTTTATGTGGCCAGGGGCAGACCCAGGGCGTGGACGAGGATTTGGGGCCAGTGGAATGAGTATCGTGGAGATATCTGCACACCTCCCCTTGTGGGCACTACTGATGTTGTCCTATCTCCCTAGGCGAGCGTTCCCGGAACCCTTTCATACTGTTTTTTTGAATTTCCGATTCTCCCCGCTGCTCCCCCCCCCCCCCGACCTTGTTGGAGCCTTAGGGCTCTTGGTAGGTTCTCCTGACTGTAGACCATCCCCTCCGTTCTTTGGGCTGACCATGATCACCGTGCATTCGCCTTTTTAGTGTTTGTTTTTCTTTTTGTATAAATAAAAATTCAATATGCTCTGTGACATGTTGGGAGTAATGCTTCGTGCTGGATTTGTGCCTGACCACGGGTGTACACTTCTGATTTGTGCCTTGTGCCTTATTATTAGCGGCCAGCCCGTGAGGTTGTAGGCCCATTCTTGTATTTTTCTATGCTTGCTCAAATAAAGGTTTTTGAACAAAAAAAAAAAAAAAAAAAAAGAAACAAGGAGCATAATATGGTTTGTTACCGCATGTCGCTACTGAATCACAGTATGCGCTTATGTTTCCTGTCGTTTCTGGGATCAGAGCCCCCAGAATAAACATTCATTTGCATTTCAGACGATAATATTGATTGTCCGAAGTTGACCTTTCAGTTCATCTGTGCTCGCGCTTAAGGGGCTCGAGGAGGCATTTCCGGTCCTCACTGTGTTTCCTGAGCAGGGTGATTTCCACAGCTGTTCACACAGATGTGGAAATGTGGTCACTTGAACCCTATGGGTGCATTTCAATGCAAAACGCATATATTGAGATTAATTTGTGACTCCCATTACTGGCAGGAGCATCCTTAATTTACAACTACTCCATGCAACATTATAACGTCTGAGCATTTCTTTTCCTTTTTTGCATCGGTATCTCGTAAAATGTGACGGTGCCGAAAGAAATGTAGCATGTTGATAAAAAGCAACAGACTTTTTATAATTTCCTTAGCAAGCCACATGCGACCCGTTTTCATCCTAAAACCCTAAAAGCCATGATGTGAACTGCCTTAACATAGCTTGCTTGTACCACCCCCGCAACTTTCATTACAATGATCCATGTGTCTAAGCCATGGCCGGAAATGGCCGCCACAGTTTTCATACCCATTGTGCCTCCGCCATTGCCGCCCACGCTGTGATCTCCTTCCGAAGTTCGCTGGCTGTGTTACCGGGCTAGGCTCCTCCGGACCTGGGAATTCTCCCCGACTGCATTCCTTTTTTCCACAAAGCATTTCCTCGAAGTAAAGAAAATTAGAGGAATCGTTAGTGTTAAAGAATCTCGAACTACTGAACATGTACCTCCGCTGGTGTTCGGTGAGCCTTTTGCCTATCATAGACACAGACATCTACTAACACTCACCTGACGACTACGCTGTGAGGCCCTCTCCTTTCCCCCCCGTGCAGCGACCCAGCTACCACCGTAATTCTTTTGCTGGTCTGCTGCCGCCGGAGCTGTTGAGAGAGGACAAAGAGGGTTAGTTCGGCCTCCCCCGAGGTTTTATACCCTCGGGGGAGGGAAGGTCGACCCTGCCTTCCTGACGACGCTGGGCTCCCGTGATAGGCTCACTTGGACATGCCTTACTGGCTCTTCCCTGTCCTGTTGCTGCCTCGAGGACGTCTCTGCTGGCTCCCGCCCCTGATGCCACTAAGGGCGCCACGCCCCTAGGAGCGGGTGGCGCCGTCAAAAGCTTTTTAAGTGCAAAACTCAAATGTAGACTTCAAACTGTATATAAAAACATAGAATTCACATAAATGTTAGATGGGAGACGAGTTGGGCGAGCAGTCCAGTGCTCCGCCCCGCCCGCCCCTGCCGGTACAAAATGACACCCTGCCCCAGCGGACGTGCGCAGCGGGCGCGCCTTTGGCGCGCCGCAGGCGCGCCTAAGGCGCCCCTAAGGCAAGCCCGCCTGCGCCCGTCCGCGCTGAGCCCGCGCTCAGCGCCGGCCACTATGCGCAATTCGACCGGATTAATGGGTGCAGATGGTCTAGGGACGATCTCCTGGATCTAAGACCCCCACTATTACACAATCATACTAGGTGTGACCCAGTCTCCTCACTGAAACATTATATCTGCTCTAAATGCCAGTATACCCTCCAGTCCTCTTCACCCAACTCGGGAAGGGAAATCAGTGAGTGTTGTCCCTCACCCCCCCACCATGAATTGCAGGCATGCCTTGTCAATTGCCGATCTCTACCAAAACACGCAAGTGACATCTGGCTATCCCTTACATCTAACAACTGGGACTTAATGTTCCTCACGGAAACTTGGACAAAGGACGCCTCCAATCCAGACATTGCCTTGGCAATTCCTTCTGCCTACCAATATGTTGGATTAAACAGAGCTGGACAAAAAACTGGGGGAGGAATAGCTATTATTCTTAGACCCCAATGGAAAATTGTCTCCAGAAAACTTGACAATCTCGGTCCCATTGAAGCCATGTACTTCAGCATCTCGGAGGCTGCTCGCCTCATCTGTGCTGGAGTGCTTATATACAATCCTCCTAACACCAACCACATGCATATCACGGACTTAATGACGATCCTAGCCGACCTTTCCCTAAAACACCCTCACTTTACGGTCCTGGGAGATTTTAATTTGCACGTAGACAATAGTAACTGTGCTAAAGCGTGCTCCTTTTATCGAAACTATGGAGGGCATGAATCTTACTCAGAAAGTCATTGGCCCTACCCACCCTGCCGGCCACACCCTCGACCTTATTTTTACCAACTCCTCCCACCTCTCGGCCCTTACCCCCCGCCCGGTAATATGGTCAGACCATTTTATTGTGCCTTTTAACATCACAATTCCCTCTATCAAACGCTCTGCCTGTAGGTCAGAGAGGCTGGGAAGAAAGTGGTTTAAAGTGACTTTGGAAGAGTTTGCACCCACTTTAGCCAAGTTCAACTGGCAGCCTTCCATTAACATAAATGAGGGCGTAGCAAGGTTAAACCAAAACCTCACGACGGTTATCGAGGACTTAGCTCCCCTCACCGTTCTCTCATCGGCCAGAACCAAACCCTCGGCTCCTTGGTTCTCCCAGCTATTGCGAGAAGAAAAAAACAAATGCAAACGACTAGAACGTCTCAGGCGTCGGATCTATGATCCAACCGCCAAAATTATTTACAGAATGGCATTAAAAAATTTTCACAAGATCAAACAAAACGCCATGAGGGAATATTTTGCAAGCAAAATTATAGACGCGGACAACTCAACTAAGACGCTCTTTCAAATTGTGAAAGACTTCACCAACCCCGCTGCCCTCATGTACAAGCCAGAGCATAGCCAAGATCTATGTGATAACCTCTCTAACTTCTTCTATGATAAGATCAATCTCATCGATGCTTCTTTTAGAACAGTTGACAGCTCTGATGTAGAGGTTACATCCATGCCACATACTATTCCTAAGGACATAAGGTTGAATGCGTTTAAACCCATCACCCTGGACACCGCTCTCAATAAACTTATGCTCTGCAAATCAGGCTCTCCCCTTGATGCCATGCCCGCTCACGTATTCTCCACAGTGGCACCAGCGATTCTCCCCCCGCTCCTATCGATCTGGAACTCCTCCCTCCTCTAAGGCCAATTTCCGGAGACTTGGAAGCAGGCCATCCTTATCCCCCTTCTAAAAAAAACGGGGGCAGACCCTGCCGTTCTGAGCAATTTTAGCCCGATATCACTGCTACCCAAACCAGCAAAAATCTTGGAAAAAATTGTCCAAGAACAACTCACGGACTATTTGGAAAGTAACAATCTCCTACATGACTCGCAATCCGGTTTTCGGACCGGGTATAGCACAGAGACAGCACTCCTGGAGGTGTCGGAGGCCGTGCGAGAGGCGGTGGACAGGGGTGAGACAGCCATGCTTGTGCTTCTCGACCTGTCTGCGGCCTTCGACACGGTCTCCCATGACATCCTCCTGACACGACTCCGTGAGCTGGGAATCTGTGACACACCAATAGCCTGGATCACCTCGTTCTTAACGGATCGGACACAACAAGTATGGTGTCGCCCATTCTGGTCTAAAGACAAAAAACCTCTCGATTGCGGGGTGCCTCAAGGTTCTGCCCTCAGCCCGCTGTTTTTTAACGTTTACGTTGCCCCCCTCGCGAAACTGATTGAATCATCCGGGGTGAGAGTGCTCTCTTACGCTGATGATACACAGCTGATTTTCTCCTTTAGAGATCACTCGCCCACTGGTTTTATAAATTTTCGAACTTGTCTTGCCAACATCGTAGCCTGGATGACCCACAATACGCTAAAGCTTAATACCGACAAAACCGAGGTGCTGTTTTTTAACCAAATGAACCCCATGTCCTCGACCACTTGGTGGCCGCCTGAACTCAACCCGGCACCTTCCCCAGTCACAGTAGCACGCAACTTGGGAGTTCAATTTGACACTGAACTCTCTTTTATACCTCAAATCCAGAAAGTTACCTCAGCATGTTTTGGTAAGCTCCACATGGTTAAAAAAATTGCTCCCTTTCTTCCCATGGAATCATTGAAGACGGTGATACACGCTTTGATCACGTCGCATCTGGACTATGCGAACAGCCTATATGTGGGACTTCCGGCCTATCTTCTGCATCGGTTGCAGATCGTGCAGAATGCTGCAGCTAGACTGATTTGTAAAGTCCCCTTCCGGCACTCCATCTCACCCTTCCTGAGGAAACTGCATTGGCTTCCGATCTCCGCTCGTGTCAAATTCAAGGCCCTGGTACTGGTCTTCAGGGCTTTGAATGGTAAGGGTCCTGGATATCTCAGACACCGACTGAAACTGGTCCACTCCTCCCTCAATCTCAGATCCAACCATCTCCGCCTCCTACTCCCCCCCAGATTCCGCCAGGTAAGGAAAGGTGGTAGAGCTTTCGCTGTAAATGCCTCAAAATTATGGAATGCCCTCCCTATCAGCCTCCGACTCATCGACACTGAATCCCAGTTCAGGGGTAAACTAAAGACCTTTCTATTCTCTGACGGTTAGCTCTCTTATGTTGACTCTCTCGCAAATCTGCAATCTCAGCGCCGGGACACCCCCGTTGGGGGTAGCTGTGCGCTTAACAAATGCCAATATATAATATATAATAATGATAAAGCAACCTCAAATTCATAAGAAAAATACAAAAAATGTTCAGGTTAGTTATAGGCATTGAGGAAAGTTCAAATAATTCCTGAGAAGAGACATAGTCACATTTAGCGGCCAGACTTAGAACTCCCCAGGGCCATCAATTGGCTTGGCTGAAGCTCTGTGGTTTTGCCATTTTTAGTTGTGATGGTCATATCACAACATCTGTTCAGGTCCTGCCAAGTATGCCCATTTTAGTGGCCTGCTCAGTAAGATCGGCTTTAGGGAGGCCTGACTGCCAGTTGCTGCTGGCACACAGAGTGGCCCAATGGGAGCACACCCATCCCAGCTGAGCAGTGGGAAAGAGTGCATCCATGCTGAGCATCTGGAGGTCCGGCACGGCCTCATTTATTGAATCTGGGTCTCCTTGTGCCTGCAACTAGTCTGTAGGTACTATCTTGAGTTTATATGTGTTTTGGTCTAAGAAGTCCAGGCTGGATTTTTCTTTGTGGAAACTTATTTCAAATGATTTCTATGTAACCATCCCAATCCAATACGGCTGATTAGACCATCCAGGTTTCTACTTTTTGCTCTCGAAATTACTATATATGGGTGTTGGACTATCCTTCCATGAATCACAGCACTGCTTGCATCAGCTGGTTGCTTGCTCACAAAGAATTATGCTTTATTCAGTGCTATTACATTTCTTTTCTCCTGTTATATCCTATTTATCTGTAATTCGAAGTCCTATGTTGGATCATCTTCTCCAGTTTGATGTGCTTGAAGATTTCTTTTTGTAATTCCAGCTTTTTCCTTCTTGAGGTCTGAGTTTCCTCTCTGTTTCCAACACTAACCTTTAGCTGTGGCCTTCTATCGTGAACTGAGAGTAGTGGAAGGAATCGGAGGGCCTTTGTAAGTCAGAAGACCAGCCATTGACACGGAGGGGCCTGACCAGCCCAAACATTTGTTTGCTATTCACCAAATAATTCTGCTGTGATCAGTCCTGTACTTGCCTGAGCTTACTAGATACACACTTGGAAACCTATTTGAAGAAGTGTGTTTTGCCTTGTCCGAAAGATCCTGCTAGGGCCACATGTATCTGATAAGGGAGCAAGAAGAAGTGGGGAGGGTTTGCCTGACATAGTGAGAGAAAAGAACTGCCTCCCCTTAGGGGGTCTTTGGGCCATATTCGATAAATTTCACCGTTACCGACCGGAATGTAGGCATTTTTGATGTAGGGAGGATTCGGTATTAAGGAATCGGTAAATACCAATTCCTTAATACCGATTCCTTATGGCCTTGCATTTAAGGAATCAGTAATACCGATTCCTTAAATGCAATGTAGAAAGCACATAAACGAGTGCTTTTGGGCCTTAAGGAATCGGTAATTACCACCAACTTCAAGTTGGTGGTAATTATCGAATTCCTTAAAAAAAGCACTCTTGCTTTTTTTTATGTGCCATGTGGCACACATCCATGCCCTTTGGACACCCTAGCACCCTTGAAATACCTCCCGGTATTACCGATTCAGTATTACCGAATCGGTAATACAGAATGTCTTCACATTCATTCCGGGTAGGTATTCGTTATTACCGAATCTCAATTACCGATTCGGTAATAACGAATGTTAAGAATTCGGTATTTTTTACCGAATTCTTACCTACATCTGAAATACCGATTCCTAAATACCGAATCAGTAAAATTCGGTATTTAGGAATCGATATTTCCCTGTTACCTACATAGGGCCCTTAGTCTTTCAGTTTCATACCAATCTGAACTGAAATGTAACTGCAGCGGGGTCCTCCAGTCCAATTCCTCCAATGGTGGGATGGGATCTTTTTGTGGGTTTATACACACATGTTCTGTTCTGTGTTATGTGCTTGTACTGGATTCCGAGTTGCACTGGACACTGCCAGTCTTGTTTTCTATATCCACCAAATGCTGAGCTTAGGGGGTCAATGGCTTCTCACCTCCCCAGAAACTTTGCACAAGGACTAACAGGCACAAATCCTTAAGTAAGAGAGCACTGCTCGGAATAACAAGTGTCCTTTTGTTTTACAACTTACATTTCATCATATGTGGTCCGTTTTTTTATTAACAAAGGGAATACTCAGTAAATGCTTGTTTCATGCTCTTGAGTTTCCATGCTATCTGATTTCCTGCTCATGAGTTAGAAAGCAACAGACAGAAATTTCAAATAGGAGACCTACTTGGTGTTCCATTCATAGCTGGCAACTGGCTGTATGCCATGTGTAACACCATTAGAGTCATGGCATTTCAACCAAACGAATGTTGCATTCTGGTACTTGTAGTTTTGTTTTTACCATTGGGGGTTTCAGCTCAAGTTTCCCTACAAACAAAATGTAGTTAAAAGCCAGAATTCCACCTGTTTGACAGCCACTCTCCAGAGTTCTAAATATGTTCATAAGACAATGACAATCAAGCAGAAGATGAGTAAGGTATTGCACCATGATCCTTTCAAGCTGAACGATTGGATCCATCGAGAGTCCCAGGACTCCCACTCACTCTGTAAGATAATACACTCTGTAAGCACAAAGTAGAGATGCGAAGAGCTAAGAAACAGGAAGGCGAAGGGAAACAAGAGCTGGCTGCGAGCGTGTGCAGGTTCAGTCGTAAGGCCTTTGTAGACATGGCCATTATGACCTTTTACACCTAATAAGAGAAAAATAGCACAAGTTTAAGAAATGGGTATGTATAGTCCAGTTCTTAATTTATAAAAACATTACTGGCAGTGCCCAAAGTTTTGATGAAATTCAGGATTGCCATATACCAGGGCTGCGTAGTCTTGATTCCACCACATGCCTCAGTCTCACTGTATTTGTCTGAGTCCTGACAGATCTGCCACATATGAGGCTAACCAGCCTAACTTGCCTTTCTGACAGTCTGAGTCCCTAAATGGACTTTGACTGTCATTGCCAAAGCCCTAATCATTTTCCAGAGGCACCTTCCTGATCTTCTTGGCATGTAACTGACTTCAATAGACAAAAGTGACTTTTAGATGTGTTGCAGGGTAACTTAAGATAAACAAAAAGACAAGACTCCCCTTGGCAAGGCAAAAGCAGGTTTACTGTTGGGGAAGGGAGAGTAGCTATCTTCACACAGGTAAACAGCTGGTCTCAATTTGCTGCTTCACAGGCAGGCACTTAAATAGCAACATGAACATTGCTTTTGCAAAAGGTCAAATAATAGGTTACTTAGCAGTAACATATTAATTACAAAACATCACTACACCTGTGTCCCTAAACTCCTGACCTTTTTTATACACATTCTTTTTTGTAATTCCAACTATGTTTAACTACTTCAGTGCCCATGACGGCTCCCGGCCGTCATGAGTCACAGTAGACGTGTGCTCATGACGACAGGGAGCCGTCAGAACGTTGCCGCACGCGGGATTAATTCCCCACCTGTGCGGGAGAATTAATCAGTGGGCGGAGTTCTGACGGCTCCCGTGATTTATGACGGCCAGGAGCCGTCATAAGCACCTGAGCGCCACACCCAACCCACCCCCCCTCGCACCGCGGCAAAATTCGCGCCGCGGCGAATGGGCTAACAAACCATTTGTTTACTTCATTTGAATGCATGTGTTTTTGCGTGTGTTTTTTATTGTTCTGCTACCAAGAGTTTTTATCAGATACTGTATGCTCTTGGCTAATTCAATCTCCTGCTCCCATTCTTCAATCATGTTTTCAATTTACTGGGACTACAGAATACGTGCTTGTGTACTGAGAACATAAATTCCTTCAGGCCTACAAACACGGGTTTTCTTTTAACTAAGACCTTGCTGGTCATGCACTCTATTTTCTTTTTTTTTTTTAGTTTAAAAAGCTTTATTGAGTTGAAGTAAGCAATGTAAAACATCAGTACAATAGCACAAATAAAGAGCGATACGAGATAAAACAACTGTGGGGAAAAATGTGCCAAGAAACAAGAAGGGCCCCAAAAGGGGAAAGCACTATACAAAGAAAAAATGCTTTTATAACTTTACATTTTGTGGGGAAGGAAGAGAGAAAGAAAGAGGGGAGAAGAGGAAAAAAAAAGGAGATAGAAGGGGAACAGCAGTAGAAAAAGATAAGGGAAGGAAAGTAAAGAGGCATGAAATAAAGAGAAGTTCACATTAGTAATGATAACAGTAATACTAAATATAACCATAACATATAATCAAGAGGCACTTTTAGATGAAAATACTGTTAAAGGGGACCAAAGTAAGTCACGTTTTATCAACAATGGAATAGAAGAAGCACATGCACGATCTAGTCTGTGATGATGGCAGAGTAAATTCCACCAAGGATTATAAACCACGTTTGTAGTGTCTTTCCAGTTTGTTGTTATAATTTGAAAAGCAATAGCCATACAAAGATCAATAAACTTACGAGTATGGAGTGGGACATCCCAAACTGGGGCCAAACCACCCAGGAATACAGAAGAAATAACAAAAGGAACATTAGTAGCTAAAATCTTATTAAGTGTGGACCAAATGCGGGACCACATAAGGTGGACCTTAGGGCAAAGAAAAAACATATGAACAAGATCACCAGGAGAACATGAACAGGACCAACACTTCTTATTGTCTAGCAATTTAAATTTAAACAAATCACAGGGAGTATAAAATAATCTATTATAAAAAAAATAAAGGGTTTGTGTGGTACTAGCGGAGCGAGAGGTGGAATGAAGTTTGGACCAAATAGAGTCCCAGGTGAGTGAAGGGAAAGTGTGATTGAGGTCTGATTCCCAGAGAAGTTCAAGAGTAGTTTTGGGCCTATCAGGAAGTGAGGGAGAGAGTATTTTATAAATAGCAGAGGCCTGAAAGTTAGGTGGAGAAGCAAGGAGGGGAGGTGAAGAGGACGAAGGAGTATTGTTGAGGATAATAATGGATAGTTTGGGCAGAAGTTCATGAAAGTGTGTGCAGTATTTATTAGAGATACCAAAGGAATCACGAAGTGCTGAAAAGGTTAAAAGGGATTATTAGAAATAAGATGTTGGTAAGTGAGAATTCCTTTGTCAATCCATTCCTTCCAAAAGAGTGCACGATTGCGTAATTTAAGAGATTTATTATACCAAAGTGGAGTATTCATATGAAGGGTAGATGGTAAAGAAAATGATCGAAAGAGGGCAAGTGTTAAAGCTTTGGAGTGTTTAGAAATAGGAGAAAGCAGCTTAGGAGGTGGTTGAGTGAGATTGGAGGCAGTAAGGAAGGAGAAGGGGTGAAGTTGAGCCAGTTCCAGAGAGCTCCAAGCCGTGGTAGGAGGAGACAAGGATTCAAGAAGAAAAGGCCAAATTTGCTTGAGAGTAAAAGCAGAATGAAAGCGTGAGATATTGGGGAAGTTAACACCACCAAGATGTTTAGGTTGTTGAAGACGGAGGAGAGAAACTCGAGCCTTGCGCTTATTCCAAAGGAATTTGGAAAAACGACTATTGATAGACTTAAAAAAGAAATGGGGGAGAGAGATAGGAAGCATAGAGAGACAGAAGTTCACAATAGGAAGGAGCATCATTTTAATAGTGGAGAGACGACCCCACCAGGAAAGAAAAAGAGGGGACCAGCGTTCTATAAGAGAAGAGAGCTTTTTAAGTATATCGGAGTGATTAATTTTGATAGTTTCTCTAATAGTGTTAGCGTAGAAAACGCCAAGACATTTGATGGAACCAGAGTTCCATTGGAAACCAGAACCGTGAAACATGTGAGGAAGGCAAAATTTATTAAGGGGAAGGACTTCAGTTTTATCAATATTTAATTTATATCCAGAAACAAAAGAGTATTGATGTAACAAAGAAAAAAAAGCGGGAAGGGCGACAGCAGGGTTAGAAATGTAAAGCAAAATATCATCTGCATAAGCGGTAAACTTAATCTCGACATCTTTATAAAGAAAGCCAGAATAGGAAGGGGATTGTCGAATTTTCTCAAGGAAAGGTTCGAGTGCCAGAATAAAGAGAAGGGGGGAAAGAGGACAACCTTGTCTGGTACCTCTATGAAGGGGAAAATAATCGGATTGCATACCATTAAGCCATATAGAAGTAGAAGGAGCAGAATAAAGCAACTGAACAAATTTAAGAAAAGTGGGACTGAAACCGTGCCAGCGAAGGGCGCCAAACATAAAATCCCAGTTGACATGGTCAAACGCCTTCTCGGCGTCTAGAGTAATGGCGGCCAAAGGGATATCCGTTTTAGCAGAAAGATGAATGATATTAAGAAAGGTTCTAGAATTGTCTGTAATGGACCTTCCTTTAACAAAGCCGGATTGATGAATGTTAACCAAATCGGGGACAATGGAATTAAGCCGTAAAGCCAGAATTTTCGCATACAATTTACAATCAGTATTAATGAGGGAGATGGGTCGGTAATTTTTACATAAAGAAGGGTCCTTATCTTTCTTGGGGAGAAGAACTAGCATAGCCTGCGTAAAAGAACCTTTAGATTCACCAGAAGAGAGAAAATGATTAATTAACTGAAGAAAATAAGGAATCAAGATAGATTTAAATTGGAGAAAGAAACGTACAGTAAAGCCATCAGGGCCAGGTGTCTTATCTTTGGGGAGAAGGGAGAGAGCAGCAAGGATTTCCTTTTCCGAAATCGGGGCATCAAGAGAAGAGAAATTCAACAAAGGATTGGGAGATTTAGGGACAGAAGAAAAGAAAGAATCTAATTGCTCTGCAGAGGGGGAAGACTCAGGAGTATAAAGAGAGGAGTAAAATTGAACAAAGCAATCCAGAATGTTGGCGTCAGAAGACTGAAGCGAGCCTTGTGGATCTTTAACCGAGACTATTTTCGATTTTTGTTTTTTAATTTTGAGATAATTTGCCAGAGCCCTGCCAGCTTTATTGCGACCACCATATATCTTCGCATTAAATTGAAGAAGCTGATTAGAGGCCGATTCCCAGGAGTGTTTATTAAATTGCAGTTTAGCGGAAATGAGAGAAGACAGAGATTCAGGAGAGTTGGAAGTGTAGTAAAGATGCTCTAGTTCTTTAATGCGTTGTAGAGAGGAGGAAGCTTGGGAGAGCGCTTTCTTTTTTTTTCGTGAAACAAAATCAATAATACAACCCCGGGCAGTGGCTTTAAAAGCATCCCAAAGAAAGTGAAAGTCAGAGGTGGAGGGTAAGTTAGTAGTGAAAAAGTCATCCATAAAATGAGTGAAGTGTTCAATGAAAGTGGGATCAAGTAAAAGGGAATTATTAAAGCGCCATCTGCGGGCCTGAGGCGTGGGAGAGGGGTAATCCATATCCAAAATAACTGGGGCATGATCTGAGATGAGGATAGAGCCTAATTCTGAGTTGGTCATAAATTGGAAAGCATGGTGGGAGAGAAAAATATAATCAATACGGGAAAGGGAATTATGTACAGGGGAGAAAAAGGAAAATTCCAGAGAGTCAGGGTGGGACAACCTCCATGAATCTATAAGGCCTCTGGAGGAAATGGCTTTGTTGAAGGACTTTTGCATTTTGTTGGGAATGTAACGAGCTTGTGATTTGCGATCTAAAAAAGGGTCCATCAATTGATTACAATCCCCCCCAACAATCAAATCATCATTAGCATTAGAAGAGAGAAGGGAGGAGAAATCATTCCAAAAGGAGGAATCAATGCCATTCGGACCATAGACATTGCAGAGAGAAAGATGAACATCATTAACAATGCAATCAAGGAGCAGCCACCTGCCATTAGCGTCAATAGTTTCATTTAGAATTTGAACAGACAAGGCTTTATGAAATAAAATAACAACACCATTTTTGTGATTAATAGCAGGAGAGCAAAAAACATCCCCAACCCATTGTCTGCGTAACATCGATAACTCTGGAGTAGAAAGATGTGTTTCTTGTAAAAAGGCAATTTGACATTTTAAACGAGCAAGATGAGATAAAACACGTTGTTTTTTGATAGGGTTACGAAGACCCTTAACATTCCAGGAAATGAGTCGGAAACTTTTCATATGAGGAGATTAAAGGAAAGTAGAAAGCGAGAATAATACAGGTAAAAAAAGAGAAGATACAGAGAAAATAGCAAGGAGAGATTGTAAATAGCTAGATGAAGGAAAAAGAAGAACGATGGAAATAGTAGAGGAGCCCAAGTAGAGAGAGCAAAAGGAAAAAGGAGCAAGGCCATCATAGGAAAGTGAAATGAGAAGAAGTGAAGAGATAAAAATGGAGGAAAAAAGGAATGAGTGACTAACATCACAGTGCCAAAAGAAAGGAGGAAGGAAGCAAAGTAAGGTGGAGAAAGTTGAAAAAGCCGAATAGGGCAAAAAAGGAAAGAAAAGGAGGAGAAAGTGAAGCAGGAAGGAGGAAAGAGGGAGCCTAAAGCAACCCAAAAGAAGACAGCGAAAAGAAGGACGGCAAAAAGAACCAAGATGGTTCTAGCCATACAGAACATGTAACAAAGAAAAACAATGAAGTGAGAGCGGGAGCAACAAAAAAAAGACGACCAAATAGAAGGGAATAAGTCAAGAACACAGTCCCAGGAACAAAAGAGAAAGAGCCTAGGGAGAGAGGAAAAAATGTACAGAGAACCTGGAACTGGGAACGACATAAGGAAAAATGAAGGAGACTTACCAAACAGATATGCAGGAAAAAACAGCATACTGGGATGACGGAGACGTACGATAAAACATAACAATGCAGAGGAGGACTATCGAGACATCAGGGAACGCACCTAAAAAGTAATGGAAACAAAAAAAAATAAAGGGAGGTGATGAGAGGAGAAACAACAAATCCAATCAGACAATTAAAGAAACACAGACAGGAAACTATCAAATAAATGAAATGTAGTGCTGAAAAATAAAGGGAAAAAAGAACAACACGTATCAGAGCACGAAAAGGTGCAGCAAAAATTTTGCAGACAAAAGGAAGAAACAATTAAACATTAAGTGCCGCTGTGTTCCATAGAATCCTCTTTGTGAGTATTGATGAACTTCCGCAGGTCTGCTGGATCATCGAAGCTGAAAGACCTTTCTTTGTATGTGACCTTGAAGAAACATGGATGAATAAGCCCGTATCTAGCATTCATGGCACGAAGCGTGGGACGCAAGTCCAAAAATTCCTTGCGACGGGCAGCAGTCAGCTTTGATACATCCTGGGAGAAAAATAACTTGTGACCGGACCACACCAGCTGCTTGTGCTGCTTAGCTGAATGAAGAATAGTCATTAAGTCAGAGTAGAGGAGAAAATATGCAATAATACCCCTGGGTTTTGAGGAAGCAGAAGAATTTTTAGAGCCAAGGCGGTGCGCTCTCTGAATATTAACGTCCAGATGTTTAGGGATACCAGTGATAGGCAGTACTTGGGACTTCAGAAAGTGGATGATATCAGACCCCTCCGAATTTTCTGGAACACCATAAATACGCAGGTTGTTGCGCCTATTTCGATTTTCCAAATCCTCAGAGGTCTTTTTGAGGAATTCAACTTCTTTGGTGAGAGTGGCGACCTTGGCAGCAACATCCCTGGCATCACTTATCTGCTGCTCGACATCAGTTACTCTTTTGTCTAGAGTAGACCATTTCTCGTCAAGTCTCTGAAGAGTTGTGGTAGTATCCGCCATGAAGGGGCGAATGTGACGAAGTTCCTCCATAATGTCCTCAAGCGTCACAGGAGATGGAGACTTGGAAGGAGAAGGAGGGTCTTTTTTAGGACGCTTGCCAGTAGATGTGGGGTCTTTGCGCGTTGTAGCTGCCGCAGAGGAGACCTTGGAATGCTGTGTGGATTCCATTGTAGAGGCGTGAGAAGCTCGCTAAAAGAGATGGAGCAGGCAGCTCATATAAATGCGCCAGCAAAAAGGAGATATACAGAGGCCACCACAAAAGGTCAAAAAACGTAATCAAGAAAGGCAGTAAATGCGTAGAGCAAGCAGGAGCTCATACAAAGCAGCTGAGGGAGCAGGTTTGAAAGTTATATTGCAAATCTCTGGAGGAGGGGTACCATAGATAATTGTGAAAGAGCCTTAGACAGCAAACATGCCAATGACATGAGGCAAGGGCATTGGACCATGTCAATAAAAATGAAAAGAAAGCAGATTAATTCCCCCTTCGCCACGAGAAAACAAAATGGCGGCCATTATCCAAGAAAGTAACTCCCACATGTAAATCTGCGAAAAGGAGCACTTAAAAGGCAGCAGTCCCACAACAGTGTAGCCAGCAGCTAGAGCAATCCCTTCTGAAGAAAAACGCCAAGAAAACTAAGTTGGTTCATGGAAAAAAGCCATCAGAACTGTAGAAAATGTAGGGGAAAAAAACAAAATGGCGGCCGTTCACGGAAAAGTCCGTTTTTACCTCAGTGCGCCATGAATGGAGGAGCACCAGGAACCACAAGCATATCTTCGGACGCTGGAGAACTTCCGACGTCCAAATCTGCCGTGGAAAGAGGGAAAAGCCGGCTAGAAACGGTCCCTTCAATCTCGGAGCGCCGCCGAGGTTGCGGAGCTCACGGAGGAGCGGCCATCTTGGCTGCCGCGTCGCGCGCTCTCATGCACTCTATTTTCTATTGAACTCTTCATGTCTCTTGCATCAGCATGGGATTTGGGCATGCACTGCTCTTTCACCACGTATAATTTTGTATCGCTTTCTACTGATGTCTACTGTAGCATAATTTCTTCACGTTTGATTTCCTCCCCAACAGTAGCCCTGGCCTGACATGTAACTAACTCTGCTACAGATCGTGGCTTACATGGCCAGCTTTAGTGCTGGTGCTACCTGTTGTAAAACTCTTTTTTGGTGCCCCCCCCCATGGCCTCCTTCTCCATGGATTTCCTCACTATGGGCCAGATGTAGGTAGGCTTTTACCGGGTGGTAACGGCCGAATTCGGCCGTTACCACCCGGTAAAAGCAATTTGACATGTAGGTCCCTGTAATTTACAGACTCGGTAAATTTACCGGTAGGTAAATTTACCGAGTATGTAAAATACCGAGTCGGTATCATTACTGATTCCGGACAATTGGTATGTAGGTGGGACTCTTCTGAGTCCCACAAGCAGTACCACATCGGTATTTTACCATCAAATACTACTTGATGGTAAAATACCGTTTCTGGTGTGCATGCACATGTGTGCATGCACACCTATGCCATATGACAGGCAGACCTGCCCTTAGGGCAGGTATGCCTGCCACATGGCACCCGAGCCTCTTTTGGGGGTGCCAGAGGGTGTCAAAGTGACACCCCCTGCACCCTTGTGACAGTCGGTATTTTCCGATGTGGTAAATACCGACCGGTATATGCCCAATCAATCCTATGGGCTTCAAAGCCCATAGGAATGCATGGGCATTAACTGGTCGGTATTTACCACATCGGAAATTACCGACTGTTTCCGATTCGGTAATTGCACATCTGCAATTACCTACATCTCGGTATTTTTATTTTCCGACCTCTTAAATACCGAGTCGGTATGACTCGGTATTTAAGAGGTCGGTAAATAAAAATTACCTACATCTGGCCCTAGGACTCTACAAAAGTGCCCCTCAACTCTTCATAGCTCCTTTCTCACATGCATTTAATTTGTTTTACAGTCCTGCTCAAACCAGTGTAGGGTGTCAGAGCACTTTACATCAAACACACATCATACAGAGACAATGAATCATACGTGTGTAAATCAGTCTATAGGAAATGTTGCATAAGACTACAGGGATTACAAGGTGTAGGAATCACATTTCATTCATACTAGTAGTCAGTATATTTTAAGAGTATTTGGTCTGGAGAAACACAAACTCAGGACTTAAAACGTTCCACAGTGGTTGGCTTTACTATTAAGTTCATAGGCCACTGTGCTATAATAGGATTGTAATTTATAAACTGCAGCTCTTAAAAGGATGTCTGTGACAAAAGCTGCAACTCAATGAGTTATTCACATAAAATACAGTTCCGTGCTCTGCATGGTACACATTATTTTCAGCAGGAATATTAACAATCTGCACCACTTTATGAGTCAAAATTGCGACTAGACAAAACTGTATCTCTCTCCAGCATTTACATTAATCACTACAGTTACCTTGACATTTTTAATGTTGCCTGAAAACTGCTTGACACACAAGGAACTCTGCAGCAGATGTTTAAAACCCATACGTTATTTCTAAACCGGCCCTGGTCGCATATGCACCTGTTTAAGACGGGACTGACTTCAGTAGCTTTACTAAACACCTACATTTGAAGGAGAATGTGCCTGCAAAACCTTTTGTATCTTTAGCAGGAGAATTAATATACAGGAGAAATTTTGATTAATTGATTAGCTTTGCAAATTCGTAAAGTCTCGCACTTGTGAACTTTGTACAACTTTTCTGTCTAAATTTGAATTATGCTCACCCAGTGCCTTAGCACTAGTTTCATTTTAGAGGTACTGATCTGTGATTTACCAGTTCTGACTCCAGGATGGCAAAACCAAGGACTGAACTGGCACGAAGACAGAACTCCCCTCCTGCTGTGGTGAAATCTGTAGGGACTGGCTAATGGTTAATTAGTAAAAATGCTGAACCCTTCTTTTAAATCAGAGGTTAATCAGTTCAGGTGCAATGTTATACTAGGCTCCTTATTCGTTTCTACCTGCATCCCTCCAAAGGAACAAGGAGGAGACAGGGCAACACACTGTGTGCAGCACCAAACATTATCAACACCATACATAAGTTTGGAATGCTTGAGAAACCTTTGACCGTTCTTTATTTTCTAGAACAAAAATAAATTGATGGGCTATCAACTGGCATAACGTCTTGCAACATTTTTAAAGTTATTTAGCTTGAAAAATGGCATCCACATTCACTGGAGCATACATGATTTGCTTCATGACCATTGTGCCAGAACTATAAATATTTCAAATTATATTATATGTGCTTTACAATAGCCCTTAACTTAAAATCTGTGGCTATATAGTTTGAAAATTGTGCTCTAATATGCACTATTTGGCTTAATTCGAAAAAGAATCCTTAGAGTTAGGGAGAGGATCAGACATGCCTGCTCACTCTGTGCAATCTGGGGCTAATATGAAAAACATTTTTAGGTCAGTTGTTAGTTCCCAGTCAAGCCCAGGTTTTAATGTTTATTGTCCATCGGTGTATAGAGGTCTTACATTTTTTTTAAATTCCCGCCTCTCTGAACTATGCCTTCTTTCATATGTCAGGCAAAGGGATTTCTTCTCTCCTATCTCTTGTGAGAGGAAGAAAGTACAGGAGAGGAGGTTAATAATTGTTACTGTAGAACCCCAGAAAAGACCACCAGACTAAGGGCCTGGTTTCAAGTTTGGTGGACAGGTACTTTGTCGCAAACACAATGGGTCTGCCTGTCTCATTTAGAGACCAGCTGATCTTTAGTATTTCATCGACAGAGACCCCGTGGGCTCTGTCTGTGGAATACTTCTTCCGAGAGACCGATGGAGTAGGGACCGTGGGAGGGAGGACATCAACCATCTATCCTATTTAAAGTGGACAGTGTAATGCTTTTTTACCTCTTTGTCACCACCGTAAACAACCTCCTGGTGATGTAGGGGGAAAAAACTCCATCCGTCAAACTCTAAGTAAGGACCTAAGAGTCTATCTATGTCTCTTTTCCTGTCACTCTTTTCCTCTTTATCTTTTGCTTCACTCTGTCAGACTCTCCTCTCTCTTTTCATTTTCTTGTTCTTTCTCACTGCCTTTGTGTCTGTCTCCTGACTCAAGAACATGGTTCACTAGACAGAGAGCCAGAACAGACTGGGAGGAGCACAGTATCAATAAGTTATTGCTCCATACTTGTCAACGCCTGTGTCCAAAAATAAGTAGGATTTTTCATGCTTTAAGATCACTAATTAGCATGATGAAGATGACAATTGAAATGACACTAAATTTTGCATGGCTTTGCTATGACGGCATAAGAAATCACATCTTCTAACATAGAACTCAAATCGTTGAAAAGTAGCTAGTAACTCAGATAAAAGAATGAGGAATAAATGAAATAAATAGATAACCTTTCTGCATTGTCTAGCCTTAATATCAAAAACACATATCTTCATTAACAAGCATATCTTTGGGCCCGTACCATAAATAGGATGCTCTGTCCTTATTTGTGCCACGACTCACCTTACATAAAGTGCAGAGGCCAGGATAGTGTGTCCCATTATGCATTGCCCCCAGAGCAGCTGCAAACTCGGAGCTGCCCTGGGGGCCACACATTCAGTGACATACAGAGCAGAGCGTCTGCTTACAAGTCAATACATGTTTCACAGTGCAGGCAGCATTTAAAAAAACCCTTGCCAAGCCTTAAAATCCCCTTTAATTGCATATATGTCACCCCTAAGGTAGGCCCTAGGTAGCCCATAGGGCAGGGTGTTGTGTAAAGTAAAAGGTTGGACACGTACTGTTACGTTTTACATGTCTTAGTAGTGAAAACTCCCTAATTCGTTTTTTACTACAGTGACATCCACCTCTCCAATAGGATAACATCAGGCGCTCCTTATTACATTTAACAATCTGTAATTCCTAATTGGGATCAACTAGATATATCATGCTTGGTACCTATAAAACTGTAAAGATAAACCCTCTTTACTAGTAAAGTCGGATTTTTCATTGAAATTTTGAAAATGCTGACTTTTTTGTGGTTTACCATGCAAGGGTTTGTGGCTGTTGCTTGACCAGGGTTCAAACCCCGGTCAATCAAGGACCTAATTTCTCACAGTATTCCTACAGGTACATTTGTATTCTTCCCAAATTAATGCCACATCCACTCATGCAAAGTACCCTAAAATGTTCTGAGCCACAACCACACAAGTGTGCTATACCACAGTATCCATTCCTAACGTCTTAACAATATCTTCAACCGTTTTTTTCCAACTGCCCTCAGAATTCTATAGATCATATGTTCCTATGGTGGCATGTGAAACACATGTTGGCTAATCGCTTTTTGAGCATTGATGTCTTTGATGAAATTTGCTATGCTTATTAAAAAGAATATAGCCAATAAATTCCATGAATTAAACTTTCAACCCATGTTGTAGTACTTTTACCCAATAACCGCTGAGAATACTATCTGCTCTTACACTGTTCATATCAGATCAGCTTACTGTGTAGGAGGGCCAGTCCCAGGAGAGCTACTAACATGATTAATGTTCTGAATTTCTGAATAAAACGTGGGCTATTCCAGTCCCCAATACTACCACAGACCCTAATTTTCTCAAATAACACATAGGTATTAGATGTGTTCTTGTGTCCAGTGGTTATAGCCTGAATATGCTTGTTTAAGGCAAGTGACACTCTGCCATGGCCAAACAGCATGCACTATTCCTTGGAAGGTTAACCTAGGCAAGGCCTTTATATTTTACAAAAGGAACATAAGACACCACTGAGTTATCAGTCCCCTTTTGTGGAATATATGCCCTATAAATATTTTGCAGCTCTTATCATCATTTCTAACTGCCAGAGCCTTCTGTGTCATTTCAAATGTGACTGAGTACTCAAAAACTTTAATGTGAGTTAATCGGGGACTTAATATGTAGTGACAATGCAGCATGTACTGAGGCTCATGATCACATTGAGTATTCAAATATGCTAAGATGGAAAATAACAAATCAAGACTGGGATTTGACCTTTGGGGTTCTATGCATGGAAAGACAAAAGCAGATTTTGAGATCCATTATCAGACCACAGAAGTGGCCAGGGTTAAGGACAGCTTATGAAATAATGACTTAACAGTCTGTGAAAGCCAGTTCAGGTCACTGAGCAGCTGTTTAAAGCAACGAAAAGGAAATGTTACTTTCTTCTTCTCTGTTTTTCTGGCTTAAAGTGACTAGCAGAAAGAACATAATATTTTTGGGCATTCCTTAGATAATTATAGAAAAGTTAGAATCTTTCTGTTTGTTTCCACACATTCTAAATTACTGCAGCTTTTTTTAAACTGCCATGTATTGAATTGTTTCTAACAACATTTTGCAAGAAATATCTAACAGGTTTTTGATTTGCTTACTTTAGCACTAGAAGTTCTATTTTTATTCTTCATGTTTCCAAACATACTCTCTTTTTCACATGAAAGAGCTATGCACCAAGGTTTAAAGTGGTTTGTGGGACAGGTGATGTTGTGACCATGCATTATATTGGATAAAGTACCTCCTTCATTACATGATAAGAATATTGCAAGTCACTTCGGAGTTCCACAAACTTATAAAGGCACTCACCTTCAGCCTTGTTCCTCTATACTGTAATGGAACTCTTCGGTGACTTGCAATATCCTTATAATGTAAGGCAGGGTGTACTTTATCCTTTATATATATTTGTGTTTAACTTACAAAGGTTGTGTAAAGCATTTTGTGTCCCCTTAAAAGGAGTTGAACAGTGAAGACTTAATATAAAGAACCCATTTTAGTATTCTGAGTATACAAGTATTCTGATTTATTGGCTTAGCTTTTATTTCTGCATCAGAGACCTTATAATGTAGGGAGTACCTTCAAAGAGATAGAAAACGTGTAAATTAGTTTTACCATCCAGAGTATTCATTTGACTCTCACGTAGACACAGAAGGTAGCAAGGACAATGCCTGGGATTAAAAGGGCAAGTCAGGACTAGCACCTGCACCCCAGTCCACATGAGCAAAATTACTCATCCCTGGGTCAGTCTTTGTGTGCTACTGTGCATCAGGCTTAAGCGTACTTATACGAACAGGGATAAAATGCATTGGTTCAATAACATATGACCTCCTGCCTCCAATAAGATTTAGATGCAACTCTTGGTTTGCTTTTCCTTAGAATTTCAAGCTATCAATAACCGTGACAGACGGCAACGGAAGAAGCTGCAGTGGGACCCTCAACGTGGTTGTACTACCAGTTTACAACAATGTGATCAAATTCACGTAAGGATGCTTTAATCTTGCTAAGATTTCTAATTTTTTTTAAAAAGTGGCAGTGATAGGGTGCTCGAAATGTCTGTGACTGGCTATTTTAGCACAATCTTCTGAGATTATTGTGAGATAATGTGATATTTGTGAGATTATTGTGAGCTTATTGTGTATTCTTTTCTTTCTTTCTTACTTTCTTTTCCACCATTTCCAAACTAGTTGTGTTTACTCATATTTGGATATTTGTCCCTACAACCTCTCGGTTCACCTGATCACTTGCCATGGGTGGACTGCACACGGCTCAGCTGGAGGCTTGGCTTATCCCATGTGTGGGTACTCACGCACGCACATATAGCAGCACTTTAAAATATTTTGTTATGACAGTGATGGGGCATGGAATCCGTATGTGCACTTTACCAACACACTGGGCTCGATTTTGAAACAATAAATAAAGTGTGCAATACTATCATGGTGCATGCATTGTACATATACTATAAGAATATTTGGAAATTCACAGGTCATTCCTAAATCTTATACATAATAAAGTACCGAACTTACCCTCCCAATGTTGTGACTGACGGGGGTCCAAGCCTGGTAAGGATCATCTTACTCCTACATCCTTGTCCTAGTCACGAGACAGGAAAAAACCCCAGATGCTTTAAAGGTGGACTATGTATTATATCCCCTCCAGGGTGGGCAGGGCTATACATATCTACTCCTACTTCCTGTTTTTGTATCCTGTGATGAGGGGGTTCGACCTCATACTTAACGACTGCACGTGAAATGCTAGGATAATGTGCAGTCAGAAATCTATCTGTAGGGAAAATACTAGTTTCTTATAGGTGTTAATGAAAAAATGCAAGCGAGAACACAATGATTGGCCTATGATGTGCAATGCTGTAAACACTATTAATTCAAATTTCGTAAGTCAGTCAGTAGAAGTGCTAATTCACGAAAGATAGACTGACCCTCTTCATGTGACACTTTTATGCTTACCAGTTAAAGGAGGGGTGCGCCAAGGATGCATACTTGCACCAATATTGTTTTCATTGTAAATAAATTATGTTGTTAAATATCTAAGGGAATGTGTCCACGGCTTCCCACGGTTGGGTGGCTGTTCCATCTCTGCTTTGCTTTTTGCAGATGATACCTTTCTGCTTTCTCAAACCCCGTCTGGGCTTCAAAACCTGCATAACAAATTTACAGAGTTTAGTGAAATCCATTGTTTGGAGGTGTATACCTCAAAGTCTAAGATTATAATACTCAACCCCCACAGAACTTGCAGAGGTGATTTGCAATGAAGGGGTCGACCCTGGAAATGGGAGGTAAATTTGACTATTTGTGGGTTAGAATTGACAAAACCAAAAACAGGAAATCCCACATTAAAAAAAGTTGAGTAACTTTACACAAAGAGGTTTAAGGCAACCACCCCTAAATCTGTCTCCCCTGCTTTTGAAGTGTGCAGGGCAAAAGCCCAGGCTGCAGCACTCTATGGGGCAGAAATTTGGGGGATCGTAAACATCAAAGGTTTGATCCTCAAAGAAAATAGTTTTTCAAGATCTCTGTTCAGTCTACTGCAGAGTACCCCTACAGCACCACTATTATTCCACATAGGGTTTAAAAGGGTTGATGATGTGGCATTGCTGAAACCCCTTTTATGTTGAGTTAGGTTGGGGTCCACCCCAGAGTTACATCACTATAGGTTGGCAGCAGAGGAAGTTTTGAATTTGAGTAAAACACACCCTACACCTTGGTTTGAGTATGTTAAATTCCATCTTAACGATTTAGGCCTGAGTGCCTATTGAAGTAACCCTTTCTCAATTAACCCGATGAGCAAAGGCATTGTAAAAACTGCCTTCTGGAATAGTATAATCATTGCACACTATTGTAACCCTAACGCTGGGGGGGAGAGGGGCTGGTGGGAGAATGTCCATCCTTTAAACCTGCAAAGGAACTATATATGGAAGTGACCCAACCTCCCAGGCCCACATGATGCAAAACAATTTAGGATGGGCACACTGCTGGTTAGTAAATGTATAAACAGCTGGAAAATGTATTGTTCCAAACCTGCAGCTTGAACATTTTGTAATTGCGCGATTGAGGATGTCGAACACGTGCTATTTGTTTGTCCCTTGTATGTCCGCACATATTAGTCTTTGGTATTGGCCGATATTGCTGTGCAACATGGTTACTCAGGAAAAAGAAGTCAGGCGGTATGTTCTGAAGATTTTATGCATTGTCCCCATCAATTATTACTTTTTATTGTTGTTTTGCTGCAACGTCAATATGTTTACACTAGCCTGGTACCATGTATCATGTTTTCACTATGCACTTTAATCTTATTCAAAGTTGTTTCGGAATATTTGATATAACACATTTAAGCCTCAACTATAATTGCTACACTACTTTTTTTAAATTGTCTTTTCATCAGATCAGGTAAATAGAGATTTTATTGTTGGACATTTTAAGCAGAAATATTTATTATCCAATTAATTTTTGATGTGATTTTTTTTACGATGAATGGCATGTTTTATGGGCTAGTTCCCGAAATAAACAATTGATTGACTTAAAATCGAAGTACACATTGGGGACCAATCAAAGTTTCCAGTCAACAGGAATTACATAATGCAAATTTCACACACACCTAGTAAGTATGTGGGTGCTTGGTGAATATGTACAAAGCAGCAGATCTGCACACATGCACACACATACACACTCACATCACTTAAGGAAAGACGGTTCACCTACTCACATAGGTGCACACAATTTTAAAAGCAAGTGTATTGTGACATTACTTAAAGAGTACATTTTTCCTTTTCTTTTTTTTTCGGTTTTGACTTTGTTTGTTAGGCCAAAGCCCTAAAACATATTAAAAAGAACAATTTTAAAAGTCCAGATTGTATTAAATTTAAATAATTTAATGTCTTTCTTAATTAAAATGACTGAAAATGCCCATATCGCATATTCACATCAAGATGAATAATTTGAACTTAAAAGATCATTGCTTGTGAACAACTTCTAATATAATACTTACCAAATACAGGTTTTAAACATAAACAGCACACATAACAAACAACACAGGACGATCCAACAACAAATACAGGAGAGAAACCTTATGACATCGCACATGTGTAAACGTCTTCTTTAGTAGTCGTCCTCTAAATAAAACTAATCTAGTCACACCGAAGTTTAATTCCAGTTATTCCTTTGAAGATTTATTTCTCATCCTGGGCATGAAAATTGTTCTAAATATCTAAAAACTTTACTTAGTACTGTGAAGCCCATATAAAGCTCATTGATTAGATTGTAGAAATATAATCAGAATCCAGTTATGAGATTTCTCTTGAATCTCTGATTGTATTATAGCTTTCCATAGATCTACAATTCATATAAAAGCCACAATTGCTATATTTGAACATCCAACAATTTTCTTTTCAAAAGACATTGAGAACTTACAAGTGCTTGAGAACACTGCACAGAAACTAAGGCCCATAAACGTTTCCGTCTTGGACAGCGTCACACATTCCCTAACATTGATCAAATGCTTCAATTCTTGCTGTTCCCATGAACAGACCCCAGTTCCTTTCTGGCTGCTTTTACTACGAAAGACCTTGCAAGCTTTTGATTGCTGCCTTGAATACCACCATGGTCCTCCAAAACCATCACTCATTGCCATATGAGAATTGTGGTAAAATTTTCCCCTCAATTACATTTAAAAGAGATTTAATTCTAAACACACCAAATAAACTATTAAACATTCTGAGCTCAGATAACAATGTGTTTGATTGAATCCTTTTTTTTCCAAAATGTCTATCCCTTGCCAAAGATATTGTAAACCAGAACTCCAAATACTAATATCTATTATTTTCCATTTTGGTACCATATAGCCACTAGGTGTATGTAATTTTTGTATCCCCAAAAATGAACACTTTTGTGTTATCAGGGACAATTGTAATTGTATATATCGTGCAATAATTGTACAGATTTTTCTCTACAGTCCAATTTGGATTAAATGTAGGATTTTCAAGACCATCTGCAAATAGAAGTCACCCACATGGTTACGTGGTAAGCAGGATCTTAAAACAGTAACCAAGCTGTGTAAGTGGTAACATGAGTGATAGTATTCCGAAATAGATGTTCCAGTAACGTCTTCCCGACGATAGCCTTATACCCTGAGTCAAAGGCTTACCTGAAATCCACAAAACAGCAAAACTGTAAACTGATCTGCTCTGTGGCCCTCTGGGAAACCTCCCATAACACAACACAATGATCAATGATAAAGCATCTCTCCTGGAACCCCCTTACTCCTTTGGAATTGATGACTGACTGTGAGAAAAACTAGGCCAGCAGTTTACGCAGAGTGAAATTAGCAAATATTTTGGCAATTAGGTCTATTAGTAACTTGTAACTATAAGAATCGGAGCTAATCTGAAATCCTTTCTTAAAAATCGGTTTGATTATTATTCTCCTCGGGATCCAGACACTAATTCATAAATCAATATCCATCTACAGAGGGGTTTATATCTAATACACATGGTCTTTTTTTATCTGGATTGGTGGTCTGTGGCAACTTATAAGTTCCTGTTAGCCTCACAATATTCCTTTCAGTAACAGAATTTAAAAAACTCCACACCAACAAAATTGGATAGACCTGGAACCACTAATAAGGGACTTTCATAAATGTTCGGAGTTTCGTAATATAAATAAAATAAACATGAAACTACAGCTTGTAAATAATTGATTAAACTTACCTGTTGCTGTTTAGGTGCCTATCTAGGTGTTTATCTCCATTTGGAAGATGCTACACACAGGAATCTTAGATAGGAAAAAAGACACACACAACAAGATTACACCTGCTCGAAATATGTTCATAAATAAAAGCTGTCTTTCAAATCAATTCTAACATTTATAATGGTGTTTGTACCTTATTTTAAATACACCCTTAAGTATTATATGCAGACCTCACTGCAGGTGAGAGTTACCCTGTCTGATGGTTTAGGAGCCAAAATCTTGGATTAAATCTGGAGGTTGGGTAGGATCAAGCCTGCAAACCATCTCTGTCCAACTCCCTCTCCACCCATCATCTTCTACAAAGCAGCAATGGCTGAGGTGACAGACATTTCATCCGATTAGAGAATGGGGTATATTTGTTTATTTCATAAATACAATGCAAAATAAGTAATAGGCTGTAAACATTTTCAGCAGCTATATAATTCTGTTTTTTAATTGACTCAAGGCCCATCACCGCAGCTGCCGCCATTGCTGAGAATAAGGGGCCACTGTACAAGGTGACTACAGTTTCTGCATCAGGGAACAACGTGCTCTATGAGATGATAACCCTGACTTCGTTCTTTTCTGTTGCAAAAGGTAAGAAAAAGAGCCTGGTTGCAAGTTTGTCTGGTGGGTTCCTCGTTTCAAATGCAGCAGATATCCCTCCCGCTTAATTACAAATGACATCCCATAGAATGCACTTGTAATAAGGCAGACAGAATCCGTCACTTTATGATGTAGTAAACCATCCACCAAACTCTAAATCGGGCCCTTAGTTTGGGATACAGCAAGGATGCAATCAATTGTCATACAAAATAGGGAAGATTTTGGGGTCGTAAGAAAAATTAAACAATAAAAATACACACTATATCATATTAAAGCTGGAGGTTGCCAATACATCTATAATGTCTAGTCTGTCAACAGCATGGGGTGCTGGTAAAAGTTTATGGTGCTCATAATGTATCTGATTCTAAAATGTTTGCACTCTCAAATTCACCTTGGTTGGGGAAAAACACTCATTTTCGAAGGCAAGCCCTGAATTTTAGCCGTGCCTTGCAAATGGAATTTCAGTATTCTCAAATTTAGTGGGGGTGGTGGTTGTGTGCTTTCATTGTTGAGCCTTTAAATGTTGCTTGAAGCCCGCAAAATAGCCAACAATTCATAGATAGTGCACTACCCTGAAAGAAATGCAAATTTGCACTTATCTGGGCAGTAGTATGTGTGCTTCTTGGGTGGGAATTGGTAGGGAACGCTACCATATTTAATGAGGACTAAGGGCATTAATTTCTTCATGGTCAAAAAAGAATTCACTACGAAAAAACCTAAAAAAGTTATATCGGTACATATACCTCACATTTCAGTACGCTTAATTACACTCCTGAGATTTTTTTAAATCAAAGGAGCATCAGAATATACTCCAAATGTAATTTTTTGCGGGGGGATGTATTTATTTGCATTTTCATTAACACATTGTAAAACCACATCAGGTATTCAGAACATCTGGTTTCCGTGTTCATTACAGACACAGCGGGGTCAGAGAATACTAGTACATAGACAATCAACAACAATGAATAATGTCTGCCAACGGGATCCCTCTTTATCTCTCCCCTTCTCCCTGGTATTTCGCCATTCCCTGATCTACTCCGAATCCATGAGCATCCTACCATAGTAGGTCAACCATGGCTTCCATATTTTCCAAACTTTTTTGGGGCACCCCCTTGCCTTGTATGCCGTCTTCTCCCCCAACATATACATGTCCATCCCCCTCCGCCATCCCTCCAGTGTTGGATTAGTATCTGCCCCCCAATTCCTTGCCATGTCTCTTTTGGATACTACCAGACCCAGTTGGAGCTGCACCAGCTTTACTTTGGGGAGATCGATCTCCGTGGGTATGCCCAGCAAAATAAACACAGGGTCAGGAGGTATGGATTCATGCAGTATAAGCTCCAGTTCTTTCAAGAGTGTGCCCCAGTATCGCTGAGCATGTGTGCATCCCCAAATAGTGTGAAAGCAGGTCCCTTCCATGTTCTTACATTTCAGGCAATTGGGGGACTCCGCTCTACCCATCTTATGCAGTCGGGCTCTGTCATAATACATTCTATGTAAGTATTTAAACTGGATCAATTGCAGCCGCGATTTTATGGCCACCTCCCTCGGGTGCATCAGGGCCATTTCCCAGTCCAAATCTTCCATATCTCCCAGATCCACCTCCCAGTGTAGTCTCAGCTTCCGTAATGGGTCAGGTGTATTATTCATGATCGTCCGATACGTCCATGACACTGCTTTCTCTCCAAGGTCACCCATCAAAATTCGCCCTTCTAACAGGCCATACTCTGGGAGGCCCTCCACGTCAATATGTTACGCCAACCAGGCATGCGTCAGTTGAAATACTGAAAGTGTTGCGATCTTGTTCATGTCGAATTCCAGCTGGAGGTGTGGGAACGTCACCAGTGCTTTACGATATATTATGTCTTTAAGCTGGGAAATACCAACCAGATCCCACTTCTGAAAGCCTTTCAGCTTGACAAATTCCTGAAGTCGCGTTCCCACCCAAAGCGGGGTTTCCTTGGTCACCCGATCTTCCCATTTCATGCGCCTCTCTGCCTTTTTCCATGCCATTATCACTATTTGTGTGGCCGGTCACAGTTTTGCGACACCCTGCCTCCATAAAGGTAGTGAGCGAATGACCTATAAAGAAACTGAGTATGCTCAAGCGCATATGCCGGCTGATCCCTCTCGCCGAAGGCCCATTTGTTAATTACTATTAAGTGAGCAGCCCAATAATAAGCCCGCAGGTCCGGCAGTGAGATGCCACCGCTGTATTGGTTACATTGCAGCTTCCACAACACCACCCTGGGGAGCTTCCTTCCCCAGAGGAACTTTCTCAGGATACCATCAATTTAATGAACATCTTTTCTGGGATAGGCTGGTAGGTATTCTGCAGAACATATAAAAATGTTGGGAGGGTTATCATCTTGAAGAGCGCAGCTCTTCCGAGCAGTTTTAAGAGTAGGGGAGTCCATCGGTCCGCGTCTGCATGAAATTCCCCCAGTACCCAGTACAGGTTCCGCCCCAGTGCCAATTGTCTGTCCAGCGTTATTTGGATGCCTAGATATTTTATCCCTGTGGTTACGACTTGTAGTTGGCTGGGATAAACGATGTTCTCGACCTCCTGCCCTACCGAGTAGACACTTGACTTTTCCCAGTCAATTCTATACCCCGCACACCTGCCATAGTCCTCACAACTCTACATAATATTAGGGAGTTTTGTTTCAGGGCTCGTAACATATAGCAGTATGTTGTCAGCATACAGGGAAATGCGTTCATCCAGATCATTATTATCATTTACACAAAAGCCGGTTATGCTCGGGTGTGCGCGAATGACGCATGCCAGAGGTTCCAGAAAGATCCCAAATAGCAGAGGGGACAAGGGGCAACCTTGTCTGGTGCCCCTTTCGATGGGGAAGTTCTGGGAGTTACCCCATTGACTCGGACCCTAGCCAAGGGTCTCTCATACAGAAGGGCTATCCACCTCCTGAACTCAGGACCAAACCCCATTCTACCCAATACGGCCATGAGGAATGGCCAATGGACCGTGTCAAATGCCTTCTCGGCAGCTAATGACAGTATGAGGTGCGGGTCGGGCCTATGTCGTACCACTTCCAATCAGTTGGCCACCCGACTAAGATTAACCTCCAGATTCATCATTGTCATGTTTTGCGAGTCCTTAATAGCGATTATTAAGGAATCGCTATTAAAGACTCGCAAAACGGGATTCATGTAGAAATCGCAATATTTTTTGAGATTTCTACTGCTTCCTTATTTGCGATCCGCAAATTGCTAATCGCAAATAAGGAATGGCTTTCCCATTCATTCCTATGGGCCTAAAGGCCCATAGGAATGAATAGGGAGTCATTCCTTATTTGCGATTAGCAATTAGCGAATCGCAAATAAGGAAGCGATTTCAAGGGTGCCAGGGTGTCCAAAGGACACCCTGTAGCACCCCTGAAATGGTCATGTACACTGGTGTTGCGCACACACATGTCCAAAGGACATGTGTGTGTGTAACATACAACTTAGAAAAATGCACTAAAGTGCATTTTTCTACGTTTTCGCTATTTACCACGTAGTTATACTTCGCGGTAAATAGCAGCCACAGATTGCGAATTCGCAATTTTCTAATGGTTCATGAATTGCATTTAAGGAATCGCAAATTGAGATTCCTTAAATGCAATTCATCGCAATTTAGCGAGTTCTAGATTAGCGATTTTTGCATTTGGGATGATGAATCCCAAATGCAAAAATAGCGCTCGCAAAGGGCCAGATTCTCAGAATCTGGCCCTTTGCGAGCCAATTTTACTATGATGAATCTGGCTGTAAGTCTTGTTGACCTGTGAGGCATAAAACCCGACTGGTCCCTCTGGATAAGCCCTGTTATAACTTTGGTTAGTCTGTTGGCCGGAATTCTAACCAAAATCTTCGTCTCTATATTTATGAGGCAAATGGGTCTATAGGAACTGCATTCCTGTGGCGGCCTCCCCTCTTTAGGTATCACCACGATAGTCGCCGTCATCAGATCCTCCGGGAGCATGCCACTTTCCCGCGCCTCCAGATACATCTGTAATAGATGTGTGCTAAAAAGCGCCTGTGTTGTTTGAAAAATTCCGGCGGGAGCCCATTGGGACCCGCGGATTTCCCGGTTTTCATCTGGCCTATGGCTTCTACAATTTCTTCCTTGGTCAGATTTACCTCCATTGCTTGCATTTCACTGGGCTCTAAGCTAGGGAGCTGCATAGATTGTAAATACGTGTCTATCTGTTCGGTGTCTGCCCGCGGTCTTTTGGCATAGAAGGCCTCCTAGTAACCTGCAAAGGCTTGTGCTATCGCATCTGGGGTCTGGTGAACCTGATCTTTTCCTGTCTGTATTTGGGCTACCCATCTGCTTTCCATCTTTTTCCGGCTGAGCCAGGCCAGCAATCTGCCCGTCTTATCACTGGCATCATAGAGCCTCCTGTGCAGGGCTTGTATGGCGTGGCGCACGTCTTTTTTGGCTAGCGCAAGATATTCACTCTGCAAGATTTTCAATCTCCTAAACCTAGAGACGTCGTCTCCTGTTCTAGCTTGCGATTAGGCCTGTAGGAGCTGCTTTTCCAGGTTCTCTACCTCCTCCGCCTCTTTGCGTTTCTTATGCGCAATAATGTTTTGAGCCCTATCTCGGAGGACTGCTTTATAGGCTTCCCATAGGGTAATAGCAGAGTCCACCGACCCCACATTTCCCCTGAAATACAACTCTGTGTCTAGTCTAAGTTCCTGGGACACCTGCGGATCTCGCAGTTCCCACGAGTTCAGTTTCCAGTCTCTGGGTTTGTGTCGTGACTGCGCACCGATTGCCAACCTCATGGGCAAATGGCCCGAGAGACCCCTCACCAGGTATTCAATTTTTTGTATGTTGCCCACTTCTCCTGCCAGAGTAAATATATGGTCTATTCTCGAGAATGCCTTATGGGCCCCAGAATAAAAGGAGTATGCTTTAGTCCAGGGGTGTGGTTTCCGCCACAGGTCAGTGAGTGCCAGTGTATCCACGAAACATTTAAGTGGGGTTTCTCTAGGGCTCCCTTGATGGACCGTTGTGCGATCCCATGTAGGATCCATCACATCATTAAAGTCTCCCCCTATAATGTGAGCACTGGAAACCGCTTCAAGAAGAATGGCCCCCAGTCTATCCATCGTCTGTCTCTGTAGCCTGGGAGGCGCATATACGCTAATGAGTGTAATGTGTCTCCTGTCCCACAGCCCCTGTACTGCCACATATGTCCCATTGGGGTCACTCCAAATGCATTCCACCCTGAACGGTGGAGTTCTCTTAATCAGTATCGCGACCCCCCGCGCCCCAGTTGAGAAACCCGCATGCGCCAGTGTTATGTAAGGTCTACGGCCCAGAAAATTGCATTGCATACCCTGTAGGTGTGTTTCCTGTAAAAGGATCACATCCGGCTTCAGCCTTTTACAATATGCTGCTCTCAACCCACGTTTGACCTTATTCCCCATTTCGTTGACATTCCATGACAAAACTGAATATGGGGAGTAGTTATCTGCCATTCACGTCCTGTCCAGAATTCCCATGTGTCTCCCCCCGCTCCACCACCTCCAAATGTAATTTTAAACTTATAAGTACACATTTCCAACTTTCAAAGCAACCCCTTTGTTAATCCCATAGTGAGCAGTATCAGAATCTATTGGGTACTGCTGTTTCAGTTAACCGTGGGGAGCACTTCTGTTCATTATAGTTAATTTAAAACATGTACTACCAGAATATGGAGTTTTAAATACTGTGATACAGAAATATCATATGCAGAATATTCACTAGCATGAAGGTAAATATATTAAGGTAAGCACATATTTAATATTCTTAACTCCACATTTGGTAAACTTAAACATACATTTTGCCAAAGTGCATGAATGGGGAGTTAAGAACAGTACATTTATTTCTGCCTATATATATTTACCTTCACAATATTGTGGTAGTTGACATTCTGGAGTAGATATGTGTGTAGGTTGTGAGTATGAGTGGGACGGCATCAAAGTAAACCAATCATTTGATTGTAGTAAGCTCGGTATAGAGTGAAGGAGAAGGTAAGATAAAAATAATCAGTGCAAGGTGTAATTAATGACTTTGACACTGCATTATAGTTTGTTACTTAGCTCTCTGAATATGTCATTTATGCAGAAAAGTGCAGTAGGAACAGGTTATCATGGACATAAATATTTCAACATTTTGTGGTTCCCATACAGAGACAGGCGTGGTAAGTACCACCAGCAACCTTGACCTGGAGCAGAATCCTGAGCTTGCCAACACCATCCTGACTATCAAAGCCTACGATAAATACAACCACAGCAACAGTGCCACCATTACAGTCACTGTCACAGTAACAGATGTAAATAAACTGCCACCGACGTGCACTCCGGCTGTCTTTGTGTAAGTCTTAGACAGGGTGACCAAAGGCAGAAGTTTCAAATGAAGTCAGCATTGATTCTGTACACATTGTCTTCTAATACAATGCTTGTTCTCACTTTTGAGGTTTGTGTCACACACAAGGTTGGGGAGGCACAGAGGGAGGGACAGCAGACTGAAATCATAGTTTGAAAGAGACATTTACTAATATTAGAATTTATATAAGTGTGAGAGGCGGCTGTAATTATACCATGATCTTGAGAGAATCAATTCTATTCTCAGCTGCAGCATTTATTTTGAGAAGGCCATGAATAAGTTACATTGATAAGTACAATCGATTGGGTTTCAATTGAGTTATTGTAATTGAACACTTGAAGTTTTTTAAAACATCTATCTGAATCACATCTACATAAAGCCCTTACGGTTGTGGTGTGAGCTGACCTAGAAACGTTCTGCTGATTCTGTAGTTATGTGGGAGGCATTGACAGTTTTTGTCCTTTACTATTCTCATCTGTTGCAAAAAGGGAAGTCCTGCTATATTGAGTGTTTGAGATATTTAGAATTGTAGATAGTTAGCTGTCAACAAGATGGATGTTTTTCATGAGAGCTTATGAGTGACCTTGTAAACCAATGAGAGCAAAGCTTGTGACAACTATCATGTCAGTTAGAACCCCTTAGTTGCTACCAGCATACTTTTTTTTGATCGCTTAATGTATTTCACGAAGTGAGTTTTTTTTCCTGTAATTGTTATGAATTTCAGTATTTCTGTTAGCTGTTAAATATTTCATGCCAACAATTTTTTTTTTTTTTTGGGTACAGTTTGAAGTTATGTTTTATATGCAATATATATATATATTTTTTTACCAAGTTTTATTTGTCAAGTTACACATGTATTGCAGACCTCTGCACCCCAGAGGCAACTGCGCTATCAAACCATACAGAGATGAGGACTTTTACTTTTTCCAATAGAAACAAAGCATATATAAGCAACACTGAAAAGAATACCCCAACTTCCGCCCACCCCCACCCCTCCCCCCAGATCGCACACAATCCGCATAGTCCTGTCCACAGCATGTAAACATAGCAAGAAGGGTGAACCGCTCCGGGCCTCCCCCTAATGCACCCCTTATATGCAATATTTTGAGTTTCTTTGTGAATCATTTGTTTTGGCTTTATTTCAGGCTGTATATGAAACCATATCTTTTTCAAAGACAGCTTGAACCCTCCTTTACTTTTCAGATTCCTTCAAGACTTTTTCTTTTGTACTATTATGATGTTGATGCATTTTAAAATTATTTTCACTGGTATGACATCAGAGCAGTGAATAATGCGGTAGAGGAAAATGAATTATTTATAATGGCCGTATGGGGGCAGAGAGAATTATTTATAATGACCAAACGGGGGTCATATCTAACATATACTATTTATAGAAGGGTAGTTTTAAATAACTAGCCTGTTTTAAGCTAGAGATCGAAAATGACTTCCAGCCAAAGAAAATGAATCTCAAGTTGTTTATGATATCAGTTGGAAACTCAATCTGAAAAACTCCCCATTACTGACAGCTAGTTTATCTACATTTTGCTGTGTTGTGTACCCCCACTATTACAAACTTGTAGTTGGGGGTGAAGACTTTGCCTCGCATTTCTTATTTTTGGATCATGGGGCCGACAGGAGATAGATAGGTTGCCACTATTGTGGAGGGCCTACAAAATGTGGTCTACAGATGGATCCCTGCTCAGATATTGAAATTCCTTGCTCACAAGGCCCTGAAAACCTCAGCTGTGAGATGAACCATAAAGTCTAGTATTTTATTCGAGAGAATACTACATAGACTTAGAATATAGTAAATCACAAGTTCCATGGGATAAGAAAAGCAGTCAATGGAAAATATAAAAATAAATAATAAATAACACCACAAATGAGAAAAACGAATATGTAGGACAAATTATAAAATGATGGGGAAAATTAAAGTATGTAAATATAAAAAGCACACAAAAATCAAAAGTAGACACCTGTAAGAGTAATTGACATGAGATCTACACTGTCAGAAATCTAGTGAAGTCATTAGGCTGACATGGTCGCACAAAAGGCAACACAGGTTCAGACTGAGTTCACACTGAACACCAAGCACACGCAGATTGTGCATAAGTTAATATTGCCAGCATAGCAGAACCCCTAACGGCTGGAAGGTTTGAGCTGCTTTCTAACACCTGCATCCTCTACCCAACTCTAGAAAGAAGATCTGAACCATGTACACTAACTGGGTGAGAAGATATCTATTATGGGATGCCTGACATTACCAAGGGGACCAGAGAGACTGTGTGCCTTTTGGGATTCAGGTTTCCACGAAGTTGTCAATATCTACAATAATGTACTCTCATTGCTGATAGAATTCCTCCAAACGTTTCAGTGTAACCTTGAGGTTGGGTGTACAGTTGCTTTGGCCCCAACAGTTACTTATTAAGCTTAAAAACTGGCTTGACGAGAAGAAAGACCACCGCAGTGAACAGGGAACCTGCACTTTTGCTACGGCGTAACTCTTTCAAGATCTGCAGTCAAGCCACAAGTCATGCTACCGCTTCCCATCCAGATCCTGGAAGGTTAACATGGTCGCTGCAACCTCTTTATGTCCCAGAGAAAGAGCGACCCTCTATGGTTGAACTGTCTCTGCATTATGCACAATAAAAGCTCAAGAAACTCTGAGGTGAACCACTGCTTTATGCATGTTGCCTGATGCCCTGAAGGTCTCCTGAGAATGCTGCTCCCTTCGCAGCCTGGTGGCAAATGCTTTCAGTGCTGATGAGCAAAATAGCCACATCTGGTGTTAGTAAGACTTGAACGGATAGGGAATGCTAAATCATAGGAGCATTTTGAATTTTTTTGTATTTTTCGTTAAAAAACAACGCTAAATTTTCTGAAATTTGTATACCTCATCAAAAATTCAATTTTATCTCAAAATGTCCAATAGATTATTTAAATATGAAGCTAATTGATCTTTTTTTATGTTTGTTAGCTGATCACTTTCTTATTTAAACAGGAAAGAGGTTCCAGAAACCACACCCACTGGTACAACCCTGGTTGGTTTTACATGCATTGACCCAGATTTCAGCGCGACAACCTTAACCTACAAGATCGTGCCCAACAGCAGTTCCATGTACAACTTCAAGATGTCAGGCTCATCACTGCAGGTGAGAGAATGTCAATATTAAAAAAGATAGGAGGATAAAGTTGCAAGGGGCATTGTAAAAGCAAAGGAGCAAGCACAAACAAAAAAAAACAATTCAGCTGAGTGGACATCATTGCCATAAGGTTAGGCAGAGGAGTAAAGCTGCCACAAATATGTGAAACAGACGATCTCTCCGAGACGTTACTGTCTGTCTCTCCCGTGAAAGAAGAGAAGCTATGAGAACCAATATAACTTAGGTTCATTCACTCAGTAGTTCTGACTGATGCTTTTTGCAACCTTGGCTCAGTCTTTGTTAAAACCGAGGTTTAGGAAATGTGGATATTTTTTCATTAAATGTGTGAGGGTGGCGGTTGACCTATGCCAGAAAAGGGTGGATGCTGTTTTTGGATCTAGCCAAATTTTAATGTGGAACAGCACAAACCATCACCAGATATTCTGAAAACGAATCCTGTGACAGGAGACTGATACAACAATGCAAAATGAATAACATGACAGATACCATTGACAGTCATTCCTAAACTCTTTGTGGGGAAATCACTACTTGTATCATTAGCGAAAAGGTATTGATAAAAAGCATCCGCCTCAACATCTAGAGCAGAGGACTTCAAAAGTTTTTGCTCTGAGTCCCCCTAAGCAAAATGTCGGGCTCCCCTCCAAAACTTTATGGCAAGAAAGAGGGAGTAGCAGGATTGTGCTCATGGGTCGCGCTTACGAGATAATTTCAGGGTTACTTTTCTGCATGTCAAAATTGGCACAAAAAGTGAGAATTATAACTGTGCAAATATGTAAAAAAAAAACACTACCCCACCCTAATTGGAGTATTATGAGCCCCTCAAACTTCTGCAGGCCAATACAACTGCACCTGCTGCACCAATGATAGTTGCAGCCTTGAGTAGCAAGCTGTCTTATGTCACACCTTCCCCACTATGCCTGGCCATCACGCCAATCTTGAAACAAACTCTCTATCAAAAACGAGCTCCCCCGCCACCATTTTCCAGCAAGGGGTTTCCCTGATTTAATACTTGCAAGGCCCCATCCCTCCTTTGAAAAGTAAGACAGACATGATTATGATGCAGTGGGCCCCTCACACCCTTGGGCCCCAGTGCCACTTTATTTGCTTCACTAATGATAGCTACTGCCTTGCAAATCAGGGAGTGTGCTCTTTGTTAAAAACATGGGCTCCCATCTTGCCCCATCCCCATCCCTGCCATCTCTCTGAGGCCCAAGCTAAAGAAAAGAGCCTCCTATGCTTCAATATTCCCCTCCCTTGGGCCATTGGTACGAGGCCCACATCAACACTGGCAGCAAACAAGAAAGGATAGTAAAACAGCCATAATTCATGTTTAGTTGGCCTCTCACAACTGTGGACTTTGTGCCTCTTAACCTGCAACACCAATGATACCCACGACCCAACAAAACAGGCTTGCTCCGCTGCCCACTACACAGGACCATCACTTCTAGGCTTGAGGCCCAAAGTAGGCTGTCTGCCACCCATCTCCCCACCATCAATGAATCACTGTTTCCCTGCGCAACAAGGGTTACCTGGGTCTTGATACTAGCAAGAACTAGCATTTGCAGTGCAATAGGTCTCGCATTACTGAAATTTTGAGCTATTTGCGTTGCAAATAATGTTTGTTACTTTTTTTTGTTGTTGTTGTCATGAAATATCCCAGCAGTAGCATAGGTAGTAAAATAAAAACCACGAAACCAGAAAGAATTGCAGTACCAAAGGCTGTTACTAGGTGTCCCTGTGGAGTTATAAAGGGACCTCTATTAGTCACATAAGGTACTACATCCTTAATACAATTATAATGAGAAAGATTGCAGGTGAGCATAGGTGTACATTTGTTTTTATTGGAAGTTAGTTTTTTGCTAGATTGAGTTTTAAAAATAAACCATTGTTGTTTATTTTAATAGCAAATTTTTTAAACGTACTTTACAAGTACTTGCTGAGGCATTGGCGCCCCCCTGGGAATACAGCTGCGGCTCCCGCACAGTTTGAAGACTTCTGATTCTAGAGCAAAAGAGTTCTGCCGTTGTTTCTTGGAACTATATGGAAATGGTTGCTCTGAACTTCTTGAAATGGTTTGGAATGTTATTCATAATCAAATGCATGGTGTGCAAGGTTCCTGATATTGTTTTAAATCATTGCAGATTCAGGCACTAGGGCGATACCCAGTGGAATCCAGGAGCGCACCAGTTTACCTCAGCTTTCACTGACCAAAGGGTAGTGCCAGCCAGAGCAGCACGTTTCTCCTGCATGTTTTGCTCACCAAAAGAGTGAAAGGGAAATGACATTGATATTAAAAACATATTTTATTTACAATTTATAAGTCAGACTCCACAAAATAGATTGCCTCTTTGCAACACCTGTATAGATCTACACGTTTGCCTTTGCAGAACATTTAAAGCCAGGCAACACAAACTTAAGTTTGTGTATCCTTGGGTGGGGATGGTTGTGTCTAATCTCCATGATTGCTTCAGTGCTGTATGTCAATTTAGAGTGGCTTTTGCCAATTCAGTCCGACATACCCTTAAAGTCAGGGCCATGAAATATCAAAGAAACTGAAAACATTGATCATTTCGAATGGGTTTACATCATTTGTCACTTACACAAATCCAGGTCTAGACCCAACTTCTGTATTTTGAAAGGTTTGAATGAAGGGATTGTTCACTGTCATCATGAGGTGCTTGACTATGCACTGGCACAACTGAATTACTGCGCTAATAATGGAGTGGAGCACGTAACTTCACTCCCAACAACTCTAAGGGGCCGATTAGGATGGCGGACGGACTTGCGTCCGTCCGCCACCCCAGAGGTGGAGGGACCGTCCGCAGGGGCAGCGGCGGTCCCTCCGTGCAAATTAGGATGTGACCGCCACCCTGGCGGTCACATCCTGGATATTTAACATTGCGGCGGGTGCTGCTTCAAGCAGCACCCGCCGCAATGTTAAAAGTGCATGTTTAACATTTACATGCACAAAGCGGCAGGCACCGCGCGGTGCCTGCCGCTTTGTGCATGTAAATACTGGGGGGTACCATAGGTACCCCCATGTGCACCCCCCACCCTCCTACACGGGCCCCCAAAATCAAAAGTACACATGCTTTTCCACGGCGGAAAAACCGCCGCGGAAAAGCATGTTTACAAATGCTTCCTAATTTGGCTGACGGTGTCTGATAGACACTGCCAGCCAAATGAGAGCTTTTCCGCCGCGGTTGTAATCCGACCGCGGCGTAAAAGCTGCGGACAGAAACCAAGACCCACCAGCCATCGTAATGCGGCGGTGGGTCTTTGGTGACTCCGCAGAGGATTTTCCGCCTCCTCCGGGCCGGAGGTGGCTTCCGCCGGCCCGGAGGAGGCGGAAAATCCTCCATCATAATGAGGCCCTTAATGTTCACATGGTAGCACCATTTCTTATAAAAATTATCCAGAGTAGGACTCAGATATTATTTTATTTTTGTCAAGGGATCAGCCTACCTAATGAAAGCATAGGCCAACACATCGGAAAGTAATATTCAGACATGCACAACAAATGGTGTAAACACTATGGGCCTGGTTACGAGCTTGGCGGACAGGGTTACTCCCTCACAAAGTAACTGACATCTCGTCCACCAAATTACAATTCCATTATATCCTATGGAACTAGTAAAATGGCGGACAGAATATTCGTCACGTTTGTGATGGAGTATCCCATTCATCAATATCATAATCAGGTTCTACGTTTGGATATGAGGAACACAACCAGACTATTCAGGATGATGCCACAGAGTATCATGATACATCATGACAATAGGAGTAGTATCTGTATTCCAACGGGCAACTCATGAATTAATTTCTGTATGTCTATTTATTGTTAGCCCTGAAGAAAGACTGCATAAAATTGTATTTGGTATCAGTTGTTTGGAACCCAAGTTTTATGTCTTCAACCAGGCTTAGGGTAAAGGAGGATTAGGAGAGAGAGGAGAGATCTGCTCTGGCAGGTGATTGTCAAAATGTACTGACTGGATGACACACAGCACAAAGCTTTGGATCTTAATAAAAGGAGACTAAGTGCCTGATTTCGACTTGCCATGCCGTGCAGGGACAGGGGGGGTGCATGCAAACGGGGGGGGGGGCACAACATGTTCCCCCCTGCATGTGTCCCCAGTCCCTGATGCACAAGGGTGCCCTGTAGGGCCCCTTTTGTTTCATCCCCGCCACACTTTTCATGGCGGGCTTACCGCTGTGCCGTGAAAGATGAGGCATGGAGGAAGCTCGTAATATGCTTGGCAGGGCTGCAGCTGCCCTTCCAAGCATATTGGGGGCTCACACCATCATGCCACTGCCAGGAATGCGGTTCCCTGGCTGCTCCCTGGAGGTTGCGGAAGTGTAATGGTGGTCCGACCGCCTAAATTGTAATTGCCCCGCGAGTCTGGAGTTCCTCCGATTGCAAGACTAGTAATCAGCCCCTAAGTATTTATCGAAGTGTGAGAGGACACTCATTAGTCCGTGGTTCATGCTAAAGGATACAGATAAACTATTCTGAGAGAATACAGATATGAACTTACCTGGTGCAAGTAGGAGATCAACTGTAACTACTAATAGCTGGGTACAAACTATAGTAAGGTGTTGCACTATAAGGTTTTCTATACTGTCTGCCACAAACAAGCCAGAAGTGCACCTGTGGGGAAAACACCACCTGTGACTGTGCGTGTCTGAGTCTGGGAGTTGCTATAATTCCCTATTCTCTGCTGTCCCATCTTCCACGCTATCCATATTCACTGCCGCCTTGGCCTGTTGTGTCAAAAGTGAGAACGAATTTGTTTGAATTCTCAGCAGACATCTTGTCAGGGACTAAGCATGGAGGCTACGCAGGAAGATTGGAACAAGCTGTGGATTACCTGGAACAGCTAAAACTATTTTTGAAGAAGGCAGATCCCCATGGCAGGTGCAGTTGACAGCAGCCACAAAATTGTTGGAAATAGATGTGCAAAATTTGCACAATTCAAACATCCAAGTTGCCGCATGGAAAAGATCACTGAATAGACAAGCCAAGAAAATATCATATGAAAAAGATCTGGACAGCTTACACCATCAATCCAATCTCCTAGCACTGGACACCTCCTATATAGTGGGCAAACCATAGCCTTATTTTGAGCAAGCACTGTCAGTCCCGGCTTGGAAAAAAATTACTTACATGAGACTTCTGGCACTGCCCATTGTGGACTTTAACCAAGCCTGGGCCAGGCAGGACAATTTAGTCACATGTCGACTTTGTAATTACCATCGTGAATCCTGGCTCCATCTGCTGTGCTGTTGCCCTAAGTTAGCCAGTGAGAGGCACCGACTAGTTCTTCCAATCTGTAGAGCCCATGGTCTTATACGATGCAGTGAAGTCTCTCATTTGTGTTTCTCTGCTAAAACAGCTCAAACAGTAGCGCGCCTGGGGAAATTTATAGAATTAATCTGAGCCGCCTTGATGCAGAATATAGAGACACAGAAAGAACCCATTTAGCTAACAAGCAAGAGAGACTTTGACAAAATGTTCATTTAAGTCTAATGCATTTGCACTTTACAGTCAGTGATGATACTAATTTTAAGGTTTTATGTCCTACTAGTTTGTAATAACATTCACAGGATTTTAACTTGGTTCTTTTTTATAATGACAGTATATTGTAACGATTTTAAGTAATAGAACAATAAAACTATATTCAGACCTGGAACAGCTTCCAACGTGCCACACCCAGGGAGAGAAAAGAAACAATAGCTCAGACGCGCAGTAGAAAACTTATTGCGCAGATGTATCATTTCCCGAAAATCTTGGGCAGGAGTTTCTCAAACAATATCTGAAGGTCGGGTTGCACATACTATTCACAGGCTTGTTCCTGTCCACCTCAGACAGATCATTATGGTGAATGCAGTACAAGTCAGTTCAAATTGAATTTCAGTAGTTGACATTGAAATGCAATACTTACAGTTACCAAAGATTGCACAAGTTTAGCTAAAAAAAACTAGGACTGAACGAAGTTTTGATTATGCAACCATAGTCTTGCAGTTTTCCTGTTTATTGGCTTTGCTGTATGTCTTGCTTTTGCTATGACTACACTATTGTGTATTTTTCTATCTTGATTGTTAGTTGGCGCTGGTAATTCAGAAGCGTTACGTATGTGAGTGCATTCCTTTCTTACCTTTTCCTTGGGATTGTCTTACGACAAATAAACTGCTCCTAAAAGGTCAATATTTGCAAACATAAGTACCCATTGGGCCCATATACTGGTACTTGGTGTGTTTTCAAACCATTTTATGTGCCTTACATGAGCTTTATTCATTTTTTATTTATGTATGCAGTTTTGTATAGCCATACCTGGCCTAAGTGGTGGGAGGGTGTTTCAGGAAGATGTAGGTTTGGTACATACACAGTGAGAATATAAGTTTTGTACTAAAAATTACTCATGCAACATTTTATCTCTAAATGGTTCAAAGTATTTACATCATGAAGCCTAGCAGTTAAAAGGTATATTGTGAAGTTCAGGTGTGTTTGTCAAAGTTTAGTAAAACACCTAATCTCTTCAAGTAGTTTCATTATTCACATAACTAAAAGTTTGCAATGCAGGTCAGGACTATTTTTGGGCCTGGACCCTTCCTCATGGTAGGACCTTTCAAGAGTTTTTTCTGAGTTACTGATGAGAAGGGATGAAATTACATTAGAAGTACTTGGTAAGGAAAACACTTTGCACACTTCTACTAAAGGCCCTAAACTAGTTACACATGAGTTGCTGCCATTTCAGCGCTCTTACGGCCAGATTCATCATACTGAAATCGGCTCACAAAGGGCCAGATTCTGAGAATCTGTCCCTTTGCGAGCGCTATTTTTGCATTTGGGATTCATCATCCCAAATGCAAAAATCGCTATACTAGAAATCACTATATTGCGAAGAATCGCATTTAAGGAATCTCAATTAGAGATTCTTTAAATGCTATTCATGAACCTTTTTAAAATTGTGAATTCGCAATATAGGGCCGCTATTTACCGCGAAGTGTAACTTCGTGTTAAATAGCGAAAACTTAGAAAAATGCACTTTACTGCATTTTTCTAAGTTGTATGTTACACACACACATGTCCTTTGGACATGTCTGTGCGCAACACCAGTGTACATTTCCATTTCAGGGGTGCTACAGGGTGTCCTTTGGACACCCTGGCACCCTTGAAATCGCTTCCTTATTTGCGATTCGCTAATTGCTAATCGCAAATAAGGAATGGCTCCCCATTCATTTCTATGGGCCTGGAGGCCCATAGGAATGAATGGGAAAGCCATTCCTTATTTGCGATTAGGAATTAGCGAATCGCAAATAAGGAAGCAATAGAAATCGCAAAATAAATTGCGATTTCTACATGCATCCCGTTTTGCTAGTCTTTAATAGCGATTCCTTAATAATCGCTATTAAGGACTCGCAAAAGAGGACAATCATGAATCTGGGGGTTATTTCATTTTGTGCATTTACACATTTTTAAGAAAAGGCTGTTAGGTTCTCAGGTCTTTTGGTTGATTTGTCTCTAACCACTTGTGCCTCCTCGACTGCTAGATTGGGTTGCTGTGCCACAGACATGAGTAAGTGCAGCAACAAATCCGGAACACCTTCTAGCCCTCACGCAGGACCCCCAATGTTTTCCACATAGATCATCCCATAAGCAAATACTCTCCCACCCGCGCATACAAAATTTGGTAGCCTTTTTTGCGACACCACCCGACTGCGCTTTGGAGCCATTGGCATGAAGCGCTATACAATGGTCACAATAATACTACAGTACGCTATTTAAGAATTGATGCGGTTTGTTTTTTGAGCAGACTTAAAAATTAGATACCAATCCATTACAGACTGAACATGTGAACCACGAGTCTTGTGCAGTAGTTAAGGTTCCCAGGAGTGTTTAGCATAGACAAAGAAACACAGCTAGAATTTTAGGGGTATTGCCTTTCATGAAATCGGTGTGAAAAAGTGCTAGATTCTGTTTTACTGCCATTTGTCAAAGGCCCTGGAATTGGTCTACTGGAATGTCTTGCTAGTGTAAATGTATGCTATGTTGTGAAGGTGCAGAATATTGTGGGCATAGTGCAACACATATTATGGTTTTTTTGAGGGAACCTAAAAGACTGGGTCCTAGGTAAGCCTAATTTCCAAAAAGCTATAATCTTATGCATGTGTATTTCTAAATCTGACAGGTGAACAGTACCTTGACTTATGATTCAGCAGAAATTGCAAGTTTGAATTTCCAGTATTCAGCCATCTTGGAGGTGACAGATGCCGGAACCCCTCCTCTGACCAGTAAGTGTCAAGCATCCCATTTCCTTATTACATGGCCAAGTAGACATCATTTGAGTGATAGAGACCAATTTAAGGACTTTTTGCCTTTTGAAAGCAGCAGTATGAATTACAACTCCTAAACCAAATACCCTAAGCATGGCAAATAAGTCTTTTCGATATTTCTTCAAGTCATATGCTGTTATCATAGACATCTCATTCTAAATCCATTCAATTCTTGGATTACGAATTGGGCAGAGCAGTACACCTTGGTAATACAGTCCACCAGAACACAAGCTTCACTGTGTGTAGGAATGCATCAGGTAAAACCTATTGAGTTTGCACACACATTTTCTTTGGGCTGAAAGCAAGAGGAAAATATGTGGTGAAACGGGCCCAGAATAAAGGAAATCTTGCGGATTCGAGCCGAGTAAATCAGGGTCCGCATGTCTTGGCTGCCGAAACCCATGATGCTCGGTAGCTGGGTTGAAAATACCATCTGGAATCATTAGCTCAGGTCCAAGTATCTGACTTTCTCATTACCGGGCATCTCATAATCAAGGTCTAAGATCTATGAAATGTACTGTTTCCCAAGTATGAATATATTCCATGCACCTGCATTGCACCGCCTGCCGTGAGGGGAACGGCTGCCCATTCTAAGCCCTGCTGAAAGGGCGAAGGCTCCTGACCATCGGGTCTGCCGTGAGGGGAACGGCACGAGACACAGCATCGGGACTACATATCCCAGCACTCCCTGCCTAGGCGCTCTCTGTTGGCATCATCGGCAGGCGCCTCCTGCTTATTTCAACTCCTTCCGCTTCCCGCAGCGCGGGCATCGCCCGGGCAAAGCCCGGGCCAAGGGCGGGCCCGTCCTTGCCCGTCACTGACCGGAGGTGGCCGGGCTGGGCCATTCCTCTTGGCTTGGACCCCTGGTACTAAGGTGATTATTCATGATGGCTACAGTAAATGTACCCACTCGCGTTCAGGGGAAACGTGCATGTGCGGCAAAACGGCCCTGTTTACAGCTAAATAGCCCTTCACCAACTTTGCCCACAGCTATCGATTTAATGCTTCAGAAGGCAATTGGTGCAGTCACCTCAGAAATCGAACTTACAGAAAGACGATTATCTATTACCCCTGACTTTTCTCCCTTGGTATCACCTACTCTTGCAAATGTTGTGAATTCCCCTGAACTTACTGTATATGAAAGCGCCCCTTCACATGACTATGTGCAAATTCCCGCACTTAGTACAAAAACCAATAGAGAGGGTACTGCTGCTGTGACTAGGAAAGCTAAGAAAAGAAAGCAAGGGAACAGTGAGGTTTCCAAGGGAAAAAAGACAGAGAGTGGGAATGCAAAAGGCATACCAAATACACCCGGTCTAGAAATACCCTTGGTTAATAAACATGCTTCCTTGTTAGCTCAACCTTATCCATCTTGTGCCCAAACATTGCTATCCGATCTTCTTACCCAATGTAGAATCATTGTGAAGGAAGGGGTTGCTCCTATTTTTGACTATTTTCAAAAGATAGCAGCTAGCGTGGATAAAGTACAGGCAATTTGCCAACAGAATGTCATCCCTAGTACATCATCTAGTTGTCAAAATATGAGGTCCCGAGTCACCAGAATTCATCTAAGACCCAGCAAACCCAATCAAATACAGAAATCATCTCGCCCCTAGACCAAGCTAATTGTAACAATGCAATTTGTAATATCAAAGTTGTAGAAAAGAGCTCTCCTGTATTAGAAGGGCAAGTTCAATCAGGACATCAGGGTTTGACAGAATCTAACCCTCAACTAGGGAGGGAGGCCCAATTGCAAAATCAGTGCACAGGGATAAACTTAACTAGTAATGCTGCTATGGGCACCACACCCACTGAAGGCAATGGAGGTGGTGGCCCCTTAGCCAGAGAAACACAAACATTGTCCCTCCCAACTATAAATTTACCCCCAGAGGCGGCCCCATATGTAATCACCTTGGTTGGAATCCCCGAACTTAAGCACAGGCAGAAGGAATCTCAGCTTGATCTCAGAAATAAGATCTTGTTTTGGATGGTAAGACACAAACAATTTCCTTACAATAGGGCCGGTGAGATTCTGATGGTTCGGAGGGTGGCTTGGGTGGGTCCTACAAAAAAACAGTACAAGGGGACTGTGTGATTGTTAATTTTAAGCACCCAGAAGTTGTACAAAAGTTAGTAACCCAACCTTTTTGCCCCCTGGAACAACAAACAGCCATTAGAGTGTTTACTCTGGATTTCTTTTATCCCTCCTCCTGTAGAGTGGGTGAAGCCTATACCGCCTTGGATTGCGGCAGATGGCGAATGGAATCTCATAAAACCCCTACAACTCATTCCCACTACTCTTCCTCTTTTAATATTCCAGTTTCAAATCGATTTGGGCTTTTGGAGGATGTAGATTGGCTAGAAAGGACTGAAGTCCCTAAACAAGATAATATTGGCTCAAGGGTCCCTGATGCATCATTGCCTACTAGTCACGTCTATCCAACATTTCCCAATGAAGAGCAAGGAGGGATTGGACTTAAAAAATTGGGATATTCCTCTCTGCAAGAAGTCCAATGGACTACTCAAAATTGATGGACCTGCCCTAACGGTTTCTTCTAAATCTATAGGGTTACACACTGAGAATAAATCTACAAGTGTTTGTGGAGGAAATAGTATTATTTCTCCCATTGGCCCAGTCCCTGTGCACTTTGTCTCCCGGGGTTGCCTTTCCCGGTGAACAACTTCAAAGTTCTGTCCTGGAATGTGGCAGGCTTATCTAACAAATTAGCCTGGCCCGATTGGGAGCTTTTTATAAATCAGTATGATGTCTGCCTACTCCAGGAGACATGGGATAGGGAAGAGAATGTAAGGCTGGGTTTCGCGTCATATAACAACATAGCTATAGGAGAAAGGGGTAGACCTTATGGGGGTTTATCCATATTGGTAGCCTTGCACTTGGGTTGTACGGTGACACAATTTAATACTCCAACTATAGACCTTCAATGTGTTACACTCAAGTTCCCATCTAAACTAAGGGTGACTTTTATTAATGTTTATTCTTGCCCTGTTAGGCTGGGGAAAGAATCCCCTACTTTGGCCCTGCTGGATACTTTTATCTCCACTATCTCTGGAGAGAGTGATTGATTATTGCTGGAGATTTTAATTGTCAATATGAGCCTTTACCTGGCATTGGAAATTCACTTACCAATGAAAAAGATGAGCAATGGTCTATTCCAGAGCTTTAGATCGCTCCTATCAAGGCTTGGTCACCACTGGTTCTCCAATTGAATTCTATAACTGTGGCTCATTCTTTGAGAGCCTGTAATGGACGTGCCCACTCAGATCAGGAAGGGAATGCCACGTTTAATCGCTTTGGCCAGTCCTCCCGATTAGATTATATTTTGGTAGAGACGAGGACATGGGCTTGGGTCATTGATTTTGAGGTTTTTCCACGCCATGACAGCGACCATAATCCTCTGGTCTTAAACCTAAGACTTCCTGAGACAGGCATTGCCCCCGGGGAAAAAAACTAGTAAGGAAAGTGTATTGCTTTTCTCTAATGACAGAAGAAGGCTTAAATGGCCAATGATAAGACAGTACCCAGATAAAATGAGTGGCTTATATTTAGTTGTTCATAGGTTTTTTGTGGAGGTAAGTGGTCTCATTGAGCACGGACAGGAAGTGATGTTAAATAAGATCTATAAATTACACGCGGGGCTGGTGGCTGACCTGGCAGATTTACTTAATCCAATAGTGACTAAATCCAGGTCGAACCAGAAGACCCAATCGTGGTTTGATCATAAGTGTAAGAAGGCAAAGTCTGTATTAATTCAGTCAATTAAAGCCCCGGACAGGCGACAAATAAAACTCAGGAGGCAGGAGTATAAGCAGGTTATTACAGAGGTTAAACAGCACTGGGAAAATAGTAAATGGGACAGTATAAAATGTGCTTTGGGGAATAGGAATATGCGGGAATTCTGGGCAATAGTGAGAACTGGCAGTGGGAATGGCCAAATGGCAGATGAGCTGAATATTGAGCCTGAGAAGTGGATGGGACATTTTCGGGCGCTATATTCGACTGAAGTGGTTACTTCCGTATTGCAGACAATCTCTCAGAAAGAACGTGTCGACTTTCCATACAGCCTCAAAAATGCTTCCCACTGCCCAGAATTAAAACTGATGTAGGTACTACGATAACATTGTTGGAGGTGGAAGGTGGGATTAAGAGACTCTCTGCAGGCAAAGCGCCTGGTCTTGATAAAATCCCCGGGGATCTCTTTAGGGATCAACCAGCAGTATGGATTCCATACTTCTGCCTGTTGTTTAATGCTATACTCCAAGGTTCCCCTATATCTGAAACCTGGTTGGGGAGAGATTGTACCAGTGTTTAAAAAGGCTCTCCATTACTCCCTGCAAATTATCGTCCGATCAGCTGTCAAAAACTTTTTGCGCGAATTATCCTCGATCGGCTTCAGACCTGGATGGAGGAATATGAGATATTGAGCCCATATCAAGCCGGATTTAGGGAAAAAACATCCACCGTAGACCAACTTCTCAGACTGCAATTTTTATACTGGAAAATGGTGAAAGTGGAGGGTGGCAGCCTCTACTTAATTTTTGTTGACCTTAAGACAGCCTTTGATCTGGTACATCGGGGCATCCTGTGGCCGGTATTGGCGGATATGGGGATCCCTACCTATCTTGTTGACATCATCAGGAGACTTCACACATTTTTTTTTACCCAAGTTAGGAGTGGCAAAAGGGGTGTTTTGACACCTAGGTTTTCAATAGAGCAGTGAGACAGGGGTGTGTGCTGGCTTCCACCCTTTTTTGTCTTTTCGTCAATGCCTTAATTGCCCACCTCATGGGGGTTAAAGACATCGATGCCCCGAAAATAAGAAATGAACAGGTAGTGGAATTAATGTTTGCTGATGACACTCTTCTATTGTCAAAATCCCCGATGGGAATACAGCGTGCCCTAGACAGCTTTGCCAGCTTTTGTAAGAAAAGGGGATTGGAGATCAACACACAAAAGACGAAGTATATGATTTGTAATCCACCAAAGACCACCCGTCCCAACCCTTCTTTAAATGGCATCACTCTGGAAAGGGTATTTGAATATTTGGGTGTCACCTTCACAGATAATATGGTGTGGGGTCCCCAGATTGCCAAGGTCAAACTTAGGTTGGTTCAGACTACGGGAGGTGTCCTAAAATTGCACAGGGAATCCACCTCTAAACCAGTTGCCTCCATTGTAGAAATCTACAAAGCACAAGCAAGGGGAGCTACAATTTATGGGGCGGAACTCTGGGGACACTGCTCGACTGAATATATTCTCAAGGCAGAAAATTGTTTTTTGAGATCTTTATTGGCTCTCCCTGTTAGTACTCCCCTTACCCCTTTGAGAATGGATTTAGGAATTAGACCAAACGATGAAGAAATTGGCCTGCACCCTCTAATATACTAGCGCAGACTGTGGGTAACACCAGAGCTGAAGCATTTTAGATCTGAAGCTAAAGAACTCATGGGCCTTCCTGGCACTGAAAAACTCCAGTGGTTTGCTTATATAAAAAGTGAGAGCAAGAGGCTAGGTAATCCGGATCTCTGGAGCAACCCTGAAGTTGCCTGTGCTGAGTTGTCACACGCTGACCTGGTGAAATTTTATCGTAATCAACAGATGGCGGATATCCTCAGTAACTCTACGTTGGGTCTTTTAACCACAGAGTTTCTTAGTATTAAAGAGGAGTACAAATTAGAGCCATTCTTGGACGACATCTTACCTAGTGGAGGGAGGAAATTTTATGTACAATTCAGACACAGTACACTACCTCTTAGGGTTTTTTCCCATAAATGGTCCAATTCAAAGCTTCTAGAATGCCCAGCGTGTGGTGTCCGTGAGGAGACTGAGCCCCATGTTTTTTTCTTTTGCCCATGCTATAAGCCTCTTAGGCAGCGTTGGCTTACCCAACTGTGTAGAAACTTGGGGTTCAAACATTATCATCAGACCTTTAGAATATTAAAATGTGACACCTCGACGCCTGTTGTATTTTCAGTTTCTCGTTTTCTGCATGCTATGTGGCGCAGGCACTGGTCATTTATCAAAAATACTTCCCGTTGATACTTCTTTGCCTAGTCCCTCCTGAAGTATGTGGCGCAGGCGCTGGTCATTTATCAAAAATACTTCTCGTTGACACTTTTCTGCCTAGTCCCTCCTGAAGTATGATGCACGCGTCCCATTCGCTTATTACCTGTACTTTTTGTATCTTTTTAACTTTCTTATTTTCTTTTTTAACTATGTTCTCAGTTTTTATGATATTTAATTGAGTAGTGATGTACATAGTCACAATGTTTCTATTGATTGTATGTTTGTATCTTTTAAGGTCTATGACCGAAATAAAGATTATTTGAATGAATTATATTTTAAGCTCAATACCATTAATTATTCCAAAATAAGTGTTGCCATTGTTTGGTACTGTGGAATCGGTACTCCTAAAATGCAGCACGCCCATAAATAATACCCTCAAGGTGTAGACCCAAATCCCACTCCCTCTGGCAAGGTAGCCATATGATCTGTAAACGGACAAACTCTGACCAGGGCCTAAAGAGGATTTTTAAGAGATGCACTGTTGTGACAGAACCGAGGTTGTGTGTGAGGCAGGAAAATAATGACCACTAAATATATTAAAATATTTGTCCCTTAACTTAGCCACACTTTTCCCTACACTTAATATTTACTAATGATTGAGAATTCTGAGGTGCTCATTTTTTTACAGCTGGCACAGCAACACACACACCAATAATTTTGGCACAACTACTATATAGCATCTGCTTTATTCACAGGTAGGTAGAAAGTCGTCTTGTCAATAAGGAAAAAGTGTGAAGCATAACCTGCGGTTTGGGTTAAGTCAACTTGCGGTCTTATGTGGTCTACTGCAACCTTCACTGGTAGTTTCTTACACAGAGTGTACACTGTCTTAGACCACAATAAAAAAAACATTGTTTTCTGCATCAAGTTACAAGGTAGCCATCTGGAAAATTTCGAAAAGCAATGTTTTCTATACTTTCACATAGATAGCCACTACTAATGGTTTTGCCAATGGGGCACATTGTAAATCTTCTGCCACTGGCAAAGTCAAGTCAATAGTGGGTTACCGCCATAGTGCAGCGGAGTGGCACAGGAATGTGCACTGGGACAACATCCAAGGCTGGTACCCGGTGCCTAGCATCCCATGGATGAGCATCAAGAGGGATTGTGGGCTGGTTTCGGCCAGGTATAAGTATAGAGTTGGTGGTTCACTCAGCAGCGGACGATAAGCTCACATCTGTGGACGAGGGGGACAGGGAGGATTTGGTTCCCCTTGGTCTCTTTGCCACTTACAACTCTAGTTACCACTCAATACTAACATATAGATTAGAAAATATGTCCATCGGAGCCAGGATTCTCAACCTCCTTCCTAAACGGAAAACCTCAATCAGTGATGATACACCTATTCATCTCTAAGAAATCCCCCAATCTCAGGGGAGTTCAGCAGGAATTCATCCTTTCCCCTCTCTTGTAATCCACTGAATCAAACGCTGCAGGGAAGACCAAATGGCAAGAATGAAGGTTCCCGATAGAGTGGAGCACAGTGTAGCATAGTAAAAATATCTGGCACATTCCCCTTATGATGGCTGTAATTCCTGTCTGTTCATTTGATGTTAGGTCTTAGACCTGAGCCCATTCTCCAAGCGCCTGCAATAAAACGTAAGAAAATATCCTAGCTGATATATCTAATATTAATGTTAAATGATGAGACGCTACACTATCCCTTCTTCGTTTTTCCAATATAACTCAATTGTTTATAGATTTTCAATTATTACCTGTAATGGGGAAGTATTTTGGTAAACAAAATCCAGGACATAATACGTTTGCGATATCTAGATGTGTGTCACAATATTCTGGTATAATACAACTCCACTAGCGCTGATGGAATTAATCATGTTAATCAAATTTTACAAAGTTAATTTGCCAACAAATGTTTCGTCTGGCTCATAATTTCCTCAGTATAGGCTGTGATGCATTTTATAGTGTATGCAAGTGCCCCTTCCAGTTTTTGTTTCGGTTATAAGCACATCAAGGTTACTTTCATGCACAGCTGTCCCTTGTGCACTAACGATGAAAGGCACACGATTTTCTGTCTCCACTGGTTACCAAGCATGGCTCTTTGCATGATTTTTCTTGGTTTTTATTATAAACATATGTACAAACGTGTTTGTATGAACTAATAGCGCAATTATGTAATTTGAGGACAAATAATTGCCCTGACCCACAACCATCTATGAGATATCCTTAATTCTAGATCTACTACACTACACTTATGGTTGATAGTACAATTTCCACCTTCTATAAATAATTAGCAAGTTCATCATCATTAACAGGATTATATGCATTTTCCCCCCTTTCCAGGGCCTCGTTTTTGGTTTGGATACATCAATCGTCACCTTTCACCTATTATTCCTAAATCGTTGGTAACAAACTTGACACCAAGTGCACAAACTATCACATTGACCTTTGACCTGTGAAGGGAAAAGTTCACGTTAGTCAAATACATACTATAAATAACTACATTTAATCTACCAGTCTTCATCTACATTCTCCTCTCCCCTGTCGCCATCCGGTTCCTGGGTTAAAGAGAAAAAGGACGAAAAGGTTAGTGGCCCCTCTGGGGCACCTCCCCAGGTAAGGGCAAGGAGACCCCATTGGGTCCTCAGGTGTCATGATCGTCTTCATCATTGCCTGAGCCTTCAGGGCCTCGTGTAAGGGTACAGGGGGACTCCTTTGGGTCCTCAGGTTTTGTCGTCGCTGTCTACATCTGATCCGTCCAGTGCAGCGTAGTCACACAAGAGGCTGTGTTTTATCTTTCAGCACACCAGGGTCAATGCCTCCTTCTTCCCTACTACCGCCATGCTGTTTCTAGAAAACAGAAGAACATCTTTAAAACAGCACTGGAGTCTCCCACCGTCCTGGAGTTCCCCTTCCGCATGTGTCCCTGGGAACAGACCATACATCACTGAGTCCACAGTGATGCATGATGTCGGTATCCTGACCCTTAATCTCCATGCCCAGGGCCTTTATCAGGTCCTGTGTGTACGCCCACTCGCAAAAGAGATGGTATGTTGTCTCATCCGTGGTGCACCCTCTCGAGCAGGACTTGTATCAGTTGAGTCCTCTCGTGTGCATGAAGGCTCTCACTGGCAGTCCTCCTTTGATGGCCATTCAGGCGATGTCTTTGTGCTGGTTGATCAAGTGCTTGGAGGTGACGTTTGCCCATGCTGTGGCAGAGGGAGGGCACTGACCGGTTCTCTGATGTCCCTTGCACATATCTGGCAGTTGGACGATCTTCGAAGTCCACATGGCTGGGGCGGCAGCCTCTAATCTGAACTCCTTGAAGAACTTCTCCAGTTCCTTGTAGAACAATAGGGTGTCCCGGTGGTAGGGGACGTCGCTCACCCACTCTACCCATCCGGGGGGCAGCCATGTTCACAACAGGAAGAAGTGTGCAATCAGAAAACCAGTATGGCTCTCAGCTTTGGTCCTCAGGGTGCTCCTCACACAGTGGCACACAAAGATTCCCCTCAGGATGGTGGCGATGTCCGGCACTCCCCTGCCTCCCTTTTCGTGGGTCTTCAACATCACCTCCCCCTTCATTCTGTCTATCTTCGAGCTCCAGTTGAAGTAGAAGATCATTTTTGTGATGGCCTTGGCCGTACAGGTCTGCATTGGACACACTTGACGACGTACTGGAGCACTGGCAGGGTCTCGTTCCACAGGGCCCGAGGCTTCCCTTCGATCGTCAGCTTCTGGAGGCTCCAGAGTCCCAGCTTCTGCTTCCTCTTTGCCAGTCTTTCTACCCTTGTCTTCTCCGCAGCACATTCTCTGCCAAACGAGACTCCAAGCATCTTCAGGATATCCTGCCTGATGAGGAATGACAGTGGGTCTCGGTGGGGGTCCAGTGGCCGAAGAGTAGTTTCAGACTTGAAAATGTTTATCTTCGCTCCTGACGCCTTTCCAAACTTGATGCACACCCTCTCCAGCTCTTTCACAGATGGTCTGAGAAGCACTTCACTTTGCCCTTTCCATTGCTTCCTGGCACTGTCACTCCTCTGATGTTCCTGTTCCATCTGATGCCTTCAGCGAGGACCTCTATCATGTAGATGAACAGAAGAGGGTAGAGCAGACAGCCCTGCCTAACACCTGACAGGATGGGGAAGGGGTCGGATTGACAGCCCTTAAAGAACACCACACTAGAGATATCTCTGTACATTGTGGTCACCACGTCGCAGATGAAGTCTCCCAGTCCCAGTGCTCTGAGTGTCCGGTCCATGAACTCATGAGAAACACGGTTGAACACCTTTTCCTGATCCAGGCTGTCTAAGGCTGTCAGACCCTTGTAGCTCTTGGCGTATTTAATCATGTCCCGGACCATGGCTAGACTGCCCGTGATTTGTCGACCCGGTATCCCAAAAACTGTTCAGGGTGAACTATCTTTGCTATCACTTTCTTTAGGCTGTTGGACATCACTCTGGCAAGAATTTTGCAGTCCACATTAAGGAGCAAGATGGGCCTCCAGTTCTTGAGGTCTTCTCTCTCTCCCTTCTGCTTGTACAACACTGTTATCATGCCTTCACACAGGGATTGCTGCATACTGCCCTTGCCCACCATTTGCTCGTAGAGGGCTAGCAAGTCTGGCCTGATCAGGTCCCACAGTTCAACATAAACTTCCACTGGGAGACCATCATTTCCAGGCGTCTTCCCCCTCTTGGAGTTTGGACGGCCAAGTGCAGCTCTTCCAGGGTAAAGGGCGCATTCAGGTCCTCTCTCTCTTCCAGACCCAGTGTCTTCGAGATGCCCTCCAAGAAACTATCCGCCTGGGATCTCTCTGACACCTTCAGTGAGTAGAGCATGCCATAAAAGTCTGTCATGACTCTCATGATTTGCTCTTTCTCACTTTGGAGGTCGCCCTCTGAATCCTGAAGCTCTACCAGCGGGGTGTCGGCAGAGTGAAGTTTCTTGAAGAAGAACGAGTTGCATTTCTCATCTTTCTCGAGGTTCTCGGTTCTGGAAGATGATTTTCTTGGATCCATCCCTAAAGTGCTCTGTGAGCCCTTTTCAGGTCTCCTCCAGCTTGTCATCCATGTTCCAGCCCGAGGTCATACAGTTGCTGCAACTTGCTCTGCAGCTTCCTGAATGACCTCTTCTTTTCCTGTGCAGCAGCTCTGCTTGCATCCTGGAAAAAGCTCAGGAACTTGTTCTTCACCCATTCCCACCATTCACTGGCGGAATGAAAGATATCCTTCATGTCCCTCCACTCTACATACCTGACTCCGAGGTTTGCCACTAACTCCGCGTTTTCCAGCAACTAGTAGTTCAGCTTCCACGATCTTGGGCCAGAGGGGAATTTCCCTGTTAGTTCCCCCTTGAAACTAACTGCTCTGTGGTCAGAGAAGAGGATGGCGACCATGGAGCTTTGCCCAGGCTTTACCGTTGGGGAGGTGAATAGGAAGACGATCCGTGAACGCACCGAACCGTCCGGCCTACTAGAGGAAAACTTCCTGGCGTTCGGCCCCATGATACAGATGACATCCCGGAGGGACGCCTCACCTATCATCTCCACCAACAGCTGAAAGTCATGTCCATCTCCATAGAGTCTGACCTAGTGCGTCCAACCATGTCTACTGTGCAGTTGAAATAACCACCCATCAGGATGGTACTGGAGGTCACGAGTTGCATCCTAAGCACCCTGAACATCTCGAGCCACTCATTCTTCTCTGTGGGAGCATAGGCATTGATAAGCCTAACAGGTTCACCAGCCCACAAACCGTCCATAACCAGCTCTCTGACGTTGACCCGCTCGGGGACCTTATTGGTGGTGAAATGCCTCTCCTTGATCAGAATGGTGACTCCAGATGATATGCAATTGTTTCCTCCGGACCAAAACGATGGCCAGTGCGTCCACTGTCGATCGAGCTGGCTGTACGACTGGGCGTACGGAATCCCGCATTCCTGCAGAAAACAGATATCTCGGTTCTGGGCGGCCAGGATGCGCAACGTACCAACCCTCCTGACCTGGTCCTTCACACTTCTGACATTTAGGGTGAACAATGATACAGCAGTTTTGTTTCAGCTGGCAAGGAAGTCTCTTTCCTTGCCATCTTTCGCATCCTACTGCTTCTCTGTGTGGGGGCTGTGGCTGCTGCTGCGTCCCCCTCCTCTATTCCCTGCTTGAGTTTGGGCGGTGGTGCTTCTGGTGGGGGTGCCTGTTGGCCCCTGACATTGGTCCTCCTCCGTTCATCTGCCGCTTCTTTGTCCTTTGTGGACTTCAGCCACACCGTCTGGGACTTAACCTTGCTCCATGCCTTCTTAATCACCTCGGTGTCGCCTTTGCTGCTGCTTCCTTCCTCCATTTTGGGTTGTTTCCCCTTCTTTTTCTTCTTAATTCCCTTAGCTGGATCCTCTGCCTCCTCCTCCTGTTTAGTCTCCACTTCTGGTGTCGGGGCGGTCTCCCTCGGGGTTTCCGTTGGTGGGGGCTATTTGTGGTGCTCCTGCTCGGTGGCTCCCTTGGGTTGGGGGACTTCCTTGGCTTGTTCCGTCTCAGCCGGGGGTTTTGATTCCTCTACCTTGGCCGATCCTGACTTGGGAACCTCTGTGATCTTTGGGTCTGGTCCTGGGGGTGTTGGGTTTCAGGGCTGGACCCTTCTGGTTGTCCTTCCTGGGTGTTTCTGGTTTCTTGGGCGTCTGTTGCCTTGCATCCTTCAGGAAGGTGTTCACCTTGGCGTTGGGTGCTGGGGACACCATCGGTCTGGTGGTTCTCCAGGTTGGGTTTCCTTCTGCTTCTGCTGCATAGGTGTTGGCATGTCGGACTTGGGGCATCAGTAGTAGGTGTGACCTTCTCCTCCACAGAAGTTGCACTTCTTGATTCCACTTCATCTGCTTGCCTTGTGTCCAGCCTGTTTGCAGATTCTGCAGAACTTCTCCGGGCAGTCTTTTCCCATGAGCCCCATGGCCTGCCACTTCCTGCATTTGAAGGGTTGTCCTGGATAATTGAACTTGCCATGGTAGGCTTCTTGGTAGAAGCTCGCTGGTGGGTGTCTCAGGCCGTCCGTTGATGCTGGGTTCTTGTGGAGCCTGACGATCGCTTGCCAGATCGTGTTCCAGATCTCTCCGCTGTCCCAGACTTTGATGGGTCCTGTCTTGATGGCGCTGTATTGTAGGAGGAGTGATGCAATATCCTTGTCTGGGATGTGGGGGTTGGTCATCTCAACTGTGATCCTCTTCTCCATTGATGCCGACTCCCATCCTGCCGATACATTGAAGTCAGAGTATGGCCTTTCCTCCTTTGTCTCCTAGCTTACTTAAAGCCACCTCTCAATTGCCTACTGAGTTTCCATCGCATGTTATTTTCTTTTTATACGTTCCTGATTTGCACTATGCCCTAGCAACAGAGGATGTGAAGTCACAAGTTTTAAACAAACATCGATTGGAAAATGATTACTGCCATCCCAGTGTGTGTGTGTGGGGGGTGGGGGGGGGGGGTTATATGGCGTAAACTAGACCCAAAGGTATCAGAGCGCTTTAAATGAGCACCAGTTACCTTGCAGACGGACACACTAATTTTTGTTAGGCACAGGGAGATTAAGTGATTTTCCCAGAATCATAGAATGTTGAGCGCCCCTGCCAAGACTCAAACCCAGTTCCCCAGCTCCGAGGTCAACCACCCTAGCCGTTAGGCCACATTCTCTCCCCAGTGGCAGACCATAAAATCACTACAACGAAAGAACACACATTACCCTTTCGAAACTTATTTTGCCACGATCAACTACAGAGTGAGAAGCATTGCACTTCCATAGACACGCCTATCTAACTTTGAATCCTACATAAACAGCCCTCTCACCCTCCTCACCTCTGTGTTTTGTTATGTCTCAGGTAGGCACACCCAGAGGATGCTGCGTAGCAGGACCTGTAACAAAGGTTTATTGAGAGGAGCAGGTGAACCTGCTGTTTTTTCCTGACTGCTCCGAGCACGTTCGTAATGGAGGTCTTTGGAGATTGTCTCTCACGGGGTGTTCAGCTTCCTAAACTGAATCCATCAGACAGGTTGCTGGACACGTAACAGATCCTCTTCTGGGGCAGGGTACAGTGAGCCTGACTCTGAAGATTACGTAGCACAGGAAGAATCAAGGGGAGACAGGATAGCACTTTGCTTTGAGAACCATCTATCTTTAAGGGGTAAGTTACGGGTTGAGGGGAGAAGGAGCCCAAAGAGGAAGAATACTGAATCCTCTTCATCTGAGAATAAGCGAGGTAAGACCCCTGAGGTGCAGAGCAAGTTCTTGCTCTCCTGAATCACCTGCTTTTCTCTCTGCTTCCCAAGTTCAATTAATGATTGAGGAAGGGGTTTCCAGAGTATTAGCTAGGTCTAAAGAGTTGAGAAGGAGAAGATCGGCGGTAAGAGATAGTTCTCCGGGAACACTGAATCTGCACAGAAGGGGCCATCAGCTGGTAAATATATGGTCAAAGAGGAGGTAACTTAACTATTGGACTACATTAGAGCGAATTTAGGATTTTCTCCAGTACCTGCACAGGAGGTTGATAAAGGAATGTTCCCACAATATACAAAGCCTGTGTCTGTCTCACTGCCATTGCTCAAGACAATTAAAAAATGTATTTTCAGAAACTAGAAATAAGTGGTGCCTCTACAGATTTCGGCAGAGAATGTATACTCTGGCTGGTGTGGAAGACATGCTTTCAGCCAGTGTGAAAGTGTAGTCGATATTGGCACCTCTTTTAGGCACTTACGTAGCTTATACATCTCAATATTTAGTCCAAGTCTTTGCGAATTTGTCCAGCGCAATTCAAGAAGGCACAGATGTATCTAATGTTCTCTGGCACATGGAGCAATGACCTAAGTATCTAGCTGATCCTTCTTCTGACGTCATCAGATCAACAGCTTTGTTTTCTGCATCAGTTTCTGTTAGCCCACCACACCTTATGGATGGGAGATTAGAAGACAGACTTCAAAGAGAAGTCTGCATTCCCAAAGATACCCTTTAAAGGCAATAAACTGTTTGGAGATCAATTGGATTTTATTATTCCAGAGTATGTTTCCTGTTCCACAAGGACAAGAAATACACTCTCCCATACAAGACCTCAATCTGTAGGTCTACTAGAGCATGGAGCAAAGATTCCAGAAGAAAATGTCAACGTCAGAAACCGACTAAGGACCGGGACTAGGTGATCCAGGGGTCTATGTCCAATCATCGTTCCAGACTATCCGTCTACCTCTAAAAGAGCTTTGCCTATACTCGGGGATTCAAGCATTAATACAGAAAAAGGCAATTATTCTGGTTACACTCAGCCGCGGCCTGTGGAGGGAGTTCCGTGGGGGCAGAAAGGCGGGGCATGGGAGGGGCAGGGTGGAAGGTACTAAACACCGGAATATGGATAATTGGAGGTAAGTAAACAATTAAATAAATAAAACAAATTTCGTAGCGCGCGCTGCATCGCATTTTGCGATGCAGGGAGCCCAACGAAATCCATTTTCAGAGCAGGTATACACTTCTGAGTGATTGAGATTCTTCACTCTCAACCTCAGCATAAAAGATACAAACACAATAGTAAAATCTGTAGGATTCTAAAACACACCAATAAAAATGATTTACCTTTGGTAACAGAATCTGTAGATTTCATAAGTTCCTCTGACTTAAATCGGTTCCTTAATTTCAGCGACTGCTGTAAAAAACCTACTACCACAAAGCAAACTTGATTTGTAGGCAATGTTTGTAGGGACAAAATGGCAGATTTGTAGTGTCTGTCTTTTATTGTTCGGAGGAGCGAAGCTAGCAAGCGTTTCCTTGGTACATATCAAAATGATAAAACAACATTCACTGAGATGTGGCCTGCTTTAATTGGTTATCACATGGGCATAAAGGTAAATCATGATAAGATTCCACAGGCCTTTCTTCAGGAATGTAAACAATCGGTGACCGATATCTAATCTAAAAGGCATTAAAAGAAACTTGTGACTGATATTACTTACAGATAATATATACGGCTTAATGGACAGAAAATAAAAATGGCTTAATGGACCAGTTGTTAAGTGACATAGTGTGAACAAATGCACATACTGAAAGCTTTTTGGGTTCTCTTAAACGTCTTTCCTCTGAACGTTTTTCATTGAAAATAGTTTTTGTCAAATTATTTGAGAACATGGGTACCTTCAGGGTTATCGAATAACCCCGGCATCCCTAATCGCTTCGTCCTTCTGTTTGCAAATTTTAATCAAGGAATCTTCTGCCCTAGCTCTATGTCCTTTATGATTGACCAATTAAAACCTGTTTCAGGCTTTGTTTATAAAGAGCCCAAAGGGTTAATGAGTGGAACGTAATACGATTTTATTAGTGACTGGATTCCTAACTCTAAATGGCACATGTGAGCAGGGGTGCTCTTTAGGACAGACAATGTCAACATGTTCTCTATAACTTGAATTTCATTAAGATATACAAAGCCCCACTGTCTCGCCCCATATATAATACAGTTTGGATATATTGAGTGTCATAAATCTTGAGCATTTCTTTGAGAGGCTTTGAGCCCAGTTTGTCAATTGATCTTGAAAATTGTTGTGACTTGAACCCATTTAAGTCCAAAATCACACGGTACTCACAAGTACTAGAAACTACCAACTTTCTGAAAGAATGTTTTACCCACAACATGATAACGTTTTTTTGTAGAGCGAGGACCACAAATCATTACATAGAATTTTGCACGCTTTATTTTTAGGTCTAGGTCCCTCATAACATTTTTAAAAGCGCCCAGAGGCCTCTGAAGTCCATTCTCTGTTCTGGCTATTAAAACTGAATTATAGGGGCGTGGCTTGCGTCATCAAGATGGCGGTCACACTTTGAGAGTGCTCCGGACCCCCTCCGTCATCCGCCGCCTAATTGCCGCTTTCAGCCTCTGATTCCCTTCTCCGCACATCGGACTTCGTTTCCTGTGCCCCCCGCGGCCCCTTGGTGTCCTTGTGCGGCCGCGTCGGCTCTTCTTCTCCCTTTCCGAGCCCCTCCAGCCCGCGGCCCGCCATACTCAAAATGGCGGCCCCCCCGGTTGGCACGGGCCGAGACCCGATCGCTGCGCCCTGTGTCCTGCGGCGCCCCCTCCTGTGACTGGCGGAGGGGGACGGTAGGCCCGCGGGGCTGATCCGGCGCCTCGGGACGCGATTCTGCCTGCTGGAGCAGGGAGCTTGGAGGAGGTGCGGACGCCCGAGACCCCGGGTGCCTTGAGCCGAGCACGGGGGTGGCTGGACCACAGAGCCGCCTGGAGCTATGGGGAGGGCTGCTGGTGCTGTGAAGGCGGTCGCTGGTCCCGGTGTGACGCTGGTGGTGCGGGAGTAGCAAGCCCTGTTTTGAGCTGTGCCTTCGTGGGAGGTGAGGAGCGCCTGGAGAGGGGGGAGCGTCCGGGGCCCTGCTGCATGCCCTGAGGCCTGAACTTGCCCGGATCGCCCGGGCGCACCCCCCGTGGGAGAGGCCCCCCCGGGCTCCAGGATCGTGTGTCGCCCTGTGGGGGGGCCTACTGAGGAGGGCCGTGGATTGCCGGGGGCTTGTTGCTGCTGCCCCCCGGGACCTTTCTTCCTCCCCGGCGGGGGAGGCCACACCACCGCCGCCCCCCCTCCCCGCTGGATTGGTGGAGTGGAAGGCCGCGGCCCGGTGATTCCCCGAGGGATGGAGGTGGACCTGGTTCGCCCGAAAGGCCCCGCGACTACACTGAAGTGCTGCACGTCTGGTCTGGCGGCCTGTGCTGGGGCGAGCCCTTTTCTTGCGGTCTGTTGGTCTGGAAGCCCGTCGTTCCTGTGCAGCGGCCTAGCCTGGGTGTAAGTCGGCCATCTTGTCGGGTGGCATCCCCATCGACATCATCCCCCCTCTCCCCCCCCCTCCTCCCGGAGTGGGAATTGGGGGTTCCTGGGTTTGACAGATTTGAGCATAGGGGTAAAGCTTGGCTGCTGTATCGGGTGGTGGGCAATGCTGCCGGGAAGCCCTTCTATTTCTTCCTGCCCACTTGCTGGTTAGCTTGCCCGGGACCATGGGGAAGCCCAGCGCCCCCGACTTCTGGCCCCTCAACCCAGACGACGATGGATCAGTTTGCAAAGTCAGATCGGGGCCCCAGCGGCGGACCACTGGCCGGCCCTGGCCTAGCCGGGGAGATCTTTCGGCAATCCTGCAGGCGATCAGCTCATCCCAGGCATCCGTGGAGAACAAGATAGGTGAGGTGCGAGTGGATGTGGCCTTAATCCGCCAAGATCTTCGCAAGGCCACAGAACGCATCACCGAGGTCGAATCTCGAGTGTCCACGGTGGAAGACGATGAAAACGCCTTCAAGTCCCAAGTAGCCCGTCTCCAGTCGCAGTCCTCAGAACTACACCGCAGAGCGGAGGATGCCGAAAACAGGGCGCGTTGCAATAATCTGCGCTTTTTGGGCTTTCCCGAGGTAGTTGAGAAAGATCATGCTGCCACCTTTATGGAGACCTGGATCCGCTCCTGGATGCCTAAGGAGAAGCTCTCCCCCTGGTTCGCGGTCAAGCGGGCCCATCGCTCCCTTGCCCCCAGGCCGCCGCCGGGTGCCCCTGCACGTCCTGTTATTCTTCGGGGCCTCCATTTTCGTGACAGGGACGCTGTCCTGGGTGAGGCCAGGAACCTGTGGCCACTCCATTACCAAGACTCTAAAATACTAGTCTTTCCGGACTACTCCCAGAGAGGTCCAGGCACAACGTCGCTCCTATGACGAGGTGAAACAAAAACTCAGAGCGATGGGTCTCCGCTATGGGCTCCTCTTCCCAGCCCGCCTCAAGGTGCTCTTCCAAAACAAGACCTACTTCTTCGACTCCCCCCAGGTGGCATGGAACTGGCTCACGGAGGAGAGGCCCCTTCTGCCGGGTGTCCCTCTTTCCCCTGCTCAAGGGGCCCCGGGTCGACAGTCAGCCTGCACCGAAGCTGCGACGACGCCGGACAGGATCCCGGAGGAGAGGTGGCCATCGGGGTGGGGGCTCTGGATCGCCGGAGGTGCGGACCTGGTGCTCGCCACCTCAGGACCAGGGACAAGGACCTGATCCCCCACCATCGGCCTCCTCCTGGATTGACCTGGGCAGTGTCCCTGGTCCCAGCGCAACTCTGCGGTGAGCAGTGTCGGACTCGGACCTGTCGGGAAGCCCTGTGATCCGTGGCTCTGATGGGGGGACCGGATCATGAACGATGCTGCCTCTGGCACTTGGGGCTTCACCCTGGAGTCCCTTACCGCTGCGACTGCCTGTGGCTTCCTGCACCAGCTCCTGTGGAGCTCATTTGACCTGCTTGGTGGGGAACTTATCGAGGCTGTTATCCGGGGCTATAGCAATCTCACCAAGATGTTTATGTTTTAGCTGATAGCCTGTCATCCGTACACATGGAGGGGGGTCCGACTCAGCTATGTTCCTCTGTGGTTGCTAACGTTTTAGTTTAGCTATTTCCCTCCCCCGGAGGTGCTAGTGTTTACTTGTTTAGGGCGACAGATGCTTCACTTTGCGAAGTGTAGGGTGGGGGGAGTTGGGGGGCGAGGGTGGGGGTGGAGACAGTTGTCTCCTGGAAGTTTGTTATTTTTGGCCGCCTACGGGCCACCGTGTTCTGTTCCTCTTGGTAGCACAATGGCTTTCCCTTCTTCCCTGGCTGGCGCGCACACCGTTACCTTCTTTACCCTTGTCCTGGGACCCCGGGTCTGGGTGGGGCTTCCTCTTCGGCCCGGCATGACTTTTCTCACACACCTGCAGTACCTGACTTTCCTCTTCATACATGTCCCCGACCCATAACAGACCTCTTCACATTCTCTCCTGGAATGTAAACGGCCTCTTAGACCGCATCAAGCGCACCGCGGTGCTCCGGGCTACCCATCGTCACATGCCCGACCCCTTACTTCTCCAGGAGACGCACCTGCTGGGTTCCCACTGTCATTTCTTTGCCCGTTACGGGTTCGACCGAGTCTGGCACTCCGGCTTCACCTGTGGGTTCCCGGGGGGTGGTCATTCTCCTTAGACGGGGCTTCCCTTTACCCTGGTTACCGTCGACACCGATGCGCAGAGAACGTATGTGTCCCTGTCGGGACTGATTGAAGGAAATCCCGTGAACCTGCTGTGCACCTATATTCCCTCAGCGCTATTGGCGTCCACTCTTCAGCGCCTGACGCAGGTGGGGTCCTCCCTCCCCCAGGGCCTCACGGTCATCAGGGGAGTCTTTAACGATGTCCTACAGCCCTCCCATGATGTGACGGGCGCTTTGTCGGCGCAGCGGTTGGTCTCCGCGAAGGCCCTAATGCGATGGACCTTGGCTCTAGGTCTCTGCGACGTCTGGAGGGTGTGGCACCCCCGATTGAAACAGTACACACACACGTCGGCGGCCCACCACACCCACTCCCGTATAGATCTTGTCCTAATGCCCGCCACGGACTGTCAACTGGTGTCGGGGGCGGTGATCCTCCCTAGGGGAATCTCCGACCATTCCCCCATATCTCTCCCCATCGGCTCCCCCGCCTGTGGGCCCTCGAACGGTTTGGCGTTTGAGCGCTTGGTTCCTGCAAGATTCCACACTGGTGGAGTCCCTTGGTCAGGAACTGCGACACTATTTTCTGCCAACACGGGTTCGGTCCCCGCACAGGGAACGCTCTGGGAGGCCGGTAAGGCGGTTTTCCGAGGGGTGGCCAGAGGACTGGTCCACGCCAAGCATGCGGACCAGGTTGCCCGACTGGTCCAATTGGAATCCCAGGCTGCACAACTGGAGAGAGCCCAGCTGAATGGTGATACTGGCGACACCTCCAGGCACTTGGTGGTAGTCCGGGATGAGATTCGGCGGATCTCCTTGGAATCGGCCAAAATGCTCTGGCGCTCCTCAGTGGCACGTACCTACGGCTGGGTGGATAAAAATGGTAAACTCCTTCATAACCTGGTGTCCTACCCCAGAGCCAACCGTATTATCCCGGAGATCGGGTCAATTGGGGGTACCCGTCAGGTGGTGTCGTCAGCCATCGCGCAAACCTTTGCACACTACTAAGCGACCGTATATGCCGCGCGCCCCCCCCGGTTCCTCCTTAGCGGGACTGCTGGAGGACTCCGGGACTCAACTGCCCTGCCTCTCCCGAGAGACCGCAGAGGCTCTGGATGGCCCCCTCACCCAGGAGGAAATACACTGGGCCATCTCCCTGCTGCATTCCGGCAGGACGCCCGGTCCCGACGGGTTCCCCCAAGAGTATTGCGCCATTTTCCGGGACGACCTGGTTCGCCACTTGACGGAACTTTTCGCCTGAATCTGATGTGGCTACCATTGTGGTCATCCCCAAAACACAGCTGCCCTCCCTGGAATGCTCCGACTATCGTCCGATATCGCTGATTAACACTGACATTAAAATCTACGCCACCGCGATAGCCCAACGCCTTCTGCCTTTGCTGCAGGACCTGGTCCATCCCAACCAGTGTGGCTTTATGCCTGCCAGGGGCACACGCCATTGTACCCGCCGCCTCCATCAGGCGCTAGCCCACCGTCACCGCCTGTCCCCATACTTGGCGTTGCTTCCCGTAGATTTCGAGAAAGCCTTTGACACGGTGGACTGGGGGTACCTGGATGATGTCCTGGAGAGGATGGGGTTCAGCCTTCCCTTCGGCCGCCTGATCAGGGTTCTTTACCACAGCCCTAGATCCCGTGTCCTCATTAACGGAGAGCTGTCGGATCCATTCCCGATCCGAAGAGGCACCCATCAGGGTTTCCCTCTTCCGCCGCTCTTATTTGCTCTGGTGATGGAGCCCCTGGCGGCGTTAATCCGACAGAACTCCCTCATTCAGGGCTGGGCCTGGGATCTGAGCCAGGTGGACAAAATTGCTCTATATGCGGACGATGTTCTGCTCTACCTGGCGGATCCGGAGCACTCCGGCCCTAGAGCTCTAGAGGCCCTTGCGGCGTTTGAGTGGATCTCGGGGCTTTGCCTAACCCGGCGAAGCCCACCCTGGTCCCCCTGCACCCCTCTCGGGAGTGCTTCGACTGGCAGACGTCGATCCCTCTCCGGAGGCAATCCTTCAAATACCTGGGTGTGTGTGTGACCCTCCTCCCAGAGCTGGAATGGGCCCTCAATATCACCCCCCTTGTCGCTCGGATGAAGGCTGACCTCAGGAACTGGCAGTCCCTTCCTCTTAATCCGCTGGGCAGAAGCGCTCTTTTTAAAATGATGGTCCTTCCCCACTTCCTTTACATCCTGCAGAACACCACTGTCCACCTTTCCAGTGGCTGGTTTCGGGAATTAGACAGCTCCCTCACCCGATTCTTGTGGGGAGGTGGGTGTTCGCGACTGTCTCTGTTTCATTGCGGGGGCATGGGGATAACCAATATCCACCTTTATTATTTGCCCGCGAGGCTCATCGTGATTGTAAATGTAAATGTACATGTATTTATATAGCGCAAATCACCGACACGGTATCTAAGCGCTTGCTTAGGGAACCCGTCCTGGTATTCCCCTGTGAGATACCCCGGCAGGTTATCCACAAGGTGAAAGCCAGGCATCCCGCCGCGAGGGGCCGTAGTGGAGATTAAGCAAGCTATTGCCCAGAGTCGCAGAGTGTGACCCCGTGAGTCGAGTAGGCACCGGAACGAAAATTATCGAGTCCGTGGAATTTTGAGCCCGAGACCCGCCGAGGCGGAGAATCGAACCCTGGTCCACGGCCGATCTCAGCTTCCGGGTCTGCCGCCTCTAACCACTGAGCCACGCTTCTCCCACGACTGGATTCACGACTGGTTCGCGGGCGGCTGGTCCGACTCAGCTTATCTGGTGGAACTCACCACCCTGGACTTTTCGCAGCTACAGGGATTCCTTTACAGCTCCCCGGTGCCACAAACCTTGCCCCCAATCACTAGGACGGTGCTCATGGCTTGGCGTGCTGCCCTGAGACTTGTGAGATGGGATCGGACGCTGACCCGGCAGACGCCACTCTGGCATGGAGCCTGGTTTAGGGAGGTCTCGTCCTTGGGAGGTTTCCGCCGCTGGGACCTGGTGGGGATTTCGCTCCTGGGGGATGTATGGGTGGGAGACCACATGCGCTCCTTCTCGGACTTACAGAACAGACATTCCCTATCCCTCTACCAGTTCTACAAATACCTGCAACTCCGTCACGCGCTACACACACATCTCCCGATACCCACCACCCTCTCAGAATTCATCCCTCTCGAGGCGCAGGCAATGATGGGGGACCTGGGGAGGGGAGGGGTGTCCCGTATCTACCGCGCCCTGGTAAACAATCGCCCCACGTCCCTGGCCCGGCTTCAGGAGCGTTGGGTGGAATGGGTGGGTCCCTTGGATGATGCGGACTGGCGAGATGCCCTTATGGCCCCCAAAACCTTGACTACATCGTCCAAGTTATGCCTGGTCCAACTTTACTATCTCCATACGGCCTACCTTACCCCAACACGCCTCTTCCTGTGCGCGCTGCGATTCTGCCCCGGCAGACTTCTACCATGTGGTGTGACTCTGCCTGGCCTTGGAGCCGTGCTGGAGAGGGTGGTGCGTGAGCTTACGGATGCTCTGGGGTGGGAGGTTCCCCGTGTTCCGAGGCACCTGCTGCTGGGGATATTTGCTGGCTTGGATGGATCTAGGGCTGATAAGCGCTTCCTGGGGACGGCCCTGGCGAAGCGGGACATAGCGGCCGCTTGGTCCCAAACCGCAACCCCGTTGCTGCGGAAATGGAGGAGGGGTGTGGACTGGTGTGGGGTGCAGGAAGAGTCCCTTTTTGAAGCCCAGGGTTGCCCTGAGATGTTTAGCAGGGTGTGGGGTAAGTGGTTTGGCTTATTGCCTCCATGAGGGCCCTAGCCCTACTGTGCAGGTTCGAACTATGGAGACTCTTATACCAACTCAGGAGGGTCTTATTGTCTGTGTTGTCGCCAAGGTGGGAGGGGCAGGGGTTTCTTAATGCCGTACTGTGATTTGCTACCAATGAACTTGTTTGTTTTAAAATTTTCAATACAATTGATTGTCAAAAAAAACATGCATCATAGGCATAGTTGAGTATGGGAGAATCGGGCATAAGTCCTCATCCTTAAGTAGTTTTCCAAATGAATAAGGTAAAGGGCAAAAAGAACAAGCATTGGCAAAGTCAATAGGTCTCGCCTACGGGCGAGCTGTTGGCTTTGGAAATTGGGTAAGGGTGGTGAACGGGAGGATGGGTGGGTTGGTGGACGGGAGAGGGTGAGTGGGGGTGGAGAACGGGAGAGGGCAAGTATGGGCAGAGAACAGGGGAGGGCGGGTGGGGTGGTGAACAGGTGAGCTGATAGGGGTGAATAACAGGACCATTAAAAAAAGAGGTATGAAACAGCCAGCACTGGCTGCTTCATAGAACTTTTTTCTTCTGTCTGTTGAGGGGGAGAGGAGACAGAGGGGGCGGGAGGGGAGGGAAAAGAAGCAGTGACAGTGGGTGGGGGAGGCAGAAGAACCAGGGACAGCGTGGCTGGTGGGAGGAGAAGAAAGAGAGATGGGGCAGAAGGGGGTGCATTCCCATTCAAGATTTCCACTGCAAAAAAGAAATTATGTTTCTATTAAATTCAAGGGAATCAGCTGTCCAAACAACAATGCAGAAACACAGGGTTAAACAAGGGAGCCATCCCCAATGAAGAGCCAGCATGGGAGTAGATGGCATGATAATAGATGGCTCTAGTGCAGGGCTCTATTCAGCAGTGTCAGAAGCATGGGTTTATCTGCCTTCTATCTATGAGCCCATATGATCCTTGCAAGCATTCTTGAGAGGCATGGGCGCTGGCAAATGCATTTCCAAATTAAATACTTTTATTTGAAAGATTACAATCCATAAATCTGTGGAAAGACACATTTAATAAATGAATTCAACTGTGGCATGGGCCTCTCCACAGAACACACTCTTTAACTAAAAAAATTCAAGTGAGCCAAAAATGCATCTAAGGGAAGGTGGGAGGTGGCAAACATACAGGGAAGAAATACAGGCTGGAGGCAGCTACAAAAATATGCACTCTGTAGAGAGGCTCAACAAAAAGAAAAAATAGCTCCAAAATCATGAACATTGGAAGGGCACAAGTACTTGCCCCATGCTCCAAGAGAGGTCCACACAAAATCAGTGGGAAGTGCAATAGCAGCACTGACCAGCCGGAAGCAATTGAGAGTGACTTGGAAGCCAGCCCATGGTAAGTAAAGAGCTCCTCCAAGCTCACTGATAATAAAATAAAATCCCTCAAGAGACAGCACAATCTCAGTCTAAGCGAGACCTGAAAAGGGCAGGGACACAACCCTGTCACACTCCCCTTTCAATTTTAAAGTTGTTAGTGCATTCCCCACCGGCGCCATATCTAACGTACAGATGTATCTGAATGAAGCTGTCTCTGTGGAAATGTCTATACTCAAGGAAATCATTATAGACCATAATTTAGAAGGTTTGACTAGGTCAAAAGTGCTCAACACATCCACAAAAGTCAGGTATATGCTACCTCGATTAATACATTTGTATTTCGATGCATGTAAGTACAGCTTAATAGATTCTTCAACCGTACCTAAACCATGGCGAAAGCCATGTCGAACATCAGATAGTGTTGATTCTTAACACCATGGATGCTGCAGATTTTCCTCTGCTGTGCTTGGCAATAATGTTAATGGGTGTGGTCATGACGAGCTCAGTTCGTCATGAGCACACAAGAGGTGTACCTCATGACGAGCTGAGCTCGTCATGAACATCAAAGGGGTTAACTATTGGATCTTTCATTGATTCACATGCTTGAATTATTCCCCATTGTCAAACTGGGAGTTCCACGGTAAAACTACAAAGGAAGTATAATAATAAACAGCAGATAAAGGCTATAAAGCTCTCACTTTAGTAACATACCCCTATCCTTTAAAAGAAACCTAACTCCAACCAATCAGGTCGCAGTACCCTCTAGAACACTCCCCCACATTGACTTGCCTCTCAGATTTTCTACCGCATTGCCTGTGAAGGGAGTCTACCCTGAGCTCTGCTCAGTTGAACTATACTTCTCACTGAATTCAGACAGATTAACATTACTGCAGTTTATTTTAACAACAGCGAACACCTGCTGGACAAATCTGCCTGCCTACAATGTCATACCTGACTAAAAAAGGCTTTTTCAGGCCATGTGGAACCTGAGGGAAGAAGAGACTAGATTCTGAAGACCAGCACAAGGACTGTATATACTGTTTCTCCCCATCTTACACGGTAAAAGATTGCAATATCTGTAGGTTTTTTTCTTCAAAAACATTGACAGATAGAGAGGGTAGGTTATTACTAGCAATCAATAAAACATTTATAGAGCGTGGTAAATCACCTGTGAGGGTCTCGAGGCACTGAAGCTGTTTGCTGCTGTATGGAGGTTTGATCATTCAAACATCCAGGTTTTTAGTTCTCTTCTGAATTGCTGAAGCAATGGTGCGGTCCTGAGGTGTAGGTGACGTTTGTTCCAAGCCTTGGCTGACAGGTGCAAGAAGGAGCATCCTCTGCTGTTGGCTCGACGGATCCATGGGGTGTCTGCGAGGGATAGGGAAGCTGATCGAAGATGTCTGGTCGGTTGGTGGAAGGTCAGGCATTTGCTAATGCATGCTGATTCTTCATTTCGCCGGGCCTTATAGTCGTGGGTCAGCATCTTGAACTGGCAACTCTTCTGAATCGGGAGCCAGTGTAGTTTCTTGAGATGGGGTGTCATCTCTTCAGGAGGTGTGCAGATATTCCGATGTAGAGCGTGGTTTTGTAGCCCAGTCTGCTGGTGATGAGAGCCTGCATGACCGTCCTTCTGGGGTTTGCAGGGAGCCACCTGTAGATCTTGCGAAGTATGCGAAGGATATGGATGCAGGCGAATGAGACTGCATTTACTTGTTGTATCATGGAAAGCTTGCTACCCAGGATGATGCCGAGGTTGCAGGTGTAGTCTGTTGGGGTGAGGGGTGTGCTGAGATCCATGGCCCACCAAGTGTTGGTCCATGGTGAGGTTTGGTTCCCAAAGATGAGGACTTCGTTTTTTTGGTGTTGAGTTTGAGACGTTGTGCTTCATCCAGTCTGCGAATTTCATCATGCATCTGTGGAAGTTAGCTTTAGTGGTGGAGGAATCTTCGGACAGTGAGAGGATGAGCTGTGTACTGTTGGCATTGGAAATGATGTTGAATCCATTTGATCAGAAAGTGATGGCTGGGGGTCATGTAGGTGTTGAAGAGGGTCGGACTGAGGGATGATCCTTGGGGGACTCCGCAGATGATCTTCTTAGGATCAGAGGGAAACAGTAAGAGGTGGTTCCTTTGGATTCTGCCAGTGAGGTACGAGGCAATCCATTTGAGGGCATTTCCTTGAATCCTGATGTGGTGGAGTCTGTAGATCAGGATGTGGGAGACAGTGTCAAAAGCGGTGGACAGGTCCATGAGGAAGAGGGCTGATGGTTCACCATGGTTCAGGAGAACTCTGATGTTATGTGTGGTTGCAATCAGGGCTGACTCGGTGCTGTAGTTAGCTCGAAATTCAGACTGGGAGCGGTCCAATAGGTGTGGGTGAGTTGCTGGTTCATCGCTTTCTCGAGGACTCTTGCTGGATAGGAGAGCAGAGAGAAGGGCAGGGAGTTCTTCAATTCTGCTGGGTAAGCAGATGTTTTTTTCAGGAGGGGCCTTACTCCAGTGTGTTTCCAGTCCTCAGGGAAGGAGCCTGCGGTGATGGAGGTGTTCAGGACCTTCCTGAGCTTGTCACCGATTTTCTTGCTTCAGAGATTGAAGATGTGGTGGGGGCATGGGTCTGTAGATGCTCCAGAGTGCACAGAGTACATTATGGAGAAAATGTCTTGCATGGAGTTCCTAGTGGGTGAGAAGATGTTCGGGTTTGTGCTCGTGGGTTTGATCTGGTTGATGCTGTCTGAAGCGTAGGGTTGTCATTCAAAGTGTTGATAGATGACAGAGATCTTGTTGTGGAAGAAGTCTGCGTGGTTGTCGCACAGTTCTTGGGAGGGAGTGATGTTGTTCTCTGTGGCTGCAGGATTGGTGAACTCCTTCATGATGACGAAGAGTTCTTTGCTGTGGTTCACACTAGCTTTGATGCTGTCTGCTAGGGCATTCTTCTTGGTTTCTTTAAGGAGGCAGTGGTACTGGTTGAGAACGTTCCTGAAGGTTGTGCGGTCTTCTCTTTTTTTGTTGATGCGCCACTTCCTTTCAAATTGTCGACAGTTGCATTTGGTGGAGTGCAGTGACTCGGTGAACAAGCTTGCTCTTTTGCTTTGTTCCTTGACCTTGAGTGCTTTGGCGGGGGCGATGGTGTCGGAACATTCTGTGATTCACTGGGAGAAGTTCTTTTCTGCTTGTTCAAGGTTGTGTGTAGAGTCTGGGAGGTGGTAGCACAGAGTCCTGTGCCACTGTTCTTCTGATACCTTTTTCCAGTCTCTTCTCATGGTTCTGGGGGGCACGGTGCTGGGGTATGGCTTCATAAGCTAAAAGCCAAGGACAACCCAGTTTCTGAGGGGATAGAGAGGACTCTGATTCATCTGCCAAGGGGGTTTGTAAGAGAGAAAGGTCAGAAAGTCAGCTACCTCTGGAGCCTCCCAAAAATGCTTAAAAAAGACTCACTATGGGTCTTCTAGGGACCTGAACCATGGAGACTATATGACAACATTAGATACTTAATTCCATGTTCCAATTCATCCACACAAATTCTTAAGGTTCGTAGTAGCCAGCAGCCATTATCAGTTCAAAATTCTCCCATTTGGTTTAAAATCAGCTCCCTGTATTTTCACGAAGTGCCTAGCTCCAGTAGCTTAATTCCTGAGACCGAAAGAACACCAAATCTTCCCCTACCTAGACGATTGGTTGATCAAAGTGCCTTCTCATCAAGCTGCAAAGAAATCAACCAAAGCATGTCTGCGTCTTTTCAACAAATTAGACCTTACGTTGAACCCAAAAAAATCAGCCCTTCATCCAACCACAAAAAATAACGTTTCTGGGGGCTATTCTGGATACAGTGGAATACAAGGTATATTATACGGCAGAGAGACAAACAAAATTAATGCATTTGGCAAGTGCAGTTCAAAGAAAAAAGTCACTTTCAGTTTGCCTATTCGAATCCATACTGGGAATGATGTCCTTGTGCATTCCTTTGATACTGTTCTACCACCTTCAAATGAGGCAATTACAAGAAGAATTAGACAAGCAATTGACACAAATACAAGGATCCTTCAACAATACAATTCGCACCACTCCAGGGATACAAACAGCGCTCTCTTAGTGGATTCAAGAGACAAATCTCTGCACAGGCCTCACTTACATACCTAAAATTCCGTATTCGATAATTACAACAGTTGCTTCCTTGCAAGGTTTGGGAGCTCATCTTCAAGATTTGCACATCAGCTGCAAATGGGAATCATCATAAGTTAATCCTGCATCTCAATCTTCTGGAGCTCAGAGCAGTAACCCTAGCTTTACAAGAGTTCTTTCCAAGTATAAAAGACTCAGCAGTGCTCATCCGCACAGACAACACCACAACTATGCATTATATCAAGGGGGCACAAGATCCCAAGCACTGTCTCAAGAGGCATGGAACATATGGGAGTGGTCAATCAGACATTAGATCACGCTGAAAGCAGAACATGTGCATTGAAAACACAATTTCATAGCTGATACAAAAATCAGGATTAAAAACAACTGCCATGAATGGAAAACAAACCAAAAAGTTCTGGCAGATTTTTTTCTTCAATGGAGCAGACCAAATCTAGACCTGTTTGTGACTCCCTGAAATCGGAAATGTCAATTCTACGCAATCTAGCATCCACAACCAGGGTCGTGGAGGAGTGGGTTTTTTGATAGCATGGTCAGGAAGCTTTACATATGCTTTACTTCCGCTACGTCTGCTACCAGGGCTTCTCAAAAAGATGAAGTTGGAACCTTGCAGGATAATTCTTATAGCTCCGAAATGGCGAAAACAACATTGGTTCACAGAGCTGCTTCTCCTATCAGGGAAACAGCCCATCCAGTTACAACCACTTCCTTATATACTAACGATGAACCAGGGCCAAGTACTTCATCCAGTCCCAAAATCCTTACACCTGTCAGTTTGGCTCCGGAACACCATTAATTTGCACACTTGAACATCTCCAGAGAATGCAAAGTAAATTTAGCAAGGGCTACAGCAGATGGCACAAACAAGTTACAGTCTTAAATGGAAGCTGGTGTCAAATGTCAAAAAATACACCCTATAGCATCTACACCGGAGGAGATTCTGCCGTACTTATTACATCTGGCTCAGTCAGGTCCTGCTCATGCCTCAGTTTGGAACACTTAGCGGCCATATCTCCTTCAGAAGGTCTTTGACGTCACAATCGTAATGGTCTGGCAGGCTCATCAAAGAGTTTCTCAAAGGACTTTTTAGGGTATATCTCCCAGTTAAGCATCCTCCTCCACTCTGGCAATTGAATAAGGTACTCTCTAAGTTAATGAAGAATCCATTTGAGCCTATCCACAAGGCAGACATTAAGTTTCTTTCCTGGAAATTGTACTTTTATTGGCATTAACATCGGCAAGGAGAGTGTGAAGAGAGAGTTAGATGTCAAAAGATGTTTGAAGGTTGAAGTTTTTATCTTCACAGGACTAAAAAACTTTGTAAATCAGATCAGCGACTGGTGGCATACAGTGCTCTTGTGAAAGGTGTTCCGCTTTCCAAACAAGGAATAGCACGTTGGATAGCAGCTGCTATACATTCTGTCATTAAAACGCTGGCAGACATTTACAGACTAAAGTGAGAGCATATTCTGCGAGAAGTGTATCAACTTCCACAGCCTTGTTTGCCATTGTGTCTATCCACAACATTTGCAGAGCAGCAACATGGAAGAGTAGACATACATTTACTCCGCACTACTGCTTGGATTCCACAGTGGTACAAGATGCAGCAGTGGGGCAGGCGGTGTCCGACAAGTAAAGGTGAGCTCTCATTGCAATTTCTACCCCACCAACCACTGGTATCTTGTACATGTTTACAAATACATATGTTGATACATGTATATATCTATTATATTTTATATATATTTTGTGTGTGTGTGTGTGTGTGTGTATGTATATATATATATATTACCTACTGGCGATAGCCAGTAGGTATATATAGTTAGGACCTAGCTACCATAGGAAATCCGCAACATTCTATTGGGAATAACTTTGGCGCCGGTTGAGGAATTTGCGTGAAATTATCCAAAATGTTGGCCAGCTCCGCTGCGCTCCTTCCCTGAAAGTTTCGGGGGGATTCGTGAAGTCGAGGCTGAGAAAAAAGGGGAGTCCCAAAACGTGTTTTCCCCATGTTAATTTCCATAGGACGTTCTGACAAGTCTACAGCCGAACCGCTGAACGGAATTACACCAAACTTGGCAAAATTGTAGGGACTGGTACACAGAAGTGCCTTTGCTATATTTGGTGAAAATTGCTCCAGTGGTTTTTATGAAAATTAACTTCAAAAACACATATATATCTGGGCGGAGCCTAACCACACATCTGATCTGATTGGCTGTCAGCACTTCATCCAAGAAGTGTTGGCAGCCATCTTGAGACCAATATACATGATAGCACCTCATTAAAAAGCATTGTAGTTAATAGAGGGTTTTAGGACTTTAGTTACATTATAAATCATTTGTTGATGGTACCATACTCATTTTAGGAATTGTGGTGTGTTCTAAGGTGATTTTACCATGTGAAAAAGCCTTCTGCTGTGATATCATGAATCATGTTTGAAAGAAAATTATTATCTCATGCTTTTCCCACAGTGGTTTGGAAGGGGATCTATAAGCTAAACTGAAAGCATATTTTCTGTAAATTCACATTATCTTTCTCAGTCATGTGAGAATGAAGTCTGACATTCTCAGTAAAACATGTACATCCAACAAGGACAGAGACTGTCAGTTGATTCCTTTGTGTTCTACTGCAGCCTCCTAGAGTGTTCTAAAGAACAACTAGAGCGCTAACAGTCCTACTTATTACAAAGGTATGGCACACCTGAAGCCATCTTGATTGGAATAAAGTGGTAACTCTTAAAACATTTAATTTAAAAAGGAAAAAAATGAGGGGGTATATTTTGCCATAGAAAGTATGATTAGTGCTGCAGAAAGAAAAATTAGGGCACATTTTGAGTGACTTCTCAAATCCTCTTCTATTTCATTAAAACATTCTGACATGCAGTCTCCCAAGATGGCCACCAGAGACAAAAGAGCCCAAATGTAGCCCAAATATCACCCAGATGTAGCCCAAGTATAGCCCAATGACAGAATGTCCCAGAGTGTTCTAAAGAACAACTAGAGCGCTAACAGTCCTACTTATTACAAAGGTATGGCACACCTTAAGCCATCTTGATTGGAATAAAGTGGTAACTCTTAAAACATTTAATTTAAAAAGGAACAAAATGAGGGGGTATATTTTGCCATAGAAAGTATGATTAGTGCTGCAGAAAGAAAAATTAGCGGTACAAAAGGGGGTGGTGATGGCCGGAGCATCTGAATCAATCAAACACTCACACCCAGTCAAAAGATCTGGGTTTAATCCATCACGTTTTTTAGCCCACTCTGCCACCCCAGTTCAGACATGGCTATATGCAAATCAGTCTGACCCTGTGCCTCATGGGAACAGTCCAGCCCTGACTGCCAAGCCATGTCTTCCCTGGACCGGAAACAAGCTTCCGAGGACCGGTTTCTGGCATTCCAGCCGTCTTCAGCCCGGCTTGCTTGAATCCAGTGGCAAAGTGAGCAAGGGACTCACGTCTGAGCATACCCTGCCACACTTATGGCGGCCAAAAGCGGTACAAAAGGGGGTGGTGATGGCCGGAGCATCTGAATCAATCAAACACTCACACCCAGTCAAAAGATCTGGGTTTAATCCATCACCGTTCTTTAGCCCACTCTGCCACCCCAGTTCAGACATGGCTATATGCAAATCAGTCTGACCCTGTGCCTCATGGGAACAGTCCAGCCCGAACTGCCAAGCCATGTCTTCCCTGGACCGGAAACAAGCTTCCGAGGACCTGTTTCTGGCATTCCAGCCGTCTTCAGCCCGGCTTGCTTGAATCCAGTGGCAAAGTGAGCAAGGGACTCACGTCTGAGCATACCCTGTCACACTTATGGCGGCTAAAAGCGGTACAAAAGGGGGTGGTGATGGCCGGAGCATCTGAATCAATCAAACACTCACACCCAGTCAAAAGATCTGGGTTTAATCCATCACCGTTCTTTAGCCCACTCTGCCACTCCAGTTCAGACATGGCTATATGCAAATCAGTCTGACCCTGTGCCTCATGGGAACAGTCCAGCCCGAACTGCCAAGCCATGTCTTCCCTGGACCCGAAACAAGCTTCCGAGGACCGGTTTCTGGCATTTCAGCCGTCTTCATCCCAGCTTGCTTGAATCCAGTGGCAAAGTGAGCAAGAGACTCACGTCTGAGCATACCCTGCCACACTTATGGCGGCCAAATGCGGTACAAAAGGGGATGGTCATGGCGGGAAAAATTAGGGCACATTTTGAGTGACTTCTCAAATCCTCTTCAATTTCATAAAAAAATTCTGACATGCAGTCTCCCAAGATGGCCACCAGAGACAAACAAGCCTAAATGTAGCCCAAATATCACCCAGATGTAGCCCAAGTATAGCCCAATGACAGAATGTCCCAGAGTGTTCTAAAGAACAACTAGAGCGCTAACAGTCTTACTTATAACAAAAGTATGGCACACCAGAAGCCATCTTGATTGGAATGAAGTGGTAAGTCTGAAAACATTTAATTTAAAAAGGAACAAAATGAGGGGGTTCATTTGGCCATAGAAAGTATGATTAGTGCTTCAGAAAGAAAAATTAGGGCACATTTTGAGTGACTTCTCAAATCCTCTTCTGTTTCATTAAAAAAAATCTGACATGCAGACTGAAACATGCACTTTGAATACCAGCAGCAGACTTCCCTGGTGAGCAGTAGCTTTACTACAGTGATCTAATGAGCAACTAGAGTGCTAACATTCAGAATTTATGGCAAATGTGTGACACATCTGAATGCCTTCTTGATGTAACCAAAGTAAACAAGCATTGAAAATGCAATAGATCTCGCCCTCGTTTAAGTTACCATTCTGTTTGTAATGAGGTGGCTTTTTAGCTTTGCTTTTATTAGTGTTTTTTAAACTTTCATGTAAATAACATGCATATGTATGCATATATGTATATGTATGCATGCATTTATATTTGTATTTATATAGATATACAGATATTATATATGTTTATATATGTATGTAAATATATGCATATATATATATATATATAAAACAAAACAACTTCTTAAACTTTCATGTAAATAACATGCATATGTATGCATATATGTATATGCATGCATGCATTTATATTTGTATTTATATAGATATACAGATATTATATATGTTTATATATGTATGTAAATGTATGTATATATATGTATATATATATATATATATATACACATATATATACACATACATATATATAAATGCATATGCATATATATGCATATATATATATATATGTATATGTGTGCGTGTAGAGAGAGGTAGAGGTGTAGAGGTAGAGAGAGAAGTAGAGAGAGGTAGAGAGGTAGAGAGTAGAGAGTGAGTAATAGAGAGTAGAGAGTGAGTAGTAGAGAGTAGTAGAGAGCAGTAGAGAGAGTAGCAGAGAGTGAGTAGTAGAGAGTAGTAGAGTGAATAGTAGAGTGAGTAGTAGAGAGTAGTAGAGAGTGAGTAGTAGAGAGTGAGTAGTAGAGAGTAGTAGAGAGTAAGTAGTAGAGTGAGTAGTAGAGAGCAGTAGAGAGTGAGTAGTAGAGAGTAGTAAAGAGTGAGTAGTAGAGTGAGTAGTAGAGAGTAGTATAGAGAGAGAGTAGTAGTAGTAGAGAGTAGTAGAGAGTGAGTAGTAGAGTGAGTAGTAGAGAGTGAGTAGTAGAGAGAGAGTAGTAGAGAGTAGTTATATAGATATACAGATATTATATATGTTTATATATGTATGTAAATGTATGTATATATATGTATATATATATATATATATACACATATATATACACATACATATATATAAATGCATATGCATATATATATATATATATATGTATATGTGTGCGTGTAGAGAGAGGTAGAGGTGTAGAGGTAGAGAGAGAAGTAGAGAGAGGTAGAGAGGTAGAGAGTAGAGAGTGAGTAATAGAGAGTAGAGAGTGAGTAGTAGAGAGTAGTAGAGAGCAGTAGAGAGAGTAGCAGAGAGTGAGTAGTAGAGAGTAGTAGAGTGAATAGTAGAGTGAGTAGTAGAGAGTAGTAGAGAGTGAGTAGTAGAGAGTGAGTAGTAGAGAGTAGAGAGTAGTAGAGAGTGAGTAGTAGAGAGTAGTAGATAGTGAGTAGTAGGGAGTGAATAGTAGAGAGAGAGTAGTAGAGAGTAGTAGAGTAGTACAGAATGAGTAGTAGAGAGTGAGTATTAGAGAGTAGTGGAGTAGGAGAGAGTAAGTAGTAGAGAGTAGTGGAGAATATTCCAAAGTTTGGCACAGCACCACTTGTACAATAAGTCCAATCAAATCATATCACTTAGAGTCCTTATTGAAGCGCTGAATCTTGGTGTATATTCAAATGCTTTTATTTTTCTTAAGTTTATGTACCACAGCCAGCCGACACGTTCCGTTCTGTACAACAGAACTTCTTCAGCGCGTTCTTATTTCCTTCAAGTTATGGCGGTATCCTGTTGTCATATAACTAGATATTTCTTCCAAATGTTAGACGAGACGTAAGTACATTCTTATTCAAAGTGACTAGGTATCAATTTTACCCGCACAATTCGGGCAGACTTGAGTAATTTATAGCATCCTCAAAGTCAGTCTTTCAAAAATTTCAAAGTATAGGACATTAGGACATGATAATCCAAAATCCAAATGTTTCTCAAGAAAAGTCATTTTCAATCGTTCGGAATATCGGCGTTTGGGCAGATATGACCCAGGGACCCCCAGTATGCAAGGGGAATTAGTCCCCCCTCTGCAAACGCGCCAGTGGCCTGCGTTGCAGAGACGTGTAAAAAGGGGCATAGCCTCATTACACCTCTGTGCAATGCAGCCCCTTGGCGCATACTGGAGGTTCCAGGTGGGCTAGTTGGCCCCCAGGGACCCCTAGTATGCAAGGGGAATTAGTTCCCCCTCTTCAAACATGCACGGGGGCTGCGTTGCAGAGAGGTGTAAAAAAGGGTGTGGCCTCATTACACCTCTCTGCAATGAAGCCCCCTGGTGCATACTGGAAGCTCCTGGTGGGCTAGTTGGCCCCCAGGGACCCCCAGTATGCAAGGGGAATTAGTTGCCCCTCTGCAAACGCGGCAGGGGGCTGCGTTGCAGAGAGGTGTAACAAGGGGCATAGCCTCATTACACCCCTGCAATGCAGCCCCCTGGCGCATACTGGCGGTTCCAGGTGGGCTAGTTGGCCCCAGGGGCCCCAATATGCAAGGGGAATTAGTTCCCCCTCTTCAAACATGCACGGGGGCTGCGTTGCAGAGAGGTGTAAAAAGGGGCGTGGCTTCATTACACCTCTCTGCAATGCAGTCCCCTGGCGCATACTGGAGATCCCTGGTGGGCTTTCAGGTCTTATATAGTTAGGAATTAGCATTAAAAAAACCTTTGAAATTCACTGAAAAAAACATAGGTTTCAGGCCTTATATAGTTAGGAATTAGCATTTAAAAAACCTTGCAAATTCACTGAAAAACCATAGGTTTCAGGCCTTATATAGTTAGGAATTAGCATTTAAAAAACCTTTAAAATTCACTGAAAAAACCATAGGTTTCAGGCCTTATATAGTTAGGAACTAGCATTTAAAAAACCTTTAAAATTCACTCAAAAAACTATACGTTTTAGGGGTGTTATAGTAGTTGGACATTTCACTCATACAAAACCATTGCAATTGCTCTTATATAGTTCGTTGTACTAACTATATTTTGCGCACCCGCAATCCACTGCTGATGATGTCACATATTACATCATTCATGACATGGTCAGTGACATCACTGATGACATCTCAAATGACATCACTGATGACATCATCCACGTGACAATCACATACACCTTTTCATACAGTAGTAAAATCTTTCATCACTCTTTGTAAAATACAGAGTATCATATTTGAATCCATTGTTACAGCAATACAAGTATCTAAAAACCCACTCAGTGATTCATAGATGTATACACACATCTAATCACTTACCTGTAGATTCACTCATACATGCTGTCAATTAACAATAGAACACTATCAAAAATACTTATACACCTAAATCGACATTACACACCAGCACACATCCTATTCACATATGAAGTCATCCTACTCACTTATGCAAACAATGGATCATACTTACATATTTACTTAGCTACACACTTATACAAACACAACTTCATCTATTCATTTAGATAGTAAGTCATACTTAGTAAATTATAAAATCATTATAACAAGTATAAAGTTATCCATACAGTCACTCACACAATCATTGAGTCTTATGTATACTTATTTATATACAACAACTGACACATACACTGCCTTTTATTTTTCTAGTTTGTTGGACATGTACCATTGAGAAATATATTTGCTCATCACCACACCCATAAAGATATTCACTCACCCAAACAACTGTTAGAACATGTAGTTTAAACTTCATATATCTAGTGAATCAACTATTCACACATCTTTGGGCAGTCACACACCCCCCACCGAAGCACACACACATTCACTCTCCCATACAAATACTCAGTTAACTAATCAATAACTAATGTAGACTTTCACATAGCTAGTAACCAACTGGAGAACCTGTTTACACAACAACTGACAAAGTGATACAGATTTTCAAACAGTTTAGTCACTATCCACTATATTTAGTGAGACACTATAAATTGGTCAAGTAAACAGTAAATTACACTGCTACTAAATCCTCCATCAAAATATTTATTTTTACATATCCACTCATTCTTCAATGCAAATTGCTATATATATAATGCATATTTAAATAACGAAGCAAACCACATTCACTGGATGATGTCATCAGTGATGTCATCTGAGATGTCATCAGTGATGTCACTGACCATGTCATGAATGATGTAATATGTGACATCATCAGCAGTGGATTGCGGGTGCGTGAAATATAGTTAGTACAACTAACTATATAGGAGCAATTTCGATGGTTTTGTATGAGTGAAATGTCCAGCTAACTATAACACCCCTAAAACGTATAGTTTTTTGAGTGAATTGTAAAAGTTTTTTAAATGCTAATTCCTAACTATATAAGGCCTGAAACTATTTTTTTCAGTGAATTATATATATATATATATATATATATATATATATATATATATATATATATATATATATCTATATATATATATATATATCCATTCGAGTGATGTTAGCCGCAGGAGTGCTCCCTTGTAGGGTACAGACAGATCTTACAAAAGTGGTCTTCCCATTGGTAAGGGGATATTACAACAGATATCAAATGGGCTCAGGCGCTTTAAAATATGATGCATTAGTCACTTTCCAGAATAAGCCAGAGTCACGCAGGGCGATTGCTGTTCGCAAGGTGCCCCACGCCACTTCATGGATGGATCTTTTCCTATCTCTTACCACACTTTAATAATTTATTTTGAAGACCTGTACCTTAGATAGAACTCGCTGCCTCCTTTTTAAGACTAGCATTAAACCCTCATGTGCTTCTGAACACAAGAATTAAACCACTAAAATGTTTTGGTCTTGATGGAACGAATTTAGGCCATTGGCAGCTTCTTGCTAGCCTGTGTGAAGTTGGATTCTGAGGTGATTTTTCTTCGAGAGACAGAGAAATCTCTCCATTAACCCCTTCGACGCTCATGACGAGCTGGGCTCGTCATGAGGTAGCCTCCTCGCACGCTCATGATGAGCCCAGCTCGTCATGTAAAGTGCGATATGAAAAATCCCAGCGTACGGGCGGAAATCATGCCGCACGCATGCGGTTAACTGCTTTCACGAAATCATGGTTATCCCTCCCACATTTAGCAATTTATGTACCAGACCCTTATTTTTAACAAAATGTAGGATAGATTGTATTTTATTACATTGTAAATCTTCCATCTCCAGCGAAACAGACATAGGATATAGGGTTATGATCACTACTATAATGTGGAATTACATGAAACTCTAGATGGGCTTCACAAACGTCTGCAGAAAGAATAATAAAATCTATAGTGGGTGTGGCTCTCCTGCCTATCAAATTGGCTACAGAAGACAATTCAGAAGCAAAAAAGATATTGTGTTTCAAGAGCAGACTATTAAATGGCGTTCCCGTGATGTTATGCTCGAAATGTGTCTGATCCTCTCTCAATACATTCGGAAACCCACAAATAACTTTAGTGGGCCACTTGCATAGGTGCTGATGAAACGACAAAGGCTGAATAAAACATTAGTTTCAACCAGAGACTTGTTTTGTTACTACACCCCACTCTTCCAGTAAAGGCCTTGAGGCAAGCCCCACATACCTGGATAGCACCAGGATACCCTCACATGTGATAGATCGGTATAGAAAACAGCATAACATAATATAATAAATCACTATATTAAAAATGAATCAGCGAGGCATTACATGGTTCATTAAATTTCAGAGATAATCATTGATAGAAAGGAGAAAACAACCGGATCCATAATATTTTCCCTTGGAAACTCACAGGGATAAGTGTACAGAGGCCCCCCCTTTGTGTATCCCGCCCTTGTTGGACTTGCTGGATCACTCAAAGTGATATAACCTTCAATAAAGTAGGGTTCTAAAAACCTAGTTTCCCTCAGGCCTATAACATCAAATTTCTTTATAACTAATACCCAATCTGAGTAATCTAGTTTAGACTGGATTCGTGCTACATTCTGACTTAAAAAGCTAAAAATAATGGGCAAGGTGTGCTTTAAAACAGAATTATCTGGGGAAGGTGCAGCTCGAGCTCCCACACCTATTATCGGGTCAAGTTGCAAGCCATCTGTGGTGTTCATTTTATCTCTAGGAGGCTGTACCCTCTACTTTCTCACAGTAGCACAGTCAGTTAGTATATGCCAATCCATTAAATCCAATGGTTCCAGTGGTAAAACAAGATTTGATACTGAGCCATTAAAAGTGGGTGGCTGTTCAGGTGCCTTACATGGTAGAGAGGAGGGAATATGGGACGGGCGGCGCAACTTTGGCCTATAAAAATTACCCAGCGGAGAGCGTCTTAATATGGCCTTTTTCTGCTGGGCGGTTATCTAGCCTTTGCAATAAATTGGAGACAATGTAGGTGTTTCAGACGTTAACCACTATTACCAGCTGTCTTCTTTAGCCTCTCGCCCAACATGAAGTTTCTTCTTACCATAACAATATCATTATAACATTATTATAATTACAGACGTTTGGTCCCACATTTCTCTTTACCTAATTTTAAAATGCATTTTTCAATGTAACCCAGTCACCTTTCTGATCAGATTTCAGACTTGAAACATCTTTCAAAGCAATAGCATAAAGGGTGGATTCTAGTGGCAGATCCAGCATGGGTTGCTGAATTTGACAAGGATTTAACAAGATGTCATTTGGAGGGTGGGGGTGAGAGACCAGACCACACTCAGGTCTTGTACCTACCTTTTACCGTGCAATCAAGTTTAACCATGCTTAAAGATATCACCAATTTAACCCCCTGACCCCTTATCAATCGCAGAATCACTTTAGGTTATACCAGGAGCAGCAAAAGGTTGTGAGGTGTAGCCAGTCCCCACACACACATGACCAGCTAGCATTGACTCTCTTATATTCTCATTAAATAGGACTTTTAGATTCTCCATCACTTCTGATATCTTGGCACCCAGACTTTCTTCCACTGCCCTAATTTCCTCATTTAAGACCCCCATTGCATTGTTAAACAGAAGAGGTCTTATCTTTAGCTGTTCCTGGTTCTTTCTTTTTGCCCGTGGTCACGGTGCTGTGGGGAATGGTGTCCTCCCCAGAGTGAAGCACCCAGGAAGGCAATATTCCAATTGATACTTCTCAAAGGATAAGCAGCAACATTGCAAATGATATAAGTAAAATAAGTAATCAGGAAGTTCAATGCACCAGTCGCATCCCCTTCAGGTCAAAGTACTACAGCCCGAACAGCTACAGAGTACCTCCTTTAAGTACTTAGGATATGGGATTTTTCCAAGTTCAGTTCCTGCATCAAGAAGGGACCAGAATACTCAACGGTCATTGTGATTAAGTAATCAAACTTACAACACAGACAGTTTAAAAGTATCTCTGTCTACCGACAAACGTTCAATATTTTTGTTCACTCGGCAAATAGTTCCATCATGAGGGCAAATCAATCAATCAATCAATCAATCAATCAGGTCATTTATAGAGCGCACTACTCACCCGTAGGGTCTCAAGGCGCTAGGTGGGGGGGGGGTGCCGTTACTGCTCGAACAGCCAGGTCTTGAGCTTCTTCCTGAAGGAGAGGTGGTCTTGGGTCAGGCGCAGGTCGGTCGGGAGTGAGTTCCAGGTCTTGGCGGCCAGGTAGGAGAAGGACCTTCCTCCTGTTGTCGCTCTTCGGATGCGGGGGACGGCGGCGAGGGCGTGGCTGGTTGATCTGAGGTGGCGCTTGGGAGTGTAGAAGTTGATTCGGTTGTTGAGGTAGCTCGGGCCTTGGTCGTGTAGGGCTTTGTGCGCGTGGGTGAGGAGACGGAAGGTGATTCTTTTGTTGACGGGGAGCCAGTGCAGGTCTCTCAGATGTCCGGAGATGTGGCTGTTTCGTGGGATGTCGAGGATGAGTCTGGCTGAGGCGTTCTGGATCCGCTGGAGTCTCTTCTGGAGCTTGGCGGTGGTTCCGGCGTAGAGGGCGTTGCCGTAGTCCAGTCGGCTAGTGACGAGGGCCTGGGTGACAGTCTTCCTGGTCTCGGTGGGGATCCACCAGAAGATCTTCCGTAGCATGCGTAGGATGTTGAAGCATGACGAGGAGACGGCGTTGACTTGTCTGGTCATGGAGAGGGAGGAGTCCAGGATGAAGCCCAGGTTGCGTGCGTGGTCCGTCGGTTTGGGTGCGGTGCCCAGGGCGGGGGGCCACCAGGAGTCGTCCCAGGCGGAGGGCGAGGAGCCCAGGATCAGGACCTCCGTCTTGTCTGAGTTCAGTTTCAGGCGGCTGGTCGTCATCCATTCGGCTACGTCTCTCATCCCTTCGTGTAGGTTGGCTCTGGTGGTGGCGGGGTCGTTGGTCAGGGAGAGGATCAGCTGGGTGTCGTCGGCGTAGGAGATTATGTTGAGGTTGTGTCGGCGTGCGATGGCCGCGAGGGGGCTCATGTAGACGTTGAAGAGGGTGGGGCTCAGCGAGGATCCTTGAGGGACGCCGCAGATGACTTCGGTGGCCTCTGACTTGTACGGTGGTAGGCGGACTTTCTGTGTTCTTCCGTTGAGGAAGGAGGTGATCCATTCCAGTGCCTTCTCCTGGATTCCGATGTTGCCGAGGCGCTGTACTAGGGTGCGGTGGCAGACAGTGTCGAAGGCCGCGGAGAGGTCCAAGAGGATGAGGGCCGCTGTTTCTCCGTTGTCCATCAGGGTTCGGATGTCATCGGTGGCAGCGATGAGGGCGGTCTCCGTGCTGTGGTTGGCTCGGAAGCCAGACTGTGAGGGGTCGAGGGATCCATTCGTCTCGAGGAAGGCGGCCAGCTGTTTGTTGACGGTCTTCTCGATGACTTTGGCCGGGAACGGGAGGAGCGAGATGGGACGGTAATTCTTCGGTGGGGTCTGCTGTAGGTTTCTTGAGAAGAGCGCTGAGTTCTGCGTGCTTCCAGCTCTCCGGGAAGGTGGCGGTGTCGAAGGAGGTGTTGATAATGTCCCGCAGGTGGGGTGCGATGACAGCGTCGGCTTTGTTGAAGATGTGGTGAGGGCAGGGGTCAGTCGGAGATCCGGAGTGGACGGAGTTCATTGTGCGGATGGTGTCTTCGGTGCTGATCGGAGTCCAGGTGCAGAGGGTGGTGGTGGGTGGCGTAGTTGCGGTTGTGGCGTGCGTTGGTTGGATGCTGAAGCTGTTGTGTATGTCCGTGATCTTGTTGTGGAAGTAGGACGCGAGGGAGTTGCAGAGGTCTTGCGAAGGGGTGATGTCATTGTTTCCGGCGTTGGGGTTGGAGAGCTCTTTCACGATGTTGAAGAGTTCCTTGCAGTTGTGTGCGTTGTTGTCCAGCCGGTCCTTGTATGTATTTTTCTTGGTAGCGCGGATCAGTTGGTGGTGTTTCCGGGTGGCGAGCTTGAGGGTGGTCATGTTGTCCGTAGTTGGTTCCCTTCTCCATACTTTCTCGAGGGCTCGGCAGTTCTTCTTGGAGCTCTTGAGTTCGTCGGTGAACCATGGGGTTTTTCTGCTGCCGGGTCTGCTGGGCGGGGTTCTCAGTGGGGCGAGTTCGTCCGCGCAGTTGCTGATCCACTTCGTGAGGTTGTCGGCGGCCTGGCTGGGGTTCGCTGAGCTGGCGGGAGGGTGCTGGCTCAGGGAAGCGGTGAGCTGGTCGGCTGTGATCTTGTTCCAGCTTCTTCGGGCAACCTGTTGCTGGTGTTGGTGGATCGTCGTTCTTTTGAAGGTGAAGTGGACGCAGCTGTGGTCCGTCCAGTGGAGTCCTGTTGCGTGGCTGAAGGCGACGTCATTGCTGGATGAGAAGACGGCGTCGAGTGTGTGTCCGGCGAGGTGGGTGGGGGTGGTCACCAGTTGCTTGAGTCCGAGGTTGGCGAGGTTGTCGAGTAGGGTGATGGTGTTGCGGTCGCTGTTGTTCTCCAGGTGGAAGTTGAGGTCCCCCAGGAGGATGTAGTCGGTGGAGGGGAGGGCATGCGGGCTGATGAAGTCGGCGATGTCCTCGCTGAATCGTGTGCGTGGGCCCGGGGGTCGGTAGATCAGGGTGCCTCTGAGGGTGGTCTTCGGGTCGGTGTAGATCTGGAAGTGCAGGTGTTCGGCGGTGGTTAGGGTGTCGTCGGTGTTGGTCGTGATGCGGATGGTGTCTCTGTGGATGATGGCGATTCCTCCTCCCGTCTGGTTGGCGGTGCGGTCCCTCCGTGTGATCTTGTAGCCCTGTGGGATGGCGATGGCGATGTCGGGCGCTGAGGAGGCGTTCATCCAGGTCTCTGTGAGGAAGGCGACGTCGGGGGCGGTGGTGTCGAGGAGGTTCCAGAGTTCTACGGCGTGTCTGTGGACGGAGCGGGTGTTGAGCAGGATGCACTTGAGGTGGTTGCTGCTGGTGTTCGGCTTGGTCGGTGCTGGTGTAGTGCAGGTCCGGGTGCAGGTGAACTTGCAGGCGTGGCAGCTGAAGGGTCCGTGGGTGTGCCTCGGGGAGGCGCGGTGACAGCTCGGGATGTCACAGCCCGGTGACAGCTCGGGATGGCGCCGGTGTTGAGTCGAGCAAACAACAGTGAAGAGAAGGAATGGTCCTGCCTAGTTCCTCTGTTTATATTGAAGTGGGAGAAATGCCTCAATTGATTCTAACATATGTGGATGGCCTTCTATAGCCTTCGATAACCCAATCTTGGACCCTGGGCACAAAGCTACAAACAGTATTTAAGCATGCCACCAACAAAGAGCCTATTCAACCGGTTGGACACACTTTCATCTTCTGAGTGGTGACTCTTTGTGTGTTTTGTGCACATTCTTCAGTATATGCAAAGTCTCTTTTGTGTTGTTCTTGTTATCGGACGTCAAGTATATGAAGCCAGATTGATGTGGTTCAATTAAGCCATGGAGAATATGGCATGATCTTGTTACCCGTATATTTGTTAAACTTTTTGCATTAAGGTTGAGAAGCAAGATAGGCCTATATGAGCAATGGAGACCAGTGGTGTACAAAACTTGAGCACCCAACTGCAAAGTACATAGAACCCCCTCTTTGCCCGGAACCAGTCAGGATCTCTCAGGCCAGGTGTTCACCGCTCATGCCCAGTGGTGGCCCCTTGGAGCTGGCGGCCCCCCCGCACCTTGAGCTGCAGGGGCTAATAATACCGCACTGATGGAGGCCCACATCTTTCCCTTGTTTAAGGACTATTGTGTTCACTACCTCTTTAATTGTAGCCCTGGAAAAGAGTTGCACAGTCCCCATAGGATTGAAGTGATTGGCGAGCAGAAGTATCATAGAATCGAGAGGTATAGCCGTACGGACCTGGAGCTTTGCTGGTCTTTAGGCATGCAATATGGGATATCACGTTCTCCACCTCAATGGGGTGTTCTAATTGTTGGACTTGATCAAATGTTAGTTTTGTGTATCAGAGACAGCTAGGCATGAAATAATTTGTTCTGGTGCAACCTCTTCTTTGCTATATAGGTTAGAGTAAAAGGCGCTGAAGACATCAGCAACACTTCTGTTGCCTCACATTTGTGTCCCTCTGAGTTTGACACCTCTAATATTCTTTCTTTCGCCCATTGTGTTCTGAGTCTGCATTCCAGCAAGCATTCTGCTTTACTACTCTACAGTAATGTTGTTTCAGGTGGAGCAAAGCATATTCTATTTTATCCACATCCAAAGCTCATACTTGGGCTTGTAATGCCTAATTTTAAGCAAGCCTCTTCAAGAATGCTTCAGTTGGGATTTGAGACATGCATGTTTCCACCGTAATTAATATACAGAAGGCAAGAGGGGAATTTGCGCAAAACAGTGTATGAATATCTGAGAGTTAGTAGGATTCTCTAGTCTATGCTCTAAGGATGAGATACAACCCTTGCCTAAAGTTGTAACCACTGACAAATGGAATTTGTCTGATTAAATACTCACAAAATTCTCTACCTGAGCAATACTAGCTAGATGTATATAGATCAATTAACCATAGAGTACACTTAGATTCAATAACAGTAGATATTAATGCAAATATTTTCAATAGATCTTCTTTTATTTCTTCATTTTCTTTCAGTCACTCAGTACCAGTTTTTTCATAATATAACGTTTGTTCTCTTTTGCCAACACGTGTTTCGTCCAGCTTTACAGCAATTGGACTTCGTCAGGGCGTAGGGTGATCCACATCAGAGCTTTCCTATGGGTTCAACATGAGGTCAGGATTCAGGCTCCCCAAAGATTCTTGGAGCTTGGAAAGGAAGTTTCTGACCAGGGGCAGATTGGGACCGGTGGACGGAATCCTGATAGGTATTCACACTTCCTCGGTTGCGAGCGTTCGTGTGAGTCGGGCAGTTGCCGAAAAGACATCAGCAACACTTCTGTTGCCTCACATTTGTGTCCCTCTGAGTTTGACACCTCTATTATTCTTTCTTTCGCCCATTGTGTTCTGAGTCTGCATTCCAGCAAGCATTCTGCTTTACTACTCTACAGTAATGTTGTTTCAGGTGGAGCAAAGCATATTCTATTTTATCCCCATCCAAAGCTCATACTTGGGCTTGTAATGCCTAATTTTAAGCAAGCCTCTTCAAGAATGCTTCAGTTGGGATTTGAGACATGCATGTTTCCACCGTATTTCTATCTAGTCTGGAAGAGGTAAGAATCAAGCAACCCCACAAAACAGGTATTAAGGAGTCCCATAAGGTCAATTACCTACATATCTCCTATCATTTTTTAATTCCTATAGTTTATAATGCATTTCTTCACATCTTCACTGGTTGAAGGGTCAGCTTGAAGGCATCCGTAATCTGGCTTTTATTAGGAATGTTGAGTGTAGATTTATAAATCACAATATTAAATTCACCTCCAATTATTATGCCACTTTCCTTATACAAACAAAGGGGTTTTGCCCATATCACCCATAAGCCTGACCTAAATAAAACGACAAGAAAAATGGTCCTTAGTAGGAATCAATTATATCCTGTGGTAATATTTCACAATCAAATCATTAATCCTCATTGGAAATTTTACTAAATCAGAAAATGTCTACTAATCAACAGTTTATTAGAAATGCCAAACAATAAATATATCTTGCTCATCCAAACAGCAGCCATCATGTGGTGCAGAACTGCTCGAAACAGAATCTCTGTTTTATACACAAGGCAATTTTTCAATTTGCTCAAAGCCAACCCAACAAGAAAGGCGTAAAAATCCCCTGAGGAGAACAGTACATCACTCATTCTACTAAAATCGTCAATAAACAATATATCCATTCTCATTCATCTGCTACTTAATATTAGTTTTCTAAATAACATTGCTACATTGATTATGTATATATAGATTGATATAAAATAGTCACTTGTTTATTAAAAAAAAAACATTTTTCATGAATGCCTTTTGTTAAACCCCACTTTAGCCAAAATTCCAATTTTTGTAACGGTGACACCTGTGAACCAGTACCCTCCTGTATGCGGCACCTTGAGGTCTTTCACAGTCAACGAGGATGCGCCTTTTGACACTGTCATTGGGAGTGTGAATGCCACAGACAAAGACTACAAGTTCAACAATGTTCAGTATATGATATCCGGCGGTGACTCCAACAACCCTCCCCTATTCTACATCAACCCCAGGAGTGGTGAGTATAAACTGGAGTAAAATGCATCCCTTTAAGGTCAGTTGGAAAGTACTTTTCCCACCAGGCACAGATCTGGAACTAAAAGGAGCCTTGGAGAAAATGCTCAGACCAGCCCACTTCCTTCCAACTCTCGCTCTATCCCTCTATTTTTCCATCCATCGATTCTCTGTCTCTCTCTCCTCCCTTCTTTCTTGGGCCACAGTCACAGGGGACCGGAACAGGCCAGTACCCCATAATAACATAATAATGCAAGTGGCATCAGCCAGAGCTCACAGGTTAAGGTGAAGAGACAGTTTTCAACAAAACCTTAGGTCATATTAACACTCCTTTCAACTCTGAATATGTTTATCCTGCAAGTTAAAGTCCTGCACAACATTGTGAAGCAAATTAAAAACGTTTATTTAATTTTCAAACGATAAGTGAAACTGCTACTCCATATAGGGATAATCATAATGCTGCACAATCCACTAAAGTGTATACATTAGCGATATCCATTTTATGCTTGTCAACTTTTCCTTTTTGAAATGGAGATCTCTCTCTCTCTCTCTCTCTCTCTCTCTCTCTCTCTCTCTCTCTCTCTCTCTTCTCGCTGGCAAAACATTGGGGCAGATTTACTAAGACCTTCTATTGTGGCATGGTCATGAAAGGTGGCCCAACCTCTAGGAAAGAGATTGTGGGGCAGATTTACTACTTCTGACGCATCTCTGCTAATCAGCAGGGATGCGCCAGAAGAGTTGCGATGCATCTGCCCACCCGTGCACCACCACTAATGTGCTGCATTTACAATGCGGTGCACCGTGGCGCACGGATGGGCAGATGTGTGTTGCATCCCCCGTCGGAAAGCCGGCGCATTGTTGGAGTTGCGTCGCAAGCGCGAAGCAGCTCCAGCAAGGCTCGGGGTGCCCTATCCCTAACATGCTGCGTCAATCCTTACGACTGCTTCAAGCAGGCGTAGGCTTTTGATGAAGCATGGCCTTAAAAGTGACTGAGTGACATCTTGTAGATTTCACTCAGCCACTTTTAGGAGGCGTTCCTGCGCCGGAACGCCCCCCCCCCCGCGCCTGAACGCCTACATGTGGCGCAGGGCTTTACAACGTGACGCATCACCCAGATGCGTCACGTTGTGAATACCCCGCAGCATTGCGTGGCTTTGCATCGCCGCTGCGTCACAAAAATGACGCAACAGCAGTGTAAAAGAGGCGCAAGGGGCTTGTAAATCTGCCCCTTATTCTCTTGCAAAAGGCATTCTGTGTAGGAGAGTTGCTCTTTTCTTGGCTTAAACTACACTTTACGCCACTTTGCATCAAGGTGGCGTTACATGGCTGGTCGACGGGCATTACAGTTAAAGTACCCATGATATTTAATTCAAAATCTGATCTACTAAGATATTCGGTCTGCGCTTTGCCTAAAAAACACCCTCCTTGAAGCAGGCACAAAGTTGGTGAAATCTTTTTATTTCTCTTAACATTTCACAAATTGAATTGTGCTTCATTGTTCAGCACACGCTCAATTTGTGGAATATTATAAAAAATTACCTAGGCATAGGATTTTGTACTGAAAGGCTATACTTCCAGTGCGAAACGTATGCTAGACATCACACACACACACACACCTTTACATCATGGTGCAAAGGTGCGTGCGTGGCACTAGACAGCCTGTTTGTGCACCAGTGCAGAAGAAGACAGCAGCAGCATGCTTTTTAAGGAAATATTTCACAACTGCTTTCTAGCTATCCTTCATAAACCACTCACCACCCTGGTACCATTTATTGGATTAACAGAACCTTACATCTTTATTCACCTCCCTCACCCTGTGCTTTTAAATTTACTTAAGATGAAACAATCAGTTTCTAAGCAAAATATAACATAGCACTGGACTCCAAGACTGTTCCTGTTGTCCTGAGCATTTGTCAGTGTTGGTGCCCCCTTGTCAGGTGCCCGTGTCATTGCTGGTCCCGTGTGTCATTTTTCTGGTTTTAGTGTGAGCCTCCCCTCTGTGTCAGCAACACCTGGCTATTCTAAATCTATTTCTTTTCAGGCTGTGTTTTAGTGCCAGGAAACCACTAATATTAGCAAGTTTTACAAAACCGATCATCACTGACATTGGAATGGTGACATTGGGACAATGACACAGAAGATTAGATGCGCATACTGGCACCGGGACACATACTGGGACACACACTAGCAAAGGGACATATAGACATGTATCTATTCCAATAAATACTATTTGGCATATATTAATTTAATCACACGAGTATGCCAAGTGATTTAAGTTTTTTTCATATTGAATGTATTTCATTTATTTGCATCCTTAGTGCCTGGATTGTATTGGTGGACCTTAAAAATAACAAACAAATTAAAGGAAGATATTTTCATAAACAATTCCTTCAAGAGTTATTTGCTGTACATATGGGACAATAAGACAGTCTCCAAACACAATGACCCCTCAGCTCTGCCCAACATAACCATAACCCCACTTCGGCCAATGGAAGTTCCCAGAATGCACCTTATCGGTGCCCAGTACTGTGAGAAGGCCACGTGATTTCTACTGTCAAAATAAAGAAAATTGGATTCAAGCAGAGTTGGCCTGCTTCAGTAGAAGAATAAGGGCTATTCTTTCTGTAGGTGTGTTATCCTTTTTCATTAATTCAGTTTGGAAGCACTTTGTAGGTCAGTGCAGAGTAAGGATCAGGGCCCAGGGTGTGCCACACTGTTTGAGTGATTGGGGGTCCAATCAGTGCTTAAAATAACACAACTAAACACGTATTTGTAAAGTGTGCTTTCACCCAAGTCTTGGGTCTCTTGGTGCAGGAAAACAAGTTTGTTGTTCCCCAACTCAATGGTCCTTAATTTGCAAAAATATCAGGTCAGGGACCAAAGGTGTTTCTTAGGAGGCCATTGTTGAATTTTGTAATGTCAGGCCTGCCGAATACTAAGGCTGCTTAGTTTTGATTTCCACCTTGTCCCTCTTTGTACCTTTCTCTTAATTCCTTTCAGTTTTCTTACTCTTGCCTGTTCGTTTTTACCCCTAATATTTCCCTTTGTCACTGTCCCTCTATCTTTCTCTTCTGCATTTGGTATCCCTACTTCTCTTTTTACCTGGGTCAAATCAGACTTTGACCGTCAGATGATAAAAATTAAGTCTGGGTTCCCAAAAATGAGTGCTTGTGCCCGCCACCTTCAATGACCCATACAAATTAAGCACAAGCCGAAGGCTCTGGAATGATGGATAGGCACATGCCTGGCTAGTTCTCACTCATTTTGACTAGTGAAAGTGGGCACATTCCAATACTCACTCAATGTTCTATTGAGGTTTCTCCCACAGGCGACAGGTACAGTCATCACAGTGCTGACTGAGAGTGGGGCCTTATCTTTTTAAGAATCCTGTCTGTGTAGTCATAACTGTTTCAATGTATTTAGAAATATCTTCAAAATATGTTAAATTATTATCCGTGTTTGTTATTTAAATATGCCTTGATGAAGAATTAAAAACTTGATGAATAACTTCACTTCTATTCTATTTAGTTTTGATAAATTTGATTGTCCAGAAATGCGATCAAACCAAAATCTGAAGAATACAAAAAATTATGGATGGAATGGCTAAATTAATCTCAACCACTGATAATTACTTGGGTAGCATCCCAATCATCTTTACTTTGCACACCATACCAACTTGGTCTGGACCCAGCCATATACAAATCAGTCTTGACCTTGCCTTAATAGAAACAGCCTTGCTCGGACTGCATGCTATGCCCGGGCACAAGCAGCATAAGTTCGGTTTTGACCTTATTTCTGCTTATCTGTCAGGTAAAACTTGGGCCAGAAAGACAGCTTGAACGGGTCCCATGTCTGGACAAACCTGACTCACAGAGGGCGTTGCATTGAAGTATACAAAAAAGTGATGGAGAGAATGTTTGAATTAATCTCAGCCACTGATAATTACTCTGGCCGCATCCCAGTCTATTGTTATTTTGTACACCATGCCACTTCAGTTTGGACCCAGCCATATGAAAGTCAGTATTTTTTTACATGCTTTTATTGGTTGTTCTGAAACATTCCGAATTAAACAGGCAAGTTTTGACAGTAATAGGGTAATAATCCACATCTACATTTTGTTTGTCACAGAAGGAATATGCAAATCAGTCTTGGCCCTGCTCCAGTAGAAAGAATCCAGCCCGAAGTGTCATATCAGGTCCTTCCTCAACTGGAATACAAACTACCCAAGACCAGTTTCTCCCTTATTAGAGCTCCTCATTCTGGGCTGAATTGCGGCCCACAGTTTCTAGTTTCTGAATTAATTCAAGCATTCCATTGATCACCTGCTTGTTTTTTCTTTTTAAACCCTACATGCTAAGGGACATTCCATGACATCAGTCCCATGTTCATTGTGCCGTAGGTCTTAAGCTGTACCTCACTGATGAGACCTCCGAAGCTGAAAATCCTTCTGGGGTTCCTTAGGGTTCATTCTAAATTTGGCCCCACCTAGCAGCTCAAGACAGACTGTTCCCATGAGTAGCAGTGTCAGTACTGATTAGCATAAAGTGGGCCTTTGTGTAGAGTGGCATGGTGGGCGAAAAACAATGGACTGGAATACAGCACAAGCAATTGCCAGTGGCTAAGCCTAATTCAAGCGTTCTACCCATCACCTTGTTGTTGTTGCAGTTTACGCCATAAGTGTGACGCGAATGCCCAGATGTGGTCCCTGTACTTACTGTACCATAGGACTCAAGCTGTACCTCAATGATGAGACCTAAGTAGGTCGAAATCAGCCTGGGGTTGCTTGTGGTCACTCCTGGAGGAGGCTTACCTGGTGGTCAGGACGGACTGTTTCTTTAAAGAGCAGGGTCTGTATTGATTTGCATAAGGCATGCCTTTGTCTAGAATGGCATGGAGAGTGAAAACCATGGACTGAAATGAGGCCCAAACGATTCCCAAAGTTCTCTTCTCGCTGTGCTTTAGTAGCACCATATCCTGCTACTTATCACAAATAGCTGTCATGGTAGAATACTTTAAAAATACCCCTGCATGTGTTGCATTCTCTAAAATCTCATATATTGTACCTTTCCATTTAAAATATATAGTTTTGTGGGAGGAGCCATATCCCTGCCTAGCTGAGACCCCTTTTATGCTGTAGTTATCCTTTGGGGGCCAGACTCCCCAAAACATCTATCCTTGGCTAAGAACCTGCTTCTCCCCTGCTCCTACTCTGATCAAGCTTGCTCTCTCTCTCTCTCTCTGACAGTCTGTCCCTCTATCTCGGAGCCATTGCGGTGCCTTCTGCGATTACTCCTGTGGAGTGGAGGAAAGTGACAGAGGCACAAACAGTCGACCTGGGCTTTCAAAACCCGCCTCCAATAGCTCCAACCCACTAGGGAAATATCTGATGGATTAAAAGGCAAATCTGCCCTGGCTCCAACATGTCTCCACTATTTAGTGCTCTATTTCCTCACTTGTTACAGTCCAAAAACACTCCAGGTTTGTTTCTACCATCCGCCAGAGATGTTTTAAGGCATGGGCAAAGAGAGCAATTTCCCCGGGGCCCTTACCTTCCAAGGTGGGTTTGCTGATAAAGTGATCTGTCTCTCTTTCACAACTCTGACCCTTTCTCTATTTTATTCTCTGTTTCTTTATAAAGATCCTTACCTCATCACTTTCTCCCTTTCTACCTCCTTTTGTCTGCTTCCCTCCTCAACAGCCTCTTGCTCTACCATCTCTCCTCGCTACCTGATCTCACCTCTCACTCTCCTTCTCTGTGTACTTCTCTCTTAACTGCTCTTCATTTGCACCCATAATGTCTACCTTGACGCTCCCTTTGCCCCTGTGTTCTGCTTTACCTTTCTCTGCTTCACTTCTCTACCTCCAGCCAGCGTGTTAAACTTTATACACCAATCAATAAATCCCACCCTTCTGTAGCCATCACTTGTTCTGCTTTACCTTTCTCTGTTTCACTTCTCTACCTCCATCCAGCTTGTTAAACCTTATACACCAATCAATAAATCCCACCCTTCTGTAGCCATCACTTATTCCACATACCTCTGTCACCTCTTTTCCTGCCTCATTTTGATTTCTCATGTCTCTCTCCTTACTTCACCTCACCTCTTCTACCTCCCAATCTCTTGCCCACTTTTTCACCCTATCTCCACATATTTAAGCACTCATGGTGCAATTCAAAGAGGTACAGTTAGACCTGAAATCTAAGTTTAGACCTAAAGTCTAAGTTAACCTTTGTAAATTGGGCACCTAGTCCCTCTCTATCTCAACTCTCTCTACCTCTATATGCTCCGAATATAGCACAGTTGTATTTACTCGACTTGATGGCAAGGGCACTGCTGAATGAGGTTGACTGCCTCACTCTCCGCAGGGGGACTACAATTGCATACCCTTGGTGGACATGGACAGCTCTTTTCCGGCGCTTCCGGGTGCACAGGCCATACTCTTAGCAGCTAAATTCAGGTACTGGCTTGATAACTGGGAATTAACAGACAACTGGTGTAAAATGCACCTGATGGAGAAAACATTATTTTATTATTCCCATGTACACATGCTCCATACCAAAGTAAACTTGTTTTTGTGTCCGCCATGATTTCAGGGGGAGATACTAAATACTGCACTCCCATGTAAGCCCCTGCTTGTCGCTAAAACGGACATTGATCTGGAGTCTGCAAATTAGCAAAATGCCATTAAGGCACCTCCAGCCCTCGGCCTTGCTTGATACCCCCTACAGAGATTTACTTTGAACGAGATTAATTCAATATTTTGAAGAAAACGAGGGCTCCACAAGAAAAATTAATATAGTGCGGGAGGTCTTCAAGGTCCCTGTTAAGGGTGCATACCCTCATTACAAGTTAAGCGGAATAAGAGAGGTATTTACCAGTTTACCACACCTGGTAAAATACCATTATCCCGGGGTGAGGTATTTAAAATGTGTGTTAAATACCTCCTACTTAGAGTTTTTAATTGGTGAATGAGGCATAACATGTGGAGTCAGTATTTAACACACCAAATTGTGCATGTTTTGCCTTTTTTATAGGCGTTTTCCCTCAATAAATTTCAGCAGGCTTCACCGGTCAATATTTATCAGGGGAAAACTGTGAGGTTGTGATACTTATCATACAACTCGTAATTCTGATCCCTGTGTGAACATATGTTTGTACAGGGATTGTAGTTTGGCCCTGAACTCATAATGAGGGTCTTAGTGTCCCACATTGAATTCTCCTTTACTTCCCATTCAGCTAAATCTCCTTCCCCTGTATTGAATGTGGCTGCACTGTACTCAAATGACACAGCTCTACTCCAATTCCTGCATTTAGCACTCTTATACTACAACCCACAGCTAAGACACATACACTATGGCCATGGCCAGAGTACCCACACTATGCCTTGATATTAAAATGTGTACACTGTTCCCTAGCAGAAATACCTTCTATACCATCCCCAGGAATGGTGCAAGGACTTTCAGTGCTTTAGGGAAAATATTATTTTTGAGTTGAAACAATCCCCATCCCCAATAAAAGCAGCAAATTTCAAGCTCTGTTTTTCTAATTTGGCACTACATATTTGGCTCTTCCAAATCCCCATAGTATTATCACTGACAACAGTCAGATACTAAAACATCCTCATTTTCGGAGCTGCTACACTATCATTTTGTGAGCTGCTACACCACCCACCATATCCACAGACACTATACAAACAACCATTCTCAGAGCTGCTACACCATCACATATTGTGAGTTTCAAGACCACCTACTACCTTCACAGATAAACAAAAAAAATACCATTCTCAGAACTGCTACACCAACCCCGTGTTGAACGCTGCTACATCGCCCATCACATTCACGGACACTACACAAAACACATTCTCAGAGCTGCTATATCGTCACATATTGTGAGCATCTAGATCACCTACCGCATTCACAGATAAAACACACACACCGTTCTCAGAGCTGCTACACCAAACCCATGTTGAAAGCTGCTACATCACCCACCACATTCAGAAATACTACACCAATCCCATTTTGAAAGCTGCTATACCGACCACCACATTCACATATACTATGCCAACCCCTCCAGTCAAGGCTGATACACCAACCCCATATTGAAGCTGCTACACCATTCCTGTATTCAGAGTTATTACACCATTCCCATGTTCTTCACCCTCCACACTCAGAGCTACACCAACATCCTTACTTTGGGTGGTTCTACACTACCCCTAAAGGCCGAGCTCTAACACATTATACCAATAACCACTTTTCTCCTCTCTCCACTGCTTCCAATGTATATCATTAACTGTTGCTGTGGAAATTAGTATTCTTTGAGCAACCCCATAAGAAACCAAAATGGTCCTCATACTAAAGGATATGACTGATCTACTAGCCAATTTTGTATCTAGATAAAATATAGTATGGTTTGGTGCTTAATATAAGATTTTACCGGTATAACAAAATATACAAATGCTTAAAATGAATTATGCATTGTTAGCCTTCATATCATAGAGACCCTCTTCAACAATTGGTTACGAAAAGGTTAACTGCAGTATAGTGGCAGGTTGGGGCAAATCAGTTAGCATAGTCTAATAATACCATAAGAAGGGCTCAGAAATGTCTCACTATTTAATACCTAATGTATAATCCCCAGGGTTATGAGACACATTAATTTACAGTGATGTCAACACTGCCAGGAATTTATATCTTTTTCTTAAGCAGGATCCGCTACATATTGTAATATAGTAGACGATTAGTCTAGCGAAACACAACATATTACTTTCAAAAGTTTATATTTGGCCAGCAACCACTGAAACAGATTTATGTGTACTGTCTTGTGTTTTCTCCCTTTTTGTATCCTTGCAAAAGATTTTTTGTCAGATTAACTTTTGCACTATATTGTGGGGAGGGGGCTGTTTCACATATAACTGATATCCTGAATTATAAAGCCTCAATTTTTGAATTGGAATGCTTTTAATGTGTGAAAATATCACATTACAACAACAGATATGAGTATTTTACAATAATGGATTGCTGTAAGCTACCCTTTATATAATTAAATTTTCTGTACAAATGCAATGTGGATGTGGTAACCTATTTATGATTGCATTTTTTTCCAGGTATGAGAGTAGAGTGCTGTCTGTTGGTTACGAGACCCATATATGTTTGATTAGTTTTCCCAAGAGTAGAATTGTTTTTACTGATAACAATATCAGGAAACCATAAAGCAGAAGAAAGCTTAAAACAGTTTTCTCATCTTATATAAAGCTCCTCCTTTCAGAAACTGGCTTCCTGCAGTGATCTTCTGACCATGCTGCTGCTGCCTCTCTTTCTTTTTGCAGGCGAGATCCATCTTCTCAGCTCTCTGGACTTTGAAAAAAGGACCACTTACAACCTGGTGGTTCAGGTGGTGGACCTAAACAATGACATCCTGCCTGACCCAAAGGCTCAGAAGACTGCTACTTGCCCCATCACTATCCAGGTTCAGGTAATTGTTGCCCACCATTTGTAGATTGTTCTCCTCCAGGGATCTTTCAGGCATCCACCCTTCTTGATGCCAATGTATATATGTATGTATGTATAGTAAACTTATATAGCGCATGCTGTCACCCAAAGGGTATCCTGGCGCTTTGACTCCAAAATCACAACACAAGCAGGGGAAGATCAGACATCTCTAGGAAAGAGATGAGACTTCAGACCCTTTTTAAAATGGGTCAGCTCCGTCAGCTTCCATAAGAAAAATGGAAGAGCATTCCATATTTTAGTGGCAGTGAAGCTGAAGGTACGACCGCCCATCCGTGTCCTCCGGATACGAGGTACCCCAACCAAAAAAGCGGAAGAGGAGCGCAAAGTCCTAGCTGCTGAATACCAACTAAATTTGTTCTGAAGAGCAATGGGTCCCAATCCGTGAAGTGCTCTAAAGACAATACAAGAAGCCTTAAAGCAAATCCGCTGGTGTATAGGCAGCCAGTGAAGATCTTTAAGAGCCAGAGATGAAGATGCAGAACGCACACGCGAAAGAGCCAGCTTGGCTGCCATGTTCTGGATCCTCTGCAGTTGTTTTTATCAAGGAGCTAGGGGCTCCTAAGAGTAATGCGTTACAGTAGTCTTACCTACTGAGTATGATACTACGCACTACCTCTGGTCTCACCGACAAAGGTAGCATAGGGAGAATTTTACGCAACATTCTTAGTAACAGCAGGCAGGTACTAACTGTCTTATTTATATGGATGTCCAATTGTAGGTGATGACCAAAAATTACTCCCAAGTTGCGAACAGAGCCAGCTGATTCAACAATGTCCTTAGTGGTAGAAGGCCAAAAATCATCGGGTAAAGGGCGCGGGATTTTGTCCAGTGAGCAATTCTGCCACATAAAATCAGTCTTCTCTGCCTGCTTTCTGTTATCTGTTTCTGTTTTCTGTTAATATGCCATGCTGACCAGGCTGTGCTCCCACTCCTGGAATTGTGCAGCTGCTTACACCAAGTCTTGATTTCTATTTGTCATTCTCACACACAGGGCTAATTGTCAGTTTTATTAATCATAGTTCTTCTCCAGACCATACTAAAAGCAATCTGTTATTTCACTGAATCACCGTTTGGATGATATCACTATCCAATATAAGAAGCACATTCCAACACACCCTCCCCTTTAAGTCTCTGAAGAAAAAACATACATTGGATACCCACTAACAGTGAAAATCCGTATGAAGTGGACAGAGGTAGAAAAGAAAAAATATTTAAAAGCAATAGCTAATATATATGAAACTTGCAAAATGACCTGGTAATTTCCCCAACTGTTTCTTTCTCACCTCTAAATGCCCACTTTGCCCATGACAACCCTTCTTCTAATCCCTCATAATCCTTACCAACTTTATTCACCCCGGCAGCTGTGGTACCATAATACCAGTGTCAGAATGTCGTCTGACATAAACAAAGTATACTAGTTATTGGCAGCTGTCCATGCAAAACTGTGCTGAAACAGTAATAGCACCTACACAATCGGCACAACAACCGTTTGCACACTTACTTCTTCATTCATTTACACATGGATATAAATTGGGTGCAAATAATAACAGCCAACAGGCACAAATGTAAATATCCAACTGTCTTAAATTCAGATTTAGAACAGAAATCTTCATTAACACATAACAATTCTCACATAAATTTGAGTGGCAGCTTTTAGTATTCATAGTGCTTCGGATGCCAAGATACTTTCTACAAGAAATCATGAATCAATCTGTAATTTAACCAATTTCTAGTTAGAAAAAGAGCACCTTTATCAGGTATCAAAATTACGTGGAGTCTCAATAGAACACATCTAGCATCCACAAATATTTTGTCTGATTATTGGTTTAGAGTCACTAATCAAATATGTCTAATAAACCCATTCATTAATAGTGGATACATTAGTTTCAACTTGGTTAACATTTAACTTGTGAACCACAACAATACAAATAGGCATAGTTATAGGGGCAAGATACTCTACTAACTTTAAGGATTCAGGGCATCTGCCGCAAGCCTCCATTGATGTGAAATTGAAGAAGGGTGACTCTTAACACTGTTAGAGGAAATGATGTCCTTTCAGCAATATCCCTTATATTTTCAGAATTAGAAGTATTAACATGGTGTCTGTATGCAATTTCCTAGTTCGCACAATAAAAGCTCCACATATGTTTGAGGTCTAATTTGAGTCATAATCAACTGCTAAGTATAAGACTGAATGCTATGTAATCTCATACATTATTTCCATACCTCTTCACCAAATCTTTTTATTACCTTTATCCGGTCAGTAATTGCAGAGATGAAGTAAGGAATGCCATGCCATTGTACTCGTTTGAATTTTTCTGATGTAATTTTTTTCCCTCGTTGTGCTAAAACAATCTGTACGTTCATTGAATGGCCTCCACGTTTCCCAACATTTCTCAAGCAGAACTGAAGACACTGTTGTACAACTAAAGTGTATCCCCCGATTCTAGTGGATGGATAATGTCCCATCAAACCAAGTTATAGAGATACTGATTGTCTGTGACAATTGAACATCTCTTGAGAAGCAAAACTTTAAACTTGTGACCTGGAAGAGGAATCTCATGGCCATTGTAATGTAAAATTCTGATTCAAGATGTACTTAGGCTGTCATCCTCTTGGAACATGGTAAGTAAGGGGTTTGCCAGCAAAATTACAATGTATGGGGGAGCAAAACAAGGGTGTGTCATATCCACTCTACTATTTAATATGTGTATTGGTGATTTAAAGAGAATTGTAGGAGATGCAAATGTTGCCGCTTCTAAAATTGATGGACTGTTTGTTCCTGCATTATTCTACCCAGATTGTTAAACTACACCCCAGTTGCACTATAGAGATTACTTGTAGGATGGATGTTTATTGTAATGCTGATTATCATTCAGTGACCTCAACTAAAAGCAAGATTACGGAATTATTATAGACTTTCTCAAAGTATAAATATCTGGGTGTGACTATCTTTGGCTTTTTGAGGTGGATTTAAGTGTTCCAGATAATAAAATAATTGTGTTTTTGAAAATTTGTCAGGAATTAGATAATCAAACTCTACAACCAATCATTATGACATTTCATGTTGAGTTGACATCATAATCGATATATGGCTCTTTAATTAGGGCTTTCATAATTTTGCACTGAAGGCCAATTGCTTATAAAGGTTTATAGCATGTGTAATGCATCCCTGTTCAACCTATTCATAATGAACTGGATGTTTCTTCTGCTATAGCTAGAAAGATTCAGGCATCCTTAAGATTTTTTGATCACGTTAAAAGAGTTGAAATGAGTTCCCTTTTCTATTATTTCACCAACAATTGAAAGAATACTCCATGGATGCAAAGAATTTGCGATTGAACTGTGGGCTTTAGGCATGAAGGATGTGTTCTATATCCCTCCTGCACAACTATCTTCACTGAAACTTTCCAAAAAAAGAGACGCCCTCATCAAGGACATATTCTATGCAGCACAAGATAGTGGTTCTCTGCTCACTGAAAGGCCATTAAAGTTTGACTTCTTTAGAGCAACCCCTTTATATTCCAATATCAGTTTTAGCTTCTATGGCGTTTGTCTGCAATATAAATCCAGTCCTGAGACCTAGCTGGAACACAAGACTAACCTAAACCTGTTTGAACTCCTGGGTATATCTGCTTCCAGGTGTACCTGCAGAAAACTGCCCCTTGCACAGGACACTTGATATGAGAGGCCCACACTTTGTCCTCTTCCTCAGACTGTCTGAAAATCACTGATGCACCTCTATAGGGTGCAGAGCAGGAATATCGACGGAGAAATATCGTGGGACATTAATATCTCCGCAGAAATATCGTTTGGAAGAAATATCGACAACAAAAATATAGTTTGACAAGAATATCGACTGACAGGTAAGTACTATTGATTACATAAATATAGTTGTAATAAATATCATTTACAAAAATATAGTTTACATAAATATCGATTTATTAACAATGTTATGTATTTTAGTGTTTTTAATGAGAATTGTTTGTCATTTTATTATATGTTTTGGAATTGTACTAGTTATTAATGTATTTTATGTTTAATTTTGCGTTATTAGTTCCGTAGCGGGTTGTGGGTTTATAGGGGAATAGGGTGGGAAGTCATTTAATTATATAAAATTAATGGATCAATTAATGTGTTAATTTATTAATAATAGTTTAATAATTAGTTAATTAATTTCAATTAGTTAATTAATAATTAATTATGTTAATTGTTCAATTAATTTTAGGTGTGTGTTGTGGAGTTTATATGTGTAAATGGTGTGAACGGTGGTAAGTAGTTAATTTTTTATTGATTAATTATTAAATAATTTTCAAATTAATTACCATTAATTAATTAGTAATTATTAATTGTAATTGTGTAAATAATTTTAGGTGTGTGTTGTGGTGTTTATATGTGTATGTGGTGTGAAAGCTGGTAAGTAATTAATTGTTTATTGATTAATTAATAAATAATAATACATTCATTTTCATTAATTAATTAGTAAATATTAAATGTAATTGTGTAATTAATTTTAGGTGTGTGTTGTGGATATTATAGTGTTAAATAATGTGTAATTAATTATTTTGTATTATCTTTGTTAATAATAATATATTTTAATTTATATATTAATTATGTTTATATTGCAAATCGAATTTAATAAAAATGTTGATAGTTTTGTTTTTTATTGTTTTGGGTTCCAGCGCTTTCCCTACTATTGCACTCTCTGGAGTGGGAATTGTATTTTTTACCCCTACGCTATCCAACGCTTTCTCTACTGTTGCACTCTCTGGAGTGGGAATAGTAATTTTTACCCCTACGCTATCCAACGCTTTCCTTACTGTTGCACTCTCTGGAGTGGGAATAGTAATTTGTACCCCTACGCTATCCAACGCTTTCCCTACTGTTGCACTCTCTGGAGTGGGAATAGTATTTTTTACCCCTACGCTATCCAAATCGAATTTAATAAAAATTTTGATAGTTTTGTTTTTTATTGTTTTGGGTTCCAGCGCTTTCCCTACTATTGCACTCACTGGAGTGGGAATCGTAATTTTTACCCCTACGCTTTCCAACGCTTTCCCTACTGTTGCACTCTCTGGAGTGGGAATTGTATTTTTTACCCCTACGCTATCCAACGCTTTCTCTACTGTTGCACTCTCTGGAGTGGGAATAGTAATTTCTACCTCTACGCTATCCAACGCTTTCCCTATTGTTGCACTCTCTGGAGTGGGAATAGTAATTTTTACCCCTACGCTATCCAACGCTTTCCCTACTGTTGCACTCTCTGGAGTGGGAATAGTATTTTTTACCCCTACGCTATCCAACATTTTCCCTACTGTTGCACTCTCTGGAGTGGGAATAGTAATTTTTACCCCTACGCTATCCAACGCTTTTCCTACTGTTGCACTCTTTGGAGTGGGAATAGTAATTTTTACCCCTACGCTATCCAACGCTTTCCCTACTGTTGCACTCACTGGAGTGGAAATAGTAATTTTTACCCTCCCACTAAAGTCGATATTTTTTACATCTATATTTTTTACATCTATATTTTTGAGTCAATATTATTGTACTTACCTGTTTAAGTATAGGGAGTCGATATTTTTGTAATCGATATTTTTACATCTATATTTTTGTTAACTATATTTTTGTTTTTAAACATGGAACCCCTCCAAAGGCATCTGTAGTGTTAATCCACATTCTCATGAAAAGTTGTTGCCTGGCCTTTTTCTTCTTTCATAAAGCCATTCGAGAAAATCCACGAAGAAGCTATCCACTTTATTTGGCAAGGATTACGATTTAAGCTTGCACACCCATGTAACTAGCCTTTGGCTCCAACCAAAGCCCCAATCTTAGACAGATACAGCTCCCCATGAGAAAGTAGCTTGCATATGTCTGTGGTTATAGACAAATTAGCCAGTACCTGCAATGGGTGACTTCTCAAGCACAACAGAGGTTTGAAAGCTGCTGTTTTCTATAAAACTGGCAATAAGCTCTGAAGTTGAAGGAATCCATGCTGCCATGACCTACCTTAGAGGAACTCAACCGCTCAGTGCCCAGTAGAACAAATAGCAAAGCCCAACTCACCAAAGACTCTGTAGAGATCATCTCCAGAAGTGAGAAGCTAGGTGCAAAAAGGAGTTGTCAAGCCATATGGGTGTTAACTGAAGATATTCAGGGTCCTGTTGAAACATTCGAGGTCTGTGAGTGTGGTGAGCCCTCATCAACCTTACCCTTCCCTGATTGTGGAGGTACACATATCATCCCATTCCCAGCTGAAGTGGGACATGGAGGATCTTTCCTTATCAATCTTTCCTATTGGCTGAGTGTGGTCGGGGCTCTCCTAACCACCCCCCCCCCCTTATGCTATTGCCAGCTCCCTGGTCTAAATTATAGTCCAAAGCTTAAGGGTTGCATTCAGGCTCTCTTTATTCTTGTTGAGGTGATTGTCTCAGACGGGCTCTTTTAGTCAGTCTCTTGGAGTCCCCCCAAAAAAAAACCACTTGACATAAACCAGGGCTCTTCCCAATGCGAACTTCCAGGGGGCCTCTCCTTCCGCTGTCCTCCTCTCAGTTGGTGGTTGGATGTACCCAAAATAACAAAACAAGAAACAAGGTTTAGGCTCTTTGCCCTTAATAACACACAGAGAAATGAGGGGGGGGGGGGTGCCTTCACCAAGTACCTAACGTGCTGTGCCTGGGTGTGGGAAACATTTGGTGAGTTTTGGTGGCCTCTGACCCGCTCCCACGACCCCCATAATATCCCCGGGCATGCAGACTGCACTTGCCTGCTACCATGACCCTCCTGGGCCGTAGTTGTGGGAGACTTCGACTCCTTTTGGTTGGGGAGATTCGTAGTCCCAATCGCGTTGCTCCTAGAGCGGTACTCTTTTCCAGGCTCCGGTCCGACGTCCTGGTTGTCCCGCGTTGGTTCCCCGGCGACGTGCAGTTCTCCTTCCTCCAGTACAGACTCACGCTGCACACCTGGAGGCTCATTACACTCGCCACGGTCCGCGTATTCCTCTCCTGCTTCAGTCGAACGCCGAGTTCGCTCTTCTCAGCCTTTTTTACTCGTTGCCTCACCTGCGTCTTCCCCAGCCACTCGACCGCTGACTGCACTTCCGGTCGCGTCTTCCGTGGCTGCCATATTGGGTTGGTCAGGTGCTTGATCCGAGGGTCCAAAACCCTCACACTGAGGCTAGTCCCCTAATTCCAGAGCCAGTTTGACCATTTACCCCTTATGATTACAGAGATGCAATAGTTGGAACCTAACCCAAAATAACAGTTACCCAGTCACTTCTAGGAACCACTGGGCACCCACACCACCCAGAAATGTTGACACTGTCCAGCTGTTGACAGGCTACAGCCCCCAAAATTCTCTTAGGGAACATACTATGAAAGCAACCTTTTTTTCAGAACCATTTATCCCCATTTGAACTTTGACATTGCAGATCATGCAGAGCTGTTACTGGTTTCAGACTGGACTGCAGCCACTTCCCTCTTCAGTGACCATTGATGGGCGGTTGACTGTACACTAGAATTGTATTCGGTGTAATCTTTTAGCACTTTAAATCCATCATTTTGCTGAATATTGGGAAGAAAGGTTGTTTACTTTTTTGTGTGCTTTGACATTGTATAGCAGATTTTCAGCTGCTTTGACTTAAACCTCCCTTGAACTCGAAAGCTCAAATAAACTCGGATGAAGGCCAGATGTATAAAAGTTTCCTTCATACATTTGTTGCATTCTATATTGCAAGGTTCCTTTGACCAGGGACAGTAAACACAGCCATAGAAAAGGACTGAGGCTCAAAGTCTGCCAAAGAGAGCTGAGAACACACAACCTTTCCACCATAGGATTGTGTTGTTCAGAGATGCACATATTATTTACACAATTGCAGCGTTTTTCCTCCAAGGCACTGTAAAACGATTAGGGTTATATCTCGCCACCCAAGGTTTCTAGAATTTGGGGGTTCATTGTTGTGTGGTGGAACAGGCAAACCGTCATATATTGGCATCTCGCCTGACCCACCAAACTCTCCGCTCCCACCTTATTAGGAGATAGCAAACCTCATGGTTTCCACCGATGAAGCCTCCATAGGCTCTGCTGATTGAACCTTGTTTCCGGGTGGCGCATCGACCACTAGACCATCGGCAATTAATTTTTTTATCAATTTTCTCATCTGCAATGTTTGTTTGTAAAACCAAAGAGAGATCTACCCATAAATGAAGGACTAATGCATTGATGAATATAAATGTTATACAGGTAAATGAAACCTGGCAATGTGACGAGCTCCCACTTGTGGTCAGTTGTCCTAAAATGTTGCACTTTCTGACTACTTCTATCAAAATCTTTCAATCCCTAACAGAAAAACTTTATGCCAGCCAAGTGAAGTTGTGGAAGGTGCTCAATGGGCAGAAGAACCACCCTGCTCTGTCAAGTGTTCAAACAACGCCAAAGCACAGGCCTCATGACATACTAACCACAGTGCACACAAGAAATGCTGCTGGCAAGAGTTGTACCACCACGCAGTTCTCCCAACTCGGTTGTGCCTACGGCAATTACAGGTCCCCTCAGATGAAAAAGAAAGGACGCAAATGTCAAACATGAACAGTGACGAGTTAAATATAATTAGATCCCCCTTTTTATAGTCAACAAACTACGTATAGATGGCCTCCCGACAGTTGATTTGGTGAAAAAAATGTCAGAATATAAGTAATTAACTTTTCTTCACCTGTATGAAATACTTCCAAACTGGACAATACTTGTACTCAACACATCATACTTGAGGAAAAAGCTTTCAATACTGATCGTACAACACTTTCTCCGCACCCATTTTTTGCTTACCCTTTTTATGGAACTTGAGTGTCCCAAATGAAAAAACTGTCTACGATGACTGAAACATGCCAATTCTCATAATACTGCAGCTTCTTGCGCACTTGATTATGAAAAAAAAGAAACTGCATGCTAAATTGCCATTGTCTGAAATAGGGCAACTGAGAGCTGTAAGAAACCGGATTATTGATTGAGGGTTGTCAAGGGGTGGAAGCCCACTCAGGCAACAACAACAATCCTTGTTAGGGTGAACCACAAAAGTCACAACATTAGCCAGTGCTTACCCCCTTGGTAGCTTGGCACAAAAGCAATCAGGCTTAACATAGAGGCAATGTGTAAAGTATTTATTCAGCACATGTTTGCAATCCCAAACCAATTTAAAAAATAGAGTACATTGTAATAAAAAAAGATACCAGAATGACAAAGATCAAGCCAGTAGAACCAGAGCTATGATTTTATAAAGTTTGTATTGAAAAATAGCGCTAGAAAGCACAAATCGCCAACTGTGTTTATCTGGTCACGCAGGACTGGGACAAAGTCCCAAGTTCACACTGACCACAAGGGAGGGCGAGCCGGCTATAGGAACAAGTCCGACCCGTTAGGATTTGTACCTTTGTGTCTTTGATGTTGAGATGCGAGGTCCTGCATGAGGCTGCGCAGTGCTGTGTTAGGATGAAGCAGCTGATGAAGCGATGTGAGGTGCTGCAATGCAAAGTCTGGTTTTGGGTATGCGTTGTGCTGCGCAAGAGCTGCGAGGGTCAGGGATGCAAGGTCCTGCGTTGCGTTGCTTTGTGTTACGTCTGTTGAGATAAAACCGTCTTCACTTGCACCGGTAAGAGTGCACTCTGATGGCAGCCAAGGGTCCAGGACCGTCCTAGAGGGTACCTCTAGATCACAGCTTTCCAAACTTTCCACGTCGGTGACACACCTTTTCGACAATCTTCATCTTGTGACACGGTAATGCGAGCGAACGCAGCGAGCGAGCCGAACCTCCTACAGGGGGTTCTGGGGGGTACTCCTGCAAGAAAATTTTGAAACAATAGTGGGCCAATGGTGCAGTTTCAAGCAAATTTGAGAAAGCAGGAAGGTTCTAACAAAGACAGTGACTAGCAAAACTGGGTGTAAGCAAGGTTAGGTGTGTGCCTGAAACAAGAATATAACCATGCACACATTGACACATGCCCCATTCATTTACAGCATAAAAAGGGGGGGTGCACGCACTGCCAACCCTTCCAACCACGCACAAAGTCCACCTGATGCCTTGCTGAATATGAGTTATACAAAAATCCGTTCAGGACCAATCATGCAACTTATCAGCCCGTCTCTGCACATTAAACTCAGGTTAGACCGCTTTTCTCAGCGCAGCGTGCCAAAAGGCACATCATCCTTACTTCACCGTGCCTTGCTATCCATCTTTCTCCCACCTCTCCCTCTCCCATCTCTCTCTCCTCTCCCTCCTCTCCCTCCTCCCTCTCTCTCTTCTCTCCCTCCTCTCCCTCTCCCTCTCTCCCTCTTCTTCCTCCTCTCCCTCTCTCTCCTCTCCCTCCCTCTCCTTCCTCTCTGTCTCCCTCTCACTCCTCTTCCTCTCCCTCTGTCTCCTCTCCCTCTCCCTCCTCTCCCTCTCTCTTCTCTCCCTCTCCCTCTCAATCCTCTCCCTCCTCTCCCTCTCTCTCTCTCTCGCTCCTCTCCCTCTCTCACTCCTCTTCCTCCCCCTCCTCTCCCTCTCTCCCTCCTCTCCATCTCACTCCTCTCCATCCTCTCCCTCTCTCTCCCTCCTCTCCGTCTCACTCCTCTCCCTCTCCCTCCTCTCCCTCTCCTCTCCCTCCTCTCCCTCTTCCTGTCCCTCCTCTCCCTCCTCCTCTCCCTCCTATCCCTCCTCTCCTTCTCTCTCCTCTCTGTCTCCCTCTCACTCCTCTCCCTCATCCTCCTCTCCCTCTCCCTCTCACTCACTCCTCTCCCTCTCCCTCCTCTCCCTCTCTCGCTCCTCTCCCTCTCTCCCTCCTCTTCCTCTCCCTCCTCTCGCTCCTCTCCCTCTCTCCCTCCTCTTCCTCTCCCTCCTCTCGCTCCTCTCCCTCTCTCCCTCCTCTTCCTCTCCCTCCTCTCCCTCTCTCACTCCTCTCCCTCCTCTCTCTCTCTCACTCCTCTTCCTCTCCCTCCTCTCCCTCCCTCCCTCCTCTCCCTCTCCCTCCCTTCTCTCCCTTCTCTCCCTCCCTCTCCCTCTCCTCCCTCTCCCTCCCTCCTCTCCCTCTCCCTCTCACTCCTCTCCCTCTGTCTCCTCTCCCTTCTCTCCCTCTCCCTCTCACTCCTCTCCCTCTCTCCCTCCTCTTCCTCCTCTTCCTCTCCCCCTCCTCTCCGTCTCACTCCTCACCCTCCTCTGCATCTCACTCCACTCCCTCTCCCTCCTCTCCCTCTTCCTCTCCCTCCTCACCTCTCCGTCTCCCTCTCACTCCTATCTCTCCCTCTCCCTCCTCTCCCTCTCTCTCCTCTCCATATCCCTCTTACTTCTCTCCCTCCCCCTCTCTCGCTCATCTCCCTCTCTCCCTCCTCTTCCTCTCCCTCCTCTCCATTTCTCACTCCTCTCCCTCCTCTCCCTCTCCGTCTCCCTCTCACTCCTCTTCCTCTCCCTCTGTCTCCTCCTCCTCTCCCTTTCTCCCTCCTCTCCCTCTCTCCCTTCCTCTCCCTCCTCTCCCTCCTCTCCCTCTCTCCCTCCTCTCCCTCTCTCTCCTCTCCCTCCCTCTCCATCTCCCTCTCACTCCTCTTCCTCTCCCTCCTCTTCCTCTTCCTCTCCCACCTCTTCCTCTCCCTCCTCTCCCTCTCCCTCCTCTCCCTCTATCTCCCTCTTTCTCCCTCTCACTCCTCTTCCTCTCACTCCTCTTCCTCTCACTCCTCTTCCTCTCACTCCTCTCCCTCCTCTCCCTCCTCTCCCTTCCTCTCCCTCTCTCCCTCCCTCTCTCCTCTCCCTCTCCCTCCTCTCCGTCTCACTCTCACTCTTCTTCCTCTCTCCCCCTCTCCCTCTCCCTGCAGTCTCTCTCTCTCCCCCTCTCTTTCTCTCTCTCTCTCTCTCTGGCTCTCTCCCTCAGAATCTCTCTCGCCCTCTCTCTCCATCCTTCAGTCTCTCTCCCCCTCTCTATCCCTCCTCTCTCTTTATCTCTCTCTCCATCCTTCAGTCTCTCTCCCTCTCTCTCTCTCTCTGTGTTTCTCTCCATCGGTATGTCTCTCGCCCCCTCTCTCCATCCTTCAGTATCTCTCTCTCTCTCTGTGTCTCCCCGCAGTCTCGCTCTCTCCCTCTCTATCACTCCCTCTATCTCAGCCCCCCCATATCTCTGTGGCACCCTTTCGCCGTTCCCCTTCTCTCAGGAACTTCTCGCGTGAGCCCCCCCTGGTAAAGCAGTGCCTCTGCTGTTTGTGCGTTCAGGAAGCCGTTGGTTGTGATATAATTATTAAATGCAACTACTGAGAAATAAATTCAACAAAATAGACAAATACAATGATGTAATGTTTATAAATAAATGCGGAGGTCATAAGATAAAAAGCCCATGGACCTGAGGCTGGACAGAGTCCCCACCTCACTGCTAACGCCTTAGTTTTCTAAGTAATAAGATGCAGCGCCTTCAACCAGTGCGTCAAGCAGAGACTCCTTCCGAAACTGCTCGGAAGCTGCCACTGCCAGGTGTCCGACAAGGTCAAGGAGCAGGAATCATGTTCGCGGCAGCCGGTGGCCCTGGCTAAGGCTGGTGCTTGGCAGGCGAGACTGGTGCCTGCTGGGCCCAGGGTGGAGGGAGGCGCTACAGAGCATATTAACAGCAGCAGACCCCCCCCCCCAGCGCAGAGGCGCAACTAGAGCCACATTTCGGGGGGGGGGGGGGGTGAAACATTAAGCAGTAAGTAAGGTGGTGCTGCAACAAAGCCTCTTTAACATGCACACGGTGTTTTAATGACCTGTGAAGTGCTCGGATGCGGCTGTGTGTGTGCCCGGGAGCTGTCTGAGTCCGGGCTGCCAAACACGAGGGGGGGGGGGGGTCATTGTCACTCGACACACCCACAGAGTGGAGGCGACACAGTACGGTGTCGCGGCACACACTTAGGAAAGCTCTGCTCTAGATCATCAAGACTCACTCCAGCAGAGGCCAGCAGCAGGGCTCAGGCAGGTCCAGTTGCAGCAGATCAGTTGGGAAGTTGCAGGGAGGCCTCTGAAGCTTGTCTGTTCCTGCAGCTCACACTGATCAGCCACCAAACCCCTGGAGTCACCCTGCACGGGCTGGGATAAAGGCAAGCAGGTCTAGTCTTTCATTTCAGACAGCAAGGCAGTCCTTCAAGCAGCACGACAGCATGGCAGTCCTTCTTCTGTAACTTCCACAGGTCCAGGAGTGTTTTGAAGAGTGGCTCTGGAGGTTTAATTGTTTTGGAAGGTATAGCTAAGCGTTGCAGAGCATGCGATGATCGCTCTGCTACGCAGGCTGCAGTGGGGTTAGATGTGGAAGTGTTGTGGAATTCTTGCTCACTCTCTGCCCATATTTTTCATTGGCTGGTGGCATTGTCTTTGGTGAATGCTGGCTTCTGATTCAACATGAGGCTTGTTAGCCTCTCCTTTGTACGGCCCTGTCTCCTTTTGTGACCGCCCATCAGGACTGGGTCTTTTTCTTGCGGCGTTAGACTGTTCCCTTCATTAGTCAGTAGGTACTTTTTTGCCAGTGGCGGGCTCGTGTTAATTTTTGCATTGTGCTTTCACATTAACAATAGCTGCCGACCCACCCCGCGAGTGCTGTGTGGGCGGCAGCTATTGTAAAGTGAAAGCATGATGAAAATATAAACAAGCGGCTGCCTTTGCACAATGGAGATAGCTTGTGTTTAGGTATGTAGGTGCTTTTTTATTACTTCAATATCGTGATTTCTGCTTGACGGGAGTGCTTCGCCTAATGTTTAGTTTCTCTTGTCTGAGGTTTCCTGGGCTATGATGCATTTCGCTACCCATAGTACTATGTATGGCTGCTGTTGTGAAAAGCATTGGCCGCCGCACAGTGGCCAGCAGCGGCCGAACAAGACGGACACGCTTTTTTCAAAACTATTTCTGCTGTAATGTTATGCAGCAAGAGGGGATTGCTTCCCCCTTCAGCCGCTGTCTAGGTCAAGGCGACGTTCTGCAGACAGTGCCACTTTACAGTAAATCATAAATGAACGAAAACAAACGTGTTTTCCCTTACAATGAGTTTCTCAACACGATTTTTCTTCATTGTGTGAAGATTTAAAAGAGGAAAAAAAGTCTACCGGCATTGTCTGGGAAAATTTCATGACGGTCGATTTTGTGTTTATAAATAACAGAAATGCGGTCCTTAAATGTTTAAGGGCGACTCTCTGGGCGCAGCTGATCTGGTCGTGAAAACGACGTATATCACAAATGTAACAAAAATATATTGATAACGTTTTTGTTCAAAGCACAAAAAAGGTGTAGTTTTTAACTGCGAAACAACAATGGAGGTACCTTCAGTCTGAATGAGAAAAAAGGACCCAAGTGGTGTCCAGAAAATGTGCATGCAGATCACACTGTTGATCTTACGAAGAGACAGTATTATGTCATATCAGAAAGAAAGTGGAAGAGGAGAAGATACAAAGTCTGTTGAGACTAGAAAACAGTACCCATCAGCCCACTCAAAAGCGGAATATCGTCATCTGGGTGGTAGGAGAAAAGGTGTCCTATAGGCTCATCCTCAGCCAAAGTCTAAGGTTGCCTGATCATGGACCCTTCAGATCGAAAAATCCAACCCACAGAAGACAGGATGTGAGCAGACAGGGCAGAAAGAGAAAGTTGCAGTGCAGAAAATAAAGGAAGAGTGCTCCTGATGTTTAAAAATGCCTAATCCGATGACATAAGGTAACTTTATTGGGTTTGACCATCAAATTGGCATGATTAAAAGCAGTAAGCTGATAGCATGGAAAAAATGGTTTGCTATCTATCGTGAGTGTTACTAGGTCGACATGTTTCAGCCTTTAACGGCTTTCTTCAGGACCATAATGAGCTACCGCAACACATACTTATCGTGAATAACGACCAATGTCCCGTGGATTCAAGGGAAAAAGGTGTATCTTCTCCTGTATATATAGTGTGGGAAACAAAAAAACACAAAACATCATGTTAAGAAATATACATAATGTGAATGCACAAATCATGAAAAGGCTTTTGTATTCAACACTCACCCTAAATGCAGGGAGAGGAAACCTCACCTCGCCTGGCGACTGCTCAGGTAAGAAGGAGGCCACGCACTGTAAAAAAGTGCATGAAACAAAGGGGAAGTTAACTATACTTGAAAACACTTGTTCCAAACAGCAAAACCAATCAGGCGAATGAGTAGGACCGGATCTATAAGAGAGTCCCATAAAAACCCAACTCAGAGAGAGATTGGAAACAACCCTATCTAAACAGAAGGGTCGTTAAAAACCAATAGGGTTTGTTAAACCATTACAAAACTAGGCATATAGGCGCTAGATACATGCCAAGAAAGAACGCTGAGCTAGCTTTAGGGCTAAGAATCTCCAAAGGCTCTACAGAGGCAAGTGCAGAGCTCCAAAAAACCTTACCTCTCCGTCGTTGCCTCGGGTCTGTGGACTGAGCCGAGGGGGAGGTAACGGACTCTCATCATGTGAGTGTATTTAGAGAGAAGCGGCGGACCTGCGAGAAAACCTCACATCTACAACCCTGCTATTGGAGGAGAGGCTGAGCCAATCGTGAGCGATGTCAGCTGTGTAGACGTGACGGGCACAGGTGACGCCTATCAGCCGGCTCTAGTCATGTAGCGGACCTGTGAGAGAGTTCTCTGTCAACTCATCGCTATTGGTTGACTGGCATAGGCCAATCAAGAAGCGATGTCAGCCAGGTAAACAGGAAGCGCGCGGATGACGCCTTCCGCACGGAGTACGCTGTAAAGCTAACCAGGGAAAACAGCCACACCGTGTAGCGGAAATTTAAAGGAGACGGTACTCAGAAAAAGGACATTGGTTGAATCAATCAGCCAATGTTAGTATGTCAAAAGACAAACATCGCCCGTGGTGTAGTATGGCATCAGAAAGAATGCGCATGCGCTTAAATATCTGCATCAGACCCAGTATAACCACTACTGCAGGAGTTGTTTACAAACATCAATGTGTATCAAACAGTCCCACAAATACAGGGACGAATGTCAAGTTTGAAGTGCATAGCAAACCTAGCATAGTTAAATATAACCACACGTAGGCTGTAGGTAGGCAAGAGACCATATGACTCGTGCTCATGTCTGGAATACTCGCTCCTGAAAAGTGTCCTATCTAAGTCATAATACTAGTGGGTCATTAGTGGCTGTCGGAGTCAAGCGGATGTGTCCCAAAAGCGGACATCACCCTTTAATCATGGGCGGAGTATCTACACTGAATGTGTGCACAGAAGGTTGCAAACCTCCATCATCTACACAAGTGTGCAGAGGCTACAGTTGCAACCAGGGAATATCATCATTCAGGCCTTCGCTGTCCGTGCGAAGTTTGAAAACCCACTTTTGCTCTTTCCTAAGGAGGAACAATGGAATATCAGTGATGTGGCTGGGTATATAGGGTTGTTCTAAAATCAACCAACTGAGTTCGTCCGGATGATGTTTTTGCTCAACAAAATGTGTTGTGAGGCGGGTGGCCTGTTTACTGCGTCTGATGGTGCTTTTGTGCTCTTGGATGCGCACCTTGACCTTCCTCGTCGTCATGCCTATATACTTGAGGCCGCATGGACAAGTGATCTGGTAAATGACTTTGTCACTGTTACAGTTCGTGTGGTGCCTCAGTATCCATGGACGGTCGGTGCCAATGTCAACCTCGAGGGTCTTCTTGGTTTGGGCACAAACTGAACAATTTCCGCAGGGATGATGTCCCCGTACTGGAGGGAGATTCCACAAATTGGAAGTGGATTCAGCTGGGATGTCCCGGGGTCTTGTATGTACAAGAGCATCTCTTAGGTTTGCTCCTCTCTTGAAGGAAAACATAGGTACCGGGATATGTTCTCCTGAGCTGTTAAGAATCCGCCATCTTTGTCTGATGATTTTCTGGATGGTGGACGAGGAGGTATTGAATGTAGTGACACATACCATACGATTGGTGGGTGGTTTAACCACTGGAGGTTCTAGTAGGGCCTCACGGTGGTTGTTGGCGGCACGCTTAAGGCTTCTGCGTACCAGTGAATTTAGCCATTCATAAATGCACAGAATCCTTACCTCAGGTTCACCTTAGAGTTCAGCAGAACCGAACTTCCTTTTCTGGATTTAACAATTTTTCCACAAGAAGGACATTTGGCTAGCTCGCTATATCGCAAACCTATGGCACGTAATTCCCTGCTCAGGTTTGACAGCCATCATCCCCGTTCCCTGAGGGAGAACCTCCCTTTTGGTCAGTTCCTCAGGGTCCGGAGGAACTGTTCCGACACGGCTGATTTTCGCTCTAAAGCGGGTGATCTCTCCAGGAAATTGAGAGCACGACACTACCCAAAATCACTGGTACGCAGAAGCCTTAAGCGTGCCGCCAACAACCACCGTGAGGCCCTACTAGAACCTCCAGTGGTTAAACCACCCACCAATCGTATGGTATGTGTCACTACATTCAATACCTCCTCGTCCACCATCCAGAAAATCATCAGACAAAGATGGCGGATTCTTAACAGCTCAGGAGAACATATCCCGGTACCTATGTTTTCCTTCAAGAGAGGAGCAAACCTAAGAGATGCTCTTGTACATACAAGACCCCGGGACATCCCAGCTGAATCCACTTCCAATTTGTGGAATCTCCCTCCAGTACGGGGACATCATCCCTGCGGAAATTGTTCAGTTTGTGCCCAAACCAAGAAGACCCTCGAGGTTGACATTGGCACCGACCGTCCATGGATACTGAGGCACCACACGAACTGTAACAGTGACAAAGTCATTTACCAGATCACTTGTCCATGCGGCCTCAAGTATATAGGCATGACGACGAGGAAGGTCAAGGTGCGCATCCAAGAGCACAAAAGCACCATCAGACGCAGTAAACAGGCCACCCGCCTCACAACACATTTTGTTGAGCAAAAACATCATCCGGACGAACTCAGTTGGTTGATTTTAGAACAACCCTATATACCCAGCCACATCACTGATATTCCATTGTTCCTCCTTAGGAAAGAGCAAAAGTGGGTTTTCAAACTTCGCACGGACAGCGAAGGCCTGAATGATGATATTCCCTGGTTGCAACTGTAGCCTCTGCACACTTGTGTAGATGATGGAGGTTTGCAACCGTCTGTGCACACATTCAGTGTAGATACTCCGCCCATGATTAAAGGGTGATGTCCGCTTTTGGGACACATCCGCTTGACTCCGACAGCCACTAATGACCCACTAGTATTATGACTTAGATAGGACACTTTTCAGGAGCGAGTATTCCAGACATGAGCACGAGTCATATGGTCTCTTGCCTACCTACAGCCTACGTGTGGTTATATTTAACTATGCTAGGTTTGCTATGCACTTCAAACTTGACATTCGTCCCTGTATTTGTGGGACTGTTTGATACACATTGATGTTTGTAAACAACTCCTGCAGTAGTGGTTATACTGGGTCTGATGCAGATATTTAAGCGCATGCGCATTCTTTCTGATGCCATACTACACCACGGGCGATGTTTGTCTTTTGACATACTAACATTGGCTGATTGATTCAACCAATGTCCTTTTTCTGAGTACCGTCTCCTTTAAATTTCCGCTACACGGTGTGGCTGTTTTCCCTGGTTAGCTTTACAGCGTACTCCGTGCGGAAGGCGTCATCCGCGCGCTTCCTGTTTACCTGGCTGACATCGCTTCTTGATTGGCCTATGCCAGTCAACCAATAGCGATGAGTTGACAGAGAACTCTCTCACAGGTCCGCTACATGACTAGAGCCGGCTGATAGGCGTCACCTGTGCCCGTCACGTCTACACAGCTGACATCGCTCACGATTGGCTCAGCCTCTCCTCCAATAGCAGGGTTGTAGATGTGAGGTTTTCTCGCAGGTCCGCCGCTTCTCTCTAAATACACTCACATGATGAGAGTCCGTTACCTCCCCCTCGGCTCAGTCCACAGACCCGAGGCAACGACGGAGAGGTAAGGTTTTTTGGAGCTCTGCACTTGCCTCTGTAGAGCCTTTGGAGATTCTTAGCCCTAAAGCTAGCTCAGCGTTCTTTCTTGGCATGTATCTAGCGCCTATATGCCTAGTTTTGTAATGGTTTAACAAACCCTATTGGTTTTTAACGACCCTTCTGTTTAGATAGGGTTGTTTCCAATCTCTCTCTGAGTTGGGTTTTTATGGGACTCTCTTATAGATCCGGTCCTACTCATTCGCCTGATTGGTTTTGCTGTTTGGAACAAGTGTTTTCAAGTATAGTTAACTTCCCCTTTGTTTCATGCACTTTTTTACAGTGCGTGGCCTCCTTCTTACCTGAGCAGTCGCCAGGCGAGGTGAGGTTTCCTCTCCCTGCATTTAGGGTGAGTGTTGAATACAAAAGCCTTTTCATGATTTGTGCATTCACATTATGTATATTTCTTAACATGATGTTTTGTGTTTTTTTGTTTCCCACACTATATATACAGGAGAAGATACACCTTTTTCCCTTGAATCCACGGGACATTGGTCGTTATTCACGATAAGTATGTGTTGCGGTAGCTCATTATGGTCCTGAAGAAAGCCGTTAAAGGCTGAAACATGTCGACCTAGTAACACTCACGATAGATAGCAAACCATTTTTTCCATGCTATCAGCTTACTGCTTTTAATCATGCCAATTTGATGGTCAAACCCAATAAAGTTACCTTATGTCATCGGATTAGGCATTTTTAAACATCAGGAGCACTCTTCCTTTATTTTCTGCACTGCAACTTTCTCTTTCTGCCCTGTCTGCTCACATCCTGTCTTCTGTGGGTTGGATTTTTCGATCTGAAGGGTCCATGATCAGGCAACCTTAGACTTTGGCTGAGGATGAGCCTATAGGACACCTTTTCTCCTACCACCCAGATGACGATATTCCGCTTTTGAGTGGGCTGATGGGTACTGTTTTCTAGTCTCAACAGACTTTGTATCTTCTCCTCTTCCACTTTCTTTCTGATATGACATAATACTGTCTCTTCGTAAGATCAACAGTGTGATCTGCATGCACATTTTCTGGACACCACTTGGGTCCTTTTTTCTCATTCAGACTGAAGGTACCTCCATTGTTGTTTCGCTATATAAGTTGGGGGACCAGGTACCTACTGTGTCTATAAACTGTTTCCCCTTGGACCCTCCAAACACTCAGTATATTATTGTAGTTTTTAACTGTTCAAATTTAATTTTTAATTCAATCCAACCAAATTCGTAATTCAATATTGAAGATCACATCTTGTATATATCAATACGCAAAAGAATCATCAGGTCCCAATGCATTTCGTGCCATCAGGCACTTCATCAGGGGAAATCTTGTGCCGTCTCTGCCGGGAGCTGCTGTCTGTGTTCGGGTGGCTGAAGAGTGCTTTGAACAAAAACTTTATCAATATATTTTTGTTACATTTGTGATATACGTCGTTTTCACGACCGGATCAGCTGCGCCCAGAGGGTCGCCCTTAAACATTTAAGGACCGCATTTCTGTTATTTCATTCGACACCTCCAGGACGACGAGGCATGCTACAACCAATGTACACTCCCTGAAATTTTCTAAGCTTGTGCACACTTCAAACAAACTTTGGCTTAGTGTTTATAAATAATGAATCGCATGAGTGGTTGTTTTATGGATTAAATACAATTGATAGGAAAGGGTCTGACTATTTACTTTACTTAGAGAAGCATATTCCTACTTCGAAGAACAGATGTGCCTTGTTGAAAATGTTATCACTTGCAGCAACACTAAGGATTCGATTTGATGCATATTTACTACTATGCCCTGAGGAAGCCTCATGGCCAGACGGCCTTTGTAAGGTGGCGAAACACGTGTTGGCTGTTTATTGCTGCACTTGACTCGGAATACTCGAATGAGTCAAGCGCTATATACCTTATTACAGAGTATTACAAATTGGAATTGTTTCCGAAAGAAAAAAAGAGTGACAATTCTGACTTGTTCTAGCACACCGCCAAGCCTAGTACCAATAATGGGGAAGGGGTCTCCCATTGCTATGAACAAGTGAAACAAAACTATTAGGCTCTATATCGCAGGAGTACTGAAGAGCGGGCCCAATGGGTTGTCAGCTTCCCCAAGGTTTTTGAGCATTTATTTGAAAATCCGGAGGTAGAGAATATTAGTAGATATGATTTCAGCCCAGCAGGCAGATGATCTCCTGAGTCTGTTAGTTTGATGCAACATTGCTGGGAATCCTTACAAAAATGTGATTTCAGGGTATTGTAATATTTATTGTTTTGACATTTAACGTTATTAAAGTTACTTATACTCTGAAGAATATTTGTGCTTAACGAAGTATTACTGAATCTTGCCATTACTGAGGGTGAAGGGATCTGCATTCATACGAGATCGTTGCCCCATATTACACTTTGTGCAGTGATGCTTCACTGGTATTCAATGTAAAAAGTTGACGTCCTGACAGCAACCTACAGAATTCTTTGTAGAGCACTACTTCAAACATAGCCAACTCATGGCCCAATTAATGTGGCTATGTGGCGAATATCTTAAGATGCTTCAAAATCCAAAACAGCCATCATTAAACAGAGCAATATTCTCGAAAGCCTGTTTGGGTTTTTATTTATGTGGTGCTGGGTAAAGAGAACTTGGTTTTCTTCAGTGGATGACTCAGTTAACAGGCTGCTAAATTGTTTCTGGTATGTTGGCAATCCTACTGAGAATTTGTCATTTCAGGATATTTCATTATTGAATGTTTTTACTTCTTTAGATAGTTAATTAAAGTGAATTGTCTACATACTGGTGTGGTAAATTACAGAGTAACGTAAAGATCTCTGATCAACGTTTTAAAATTAGGTTCCAAGAATTGTGTGGATTAACAAGTTTTTTCTTTCCACTACTAATGCAATTTATTGTTACTAAAAATCTTTCGAACCCATTTGACACTTGGGATCATGGCGTGTCACCTGAAATTTCATGGTGTTTGTACAGGCGATGTACCACAGCATTTCTTTGGACCTGTCCAGGGTGTGAGGGCTGAAAGGGCATAGCCGTCTGTAAAGCTTAGTACTGAGATAAGGATACACTAAGGTATTTCTAGTGTAAATGTGCATTTTTATAAATCTTGTTCTTATTATCTACAGAACACAGAGCCAATCCATGTGCCGTCTTTATTCATGATGTTCTTGCAAACTAGGACGCAACCTTGTCATTTTGGATCATGTCATCTATCAGTGATTTTCTAGACATATCACTTACTTAGACCATATAAGTTGTGTTTGACTCACACTGTCCTTTGCTCTTTACTGGGGAGCATGCATGCTCCATATCACGATACTGAAGGACTCTATGTCTATTATGGGGAAAGTCACTAGATTTCTCTTAAGACAACACGGTGAGGTCGAAGCTCGTCTGTATTTATCACTCATCTCTCACTACTGGTCCTTTCCCTTGATTCCATAGTATTCTTATATCTTAAGTAGTATACTCACTCTTTTAGATAACTTTATCACGGTTTTTCTTCTTTCAACTTGTGCTTATGAAGGAAGCTGGGTCTGGTTCAACTAACTTAGTGCCTTCTCATTTTTTTTTGTACGGGCTTATTGAGCTATTTTTATTAAAAAATGTTACAGATAAACCAACCACTTGCCTTATATTGTTACAGTTTGGCTTTCCTGAAGAAGGTGGTCACATACATGCTTATGCCACCGAAACGTACGTTGCCCAATCTTTGTAATACCCGGCCCTTATCAGGGTCACGATGACTAAAACATCTGTCTCTTATATGACCATCAAGTGTATGTGATCTTGGGAGGGTGTGATGTGTTGTGTAGTATGAATGAGTGTGCATATGTGTGTTAGAGGCCAGTATGTGTTTGTGGTTATACTCACAGGGGTTGTAAAAATTAAACTTCATGTAAATGAATATATCCATTTTGATTATTTCTCTTTGTAAAAACATGAAATGTATAACAATTATGTAAATGAATAAGGAAAAGAAGGAAAACAAAGTTTTTTTAATACAATGTATGTCTTTTAATGTTTTTGATAAAAATGGAAGGATCATATGAAAAAATAAAATAATGGTATAAAAATACAAACATTGTTATGAATCATGTCTCAGATGTAAATGGCCCAACAGAGCCAATCTGTCTACACCTAAGCACCCTTTGTGTCACTGTCTGGAAGAAATACACAAACCCAAACAGAAGTGGCGATTCACATGCATGTGACCCTAGGCACTGGCAGAAGGCACATATGGATGGGACAAGAAAATGCCAACTTTCTAAAAGTAAGAGAGTTAAAAGTGGCATTTTCAGAACTGTAACTTGAAATCTGAGTTTAACTTTATAGAAGATTTTAAATTACAATTAATTTGAGTGTAAATAGCATATCTCTATTTTTATTAATTTATTTATGTGTTTGTATAGCGCACTAATACCCGAGGGCGTCTAGGCGCTTGTAGAGGTAGCCCACAGAGTAGCTGCATGATGTAGAGAGCCAGTGCTGACAGGATTACACAGTGTAAAGTCAGGTCTTCAATCCTTTCCTAAAGGAGAGGAGATCATCTATCTGTTCCCAATGCAAAGTTAGCACTTACTAAATGTAATAAGGTAACCTGATGTTAGTCAATTGGAGAGAGAGGCTTTACAACAGTGAAAAAACGACTTGAGGAGCATTTCTCTGGCAGGACATGTAAAGTGTAAGTACACATGTCCTACTTTTAACAGTGCACCCTGCCCTATGAGCCTTTAGGACCTACCATAGGAGGAACTAATACATACTAAAAAGGAAAGTTTTGGCCTGGAAAAAGGTTTATTTTGCGATTTTGAAATGGCAGTTGAAAACTGCACTAAAGGCTACAGTGGTAGGCCTGAGACATGTTTTAAAAACTTTGGTTGGTGGCAGAATGATTGTTGCAGGCCCACTAGTAGTAGTTAATTTACAGGCCCTGGGTACATGTGGTACCATTTACTAGGGACTTACAGGTAAACTAAAGATCCAATAGTGTGTAGTCCAATTCTTCTATGCTTGAAGGAGAGATCATAAAACACTTCAGTACTAGTTAGCAGTGTGTGACAGGGAGAGCCGCCATGAGGGTATGTGGGGGGGATGTGTTGCCGTATATATCACCACACATAGCGCTCCCTCATCTTTCTCCCAGCAGCAGTCGATTCAGCCCCCTGTGCCTCACAAGGAGAACGTAACAGAGCCCTGTTACTTTAATTGGGCTGAATTCGCCGGAGTCCCCGCCCCGTTTCCGGACGTCACGTATGACGTGGACACACCTCCCGGAACTGAAATGGAGGAGAACACGCCGGTGGAAGGCGCGCCGAGGTTTTCAGAGGAGAGAAGAGCGTCGCGTGGAAGTGAAGTACGAGTGGAGAGGTTGCCTAAGGAGAGGAGTAACGAGAGACCTGAGGAGACACCAAACCGGGATCTGGACGAGCCAGGAGGCCAACGACCCCAGGCTCCGCCCAGCCATACTTCAGGAGAAGTGTGGCTCTCACAGGTGCGTGCCCGGTTGGCGGGGTGGGCTGGAAGAAACTTGTAAATAACCAAATTGCCGCACCGGATCACCCATGCACTCCCCTCCCCTGAGCACCCTCGACACTCACCCTTAGCGTGTCAGAGCACCGTGTGACTCCTCACCCCTTTTTCCCAATCGTTATTAGGAAGAAGCATTCCACTAAACCAGGCTCCTTTGTTTTGTTCTTTCTTTTAATTTCCATACTACTGGGACCCGAGCCTGAGATACCCTGGAGAGACGGCGCAGAGGAGCAAAAGGGAGTGAATCCCCAGAGAGCGAGAAAGAGACCACACTTCCCTATTATCGTGCTAGTCCTCGAAGAAAAAAATTGTTGAAACAAATAAAAGCTTACCTACCTCAAGTGCCTGTGTTATCTGATACCTTCATCCCGCTCACACAGTGCTGCAGTACACAGAGTCCTAAAGCCAACAAAAACAAATTCAGCAAACAGAAGGAGTGAAGGCAAAAGGTTTTACCAAGGATATCAGGTCTAGCAATCGCTATGAGACTCACTGGACTATGAGGGGTTGAGGAGGAGGTGTTTTCTAGGGTTAAACAACTGACATGGAAACCTGGTTTTAATCTGGGGTACTGCATTTGCCTGAAAATTACATGATTCTAAGCAAATCCCCTAATATCCCTGTGCCAAAGTTTGTAATTACGGGGTTTAGAGTTTAATGGACAGGGTATTCTGCCACATACATGTTGGTATAACCTGTACACAAAACAGACGGCCCACCTGCTCTATGGGAGAGTCAGGCAAACTGTTATGTTTCAGCCAACTGTGCTCCCATTGGCTAGTCGGTCAGAAACCTTAGGCAGATGGTTCAATGGACATTTGGTCATAAGTCTACATACCTGATTCCATCTGCCCTACTTAGGGCGAATGTTATGAAGTACCATTTTCCTGTTCAGGACCACCAGGAAATGGCTGGCCATCCCAACGAAAAACAAATGTAAAATGATGCAGCCAGACTCTGGGGGAAAAGCTCCTAGGGTGTCAGGTCAATTTGTTTTTTAGTTAAAAAAAACTCCTGATTTGGGAGTTTGTTTTTGAAAAACAAAAATGTTTGCTGAGCAGCTGCTTGAAACAGGGCAGCCTCTCTGTAAACTTACAATGCCTTCAGAAGAGGTGCCATTGCAGTGGTTTCTCTGAAGGCATACAGATCTCCACCAGACAGGCAGATATCTCTAAATATGTACTATAGTCCACCAAGAAAGCAGAGCACATGCCTCCACTACCCTGGCAAAACAGAGTACTGCCCGCCACACACTAAATAATCACATAGGTGTGAAATCTAATGCATTTATTGAAAAGTGAAATGTTACATCATTATGCAGTTTAAATGTACAAAGCCCTGAAATACACAATGTACCCCAGGCGGTTGCTACCAAGATAGAATGAAGCAGAGTTTTGGGGAAGCTTGCACTTACGCTTTTGCCTTTTCTGTTGATAAAGGAAGCTGACACTACTGCTACTTGTCCTTTACCTGGGCACTTTATTATGGGCCCTTGCAATACTGATGTGTATTTGTTTCCTGCACTGTTGATGAAGGAATTGAACACTGAATCTGTTTGCGCCTGACCTATGGTGTGAGCAGCCAGTGCAGTACCTGTGTTTTTATGCAAGGTAACCTTAGCATGCACTGCTACTGACCATCCTATACCTATACTATATGTCAAGGGACACTTCACAACTGCCTCATGCTGCACCTAATGAGTGTGTGTGTTCATGTGGTATTTGTCAAGGACCATTCACTGTTGTTTAATGCTCCATCTAACGAGTGTTTGTGTTTATGTGTGTGTGTCTCTTTAACTTGGACTGCTACCGCAAATGCTGACCTTGTTCTACATATATGAGGGAAGCCTGCATTGCTTCTTGGTGTGTGTGTGTGTGTGTGTGTGCGTGTGCGTGTGCATGTGTGAGTGTGTGAACTACTGTCTGTTTTGTGTAAGGAAACCTTTCCCCTTTCTGCCCAATGGTGCTCCAATTCCATGTATAATCGTGAAGGCTACATAACTTCTGACCAATGTTGTACTGGTGGTATGTGAGGCAAGCTAGTTTTAGTGCACCCTGGTGCAGTAATTGTTCCTTGAACTTGAATCAGACTTACGATGACTTTTATGTGTTGTGTTTGAGGGAGGCGTTATCTGTTATTGCCTAACACCATGTTTGTACCATGGCTTTGAGGGAAGTTTGCACTGATCTCACACTTGTTTCAAGAGGCAGGCTTCTTCTGGTCTTGGCCAGGGTTTTTTCATGTTATGCTTGTGAGCAAAGGAAGGCTTGCACTGCTTAATTGATGCCGATGGGGGTCAACTGCAGTGCACTTATTTTTGGGGACAGGCACAACATTCTCTTCATCAGACATTTCCCGAGAGCAAGAGAGGGAAAAACACAGAAAATGGAAAGACGGAGGAAGAGAAAGACGGATAATCTGTGAACAAGGGAGAAAGAGACAGTTAAGAGTGATATTACAGGACAGAGAGTGCCTTCCAGCGAACTAAAGAGCCCGAGGTGGAATCAGGGCTACACACCATTGGTATTCAGCACCCTGGCATTATATAGCGCAGGCCGTAGGTGTCTGAGCAGCGCTTTGGGCACTGGCACTTATTATTTTACAATAGTATCTTGGGGGGCAGCTAACCAGGGGAAGATCAGCCCCAGGGATAATTTGGGGAATGGAAAAGTCAAGAGACTGCTCCAGGGTTTGGGCTTGGTTTGGGAAATAGCATACCCCAAGGGTATAAAGACAACCATTTTACAATACCAGACACCATTTTATAGTGGTAACATGGTGGCTGAAAGCAGGTATAGTGAGGGAGCATTTTTTTTGTTTGAGCTTAAGGGTTAGCGAGGCATGTTATCGAATAGTTTTTCGAGTGTTTAATGTCTTTTATTATCAGAGCATGATGGGAGAAGAAAAAGTGGCGCATGCAAGGCTTTTGCTCGCGGAGATGGGTCGCCTTGATCTTTTGTTCCCGAGTGCAGTGAATGGAGGCTGCCGCCTTTGTAGGGCCTCGGTTGGGTTGCTGCGGCGGTGTTGGCTTGCTCACCGCCGTGCCAGACCTCCAGTGGCAGGGAAATAGAGATAAGAGTGAGTGGCTGCTCCTGCGGCAGGCCGAGGGGCAGAGGTTGAGTCCTGGCAGCCTGCTAGGCAGAACAATAGGCTTGAGTTGAGCACATGGGAGCCCCAGAGGGGAAAGGCTAATGCAGCAGGAGGCAACAGCTTTAAACCCCTGGCTACGGATCTAATTCCACTGCAGCGCTGGGGAGTGGGGGTGAGCGCGGCGCCGCCATGCTCATGACAGAACCACGCCGTCATGAGTTACGGGCGAGCTGTGCTCATGACGGCATGGTTCCGTCACGACTCCGCCCACTCACTAATTCGCCCACAGAGGCAGGAAATCAGTGCCGCGTGGGTGGAGCTGCCGCAGCATGACGGAACCACGATATCATGCAGCACACGCCACCCGTGGCTCATGACAGAGTGGTTCCATCATGCGCAGGGAAGGGGTTAATGAGACGGTTCCAATTTAGTGCAATTAAGAGGGACTGGGGAAAGGAATTGTAAGCCTTGCAGCATCAGAGCCTCATGTGGGAAAGGCTCAGAGGGGGGCTCTAATACACTGAGGGGTAGAGAATGCTTGGCCCAGTACAGCCAGTTGGACGGCAGCAGTGTACAACAAGATCACTGCCCTAATAGGGGTCTGAATGGCTTTGGAGTTTCAACAGACTGGAGGGTAAAGGACGACTGCTAGCAACCAACTGCACAGGGCCTGGTGCCCTGCTTCAGCGGGGAAGTTCGAAGGGCAGGGAACAGCCCCTCAACTCAGACAGGAGTGCAGCATGGGTATCCACCAAATGGTCAGGTCACAGTGGCTGGTGGCAAACGCTGCCACAGGTATTGAGGGCACTGCTCTAGAGGACAATGTTTTTGGACTGTGATGAGGAGAGCTTGGAGAAGGGTGAATTGGTTGAGGATGACAGACAGCATGAGAAAGAAGCACAGTGGTGGCAATTTGGGTGGGTGGGTAGTTGTGAAGGGGTGAACATTATCAATCAATCAGAGTTTACAAAGCACGGCTACTCACCCGTGAGGGTCTCAAGGTGCAGGGAGGGGGTGGTACTGATTCATCTGCTCTAAGGTGTTCAGTTGTACAGCCAGGTCTTGAGGTCCTTCCTGAATAAGTTCAGCGATGGGGATTGTCTGAGGTGGGATGGCAGGGTGTTCCAGGTCTTGGCGGTGAGGTAGGAGAAAGATCTTCCTCCTGTTCTGGTCTTGTGGACCCGGAGGATGGTGGCCAGGGCCATCTGGGCCGAGGTGTCTGGTGGGGATTTAGAATGAGTGGCGGTGGTTCAGGTATGCTGGTCCTGCATTGTGGAGGGCTTTGTAGGTGTGCGTGAGGAGTTTGAAGGTTATCCATTTTTTTACTGGAAGCCAGTGGAGTTCTTCTTGCAGATGTTTGGAGATGTGGCTGCGGAGCGGGATGTCATGGACAAGTCTGGCTGTGGCGTTTTGAACATTCTGAAGTCTTCTGAGGAGTTTCTGGGTGACGCCGGCTTAAAGTGTGTTTCCATAGTCGAGTCTGCTGCTCATGAGTGCGTGGATTTGTGGGATCCATCAGAAAGTCTTTCAAAGCAGGCGGAGCGTGTGGAAGCATGATGAGTTGGCAGCGTTGATTTGATGGTTTATTGTGAGCAAGGAGTCCAAATATGATACCGAGGCTTCGTGAGTAGTCTGTGGGGGTGGGCATTGATGGCCTTCTCTGTGACCTTGGCTGAGAAGGGGAGCAGGGAGATGGGTCTGAAGTTCTTGAGGACTGTCAGGTCGGCAAGTGGTTTCTTTAGTTGAGGGTTGATCTTGGCGTGTTTCCAGTCATCAGGGAAGGTGGAGGTCTCTATGGAGCAGTTGAAAGTGCCGCGGAGCTCGAGGACAATGGTGGTGGCTGCTCTGTGGAAGATGTGGTGCAGACATGGGTCTGAAAAGGGCTCCGGAGGTGATGCTCTTCATGGGCTTGAGGGTGTCATCAGAGGTGAGCGGGTCCAGTTGTGCAAGATCTGTTGAGATGCGGCGTGGTTGGGTGCGGTGGTGTTGGGCTTCGTGGGAGAGTCTTAGGTGTTAAAGCTGTCGTAGATAAGCCTGATCTTGTGGTGGAAGAAGGTGCCAAGTTTGTCGCAGAGGTCTTGGGAGGGTTTGACATCTGTGGTCTTGCTGTTGGACCTGGTGAACTCCTTGACAATGGCAAAGAGTTCTTTACTGTTGTGTGCGTTGGCGTTTATTCTGTCCTGGAGGGATGTCTTCTTAGTGGCTTTGAGGAGAGCGGTGACCGCAGCTTTGAAGGCTCTGTGGGTTTCCAGGGTTTTTATGTTTTCCTCCATATCTTCTCTAGTCGTCTGCACGTGCGTCTGGACTCATGGAGGGTGGGGGTGAACCAGATTGCTTTCTTGGTTTGTTGCTTGCCGGGAGCCTTCTTGGGGGGTACCAGAGTATCAGTGCAGTTGGGGATCCATCGATGGAGGTTATGTGCCTCAGAGCTGGCTTCAGTGTTTGTCAACGGTGTGGTAGGGCTGAGAGAAGCGGCTAGATGTTCTTCGGTGACCTTGTTCCAGCTTCAGCCGGTGGGGTGGGGGGGTGATGGTGTATGGTGGGATGGTGAAGGTGAAGTGCAAGCAGTGGTGGTCGGTTAAAGGAGTCTGGTGGTGTGCCTATTGGTGACGTTTTCGCTGGTAGAGAAGACTGGGTTGAGTGTGTGTCCTGCTGCTGCTGTATGCGTAGAAGTGGTGACTAGCTGTTTGAGTCCTACGTTGGCAAGGTTCTCCAGAAGGGATGCTGTGTTCTGGTCATTGGGGTTGTCAAGGTGGAAGTTGGGGTCACTGAGTAGGATGTAGTTGGTGTCAGGAATGCCAGAGAATCCACAGGAGTCGACGCTAGTCCCAACGCCCCACCACCTCAACAGCCACCCGATAATAAATATCGAAGTAACTCCTAAAGCGGGGGGAAAGGGGAAGTGGAAGAAAAAAGAGAGACAGCCTCAGCGTTGCTCTTACGATAGTGCTTCTGATGGATCCCCCAAGGCTCTGGTGTTTAAGCCCTGTAGAAAGACACAAAATATAGCACAAGACAGCCCAACTAAACAACTGTGTTACACTACTGATGCATTAGAGTTGCTCTTACCGTTGGACCCTTGGCTATTGCTGCTCTCTGTGAAATGATAGTAGGAGTTCTGATGTCTGTGATTATCTGTGTAAACATAACACCATCAGTAACATTTAATTTTTACTAAACTTAACACTATGAAATTTCTTTTATCCCTTGGTTACCTGTCACAGAATTAACTCCTTAGATAAACTAATTCTTCAACTGAGGTGTATTGTACTTGGATATAAGGTGCAGATTATTGATTCAAATATAACACCCTAACTATGAGTAACTAAGAGAACTTTAACAACAATGCTTATTGACTCCGGTTTATCTCCAGACCGATTTCTTGTCAGAATGACAAAAGGTTCTTGGAAATTCTTCAACTGAGCCAGAACAGAACGCTCCTTAGTAGTTTCAAAACTGTCTCATTGATACGACAATTATTCCTTACTTGATATCCCACGTTGCGCATGCGTTTATTTACTGAAACTCGCCAAAACAACTGGAACCCAAATGTGCTGAATTTTCGGAGCGTGAAGAACAGGCGCTCCGACTCCCTGGACAACGACAGTTGAAGTGCGCAGTTCGTTATTCGAACGCGCACCTCATTCTCTCCGCCTGCCGCGAGCCAGAAACACTAGACCGGCAACCCTGAATACTGGCGCGTCTCAAAGTCTCTCCATTTACTGTCCCTTGATCTCTTAACACGGACAGACACAGTCTCAAAAATAGTGATGACACCACATGGTGCCTTCTCCATCGTGAATATGTAAATTGCGCTTTGGCATGAGGAATGTTTTTGACTGTTCGCTTGTCAGGCAACGTAGTGGCTAAAGAGATCTTGACAGTTGGTGGATGCGAGAGCCTGGTGGCGATGATGTCGATGATGATGGCTTGGGTAAAGGGCGGTCGGGCCAGGTCGCCTGCAGATGGGGGTGCCACAGAGGGCAGTGTGGGGTTGGTCTGGATCCGGAAAAGTAGGTGTTCTATGGTAGTCATTGGGTCATCCGAGTGGGTGGTCAGGCAGAGGGTGTTTTTGTGGACAATGACTATGCCTCCTCCGGGTCAGTAAACACAGTCCTTGCGGGTGATCTTGTAACCATCGGGTATGGCGGTGGCAATGTCTGGGCCAGAGCTGGGGTTCGTCCAGGTTTCTGTGAAGAAGGTGACGTAGGGAGAGGCGGAGTCTAGGAGGTCCCAGAGTTTGATGGCGTGTTTGTGGAGGGAGCGCACATTGAGGAGGATGCAACTGACCCAGTCGTATCCACTGTTGGTCTATTGGGCGGTGGGGGGTGCTGGAGTGCGGAGGTGGGTCAGGGTGTAGCTGCAGTTGTGACAGGAGAAGGGTCCTTAGGTGTCCTTTGGCCATGCGGGGAGGCATGGCATCCAGCGCTGAGGGCGAGGAGGGTGCTGGTGTTGTATCGGTGAAAGGTTCGTGAATCAGGGTTTGTGGCATTGGGAATGATCCAGGCATGGATGGATGCAGACGGGCTTGCCTTTGGCACACCTGCTACGTGTGGCTGCACTGCAGCTGCCATTACGTAATGTGCAGTGGGGCTGGACAGATGGGAGGCGCAAAACGCGGGGAAAGAGTCACTGGAGGGGGGTGGGATGCGGGGGCTCATTGGGGTAGGGTCGAGGGCAAGCGTAGTGTAGGAAACTGGCTCTGTATATACTATACCAAAGTAAGGTATAGTGTGCACAGAATCCAGGGAGGCACCGGAGGTATAGCATAGGCTAGATCAGGTAAGTACTAACAGCTCCCTTTGTGGTAGTTTGGGCAAGCAGTTAGGCTTATCCAGAGGGTGTGTTAAGCATTTATTGTATTCCCTCAATCAAGACTGATACACACACTCCCCAGACTGAATCCAGATTAATTGGGTAAGTAGAAAAAAAAGGTATACTTATATTTTATTTCTAGAACCAAGTAGGACTTGGTACAGGTAGGCAAAATATACTTTCAATTGTAAACCTTTACACAGAAATGCAATTGAGGATGCATTTTCAGGTGCTACAGGTTTGTATCTCTTCATAATGCAGTTTGAATTACACAGTAATTACTTTTAGAATATATTTTAGAAACTTTTGGAGTGCTTTGGGTGGTATGCCTAGATACCATGGGGCAGATTTACAATAACTGGCGCATCCCTGTATATCAGCAGGGATGCACCAGTTATTGTGCGTCACAGCAGACACCTCTTGCGCCACCATGGATGCGCCGCATTTACAATGCAAAAAACCCAGTTGATGGACAGAATGTAGAACAATGTCATACATTCACCCCAGTACAAGGATCTGGGCCTAAATCCATCGTTTTTTTGCACTCCACACCACCCTGGGTTAGACACTGGCTATATGCAAATCAGCTCTGACCCTGTGCCTCATGGGAACAGTCCAGTCCGAACTACCAAGCCATGTCTTTCCCAGACCGGAATCAAGCATCCAAGGACCGGTTTCTGGCTATCAGCCGACTCCAGTGGTGTGGAGAGCCTGGGACTCACGTCTGAGCATCCCCAGCACACTCGGGTTGAAAATTGCAAAAAACACAGTTGATGGACAGAATGTAGAACAATGTCATACATTCACCCCAGTACAAGGATCTGGGCCTAAATCCATCGTTTTTTTGCACTCCACACCACCCTGGGTTAGACACTGGCTATATGCAAATCAGCTCTGACCCTGTGCCTCATGGGAACAGTCCAGTCCGAACTACCAAGACATGTCTTTCCCAGACCGGAATCAAGCATCCAAGGACTGGTTTCTGGCTATCAGCCTTCTTCAGCCTGGATAGCTTGACTCCAGTGGTGTGGAGAGCCTGGGACTCACGTCTGAGCATCCCCAGCACACTCGGGGTGAAAATTGCAAAAAACACAGTTGATGGACAGAATGTAGAACAATGTCATACATTCACCCCAGTACAAGGATCTGGGCCTAAATCCATCGTTTTTTTGCACTACACACCACCCTGGGTTAGACACTGGCTATATGCAAATCAGCTCTGACCCTGTGCCTCATGGGAACAGTCCAGTCCGAACTACCAAGCCATGTCTTTCCCAGACCGGAATCAAGCATCCAAGGACCGGTTTCTGGCTATCAGCCTTCTTCAGCCTGGATAGCTTGACTCCAGTGGTGTGGAGAGCCTGGGACTCACGTCTGAGCATCCCCAGCACACTCGGGGTGAAAATTGCAAAAAACACAGTTGATGGACAGAATGTAGAACAATGTCATACATTCACCTCAGTACAAGGATCTGGGCCTAAATCCATCGTTTTTTTGCACTCCACACCACCCTGGGTTAGACACTGGCTATATGCAAATCAGCTCTGACCCTGTGCCTCATGGGAACAGTCCAGTCCGAACTACCAAGCCATGTCTTTCCCAGACCGGAATCAAGCATCCAAGGACCGGTTTCTGGCTATCAGCCTTCTTCAGCCTGGATAGCTTGACTCCAGTGGTGTGGAGAGCCTGGGACTCACGTCCGAGCATCCCCAGCACACTCGGGGTGAAAATTGCAAAAAACACAGTTGATGGACAGAATGTAGAACAATGTCATACATTCACCCCAGTACAAGGATCTGGGCCTAAATCCATCGTTTTTTTGCACTCCACACCACCCTGGGTTAGACACTGGCAATATGCAAATCAGCTCTGAACCTGTGCCTCATGGGAACAGTCCAGTCCGAACTACCAAGCCATGTCTTTCCCAGACCGGAATCAAGCATCCAAGGACCGGTTTCTGGCTATCAGCCTTCTTCAGCCTGGATAGCTTGACTCCAGTGGTGTGGAGAGCCTGGGACTCACGTCTGAGCATCCCCAGCACACTCGGGGTGAAAATTGCAAAAAACACAGTTGATGGACAGAATGTAGAACAATGTCATACATTCACCCCAGTACAAGGATCTGGGCCTAAATCCATCGTTTTTTTGCACTCCACACCACCCTGGGTTAGACACTGGCTATATGCAAATCAGCTCTGACCCTGTGCCTCATGGGAACAGTCCAGTCCGAACTACCAAGCCATGTCTTTCCCAGACCGGAATTAAGCATCCAAGGACCGGTTTCTGGCTATCAGCCTTCTTCAGCCTGGATAGCTTGACTCCAGTGGTGTGGAGAGCCTGGGACTCATGTCTGAGCATCCCCAGCACACTCGGGGTGAAAATTGCAAAAAACACAGTTGATGGACAGAATGTAGAACAATGTCATACATTCACCCCAGTACAAGGATCTGGGCCTAAATCCATCGTTTTTTTGCACTCCACACCACCCTGGGTTAGCCATTGGCTATATGCAAATCAGCTCTGACCCTGTGCCTCATGGGAACAGTCCAGTCCGAACTACCAAGCCATGTCTTTCCCAGACCGGAATCAAGCATCCAAGGACCGGTTTCTGGCTGTTAGCCTTCTTCAGCCTGGATAGCTTGACTCCAGTGGTGTGGAGAGCCTGGGACTCACGTCTGAGCATCCCCAGCACCACTGGATTCAAGATAGCCTGGCTGATGAGGATTATGAATCCGAAACCGGTCCCAGGATGCTTGTTTCCGGTCCAGGGAAGACATGGCTTGGCAGTTCGGGCTGGACTGTTCCCAGGAGGCACAGGGTCAGACTGATTTGCATATAGCCATGTCTGAACTGGGGTGGCTGAGTGAACTAAAGAATGGTGATGGATTAAACCCAGATCAGTTGACTGGGGGTGAGTGTTTGATTTGTACAAACGCTCCGTCCATCATCCCCTTTTGTATCGCTTTGTTCGCCCTAAGTGTGTCAGGGTATGCTCAGACGTGAGTCCCTTGTTCACTTGGCCACTGGATTCAAGGTAGCCTGGCTGATGAGGATTATGAATCCGAAACCGGTCCCAGGATGCTTGTTTCCGGTCCAGGGAAGACATGGCTTGGCAGTTCGGGCTGGACTGTTCCCAGGAGGCACAGGGTCAGACTGATTTGCATATAGCCATGTCTGAACTGGGGTGGCTGAGTGAACTAAAGAATGGTGATGGATTAAACCCAGATCAGTTGACTGGGGGTGAGTGTTTGATTTGTACAAACGCTCCGTCCATCATCCCCTTTTGTATCGCTTTGTTCGCCCTAAGTGTGTCAGGGTATGCTCAGACGTGAGTCCCTTGTTCACTTGGCCACTGGATTCAAGATAGCCTGGCTGATGAGGATTATGAATCCGAAACCGGTCCCAGGATGCTTGTTTCCGGTCCAGGGAAGACATGGCTTGGCAGTTCGGGCTGGACTGTTCCCAGGAGGCACAGGGTCAGACTGATTTGCATATAGCCATGTCTGAACTGGGGTGGCTGAGTGAACTAAAGAATGGTGATGGATTAAACCCAGATCAGTTGACTGGGGGTGAGTGTTTGATTTGTACAAACGCTCCGTCCATCATCCCCTTTTGTATCGCTTTGTTCGCCCTAAGTGTGTCAGGGTATGCTCAGACGTGAGTCCCTTGTTCACTTGGCCACTGGATTCAAGGTAGCCTGGCTGATGAGGATTATGAATCCGAAACCGGTCCCAGGATGCTTGTTTCCGGTCCAGGGAAGACATGGCTTGGCAGTTCGGGCTGGACTGTTCCCAGGAGGCACAGGGTCAGACTGATTTGCATATAGCCATGTCTGAACTGGGGTGGCTGAGTGAACTAAAGAATGGTGATGGATTAAACCCAGATCAGTTGACTGGGGGTGAGTGTTTGATTTGTACAAACGCTCCGTCCATCATCCCCTTTTGTATCGCTTTGTTCGCCCTAAGTGTGTCAGGGTATGCTCAGACGTGAGTCCCTTGTTCACTTGGCCACTGGATTCAAGATAGCCTGGCTGATGAGGATTATGAATCCGAAACCGCTCCCAGGATGCTTGTTTCCGGTCCAGGGAAGACATGGCTTGGCAGTTCGGGCTGGACTGTTCCCAGGAGGCACAGGGTCAGACTGATTTGCATATAGCCATGTCTGAACTGGGGTGGCTGAGTGAACTAAAGAATGGTGATGGATTAAACCCAGATCAGTTGACTGGGGGTGAGTGTTTGATTTGTACAAACGCTCCGTCCATCATCCCCTTTTGTATCGCTTTGTTCGCCCTAAGTGTGTCAGGGTATGCTCAGACGTGAGTCCCTTGTTCACTTGGCCACTGGATTCAAGATAGCCTGGCTGATGAGGATTATGAATCCGAAACCGGTCCCAGGATGCTTGTTTCCGGTCCAGGGAAGACATGGCTTGGCAGTTCGGGCTGGACTGTTCCCAGGAGGCACAGGGTCAGACTGATTTGCATATAGCCATGTCTGAACTGGGGTGGCTGAGTGAACTAAAGAATGGTGATGGATTAAACCCAGATCAGTTGACTGGGGGTGAGTGTTTGATTTGTACAAACGCTCCGTCCATCATCCCCTTTTGTATCGCATTTACAATGCGGCGCACCATGGGGCAAGAATAGACAGAGGCGTGACTCATCTGCTGCCGTAAAGGTGACGCATTGTTGGAGTCGCGTCGCTAGCGCAACGCAGCTCCAGCAAAGCTCGGGGTGCCCCTATGCATAACATGCTGCATCAATCCTTACGCCTGCTTCACGCAAGCACAGGGTTTTGACGCAGCATGGCCTTAAAAGTGACTGAGTGAAATCTTGTAGATTTCACTCAGTCACTTTTAGGAGGCGTTCCTGCGCCGGAACGCCCCCCCTGTGCCGGAACGCACGCATGTGGTGCAGGGCTTTACAACGTGACGCATCTCCCAGATGGGTCACATTGCAAATACCCCGCAGCATGGCGCTGGCTTTGCGCTGCTGCTGCTTCACAAAAGTGACACAACGCCGGCGCAAATGTGGCATACGGGGCTTGTAAATCTGCCCCCATATCTTAGGGTCTCTCCAATACAAGGTAAGCAAGACCTTTTATACTTTGCAGTTTAGTTCTCTTTTCTCCATACAAACATCATTTTAACACTTAGAACATTTTAGGCCCAAAATCAAACACACGGGTTCCTATGGGAGAAAAAGTGAATATATGACGTTACAACGCATGTAATTACAACTCATGCTTTTACAATGCAGTCTTTACATCGCAAATATTATTACATTGCATGATTTTACAATGCACGACATTACAACAAAATTTTTAAAAACGACCATTACAATGCATTCCATTACAAAGCATACCATTACAATGCATACCATTACAATGCATAATACTTTTAGGGCAACAGTAGGGTAAGTGTTGGATAGTGTAGGGGTAAAAATTACTATTCCCACTCCAGTGAGTGCAACAGTAGGGAAAGTGTTGGATAGTGTAAGGGTAAAAATTACTATTCCCATGTACCCCAAAACCCATACCCACCATAATACTAAAAAAAAATCTCCATTACTTACCTTATATTTTGTTGTAATGGCTTGCATTGTAATGGTATGCATTGTAATGGCATGTGTTGTAGGGACATGCATTGTAATGGCATGCGATGTAAATGCTGTTGCATTGTAAAGGTAGGTCGTTGTAATGACTGCGCTGTAATGGATGTTTCCCGAAAAAGTGTTAGCAGTTTCTCAGGTAAGTACACGGCTTACGATTGGGAGTTTTGGGGGCTTGGACCAAAGTCTAAATGGGCACTTGAGTTGCACTACCAGCGGCACTGGTGCAGTCTGGTGCAGAGTGCAGCGGCCCAATGTTAGCCACTGGGGCTAAGGGGGCCTTCGGTTAGGGTTTGCTGATGAGCAGGCCACTCAAACGTGGGAGAAAAACTCCTGGGGTTAAGGTCAGCAATGCAGGGGCCAACGACCAGCACAGGAGCTGCACCACCAGGGGCAGTGGGGCAGCCAGGTGCAGGGTGCCAAAAGACGTCGGGCCCAGTGCTTTTCAATAGAGACCTTTAGTTCAGTAAAGTTGCTGCAGACTTGGGCAGGGAGACTTCCTGAAGGTGACCACTGGCTGGAGAGGTAAGTTGGGATCTTGTGGGATGCCTGGACATGTGGGATGCCTGGACACGGTAGGGCCACCCAAGGCTGTAAGGCATCAGGTGCAGGGGTGTCTTCTGGCGTCAGGTTTTCTTACCAGTCGCGGTCAGGGGACCCTTCAGGTTGAGGCTGCAGGTGTCGTCTTGACGCTTGAGAGAGGTTGGGATCACCAGATCCCAGGTCAAGATCACTGGGGAGACCTCCTCATGGTATTAGGCCACTCGAACTCCAGCCATGGGCATCGGGTGCAGAGTGGTGCAGAATTGCGGAGTCACCTGCGGAGTCACCTGAATCCAGATTCTGGGCTTTGTTGAACAAATCCGGTGCTCACAGGAGACCGAGTCTGTAAGGTGAATGCAGGGCAGGACCTCCGGACTCTGGGGGAGCTGCTGGACACACCAGTTTCTTCACTGTAAGAAGGTTGGAGTCGGGAGAGGACGGTAGGGCTGGGGTCAAAGCAGTACGCCCTCTTCTTCCTGGGTCAGCACGGCTCTTCAGTCCTTCTTCTTTCTTCCTCTAATCTCGCAGGGATCTGTATTCTAGGTTTAGGGATGCCCCCTAAACAATGTATTCAAGGGGCATTTTAGGGGTCTTGAGGCAGTAGCCAATGGGCTACTGACCTTAGGGTGACTACACCCTTAGGGCACTCACCCCACGTGGGGGAGTGAGCACATCCCCTAATCCTGATTGGAGAGTGCCTGCCACCTGCAAGATGGCGGGCACTGAAGAGTGGGCTTCACCTCGTCTACCCCACCTGAGGGGTGGGGTTGGCAGAGGTCTGCACACCTTCTGGGCTGTTCTAATTCTTACCACCGAAAAGGGGTTGAGACAGGAAGGTGACCTGCTCCGGATAGCAGGAGAGGCTGGGGGTCGCGTTGCAAAGGCGACAAGGCCTTTGAAGCTCCCCACCCACAGATGGCTCTTCTTGACCTGGAGGAGGTGTGAACACCTCTGCCCAGGAAAGGCTTTGTTTCTGGGCCCAGGGGCTGAAGGCTCCCACCCCAGTGGCCCAGAAACATGTCTCGTGGTGGCAGGCTGTTGTTAATCAGTCAGGGAACCCACCAAAGGCTGGTTGTTTTTCAGGTGGCATCTCTAAGATGCCCTCTGAGTGCATTGTATAATGAATCCCACACTGGCATCAGAAGATTGCTACCAAACTTCCCAGAATTCAGTAAAGCCATTATGGTGCTGTGGAGTTCATAATGAAAAATCCCCCAGACAGAATATCGAGTTGGAAATGTTGAACTAGAAAAATATTGAGTCCTAAATATCGTGAGTCAGAAATATCGACAGCAAGAATATCATGGTCAAGAATATCGATTTTAAGGTAAGAAATATAATTTAAAAAAATAAGAAGTCATTAATATCATTTGCAAAAATATAGTTTAAAATATTGATTTTTTAATTAGTTTAATGTGTTTTAGTATATATTTTAAATGTATGTGATCTATTTTTTTGTATGAGAATTGTTTGTTTTTTAATATATGTGTTAAATTTTTAGTAGTTATCAATTTTATGTTAATTAAATTTTGCGTTTTTAGTTCCGTAGTGGATTGGGGGTTTATAGGGGAATAGTATGGGAAGTAATTTAATTATAATAAATGAATGATTATTTTTTATATATTAATATTTATTTAATTGACTTTTTATAGTGTTAATTGTGTGCAGTAATATCTTATTAATTAATTGCTAATTAATTATGGTAATTAAGTTTCAAGGAAACAAAGATTAGGTGCACAATATTTTGGAACACTGTATCCTTCAACGTTGAACAAACCAAAAACTAATACATAGGATTTTTTCGTCCTACTCAGTTTTGGCGGATATTATCCTTTCACCCACTCCAGACGTATTTTGGAGTTTTTACGGGAGAAAGGGGTCTGTGTGAAAAGCACGACTGAGTTACTCTAGTATCTAGCGTTAAATTATCGCCTTACCAAACGTTGGGCGCCATGTAGTGAAGTTCCTACATTCCCAATAGGCTCTGCGCATTGGAATAATATATACTGCAGCTTAGACGTGGGACTAAGGTCTACTAGGTCTCTACCGAATATATTAGACTTAATTATGTGTGTGCCAGCTAGCTCAGAGGTCACTAGAAACTTTATCGAAAGTACAAGAAGGGATTAGTTCCTGACAACCATATAACATGACAACTTTGTTTCCCACGAATAAGAAATCAATCTTCAGAGTCGCAGAAACAATAGATAACTATTTTACTCAGTCAATCGTGTATACTTAGTTTCACCAGAGTTGCTGAGAAATTAGAGAGACGGGCGTTTTCAATAAAAGGTATTTATTGAACAGTCTTCTATCTCAAGCATGAGAAATGTACTGCTACAATAGTAATGCTGGTTATAAAGTACAAGGCATATAATACAAACAGTATTATAAAGTAGTACTGTAAAAGCATGATATGGTTTCTAAGCCATAAGTTGCTTTAAATAGATAAAATGCATAAAATACATACAATGTTAAAAGAGATGGCTAAAAGTACTCAACGGGTGCTTCTAAAATACGCCTACCCCGGTGTACCTGACCTAAGCCTAGCACAAGGGAAGAAATACGTTTAGGAGTAGTTTTAAGTTTAGTATTCTTTGCCTAGAATCTGCCAAGAGTCTAATCAAGAATTCTCTACGGGTCTAATCAGTTCCGTATCTTGGTTTAGAATGAAGGAGGTCTTGTATCTCTCTCTCAGGACTCGATCTCCCAAATACCCGCAAGGGTAAGCTGGAAACACTGGAGCTGTATTTCTTGGCAACAGAAGAAACAGAGTCTCTCAGTGCGTCTGCTGGAGGGTCGGCTTCCTTCGGCACTTGCTGCTGCAGGGCGTCGGGCAAGTAGTTAGTCGATCTGCTCCATGAACCACCGTGTGTTAGTTCGGGCAAATGTAGGCATATTTATACTAGGAAGGTGCCGAGTTTGACGCATGATTGGACTTAATAACGTCACTCAAAGGTTCATTTCCTAGAAAACTCCAGGATTTCTTGGATAACTTAATATTCAAGCAGGGGGAAGATCCTAGCTGCTGAATGCGGGTTTCTCCAAGAAATCGTTGTGAATTCTCGGAACTTAGTGGAAGTAGCCTTGCCGTATTTGGGCTGTAAGGCTCAGGCCAAATATGGTAATGATTTCTATCCCTATATAAGGATAGGGCAAAGTATACCTATATAAGGGCATGAATCGGGAAAAGTTACACTAGGGTCCTAGATTCGTTTACAACAGGTTACCCACATGCTTATAGGATAGCTAGGAGCTCATTTAGAATTTGGCTGGCTGTAGTCTATTCTACCAGAGCAGGAAGCATGTACTCTGATGCCCTTGTCGAATACACCCATATTTAGATATCTCTGCCTGTCTGACAGACATCTCTGTGCCTTCAGAGGAGCTGCCATCTAGGCAGATACTCTGAAGACTGTCTGAGTTTTCTGAGAAGCCACGGCTACATGCAGCTGCTCAGCAAACTTTTTAGTTTAAAAAAAAAAACTCGCTAAGCAGGAGTTTGTTTTTTAAAAATACAAAAAGTAATGGGCCAACACTGTTGGAGCTTTCTCCCAGCTTGTGGGGGTAATGTTTTCTTTATTCTTCAGATCGTCAGTCTTTATTAGGCGGTCCTGAAGTGGAAAAAATGTATGTTATACTGTCCGCTCTCTAAATACAGCGATGGTTAGCAATGCTTACTTTGATGGCTGGAACTCTGGGGTCATTGGTCCAGGGTTCCACAGCCTCAGTCCCCATGGGCACTCCTGGCAGAAACATGACAGTCCACCTGACTCTAAACAGAGTGTGTAGACCATCGATTTGTCAAACAGGGTAGTCTGTTACATTTATGGCAGAGGACACTGCCCACCAGACTAAAGCAGACCCCTACACTCTTTTTTTGCCTGGTGTCTTAGAGTACCATTTACTACATCTGGAGTGCTGACTGACCACTTGCGGTTAGCACCAGATGAGCTATTAGGTGAAAAGGGTTCAAAAAATAACATTTTATATTTTAGATGCTCATGTTGACTTGTCAAATACTTTAATGGCAGACACAGAACTTGTTTTTGCCAGATGTGTATATTTGTGCAAAGAGAAGTGACAAAATAGTGCAGAGTTTTTAAAAAGCAGTCTGCACATGACAAATTGAGGAAGCCAGAACAGAATTGCCATAGCATTTTTCATTGTTAATGTCTTTGGGGCAAAGCTTGTTAAAAAGTAATGCATACGTTCTGTGTTACCAATAGCTGACTATCACTAAATCCACATTTTCTCACTCTACCCTCTTGTTATTGTTTGGATTGATTTATAAGTCAATATTGCCAAACTATTAATAACAGCAGAAAAGGACATGTTGTTGTGCTGTTTTAGGTTGCTTATTTGTACAGTGATTTACAACACCCTAATCTTACCTCATAGTGCTGGTGTGGAGGGAGCTACAAGAAATAGAAAAAGGTACCAGGAGAGGAGAGAGGAAAGGTGGTGAGAGGATAGGGTAAACAGTGAGAATTCGAAAGGAGCTTTAATGTCATTGGAGCATCAAGGAGTGTGTGAAGTCACTTCTGTTTCACATGGTCTTTTGGTAAATTGACATCACTGGTACATGCCTGTTCATAACACAGTGAACTGAGTCTCCTTATAGCACAGTTTGTGTAGTTGCTCCAACAGATTAATTGAAGAGCTCAGCATAGTAGCCTGCAGGATTTGTAAAATATTTGGAAGTGTTCCTCGCCATCCCTTGGTCAGCTATAGTTGTGGTTATTTCGTTTACACTATTTGAAGATTTATTGTAGTGCAAACAGACCAGGATGGGTCAAGAAATGTTTACCTTTCAAACTTCACTGGTTAGGGATTCAGTTGAAGGACATTTGTACTTAATTACTTACACTTAATTTACATTTTGGTGCAAACCAACAGTATATATACATCAGATTTGCAAGAGTAGTTCATTTCAGGGTTTCATACATTCGGGGATAGAGGATGAGGTGACTTGAGAATTGGTGGGGGCTGACACATTTGAAGCTGGTCAGACAGTTATCCTCTGGATCAGACAGAAGGTACTTTGTAATTCCCCGGAAGGGGTGTGAATCCCTTGATTGGGACAGAGAACCAAATGAAGGAAGCATTTCGTGAGAATGGCACGGACTGACCTTGATTTGTAAGGAAGGACTAAGGGCAGGGTAGTTTTGCTCCTGGGTAGCAGGAACCTGTGCTGGAGATGGCCAGCTTGTCCACTAAATAGGTAGGTACAGGTTAGGATGCACATTTTTAGCCGGAGCCAATGTCAATCAAATGTAGTCAACAATGCTTCATGTGGTTAAAATGCTCCAGTATCAACATGAAAAGTTAGATCTGAACTGTGAGGAGTCCAACAAAACAGTCTACCCGTGAGCGGCTTTTATTGAGGCCATGTTTCTGAAATAGGTAGGGACGGCAAAGTGGTTTATTCAGTTCTTTCTGGCATTAAGTTGATTTGCTTGCATTTTTTATGTGGATGCAAAGCCAGGTTTTTTGTCTTTGGTGAACATTCAGGATATGGCATCTGTGACAAAGTTTCGGAGAACACAATTCATTAATTGCTCAGAGCCAACATTAAACTGAGAGTAGTTAATCTATACTAATATAATAAAGAGAGAGCCCAAACCTTTGAGGCGGGTAATCTCAGGAACCACAGCAACATCACAACACCCAATACAGCGTTGGAAAGGGCAGTTGCAGCAGAAGGACATAGGCTATGCAGACGCCCACCATATACATGTAAAAGGTAAAAGAACCGTGCCAGCAAAGTAGTCCCTTGTGGGCGTGTCTGCGTTGTGCTGTGGGCGTGTGCTGGCGGCTTGACAAACGCTGGGGGCGTGTGGTACCTTCCGCCCTTCATGCCATGTCTCATATCGTGTGCTGTGGGGGTGTGCTGGGGGCGTGTGCGGGGCGCGGGATTACAGGGGAAAAAAAGCGAGCGTTGTGCCCAATATTTCATTGTTTTTTCTTCCCAGGTTCTGTACATTCCAGCTCCGGGTGTCCACCCTGCTCCCTTTAAATACCCCTGCACCCCATAATCATAACCCACCCTTACTCCTTAAAATACCCCAACACCCTTAAACACTAACCCATCTTAACCCTATAAATATACCCTGTACCCCAAAACCCAAACATATCCCTAAACCCTAAAAATACCCCTGTACCCCAAAACCCAAACCTAGCCCTGAACCCTATAAATACCCCTGTACCTCAAAACCCAAACCTACCCCTGAACCCTAAAAATACCCATGTACCCCAAAACCCAAAGCTAGCCCTGAACCCTAAAAATACCCCTGTACCCCAAAACCCAAACCTACCCCTGAACCCTAAAATACCCCTGTACCCCAAAACCCAAACCTAGCCCTGAACCCTTAAAATACCCCTGTACCCAAAAACCCAAACCTACCCTTGAACCCTAAAAATACCCCTGTACCCCAAAACCCAAACCTAGCCCTGAACCATAAAAACAACCCTGTAGCCCAAAAACCCAAACCTACCCCTGAACCCAAAATACCTCTGTACCCCAAAACCCAAACCTAGCCCTGAACGCTTAAAATACCCCTGTACTCCAAAACCCAAACCTACCCCTGAACCCTAAAAATACCCCTATACCCCAAAACCCAAACCTAGCCCTGAACCCTAAAAATACCCCTGTACCCCAAAACCCATACCTATCCCTAAACCCTAAAACTACCCCTGTACCCCATAACCCAAAACTATGGCTGAACCCCTAAAATACCCAAACACCCCAAAACATTTACCTCAGTACCCCAAAACATATACCCCTATACCTATACTTACCTTATCCAAACATTAAAAAAGAACATGCTTTTACCATTCATGCATTTACAAAGAATTTCGTTGTAAATGTATGCGTGGTAAAAGCATATAAAATGTAATGCCATGCGTTATAATGGCATTGCGGAGTCATGGTACTTTCGTAATGAAAGTATGCGGAGTGATGGTATGCGGAAAGAAAGTTGCGGAATAATGGGTGTTTACCCTCCCCCGGTAAGTACATTGGTGGCACGGCGGACCACATCTCCAGCAACATACTCATTTTCTTTCACCACCGAGTTGAAAAATGCACCGGTCTCTCTCATTGATGGCCAGCACCGACATACACCTTTAGACACACCTCCCGCCACAAGTTCTAGAATTACGAACTTTAGAGCTGGGGAGCTACGTTCGAATCTCGGCATCAGCTCAACATCCTGTGATTCCAGGCAAATCGCTTTGTCTCCCCATGCCTACCACAAATGAATGTGTTCTTCTGTAAAGTAAATTGTGCTCATGCCATGTTGTCGAGTTCGCGCTATATAATATTGCAAGGAAAAATAAAGTAGGGAAACTCGAGTTCACACACTACTGAACGCGCACTCTTAAGTGCATCAGCAGTGCCCTGTGAATCGGAGCGTTTCACAGGCCTGTCACAGATAAGAAATGCTATCAAAACGAAATCCTACAAAACAATATACTACTGGCCGGCAGCAATTCATACCCGGACAACGTCGGGACGGGCTGCTAGTGTTTTATAAGGGCATGCGTCCTCCAGTGATGTCTAGGTACCTTTCGAGATAGAGGATGTAATTTGGTGGGGGTTGCAGCCCAACACATCCTTTAGTGTTAATATGTTGAATTATGGCAAAAGCCTCTGTATGTTGTGCAATCGCCCAAATAATCATATATATTTTTTTCTAGGACATTAATGATAACCCCCCTATATGTAACCCTCCATTCTATGATGTCACAATCTACTCTACGCTAAGCATTCAAGCTCCAATTTTGACACTGCAATGCGATGACATAGACCTCAACTCAGTGCTCAGCTATTCAGTGGTCGGAGGTAAGGACTCCTGTCATCTCTTTGTGTGCTTACATCTAACTATTGTCTACCCAAATAGCTGCTACTTCCTACTCTGTCACCATTGTGTCCCAATAACAATGCCATAATTATTAATTTGTGTAGTTCCCAAATTCCTGTCAGGACTGTCTGGGACTCAGTCAGGCAGTTGGGCAAGGACTGATGGCTGGGCAGAAAAAGTAAGCAGAGAGAGGAGTACAGTGCTGCCCAGGATCACACAGGGAGTCAGAGGAGAAAAGGGATCTTCACAAAGGTACACAATGGTTAAGATTCAGATAGACAGGCACTCAAGAAGCAATTACGCATTCAGAATAACCAACACCCAGGACGGACGTGCACAACATATATATAGCAACGTTAACAATAAAGGGAATGTGGGATAAAGCACTCAGAATCTCCATATTTGACTGAAGCTCAGTAAGTTCCTCACCCACAATTTCTGTTACAGATGGTGACTGCAAATACTCACATATAGGATATATATATATATATATATATATATATATATATATATATATATATATATATATATATGTTTCCATCAAGTTTTCCCTTTCGCTTGAAGGCGCACTCCACTGCAGGCATACTCTGACCAACCCGGCAAAATGGTATTCAGATAATTTTTATTGTCCTTACGCGTTTCGAGGCTGCTGGCCTCTTGTTCACAGGTTTTCACATCATCTGCGCAAATCAGCTGCCAGTACCGCGTGTCCTTTTCAACAATTATGGCCCCCAAGTGAGCATTTCTGGGACATGTAGTTCCAAACAGCTACAATTAATCCCCTCTGGTGGGGTCTGCACAAACTCTTTCCAGTTAATGAGCAGTGCGACCTTCTCCGGCAAAGGAGGCCGGAATTAAATGTTTCCATCAAGTTTTCCCTTTCGCTTGAAGGCGCACTCCACTGCAGGCATACTCTGACCAACCCGGCCAAACGGTATTCAGATACATTTTATTTCAGCCGCTCATTAACTGGAAAGAGTTTGTGGGTTTGGAACTGTTCCTGTAACCTACCTCGGCACTGCAGAGGAATGTATATTTACCATGTAAGTGGCATTTGGAGGCCCACTGGAGGGCTGAAATAAAATTTCTAATGTAATCTGCGCAGACCCCACCGGAGGGGATTAATTGTAGCTGTATGGAACTACATGTCCCAGAAATGCTCACTTGGGGGCCATAATTGTTGAAAAGGACACGTGGTACTGGCAGCTGATTTGCGCAGATGATGTGAAAACCTGTGAACAAGAGTCCAGCAGCCTCGAAACGCGTAAGGACAATAACAATTATCTGAATACCATTTTGCCGAGTTGGTCAGAGTATGCCTGCAGTGGAGTGCGCCTTCAAGCGAAAGGGAAAACTTGATGGAAACATTTAATTCCGGCCTCTTTTGCCGGAGAAGGCCGCACCGCTCATTAACTGGAAAGAGTTTGTGGGTTTGGAACTGTTCCTGTAACCTGCCTCGGCACTGCAGAGGAATGTATATTTACCGTGTAAGTGGCATTTGGAGGCCCACTGGAGGGCTGAAAATAAATTTCAAATGTAATCTGCGCAGACCCCACCGGAGGGGATTAATTGTAGCTGTTTGGAACTACATGTCCCAGAAATGCTCACTTGGGGGCCATAATTGTTGAAAAGGACACGTGGTACTGGCAGCTGATTTGCGCAGATGATGTGAAAACCTGTGAACCAGAGGCCAGCAGCCTCGAAATGCGTAAGGACAATAAAAATGATCTGAATACCATTTTGCCGGGTTGGTCAGAGTATGCCTGCAATGGAGTGTGCCTTCAAGCGAAAGGGAAAACTTGATGGAAACATATATATATATATATATATATATATATATATATATATATATATATATATATAAAGCTTCTGGGCCTTTGCAAACATAAATTAACACGGCAGCCCTTGTCGTGGAGGAATGCACAATCAAGAAGGAGAGAGGCTGCTGGTGGGAACTGTGTCCACGCCTGTTGCAGCACAGCAAGTGAAGGAAAAAATGATCAGCTCTGCACTCTGGGCCCCACTGAGGTAAATAATGGATTTTAAAAGTGTGAAGTTTTGAACAGAACCTACCCAAGGGAATGACTGGTATTAAATTGGACTACCTATTCCAGCATGCTTTGAAATGAAAAAAACGCACTGAGCAAGGTAATTGATGAACATTACATGCAGCTGGGTTTAAAATCCACTCTGGAAAACATTCACAATCTGTAAGTCGTCTCTCAAGAAAGGCAGGAGCCTTGAAACGCGTCAGGCGCTATGAATCTTTACAGGAATGCAAATGCTGGTTCCTCTGTTTAAATAAACCTTTTGGTTTTCATTTGCTGTTGTGTGCTTCCTCAAAAGCTTCTGGGCCTTTGCAAACATATATATATATATATATATATATATATATATATATATATATATATATATATATATATATAGGTAGGGTCTGTGGAGCTGATACTTATGGTGATGTTATCAATGTAACTCAAAGACAATACTCACAGTAGACAAGAAACACCACCTAGGTTGTCAGTTGTACTCACGGATCCCGGCGATCAAACAGGAACAGACAAGGCGGTAACAGCAAGGGTATAAAACTAAAGCCACAGTAAACAAGGAGCTAGCAAGGAGGTGAGCTTAACAGGAAGGAAAAGAAAACAAGGGGGGGCACTTGGGAAAAGGTAAAGAAAACACAAGGATACTAGAAGCTAAGACTACAGGAAGACAGCAAGGTAGAAACTGGAACAAAAGGTAAATGAAAAGAAGGCAGGGACTGGGAAAATGTAAATGCAGAAAAGAGGCTTCAGGGGTGCATCAAAGAGTACTGGTTCGGGAATCAATGAAACGAGGAATAGCTAAGGTTCAGGAGTAAAGGTAGCGCTGAAGCCAGTTCTAGTTCAGGAACAAGGACTAGCTGCAGCTCTGGAATCAGGGTAACAAGGTAGCACTGCAGGCAGTGCTAGTTCAGGAACAAGGATAGCTGTTGCTCAGGAATGAAGGAAACAAGGATAAGTATAGCTCAGGAATTCTGGAAACACTCACAACAAAAGCTTAGGAAACAAGGGTCGGTCTCACAGGTACACGGCTACAGTGACCAACACTGGACTGAAGGGAGCTGGGGCTTGAAAGAGCTCACAGTAATCACATGCATCAGGTGTGAGAAGGCTAGCACCTGCCAGCCACAGGTGTGCTGAATTCCTCCACCCATCCTTGGACTTGCCGGGGTGGAGCAGGAGCAGTGAGCAGGGGATTATGGACAATGGAGGTTCAAGCATGAGCAGACTGGCTTCTACAAAATCCGGCATAGATTGGGAAGGGATGGCAAGTTTCAAATAGTGTCCAAATGGCTGAAAGTCAGGATATGCATGCAAGGGAAGGTCTGGAAGCTTATTAGAGCACGTAAGTATCCCACAGTGAGCCCCCTGGTGGTTGGCACGAGAGCGCAAGGAGCGAGTCATGACATTTCCTGACTCAACTCCAATTTTCCCCATATGTTCCTCTTCGCCTTCTCATTTACAAAAATGTACTCCTCTCTCTATTATCCTTCTCTCTTAGCGGGTCTTAGCTACCAGATCTCTCGAACGGGGACCCCTGCAGGTCTTGGTAGGGCAGAGCATTGACCGCAAAGGGGCATTATGGTACTGCTATTGGTGGCTTGGGTATCCGGTGCTGACAGTTGCCATTAGCAAGAACCTGTCTTTTAGCTGCATCCCATAGACTAAAAGGCATCCATGTTGTGGATTTAATTGGACAAAGTGCAACCACTGACACCCTGTCTCTCATTGTTCTCAGACCGCTTTTACTGGGTAGCAAAACTGAGCTTTTGCGGAAAGAGGTACAGCTGCTCTGCATATTAATGGGAAAAACAACAATTGATGGACAGAATGCAGAACAATGTCATACATTCACCCCAGTACAGAGATCTGGGCCTAAATCCATCGTTTCTTGCACTCCACACCACCCCAGGTCAGACATGGCTATATGCAAATCAGCCTTGACCCTGTGCCTCATGGGAACAGTCCAGCCCGAACTGCCAAGCCATGTCTTTCCTGGACCGGAATCAAGCATCCAAGGACCGGTTTCTGGCTATCAGCCTTCATCAGCCTGGATAGCTTGACTCCAGTGGTGTGGAGAGCATGGGACTCACGTCTGAGCATACCCATCCCACTCGGGGTGACAAATGCAAAAACAAAAATTGATGGACAGAATCCAGAACAATGTCATACATTCACCCCAGTACAGAGATCTGGGCCTAAATCCATCGTTTTTTTACACTCCACACCACCCCAGGTCAGACATGGCCATATGTAAATCAGCCTTGACCCTGTGCCTCATGGGAACAGTCCAGCCTGTACTGCCAAGCCATGTCTTTCCTGGACCGGAATCAAGCATCCAAGGACCGGTTTCTGGCTATCAGCCTTCATCAGCCTGGATAGCTTGACTCCAGTGGTGTGGAGAGCATGGGACTCACGTCTGAGCATACCCATCCAACTCGGGGTGACAAATGCAAAAACAACAATTGATGGACAGAATGCAGACCAATGTCATACATTCACCCCAGTACAGAGATCTGGGCCTAAATCCATCGTTTTCTTTGCACTCCACACCACCCCAGGTCAGACATGGCCATAAGCAAATCAGCCTTGACCCTGTGCCTCATGGGAACAGTCCAGCCCGAACTGCCAAGCCATGTCTTTCCTGGACCGGAATCAAGCATCCAAGGACCGGTTTCTGGCTATCAGCCTTCATCAGCCTGGATAGCTTGGCTCCAGTGGTGTGGAGAGCATGGGACTCACGTCTGAGCATACCCATCCCACTCGGGGTGACAAATGCAAAAACAACAATTGATGGACATAATGCAGACAATGTCATACATTCACCCAAGTACAGAGATCTGGGCCTAAATCCATAGTTTTTTTGCACTCCACACCACCCCAGGTCAGACATGGCCATATGCAAATCAGCCTTGACCCTGTGCCTCATGGGAACAGTCCAGCCCGAACTGCCAAGCCATGTCTTTCCTGGACCGGAATCAAGCATCCAAGGACCGGTTTCTGGCTATCATCCTTCATCAGCCTGGATAGCTTGATTCCAGTGGTGTGGAGAGCATGGGACTCACGTCTGAGCATACCCATCCCACTCGGGGTGACAAATGCAAAAACAACAATTGATGGACAGAATCCAGAACAATGTCATACATTCACCCCAGTACAGAGATCTGGGCCTAAATCCATCGTTTTTTTGCACTCCACACCACCCCAGGTGAGACATGGCCATATGTAAATCAGCCTTGACCCTGTGCCTCATGGGAACAGTCCAGCCCGAACTGCCAAGCCATGTCTTTCCTGGACCGGAATCAAGCATCCAAGGACCGGTTTCTGGCTATCAGCCTTCATCAGCCTGGATAGCTTGACTCCAGTGGTGTGGAGAGCATGGGACTCACGTCTGAGCATACCCATCCTACTCGGGGTGACAAATGCAAAAACAACAATTGATGGACAGAATGCAGACCAATGTCATACATTCACCCCAGTACAGAGATCTGGGCCTAAATCCATCGTTTGTTTGCACTCCACACCACCCCAGGTCAGACATGGCCATATGCAAATCAGCCTTGACCCTGTGCCTCATGGGAACAGTCCAGCCCGAACTGCCAAGCCATGTCTTTCCTGGACCGGAATCAAGCATCCAAGGACCGGTTTCTGGCTATCAGCCTTCTTCAGCCTGGATAGCTTGGCTCCAGTGGTGTGGAGAGCATGGGACTCACGTCTGAGCATACCCATCCCACTCGGGGTGACAAATGCAAAAACAACAATTGATGGACAGAATGCAGAACAATGTCATACATTCACCCCAGTACAGAGATCTGGGCCTAAATCCATCGTTTTTTTTGCACTCCACACCACCCCAGGTCAGACATGGCCATATGCAAATCAGCCTTGACCCTGTGCCTCATGGGAACAGTCCAGCCCGAACTGCTAAGCCATGTCTTTCCTGGACCGGAATCAAGCATCCAAAGACCGGTTTTTGGCTATCAGCCTTCATCAGCCTGGATAGCTTGACTCCAGTGGTGTGGAGAGCATGGGACTCACGTCTGAGCATACCCATCCCTCGGGGTGACAAATGCAAAAACAACAATTGATGGACAGAATGCAGACCAATGTCATACATTCACCCCAGTACAGAGATCTGGGTCTAAATCCATCGTTTTTTTGCACTCCACACCACCCCAGGTCAGACATGGCCATATGCAAATAAGCCTTGACCCTGTGCCTCATGGGAACAGTCCAGCCCGAACTGCCAAGCCATGTCTTTCCTGGACCGCAATCAAGCATCCAAGGACCGGTTTCTGGCTATCAGCCTTCCTCAGCCTGGATAGCTTGACTCCACCCCCTTTTGTACTGCTTTTGGCTGCCATAAGTGTGGCAGGGTATGCTCAGACATGAGTCCCTTGCTCACTTTGCCCCTGGATTCAAGCAAGCCGGGCTGAAGATGGTTGGAATGCCAGAAACCGGTCCTCGGAAGCTTGTTTCCGGTCCAGGGAAGACGTGGCTTGGCAGTTCGGGCTGGACTGTTCCCATGAGGCACAGGGTCAGACTGATTTGCATATAGCCATGTCTGAACTGGGGTGGCAGAGTGGGCTAAAGAACGGTGATGGATTAAACCCAGATCTTTTGACTGGGTGTGAGTGTTTGATTGATTCAGATGCTCCGTCCATCACCACCCCCTTTTGTACTGTTGCATATTAATGGGTTCACAGACTTCAACCGTCACAAGATAGACACAAATTTGCTGCAGGTCAATGGAAAAGGTAAATATTGCAAAGGGGCGGCCTAAATTCAGGCTAGAAACTTCATAAGGTTGAATTTGCTCAGATGATATACTACCAACCCAAGCCACTGTAAAATGTGGTTTGCATGGGAGGGACAGACAATGGTGCCAAGAAAAAGAAAACAAGTCACATACATGTACAACTTGAATGGCATCATGCCCCATCCATCAATCCATGCCAGGTCACTCAGATTCACTTTCAATACTGATCTCTCCCTTGAAGAGTACATCACCAAGAGGGCCACAACACCACCGTACCAGCTCTCCCTCCTGGTAAAAGTGAAACCATTCCTCCCTGTCGCTGATTTCAGAATTAGCATCCAAGCCGTCAAACCACCTAAATGGAGACAACACCTTGCCTCATGGTTTCCCAGACACCACACGTTCCATGCTCGTGATGCTTCGGAAGGAGTTCAACCCGTGCCTTAATGGAACAGCACTGGCATCACTAGACTGAGGATGAAGACATTTAAAATAAGCCAAACCTAGAAACAGACCTTCAGGGTCTACACACTCAGAATTGGGAACAACAGCCCTATCACCAAAAGAACTGCCACCAAACCTCCCACAATTCGGGAAAGAGCTGAAGAACCACTTAGTTAAAAAAAAAACACTACATATTAAGGGCCAGATGTAGGTAGGCAAATACCGGTCTGTAACGGCCGAAATTCGGTAATTTCGGCCGTTACCGACCGGTATTTGGAAAATGAGATGTAAGTGGACATTTTACCGATTCGGTAATTTTTTCGGTAAAATGACCTACATCCCTTGTGCCTGTTCTTAAATATCGAATCGGTATGATTCGGTATTTAAGAATCGGTAATCTGGGATTACCTACATCGGGCCCTAACTGTTTAAAGGTTCCTTTCTCTTCAAAGAGGAATATGGCCTCCTGCCCTTCCACTCTGTGAATGAACGTGGATCGAAATCTGGACACCTGCAATTTCATAAAAGAAGAACCAAGTGGAACAACCCAAGTACCTGATGAGAAACAGCACAGATCATAATAACCTCTCAAGGAAACAGCAAGAAAGCACAAAAAGAAAAAATCATTTAGGCACCCAGGAGAAACAAAACTGTTAAGAAACTAGAGTATATTAGTGAAAGAAGTGAATAAAACAAGGAGAAGATTGAGCTGGCAGAGCATTGCGAGGCAAAGAAGAATCCTCATACTTAATTAGGTGTTCCAGTGATAAGTCTTCCTGACACGCCCTGAAGCTTACTGGGGTCTTGAAGAATCAGGTTTCTAAATGAATTAATGCTGAAGGCTGCCATTTTGTTTTAATCTGTGTGAAGCTTGCCACCTCCAGGTATTGCCCTCCTGGAGGCAAAAGCCCCTCCTTGGTTAGGCAAGCTCTAATAACCATAGGGAGCAACGACAAAAGCATAATGCCCCCCAGCAGAAAAACCATGCAAGCATAGATGCCTTTTTCTAGCTTCAGTTCTAATAAGAAAATGATGCAAGTCACTCAAACAAGAACTGCAAGAAATGCATCAAGCTAGCAGTTGCAGGTATAACAAATACACAGTAGACAGATTCTGAATAGTCTGGAATATCTGAGCTGCAAACCTCTCTTCCAAAACCTGAATCTGTAGGTCATATTTTGTCTTGGTCAGCCGGAATCCTACTAAAGTTGTAGAGAACCCTTCCGACAAGGCTAGTTCGTGACTGCCTGCAGTGGCCAGGTCCCTGGTCTGTATGGCATCATTAGGAAGGGAAATGTGGGCAGGCACATGCTCCCATTGACTCCTTAGGTGCAAGTGCTGCACATATCCTAGCAGGAATGGGATAAAAGGTAGATGTCCTCATGCAATGGGAGGGTGGTCTCATGGGCTTCAGGTACAGGAAGTGGTTGCTGTTGTTTATGGTATAAGTGTGATTGGCCAGGTGAGCAGGTGGGTGTGCCTGAAGCTGCCTGGGCTACACCATTCTGTAAAGAAAAAAGTAAAACTGAAGAGAGATTCGGACATCTATGGTGAAGCAGCTATTCATTTGCCAGCAAAGGTGTACCACATCAAGAGGCCTGATCTGTGAATGCTCCCTAAGAAAGAACCAGAACCTCAGAAGGATCCCCAAGAGATGAGAGGTTGACATCCGACCTCATTGAAGCCACTAGAATAGCCTGATCTCTGTGGAAGGGTCAGGCACTTGGCTGTGCCATAAGTTTGGTCCAAAATGGGGGCTGCGGCCTGACCTACCAATTCGCCAAGCATGAGCCCAGGTGGCTATAGGGCATGTATCCTAGGTATCCTAATTCTTGTGTCAGTTCCTTTACAGAACCACATGCCTGGATTGTTCTAGGCATAGACCTGCACGCTTGCACTGCCTTCCGAGCAGGAACGGTGATTGCATGCTGCGATTTTTCCATACCCCTAGTGTGGTACCGGCTAGGGTTGAGAGAGAGTATATGTGATTCATTACGAGGTTTTCTGTCCGATCTTGTGTGATCTGTAGCATTCTCAGTACAGTTATTCTGTGCTGCCCTTCTTCTAATTGTATTGGTTCTGGTGTACTAGTGTGTTAACTGCTCAGGAAACTCAAGTCATGAGTTCCAAGGTGCCCCGCATGATTGCTATTATGAATGCCCCCTTAAAGAGTACTTGATTTAGCAGGAGATGGAAGTTCATTCAAGGGAATTTCCTTTCTAGATGAGTAACTATCATTATATCCATGCCACAACACGGCTAGCAGCTGATCGAACCTTGTGGGGTCTTGTTATGTGCATTGCATTAAAGGAATACCCTTCATCATAATTATGCTGGTTTCCAGGAAAGGGAACATTGTCTTCTAGAATATTAAGGACTTTTTGGGAGAGGCTAAAAGACAGCTTGATGACATTACAGAAAATAGTCAGGTCATCGATAGTGAAAAGTTTGAAATCGAAATCAAGTCACGTGCAAAGGAAATAGGTTGGATTATCTCCATGAACTTTAATTTCCTCTGGAACATAAACCCAAAATGCCCATTTGTCTACATTCTCCCAACGTACCCAAGCATGTGTAGCATCCCTTATGGAAGACCAGTCATCTCAGGGTGTGGATCTGTATTGGAGCATTTGTCACCAATGGAATTGAAGGATCCACTTTCAGTATTTCAGAGCAAATTTTTAACACAGTTGCTATAGAATCCTTATATACTCCTGTACCAAAGGATGGGGCCTGAGAGGTCACCAAAATGTACCTGAACAAAATACAAAGACCCATGCAGTCCCTAATGATTTTATCATAAAACCAGCTATACGGGCACTCAAACATAATCATGTCAAGTGCCAATGCAATTTCTTCCAACAAATATGAAGAGCCACCCTGCGGTATTCCTTTCTGGAACTGGTAAATCTCTACATGTTCAAACATAACAATAAATTGACTTCTGAAAACCATACATAGTCCACACACATCATCTCCTAAAGAAGATAGGCAGATGGATGATAGCTCCTGCATTAGGACAGGGTTACCAGAAGAGATTGATGAATTTTTAAAAATGATTAAGCTATTGCTCATAAGATATCAAATCCATAATGACTTAGACTATTACAGGGATTACTTTTCTATTCAGCCTCAGAAAAACAAGAAGGACAATTAAATGTTATACACTTAAAGAACTACAAAGATATTCTTTTATATTATCAAAGGGCCACCTGAGGGGTATGTATGCAAGGTAATTATTCTTGCAAACAGCTTCTAGGCATCAGAGAAACTGTGCAGAAAAAAAGGATAAGGGAATAATTCAGGAAAGAGGCCTTTAAACATAAAATAACTAACAAACATTACATAAATGGACAAACCACAAGAAAATGAAGATTCACAGCATCAAAAGAAAAGTAGTTACTCTTGGTCTTGTAACATCCGGTTTCTTTGGTTTGTCATATAAAAATGAAGTTCAATTTAATTTCCTGGTGAATTTGAAAAGATAAATCTGCGTTTCGGTAAAGTCCCAACCGGAAGTAGGGCAAAAAGAGAGGCCCTTATTGGAGATTTCTGTGAACCTAAACTTTCCATTCTTGAGAGAATAATCATTAACTGGTTTGATTCCTGGTTCCCGATTGCTGTTTCTTCCTGGCATGTGTTGTTACTCCACTTTTTTGGTTTTGTGATGTGATATTTGGTGGATTTTCCACTTCTGGTATCCTGAATGTTTTGATTGCAAAATCCAAGACGGTATCTCTGAACCTCTTCTAAAAAATTGACACCTACTAGGTTAGTTGAGGCTACTACTTCATTGCCTGGTGAATTGACCGCTGAACTTCAGACTGAATCTACTAGTCATCTGGTTTGTGATGTTGTGACTCCATGTTGGATGTTATTGTATCGCTTGGCGAAGGTATATACTCTGCCGAGTTGGTAATCCAGTTGATCACAGTGGTTTTAAAGATGGCCTACACTATCTTTAAAGTGGATGTCTCTTGTACATGGGAGTTTAATATAGATATACATATGCATGATAATCTTAAACTGACTAGCAACCAGCTTGGATATTATGTACACAAATATTAGCTATGGAAATCACCTTGCATGCTAGCCCACTAGAATGCTATCTTTAGCCGTGATTTTGCTTGACTTTTTCTGCCATTTGTACATACATTTCGTTGTAGAAAATCATTGTTATCACAGATGCAATGTACTGCTGCAATGCTAGCCAACTAAAATGTTATTTCTAGTTGTGACTTTGCTTTACCACTTCTGCCATTTCACACACACATTACATTGTAGAAAATGGCTGTCATCATAGATGAAATGTACTGATGTAATAACCTATGTGTGATTTACTATTTATGTTCATAATGTACATTTCCTGTTCCTCTAGCCTTTACTCTGTTTCCCCTCTCCTATTCTTTCCTCTCTCTCGAACATGTTCCACCCCTGACCTTGGGCATGTTCCGCCCTCTATTTCTTTGGCTCCCTCTATTTCTTTTTCTTTCCTCTTTTCTTCTGCAACATGTTCCATTCCTGACCTGGGGTATTCCCCTTCTCACCTTGTTCTGTACCTCCTATGTTCCCATTGGATCACTGAAATATTATCGACGGACACATTATCGACTTACCAAAATATCGTTGACAAATTATCGAGAACAAAAATATCGACTTACTATACTTATTACACAAACTACAAAAATATCGACTAAAAAATATCGAGTACTAACTATATCGAAAACATAAATATCGCTTAAAAAAATATCGACTACAATTATATCGTTGGACATGAAATTAGCCCTAACACTACAAAAATATCGACTACAAAAATATAGACTACCACAATATCGTAAAAAAAATAATATCGAGTTCATGTTTGCACACTTTTCTTTCTAAAATACCATCTTTATCATCAATAAAAGTCATTTCTCTGTAAAAAAAACTTTTCACATATAATACCTGTTTCTTACATAAAATTACTATTAATCCACATTTACTATACATTCTATTACATGCATTTTATCATTTTCTATTATTCTTTGCATTTAACTAACATTTTCATTACTTATTTTCACATATAAATATATTTCATTTAAACACGAACCTGCTTTAATGCGGGAACAACCACATACCACCATTCTCACATCAACAAACACTCCAATTAACTTAAAAAAATTCAAACTAGCCTATACTATGCTTCCTTACATCCTACAACCAATCAAATCAAAGCACACATAACACATATACTATAAAAGGGCTACATGCATTCTACCATTTGTTGCTGCTACCTATCTGGAAAGTAGATGCCAACACTTTGAAGATTTTGTTGCAGAATAAACATCTTTAAAGATCCAGCTTACTAGCTAATTAATCAAGTAAGTAACACAGCATTTTAGTAGAAAACTACATTAGAAGTGCACTATTTTCCTTACATCTCCTAACTCTTAGACTTATTTTATTTTCATGTCTTCCTACTTTTCTGATAGAAACTACTCCAACACAATTCCTATTACATGGTCATATTTCTTCATGTGCAAAATCAGATAGTAAGTATATAATAATTCTCTGTTACACACCAACTGCTTTGTTTAAACACTAATTTACAAGAGTATTTATTTTTCATTGACATTATATTTACAGATATACAGAAATGGTGCTATTTCTACAGCAAAAACGATAAAACTAACCTAATTACACATGTAAGTATAGATGTATTTGTTATAAAACGGCCAATTTCATTAATGCACATTTTTAAACAACATATCTTGCTTTTTACATCTTCCCTATAGATCATTTGAAAAATCCAAGATCAACTATAGCAAAACACAAAAATACCCTTCAGAAAAAAGTAAGTATAATTGTTATTTGCTAAAATGTTGGCACAAAAAACGCTAACTATATTCTTAACACCATGTTATTTATTTTAAATTGCCTCTACAGATATTCAGAAAACATCATACATCTATTCTACATATCATATGAAAACATCCTACACAAAATATACCAATATAGAAGAATCGCCTTGTAAAAAATGTAAGTATATTTATCATTTCTCTAAAACTGCCTAAAATAACACAGTCTATGTTCTTAACAACATCTTATCTATTTTATATTTCCTCTACAGATATTCTGAATACATCATACAGCTATTCTACCTACAACAAAGAAAACGACATATTTAGAAGTTAGTATACGTTTAAATCTGTTACATTTCCAAACGGTTCAGTATTAAAATTATAATATTTTGCTTTTATTTCTTCTATCTACTCTACAGATCATACCTGTACTAAATTGATGAACTCCAGCAATTACTACTATTCTACTATTTAAACAAGTAAGTATATGTAATGTTTACATCAAATGCACTAGTAGACAAAAATGACAACTGCTTTTGAGTAGGAAATACATTTGTTATATATAAACATTAACGTTGTTTTTCTATATTTTCATACCAACAGCAAATAAAGACATACATACAAGAACATCATTCAAAAGACATTTCTGCTTCTGTGACTACTACTTTGATTAACTGTAAGTATAAATGCATCACTAATGATGTTAGCACCACATAAGTAAAAAAATGTGTACTGATTTTGTTTCTTTCTACTCTTTCCTAGAACAAGTAAATCAAAATGACTGAAGGTGCAGAATTTGTCATGTTTCAGAAAAATAAATTGCTATTATGCTACATGGGTTATGTGTATAATCAGGAGAGACAAAGTGGTAGAAAGGTTTTTTGGAAGTGTACACAATATTACTCCAACAAATGTTATGGGAGGGCCACTACCAAGGAAACTAATGTGCTATTTACTAGAGAACATAATCATCCCCCAAATGTCACCGAAATTGAAATTAGAGATGCCTTAGAAAGTATTAAAAGTGCTAGCACACAAAGTGACAAACCCACCACCCAAATACTTAAAGAAGAACTGGTAAAAATCCCTAACCATGCTTCAGGGCAACTACCCTCTATTGATTCCCTGAAACGCACAATTGCACGCACCAAACGACTCACTAGCCCAACCCAACCCAACCCAACTTGTTTTGAAGAAATTATTATTTCACCCGAAATGGCCATCACACACAATAAAGATAAATTTATTCTTTTTGATAATGAAAGCAGTACAAACAGAATAATTATGTTTGCAACTGCAAGTAATTTACGAAAAATCCAACAGTGTCCCCAATGGATGATGGATGGAACATTTAAACCCTGCCCAAAACCTTTTTACCAACTGTATTCCATCCACGGTTTATACCATCATTCTAACATACCTTTCATTTACTGTTTGCTACCCAACAAACAGCAAACAACCTACACCGAAATTTTAAATGTTCTCAAAACGGAAATCAATAATTATTTTCCCGAAAAAATAATTATTGATTTCGAATTAGCTATGATAAATAGCATTTTGAGAACATTTCCCCACACAGCAATCCAGGGTTGCTATTATCATTTTAATCAGAGTATATGGAGGCATCTCCAAAAATCTACTTTAAGTGTACTATACTCTACAGATAGCACCTTTGCCTATCAAGTTAAAAAGTTAATAGCCCTGGCCTACGTCCCTGTTACAGATGTTGCTGAACATTACAATTTATTAATTGACAGCGCATATTATAAGAGGAATGAGGATAAGCTAACACCATTGCTAGACTATTTTGAAGACACTTGGGTGGGAAGGTTGCACAGATCAGGACATCGACGCCAGCCCAAATTCCAAATCCCTTGGTGGAATGTCTATCTCAGTACTTTAAACCAAGAGGCGAAAACCAACAACAGTGTTGAAGGGTGGCATAATGCTTTCCAAGCAACTACAAACAGAGGCAAACCCACATTCCACAACCTTCTTGAAGCTTTGAAAAAAGAACAAAGCTATCAGGAACTAAGAATGGAACAATCAGTGTCACAAATAGGGCCCAAACTCACTAAACAAACCCAACAAATGTTCCGACTACTTCAAAGTCAAGTCACATTATACCCTACAACTAGAGGTTTAGAATACCTGGCAATAATAGCAAAAAGTCTTCTATAAAAATGTCAAGTAAATATACGAATGTCTTCTTACAATACTAATAAAAATCACATGTCATAAACATATATAATGAATTATAAATAAAACATATTTGTTTGACAAACTTTTAAAAAATATGTAAAAAAAATCGTAACAAATATGCAATGTTTATAATTTTTTATAACATACACATAACATTAGAAATCGACATTTCCCACCCAATCAAAATTGTAAAATAAATACAAAAATTTTTTGGAATTAAGAGACGCAATCAAGGAAAAATCAATCCATACAATCCAATCCAATATCTTACTATTCCAATATGGGAAACCCTCAAAAACCCGAAAATAAATTGTAAAACGTAAAAAAACGCTCCAGGAAATCCCGAAAACAGTAGTGTGTACACGTTAGGATTTAAAGTTATATACACACAATTTTAAAAAAACGGTCACGCATATCAAAGTATCAATCCGATTCGAAACCCTCCAAAAAACCCGAAAAAGGTTTAAAAAGTGAAAAAAACGCTCCAGGCAAACACGAAAAATAGGAGATAAAAGTCAAAATATAAGCATAATAACTTAAACATTTGTTTCTCCGTTAAAAAACACGCTTCCTTCCATGTAGTTTTCATGCGAGGAACCGAAACCTGTAAAATAACATACATAACGAAAGCCACCCACAAATACCCCCTTCACATTTGTAAATATACTAACAATTAACATTAACCATGTAAGAAGACATTTCCGAACAATTAAAATTAGACTTGAAGGAAAAAAAGCACGACACATCTATAACGCAGACTTTTCACCCAAACGCTACTTAAACTAATAATACATACACCAAAAAACACTACAGAGTTTGATTACACCCTCAAACATGACCACTTACTTATAATTAGTATTACAAAATAACCTTACCTCTCTCCAAGCGAAGCAACTCCCAACCGCGAGCTTCTCCAGTCCTGAATGGAGCGCAATAACCTTACGCGGTAAAAAAGTAGTCCCCTTAACCCATTTGTGTAAAAGGATAATAGAATAAACAATGTGAAATAAAAAATATATAATACATACACATGTATAATGTAACAAATTAATACACTATACTCATGACAATTTTCCTTTATTAACAAAAAATAATATATTTAATATTAATTAATATATAATATGTATTATATATTAATAATATAAAATAATTATGTAAAACTTTGAATAAAAGATGTAAATATTTAGTTATTCTGTATATTTATAAGAATAATTTTGTGTATAATTTTTATAAAACATTATAAATGTTTATGGGAATAATTAATAATGATAAATAATATAACTTATTTATTGTTATTAATATAACAAGTAGAACCATTTAGTATATAAAGAATGCCCTGAAAAAAGTCTCTATTTTATCTGTGAATATATATATTTTTGTTAATAATCAATGAATGTTTATGTTTATTAATTAATAATAATAATAATTATTAAAATAATTATTATTTTTATTAATTATTAAAAAAGATTATATAATTATTTCTAATTATAACAAAATTATGTAATTGCTTTACTAATATTTGATAAATACCAGATATTATAATTAAACATATTGTTTCCCTATACAATTATAAACTTTACAACCAAAGCGATTTATATGTTTTATGTAAAAACAACATTGTGTGAAATATACACCAAGAAAATTTATTTTGGTATTTCAATTTATCCTAAGAAATGTAATAATAGTCATGTTACTTGTTACAAAGAAATATGTATTATATATTTTATTATATTAATATTTAATATTAACATTATTAAATATTAATGTAAGAAATATATAACAAATCATTGTTTAATGTATTTCTATATAAATACTTTAAATTGTAAATGACTGATGGGAATATGTAAAATTTACTGAAAGAATCTAGTAATCCAAATTATTGTTTACATTGACCACATGTATATAAATGTAAAGATGTTATTGTGTGAATAATAAAAGTAAAAAAAAATGTGATGTTATATTTGTTATTGATTTTATTGTAGTACACAATAAAAAAATTAAAAATTGTTTAATAAACTAATTTGAAAACATCTATGTTGCAAAATTTTTTATTATTAAAATACAGTAATGAACAAATGTATACAAATGTGCTGCACACTGACTAATTTTATATGTATTGTTACTACTCCAGTCAATCTAAAATCATAGAAGCTGCAGGACACTAGCAAAAATTATTTTACTATTCCTACTACACTCAAGGTAATACCATAAAATGTGGTGGAGACTAACCAATGTATTTTTATTAATCCAACTCCAGTGTTGGTAATATTACTGATGGTGCTGGACACCAACCAATTAATAATTAGAATTCCAACTCCACTCTAGCTACTGTCTGGAAACATGCTAATACATAAATAGTTTTTATCTAAATAAAGTGTACTAATGTAAAGTTATAATAATATCTATTTTCGTGTGATAAATTTAATGTATCACTGTTAAGTTAAACTATACATCAGCACTCTAAAATACCCAAAACTGTCCCAAAACACTAAAAAGACCCCTTGACCCTAAAGGCCAAAACTGACCCAGAACACTACAAATACCCCTTTATCAACAAACTGAAAACTGACCCTGAACCCTACAAATACCCCTTTACCCACAAACTGAAAACTGACCCTGAACCCTACAAATACCCCTTTACCCACAAACTGAAAACTGACCCTGAACCCTACAAATACCCCTTTACCCACAAACTAAAAACTGACCCAGAACCCTACAAATACTCCTTTACCCACAAACTGAAAACTGACCCTGAACCCTACAAATACCCCTTTACCCACAAACTAAAAACTGACCCTGAACCCTACAAATACTCCTTTCCCAACAAACTGAAAACTGACCCTGAACCCTACAAATACTCCTTTCCCAACAAACTGAAAACTGACCCTGAACTCTACAAATACCCCTTTACCCACAAACTGAAAACTGACCCTGAACCCTACAAATACCCCTTTACCCACAAACTAAAAACTGACCCTGAACCCTACAAATACTCCTTTCCCAACAAACTGAAAACTGACCCTGAACCCTACAAATACTCCTTTCCCAACAAACTGAAAACTGACCCTGAACTCTACAAATACCCCTTTACCCACAAACTGAAAACTGACCCAGAACCCTACAAATACCCCTACAACCACAAACTGAAAACTGACCCTGAACTCTACAAATACCCCTTTACCCACAAACTGAAAACTGACCCTGAACCCTACAAATACCCCTACAACCACAAACTGAAAACTGACCCTGAACCCTACAAATACTCCTTTCCCAACAAACTGAAAACTGACCCTGAACCCTACAAATACCCCTACACCCACAAACTGAAAACTGACCCTGAACCCTACAAATACTCCTTTCCCAACAAACTGAAAACTGACCCAGAACCCTACAAATACCCCTTTACCCACAAACTGAAAACTAACCCTGAACACTACAAATACCCCTTTACCCACAAACTGAAAACTGACCCTGAACCCTACAAATAGCCCTTCACCCACAAACTGAAAACTGACCCTGAACCCTACAAATACTCCTTTTCCCACAAACTGAAAACTGACCCTGAACTCTACAAATAGCCCTTTACACAAGAACAGAAAACTGACCCTCAACCTCAAAAATACCCATTTACCCACAAACTTAAAAATTTCCCAAATCCCACTAAATACACCTTCACTCACGACTACCAAAATTACCCTGAACCCTAAACAATTAACCTATAACAAAAAATATGAAACTAAGCCAGAACACTATAAATAATAATGAACACAACATTAAACATAAATATATAAAAAAAACAAATATTTTTCAAAAAACTATTATAAAATATATTATCACATTACCTATAATAATAATTTAGATTAATTAATATTGTTTAATTCCAATTAATTAATTAACATCAACATTAATTAACACATTACATTTAAATGTATACAATTAATGTAATTAAGTCATTATTATAAATTAATTACCAATTAATTTATTTAAATGATATGCAATATATTAATGACATCATTAACTAATTATAATTAATGTGTTAGCAATTAATAAATGTAAATAATATACTAATTCTTAATACAATAAATCACTAATTATTATTAATTAATAACCAATGTATCAATGAAAATCATATACAAAATATTTTTTAAAATATTAATTAATAATAATCAATTAATCAATTAAATTATATGCTAATTAATCAATTAAACAATTAACTAATTAATATTAATTAATTACCAATTACAATCTAATTAAAACAATTACCACACATATATTAACTAATGAATTATTATTAAATTACTTCCCACCCTATTCCCCTATAAACCCACAACCCGCTCCTAAACATTAATACAATAAATCACTAATTATTATTAATTAATAACCAATGTATCAATGAAAATCATATACAAATTTTTTTAAAAAATATAAATTATTAATAATCAATTAATCAATTAATCAATTAAATTATATGCTAATTAATCAATTAAACAATTTACTAATTAATATTAATTAATTACCAATTACAATCTAATTAAAACAATTACCACACATATATTAACTAATTAATTATTATTAAATTACTTCCCACCCTATTCCCCTATAAACCCACAACCCGCTCCTAAACATTTGGTACTATTTATTTATATATTATATATATATTATTTTATAAAATCAATATTTTCTAACATTTTCTCGATATTTTTTACTTTCACTATATTTCGATATTTTGTCTAGTCGATATTTTTAAGTCGATATTTTTGTATTCGATATTTTTGGGTCATTTTTGCAGTCGATATTTTTTTCAACGATATTCCTATAGTCGATATTTTGTTTATGTCGATATTTTTCCGTCGATATTTTGTCCATTCGATATTATGTAGTCGATATTATGTCCAGTTACCGTTCCCATTATGTTTCTCTTCCTTGATTTACCAGGGCTTACATGTCCTTATGATTTATGTATGTCATGGTTTATTTTTGTAATTTAATATGCGTGCTTTATGCATTATCATGCAACACTGTTATTGATCAGCCTTGAGGAAGCCCTTGGCAGGATAGCCAGATGGGTGAACCACGTGTCAACTGTTCATTCTCTATACTTTTTTGATCTTTTGCGTCCGTAATTACATGAAGAATCCTTAATACATTGACGTCTCAATTTGGAGAATTTATCTAGGAACTATTGCAGAAACTGCAGGGACTGTCCTCTCTCTGGTAATGAAGACAGCAGTTGCACTGAATTTTAAAGATTACAGTATGCCATAGATTCCAGTGCATTTTAAACAATGATGGACGAACCCAAACCATGTGTGGTACTATCACTGGTAGGCAGTGTTTGAGACCCACTGGGTTTGTTAAAAGACCCCTCACACACCAACTTGGTTGGTGTCATGCTTCATCATTGGGGCCCAACCCTGTGGCTGAACGCCCCCGTTGTGCTACGACGCCTGATTACAGTGGAGCTGGTGTGGTGCAGAAATGTGATGTGGTGTGAATTAAAAATATCTCTGAGAATGCTTGCCTATTCGTATTTATTATTGGTGGCTCAGGATATGGTTAAAAAGTATGTGTGAAGCATCTAAAAAAGAATTAATTATCTTGTAATTGGCTATGTGGTGGTCTACATGTTTCTGCCCGCATGGGTATGTAGGAGGGGCTTTCTTCAGAACCGTGAAAATAAGTGAGTGGCAAAAGATGTGATGCCACGTGAAAAGTAAAAACAGTAAAATGAGTACCTACACACGCGCTAAGGTGTGTGGACTGCGTGTCGCCATACTTACGGACACGTATGAAAAAATTACACTATGGTTGAGTGTGGGTGGGCGATTCCGGGCTCGGGAGGTGTTTGCTCCTCTGAAAAACGTTTGTCTCAGAGCGGACCCGCTTTAAACCTAGTGTTGTCTCCCGTCATCCCGGAACCAACACTAGGTTCCAAGCGGGTCCGGTCGATACAAATCTATCATTCGACCTGCAGGTTGACAGGATGGTTTCAACCTGATTTTGGATTGTTAATGCCCTTAGCAAAGTGTTTCCTTTTATCCTTTTTCCAGCACGTAAGCAAGTGGCATTGGCACTTATTATATCCAGGTTGGATAACTGTAATGCTCTTTACCTGGATACTTACAAGATTGTACTTGCCAAATTGCAGTTGGCTCAGAATGCTGCAGCCATATAAATTCTTGATGTCCCCAAATTTCATTCAGTTTCTGAGGGGATTTGGAAACTTCACTGGCTAGCTAGGAATAAGCAAATTATCTTCAAGGCTCTTTACAAGACCCTGCATAACACTGACCATTAGAGAATTCAGGAACACGTTCCACTGATACATTCCACCTAGGCCGCTGTGATCCTCAGGCAAAACTCTCCTTACTGTTCCTAAGCATCAGAAATTGGGATGGGGAGGTAAAGCCTTCTCGGTGGCCACATCCAAGGAGTGGAACTCGCTCCCTCACTCCGTTTCTTTTTATAATTTTCTTTATCGGCATTTCAAAAACAACAACCAGTACAAACAATACGGCCAGTTGCACATAGCAATGTCACATTCTATGCATGAGTGAAGTACAGAACTGCAAAGCTAATTAAACTAATGAAAACAACAACTTGTATAGATTAGCGCACATTGTACATCAGTAGGGCAGGATAGCCAGGTTACAATTCAGGCACCAACCGTGCAAGGGACCAACAGTCTATTTAGAACATAATCGGGTGGTATGATACTAGGATATTAGCGTAGGATCAAGTCAACTCCTACTCTGAGTTGCCACCTGTGGTGAGGCTTGTTTGCACATTCCTACAAAGCACTGGTGAATTCTGGAGATCTCTCCCTTCCTTCATGTCATGTTCATGCCTAGTCCAGGAACGGGCCCCATATGTCTTTTGGCCTGGCTGCTGAAGGCATTAGTTCCCAGAAATGTGTAAGCTGTGTGTGACTAAAGGTTACATCCTGGATCCAAGCATCCACAGATGGAGCTCCCCTCTCCCCCAGTGTATGGCTACCCGGCGCTTAGCAAAAAGTAGTAGCTTAGCGTGTAATTTACGAGTCTCAGTCGGCGTATCTCTAACATCCCCTAGTAGGCCAATAAGTGGGTCAGGTCATCAGCCGTACCGATTATATTGCAGCCTGTGGTGAAGATCTTTGACCAGTATGAGGCTAGGGGAAGCAGCTCCATGCCATGTGTATAAACGAGGCTGAAGCATACCCACATCTCCAGCAGCGATCATCTGCTCTAATCCCCATGCGGTGTAGCTGGGAGGGAGTCCTGTAAAATCGGTGAATGTATTTAAAATGGATGAAGCACAATTTGTAGTTGGGAGACAAAACCGTGAGTTGGCTGCAACAAAAGGCCCACTGGTCCTCCGTTTGCTGGGTGTGCAATTCTGCGTTCCAGGGCTGCACACCTTTAGGTATCAAAAGAGGGGCCGTGGTCTGCATACTACTGTAAAGGCCTGTTATGAGTCTCAGAGGGGAGGCTGTCTAAAGAACGTTTTCGAGGACAAGCAATGCGTAGAATATAACATGTAGTTGGCTACATGTGGCCCTGAGTTTATAGTATAAAAACAGCTCTGAAAAGGTCACAGCGCTCTCCTCTGTGGGTTCTGGAGGAGTCCTAAATTTGTCCTCCAGGTATAAATCTGCGAACGTATGTAAGCCCATTTTTTTAGCAATGGATCTACTGCCGCCCTCCGCCATTGTAGGTATCATGGGATTATGTGCCAGGGGAATGGACGAGCGTATAGAGTTTTAAGCTGGGCTCTTTCCCGAAGTCTATGCCATGCCCACCTCAGGGTTTCAACTGTGCCAATACCGTCCCTCGGTCGTCTGTATGTCTGATATAGGGCCACCTGAAGGGGAACCGGCTCTGCAACGTCCAATTCCACAGCCGTATGGGGTTGGAACGGGGTGGGATAAACTAAAAAATGTAGAAACTGAGCTGGGGTGCAGAAAGCGTACAATTGGTTGTCCGGGGCACCAAGGCCACCCTGAGACAGAGGTAAAGTTAAGAGTTCCCATGAGACCCCCGCCTGTCGACCCGCCTAGATCATTGATATTAGTAAAAAAGTTAATTGAACTGAAAAAGGCTTGAGTAAGGGGTATCGAAATATTTACGAATAAATATAAACATTTTGGCAGGACCACCATGTTCACCACTGCGATTCTCCCTGCCAGAGAGAAGGGGAGGCCGGCCCATGCGTTAACATTCTCCTCCAGCCATGTGATGGTGCACCCATAGTTCATGCTCCAGATATCCTGCATGTTCCTGCTGAGCCAAATGCCGAGATATTTCACTGGGCCATTGGCCCATTTGAGGGGATAATCAATGGGGAATGGTGTGATGGCTTCCGTAAGAGGAAATATAGTGGACTTTGGCCAGTTTATTGAAATGCCAGAGAGACCTCCAAATTGTATCAGTTCACAAAGGATAGGGGCGGTGTTTGCTGCTGGGTCATTAATGTAGAGGGTAATGTTGTCCGCTTACAGCAAGATCAGAAGGCCTCTTGTGCTAAAACCCAGGCCCTGGCAGCATGGTGTTGCCTAATTCGTGCCACCATTGGATCCATCGCAATTGCGAAAAGCAGGAGAGAAAGTGGGCACCCCTGCTTTGTACCCCTCGATATACAAAATGGCCAGACAGCATACCATTCACCCGGATCCTGGCAGATGGCTTCATGTAGAGTAGGCGTATGAGACCCAGAAAGAGAGGACTAAACCCCATTCTCTCCATGACGGCAAATAAATATGTCCACTCCAGCGTATCAAATGTCTTTGTGGTGTCGAGGAATGCCGCAATTGCTTGCATGGTAGGGCGTAGGTAGTGTAGTGCGGTGAAGAAGGTTCGAGGGTTGTGTGATGTAGATCTCCCCGGAATGAGTCTGGTGGGCTATCAATGGGAGCAGTGACTGCAGTGAGTTTGCAACCAGCTTTGCCAGTATTTTTACATATACGTTTATGAGCGAAAGTGGTCTGTGCGAATCAATTTCATCATTAGGTATCCCTGGCTTTAGTAAAGTGATTATAATGGCTTCACGCATCGAAGGCTATATAATACCTGTAGATTGGGCCTCTTCATATACATCGATCAGTTGCAGGGCCAGTTCCTCTGCGTACGTTTTGTAAAAAGCAGTGGTTAAGCCACCAGACCCTGGTGCCTTATCAAGGAGAAGGCCTCAAATCCCTTGGGTGACATCCTCGACATAGAAGGGGACATCCAAATACTCTCTGTGCCCCCGTCCCAGCCAAAGTAGTTCTAGGGAGTCCAGGAAAGGTTGAAGGCCCTCTGACACTGAACCATGCGTAGCCGTGTATAGATTGGCATAGAATTGTGCAAACTGATCCAAGATTTCTTGTGTGCCTCTGATCACGGGCGGGCTGTTACCCTGGATCTCTGTGATATACGCAGTGGAGCGGGGAGCCTGGAGCATATTTGCAAGGGTTCTCCCTGGCCTATGCCCCTCCCCGTACCTTCTGGCTTGTGTGTGTTTGCCCATAAACTTCACTTCCCGCTGTGCCTCTTCCTCAAATTCCAGCAGCTTTTCTTTCAATTGGGCGATGAAGGTGGGGTTGTCAGTGGTGTAAAACTGAGTTTCGAGCTCCTTGATGCGTTTCTCGAGGGAGGCGAGCATACCCCTGATTACCTTCAGTACCCTGGCTTGACGTGCTATGCATTTGCCCCTGATGACCACCTTAAAGCCCTCACATAAAAAGGCATGGTTTGAGACTGAGACAGTATTCAGAGTAAAGTAGTCTTCTATGTCCCCCCGTATTTCCTCCTTGAAAGCCTCGTCCAATAAGGCATTGGGAGGTAGCCGCCAGCTAAACATTTTGTCAGGTGAATTCAGCATATTAAGGCGCAGGAGGCAAGGAGTATAGTTCGACAAGGATCTGGGAAGGTGAGATATCTTGCATGTCCACGCCACCACATCACGTGATACCAACCAGTAATCTAACCTGAACCAGGCCCTATGACGCTCGGAAATACATGTGCCTTCCTTAGTGTGTTGGTGGGGCTGTTGCCATATGTCAATTAAATTACTGTCCAAAACAACCGCATTCAGTGTGGCGCTAGCGTTAGGATGAAGGGAGCAGGACAGACCCTTCCTGTCCATCACGTTGTCGAGCACCGCATTAAAGTCCCCAGCCCAGATGATAATGTCATAGCCCGTTGCTTTTATTTTGGCCCATATGTTTTTGAAAAATTCTGGGGTGTCCATATTAGGCCCATAGACTGCCGCAATTGCCACCTTGACTCCACCAAGGTCCACAAGCATTATAACATACCTGCCCTCGGGATAGAGGTGAGACTCATGCTCCTTCTGATCGAGACCCTGCCTCACGAGCACCTCCACACCTCGGGAGTATTTTGAATATATGGAAGAGTAAACATGACACCCGCGCATGTGTTTTAGTCTAGTGGGGGTGTACTATTCAAGTGTGCCTTTTGTAATAGGCTGACGTCGATATGATGTCTTAATAAGTAGCCGTGAATTATTCTGGTCTTTCTGTGATCGTTTAGACCACGAATGTTCCAGGTTAAAAAGTTTAGACTCAACATACCACCCCTATTGTTAACAGGTGTGATGCCTTGTGTTGGGCCTTCAGTAGCTCGAACCTCCCAATAGCAATATAGTGCGAGGTGTTGGCATTTTTGTCATGATACCAGCCCCTGTTACAACCTGTAGACAAAGTAAGTGCAGTCTGCAATGTCGCCGCGTGCGGTTTCTGGCTATGTGGCAGTACACTGGCTAAGAACAAAACGTTAAGTTTCCCCTCCCTCGCCCACCCACTCCAACCCACCAAACAGGTTGTGTAAAATCCTCCCCCTTTAACATCGACAACAACAGGTCGTTACCCTGTTTAAATCAAATACAACAGCCAGGAGCTCTCCCTGGGGGGCGTGTTGTCGCTGTCATACAGCCCTGCCAGAAGCGGGGTGGTAGGGAGCCAGATCTGTATAACATGGGTTGGGGAACGCCAGACCACCGCGGCCGCTGCACAGGGTTACTACCCCACCCCAGTACCTAAACAATGTCATACCCTGGGCTAAACCCCGAGCAAATCAGATCACAGTTACAAACTCATATTTGCGGAAACCCCTATTAGTCATTATCACTCAGTCTGGCTTCAGATGGGTTTCCGGCAGACGAACTGTGTGTGTGCTTCTTACCCCCCACGTGTTTGGCGAATTTCAGTGCAGATTTGGCATCCGTGAAGTGATGAGCCATACCCTTGTGCGTCACCTTGAGCTTCGCAGGATACAGCAGGGAGTAGAGGATCTTGGCTTACAGTAGAATGTGTTTCGCAGGCAAAAACTCCTGGCAGGCTGCCTGCACCACCGGGGTGGAATCAGGCTAGAATTAAATTGTGTTTCCTTTATGGGTGATGGTCCCACGCTCCCTTGCAAGTCTCAGAATGAGATCTCAATCCTGATCATCTGAAATCCGAGCCCAATGCGCAGTGTGCTCTCTTGACTGTGAACACCGTGGACAAATTGGGGCCAAAGAGCTCCTGCAGTAGGTCAGCAATGTAAGCCTCCATTTTGGATATGGCGGTCATCTCTGGAATCCTTGTGATCCTCAGATTATTTTGGCGAGACCTGGCCTCCAAGTCCTCATTCTTTGCCCTGATCAGTCCTAGTACTTTGTCCATATGCAGAAGCTTCTCCTTAGTTTTGACCTGATATTCGGGGTAGTCCGAGCTACAGTTTTTAAGCAGGTCTAACCTTGTTTCATGCATGCCAACCTGTTTTTTGACTGCGTCAAGCTGAGAAGTGAGTACATCCAGCTTCGTGTCTATGGTACAAAGGCTTGACCGTATTTCAAGCATTAGTGTGCGTAAGTCTTCACCCTGATCCTCTGCTTGTGAGCCAGGTCTGCGATCTGAGCCTCCCTCTGGGTTAGACTCTGTTAGCCTAGTGGTCCTTCTATTATTAAATGTCAGTTTTGGCTGTTTGGCGTCCTGTTTGCCCATGGTGGCAAGCTTCTGAGGTACACAGGTACATGGTAGTGATTAATTGTAGCAGCCACAGTGCGCCTCACTATATAACAGTCCCCCACACCCTCTTCTCGGGCGCCCGTATATCTCCCGATTAATAGCGCACTGGTGCTACTATTTTGTTTGTGCGCCTATGCATTACGGTTCGGCAAACTCTCACTGAAGCTCATCCACTCCTGCCACCTGACAGCGGTACTAGCGCCAATCGCCAGGCACAATGGTATATGGGTCCTCTCACCTCTTGCCTGGTTTGCTAGGTGCACTCAGCCGGCCCAAATCAGAAGGGCTCATCTCGCATCTCTGCTTGGGGCAGCACCACTAGGCTGTATGCTTTCAAGACCGAGCCCGTCCCTTCAAAGCCCCCAGAAGCCGCCGTCCCCATTAACCAAAGAGCCCAGTAGAGCAAGGTGTCACAGAGGGGGTCCAGCGCCCACCTCGCAGCCCGAGGGAGGTCTAGTGGTGCTGCAGGTCCACCCTCCGGTCCACCTGATCTGTACATGCGGGACTGTCTGATTTTAAAGTGGTGGCTCGCCTCACTCCCAGCGGCCTCCCTCGTCTTCTAACATGGAGCTCACCAGAGAGAGGGGTCGCAGGGGGTCCTGTGCTCACCTCACAGTCCAGGTGAAGTCTTGTTCACCGTGGGCCCTCCGGCAGAGCCTCCTGGTATGCACGCAAGATGCTGCCTGATGTAGAAATGGCGGCTCGGCATACTCGTGTCCCCGGGGTTCCAGCCAGTGACGTCCTGGAGAGGCAGAGCCAGTCCCTCTGTTCGTTGTCAACTCACAGGGGACCAGGCATTAGGGTTCCGCAGACATCTCACTGTCCAGCCGCCGCATATCAGGTATGGGATTCCAAGCGCTCTGGATAGGCCGCAATCATCCAGGGCATCCTGTACACCACAGCCGCAGATGGCTCCTCTGAAGTATGGCCTCATATGCAAGGCCCTGGCGCAATTTACACTGCATGATGGTCCTCTATATGTGCGAATTTTGACAGGATTGTGTCTCGCTGGCAGAGCGCGCTTAGCAAGCGGCCATCTTGCAGCACGGTTCAGCCATGTCCCCCCTCTCCCCCACTCCGGTTCTAGTCTCTAATCTCACATTCCATTTTGCAAGGCCCTCAAAACTTGGCTTTTTACTATTTAACAGACAGGCAGATATTTAATCGTGTTGCTCCTTCTTCCCCCTCCCAAGACTAGCTGGTACTAGTGCCTTGACGCCCTCAGGCAACTGTTGTGCTCTATAAGTATTTTTCATTCATTCACATGTTGCTATCGGTCCAGACACAGCCATCTTGTACTATCTTGTACATACTTAATCGCAAAGGGTAAAAGGTAAGATATGTAACATGTAAAGTTGAACCCTAAAATGTGGATTAGTGTATTTGGGAAAAAGGAAATGAGAAGAGGAAATTCGTTTTAAACAATGTGAAAGCTCAATGTGCTACAAGCTCGAAGTGGGTTGCCAAAACTGAAAGGTATTAGAAAAAGTATGAAAAGTGAAAAGCAATCTGCACGACCTGAAGACTATTCACCATATTGGATAAGAATATGTATAGGTAGAACCAGTATGATAAAATGAAGATGTGATTACTCCAACAGAAATATACTATTTTCAACAGTGGTAAGGAGAGAATCTCAAGAATGAAACAAAATTGAACAGTGACAAGGTGTCTTGTTAACATCTTCCATTGATACTTTGATGGTAATTGCAGAATAGAGAAGTTTATGGAGGTCTTCTTCTTAGATAAATTGACTTAATGCGAGATGTACTAAATACATTACACGAAGTGTCATTAGGTAACAAAAATTCTGAATATTGACAGACACGTTAAAAGTAGAAAGCAATTGCATAGAATTTATATGTATTATATTAGACTTGTAAATCGAGTAAAGGTCTAAATCTGCATAAAAAGGGTGAGTTTGCACTATGTTTTCAAGGAACATCTAGTGTTAGAACATACAGAGGTAAGTACATACTGAATCTTGAACGTGTAAGGCAAAAAAGTGTCCAAAATGACATTATAATCAGGTTAAGAGAAAGAGCCAATTGTACAAATATGATTCACTTGGCTTGGATAAGAGTTTCTGGAACCCATGTTCACGTGTTTTGTAGTCAGTAGTGCCAGTAGTGCATTTCAGCTTCCTTATCAAGTCTCTTGTTTGTCGTGTCTAGTAGAATTGTCAGTTATCTTTCACGTTTTCCCACCTGTAATTCACGGTTGCTTTCTCCAGCATGTACTTTAATGTGTTCCAGGACAAAGAAGTGAAATGTCTCATTGTGAGGATGAAATGTTCTGTTAGAGGTGGCCCAAGTTCAGATTTGTTGGTGTTTCTGTAACGTTCTTGGATGCAGCTTCTCAGTGGTTGGATTGTCTGCCCACACATAGTTTAGAGCAAAGGCATTGTATAATGTATATTTCAAAAGTACTGTTAGCTGTTACAGTTTATCCAGTCCTTTACTGATAGTTTCATGCCTGGTTCAGGTTCAAATTTCTTGAATTGTTCTATAACAAATGAATTCTGATTTGCGTAGAAGTTGATGCAGGTCTAGTTGCATGGTGAAAGCCAATACCAGGGTAGTTTTGAATCCTGTGACTGATCGATTGATTGTTTGTCAATAGGTGCCAATGTTGTTTCAGAATCTTTCTGATCATGTTATGGCCTTTATGAAAGTCTGTTATGAAACAGATAATGGTTTGAGGCTTCTCTGATCTGGATGGAGAGGTCTGAAAGAGTTGGATGTAATGTTTGGCCAATTTTATTTAGCAGTTGTTTCAAGATACTTTCTGTCATATCTTCTGTATTGCAGTCCATTTTTTAGCAACTCTTCTGATGTTGATTTGTATGTTGCTCCTTCAATACAGATTTGTTTGATATGTAATAGTTCACCTTTTGGTATATTCTTATTGGTAGTGGATGGATGGCAGCTCTCTGCTCTTAAAATTGAATTTCCTGCAGTGCTTTTTCTATAAAGTTTAGTCTGAATTTGATTGTTCTTAATGTAGAAAGTGATGTTGAGGAAATTGATTTCTTTAGTGAATACAGTAGACATGATCAAAATGTTACTTGGGTTCTTATTTCAATTTTCTAAGTAGGTTTTTAAAGTTGGTTCTGTGCCTTGTCATATGCACAGTATGTTGTCCATATATCTACCCTAGAAGATTATGTGGGGGGTATAGTATGCAAACTGATTATCCCAGACCCAGAATCTCTCAACTTCTTCCAGAAGTATCATTTGCCCCATTGCAGTCCCTTATATTGGCTTATAATATCCACCATTGTTGCTGAATAGATTGTTCGTCAGACAAAAAGATAGCATTTCAATGCGTCTGTTAAATTTCGCAAAGTTTCCTGATTTAGTCCCCATATGTTTCAGACATCATAGAAATGAAATCCATTAACTGTCAGAGAAATTACTCAACGAAGAAGCCACATTAGTTGTGGATTTTCGGCTATCGAAACAGAGTGCTCTCTATCTGATTCTCAACAACTTCATGGATTTTATCGAAGTGCCTGATTACAAACAGGACAGGGCAGCACCTCCATTTGTATGTTTCACATATCCTGTACATGTAAATGTAAATGTGTTGGACTTGTAAAGCGCACAGCTGCCCGTAAGCGTCCTGGCGCTTGCTTAGGGAACCCGTCCTGGTATTCCCCTGTGAGAAACCGCGGCAGGGTGTCCCCAAGGTGAAAGCCAGGCATCCCGCCGCGAGGGGCCGTAGTTGAGATTAAGCAAGCTATTGCCCAGAGTCGCAGAGTGTGACCCCGTGAGTTGAGTAGGCACCAGAGTGAGAATTGTCGAGTCCGTGGAATTTTTTTTGAGCCCGAGACCCGCCGAGGCGGGGAATCGAACCCTGGTCCACGGTTGATCTCAGCTTCTGGGTCTGCCGCCTCTAACCACTGAGCCACGCTTCTCCACTGCATGGCATCAACTGCTACTAATTGTGGGTGAATGCTAGCCCTTCTAGTCAGATTTTCAGTTCAAATGTTCACTTCAAGCAATAGCAGCTTTGCATACCATTGTAGAGAAAAGAACCAAATAGTTAGCAGGACTCTGTTGTTGCCCTTCTTCAAGAGACAGGGATAGAGACTAGGCCTGGAGAGCAAGGTCTGCTGTTGCTTGGATGTGAGGTAAAATTGATAAGATGACTTTGCCTCCTGGGAACCTTATCCCAATGCAACCCAAAAACTGCAGTAGCTTAGCTGCTTCAAATTATGATGTGAGGACATACTACTGAAGAAAATGAGTTGTCCAAGGCAGTAGTGCTGCTTGAACTTTCCAGTCTGACCCAAGATGCATTTACACCAAGACAAAAATTGTCCTTCTGCATCTCTCTAATCATTTCCTCTGTGAGAGAGAATGAGCACTGCTGAAATGGAAGATTGCAAATTATGAGAGAAGATTTTAGGATCCTCCAGACCAAGATACTGGTGGGTTTCACAAAGCACTCTTAATCCTCTGTAACCTAATTTCCCCTTTGTTTCTATGGTCGTGTTGATCACCCGCCTTCCCATACTTCTGCTGATGTTGACCTACCAAAGATTGCAAAGGTTGCTGCATGATGTTTGGCACCTATCTGCATGGTTGTACCTTCCTCTTTGTTGTTCATTAAGCCAACTGACAACAAAGGGTAAGTAGCTAAACCATTGTGGGCTAACAGGTAACAAATGTCTTCTTTTTTTTCAAATGTAGCATTAAAGGGACAGTACAATTATTGAAAGCTTTTTGCTACCTCCATCTGAGGGCCCGATTCACAAAGGTATACTTAGACCTGAAGTCTAACTTTAGACTAAGGTCTAAGTTTAGACCAAAAGTCTAACTTTAGACTTAAAGTCTAAGTTTAGACCTGAAGTCTCACTTTAAACCTGAAGTTCAAGTTTAGGCTTCAGGTCTAAATTTATACTTCAGGCCTAAAGGTAGACTTCAGGTGTAAAGACTTTAAATCTAAACTTTCTGCAGGTCTAAATTAGACTTTAGGTCTAAACTTGAACTTCAGGTTTAAAGATAGACTCTAAATCTAAACGTAGACTTTAGGTCTAAAGTTAGACTTTAGATCTTAAATCAAACTTTGGTCTAAACTTAGACTGCAGGTCTAAAGTTAGACTTTAGGTCTAAACTTAGACTGCAGGTCTAAGTTTACCTTTGTGAATTGGGAAATTAATTTCTAAACCTTAACCACCATTTACAAATAAGCTTTGATTGTTTGCCTCAATACCGCTTCAAAATCACAACCTACAAAGGAGGGACTTGGTAATTTAGCTAGCTTGTAGTAATATATAATTTCTGAGGTTTCGGAGACAGGAAGCAATAACTGTTACAAAAATGTCCCCATTGCCCCTGATTTTCCAAGGCCATGTTAAACTGACCTGATAGATAATACATTTCCCAAATGTTAAGCCCCAAATAAAAAAATATTTTGACATACATGCTACAGTGTCTATAGCCTTTTGCCACCCCTGAAAGATAACTTTTGGGTTGGCAATGCAATGTGTACCCTGTTCATAGACTGGTAAAATACTAGATTAACTTTTCTGTGGTTAAATTGTATAGTGATTGTATTTGTTGGAACCCCGCCCCGCACAGACCAACATTCGAATGAATAGCCAGGATCATACCTTAGTGGGTAGTTCATATTTTCAGTTTTGTGGCTCTTAATCTGCTTATGGGGGCTGAAAAGTACAAGGAGCTACAAAGGTCTGAAAACTGACATTATCATGGGCGTATATTTGTAAACCTCTATATATCTTGCTAACAGGAAATATCAACAACCGTTTCAACCTTGCTGGAGCTGAAATCTTTCACAGCACCTTCTCCTACATACCTGGTGGCGTATATGACCCTTTGACCTTTGAACTTCTCATCAAAGTGACAGACAGCCCTGCCCCTCAGTTCTCTACCACAGCAACAGTGATAATCCATGTAGTGCCGTGGACTACGACGGTGCCCACCACCACACTGAAAACGACGGTAAGAGTTGATTTTAATTCGATTCTGATACTACTGTCTGGAAGGTCTCTAGTTAATTCAAGTAAATATGGTTTATTTCACAGGCTCAGAAATTGTAGAAATACAGGAAGGCCTTTTGCACCAAAAACTGGTACACATTTCCAAGTACCCAGAGCAGCTATATAATTTGTTCTATTGTCATATGAGACTCTATCCCTCTTTTTCTAGACTAGTGTGACTTTTTTTATACCTGTTATCTGTTATCAATGGAGCAGCCCATATCTACCGATCCAATATGTCAAATGGCGTTAGATCCACTGCTGTAGAGGAAGGGCAACAATCTTTGAACCAATCTCATTAAAGTTAAGTGGTTACGGTGGAAAATGTACTTGCATGTGTAAATGTTTAAATAACCTAGGATGTGGGACATGATTGTGAATGTGTGCTGGGGGCTGTTTTGCATACTTGAGCTTCATTTTTGTAGAAATAGCTGAACCAATTTAATTCAAAAGGATGGTGCATGAGATATGTTGGCTCATCGTGCTTTTGAGGCTAGGCTATGTAGAATATGGGCCTTATTTAGTTTGGTGGGTGGTGTACTCTGCCACAAATGTGGCGAATGCCCCATCCACTGTACTACAAGATCGTAGAAGCCCATAGCACTTGTAATATGGAGGACTGGATATCTGTCACATTGTGATAGAGTGTCCCATCCACCAAAGTATGAATAAGGCCCTGTATATGCTGTTCGTAAGGGTGCCTAATAATATATTTTCACTAAGACGAACAATGCACAGACGCCAAATGTTGCATACCATGATATATTAGTGATGTTTATAATTGCCACACATTTTTTAACAGATGTGAAATTTGATTTTGCGTTTTTATAAAGAGCAGACTATGCCAATGCAACCAATGGCTGTTCAAAAAGAGCAAAATTACAAATATGGAACCAAATGTAAAAACATAAATTGCAATTAAATGAAAAATGAAAAGCAATCCACATACCTCACCGAACTACAAATCAAATTCCATTCAAATACTGTGCAATGAAATAGGATTCCAAGAAGTACAATTTCATTTGAAATTTAAAGATTTAGCACGAGTTCTCATGTCATAGGAGAATTCCAGATGGTTGCCAGTATTACTCGGAAAGATTCAGAAGAGATGGAAAAGTTACATCATAATACAGTAGTTCTCAGCGAAAGATCCCCCCATTGATTCGTAATATTGAATATTCCCTGCCACATATGCTGCACCATGGTATTTTTCTTTTTAAAATTATATGTGTATCCTGAAATAAATGTTTAACCTTTCACTTTATTCAAATAACATATGAAATCTGCTGCATTCAAGTGTATGTTTCTTTAAAACATTTTATAGGATGAAGCCCTTTCTCGCAGAAATATAAGCCCTTAAGCAGCCATTTTACCTCTATTCTTTCATCAGGAGTCAGTTGTGCAACCAGACGTGTGTATGTGTCTGTGTATGGTGCTGCTTGATTGAATTGATGATGTCTGTTGAGTGGATGTTTGGCCTTATGACAGCGGATTATAGATATATGATGAGGTTTGTGATTGTATGATGGGAGATGTGCTGCCATATTAAACCTTGTGCAGTATTTTTATGTTGGCTATTTGGTTCATTATGGTGAATATGGGGTGCTGCGATGATGGATATCTGGTTGAATAAGGGATGTGTTTCTTTGTGTTGTCACTTACAGACTATTATATAATGATAGATATGTGATCAGATTATATTGTGTGTGTTTATGAAGCTATGCGATGTTGGTTGATCTGATATATGATTGTATTGATGTATGAGGATGGTTATGTGTTTTGTGATAGTGGCTATGTGATGGTTACATAGAGCGTTCATGGCTAAATTAGGTGGGATTAAGGTTGAATGATGGTTGTGTGATGAGTCATATAACTAAAGGTAGGCCAAGACAACTATTTAATTGTAAACAATTTAATTTAAGTTCCTTAATGGAACGTGAGAATATAGATGATGTAAATGGTGATGTAAGCATCGTCAATGTGATTGGTGTTTGTAGTTGACAGATACATTCAATCCACCCAACCCAATTAATCTGCGGTGCTCCTAAGGCTCTTGGTCAAAACACATTCGTGAACACAAGCAGTATGCGTAGCTTAGAAGCTAGGTCTTGATGTCTTCTTAATGATCCTCATTGAGATAACTCTATCCAGAAATCATTACTGTTTCTCAAATCAGCAACTCTGAATATCCATCCCATCCTTCCAGCATAAGTTTCAAAGATGCAGTGAATGTCCTTAAATATTTAAATGGCTGTCAAGCTAGAACGTGCCTTGATATCCATTTAACATACCACTTATTTGAACAATTAGTCAACAAATGATTGCTAGTTGTTTCTCCATCAAGCAGAGTAAATTATGGGTCAATATCAAAACAACTGAATTTTTCCCCTGTGCATATTTTGCCATCCATCATTGATGCAGCGGAAGCGGTGAGGTTTTATCATCTTACTTCCCACACCAACCTTTATAAAACTATCAGAAACGTAACTCTAATGAGGGGCCCATAAGTTATTATCATAGAGTTACCTGTAACACAGGTCCTCCGATGGATCTTTGGTAGAGCCAAAAGGGACTAAGTAATGAAAGTCGGAATGCTATTCCCTCATGAGGACCTACAATGAAGAAATAGCTTAAACATCTGTAAATATCAATACCATGTCAAATAACTCAATAACTCATGAATAAAGACAAAAACTAATTTGTATCTTGTTAATTGCTCTTACTATTTCATAATATGAATGGTCAAACACAAGTACATAGATTAGAATGTCATTTCTCAGAGTCAATGTTCACAATAAGAAACAACTCATATTAAATACATCAACAAAAGGGTATATAGGAGTGAGATGGAGAAAGAAAAATCATTGCAAAGACATGTATGCAAGATTATCCGTTTCTCATACGAACCTAGAAATACAAATGCACAGCGTACATTTAGTCTGAAAAGAAACCCCTTGGCGGAAAGGGTATAGCACAAGCAACATCACCAGCCAATGATGTGCAAAGTCAATAGGAAAGTCTTTAGGATTGCAGGATTCATGCCAGCCAGAGAAATAGAATCAGCACAGCATTCAGTATACCAAGGAACACAGGTCACCGATCTTGTGAACGAGCAGATGAACATTTTCTCACAGTCGTTTTTATAATACATCACACTCTTATCTCCATTAAATGTTTCATTTTCTCTCTTCTCCTCGCATCCTCATTGGTCATTTCGCATGGGGAGACAGTCTTCCGAGTTCTACTTCTAAACAACTATTGTCCAAACTTTATTACATCAACTTCCGAGGAAGGAAAAAGATGTCCTCGATACATAAGTATATAAATTGTACAACAATTATACTAGAACTACCTCATCTCTCGCGTAGACAGGAAAAAAAACTAAAAGGTTCAGTCAGAAATAAACTAATATCTACATTCTAAGAAAACATTTGAAACTTTTGAAGGACAGGAGTACGTAAGCACATCCTATAACATTTTTTAAGGCCTACATTATTTAGCATATGAGAACATTATTTTCTAAAAGATTTATGAAGTCTATCACGAAGAATAAAAGCTTTTCTTCTGTGTTTGTCGTATCTCTGCATTTTCGGAGACATAAATTATATTCAATTAACAGACAAGATTATTCTTCATTTATTCATTAAATACTAATCACCTAGGTTTCTCAACTAACATTATATAGTTTTCATTACATTAATTTCATTACTCAGGAAAACATTTGTTGATTTTCCTTTACACAGGACAGATTACTTTGAGCAGATTTTATTTACAAAAATCTTGCTCCATCAATCTCACATCTGATGGTATTACAGACCATCACAATATCACTTATCAGATTACCATTTGATAACAATCTTTCAGAATGTAAATGTCATACTTTTCATTTGTTTGAGTCTAACACCTTCAATATCTTTCATAACCTCATAATAAACAACTTTTCGATCTTCCAGGTCTATTTCTTCCCTCTTCCTTTTTCTTGCCCTTTGTCTGACATCTTTTGTTTTATTTTTGCAATATTTATAAAACAGAATTACCATTAGCATGCCAGTAGCAATAGCAACTATCGGAGTTAGTATCCTTCCTAATAAGCTATTAGCAAATGGTAAAATCAGTTACCTACTGAAGAGAAACCGTTAATAAGTTTCTCCCAAGCACCATCAACCTTCAGTTCAGCTAAGTCATCATGTAAATGTGTAATGTTGCTGATCTATCCCTGGAAATCTCTACTCTTATCAGGAATATATGTGCAACATTGTTGAATTTTCAGCATACTATAGACTGCGCCCTCTTTTGCCAATAATACATCTAAAACACATAAGATGATGGACGGAATGTTGCACAATGGCAAAACAGTCACCCCCAGTCAAACGATGGATTTAGGCCCAGATCTATGTACTGGGGTAAATGTATGACATTGTTCTGCATTCTGTCCATCACCTGTTGTTTTTGCAATAATACATCTAAGGCAAGTATATTTTGTAAAACCATGCTTCTCATGGCAACCATTTCAATATCAATTATCAAAATCCCACAAGCAGTATCCATTGATAAACGATCAACCCCTGTAGATAATTTTCTTAATTTAGAATCACCCCGACTGAAGGTATCAATGCTCCAAATATATCTCCCACAATTTCTGCAGCACTTATTCCCCCTTTACTCTGTGTTAGTTTCTTTCCATTGGTTCCATGTTTCTCACTAACATGATAGATCTTTGGGAAGACTGTTCCCATATAGCAACACCCATACCAATGTTGTGGCAACCTATAGTAGGCATTTTTACCACACACAAAAAAACTCCAGGACAAATAGGATCAGCACCACCTCTCAAGCCCCAACCCCCTGTAATTAGTAAGGTATGCTAACATTCACTAGAACCAATGAAATAAATGTTATATTCTGTTTTCTGCCTAAGTAAGCAAAGCTTTCCTCTATGAGGCCAATCCAGAGTCATTGCACCATGAGTCTCAATCTTTTTGTAATGACCTTCTTTATGTGCCCAAGGTGGTTCCTTTGTTTTCTGCTCTGTAGCCTTTTTCTTAAATTCTCTACGTCTATCTTCCACAGTATTAATAAAATCTATTTCTACACTATCTCATTTTCAAGTCAGGTTATTTCAATGCACATATACCAGGGCTTGAAAGCGAAGCAAATGTTACAAGATAACAAGATTTAAAGGCATTTTTATTGCTCATTCACTTTGTGAGCAATAGAAATGCCTTTAATCTTCTTATCTTGTCACATTTGCTCTGTTTTCAGAGACAGAGGACAAAAGTTAGTTTGTCTTCCTACTCACCAGAAAGGGCGAGTAGAACCTAAAAACAGCTCATTCTCACTAAATTTAGCTCGAAAATGCGAGCAGTCGAGTGGATTTTTCGAGCCTTGTATACTGTATCAATCGTTTTAGTAGTATGAAAAAACTCACCCATATACTGATCATTCTTCGCATTATACACTATATTCATGTTCTTTCTTATAGGAACTTCTGAAAAGACTAGATCAAGATTTGAATAATAAAATTGAAACTCCTCCTTATAATCAATCTGTGGTGTTTATATAGCACGCTACTCACCCGTGAGGGTCTCATGGCAATGAGGGGGGGGGGGGGGGCTCCGGAATCAGTCGAAGAGCCAGGTCTTGAGGTCCTTCCTGAACGTGTGCAGGGTCGGGGAGGGTCTGATGTTCACAGGGAGCTCGTTCCAGGTCTTTGCTGCGATGTAGGAGAAAGCTCTCCCGCCAGTTCTATGTCTGGGGACCTCTGCAAGGGCGAGGTTGGCGTAGCGAAGGTTCCTCTTGGGTACGTGGAAGGATACGCTCTCGTTGAGGGACTTGGGTCCGATGTTGTGTAGGGACTTGTAGGCATGGGTGGGGAGTTTGAAGATGACCCTTATCTTGACGGGAAGCCAGTGGAGGCCTCACAGGTGTTGGGTCATGTGATTGTGGCGCGGTGTTCCGAGGACGAGTCTGGCTGTGGCGTTTTAGATGGTCTGGAGACTACGCAGGGGGGTTTTGTTGATTCCGGCGTAGAGGGCGTTGACGTAGTCTAGTCTGCTAGTGATGAGTGCATGGGTGACGGTCCTTCTGCAGTCACAGGGGATCAAGTTTAAAGTCTTACGGAGGATGCGAAGGCAGTTGGAGCTGATGGAGGCGACGGCGTTGATCTGGCGGTTCATGGAGAGGGAGTAGTCAAGGATAATGCAGAGGTTCGGAGCGTGGTCTGTGGGGGTGGGTGGGCTCCCAAGGGCGGAGGGCCATCAGGTGTTGTCCCAGGCGGAGGTGCAGGGACCGAGGATGAGGACCTCGGTCTTCTCTAAGTTTAAATTCAGGCAGCGGTCCTTCATCCCAGCTGCCACGTTCTTCATGCCTTCCTGGAAACAGAGTTTGGTGTCTTCAGGATTCTTAGTGAGCGAGAGGATGAGCTGGGTGTCCTCGGCGTAGGATACGATGCTGAGCCCATGCCGTCTGACGATGGCGGCAAGGGAGGCCATGGGGCTGAGTGAAGATCCCTGGGGTACTCCACAGTTGTGGGTTCAGAGAGGAAGGGGGGAGTCGGATCCTCTGGGTTCTGCCGGAGAGGAAGGATTGGATCCAGCAGAGGGCGGCTCCTTGAACTCCCGCGTAGCGTAGTCTGGCTGCTAGAGTGTGATGTGAAACTGTGTCGAAGGCTGCGGAGAGGTCTAGAAGGATGAGGGCCGCGGTGTGCCCCTGGTCGAGTAGCAAGCGGATGTCATCGGTGGCGGCAAGGAGAGCAGTCTCTGTGCTGTGGTTGCTGCGGAATCCCGACTGGGAGGCGTCCATGATGTAGTTCTCTCCTATGAAGGTGGTCATCTGGGTGTTTACTAGTCTCTCACTGACTTTGGCAGCAAAGGGGAGGAGACAGATGGGTCGGTAGTTTTTCAGGTCTGTAGGGTCGGCTGATGGTTTCTTGAGGAGGGATTTTACTTCGGACCGTTTCCAGTCATCTCGGCAGATACCGGATCTGAGGGAGACGTTAATGGTGCGTCCCAGTTCGGGTGCGATGACGGTGGCGGCTCTGTGGAAGATGTGCGGTGAGCAGGGGTCCGTAGGGGCTCCAGAGTGGGTTATCTGGATGATAGCTGTGATGCATTAGACGGTCGCGGGTTCCCAGGACGTGATGGTCGGCTTATCAGCATTGGTCAGTAAGGGGGTGGTGTTCGTCATTGGTTCGCTGAAGTTGTTGTAGATGGCCTTTATCTTCAGATGGAAGTAGGAGCTGAGCTTGTCGCAGAGTTCCTGGGAAGGTGTGACATCCGTTGCTTCGCAGGTAGGTTTTGCGAGCTGGTGGATGCATTGAACAGATCCTTGGTGTTGGTCGCGTTGGTCTGGACTTTGTCTCTTATGAAGGTTCGTTTGGTGTCTTTTATGCGCTGGTGGTATTCCTTCAGGGCGCTCTTGTGGTCATTCAGTGCTTCCTTAGTTTTCAAGTTTTGCCATGTTTTCTCTAGGTGTCTGCAGGAGCGTCTGACTTCTTGAATAGAACAAAGTGGTTAGTACACTACACGAAATTTCATATGTTAATGGAAGGTGGTGATAAGTCACCCCTTCAGACACAGACGTAGGAAATTGCATGCACACATAACAATATCTCCCATCCATTGTATCAATAAATGTATAAAGGAGTTTAGTAAAGACATTTAATGAAAATTCGTTAATAGATTTGTCTTGATCTAAATCCCTTCCTGTTAGTTCTTTAATATTATTTTCTGGATCTTCCTCCAGATCTCTTTTAACATCTATAGTTGCATGCTCATTATTATTAGTGCAGTTAACTACATTAATAAACATGAAATGTGGTACTGTGATTGTTAATATCAACCTCACAAACATTGTTATTAAAACACATGCAAGACAAACATTAGGACATTTTCGCCTAAATAAACCCTGATTCTCAGTTTTAATTCCATCCATCCTACAAAAATAAAATAAAAGTTTTTTGCTAGACTAGTTTTAGATTATGCGCCCCTCACTTTTAAAGCTTTGAGCACCCCACACTTGTAAAGCCTTGAGCTTTTCTTCACGATTCTTCAGAACTTTTCTTGTTTTAGAACTTTTCCAAGGATTTTTTATTTTCATAAATCTCCTCTCTCTTTTTCTGTACCCTTTTCAAATGGAACAGTTCATTTAGGGTGGTTCATATAAATGATTTATTCTTGAACAGAACTCAGTCATTAGTTGCAGCAGCCAAATATGTCCATTCTGGAGCTGTGTACTTCTTGCTTGGTATTTTTATTCTTTTTGTTCTTCGCACTGGATTTTCTCCTTTTACTGTTTCACTTTGCTCAGATTGGCTAGATATTTCAATTACTGTTTCTGGAACTTTTTCATTAAGAGAGTGTCTTAATCTCTTAACTCCCTCTGGCCACTTGTTGCCTTTCTTTGTTCTTTTTCCATTTGGATTGTCAATTTCACTTGCAAATGTCTCAGTGCATTCTTTTGATGAATCCCCTTTCCTTTTTTATTGATTTCTTCCAGGGATCAATTCATCATCAGGATTATTAGTGATATCACCTTCTTGAGGCCCAATAACTTGTGCCCACTCTACTTGTCTTTCAGCTTGGCCAGGAACATTTCTTTGCTCGCTTTGTTCTTTTTCAGTAAGATCTTCACTTTCGAGTGGACTTGGGACTCTTCGGGTATGGCTAGCATGAATCCAATTCGGCAAGCCACCAAACTTAACAGCAGTTGCTGTCACCAGTATCACTTGATACGGAGCATGCCACCGAGGTTCTAGGTAAGTCTTCCTTACGTGCTTTTTGACTAGCACCCGTTCACCAGTGCATAGATCATGACCCTGTTCTTGCTGTGCTGTTGTTGCAACTTCTCCAACCATGTGAAACACAGAACGAACCACATCAGCCAATCCTTTACAATAATCCAGTACCAAATCATCAGTAATGTTCAATAATTGATTTGCTGGGAGTGCTGGCTGTCTCATAGCCCTTCCCATCACAATTTCATATGGGGGTTATGAACTCTCAATAAAAAATATTTAAAGTAACAATTTCATATGGGGACATTCCTGTTCTTCTGTCTGGGATACTTCTCAAGCTCATTAATACCAATGGAAATGCATCACACCATTTTAGTGTTGTGGATGCACAAACTTTAGCCAATCTAGATTTTCTTTGTGCCATTCAACTGCTCAACTACACCTGAAGCCTCAGGTCAGTAGGCACAGTGCAACTTTTGTTCAATTTGCAATGCTGCACAAATCTTCCAAATGAGTTCATTATTAAAATGTGTTCCCCTATCAGATTTTAACAAGATTTGGAAACCGAACCTAGGAATTCTCTCTCTAAGAAGCAACTGTTAAACTGTCATTACGCCTTGTTGGATATGCCTCAAGCGAACGAGAAAACAGACAATCACAAGGACATATTTTAGTCCTTGACAAGGAGGCATGGAGACATCTCAATAAAGTCTAACTGCATTCGAGTAAATGGACCTGCAGCTTTGCCAATTCGTCCCATGATAACAACTGTTTCCTTCCTGCATTTTGTTGCTGACAAGCTACACATCTTTGACAGAGACTTTCTGCAATAACTCTGAATTTAAGATGAAACCACACTTGTTTGAATAGCCTGATCATTGCGTCTCTCCCTAAATATGTTGATCCATGGTAAACCCAAGCCATCTGTGACAACAAGCTATCTGGCATTACTGATCTTCCATCAGCATAGATCCACACTTCATCATCTGATCTTCGTGTGCAACCTGATTTCATACACCCTTCCTTCTCTGCATCACTTGCTTCATCTTGTAATATTCTTACTTTATCCCATGTTTCAACGGAAGAAAACATCAATCTACATTCTGTTTGATCGGTTTGTTCACTGTTCCACATTGATTGAATGTGAATTTAAAGCACAAAAACGTGCAATTTCATCAGCATAGTGATTGCCCACAGTAATGTATTCACAACCAGATCTGTTCGCTGGACATTTCACCACCCCAATTTGTGCCAGCAATTATAGTGCCATCAGTAGATCCTTTACATTCTCTCCGTTTCGTATAGGTGAACCCGAAGAGGTCAAGTATCCATGTTGAGACCACAACTGCCCAAAGTCGTGGACAACCCCAAAACCTTATTGACTGTCCCTAAATATGGTTACTCTCATTTGTTTGGTTAAATAACAGGTTCCTGACAAGGCTTTTAGCTCTGCCACTTGCACTGAACTCACTCCTTTCAAGCATGAAGCTTCAACCATACTCGCCACTGTGCAAATTGTGCACGTAGCTTGTAAACATCCTTCTGAATCTCTCAAACATGATTCATATACAAACAGTACAATATCAGACTCTGGCAATGGTGTATCTTTGATATCAGGCCTTGATTTTGTACATAATTCAGTCACATCCAGACAATCATGATCTGCTTCGTCCAAAACAACTTCTCAGCCAGGAGTCGGTAACAAAATAGCTGGATTCAGAGTTGTACATCTCACTACTGTAACATTCTCTGCACCCAATATCACTTGCTCATATTTTGTTAACCGACTGCTTGTAAAATGCTGTGTGCGAGTTTTTGTTAACAAAATCTCAACTGAATGTGGTACATACACTTTCAAAGGATGACCCATAACAATTGATTCATTTTGTTCCAGACTCACGCTTGTAGCAGCAACTGCTTTTAAACATATTGGTAATGCTACAGCTACTGGTTCCAAAGTGGCGGAGAAATATGCCACTGGTCTCCGTGCTGCTCCATGTGTTTGTGTTAGAACTGACAGTGCACAACCATCACATTCATTACAGAACAACGCAAAATCCTTCTCAAAATCTGGCATCCCTAATGCTGGTCCACGACATAAACTGTCTTGCAACTCAAGAAACGTTTTCACGCATTCATCATCAAGATGTATTGTATCTGTCACATCTTTGTGAGTCAATCTCTGTAATGGCTTGGCTATCAGTGAAAAATTTAATATCCACTGCCTGCTATATCCAACCATTCCCAAAAACATTCAAACATCTTTCTGTGTTTTTGGCAGCTTAATTTTCAGAATAGCATTAATCCGATCTTGAGAAACTTTCCTGATTCCTTTTTCAACTGTTTTACAACATTGTAACTTTGCAGGTGAAACTTTATGCCCACCTACTGCCAAATGGTTCAGTAGAGCAATTGTATCTGTCACGCAGTCTTCTTTTGTCTTGGATACAACCAATAAGTCATCAAATATTGCACAAGAACTGAGTCTTTAGGCATTATCAATGTCTCTAAACATTTCTTCAATATCTGATTGAAGATTGAGGGGCTTGCTGTATACCCTTGAGGGACTTGGCACCATGCCAAAACACGGTTTCCAAACCAGAACGCAAATAAATATTGACTATCTGATTGTAAGGGTATCGAGAAAAAGGCTTGACACAGATTGCTTACCGAAAATCACTCTGCATCACATGGAATTTGCTATAGGATCACAGCTGGATTCGGTACAATTTGACAACAAGGTATAACAATTTGGTTTATCTTTCTCAGGTCCTGTAGGATTCTATATTTCCCATTAGGCTTGCAAATCCCCATCATAGGTGCATTGCATGGACTCCCTAGAATCTCTTTTAGTATTCCTTGTTCAATAAGCATATCAATCACAGGTTTCAGTCCTGCAATCAATCAATCAATCAATCAGGGGTTTGTTAAAGCACGACTACTCACCCGATAGGTTCTCAAGGTGCTAGGGGTGGGGGGGGGGGTGCAGGTTCCATTCCATCAAGGAGGGGGTCTGTCGAAGAGCCAGGTTTTGAGGTTTCTTGCGAAGATGGGGAGCGATGTTGTCTGTCTGAGGTGGAGCGGAAGGGCGTTCCATGCTTTGGCAGCGAGGAAGGAGAAGGAGCGGCCTCCCGATCTGGTCTTTCTGGTGCGGGGGACCACGGCGTAGGAGAGCTGGGCTGATCATAGGGTCCTTTGGGGTGCGTGGAATTTGAGTCGGCTGTTCAGGTATGCTGGTCCGGTGCCGTGGAGGGCCTTGTGTGCGTGGGTGAGCATCTTAAAGGTGATTCTCGCCTCGACGGGGAGCCAGTGGAGTGTGCGCAGGTGCTGGGAGATGTGGCAGTGTTTTGGCAGGTTGAGGACCAGTCTTGCGGCGGCGTTCTGGATGTTCTGTAGCTTGCGGATGAGGTTTTTGTTTATTCCGGCGTAGAGCGCGTTGCCGTAGTCGAGTCTGCTGGTGACCATGGCGTGAGTGACTGTCTTTCGGTGTTCGAGGGGGATCCATTTGAAGGTCTTACGAAGGAGGCGGAGGGTGTGGAAGCAGGAAGATGAGACAGAGTTGATCTGGCAGTCCATTTTGAGCTCGGAGTCCAGGATGATTCCCAGGTTGCGTGCGAGGTCTGTGGGGTTTGGCGGGTTTCCGAGGGCGGTGGGCCACCAGGTGTCGCTCCAGGCGTCGGGGTTTGGGCCCATGATGAGTACTTCTGTTTTGTTGGTGTTTAGTTGTAGGCAGCTGTTTTTCATCCATTTGGCGACGGCTTCCATGCCTTCTCGAAAGTTGCGTCTGGCGGTGTTGGGCTCGTTGGATAGGGAGAGGATGAGCTGGGTGTCGTCTGCGTATGACACGATGTTGAGTCCGTAGGTTCTGACGATGGGGGCAAGTGGAGCCATGTAGACGTTGAAGAGCGTCGGGCTGAGGGAGGAGCCCTGGGGGACTCCGCAGGTGGTAGGTGTGGGGTCCGAGAGGAAAGGGGGGAGTCTGACCCGCTGCGTCCTGCCGGAGAGGAAGGAGCAGATCCAGTCGAGGGTCTTGTCCTGGATTCCTGCGTCATAGAGTCTGCGTATTAGGGTGCGGTGGGAGACTGTGTCGAACGCTGCTGATAGGTCGAGGAGGATGAGGGCTACTGTTTCTCCTTTGTCCAGTAGGGTGCGGATGTCGTCTGTTGCGGCGAGGAGGGCGGTTTCCGTACTGTGGTTTTTTCTGAAGCCGGATTGGGAGGAGTCGAGGATGTTGTGTTCTTCAATGAATGTGGCGAGTTGGCTGTTGATGGCTTTCTCGATGACTTTCGCTGGGAACGGGAGCAGGGAGATAAGTCTGTAGTTTTTGAGGTCGGTGGGGTCCGCTGAGGGTTTCTTTAGGAGGGGGTTCACCTCGGCGTGTTTCCAGTCGTCGGGGAACGAGGCAGTCGCCAGGGAGCGGTTGATGGTGTGGCGGAGCATGGGTGCGATGGTGTCGGCGGCTCTGTTGAAGATGTGGTGGGGGCAGGGGTCGTGGGGGCCCCTGAGGGGATTGACTTCATTGTCTTCAGTGTGTCTTTGGTGGTGAGGGCTGTCCAGTCATCAAATCGCTGGTTTCCGGGTGTCGAGGGTGGTTGGTGAGGGTTCAGTGTGTTGGTTGTCTTCGTCGAAGTTGTCGTAGATGCTCTTGATTTTGTGGTGGAAAAAGGTGCTGAGTTTGTTGCAGAGGTCTTGTGAGGGAGGGATGTTGGTAGACTCGCTGGTGGGTTGGGCGAACTCCTTGATGATGCTGAAGAGTTCCTTGCTGTTGTGTGCGTGGGTGGAGATTCTGTCTTCAATCGCTTTTTTCCTCGTTTCTCTGATGAGTTGATGGTGGGCGTTGGTGGCGGCTCTGAAGTTGTTGTGGGCTTCTGTGGATTTGGTGTTTCTCCAGGCCTTTTCGAGGCGGCGGCATGTGCGCCTGGATTCTCGAAGTTTGGTGGTAAACCATCTGGCTTTCTTGGCACAGGTATTGTTGTTTTTCTTGAGGGGGGCTATGGTGTTGGTGCTGTCCGAGATCCATCTATGCAGGGTTTGGGCTGCGGTGTTGGGGTCATCGTTTTCCGCGATGGTTGGGGTGGAGTTGTTGAGTGAGGAGGTGAGCTGGTCGTCAGTGATTTTGGTCCAGTTTCTTTGTGGAAGCAGGTGCTGGTGTCTGTGGATGGTGGGTGTTCTGAAGTGGTCGCAACGATGGTCGGTCCATGGGAGTTCGGTGGTGTGGCTGAAGGTGATGGAGTTTCCTGTAGTGAAGAGGGGGTCGAGGGTGTGTCCTGCTGAGTGCGTGGGCTCGGTCACGATCTGGCGGAGTCCAATGTTGTGGAGGTTGTCCAGGAGGCATGTGGTGTTGGGGTCCAGTTGATTGTCGAGGTGGAAGTTGAGGTCTCCCAGCAGGGTGTAGTTGGTGGATGCGATGGCCTGCGGGGAGATAATGTCCGTGATGGAGTTGGCGAAGGGTCCGCGGGGTCCAGGGGGTCGGTAGATGAGGGTTCCTCGGAGGGCGACGGTGGGGCGGGCCAGTATCTTGAAGTGAAGGTGTTTCATCAGTTCTGTGGACTCGTCAGGGAGTGTGCTCAGGCGGAGGCTGGATTTGTGGACGATGGCGATTCCTCCTCCTGGGTGGGTGGGGCGGTCCTTCCTGGAGATCTTGTTTCCTTGGGGGATGGCGATGGCGATGTCCGGTCCCGAGGTGGTGTTGGTCCAGGTTTCGGTGAAGAATGCTACGTTCGGGGTGGTGCTGTCAAGTAGGTCCCAGATTTCTGTGGCGTGTTTGTGGAGGGATCGGACGTTGAGAAGGACTCAGGACTCAATTTATAGTGTGGTATTTTAGGAAATACTGCATTAGGTTTTACTGTAATATGAATAGGAGCAACATCTTTCATCAATCCAATGTCTTTCCCTGGAAAGTCCCACACATCAGACAACACTGTATCTTTCAATTCAACAGGCAAACCATTCACTGTAAATAATGGATACAAATCATTCACTTCTGTTCCCTGCCTTGCTAACTTGAAAATAGCATCTTCATCTTTTGTATGAAATGGTATTCCATCTGGAGTACAATAGATGGAGCAATTCATTTTTCAGAGCAAGTCCCTTCCTAGTAAATTAACTGGACTTGTGTCACACACAACACATTTGTGTAGTTCCTGGAAATTTCCACTTTGAACTTTCATTGGTTTTGTTACTGGTATTTTAATCAATTTGTTTGAAACTTCTACAACTTGGATACTTGCTCTCGAGAGGGATAGGTTTGGGATTTCCACAGTTCTCACAGTGGAACAGGTAACACCAGTATCTACAAGGAATGTAATAGCATTACCATCAACCTGACCATCCATATAGGGACCTGACTGATCTACCTCTAGAGATGCGCCAAGAACGCACTCTTTCTTCCCCCTCAGGCACCGTCATTGTGATGTATCTGAATCATTTTCTTCTGTTTGCATTAAATATTGTGAAGCCACCTGCACATTTGAATATACTTGACCATTCGTATGAAAACCCATATTCACATTGTATCTTTGTACTTGACCATTCATATCCTGATTTGGCCTGGGAACTTGAGATATTTGTAATCCATGAACCCTACCATTGGATACATGTACTTGTGATTTTTGGTTTTGCATCTGATTCATCTGATTCACTTGCATCTGATGATTTTGACTCTGCATCTGATTCTCATCATATGTTCCTGACTCTCCTGTATTGATCAAAGGACTCCAACACTCCCGTCGCCAATGCCCAAATGTACCGCAACATGACAATTTATTTTCAATTGTTCTTTGTCTCTGAAATTACTTCTACCTCTTCCCTGTGTCATCGGTATCATTTGTGTCACAGTATTGCCATTTGACTACACCTTTTATACCAGTAGTAGTCTGACCAATTACTTCGATCGAATCACCATTCAGGTATCTTCCTTTCTTTGCGTCTTTCATTTGTGCTAACATTAATTTCTCTTTTAACTTTTCATGTCTGTACAAATGCCATAATATGCAATACAAATGCCATAATACAATATCTCCTATCTTCAAAGCCCAGTGTTAATTTCCTTCAACACCAAGTGTATTGTTATAATGTAAAATACCAGTACTGTGCAAAACAACTATAATTAAATTGTTAAAAAACATTTGCATTGGGGCACTTATATGTAGTGAGCTGACATAATATTGCTATTTCCGCTGAGGATGCAAGGCCCTGTCTCAGCCTAAATTCAACCTTGTCACCATGTCATGAATTGACTCTGTGATTTACTCTTTCAGACCATCAAGAACCTTCCTCGTATTGTGAATGGTACAGTGACCTATTGGACTCCCGATCCATGGTTTGTGGCTGTGTTGACCATCACAGGAGTACTCCTTCTTTTAGGACTATCCCTGCTGGCCTGGCAGATCATTAGCAGGTACTATGCTACCCATGCACTGAATGCATGAAACATGCTACTGACTCACACTTGGAAGCGGGAACGGGTGTATGCTGAGGGATCAGACACATTGCTATGTGTTCATTGTAACTAAGTGGAAAGGAACTGGAGTCCAGGAGTGGGCAAGGTGCAAAATGCTGAAGATGAATGCACTTGTTATGTTTTTGGCTGAAGGCAATTTGTGGGGTTTTGCTAAGGTAACTCTTGGTAAATTTGGGCTGTGGTCACATTGTAGAGTGACTACTGGCCCTGAAAAACGTCTTTCTCTTCGCATGACATCCTTGCGAGTTGTGGGGACGAACCACAGCATTGACCACATGTGCTTTTTGGGACCACCAAACTAGGAATCAGGTTTTTCATACTGATAGTATTTCCACTTAATTCTGGGGTTTTGACTTGTACTTATGAACACAGATTCCATGTGAGTGGTGCACACTTTGGACAGTTTTTGGAAATGGCTAAGCCTCAGAATGTTTGGGATAATAATTTCTGGTTATTGCAGACTGATGCATCTTAGCTTGACAGATGAATACCCTTGTATGACTTGAGCCCTAACTTTGTCTTCATGTCATGAAGCAAGCAAATTCTATCACATTCTTTGAGGCAGGCATACAAATCATCAATAGACTCAACTTTGAACTGTTTCATATGTCAGAGGAGGAGGTGTGTTTGGTATGATGAGTGGCTCAGAATGTGTCACTGTGACATAAGTATGAGGGGGCCTGCTCTGGGACAGCTCTGAACACCTTATGTAAGTTTTCTACTGCCAGGTTGAGTAGCAAAAATCAGTTCACCTCTTAAGCCAACTTCTCTGCACTGACATAGTAGTCGTTCAGACTTGACACCCGTGCCGCCATAATGGAACAAGCAAAAACAGGGCACCAATCATATTGAACTCACAGATGAGAAGAATCCCTTCCATTATGATAGCAGCACAATATGCCAGAAGAGACCACTTGGGTGGATGATAGTGGTGTTGAACAACCATGATAGTCACAGAGTGCAGACTGTCCCAACTGAAGGTGATCCAAAGTCTTCACAAGAGGCGCCCACACATGGTGTTTCTCATGGGACAGCATGAACACAGAACTTTCAGATTAAATATGAAAGATCCAGGTTCCCAGATGACAAGAAACTTTCTCAGATCAGGCACAGAAGCAGAGGCTGCTGCTGAGGAGCAAACTTTCCCACTTAAAACATGCTTAATTTTCTTATGATCATTAATTTCATCTACCACGTCGCACAAAAGAAGTTGTGAGTGCCCAAAATCAAGAAAATAGTCTTGCTCTCTGTACAGCTATCATAGACATGCATCACAACAAATTACCAGTTCTCATGACTCACAATGTTAATGTGCTCCTGAGAAAGACTTGCCCTCAGTTATTTTTCACTGAGTTTTGTCTCACTTCATTGGTGTCTTAAGAGTTATCAGTCAATTTCTTTTATCAGTCTAAAAGGCCATAAAAGAGCAAGATAAATACATAAATACAAAATGTATGAAAGCAAAATAAAAATACAAGGCATATAAAAGAAAAACAAATCCAACTAAGTTTAGTACACTAAACCAATATAAAATATGTTAAAAACGTTATGTACAAAGCAGCATTAAGGGAGCATCTTTTTCTGTCTTAACCTCCACATAGATATCAAATACCTTGAGACTGCCAAGAGTTATATAAATGTTTCAATACAAACGAGTACAGTCTTTGCACAATTAGAAACCAGCGGGGAGCAACAGTCCTAGCTGGGACCTGCCAGTAGGGCAATCCAGCAAAAAGGTGCATCTGAGTAGGTGGGGTGTGAAGCCACAAGCTAATCTGGCACAGAGTGAAGAGCTTATAGTTGCTGAGGGTGGTGGTGCTACTGGCATACAGCAGCAATATGAACATAAACGGGGAGCGACCTGTATTCCAAGGAGCCAGGCTATTAAAGCCATATAGAAAACACTGTTCCGTAAGAAATTATTAAATAAACAGTTTTATGATTTATAAGGGTCTCTCTTTGTCATCCTTGCTATCCCAATACAATCAATGTGATAGAAAAACAAACGTTTATCATTTTTATCAAATACACATATCATAAATACATGGTATAGATAGTTAAAAAAACTAAGGTGCTCCTTGTTAAGGCACAGTGCAAGTAAAGGAGATGAACTAACAGGAATTGAGAATACAATGCACTTACACCCACTAAATCACACCCAGAAATAATTTAAATGTGGCAATCTGCAATACTTTGAGTTAATTTCTCTTATTTTGTACCTCTAAAAAAATATGGTCTTCAGTGCACAAAAACTTATAAGCCGTTGTTAGGGTACGATGTGATACATCATTAAATATAATGATTTTCCAAGAGCTGGTGATAGTAGGTTATAGCCCACATCTCAGTGGATAGGTGCTAAGAGTTCAACACTGAAGTGTACTCCCATTTCTTTCTTCCTATCCAGGAATACATCAAAGTCATCCACTTTCTTATGATTTTGAAAGAATATAAATAAGAAATTTCAAAAGATAAGAGTATAATATACTGGACATAGCTGTCGCTTTGCCACTATGGGCCATAGTGGGTCTAAATTTTGTATAGCCATGCCACTCAAGGAGTAATAGTGGAGCTAAGGGTAGGGTGTCCAGGATATTTTGCTAAGGAAACTGTGCAAGCAAATGGGATTTCCTTCACCTATCATAACTACAGTGACCTGTGTCTTGAATATACTGATTCTTTCTAAGTGATGGAGGGCTCATGTTTCGAGTGATTCTGGTAGTCAAGTTGGAAAGCTACTATATTTATCGATATCATTCTAGATTCTCTGACAGAAAGACTGCTTTCAGTAGCTCCTTTAACCGCTTGAAAGTATATTTAGGAACCCCCAATTTTGATAGCCCTGTCCAGAGGTATTCCAGCGTTACCACAACCAAGGCTTTCTCTACATTAAGACTTCCTACAGTGAGTTTCGTGTTCATTGTCTGTACAGTGTCCCAATTGAGATTACCATACATGCCTCTTGGAATGTGTCATTGCCAGGGAAGATCTCATTCCACAGGTAATAACAGACCGTGGTGTTTTCCCAGGTAATCTATCAACATTGTTTAAGTCCTTCACAGACCACAGTTTAAAAGCCTTATTCCACTGACACTGGAATGCAGGGTTTCCTTCTTGGCAAGAACTGAGATTATGAATTAGAGGGATATATACTTGCCTGATCTGTTTTTCCAGTTTCTTCATCTCACTCACCAGCTGCATTTTGACCATCTCCTGTGTATATTTTTATGAACGGAAAACCTCAGAATGTCATCCAAATAAGATTTGGAGTATACAGTGCACCCCTAAAGAGCCAGAGCCATTCACTCATTCAGCCGTGTCAATGAGTGTGATATTTAAGCCATTCACTCATTCAGCCGTGCCAATGAGTGTGATATTTAAGTACCTAGACAAATTGTGAATGTGCTATAATAATCACAGGGTGAATTTAATCACCGGCAGAAGTTATGACTTATATTTGGCAATTAACATATTAAGGCCGTATATTGCATGACAAAAATATCACATCCACTACATCAACTACCACAACATCATCAAGTTCAGTTGATGTGGAGCTAAGAACAGCACATGCATATTTTTTTGACAAAGTAGTTTTTAGGAAATGTAGTGGATGCAATATTTTTGTAGGGTGATACTGCTGCCCTCGATTGAGAGACTTACAACCATTCACAAGCAGAGCAGTGCCTGGTGCCGCAGGTTTATTACCTTGTGCTCTAAACTGTTTGCCCTCACACAAGGTGAGAGAAGCAAAACCAAAGGCATAGGTTCAATATGTGTCTTATTTTGTTTCTCCTTGCAGGACAGCTCTTTGCCACAGAGCTCCACAGGAGGCAGCAGAGCCCCTCCTGCAAAACAGGTAATAATTTGCATAATGAGCATGCATTCCTCACCATCCTGGATTTCTGTCAGAATGAGATCTCAATGATCGAATGACCTTCTACACTGCTCGCAAACAGGCTTCCGGCCTGGCCAGGGCACTGACACCGCCCTGCTGGCAGTCATAGAAGAAGCGCGAAAGATCCTAGACTCGGGCGGATTGGCAGCAGTGATTCTCCTAGACTTAAGCGCAGCTTTTGATACGGTGGACCACCCTATCCTTATCCACCGTCTAAACATCAAAGGAGTCACAGGGGCAGCCCTATCCTGGCTCAAGTCATTTTTAGAAAATAGAACATTTCAGGTTTTTGAAGGCAACACTCTATCCAGAGCTATTCCACTCCAATGCGGGGTCCCTCAGGGCTCTTCCCTAAGCTCTACACTTTTCAATGTGACCGCCTGACCGCCTGCGCCGACGACCTCGCACGACTGAAGAACCCTCCCAGCAAACCCAGAAGCAAGAAGGCCCCCTGGTTCACCGATGAACTCAAGGACTCCAAGAAGACCTGCCGCACCCTCGAGAAAGCCTGGCTCCTCGACCGGACCACTGACAACATGACCGCCCTCAAACACGCGACCCGCAAGCACCACCAGCTCATCCGTACCACCAAGAAGAAATCGGTGAAGGATCGCCTGGACAACAACGCACACGACAGCAAGGAACTCTTCAGCATCGTCAAGGAGTTCTCCAACCCCAGCACCGGCAACAACAACATCACCCCTTCACAAGATCTCTGCGACTCACTCGCCTCGTTCTTCCATCGCAAGAATGCCGACATCCACAACAGCTTCGGAACACCATCCTCGCACCCAACCATCGATCATACGCACCCCACCGCCACCCTCCGCACCTGGACCCCAGTGACCACCGAAGACACAGCCCGCACGATGAACACCATCCACTCCGGATCTCCGACCGACCCCTGCCCCCACCACGTCTTCAACAAGGCCGACTCCACCATCGCACCCCAACTCCGAGACGTCATCAACACCTCCTTCGACACCGCCACCTTCCCGGAGAGCTGGAAGCACGCCGAGCTCAGCGCCCTACTGAAGAAACCAACAGCGGACCCCAGCGAACTCAAAAACTTCCGCCCCATCTCGCTCCTCCCTTTTCCGGCGAAAGTCATCGAGAAGATCGCCAACAGACAGCTTGTCGCCTTCCTCGAGACGAATGGATCCCTCGACCCCTCGCAGTCTGGTTTCAGAGCCAACCACAGCACCGAGACCGCCCTCATCGCAGCCACCGATGACATCCGAGCCCTTCTCGACAACGGGGAAACAGCGTCACTCATCCTCCTGGACCTCTCCGCCGCGTTCGACGCGGTCTGCCACCGCACCCTAGTCCAACGCCTCAGCAACACCGGTATCCAAGAGAAGGCACTGAAGTGGATCATCTCGTTCCTCGCTGGAAGAACACAGAGAGTCCGCCTCCCCCGTTCCGCTCTAAGGCCACCGAAGTCATCCGCGGCGTCCCGCAAGGATCATCACTCAGCCCCACCCTCTTCAACGTATACATGAGACCTCTCGCAGCCATCGCTCGCCAACACAACCTCAACATCATCTCCTACGCCGACGACACCCAGCTGATCCTCTCCCTCACCAGAGACCCCGACACTGCCAGAACCAGCCTTCACGAAGGGATGAAAGACATCGCCGAGTGGATGAAGAACAGCCGCTTAAAACTGAACTCAGACAAGACGGAAGTCCTCATCCTTAGACCTTCACCCTCCGCCTGGGACGACTCCTGGTGGCCCCCAGCCCTGGGGACCGCCCCCACACCGACAGACCACGCACGCAACCTGGGCTTCATCCTGGACTCCTCCCTCTCGATGACCAGACAAGTCAACGCCGTCTCCTCTTCATGCTTTCACACCCTCCGCATGCTCCGCAAGATCTTCCGATGGATTCCGATCGAGACCAGGAAAACGGTCACCCAGGCCCTCGTCACCAGCCGACTGGACTAAGGAAACACCCTCTATGCCGGAACCACAGCCAAGCTACAGAAAAGACTCCAGCGCATCCAGAACGCCTCCGCCCAACTCATCCTGGACATCCCTCGACGGAGTCAAATCTCCGACCACCTGAGCAACCTGCACTGGCTCCCCATCAACAAGAGGATCACGTTCAGGCTCCTCACCCACGCACACAAGTCTCTCCACAACCTGGGCCCCAAGTACCTCAACGACCGCCTGACCTTTCACACGCCCACACGCCAGCTACGATCTGCTAGCCTCGCCCTCGCCACTGTACCACGCATCCGAAGAGCCACCGCCGGAGGCAGATCCTTCTCCTACCTGGCGGCCAAGACATGGAACTCCCTCCCCATCCACCTTCGGCTGACCCAGGACCACCTCGCCTTCAGGAGACAACTCAAGACCTGGCTGTTCGAGCAGTAGCAACCCCCTTCCCCCAAGCGCCTTGAGACCCTTCCGGGTGAGTAGCGTGCTATACAAGTGCCGTGATTGGTTGATTGATTGAATGTGTACATGTCCCCACTAGAGGAAATCGTAGCCCCTTTTGGCATTAAACTGGTCACGTACGCAGACGACACCCAACTTGTCGTCTCACTTAAACAGACAGACCAATCCTCAGGAAACCTATGCCCCTGTCTCAAAGAAATCTCCAGCTGGATGAGCAAGTCCCTCCTCAAACTTAACAGAGACAAAGCGGAGATCCTAGTGCTAGGCAGTCAATCCAAACTCACCCCCAAACTGATGTGGCCAACCTGACTGGGAGAAGCTCCCTCCCCGAAAAAAAGAAATAAAAAGTCTAGGTGTATGGCTTGACCAAGACCTCACTTTTCAAACCCAAGCCAGGAAAATCGCGGGAATTTGCTTTGGCCTTCTTCGCACCACACACAAAATGCTCCCCCTCCTACCCCCACAATCCCAAAAACTCCTTATTCAGGGCCTCATTCTCTCCAGACTAGATTACGGGAACGCCCTTTATCTTGGCGCCCCGAAATCAGTCATAAACAAACTCCAACTTGTCCACAATTCGGCAGCTAGGCTGCTTACAGGTACAAAAAACAGAAGCTCGGCCGAGCCTGCCCTAAACTCACTACACTGGCTCTCGATCCAAGAGAGAATTAATTTCAAATCCCTTTGCATAACACATAAAATTCTCCAGGATAAGGGCCCCCCAATTCTGATAACCCTGATTAAACCATACAAAGCCAACAGGAAGCTAAGATCCGACCACCTCCTTTTGGCTCACGTCCCAAGAATCAAGAAGGCGCGGTCAGGAGGACGCCTTTTTTCGTATAACGCCCCTAAGCTGTGGAATTCCCTCCCCCTGAACATCCGGAGAGAAACCAACTTGTCAAAATTCCATAAGCTCCTTAAAACCTGGCTCTTCCCCATGGTCACTTCCGTTCCCTAGCTACATTCTTCGAGTCCAGCGCTGGGACGCCCCTGGGTAGCCACGCGCTCTACAAATCCAATTCCAATCCTACAGCTGGGTAAAAAGGATAGTTGTGTGCGGGTAGTTATCTCTAATGATTGTTGTCAATGTCTCGCTTTAATTCTCACCTCTAACTATTGACCAGCTAAAAGCCAATCGTAATGGAGCATTTTAGTATATCTGACCTGTCTTATTTACAAGCCTTTAGTGCCATAGGAAACTGTAGAAAGTGATAGAATGTTTTACCAGCTCTTAGAAATTGTATTCCATCAGAATCAGACTTACACTATAATGCCAATTTTGGGCCACAGTGGGATTGTTTGAGACCTCATTATGTTGGTGAATTGATGTCAGTGCTTTCTTTTTGGTTTTGAAAGGTCTAACATTGAAGGTGAGAAAGACAACCCAGTGACAAAAACTCAGGAACCACAGAACAAGGACAGAAAGGATATCACACCATTGAGCCCTCTAAGTCTGGTAATTTTAATTGTAATTGCATTTATGTAGCGCTTACTGCCACTGATGAGGTGTTGAAACACTGTGCTGCAAGTAGCACACTACTCCGGATCCCAAGGTTAGTGGTAATAGACTAGATTTTCTGTCTATTTTGTGCTCTCAGAAATCTCATGCAGTTTCTCCAATTCTGTGAGAGAAGTAGGTTAATAGAGTTGGGTGTGGATCATTAAGAGGAGAATACCACTGTTAGCTGGATGCGTAGACAGATTAGGAGAAGCTGGAAAGGGACTTTTGAAAGTCTAAGGAAGTGTGGGAGAATTGTGATGAAGTCTGGGTGTACTTTGATGAAATGAGAATGTTTAGAACAAGGTAGATTTGGACCAGGAAAATGAAATCAATGCAAAAAGGGTGGGCATGCTGAGAATGGGAATATATATATATATATATATATATATATATATATATATATATATATATATATATATATATATATATATATATATATATATATATATATATACTAGCTTACCCATCGCGCGTTGCTGCGATCTCCGAAGAAAGGAAATTCAAGGAAACTCGTTATGATAACATTCAATTTTCATTGTGTCATTTTTATTGAAACGTATTCATTTTAATATGGAAAACATTTCAAAGTGTTGTTTTAATTCTATTTATTTATTCGAGTGCTTGTGGATACACGATTTTTTGTTTTTCTGTCCGGCGCGTATATTAGTATTCGAAAGATTATGAGGGCCCTGGGGGGGGGCCGATATTTTTTAAAAAATTACGCCAGAAACCTTCGCGGGAGTGTACTCAACAACTTCCCAAAGTTTCCTGGCGATCGGATGAATGCTGTTTTAATTCCATTTATTTATTCGAGTGCTTGTGGATACACGATTTTTTGTTTTACCGTCTTGTGCGTACATCAGTATTCAAAAGATTATTAGGGCCCTGGCAGGCCGATATTTAAAAACGTTTTATGCCAGAAACCTTCGCGGGAGTGTACTCAACAACTTCCCAAAGTTTCATAGCGATCGGATAAATGGTGTTTTAATTCTATTTATTTATTCGAGTGCTTGTGGATACACGATTTGTTGTTTTTCCGTCTGGTGCGTACATCAGTATTCGAAAGATTATGAGGGCCCTGGGGGGCCAATATTTAAAACAAATTCATGCCAGAAACCTTCGCGGGAGTTTACTCAACAACTTCCCAAAGTTTCATGGTGATCGGATGAATGGTGTAGTAAAGCATAAAGGACAAACAGACAGACAGACATACATTTGGTTTTATATATATATATATATATATATATATATATATATATATATATATAGCGATACTTAGCAGGCAAATGGAAGTTTGCTAAAAATGTAAGAGGCACACGCGGAGTCTGGTTTTCAAAGCAAGGATGCTTTATTCGGTGCTCAAGTGTCCTCTCCCTTCCAGTTCGACAGACGCGTTTCACCTTCGCGGCTTTTTCAATGTCGATTGACCCACAGTGTGTCAATGGTTATAAACCCACCCTTCAATTTCATGGTCATGGAAACAAATGACGTACATATATTCAACCTACTTTACATCTGCAAAGCGGTGGCCATGTTACAGTGGGTGAAAAAATACTGTTGTTTTGTGATAAGTTTACACAAATAATGTAAAAGTGCAAGTGCATAAACAATAATGATATAATATCAAGTTAAAAAGGAGTCAAAATCCACTCCTACCATTAATTCATAATGAACAGGTCTATTAATGAAAATTATACAATTTATGTATTTCACTTAATTAAATGACCTGTGTTCTTTACGAGATCTTAGTAGATACCATAACTGTGAGAAAGGGGGAAAAAAAGTTCCAAAATTCATGGGAACATAAATGACCCTCACACAATCATATATAACTATCTACTCAGTTATCAAAATTGAGCCCTGTATGGGCATGAGGCTCCCAGCATGCTTATAATTATGTCCAAATATTCATCCAGTTATTCTGGGGTGACCCTTGTATCCCAGATTATTTAGGGAAATTAACTTTGAGGAAAAAGACAATTGAAACGCTAGGTGTACATGTCAGTTCATGCTGGACCGAATTCCTATATGTATCGTACTGATTATGTAGACCTACATTTCAAAATCCACAACTTCATGCTAGATTGATGCTAATACAAGTCAAGTTAACAAAATACATTTTACGAAAGTCCACTAGTCAAGGTGTGCCCAAAGCTCTTCATCATTGTTGAGTCCAACCGGGCTCATGCTTTGGAGTTCTATAATGTAACGGGACTCTTTGGCTCTGAGTTTTTTCAATCTGTCTCCCCCTCTCTCATGTTTGTCCACCCCGTCAATGCAATAAAACTGCAATAGGTCCCTATTGCTCTGATGATATAATTCAAAGTGTCTTGCAACGGGGTAGGTGGGGTCTTTATTAGAGATGGCCCGCATGTGTTCTAATATGCGTTTCTTGGTAGGATTTTTGGTGCTACCAATGTATCTCTTTTTGCAAGGACAGATGAGACAATAAACCGTATATTCGGAATTGCAATTGTAAAACTTATTGATCATTTTCATGGGCCTATTAGTTCCTGGAGCACCTTCGAACTGAGTCACTTTCTTACTAAATTTACAAGTCTTGCATTTCTTGCAAGGAAAAAAGCCATTTATTCCCAGTTTGTTTTTGGTGGCTGAGGGTTTAGTAAAATGACTATGTATAAGATGGTCGCCAATTGATAAACATCTTTTATAGGTGATAGATGGGCGATCTGGTATATGCTTCTTCAGGACAGAATCAGTCTGAAGAATGTGCCAGTTCTTTCTAAAGATTTGGACAATTTGCGCAGATTTCTCATTGTATGTAGTGATCATACGTACAGTATTGTCCTCCTGTTTGGTTTTGTTTTTACTTTCTGAGGACAGTAAAGTTCTTCTTTCAATTTGTTGTACTTTGAGTTCTGCACTTTGCAAATGTCCTCTCTTGTAACCCCTGTTTGTGAAACTTGCATAGCCTGTTTTTTTGCCGTATCATAACTTTCATTGGTGGAGCAATTGCGCTTAAGGCGCAAAAGCTCACCGTACGGTATGCTCTTAATGAGGCTACTTGGGTGGTGGCTATCGGCGTGTAGTACTGCATTCCCCGCCGTGGGTTTCCTGAAGAGGCGAGTGGCTAGGACGTTATCTTCAATATATACTTGGAGATCTAAGTAATTGACTGTAGTGTCACTGATGTTTCCTGTGAACCTTAAATTGAGGTCATTATTATTCAGAGTGGCAACATACTCCTCAGCCGAGGAGCGGTCGCCTCTCCAAATAATACAAAGATCATCAATGTATCTTGTCCAAAGTACTATGTTCTCTAGCCAATGGTCGTTATGATCTCCCCAGGCCACGTGCTTCTCCCACCAGCCTACGAAAAGATTCGCGTAGCTGGGGGCGAAGCACGTTCCCATCGCTGTACCCCGTTTTTGTAGGTACAGTTGTCCATCAAAAATAAAGATGTTATTATTTAGACAATAGGTTACCATCTGTACGAGCATGTTATTGTGTTGTGCAAACTTGGGATGCTTCTGGCCCAAAAACCATCTGATTGCCTTCAGACCATCCGTGTGACAGATGCAGGTGTATAAACTAGTGATATCTAGTGTTATTAACAACAGATTATCTTCCCAACAGATTCCCTCTACATGTTTTAGGAAATCCTGTGTATCCTGTATATAGGATGGTAAGTTCTTCACAAAGGGAGATAAAAAAGAGTCTACATAAATTGCAGTGTTCTCTAAAAGACTGTTGTTAGAAGCAACTATTGGTCTTCCAGGAGGGTTACTGTAGTGTTTATGGACTTTGGGCAAATGGTAGAATGTAGGCAGCGTTGGTTCTTCACAAAGTAGGAAGAGACGTTCATCATGATTCAGCATGCCTTCTTCTTTCCATTGACCTAGTAGTTGGTGGTATTGCATGATACTTTCCACATAAGCACCACGTTGGATTTTGGTGTAACATTCCATGTCTTCTAGTTGTCTCATTGCTTCTTTTTGATACTGCTCTTTACTAAAAATCACCATGTTACCACCTTTATCCGAAGGTTTTATTTCTATGGTTTTGTCATTTTTCAGGGTTTGTAAAGCTTCCCAATATTTCCTCGGAATGTTGAAGTGATCGATCTTTTTCTGGTTTTTGTCGGCCAAACTTTTGAGGTCATCAATGACTGCTTCGTTGAAGACGTCGATCGCGTCGAAGGGAGTCTGAGGAATCTTTCTAGATTTTCTCTTGAAGTTACTCTTGCCTCCAACTTGAGTTATTCCTGCTTGCTCTAGGTATTGCTGAGTGTTCGGGCCGTTGATTCTCCAGCACCTAAACACTCTAATGCCTGTAGTGTAGACATAGCCTGGAATGTGTTAACAGTTGGTGAGGCCTCTTCTATGTTCTCATCCTCCGAGATTGTGGGAGGTATGGATAAAGGTTCCTGAGGATTGATTAGAAAGATTTTTTGAAATTTTAGTTTTCTAATAAATTTGAACAAATCGATGCGGGTGTTTGCATAATCAAATCCTGAGGTTGGGCAAAAAGTGGGACCCAGTTCCAAAACCTTGAGTTCATCATGTGTCAATGTTCTTTCAGATAGATTGACCACAATGCGTGCTGGTTGGTCCTTTAATTTTTGTTCTTCTTTTGCCGCTGACTCCTGGTTTCTCTCTGGGTTGGTGGTTCTGCCACCTTGTTTCCTACTCCGCCTTGTTTTCCTTTTGGATTTTTCGATTTTTGTTGAACAGGAGCATGTGGTTGTTGCGTTTTTCTTTGGCGGCTTTCTGTGATGATTTTGTAAAAAAAAAAAAATATATATATATATATATATATATATATATATATATATATATATATATATATATATACTGAAAAAAAGCAACGGTTAATGTAATTATATAGTTATGTCGACATGTCAGTGACAACATTAACGTTTTGAACTAAGAAAACACAGAAATTAACCAGTTATATTTAGCAGAGCTAACTATAACTTGTGCCCCGCCATGCATTGCTTATGACTTCACATATTACATCACTCATGACGTTCTGTGACATCATTTATGACATCACTGATGACATCTCCAATGACATATTTGATGACATTACTGATGACATCATGCAGTGTAAGTAAGTGTTTACAAAACAGGTGTGCTCTTAATGCATCATAAGTGTGTAGAGGTATTGAACACATTATATATCTTTGCATTGAAGGCTAACTCTATGCAGGTGACAGTTGATGACTTGTGTTCAGCATGTTCCTCACAAATTTACGTACTACATACTAAGGGGGTCATTAGGATGTCGGGCGGATTGCCTTCGCCAGGCTGGCGGTGGCCACCGCCAGCCTGGCGGAGGCAATCCGCCCGACATCCTTCCCTGAATTGCCCCCCGCCATATTAGTATGGCGGGGGGGACCACGGCGGGAGAAAACACCGCCCGCCACTTTTCCGCCCCGGTCGCCTTGCGGCCGGGGCGGAAAATGTTGAATATGGTGGCGGTGTCTATGAGACACCGCCAGCCATATTACGATGGCAAGAGTGCAATGCCTTTCCGTGGCGGCAATGCCGCCACGGAAAGGCAGGCAGTCTTCACTCTGGGGCCCCCCTGCAGGCCCCCAGAGTGAAGGTGAGTGGGGGGGGGTGCACACGGGGGGGTACCCCTGTGGTACCCCCTTCATTTTCCTTTCCAAAGCGGCAGGCACCGCGCGGTGCCTGCCGCTTTGGAAATTAAAATGCTGTGATGTATTGTCAGCATTGTGGCGGGCGGTGCAGAGAGCACCGCCCGCCACAATGCTGAGAATACAGGATGTGCCCACCACTGTGGCGGGCACATCCTAATGGGACCCCCGCCCTTAAGGCGGGCGGTCCCGTTTTCCGATAGGGTGGCGGGCGGGCAAAGCCCGCCCAGCATCCTAATGAGGCCCTAAGTATTGTAAGCAGCGTTGAGTCACTAGACAGAATCGTCACAGCATGACAATTTCTACTTAACATAGAACACCTATTAACCTATGTACATGTGCTTCGTTTGCTTCAATAGATGGGCTATCTGTAAAGTTTTAAGCACAGTATAAAGGCTGCAGGTAGTATGATCTTTCGCACCTTCAGACCTTGGGTACTTTAAGAGAATAGTGTCTTTTTTTTTACAAGAGTTGCATACGGTGTACACTGTTCTTAGTAGATACTTTTTAATACTCTGGTGTATTTCTCATGAGAGTTTTAGTGTCTGCAAACAATGTGGCACAGAGTAAACTATATCCATAGAGTACACACTGTTTTCAGTGGCCACTTTTCTACTCATATCATCTTCAGTATCTCAGTGTAGGTTCGTGACAGTGAGGGGTTTGGTACAGATAAAAGCTGTCCATCGTAGAGCATTAATTCTGGAACAGACATAGAGTAACTTGGCTTTTTCTGAACAGTTGTGTACATATTGAACACTGTGTGCAATGAGGTTTTCCCATATATCTGTGGTTGATTGTTAATGTACACTAGACTACCCTTGAATCTCCCCAGCACCTCATGATTAATATCTCAAATACCAGCTTTAAATATATTTTACAAAGAAAAACATTTTTTCCAAAACATCAGTTTATGAGTTATGAAAATACATACATTTTCATCTTAAATAAGCGATCATCAATTTTGATATACATATAATAATTCAATCAAGCCTAGGCATCTAATTTAGTTGGCTGTGATGGATATAGGAGAGATATTTACAGGCAGCTGGATAGTTACTATTAGCTCATGAGCTACTCGTTGGAGTAGACTGATATAGGGTTAATGGTGCACATAACTCAACCTTGCTACACCTAAGGGAGTTGTATCTGTGATGGCATTAATGATGCTTCATATTACTCTAAGCTATTTTGTACTTACTTTGAGGTCTCTAATGCCATCCTAGTTTATAGAGCTGGAGTCTCCAACATTTTCTCTACTGAGATCTACTTCTGATCCGTGAAAATCATTGTGAGCTACTGAAGGCTAAGCAGCTCCGACATTTTTACCAGACACCCTGCACCCAGCTTATGGCTTTAAGCCCAATGTCCATATAGCAAGATGCTATGGTATGAACAAAATACTTTGACATGGGGCTCTATGACAGGGCTGTCATTTGTGTCAGTGAGAGCATGGTCGTTAGGGATATCTCAACATGTGTTTGTATGAATGGGATATAAGTGTAAGGGTTACTGAGAGACTGTGTCGTACGTACTTGTGGTTCAGGACATACCTCTCGCCATCTGTAGCACTGTTACATGTATAACACAAATGGGAGATGCTAGACCTGGCCTTATTGGTGTGGGTTTCCCCTGTATTTTTGCCTTACCCCCTGTTATTTTGCTGTGTGTTGGACTTCGCTTTTGCTGTTCTAGATACTTTGGGCACTTTGCCACTGCTGTTCAGTGCCAAAGTGCAATTGTTCCCTTTGTCAATTGTTGTTATGGATTGGTGATTCCATGATTGGCATATTTGGTTTACTAGTAAGTCCCTAGTACAGTGCATGGTGTGTGCCCAGGGCCTGTAAATCAAATGCATGCTGCTAGTGGGCTGCAGCACTGAAGGTGCCACCCACATAACCAGCCTGTAAATGTAACTCAGGCCTGCCATTGCAGAGCCTGTGCGCAGTCTGGTACTGCCATGTCAACAAGGTACATGCACCCATTTTCCAGGTCCTAACCTTCCCTTTTCTTACATGTTAGTCACCCCTAAGGTAGGTCCATGGTACCCCTGTGGCAGGGTGCAGCGTATGTGAAAAAGTAGGACATGCCCTGGTATGTGTGGCATGTCCTGATAGTGAAATACTGCCCATTTCGTTTTTCACTATTGCAAGGCTACCTGTTCAAATACAATAGAATGGAGAGTTTACTTATAACATCTTATAAATATAAATACCCCTGGGAAGAAGATGGGAAAATAAAGTTTAGTATGCCTGAACTCATAATGTTAAAATGCATATTTTAGTGAGGGTGATTTTTACATTCTATGTTTGCAATTACCATTTTTAGAAAGTAGGTATTTTCTTGCTTAGCCTTCGAGTGTGCTCTGTTAGGATGTGTATTGACTGTCAGGCTTTGGACTGACAGGGGCTGGAGATGGACAGTGGCTCCAGAGAGTCTAGATGAGTCACGGCTGGGCTGTAAAGGCTTGGGCTGCATTTAGAGGAGGGGTAGGAGATTTCCTTTCACCTGGATGGGCCTGGTCTGCCTTCTACAATGCTGTCTCCACCTCCTGCCAGGAAGCTGCACCAGAGAGGACAGAACTGGTTTTGACTGAGCACAGGGATTCCCTGAGACCAGAGAACAAACGATTTTGCTGTATAAATATTGGGCCTAGACCCCAGAACTTTAGATCACTTTTAGACTGCAAGAGGAACCTCTGCCAAGGAGGAAAGCTGGAGAAACTAGAGAAGGAGTATTGCCCCTTTGCTGTGTGCTGTTTGGGGTTGGCCTGTGTGACTGTTCCTGCCAAGGAGAGGAACTGTGTGTGTATCTTGTTTGCATAATTGCTCCAAGGGCTTGAAGTGGAGCTTGCCCCCTGTTCAAGAGGTCTCAGGAACAGAAATGACCTCACCATCCTTCTGGGTACCGTCGCCACAGAAGAAAGGTGAAACTGACTCCATCACCGAGTCCGTCATTGATTCCTTGTCCTGAAGGCACAGCAGGGATCACTGCGTCGCTTCGCAATGCAACCCTGGTCTCACTGACTCCATCAACGAGCCGCTGCTTGCACCACGTCCTGTGTGCACCGGACTGCCGCAACGCTTCGCTAACGCTGCACAGACGTCCCGACTCCGTCGCCACCCAGCTCAAACATCAACCAGCTCCGTCGCTGCACCATGACCTGCCAGCACTGCATCGAGCACCACCTCACCCTGCAACGCAAGCCTTGGTCTCACTGACTCCGTCAACGAGCCGTTGCCTGCACCAAACCATGAGGACACCACATGCTGCAACGCTTCCATCTCACATCGCAACAGCCACGGTTGCCCCTGACCGGCTTGTACCATTGTGTCAGCCGCAACAAGAAAGGTACAGTCTCCGAGTCTGTCGACACTTTAGCTAACCCGTACCAATGCGGTTGGCTGGAATTGTTAGACTCTGTTGTGTTCAGCATTGGGGTAGCCCCAAAGGAGCTACAGAGTCGGAGGAACTGTGTTTTCACAGTAACTATTTTTTCCAGTACTGAATGTTAGATTTTTGTCGTTTTTAGTCTTGTTTGGTTTAGATAAAGTTTTACTTATTTTTCTAAACTGGTGTGGTGTCCATTTGTAGTGTTTTTACTGTGTTACTGTATGTGTTCATAAATAATTTACACATTGCCTCTGAGATAAGCCTGTCTGCTCGTGCCAAGCTACCAAACGGATAAGCGGGGTTATTTTAGAAGTGAATCCCCCTTACCCTGACTAGGAAGAAGGGTCCCTACTTGGACAAAGGTACCAACCTCTGCCAACTAGAGACCCCCATTTCTAACAGGATAAATGCAGAAAAATGTTCCTCAGAAAATGTTGGATGTAACATTTTTCTGTGCTTTAAATTTCTCCAACTTATAATGGCTATATTTTTCACTTATAAATATGGCACTGTATCGTGAAAATTAAACTAAAGAGTTAACTTTGTTGTCATGGATTCCATAATACTTATCATTACAATTTTCTATCATTTCCAAGTGTCAGACTTTCAAACACGAATCACCTTGCTCCCAGTGGCCTGTAGACATAGTGTCATATAAATAACAGAAAAATACAGTTGTTTGAATGGGAGGAAATTTAAGTAACTAAACATGCTTCATAAAATATTAAGAGGTGTTGGACTTAATTGAAAGTGGAGAACGGAATTAATACTTAATGTTTCATATAAAACCTTTTCTTCACTTTACATTTCTCCAAAAAAACGAAGACACTATTTTTCAGTTATAAACTGGCACAGTGTCTACTGGCCTCCGGGAGCAAAAGGTCTGCTGCTTGTAAATGCAACACTTTGAAATGGGAGAAAATTAAAATGAAGAGTTAATCATTAAGGTAACCTTTCTTTTTAATTTTCTTCCATTTAAAAGCATTCAGAAGCATCATTTTGTTCTTATACTCCAGTACTGAGCCGACAATTATTTTTATTTAAGAGTAAATTACTTCAGTGCTTCAGTTCTTCACCTCTTCGACCCAGCCTGGCCTATAAATCTGACTGTGCACTGGTCATTATCAGGCTCTGCAATCTGCATCCTGATGATAATAATGTAAAGTAAACACAGCCTTCCCTTCACATTAAAAGGAAAATGTGACCCTGTATGTGTTAAAAAATTAACTTAAGTCTGTAAGCTACTTTTAAGGTGTCAAGGAGCCACTTGTAGGTCGCAATAGACTAGTTAGAGACACCCAGTATAGAGTACTGTGTACAAAAGAAATTTGGATTATGTCATCAATTATGTCATTTGAGATGTTATCAGTACTGTCATATTTGATGTCATAGAATATGCCATGAGTGTTGTAATATAAAAGGTCATATGCTGTGCATGAAGGGGTCGCAACTTATAACTGGTGTATTGCTAAATATAACTGGTGAATTTCTATGTTTTCTTTTAGTTTAAAATGTTATTGTCACTGACATATTCCCCAAACTATAATGTTACTTTAAAATTTGTTTTTTTCAAGTGAATTTCTAGTTTTTTTAAACATAAAGTAATATTTTATTTCCATACTTTAAGCCAAACCCCTGCTGTGGATGACCTTTGGCTGTGTGAGGAGGAGGGTTGTCTGCAGGGCCTGGCCTGAGGACAGGTCTTGCGACAAACACCCTCAGGCAGCCAACCTCACATTGCGCAAGGTCTTTGCTTGGTCACAGCAGGGGGTTGGCCACAGGGTCTGGCGTGGCCCACCCACCCAGAGCCAGCAGTGTTGCTTATCACTAAGGTGGAAGGGCAGGGCAAAATAGGCAGAGCTTGTTGGTGAATTGGCACCTTTGCATACTTAGCAGCAATTACAAGGGAGACCCGAGGACTCTCATCTAAGACTACGAGACGACAGCAAAGAACCCACTCATCTTGGACAGTGACTATAAAAGAAATTGTGCTCCAATAAATCAACGATGCATTAACCTCAATCAAGGATTTAGCATCGTTTTCAAACATGCAATTGTAAAGAAAACACATTGTCCGTCAGGTTGAAAATGTCAGGAACAGAGTTGCATACTACTAACTGGAAGGGGAGGCACATGGGTGAAGCTTACAGGTGATTTGGTGCCTTTGCATGCTCAGCAGTAATTAAAAGGGAAAACCGTAGACTCTAATCTCAGACCAGGAGACGACAAGAAAGAACCCACTAATCTTGGCCATTACTACAGAAGAGATTGAGCTCCAATAAATAAGCAATGCACGCACCTCCATTAAGGATTTTAGATTGTTTTTCAATGTGCAATTGTAAAGAAAGCACACTGTCCATTCAGCCTGAAAAATGATTGCAAAACTGTTGCATAACGTAGAAGGAGCAGGGCCAACAGGAGGAGATTGTAGGTGATTTGGCACCTTTACATACTCAGCAACAATTAAACCATGGCCTCTGCCCTCAGGACAGGAGACCACAAAATTGTATAGAAAACAAACTGTCCATCAGCTTGGAAAATGATGGGAACACAGTTGCATACTACTAACATGGAAGGGGCAAGTCCAAATGAACTGACCTTGTAAGCAATTTGGTGCCTTTGCATACTGAGCAACAATTAAGAGGGAGAACCATGCACTCTACTCTCAGACCAGGAGACGAAAAAAAAGTAGAGAAAAGACATGGTTCATCATTCTGGAAAATGTATGAAACACCCCTGCATACTACTAACGTGGAAGGGACAAGCCTAAACGGGCAGAGCTTGTAAGTGATTTGGTACCTTTGCACACTCAGCAGCAATTAAAAGGGAGAACCATGGACTCTGCTCACAGACCAGGAGTAGACAAAATTGTAGAGAAAAGACACTGGCCATCAGTCTGGAAAAACGTGCGAACTCCAATGCATATTACTAACATAGACGAGGCGGGGCCAAATGGCTGGAGGTTGGAGGCCATTTGGCACCTTTGCATCCTCAGCAGCAATTAAGAGGGAGAATTGTGGACTCTGCTCTGATACTAGGATAGGACATAATTGAAGTGAGAACACACTGGGCCCGATTCACAAAATGAACTTAAGACTAAATCCTAAACTTACTACTATTTGGTATTCACAGAATGCACTTACTACTTTCGGGATTCACAGAGTGAACTTACTACTTTCGGGATTCACAGAATAAACTTACTACTTTCGGTATTCACAGAATAGATTTAAGACTACTAACTCTAAGTCCGAAATCGGGGAGTAAATTCCGGCCCAGAGGCGGAGCTTCCGGCTTGGGGGCGGAGCTTGCGGCCCGGGGGCGGAGCTTCCGACCCGGAGGCGGAGCTTCCGGCCCGGAGTCGGAGCTTGCGGCTCGGAGTTGGAGATTTCAGCATGGCAAAAATCCCCACCTCCGAGCCGGAAGCTCCGCCTCCAAGCCGCAAGCTCCGCCACCGGGCCGCAAGCTCCGCCCCCAAGCCAGAAGCTCCGCCCCCAAGCCGGAAGCTCCGCCTCCGGGCCGGAATTTACTCCCCGATTTCGGACTTAGAGTTAGTAGTCTTAAATCTATTCTGTGAATACCGAAAGTAGTAAGTTTCTTTTGTGAATCCCGAAAGTAGTAAGTTCAGTCTGTGAATCCCGAAAGTAGTAAGTGCATTCTGTGAATACCAAATAGTAGTAAGTTTAGGATTTAGTCTTAAGTTCATTCTGTGAATCGGGCCCACTGTCTCTCAGCCTAGAATATGTTGTTATATATATTGTTCACCACTTGAGCACCTTGCACAATCAGCACCCATTCGCACTTCACATTGATGTTTTTGGTTTTGACATTCTACATATGTAATGTATATATCATCGAATGAAAAATTCTGATATAAAAATAACATCATCATATTTTTGATCTCATGTCTTATTCATTAAGTGCTAAGACTTTGTTTGTTGTGTGTTAGAGAGCCTTCCCCTTTTTTGAATGCATTAGAAGCACCCCCAAATTATTCTTTTTCTACCCAACAGAACCACTTTTACTTAAACATTACTTACCCAGGTTCTGAGGGACACAGGGGGACCCCTTTTTTATTAACTAAAACTCCCTGTAGGCCACACCATAGAACTGAATGGGATTACTTATAGAGTGTAGCATGCTTAGAAATCAACGGAGAAAACAGGGCACTTTTGTCAAAGCAGCAATAGCAGGTGCATTATGTTTTTTGTATATGCACTTTACCAGTATGTTTTTTTAGGTGTTTTGTTTAACTTGATTTATTAATTGTTTTTATCATAGGAAGAACCCGTATTTTAACTGTGGTTTTATAAAGTTGTCCAACGGTGATATTATGTATGAAAAGTGTACAATGCATCATATTGTAAGTTTTTATTAACTAAACAATAAAATTTCATTTCATTTCTACTGGGGTGAATGGTTCTTTCTATGAGCATCTAGTAAAGGAATATAGGTGGAGAATTGTAGAAGCACTCCACCATTCCTCACCTGTTCCCTCAATTTCTAAACTGATTACATTTGCAGGGTGGAAAAGGGAAGACTCCATTGGACAGGACACTTAATAACTTGTAATATTTTTTCATAACACTATTGACACAAAGAAGTGACTTCAGCATCATTTGCCCGAGGGTCCAAGGAAATTTGGTGATTATATCATCAGGTGCTCAGGGACTACGGGACAGATGTATCATCCGTTTTTTTTGTAGAAACACTGCGATTCACAAAAAAGCAGCGTTTGCGACAAAAAACTCAGCAAATGTGATGTATGTTGAAAATGGCATTGCAAATTAAAGAAACGCAAAATTTGCGATTCCTTAATTTTGCGCAAGCATTTAGGGAATCGCAAGAAACGATTCCTTAAATGCTATGTAAGAAGCGTTGAAGTTTTGCGATTTCACACTAAGAAATCGCAAATTACCACCAACTTGTAGTTGGTGGTAATTTGCTAATTCTTTTACAAATGCACTTTTTGGCATTTGTAAAGGTGCCATGTGGCGCTCATACATGCCCTTAGGGCATGTATGTGCGCCATATGCGCACACATGTACATTTCAGGGGTGCAGCAGGGTGTCCTTCAGACACCCTTGCACCCTTGAAATTATTCTCAATTTGCGATTAGCAAATTGCGAATCGCAAATTGAGAATAACTTCCCATTCCTTCCTATGGGCCTCCTGGCCCATAGAAATGAATGGGAAAATATTCCTTAATTGCGAATTTGCAATTTACAATTCACAAATAAGGAATATTAAGAAATCGCTAAAAAATTGCGATTTTTTAGATACATACCATTTTGCAATTGTCAAATAGCGATTCTCAAAAAATCGCTATTTGAGAATCGCAAATAGGTATTTTGATACATCTGCCCCTACATGTTTAGATGGATAATCTCTAGCTCCCAGTACAATAAACAGCAAACTGTTCTAAACGACTGCTGGTATCTTAGTATTTAAAAATTGTTATGATCCTCAAAATGTCTGAGTCAAGGCAAAGGCATAGAAAGCTAGAGTTCCGAAGCAAAGGTTCTAATTCAGAAAGTATCCGATTACAATGAATTAATTGGTTGAAAGTGGCAATGTCCGAGCATCATGATAAAGCATCTAATGGATAGTAGGAAAGCAATACCAAACAAAGTGATTTTAGATTTTTCTATGGGTGTTAGGGTCCCGTAGGAATTTTAGTTGAGGTTATGACATTGGACCAAATTAGCATATTATCCATTCTAATTCAATCTACTCTTTCGAGCTAGTATTCTTGCATCATTACCTGCAATAGCCCTGGAAGAGAGAGGCAATACTTGGAGAAGCTGAGAAGCTACACATAAAGTACTTTGAGAGGTGTTTTGTGATATTGAAATTAATTCTAATCACTTTCTTTTCTTTAGCAATTTGATGGTCGAGCTCAAGATCGAGGTAAGTACATTATAACAAGTTTTTCCTGTGTCTGTTTTTCACTTTACCCTCTCTGGTGTTTATTTATCTGTATGTCCAATCTTTCCCTGCAAACATTTTACCATAAGGAACAGACTTGATTAAAGTAAATTAAAACAACAGAACCCCACCCTGTGTCTACACACTGGTACATGCTACAGGCATATTACAGAATCCAGACTTGACCCAGATACCTGTTATAGAGTTGTACGAATGCCGTTTGGTTTAGCCTCAGGGGTGGCCATTTTTAACAGATAATGGATAAATTATTTAAAAACCTCAAGGGGGTAGTTTATTTTCAGGATGACATCTTGGTTATAGGAAAGGATATTCTGGAGCATGATTGAAAGTTGTGAACTGTGTTAAAAAGATTGGCATCCAATGGGTTAGCAGCAGAGTTAAAGAAATGTAACTTTGCTATGGATACTGTAACATAATTGGGACATGAGATAAGTAGATCTGGTATTATGCTGAAGAAGGAGTTGGTAGATTCTATTAATGATGCCCCCCACCCACTTGTAAAGATGACAAGAGATCATTTCTGGATCTAAGGGATTTTCACTCCGAATTTGTGAAGATTTTTTCTGGGAAGACATACGAGTTACTACAAATGCTGAAATATCACCAATAATTTGGGTGAAAGGAAAAGGCACAAAATGAATTTGATAGTATTGAGGTGGATATTTGTAATGCTGTTCCAATGCATGGGTTTGATTTTACTACTAGGAGTATTCTCAACACAGAGGCCAGTGGAAAAGGATTAGTCATAGTTTTGGGAGGATGGTGAAGAATATACTGTGTCATTTGCTTCCTGTTCCTTGTCTCCCACTTGGGAAAAGTATTCTGTGATTGAAACAGAGATGGTAATGTCTGTTTAGGTTATGGAGGAGGCCAGGCAATACCTGTGGGGTGCAAGATTCACTTTATGTACAGATCAAAAACCATTTGTGAAGGTTTTGACCACAGAGAGTGTAGTGAAAGCAACTCCTTGCATAGCTAGGATGTCTTAGAGATTATTTTTACATTTATGATGTGGAATATATACCTGGGAAAGGAAACAAGGTTGCCAATTGGTTGAGCAGAACCCCGTTATCCTTGAAAGTATATGAATCTAGTGAGTGGGACAAGTACTGTGCAGCCATGGTGGAAGAAATTGGTGCCATCATGAAAAATGATTGGGAGTCTGGATATGACAATGATGATGTGTTAAAAGAAGTTAAATGGTATGTTGTGAGTGGTTGACCGAAGAAGAAAAAACTAAAGGATGTTTGTAGGACCTAATTGGTGCTAAAAGATGAGCTGTCTGTGTTTGCCCAGGGGTTACTACTCAGAGATGAGAGCCATTCCTCCACAGATTCTCTGACAAAATAATTTGAGTATTACACACGAAGGACGTGTGGGAATTGTCAAATCAAAAAAAGGGTAAAGACCTCATATTGGTGGTAGTGTACAAGCTGCTATACATTCTGCAAAGAACTGAGAGAAGTAACTTAGTACTCTTTTGTGGGCATATAGGATTACTCCTGCAGTGATGGGGAATAGTCCCATTCAAAGTATTTAGGGGTAGAGAAACATTCATCAAGGATAATAATGATTGAATGTCTGTGGATCACCAGAATATATGGTCACCTGCTGTTGTAAAAATAAATGTTATGGATGCGCAGAGTGTATATAAGGAGTACTAGGACAGAATGCATGGTGTGAAGGAAGTTGATTTGCAGAAGGGGGATTGGCGTTGTGTGAAACTTAGTCCCAGGAATAAGAAGGGAAGTAGCAAGGTCTTTGAACCTTTGCAAATGAAGGAGCTTTATGCATGCTCTGCAAAGTTCAGTGATTGTAAAGTGTGGCATTTTGGAAGAGTGTCTAGGTGTAACAAGATAATGTATTAGGGGCATAGTCGGAAAGAAGTGGATGCTGCTGTCAATGCTCATTTGTTGTGGTGGGGAGAGGATGCTGTGGAACTGCTGTAGACATTGGTAACAGTTCCACAAAAGTAATTGGAAGGAGATTATCCAAACCTACAACTACAACCTCTGATGGAGTTGTGATCCTTCCTAGTATGTTGAAAGATTCTGTTTTGAAAACATTTAGCAATGTTTAAGCATACATGTTATGTACAACTTATTAGTAATGGACAACTTGTACTTTTTTATGCTATTCTATGTTATGTTACTGGGACTGTGTTGGGGTTGTTGTTTGGCTAAAGGGGGAAGAAGTGTTGCATCTTGGTTGCCATGGGGATGTTAATGTTCCAGTGGAGGTCCTAGAGTGTTGGAGTGCTGTGGCAGTTGGGAAGGAGCATTAGCAGAGGTGTCTGCTCCTGGTTTTGTACTGTCCGCTCTTAATAAAGGATAGTTACTCTCTATCCGTCTTGCCGAAACAACTACAATACCTGGATGAAATCCTTACACCTACAAGGCTAAGCACTACTCCTATTTCATGAATTATTGGAAGGAGAATTGTTGCCTACAAGTAATGGTATTTCCTATATTCAAGTTTTCCTTACAAGTCACTATAAAAGAAGAGACTTTCCTAGACTTTTTTTTCACCATTTAATAGAAACGTGATTTTTTAAATGTTTTAAGATAATCTATCCCCTATGGCAAAAGTATCAACATGTTTACCGAGGCATAAATCCAACATTCAGCACATTTTGCAAAGTAAGTATCTTAGTTGTCATAATATAAGCCAAAAGGTTAGCGAAATATAGGCTCTCCGGCATCTTTATTCCATAAGAATAATGTGCGTGTTAACTCACCCTTCCTTCCTTTTTGTCCCCGATTTGAAGAGTAGGTACGATAAGATCCCTTTCCTGGATGAATAAGATTAGAAAATGCAAGCAGCAATATGTTACTTATAGTGTTAATAGTACATACCTAGCAACATGTGGCGTAATTGTTGTCGGATGGATTGTTGTATGAATATGATAGTAGAAAACGAATATTCTAGGTTGATATAAAGGTCATATCTTTAGCGAAGGAAGCTGCTGGTGTTCCCTTTTGGGAACTTTCTGTTAATATAATCAATGGCATCCATGTCCCTCTCAAACATTACTTTTTACACTTTGATTCAGGTGCAGACACTCAAAGCCAAATTGCAAGCCTAGTGTTACTTTGGGTGAAAATTGCAAACTAACTAATACCTGTTAGTTTAGGGTGGTAACCACCTGGTGTTCAAGCTGTACTTGCTTCCAAGTTGCAGTTCTCAAAATTAGGAATAACATGCTATTTGTACCTGTTTTCCCTCATTCTTAGGTACACAAAATAGGAATAGGCATTGTTTGCCCTTACAGTTTGAGGCATGTTTTACTTGCCACAAACCTGGAGGGCAAGTCACTGTGCTGCACTTACAGCCTGATTCATCAAGCTAAATTGCACTTGCAAAGGGCAAGATTCTCAGAATCTTGCCTTTTGTGAGTGCAATTTTTGCATTTGGGATTCATCATCCCAAATGCAAAATTCGCTATTAAAGAATTCGCACATTTGCGAAGAATTGCATTTAAGGAATCTCTATTTGAGATTCCTTAAATGCAATTCATGAATCATTTTAAAATTGCGAAATTGCAATTTTGGGCCGCTATTTACCGAGAGGTCAGACCTCGTGGTAAATAGCAAAAACTTAGAAAAATGCATTTAAATGCATTTTTCTAAGTTGCATGTTACACACACACATGTCCTTTGTTTATGTGTGTGCGCAACACCAATGTAGATTACATTTCAGGGGTGCTACAGGGTGTCCTTTGAACACCCCTGCACCCTTGAAATCGCATCCTTATTTGCGATTAGCTAATTGCTAATCGCAAATAAGGAATAACTCCCCATTCATTCCTATGGGCCTGTAGGCCCATAGGAATGCATGGGGAGTTATTCCTTATTTGCGATTAGCAATTTGCTAATCGCAAATAAGGAACATGTAGGAATCGCAATATTTTTTGCAATTCCTACATGAATCCCGTTTTGCAAGTCCTTAATAGCGATTCCTTATGAATCGCTATTAGGGGCTCGCAAAACGGGAGAATGATGAATCTGGCTGATAATGTTTTTCCACAGTGTAATTCCATTTTGGGCAGAAACAGGATTTTCTTTCCAAAATGGAAAATTCTCACACCTTGTTATCCAGACCTAAAGTGAGATATGTCTCTTTGAGGAAAGCTATTGAATTTAGAGAAGTTATTATCTTTTTCACTTTATGTTTACTATATTTTCTCTCATGGCTTTCTCATCACTCTGTGTTGGGTAATGAGCTTGCTCTTCATTTCTAGTGTTTATAAGTATTAATTAAGACCTAATTCTGGAGAACTAAAGGTTACTTGTAAACCTATCATAAGTATCTTAATCTTAATCTGTGAACAAGCTAGAACTCCCCATGATTCTTTCCATAACAAGCTGATAATATGAAGTGAAGATCGTTACTACAGTGGTTTCTAGGGCTGTACAACAGCATGACTACCTAAAAGTGACACAGTAAAAATGTCTCTATGTGGGGTACTTTCCACATGTTGCTGCTTTTTTTTTACCTTTTGTGGTCTGGAATTACACATCACTAAACAGAGCTATCCAATTATTTATAAGATAGGTTTAATAGTGATGTGCTTAATAAAAAATAAGTAAAATTACGATACAGTTTTTCATCTGCATTTCTAAACATATTTTCCAAGTGGCGCACTGGGTTGCGTGGGATAGATTTACAGAGAGAATCCTTGTAAAGGGTAAGCAAAATGTTAGTCTAGTATTTCAATATCTCAAACTTCTGTGACTATAGCCTAGCCTGGGTACATGACTGGGAGTAACTGATACTTAAACTTTGTGAATTCTTCCCGGACAAACACAGACTAGAGGGATTAGGTGTGCCTGAATGGGCCATTTGCTGGCAGGATGGAGCGGAGCTGAGCACAGCTCCATTTACACATGAATAGCTTGTTCTCTGCCTTCACACACATGGTCCAACAACCCTGTATTTTCACTGCAGATAGCTTGGAGCCAGAGCAGGGAAGTCAGAAAATGCCATGCACTTCACAGAACCTTTCCAGAAGTTTCTCCCACCTTCCAGCACAAGGGAACCGGGGTAAAAAATAGGACCTTCATACCCACTCTTTACTTCACTACTGGAACTGTGGAAAGACTCTCAGAGGACTGTCTGCTGCTGTGACCTGCTGTGCAATCTGCCAGGCTACTGCTGTACCTGGAATAACTGCTCTCCTGCCTGAAGCCAGGACTACCAGAAGTGACTCGAAGGGCTAGTTTGCTTGCCTCCTGTTCAGAGCAACAGGGACACAACAGGCTCCCACCATCTTTAACCCATACCTGAACCCAGCCGGAGGAAATACCGAACCCTAAGAGGTGTCCCACCACTCCTGGACCCTTGGTTGTGGTGCTAAATGTGCCCAGATGGGCATTTTCCAAAACGTAGGACTTAGACAAAATCTCATCCACCCAAAGTACATTGCCGGTCAGATTTACTTTGCGGCTTCTCCTGCTAGGTTCTACTCCGAAGCAGCAAATCTGTTTCAGGGGTCCTTTATCAAAGGGGTATCTGCCCTTGGGGAATTGTATTCAGGTACAGCCTTCTGCTTCGTTCCGATGGACGTTTTCAGCTTCCATTTCAGCGACTAAGTCTGAACGTAGAAATCTTCTCTGTGGCTTTGACCCAAGGCCATCCGACAATGATTCTCCTTCCTCGAACATTTCCTGCAGCCTTGCTCTCCTGAACTTTATCTTCTCAGACATTTTTCTAAGTCGGAAGGTAAGGGCTGACTAGGGCCAATCCACTTCTTGTATCCGGACCGTGCTCTATCCTGGTCGGCTTCACTTTTGGCTTTGGGGGGGCGCTAGTGAGCCCAACAGCAAGATGGCTGCCTTGTGGGGAGGCGCTGAACGTGTGGCAGATAATCAGACAGTTATCCACCACCGTGGCCGGCATTATCATCTATTATTGAACGGGAAGCATTCCGGAGAGACCGGTGCCTCAGTGGTTTTGAGTCTGAGGTCGGCAGTCCCCTGAGAATGATTAAACATCCGATAGACGGAGGAGCAGCTGTGCAGCCTTGCTGAGAGCCACATGGAAGTGCTGCTTCCCGTGTAAGGAAAGACTGTTGCCCGGCGTTGGCTCTGGAGACGGCTGGCCCCCCGGAGGTGATGGCGGGCTCCATGTGAATTGCTGTGGGGCTGCGGAACCGAGATCGCCATCGTGAGAGGAGCTGGGGTGAGTTTACAAGGGCCACCGAGAAGAGATTTGGCGACCCGCAGGGAAGTCGGCCTGGCCAGACCCACTCCGATCGCATTCCAGGCGAGGGGGCTGGGCACTGTGGGAGGCCACAGACAGAGAAGACTGTATCAGGGTCCCTGGCAGTCACTGTAGTGCGAGCTTTGAGGCATTCGGAGGACAGATTGTGGAAGCGAGCGGACTGAAATGTGTGGAGCGATTCTGTGGCCTTGCATGAAGTCGGGCGGGGATCCCATCGCAGAGGCAGGGCACCATCCCCCTGCAACGGAGGTGCAGAACGATGCCTGAGATGCAAGGAGTAACCCGTTGGGAATCGTTAAACTCATGTGAGAGCATAGAAGTGAGGCCCCGCTGCTCTAATCTTTTAAAGCCAGCTCACCCCGCCCGCAACTAGCCTACAAAGGCCCTAGACAGCATCCAACCTGGGAAAAAGGGGAGAGCCCCCAAACACAATACAAAAGACAGAAAAACACAACAAATAAAGTGAAAGTCTACATACCTACTTTTTCCAAGCATACAGCACCTACACCCTGCCAATTCAAATAGCAGTTTTCACGTACCCTGCCCAGGGAGTGGCCCTGCAACGCGAGGCCTGTGAGAGGCTGGAGCTGGGATTATTGGGCGAGCACTGATTAAAAGCATACTGTCTCCATGTGAGTGTAATCCCCAATGACCGGGGTGAAGCCACAACACCAGGTGCTGGACGTCGAGGCAAGCATGCAAAGGAGCCAGGAACACAGTGGGTGGAACGTAGGTGGCTGCCTGCTCTTACTCCCCCTGGATAGCCCCCCACAACAAGGCAAGCACTCAACCTTATTTGGGCCAGGGTCATATCCGAAGCATAGGGAAAACAGACACTAAACAGTCAAAACTGGTCTTCAAGCAACGCAAACCACCTGAGGATCCCCAGCCATGGAGGACACCCAACCAGATTCAGAACCGGGTGGCGCAACCCCTCCTGAACCAGACATCAGAGAAATGTTTAGGGACCTTAAACAATTCCTCACCGGCATTGACAATAAAATCAATTCCCTGTCAGACAGATTGGATCGTCTTAAGGAGAAAGGGACAAAGCATGGAGAACGCCTCAAACAAGTAGAACACTGTGTCTCAGTTCTGGAGGATGATGGTGGGACCACCCGAGAAAAACTACTAAGCATGGAAAAGGTACTGGAGGTGATAAGAAATAAAAACGAAGATTTGGAGGCCAGATCGTGCTGCAACAATCTGCGAATTGTAGGGGTGCTGTAATCCACCCCAAAGCCACGAGCGGAAGACTATGTTGAGCAAATGCTGCAGGCTCTCTTTGAAGAATCGCTGTCGCCCGTGTGCATTGTGGAGAGAGCGCACAGATCTTTGGGCCCTCACCCCCCCCGCCTGGCGCGCCGGCCAGACCAATCATTGCATGCCTATTAAATTACTGGGACAGAGATACGGTGCTCCCGATGGCCAGAGACATGCAAAATGTAGTATATCAGAGGACCCCGGTGTCCTTTTATCCAGATTTCACCTTAGCAGTACAAGCAGCTAGAAGAGAATTTATGACGGTTAAACGCACCTTGCAACACCTGGATGTTAAATATTCCCTATTATACCCGGCAAACCTGTGGGTGTTCCACGCTGGACGTACCACATACTTCACAGACCCGAAGAGCGCTACTCGGTTCGTGAAAGATCTGCGGCTGGCTAAGAAAGCAGAATGACCGGATAAAGATGGGGAGGAAGGAAGCCATACCAGCGATAATGACTGAATACACAATGCACTGATGATCCATGAGCAACTGTCGACTCAGTTGTGAGGGCCAGAGCTGCCCAGAGGGACAATGACTCTTTCCTCTTGTATCCTTTCTTCTAGTAAAATTAATGTTGCTGGTTGCAGATGTTTGACTTGTCCTGAGACTGGCTGCTTCTATCTGTGATCCCTGTCCCACCGCCCGACCCTTGCTGGTTGGCAAACTGGGCTCCTAGACATTTACCCCAGGGATGATTCCCTTTTTTGTGTAATTCTCGTTCTAAGTTGGGGATGTGGGTTGATTGGGGTTCATGCTCAGCCTGTTAGGAGGGTTGGAGTGGATGGGGGCAGCCCTGTGGAGGGCGAGCTTTGATATATGTTTTATATGCCATCCTTCCCTTCTCCCAGAGCGATCTAGCAGGAATGAAGTACATCTTGAGGCATCTGCAGGCAAATTGTTAGATGGGGTAACGTAGGAGAGTAGGGTCTGCTATCCTATGGTCACCCCAAATGTTTGCTTTTTGCTTCACTGGTTTATGACTTAATGTGGCTGTGGGCCTGCTAATCAGACCCACAGCCTGCTGTTCTCTCTCTAAATTGTAACCCATGTACTTTAGGTGCATAACGAAATTGGAACTGGTTCACCTTATTGGTCCCTGTAACAGTGTACCCAGGTACCCAGGGCATAGGTGCTTCCAAGGCCTACCAGGGGCTGCAGCATGTATTGTGCCACCCCTGGCCTGGCCTCCATATTTGACACAACTGGCTGATCACTCAGCTGGGGTAAGTCGGTGTAACCACCCCTTACTTAGGTGTAGTATGCCTATACCTAACCCAAAATGGACACATATGTTCCTATCAGTCACTCCTATGGAAGGCCTCATCAATCCTGGAGGCAGAGTGCTTGGAAATATGTGAGATGGTGCTCTGGCATGAGCTGAGCCTGTCTGCAGCTTTCGGAACCATGTCCTTTAGCTGTTCCATGATATTGCCATACCATATACTCTTAAGTGCATTATAATCCTCGCGGTTAAATGCTATCTTAGGTTTGGCTTTATCAAAACATGTCGAGTAGGGTGTCATACGAATTGGAATACTACCCCCTCGCCAGTTCTGGCGACGGGGGTAGCATTCCACCCTTCTAGAGGGACACGACATGTACCTAGCCTGAACCCCGGTTAAAGTTAAACAGAGCCTTAGCATCACAAAATGGATGCTGCCACCACAGACACAAGTCTGACCTCCTGCTGCTGGGAGTCCTTCCAGCGAGGGCAGCTTGGACAAAGGGTTTCCTGCCTGGGGAGGTGCTAGCACCACTCCAGACAGGATTTTGTGTATTGGGTAGGACAGGGCTGAAAAGAAACAGACATGCCTGGGGCACACAAGGTGTCCCTGTGCATAGGCCAGTTCAAACCGGTGCTGGGGCTTTCCAGCCCCAGTCCTGGTGCGAAACTGGACAAAGGAAAGGGGGTGTAACCACCCCCCTTCCTGGTTCCACCCAGAGGAGGGACCTAGTAGGTGATCCGGCCCCCCAGATTCGAATAAGAGTGGGAGCTGTGTCCTGAGACTTCAGATCATCCTGAATCAACTTGAAATAAAGAAGAAGACTGGACTTCGACATTCTGCTGCACAGAAGACGGAAGAGAATCTCCCTTGTGGCCAAGGAGTGACCACCCTGTGAACACAGGCACCAACCAGCAACTCGACGTCTGCTTTGCCGCCGCCTCCCGCCGGAGCCCGAGCCCAGAGCCTGACAAGATCCAGACTCCCAGACTTCTCACAGCCCGATCCACAGTCCCTGCAAAGAAGGGACCCGTGGAGGCACCGAGAGACGTGGGACCGGACATCTTGGAAGACCCCCGAGACGCTGACTGCGCAGCATCAGAGGCACCCTCGACGCTGTGCTTTGGGGTTTGAGAAGCCCCAACCTCGAGCAGCCCTTGCACCGAAGATCAGCCCCCCAGCATCTCCACGATCTGCGTGGGGCCCTTTTGCATTGTGCCACTCGATGCGCCATCCCGGCCACTTGCCACGTGGCTAGCGGCCATCTTGGCGAAGAAACCTACAACTTTCACTGCGGGTCTGGTTGCTCCGGACTTGCCCTTGCTCCTGTAAAAAGGAGTACCTGCTCTAACCTTGCTGGTCCGAGTAACAAGCCTTTTTCGATTCCTGCGTTGCTTGCATTAGCCAAGGCCTGTTTGCTTCTATCAAGTCGCCGACACCGCCAACAGCGAGAAGCCTGCGTGGGACAGCTCGTGACCGACTCCTGGACGTCTTCGACCCCTCGTGTCCACGTGGCTGCAGAGAGAAGCTACACCTCGACGCCTGTTTGCACCCGACATCGCCTGGTTCCACTCTGGTTCCACGGTAGTCACTGGCTAGTGACTTTGAACATTGTCCCCTCTGCTTTCAGGTCTTCACCTCTTCAGATCCACCCTTGGATCCACCGGAACTCTTCACATCGAGCCGCCTGCAGCATCTTCAGCTCCAAGCACCATCGACCTGCGTGACGAAACCCGACACTACTTCGACCCTATGCACCCGCTTCCTGTGGGTGAGGTAACTCAGCTCCGCCGGTGTTCCCACACTGGTACACATCTCTAGTGTCTGTGTCTCAAGTTTCAGCTTTCTAGGTCACTCGGAAGGTTCCTTTATAACTAACTTTGTACTTTTTACGCACCATTGACATTGCATTGGTAAAGCGTGCACTTTCCGCACTGCTCCCGAGTCCTGCGGGCCTTTCCCGACTTCTTTACTGCTAGTCCCGAACAGCTCCAGCGATTCCCCAGGCCCTAGGCCTCTTCACTTTCCCCATAGTGGTTCTTATACCACTATTTTAGTATATGGTTTAGGGGGCCCCTAGGGCTCATCCATATTGTGCAACTTTTGTGTATTTAAACTGTGTTTTGTTTTAACGCATTTGCTTCTGTGCTCATAAAGAGTATCAGGGATATTTGTAGTAATAAATCTATATATATTTTCAATATATATCTGTGTGGTGTCCTTTCATTTGGTATTCAAGGGATTGTGTATGGTAAAACAGCTTGCTTCACATGCCTTTACAGAGTTTAGCCTAAGACTGCTTAGTCCATGCTACCCCTAGTATAGCTTGTCTATAAGGTTGACTTTACAACCTGCACCATAAGGGTTGCTTGGCATGATACAAGGTGATCACTAGAACTAGTGAGCATCATATATCAGGCCACCTTCTCACATTGGTGAGCAGCGGATTGGGATTTGAGCTTGCTGTTGTTTTACCATTACAATCTTTGAAAATATCATTTGAAAGATCATACAGGTACCTGATAGGTACACTAAAAAAAGACTAGATATACTTAAGTTCTACTGAACTTAGTTGTTGTAGAGGATAGGGAGTAGCACACCCTGACTACAACTACTAGATAGGTTTTGTAGGAAAACACCAGTGTAGGTAGATTGCAACACATCCACCACACTAGAGCAATGTCTGGAACAGAGGGATCCAATGGAATCATCTCTGTTGAGAGTGACCCTCCAAGGGCACCATCCAAATTTGCTAACTTTCCATTTAAGGAACTGAGGCAACTGTGTTCCATGAGAGGAATCAAAACAGGTCCTTCTCCTACAGCAGGACACCTCAGAGAGCTTTTAGACCAGTCTGAAGCTCTAAGGGACTCCAAACCAGGCCCCTCAGGGACTGGAGATGGAGGATCCCCCACTGAAGATGATAACTCTGATGCCCCTGCCCCTGTAGTTCAGGTAGATGAGGAAAACCAGACCCCTGGGAATACTCAGCCTGAGGAAGAAGAAGAGGAGGAGGAGGAGGAAGAGAGTGAATCTGATGATGGGACTAGCCAGGTGTTAGTCAGCAGGCTTAACCAGGCTAACTTAAGCTTATTTGGGACTGAAGGTGGGTCCAACCCATTCAGACCCCCAAATGGACTTAACCAGGAGCATAGGAGGAGGAGGAATCACTCAGGTGAATCCAATACTTCCCATGTTTCTAGAGGTTCTCATGGCAACTCCAGAAGGGAGTTGACTAGCCCTCAGAGAAGGGAACATGAGGCCAAAATGAGAGAGGCTGAACTTAGGATCCAGAGACAAGAATTAGAAGTTGCCCTGGCCAAAGAGAAACTTGCTAGAGCAAGGCAGCCTAGAGAGAGTGGATCAGATTCCACTGGTGGCAGCACTATCCCTAAGGATAAAGACAGGTCCTATGACAATAGAAACCTGAGTAAGATTGTGCCCCCCTACAAAGCTGGGGATGATATCCACAAGTGGATAACTGCACTTGAGAGAGCTTGCAAAGTACAGCAGGTTCCTCAGGAGCAGTGGGCAGCAATCTTGTGGCTCTCCTTTGAAGGTAGAGGCCGAGACAGACTCCTCACAGTTAGTGATGGGGAGTCTAGAACCAGCAGTTGCATCAACATTTGGTTGACTCAGATCTAACCTCTCCCCAAGAATTGGGAAAGAGGGCAGACAAATGGGTCAGAACCAGAGTTAAGCAAAAGAACCAGAACCAGAACCAGGGTGGTGACCAAAAGAAAACAGACCAGAAGGGTGGGGAGCAGAAAGCTAAAGACCAGAAGTCTTCAACAGGGCCCCAAACTAATACTGAGGGTGGGTCCCAAACTTCCAAGAAGAAGAAGAAAGAAGGTCAAAGAAAACCCTGGTGTAGCTTTTGCAAAAACACCACTCACTGGACAAGTGATTGTAAAAAGGGTGGAGCCACCAACACTGCAGCCCCTAAGGCACCTGCACCCACTAGTACAGCTGGCAGTGTTGGACCACAGACTAAGGGGGTAGTGGGTATCACCTTGGGAATTGATGGAGATTCAAACCTAGTCAGAGTCCCCACACAGGCTGTTCTGATCTGTGATGGGGAGATTGATTTCTCCCCTACTGTCAGTCTCAATAATTTGGGCAAGTACAGACAGACACCATTAATTAATGAAAAGGTGGCTCAAGCATACAGGGACACATGTGCCAGTGTCACTATGGTGACGCCTAGCTTTGTGGACCCTGGACAGTACATATCAGGTGATAATTACCTGGTGACCAATGCCAGCAATGTCACTACTACACATAGCGTGGCAATTGTTAACTTTTCCTGGGGAGGGGTAACTGGCCTAAAAAGAGTTGTGGTTAGTGCTGATCTCCCAGTAGAATGTTTGTTGGGCAATGACCTGGAGAGCTCTCTATGGTCAGAAGTTGAGTACAGGACTCATGCAGAGATGTTAGGGATATCATCACATGTCCTTGCTGTGACCAGGTCACAGGCCAAAAAGTGCCTCTCTGAACCTCAGGTCTTGGATCCTGGAACAATGGACCAAGTACCTTCCAAGACAAGGAACAGGAGGGAAAGGCTGTGCCTTCCCAAATGCCTACAAGTGAGGATCAGCCTTCACAGGAAGATGATTCTGAGACCCCTGAAGGAACTGTCCCTATAGAACTTGAACCTGATCAGGTTGAGTTTCTGGGGACAGGGGGACCTTCTAGGGCAGACTTGGGGCAGGCTCAGTTATCCTGTCCTTCTCTTGAACCCCTCAGACAGCAGGCTGCTGCTGAGGCTGCTGGGAATGCTCAAGGTACCCATAAGGTTTATTGGGATGATGGGCTCCTTTATTCAGAGGGTAGAGACCCCAAGCCTGGTACAACCAGGAGGTTGGTCATACCTCAGCAATTTAGGGGCTTCCTTCTTACCTTGGCACACGATATTCCCTTAGCAGGGCACCTAGGCCAGAACAAAACATGGGACAGACTTGTCTGTCACTTTCACTGGCCTCACATGTCAGAAGATACAAAGGAGTTCTGTCGCTCCTGTGTAACCTGCCAAGCAAGTGGCAAAGCAGGTGGTACCACAAAGGCCCCCCTAATACCACTACCTGTGGTGGGGGTGCCCTTTGAAAGAGTGGGGATTGACATTGTTGGTCCAATGGATCCCCCTAGAGCATCTGGGCACAGATTCATACTGGTGGTGGTGGACCATGCCACCAGGTACCCAGAGGCAATTCCACTTAGGACCACAACAGCTCCTGTTGTGGCCAGGGCCTTACTTGGAGTTTTCTCCAGAGTGGGGTGCCCTAAGGAGGTAGTATCTGATAGAGGTGCAAACTTCATGTCAGGTTACTTGACAGCTATGTGGAAGGAATGTGGTGTTAACTATAAGTTCACCACTCCCTATCATCCACAATGCAATGGACTTGTTGAGAGATTCAACAAGACCCTAAAGGGCATGATCAAAGGATTACCTGAGAAGCTCAGGCGAAGATGGGATATCCTTCTGCCCTGCCTTCTGTTTGCTTACAGAGAGGTCCCACAAAAAGGAGTTGGCCTCAGCCCCTTTGAATTGTTGTTTGGACATCCTGTAAGAGGACCCCTATGTCTGGTGAGGGAAGGATGGGAGTTACCTCTCAAAAAGCCCAAGCAAGACATAGTGGACTATGTACTTGGTCTCCGCTCCAGGATGGCTGAGTATATGGAGAAGGCCTCCAAAAACCTTGAGGCTAGCCAGGCCTTACAGAAAGCCTGGCATGACCAAAAGGCTGTCCTGACTGAGTACCAGCCTGGACAGAAGGTATGGGTGTTGGAGCCAGTGGCCCCAGCAGCACTCCAAGACAGATGGTCTGGACCCCATACAATCATGGAGAAAAAGGGAGAGGTCACCTACTTGGTGGAACTTGGAACTCCCTTACAGGGTGCTCCATGTTAACAGGCTGAAAGCATATACTGACAGGGCAGACATGGGCTTGCTCATGGCTACAGATGAGGGGCAGGAGGAAGAGAGCGACCCTCTCCCAGACCTGCTGACTCAGAACCCTGAGGATGGCTCAGTTGATGGTGTGGCCTTAGATGGCAGCCTCACTGAACATCAGCAACATGACTGTAGACAGGTTTTGCAGTCATTCCGACATATGTTCTCCCTGACACCCAGTCAGACTAACTGGTGTACCCATGTGGTGGACACTGGTGATAGTCTTCCTGTAAAGAACAAAATTTACAGGCAGCCTGACCATGTCAGAGACTGTATCAAGGCTGAGGTACAAAAGATGCTGGAGTTAGGTGTCATTGAGCCTTCAGAGAGCCCCTGGGCTAGCCCAGTGGTTCTGGTCCCCAAACCTCACACCAAAGATGGGAAGAGAGAGATGAGATTCTGTGTGGACTACAGAGGACTCAATGCTGTCACTAGGACAGATACACACCCAATTCCAAGAGCAGATGAGCTCATAGACAAATTGGCTTCTGCCAAGTATTTGAGCACATTCGACTTGACAGCTGGCTACTGGCAAATCAGGTTAGCTGAGGAGTCTAAAGCCAAGACAGCATTTTCTACCCCCAGTGGGCATTACCAATTCGTGGTGATGCCCTTTGGTTTGAAAAATGCACCTGCCACCTTCCAAAGGTTGGTGAATCAAGTCCTTACTGGGTTGGATGACTTTTGTGCAGCATATCTGGATGATATTGCTGTCTTTAGCTCCACCTGGGAGGATCACCTGGTCCACCTGAAGGAAGTGCTAGAGGCTCTGCAAAAGGCAGGCCTCACTATCAAGGCAACCAAGTGCCAGATAGGGCAGAGTAAGGTTGTGTACTTGGGCCACCTTGTGGGTGGAGGCCAAGTTCAACCACTGGAGAGTAAGATTCAGACCATAAAGGACTGGACTCCTCCAACTACCCAGACTCAGGTCAGAGCTTTCTTGGGCCTGACTGGGTACTACAGGAAGTTTGTTAAGAACTATGGGTCCATTGTGACTCCTCTTAATGATCTGACATCCAAGAAGATGCCCAAAAAGGTTCAGTGGACAGAATACTGTCAAAAGGCATTTGATGACCTGAAGAAGGCCATGTGCTCTGCACCTATCCTGAAGAGTCCTGACTACTCCAGAGAGTTTATTGTCCAAACAGATGCTTCTGAGTTGGGAGTGGGAGCTGTGCTTTCACAACTTAATGTAGATGGTCAAGACCAGCCCATTGCTTTCATTAGCAGAAGGCTGACCCCCAGAGAGAAACGTTGGTCAGCCATTGAGAGGGAGGCCTTTGCTGTGGTGTGGGCCCTGAAGAAGTTGAGACCATACTTGTTTGGCACTCACTTCAAGATTCAGACCGACCATAAGCCCCTCTTATGGCTTAATCAGATGAAGGGTGAAAACCCCAAACTGCTCAGGTGGTCCATTTCCCTACAGGGGATGGACTTTACAGTGGAGCACCGCCCAGGGACTGACCATGGTAATGCAGATGGTCTCTCCAGGTACTTCCACTTAGAACATGAAGACACAACTGGTCAAGGTTAGTCTAATGTCCCTGCGTTTGGGGGGGGGGTTGTGTAGGAGAGTAGGGTCTGCTATCCTATGGTCACCCCAAATTTTTGCTTTTTGCTTCACTGGTTTATGACTTAATGTGGCTGTGGGCCTGCTAATCAGACCCACAGCCTGCTGTTCTCTCTCTAAATTGTAACCCATGTACTTTAGGTGCATAACGAAATTGGAACTGGTTCACCTTATTGGTCCCTGTAACAGTGTACCCAGGTACCCAGGGCATAGGTGCTTCCAAGGCCTACCAGGGGCTGCAGCATGTATTGTGCCACCCCTGGCCTGGCCTCCATATTTGACACAACTGGCTGATCACTCAGCTGGGGTAAGTCGGTGTAACCACCCCTTACTTAGGTGTAGTATGCCTATACCTAACCCAAAATGGACACATATGTTCCTATCAGTCACTCCTATGGAAGGCCTCATCAATCCTGGAGGCAGAGTGCTTGGAAATATGTGAGATGGTGCTCTGGCATGAGCTGAGCCTGTCTGCAGCTTTCGGAACCATGTCCTTTAGCTGTTCCATGATATTGCCATACCATATACTCTTAAGTGCATTATAATCCTCGCGGTTAAATGCTATCTTAGGTTTGGCTTTATCAAAACATGTCGAGTAAGGTGTCATACGAATTGGAATACTACCCCCTCGCCAGTTCTGGCGACGGGGGTAGCATTCCACCCTTCTAGAGGGACACGACATGTACCTAGCCTGAACCCCGGTTAAAGTTAAACAGAGCCTTAGCATCACAAAATGGATGCTGCCACCACAGACACAAGTCTGACCTCCTGCTGCTGGGAGTCCTTCCAGCGAGGGCAGCTTGGACAAAGGGTTTCCTGCCTGGGGAGGTGCTAGCACCACTCCAGACAGGATTTTGTGTATTGGGTAGGACAGGGCTGAAAAGAAACAGACATGCATGGGGCACACAAGGTGTCCCTGTGCATAGGCCAGTTCAAACCGGTGCTGGGGCTTTCCAGCCCCAGTCCTGGCGCGAAACTGGACAAAGGAAAGGGGGTGTAACCACCCCCCTTCCTGGTTCCACCCAGAGGAGGGACCTAGTAGGTGATCCGGCCCCCCAGATTCGAATAAGAGTGGGAGCTGTGTCCTGAGACTTCAGATCATCCTGAATCAACTTGAAATAAAGAAGAAGACTGGACTTCGACATTCTGCTGCACAGAAGACGGAAGAGAATCTCCCTTGTGGCCAAGGAGTGACCACCCTGTGAACACAGGCACCAACCAGCAACTCGACGTCTGCTTTGCCGCCGCCTCCCGCCGGAGCCCGAGCCCAGAGCCTGACAAGACCCAGACTCCCAGACTTCTCACAGCCCGATCCAAAGTCCCTGCAAAGAAGGGACCCGTGGAGGCACCGAGAGACGTGGGACCGGACATCTTGGAAGACCCCCGAGACGCTGACTGCGCAGCATCAGAGGCACCCTCGACGCTGTGCTTTGGGGTTTGAGAAGCCCCAACCTCGAGCAGCCCTTGCACCGAAGATCAGCCCCCCAGCATCTCCACGATCTGCGTGGGGCCCTTTTGCATTGTGCCACTCGACGCGCCATCCCGGCCACTTGCCACGTGGCTAGCGGCCATCTTGGCGATGAAACCTACAACTTTCACTGCGGGTCTGGTTGCTCCAGACTTGCCCTTGCTCCTGTAAAAAGGAGTACCTGCTCTGACCTTGGTGGTCCGAGTAACAAGCCTTTTTTGATTCCTGCGTGGCTTGCATTAGCCAAGGCCTGTTTGCTTCTATCAAGTCGCCGACACCGCCAACAGCGAGAAGCCTGCGTGGGACAGCTCGTGACCGACTCCTGGACGTCTTCGACCCCTCGTGTCCACGTGGCTGCAGAGAGAAGCTACACCTCGACGCCTGTTTGCACCCGACATCGCCTGGTTCCACTCTGGTTCCACGGTAGTCACTGGCTAGTGACTTTGAACATTGTCCCCTCTGCTTTCAGGTCTTCACCTCTTCAGATCCACCCTTGGATCCACCGTAACTCTTCACATCGAGCCGTCTGCAGCATCTTCAGCTCCAAGCACCATCGACCTGCGTGACGAAACCCGACACTACTTCGACCCTATGCACCCGCTTCCTGTGGGTGAGGTAACTCAGCTCCGCCGGTGTTCCCACACTGGTACACATCTCTAGTGTCTGTGTCTCAAGTTTCAGCTTTCTAGGTCACTCGGAAGGTTCCTTTATAACTAACTTTGTACTTTTTACGCACCATTGACATTGCATTGGTAAAGCGTGCACTTTCCGCACTGCTCCCGAGTCCTGCGGGCCTTTCCCGACTTCTTCACTGCTAGTCCCGAACAGCTCCAGCGATTCCCCAGGCCCTAGGCCTCGTCACTTTCCCCATAGTGGTTCTTATACCACTATTTTAGTATATGGTTTAGGTGGCCCCTAGGGCTCATCCATATTGTGCAACTTTTGTGTATTTAAACTGTGTTTTGTTTTAACGCATTTGCTTCTGTGCTCATAAAGAGTATCAGGGATATTTGTAGTAATAAATCTATATATATTTTCAATATATATCTGTGTGGTGTCCTTTCATTTGGTATTCAAGGGATTGTGTATGGTAAAACAGCTTGCTTCACATGCCTTTACAGAGTTTAGCCTAAGACTGCTTAGTCCATGCTACCCCTAGGATAGCTTGTCTATAAGGTTGACTTTACAACCTGCACCATAAGGGTTGCTTGGCATGATACAAGGTGATCACTAGAACTAGTGAGCATCATATATCAGGCCAACTTCTCACACATGACTAGAGTTAAGTGAATCACATGGAACGTCCTTGGCCTGAATGATACGCGTAAGGTGAGAATGGTCGCTGCTCATCTGGACCGCCATGGACATCTGTTTCCTACTGAGCGCACACATGGGCGACTGCGGGCGGGCTGGGTCGGTGAACGGCATATTGCATGTCTAGAGCTGGACTGTTCCCATTGGGTGCAGGGTCATGACTGATTTGCATATGGCTGGGTCCAAACTGGAATGGCATGGTGAGCAAGAAAACAATGGATTTAGACCCAGATCTCTGACTGGGGTGAATGTATGAGATTGTTCTGCATTCTGTCCATCAATTGTTCTTTTTGCATGAATATTTTAGACATTGCTTCTAAGCTAAGCCGGACTCCTTTTTGTGCCAAGCTACCCAGGATTAAGTTAATTTAGTGACTTTTTGTGGTTTCACCCTGCACGGGATTTTGGCTGTTGCTTGACTAGGGCTCAAAGCAGTCCCATTTCCTTTAAGGAAACTGGATTGCTTTTAAGAGAAGCTTTTAGTTTTGAAAAATGTCCCCTGGAACACTGCGTACTGCCCATGGCATTGACACCCAGATTCCCAAGGTGGAAAGGATCTGGGGGGGGGGTCCCTCCTCTTTGTGAATCAGTTACCACACCATCTTGGGAGTTGGTAACTCTTTAATGGTTTGCAACTAGAATTCCGAATCACAATTTGGAAAAAATGTCCACAACACGCCCCTTTCTAATTGCTAATAATTATCGATTTCTAAACTCAATTTAGGAGTCTGTAATACTTTGCTGACTCCTAAAATGGGGTTAGTACATGCTAATCATTTCATTTCATAAGTCTTTATTGCGATTCTTCATCATAAAAGACATAGTTATCAAAAATACATATTTACATAAATCAACCATAAATCATAATCCAGAATTACAAGAGTAAAACTTCACACTTACTACACTATCACAATAATAAATACACACATATACAGTCTCATATGAAAATATTAAAATAAGTTAAAAAGTATATTAAATATTTAACCCAGCAAAAGACTTATCCATTCATATCACAACTAATTTAAAATCTATTTAGGCCACATTATTAAAAACGATATAGACATGAAATAGGGGACTTTACAGGATTACTTTTACCCACCATTTTTTGCGCGCAAGACCCATGCCCAGCTCAAGAACTTAGCAACTCCTATAATTACATAAGCAGTAGGGTCGTTTTTCAGCAATCTCTTTGCCACCATAGCTGAACTAGTCCCCATAAGCTTACAGACTGGTTTCAACCAAGTTCTCCTCGGATTATGGTAAACCGGGCAAACAAATAAGAGATGGTCTATATCTTCTATCAAAACTTTGCAGTGCTTGCACTTATTGCTAGAAGCGGTGTCCCACTTACTTGTGAGGCACTGCAAGGGCAATGTACCAACCCTAAACTGATGGTATAACTTGCGATCTAGACGCTTCGTTACAAGGTCCCAGTAGGCTTCCAGATGGGGTTCATCCCTGATTTCGAGGAAATCTCTTGACAACGACGGGAATACATGGGTGGAGAATCTCTTCACTTTGATCAGCTCCCAATACGCTGCTTTAAGAGCTTTTTTGATGGAAATTCTGCAGTGTCGGGGTGATCCCAAAGATTCCTCATCCCTATGTCTATTAACAATGCTTTGATACCAGAAAACCAATAGATCCTGTGGGAATGACTTAGCTCCCTAACTTCCAATAATGCCTTGGCGTATAAGTGGAGCTTAGGAGTTGTCCAGAGTCGTCTCCAGAATACCAATGGTCTGTACCGGGCAACATCTTCTATTGCATGACAACCAAGGTCATATAACAGGGGAATTCTAGGAGAGGATTGGGGTAGACCCACTATAGATCTCATGAATTTGTTCTGGGCTGTGGAGAGGGGGAATAAGTTAGTGAAACCCCAAAGTTCGGCACCATAAAGAATAGCTGGAGAGATTTTGGTCTTGTAGATAATGACAATCGGAGCAATAGGCCTGGAGAGGGACAGACTATGCTCCTTAAGCAGGGCACCAGCTAACTGAGCATGTTTTAAGGCTAAGGTATCTATTTGAGGCTTCCAGTTCAGTTTGTCATTAAAGGTAACGCCCAAATAGGTGAAAACAACGGTCTGCTCTGGGGGTTCGCCATCCATAAGGACCCGTGCTTTTACTGGCTTGGACCTGTGAAGCACCATAAACTTGGTTTTGCCTACATTGACGACCAACTCATGCTCGCGGCAGAACACCTTGAACCGAGCATGCTAATCAATTGTTTTGCTGTCACAAACCCTCTGATTTTGCAAATTGGAGGGTTTGTGACCACTAAATATTTGAGTACAAATGACCCGTGGAGCAGAAATTAATGGCAGAACTTCCATGAAAGGAAATACAAGCAAAACCAAACTGTAGGGCAGATTTCTAAGGCATCTAATGAACAGGTCAAGATCAGAGATCCAAGAGTCAGTCTTTGAATCAAATGCTTCGTCCACGGCAGTGATGAAATGAAATCACCGTAGTTTAGGAAACTATTCAAGCAACTGCAGTTTTTCTCTTTTTTCTCTGGCTTATTCCACATTCTTGGAGCATGGTCTCTACAATCAAAAGCAAAGCTTTAGGTTTCTAAACCTAAGAAAAGTTCAGCTGACACATTTGCTTTGGCACATCAGGATTTTAGAACGTTGATTTGAAGGCTGAGGCTCTTTGCAAACATCCACATGCCGTATTAAAATATTTCTAATCAAGGACGTTTTCCTTCTAGGAATGCTAGAGTCCATCATCGTTCATGTGCTATCAGACTGCTGACTTCCATGATTATTGCAAAAAGAATGCAGAATAATGTCATACATTCACCCCAGTACAGAGATCCGGGCATAAATCCATTGTTTTTCTGCGCACCATGCCATTCCACTTTCAACCCAGCCATTTGCAAATCAGTCTTGACCCTGTACACAATCAGAACAGTCCTGTCCAAACTGCCAGGCCAGGTTCTCCCTGGACTGGAAACAAGCATCTTAGGACTGGTTTCAGGGTTTCACCCCTCTTCAGCCAGGCTGGCTTGACTCCAGTGACATGGAGAGCACGGGACCCACGTCTGGGATACCCGTCCCACTCTGGGGGACAATGCAAAAACAATTGATTGACAAAATGGAGAACAATGTCACACATTCACTCCAGTACAGAGATCTGGGCCTAAAACCATCGTTTTTTTGCGCACCATGCCATTCCAGTTTGAACCCAGCCATATGCAAATCAGTCTTGACCCTGTGCCCAATCAGAACAGTCCAGCCCAAACTGCCAGGCCAGGTTCTCCCTGGACGGGAAACAAGCATCCTAGGACTGGTTTCAGGGTTTCACCCCTCTTCAGCCAGGCTGGCTTAACTGCAGTGGCATGGAGAGCACGGGACCCACGTCTGGACATACCCGTCCCACTCTGGGGGGCAAATGCAAAAACAATTGATGGTCAAAATGGAGAACAATGTCACACATTCACTCCAGTACAGAGGTCTGGACCTAAAACCATCGTTTTTTTGCTCACCATGCCATTCCAGTTTGAACCCAGCCATAGGCATACTGTCAGTTGATGTGTTGTTTATTGCTTTATGTAGTAATGAGGTTGTATACAACATGCTCTGGGGGGGGTGCTGGACCAGTCTTTATTATGATGTTTGCATTAAGCTGTTATGGTGTGATGTCTCAGTCATAGCCAGGTATGTTCCTTAAAAAATTAGTGCACTACTGTTCTAACTGGCACATACATTTCATCAATCGCTTAATTGTTGCTCTTGAGTACTTTTATGAAATTTGTACATATGTTTGTATATGTTCATTTCCAACTAACAACATGACATACTGTGTGATGTGCATTGATAGGCATGAAGTTACAGTGTCTCGGCGGGAGGCCATCCACTCTGGCTCACTACCCTTCACTTTAAAAGCTGTTAAATTGCTAGGTATGGGGGAAGTTCCTGGACTCATTATATGTCATTTAGTCACCTCTCAACTGATGTGAAGACACTAGATGGTGGCTGTAGGTGGTACTGTTATTACAGCTTCAACCATTCCTCTGAGTTACAAAAGGCTAGAGAAGACCTCCTCCACGTGAGACACATTCTTATACTCCCTAGCCCACCAAGAACCACTATGGTTACTTCAAACAAGATACTTTCCTTCTGTTGTTTTGCAGTTGATAGGAAAATTAACAATTGTTCCAACGTCTTATGATTTCACTATTGTTAAGTGTCTATTAGTCTAGCAAGGCCCTCAAGTACCATTAATACTATTTGTCTTCCATTCCTATTTCTAATGTGGTCCTTTACTTGATTCCATACACCACTGACCCAGAAATGAAGCACAGTACTGCATATTTGTTTAATCCCTTTCCACTGGGTGCCTTTTTCTCTATTTTTCAACTCACCGTAGCAGTCTAACTGTTAAGACTTTGTGTAGACTTTATTGATTCTGCATGCTGCTGGTAGTCTTTGTCTATCATTGTCTTCAGAATTTTCTATATGGCGTAAAAAGGCCTGGTTCCCAAACAACTATCAGTAGGATTTTTTCACAGTGTGCTCCGCTCCATAAACATGGTAAACTAAATGTGCTGAAAGAGCAAGAAAAAGGTGGTCCTACCAAGCTGTAACTGTATACTGCAAACATGACCCACTGAAAAATGATTACAGCTGCGCCTAGTATTGTAACATGTCCATGTTGTATTGTTAATTATTTGTTAACAAATAAAATGTTGCCAAATCAATTGTGATCTACAAAGAAGTAACTGTGATTTCTGTCTATAGTTACAGGACGAGATTACATCTTCAACAGCCAAACTGGAGAACGGCGCTGGGTTTGAGGGGCATCAACTGTCCAAAATATATGAGCGCACTTGGACAGACACAGATGAATTCTTTTTAACAATACAACACAAAGCACAATTTTGTGTTTTTTTACTTCTTACACCAGTGAAACATGAATCAACCTTTAAATATTTTGTTTCACCAACTGAGCTTCTTATGTAGGAATATATTGAGAGGGTGTGCCTCCTCTCCTGAAATCATTAAATACCTACTTACCTCATCTCTTATATGTTTGTGACCATCCAAAAAGAGAATGCATCTTGAACTTGCATCCATGGACAGATCATTTAACAATGGGCGGATCTGACCATTCCCCCTGAAAACAGACATTCATATCATTGCTGCAGGAATCTGCTAAGGAAATTCTCACTATTAACATGAACTAGAAAGACTTATACTGAATTCGTACAAAGTATGTGACTCAATGACAGTGCTGTGTTGTGGCCTTTAGGATGTCAAGTCTTCAATCACAGGTCTGACATGGCACATACAACTTCTTAATCTGTGTATCTCAGGCCAAATGGAATGATAGGCAGTCCTCACTGAGATGGAATATCCAGCAGGCATCCAGTTTTTCTGTTTGACTTTGCCACGTAATATCCATGAAAGCCATGAGGGATGTTGGCTTTACCTTTCTGCTCATTGGAGAGTAAACTTCTATGAACAACTTTAAATTATTTATTTATAAGAAGAAAATAAATATGGTTATTTCAGATAGCAAATTAGCAAAATTATTCAATATTTTTACCACATTAATAATAAACATCATTTGCCACTCCAATATTGTGTACAGTCTATATACCTATGTATCTTGTGTCAGTTTATAAAGGAAAATTATGTTGCAGTGTGAATGGGTTCTTGTTTTGATAAGATGTGCCTGCAATTAATAAGGACACAGCAAATCATGTCCACTCATCCTTGCCCCAACCCTTACCGAAGAAGCAACCAGCAAGGTTATTAATATTTATGAGTTGGTACCTTCTGGAGTATTATCTGCCAATGGACGGAGGTTGATGCAGAAAAGTCTCCTGTCTGAAGACTCACCATTCTTCAAACATGCCACACTGTCACATCCAATATGAAAAGAGACCGAAGGTCAGGCATTGATTGTGGGTTTTTACCTCAGTTAGTACACTGTCAGAATGCTATTGTATTTGACGTGTGGTACCACACAGACCACTTCCTCTTCGCGAATGGTCACAGGGTCTCCCACATAGACTGAGAGAAAAACCAAAGGATACATGTAACCAGTCTTGCAGTAACATATTTCTGTAGATCGCACTGTATCTTAGGCCATATTAATGGAGTGGGTTGTCACTTCATGGAAACGTGCGTTGCCAAGAGGCAATGCAAATTGGCGTACAACTAAATCATTAAGAACTTAGGGCTTGATTTGTATAATAGTGGTAACAAATACTCCGTCACAATGGTGATGGAGTATTCTTACCGGCAATATGATGTTCCGGAGTACAATCCGACCACAGGTTATAAATCAGCCCCTTGGGGGCTGATTTATAATTTGGTGGCCGGATTATTCTCCATAAGGGTGACAGAGTAAATTCCTCCATCGCCCTTATGGAGTACCAGTCTGCCAAATTTAGAAATGTTTATCAACCCATCGGATGTTTCTAACTTTCACAGAAACAGCCATCAAGGCGGTGATTGTGAATGCATTTGAGCTCTGCTGAAAAGCTTCAAAAGTTTTCGAAACTCTTTTTATTTTAAAAAACAAAGCCCAAAAGTGGGTTTTTGGTGGAGCATCCTCTCCGCCAAACTGTTGCTTCACCCACTATATTTAAATTCAGGTAATCAGTCGTGTTTAAGCTAGCTACACTGGCAAAAAACTTAACCCAAGTGCCCCACAGGTGTCATTACTGTTATTCTGTAGCATGTCCATAAACTCCAGGTATGTGGGTATTTTGTGATCTATGTGGGTTTTTAAATCAATTAAAATATGATACTCCAAATAAAAGCTTGTCTGTCATTATTCATAATAGAAACCATGACACATCAGAGAGTTCAGCACTGTAAAAGGCAGGAAATTCAAACCATTATGGTCTTGAATATGATGCTGGTCAGCTTTCTGACCGACATCTGAGGTTTACAGTCTGACTGCCTCATTATGATGAAGGCGTTCAGAGAGTAAACCGGCCCGTCTGACCGACTGCCTGCTGATGGGCTCAAGAAGCCTGTCGGCCAGTTGGAACAGCAACGTAATCCCTTGAGGATGGCGTTTCCGCCATCGGGATTACAATATCGGTTTCAGACAGCCTTTCCATGCCGGTCTTTCCAACATGGAATGGGTGTCAGAAAGCGACTTTGGGGTCTCTAGCAGGACCCCATTGCCTTTGCGGCCTACGGTTGTGGGCCTGGGGGCACCATAGGTGCCAAACCTGTAAATCCCTGCGGCAGGCACCATGAGGTGCCTGCCACAGGGTGCAGGGATTTACAAAAACTCCCATTGCTTTATGGAAGGTTGTGCTGCAGCCGGTGTCCGACCTCAGCCCAAGCTCCCATGGAGAAATGGGAGTGTGTGACTGCACCATGAGTAGCTGCATTGTAATTGCGGTGTCAGGACCACCGACCAGAAGTCGGTTGATCCAAAGACACAACGATGTCGGTCGAAGGCAACTCCAACTGACATCATAATCAGGCCCTTAGTGCTTTACCTTTTTGTTTTACAATACTTACTGTCAATCCTCTAAACATTCCCAGAGAGATAAGTAAGCTTTTCAATGGAAAATACTTTCAGGTGAGTCTTATTTGCAAAGAATTATTCGAATTATTCAATCAAACAGATTTTTGAGTGATCCTATTGACTATTTGACGTGGCGGGGACACATGTGGCTGGTGAAATTTGAAAGTGGTGGGGAGGAAACCCCAACATGAACTTCACTGAGTAGGTGAAGCGAGCCGGTCTAAGGTTATACCGGATCCTCTAGACATTTCTGAAAAACAAACACAATAACAAATTAATGCATTTTACAAAACATTGCCTAAAATGTGAAAGGTTTGAAAAGTAATTTTGAGGATCCTGTCATGAAATATTTCAACACAGCCTTGTCGTTCTCCCAGAAGCATTATATTTTTGCAGCAGTAAATACTAACCAAAATAGTTATGTATGATGCAGTGCAGTCCCATGCATGATCTAGTGTTGCAAACATGCACGCTTGGCCTTATGTCTGCCTGCCTCCGACTGTGAGCTCCACTCAGAGTTGTGCCACGCACCCTACTCTTTAAAGTAAAGTGGGGGAAATGTTTTCCTTTACGAAAGGGAATATGGGTGGAAATTACTATAAAAGTTATTAAAAGAAATTCTGATTTACATGGTCAGTTGTTTGAATGACAACAAAATTCTGCCATCTCTTTAGAAAAAAAGACTGGAAAATTGATATTCATTGCATAGGTGTTTTACGCGTAGCTCTTTAAAGCACAAACACATACGTTTCAGAAGTCATATACTATTTATATATTAAGACCTGACTTTTTTTCACAATGCCTAATTCAAACAAGCCAGAGCATAGTTATAAAACGAGCTGCATTAACTCAGGCATTGTTTTTTGGCGATGGTTGAATCCAAATGCATATTTTATTAGTAACACCGGGATTACGTCGTTTCAGTTCTGCAGTAATAATGAAGAAATATGGGCCGGCAGATAAAGAAAAGGACACATGAAATCAACTGGATTGCATTATACAGAATACATTTAAGAGTTACAAAGATGCAGGAGGGAAGTTATTAAGTAATTGTATTGTGTACACCTCACACTAGGGTCAGCCTCTTCGAGAGACAGTCTTGTGGTATTCAAGTGCTGTGAGTCCTTACTAATATTGAACTAAATCACCTTCCTGGCAGAGAATCCATCCTTATTTGTATTTTTTAAATTCCATAAGCAAAATCCGACCTTTGTTTTTCACAATATTGCTGTAAGATCTGTTTTCCAGGTACTATCTAGGTGGAATATTCAATAAGGCACCTGCCATTTTTTCTTCTACATCTAACTTAACAATCTTTTGATTTGCATGAGTGTTTTACTATTTTTGAGGGTCATTATAGTGAAGGAGCAAATATAAAAGGTAGCAGGTTTTCATCACAATGTTTTTATATGTGTTTTGCCATTCAGATATTATTATTGGGAAATGTGGCACTTGCTCGCAGTGACAAAAATGTTGATCTTCTCTTTTTTTTTCTTTATAAATTCACAGCAGCAAGAATACAAAAAAGACGATATGAAATTTACTCAAAAAATACATTAATTGCAAATGAATACATAAATAGATAAATACGTCAATCGATAGATCACCCTTCAAAGTAATCCCTAAAAGCACCCCAAATACTTAAACCAATCTTGCGTTTCTTTGCTCCTTTAACAGCAAACAGACCCCATTCTAGTTTACAAAAATTATACATTTTCGCACGCCACATTTCAAACACAGGTGGATCTATCTGAAGCCATTCAGCGGTAATACATAAACGTACAACAGTCATGGAAAAGAAAATAAGCTGTCGATGAACATAAAGTGAATTACCCATATTACTTTCAGACCCCATCCCAATTAGCATCATGGCAGGTGTGATAGTCAAACGTACATTCATAACCAAAGACAAAAACTTTACTATGTCAGTTATAAATCTAAACAATGTATCGCATTTAAATAAATATGAATGCTATCCGCACTACCCTCCCCACAACGAAAACACTTGCCATCAAACTTAGGCCCCCATTTAGCCATGCGTGTGGGGGTATAATATAAATCAAAGATGGACTTAAAAAATTGGGCCTTCAGATTCGCGGACATTAGTATTTCCCTAGAAGCTGCAATACGTTTCTGGACCCTAATATCTGCCTCTCCCTTGACCATTTTATGTTATATATTATTCAGATCATCAGGTCTATTGGCTAATAATAACTGATATACTACTCCGATTCTAGATTGTCGTCTAACCATTTCGATAAGAGAATGAGGTTTCGTATTAAAGTTAGTCCGATACAAAAAATCCCTAATCTGCAAATATTTAAAAAATTGTGCTCTGGGGATACCGTACTGTAAAACCAAATCATCAAAAGATTTACACACCCCATCAGTAGGGTAGAAATCACCTAATATCCTGATACCTTTTTTCATCCAAGTTAAGGCAATGTTATCCTGAAATATACCAGGTAAAATCTTCACTGCATGCAAGGGCGTGTAGTATGAAATTTTCCTCATTGTTATCGCCATCTGCATTAGTTTCCACACTTTATAGGCACTAATCAAGACCTTAAATCGCGTTCGTTTAAAATATCTGCCATCTACTACCCTAAATAAACATTGTTTAACAATAGGACCCATAAGAATTTCAAAAATAGTTGGTGAATTAGCCCTACTGATGGCACCTTCCCCAGTAAGTAATAATCGCATTTTCAAGAAAAACATGTATAAAAATACAAGGCGAAATCCGGAACGGCTAGACCCCCTCTCTCTCTCTCGGTAACGTCATAAAGGCCTACCGGGACTCCAAATAAATTTCCCACAGATTGATTGGAGATTTTGTAGTCTTACATTTGTAACCTCCAAAGGTAATGAGCGAAATAAATAAAGAGCTTTAGGTAAAACCTTCATTTTAATGATGTTACAACGCCCTATTATTGTAAAATTTAACCGCCCCCATCTGTCCAAAGAATAATTTTTAATATTACCAATCAGTAAATTCCAATTTACTTCCATCAGTTCGGACATAGAAGATCGTATTTGCATACCCAAGTATGTCACCTCTTTAATTACTCGCTCATCCCTCCATTGAATACTGTCAGAACACAAGATTTGTGTTTTAGACACATTGAGCTTATAGCCTGCCATCACCCCAAACTCTGTTGCGAACCGCTCGATTTCATACATTGCACCAGCGGGGTCCACGGTAGTCACAGCTATGTCATCTGCGTATGCGAAAACAGAACATTGATAATCATGAACCAAAAAAGGAGAAATACGGACATTATACGATAGTTGTTCTATTAAAGGATTTATATAAAGGGCAAATAATAGGCGCGAACAGGGGCAGCCTTGGCGAGTACCACGGGTTATGGGCACCACCTCCGATAACAAACCCATTGCGGAAATCTTAGCACTAGGAGCTTCATACAAAGCTTGTGTCGCTCGTATACATTTTCCTGCGAAACCGCTTCGATCCATCAATTGCTACAGATATCCCCACTCCACGCGATCAAACGCTTTTTTTGCGTCCAATAAGATCAGCGCTAAATCCCTTTTTTCAGTACTAGCAATATCAAACAATGTGACTACTTTATTAATATGTTCAGTGGTTCCACAATGCGGAATAAAACCATGTTGGTTTAGGGATACCAAAGAGGAGATAACTGTGGAAAGTCGGTTGGCCAGAATTTTAGAGTAGATTTTATTGTCACAATTTAATAAGGAAATTGGACAATAGGATCCAACCAACTCCGGAGGTTTACCCTTTTTACAGAAATCTGCAATTGTAGCTTCTGACCAAGATTTAGATGGTTGCCCAGACTGTGCTACCTGTAAAACCTTCAGCATCTCATCTTTAATCAAAGGAAAAAACAACCTATACACCTCCACGGGTATCCTATCAGGTCCTGCCGCTTTTCCTAGAGCTAAACTTTTTACGGCCATTTCTAATTCTTTCATAGAGATCGGAGAGTCAAGTTGCTCTGCCAAAAGAGGATCTAAATGTGCCAATTCTTCCCACACCGGTACATTTACACCCCCATTCGGAGCTCCCTGATGAGTATAACGGGTAGAATAAAACTGCTGAAAAATAGAAAGTATCAGTTTAGGATCAGAATGTAACACCCCATTCTGATCTTTCATTGCTTGAATGGTTCTAGCAGATCCCTGCATTCGAAGTCGCAATGCCAATGATCTTCCAATAGTCTCCCCAAATTCATGAATTTGTTGTTTCGAAGTAAGATATTTCCTGGCATTCTCTTCACTCCAAACACCCAAAACCCTTGCGTGGCATTTAGCCACAGTGTTCACTAGCTCAGAGATATCCTGCTTACCTACAATGATCCCTGTAGTTAGAGCGCCTTCCGCCACTCTCAGAGCCCCATAATATCCAGCCAACTCCAGCTTTCGTTTTTTCTGCAAGTGTAAACTAAAACTGAGAACTTCCCCCCCGAAAACAGGCCTTAAAAGAGTCCCAAATAATAGTAATGGGTGCAGACAGACATGTTATTATTTTTAAAAAAAATCTTTAATCCAATATCCCATATGTTCCTTAAATTCTTTATTTAAACAAAGTTTCCTATCAAATGAGAAAGAGTTACAGGGCCGCCTAACCCTAGGTACCATTAATTCTAAAACAACAGGGGCATGATCAGAGGAGATCCTCGGAAATACATGAATAGATGCACCAGTTAACGAAAAAGTGGATGTAAAAAAGTAATCTAACCTTACAAATTTTTTATGTGGATGTGAGTAAAAAGTAAACCCCAAATCTTGTCCTTTTATTTTACCCCAAACATCCACTAAGCCGTGATCCCTTGTTAGATCATAAAGTGCTTTAAAAACTTTAGGTTTCCGTCCAACATATTTCTGGGGGCCTTCCAATAGGGCCTGATTAGTCAGGTTAATGTTGATGTCCCCACATATTACCAAGGGGGATGGCCATGTAGCTAATTCTGTATTTAAATCAACCAAAATCCCAAGATCATCCAAATTAGACCCATAAATAGTGCAAAGCGTAAAGTAATAACCCTCAACCCCACACTCAACAATAGCCCACCGGCCGGATTTATCAGCCAAGCCCCGACCAATATTCACAGAGTTACTACTAGCTAAAATGACTACCCCCGAGTCATACCCAACTGACCCGAAGCAGATAATAATTAAAATCCCAAATCTTTCAATAACCCTCGATTAGGCCAGGGTATATGCGTCTCCTGGATACAAAGTAAATCAGGCCGAATATGTCGAATTTCCGCTGCCACTTTTTGTCGCTTTGCCCAATTATTAAGACCTGACACATTTAGTGTACACATTTTTATTCCATCACGTAACATTATTAAGGTCATATGTTGATCTCCCCCCCACAAGCACTACTAACCATAAAAAAAACGAAAAACCTGCCATCTGACACCTGCTCATTATAGTTACTTGGATTTGAATCTTACAAACTAAACACTTTCTTCCCGCTGTGAACATTTTTCCCCCTTTTACACTCCACCTAAGTGCTACCCACCCATGATCTTCTCATGGGGTTTTATGTGTAGAACGAGTTTATCTCATTTTTTTATGGACCTTATTCATGGTTGCCCAGAAAGCTTAAAGAAGGGTGCATATTTTGTAGAATCAGAATGGTGGGTGTAAACCAGAAAGATCATTTTATGTCAAGTGATTTCTGACCAAAGAGAATCACACCTTATCCTGGGTGCAAATCTCTGCCTAGATGCACTTCACAAACAGTGGCAGGAGATTTATGCCCAGTAGCAAGAGTACATATCGCCATCTGTTTACATGGGGGGCAAGTAGAATGCAAAATACGACAAATCTTTGCCATAATAGTGTTTATATGCAGTAAGTGGAGCTCTTCCCCTTAAGCAACGTAGAATTACGAACTGGAAACGGTAAGCAAACGGTAGTGAGGAAAATAACACACACCTGATAATCATTATATGTGGCAGCACATGAATGCAGCCCAAACCCTGACCTCTACCCATTGTGCTGCGACATATTGTAGAGCCAGACACAAGCCACAGTAAACTGTATGTCCCTGTATATGTTTCGTGAAATGGAGTGTGTTATGATCTGTCTTTGAGAGTGTGTAGAGAAGTGTTAGAACTGAGATGAGTCATGTGTATTCATTAATAATTGAAATATCTGACACTTTCTAGTTATGTGTATCCATTATGTTTACATTATTACGATGTGGTGTTTATGGGTGTCTGCAATGTCTTGATTTAAATTGTTTTAAATTACATTTTTCTTATCCTTGTAACTTTTTTAACATGTTTACAACAATGGTTGTCTGCCATGTATTTTGTTATCTCACAATATTTGTTATTGTACTTGATGTTTTCCATTGTTCTGGTAAGATTACACCTTGCCTCCATTATCCTCTATGTAGTTCCTTTGCAGTACATGTGAGTGCTGTGTGTGTTGTCTGAGTTACTCCTTTGCTCAGCAGAGATAGATTTCAGCCTGTCTTTGCTGTAGTACTATGTGAGTAGAAGAATTTGTAACCTTTTTGTAAGCAAATGACTAAGGGCATGATTAGAGTTTGGTGGAAAGAGTAGTGGGGGGTGGCATCCGCCATACTCTAAATAAAATGCTTTTGTATGTGTATGCCCTTTCTGTGACTCTTCTTAAAATTTCCCTTTTCTCCCTACACTTTGTTGTAGTTATTTCCAATCTTTCAGTCACCCATCTTTGCTACTCCCAAATTCCCAGCTAAACTTTAGTGCTGCATGTATGTGGATCCCCACACCCTTGTTCGAAAACTCTGCATAAGAGAGATAATACTGGCGTTGGTGTACATTTATGCGTGCACTTTTCTGAATTGCATTTCTAAGTACACTTACACATAATCATAACCGCTGTTGTGATCTGCCCCCATCTCTTTAATTTGCCCAGATAACATCAGCAAGGCTAAGGAAACATATGAATCAAAGAACAGATCTCAGAAATCAGTTGATTTTACAGTGGTCTACTGTATCGTTATTACAGCATTCTAAAGAAAAAACATAGGTCTAACACTCTGTTTGTGCCAAAAGTGAGACTTATCAGTTCCCAGAACTGGAGTGTTGCATTTACAGTATTACCTATAAATCAGCTACAGAAACAGAGCAACATTTGCATTTTAATTGTACTGTTTCCTGTAAATGCACATTTAAAACTTGCTATTTGAAAAATGGGAGTGAATGTGGGTGGGTTCAGTAATTTGTTGCATAATATTCTCCCAAAATTCCCAAAATAGCTTAAAAGAATCTTCCCCAGTTAAGTCCAAAACTCCCTTCACACACCAGTTTCCTCAAACTTGCCAACTTCTTAGTCGATTCAAATTTAGTGCATTTTATATTCTGAATACATGATCATCTTGGTAGGCTTCAAAGGTACATTTCAGCATTGGAGTAGAATTGTGAACGTGGACTCTATTTGCTTATAGCTCTCTCATTTAAAATAAATAGTTTGGTGCGAAAAGCCACAAAACAGAAATTCTTTTTGGAGATTTCAAACTTCTCTTTGTATTTATAGCTTAATTTTCTAGATTCTTCCTTTTGGATCTCCCATAAAACGTGCACAGACTTCTAAATAATTTTATTTTGAATAGAGTACATGTAGTTGCATTTTAACCCATTTATAAAAGGGTTAAGTCACAAAGGTATTTATGAGTACCTGAAATACTTCATCTCCATCATGTCCCCCTACATGCCTTTGTAAATCTGCCTCAAAGCACATAAATGGGAATAAACTGGAAATTTTCAGGGAATATTAATTTACAGTTGGTACAGTTAACATCAGCAAGGCTAAGGAAACATGAATCAAAGAGCAGATCTCAGAAATCAGTTGATTTTACCGTGGTCTACTGTATCGTTATTACAGCGTTCTAATGAAAAAACATAGGTCTAACACTCTGTTTGTGCCAAAAGTGAGACTTATCAGTTCCCAGAACTGGAGTGTTGCATTTAAAGTATTACCTATAAATCAGCTACAGAAACAGAGCAACATTTGCATTTTAATTGTACTGTTTCCTGTTAATGCACATTTAAAACTTGCTATTTGAAAAATGGGAGTGAATGTGGGTGGGTTCAGTAATTTGTTGCATAATATTCTCCCAAAATTCCAAAAATAGCTTAAAAGAATCTTCCCCAGTTAAGTCCAAAACTCCCTTCATACACCAGTTTCCTCAAACTTGCCAACTTCTTAGTCGATTCAAATTTAGTGCATTTTATATTCTGAATACATGATCATCTTGGTAGGCTTCAAAAGTACATTTCAGCATTGGAGTAGATTTGTGAAAGGGGACTCTATTTGCTTATAGCTCTCTCATTCAAAATAAATAGTTTGGTGCGAAAAGCCAGAAAACAGAAATTCTTTTTGGAGATTTCAAACTTCTCTTTCTATTTATTGCTTAATTTTCTAGATTCTTCCTTTTGGATCTCCCACAAAACGTGCACAGACTTCTAAATAATTTTATTTTGAACAGAGTACATGTAGTTGCATTTTAACCCATTTTTAAAAGGGTTAAGTCACAAAGGTATTTATGAGTACCTGAAATACTTCTTCTCCATCATGTACCCTTACATGCCTTTGTAAATCTGCCTCAAAACACATACATGGGAATAAACTGGAAATTTTCAGGGAATATTAATTTACAGTTGGTACAAATAGGTAGGATTGTGCCCTCGTTGCACCTTTACTAACTGGGAGCTGGAAATTTTGTTCGATTAACACTGGCATTTATGTGTCTGTGAAGTAGTTCTTCTGTAGTTCTGCTTCACATACCCATACATGCCTTTGTGAATCTGCCCAAGTAACTCAATTCATAAACTCATTTTCATTCAAAAGGCACAAAAAAATGATTACTTTGCAAGCATACATTCTAATCCTTTGGTGTAACATTACCACATGGGTGCATACAATTATAGGGGTATATGGTGGGAAGTAACTAAAATAAAATTATCTAATGAATATTTTTTTGTCAATTTTTAAATAAAATTATTTATTTAAAGGAAAACATCATCATTTTAATTATATTTGTAGTTATTTATGGTATGTATTTAACATTTTCCTATGCATTTATTTTATTTAATTTTTAATATAAAATGTATTTGTCTTTTTTTTACATATTTATATTTGTATTTGTTTACTATGGTTTGGCAATTATTTTATTGTGTTGAAGAGAATGTGTTTGTTTCTAATGTTGCACTGACTGGAGTGGGAATAGTTAATTTAACCCTTCCACAATCCAACACTTTCCCTACTGCTGCACTGACTGGAGTGGGACTGGTACATTGTACCTCTTCGCAATCCAACACTTTCGCTACTGTTGCACTCATTGGAGTGGGAATAGTACATATTACTCCTCCGCAATCTAGCACTTTCCCTACTGTTGCACTGACTGGAGTGGGAATAGTAGATTTGACCCCTCCACAATCCAACACTTTCCCTACTGTTGCACTGACTTTGGTGGGAATAGTACATTTGACCCCTCCGCAATCTAACACTTTCCCTACTGTTGCACTCATTGGAGTGGGAATAGTAAATTTGTCCCCTTCACAATCCAACACTTTCCCTACTGTGTCACTGACTGGAGTGTGAATAGTACATTTTACCCCTTTGTTATCCAACACTTTACCTAATGTTGCACTGACTGGAGTGGGAATAGTAAATGTTACCCCTCTGAAATCCAACACTTTCCCTACTGTTACACTGAATGGAGTGCGAATAGTACATTTTACCCCTCCACATTCCAACACTTTCCTTACTGTTCCATGACTGGAGTGGGAATAGTAATTGTTTTCTATTTTTTTTTAATAATCTTTTTTATCTTAATGAAACTTGCAACATCTGTACAACAATAAGCAATAATAGCATGGTCACAGTTTTCCTTACAATTACAATTATAACCTCATCATTTTACCTAAGTACAGAAAACATAATGATTGATACAATTGAGTCGAGTGGTCTCTTCTATCTTCTTTCTAATTCTCTCTAATATAGACCTCTATATGCCCGCCATGCCCCCCAGATTTTCTCTCCTTTCTTGGGGCATCCTCTACTTTTATAGATCATTAACTCTGCTTGCCAGCACCAAACCATGTAGCATTCCCACTCATCCAATGTTGGGGGTGCTGTCGCTCCCCATGCTCTTGCAATATTGCACTTTGCCACCCCCACTGCCAGATGTAGCCATAGTTGCATGTGTGGGAATAGTAAATTTTACCCACCGCAATCCAGCACCTTCTCCACTGTTACACTGAAAGGAGTGGGACTAGTAAATTTTACCCCTCTTCAATCCAACACTTTCCTTACTGTTCCATGACTAGAGTAGGAATAGTAAAATGTACTTCTCCGTAATCCAACACTTTCCCTACTGTTCCACTGACTGGAGTGGGAATAGTACATTTTATAACTGTTGTGTTGCATGAAGTGGGAGTAGTACATTTAATACACCTTTAGTAGAAGAATATGTATGAATTGAAGTGGGAATAGTATATTATATTATTATTATTATTATTTATTTTTATTCAATTATATAATTTATTTTATATTACAATTTATATTATTTTGGTTTTGCTTGTTTACTATTATAATAATTATAATTATTAATGTTTTAATGTGTAAAATATTTTTATAAAATTGTAAGACATTTATGTTGTTTACTTTTTTATTTTATTTTAAATGGTTTTTAAAAAAAATATTTCATGTTATTGGTATATGTACCAGGAAAACTTCTCTCAGAAAGATTGGCAGGACATCATCATCTTGTAAAAAGACCCTTCCCATATCATAAAACCTTCTGATAAGGGAGGTAACATAATCTCAATGGACCGGGAATTGTATTTGAAGGAGGCAATGAGACAACTGAACAATACGGCACACTACCAACGCCTCTTATCAAGTCCTTTGAAGGAGATGGAAAAAGAATTCCATATGAAGCTCCAAGTAAGGCATGACGAAAACTTATTGGAATGGCAGGAATTTATCTATCTAAAAACTGAACACACCAAAATGGCTACCATTTCTTTCTTACCAAAGATTCCCAAGAATATAGAAGTTCCACCTGGTAGGCCAATAGTGAGCTCCATAGGCTCACTAATGCAAAACTTTGCAAGATTCCTAGATTTGTTTTACAATCTTATGTCACATCTCTACCTTCATACTTAAGGGACTCGACTGACTTCCTGCAAAAGTTGGATGGAAGTGCATGGAGAACTGAGTATGTCATGCTGACTCTTGACGTGGTTTCCCTCTACACATCCATCAATCATAAGCATGGTATTACGCCATGCAAGCACTTTCTCAGAGACAGACCAATAGAGCACTTGGAACACACTCAAATGGCGATGAACATGTCGGAATAGGGCCTCACGATTAATGGACAGTTCTAACTCCAGCCACAGGGCACAGTCAAGGGCACATCCTGTGCCCCCACCTTCGCAAATTTATTCATGGGATGGTCGGAGAAGGAGGTGTCCTGGAGAGAGGACAACAATGTTTACTTGGAAAATGTCATGCTCTGGTCTCGTTTTATAGACGACTTACTTATTTTTTGGAATGTGGAGATAACAGAACTGGTGGAATTAACCTTGAATAATAATGAGGTCAACATTTTCCACAGAAAAGTCACGGCCACTAAATCGGTCTTATATGCCAATAGCGTGCAGCCGGCGGCATTGAAATGAAGTATTCCATATAGCCAAATGCTACAAGCAAGAAGACTCTGCTCAACAGAAGAACAAATGGCAAAACAAATAAGAGGAATGATAGAAAGATTTGTTGAAAGGGGCTACCTGACATGTGAATTACAGGATGCCAGTGTAAGAGTCAGAAAAAAGACAGGAGCATAGGCACTCTATCCAACGGAAAAAAGAAGTTAAGCCATTAAAAATTATTTCTGTGAATAACATTGTGAAGCAGTTGAAATACGAACAATGAATGTCAAAACAGACTGATGGTCATTAAACAGATGACAACCAACTGCTGTATGTTCCAAAGATTTTCATCTTGATATATTGGATTGAACCAATTCATTGGATCTTTTAGGCTGTGCACTGGGGGACAGCTCCTCTGTAGGGGCTGCAGTATTATTGACTACATAAAAGGCCTCACAAAATGTAGTTCATGTAGACCTTGCCAGTTTGGACCAATCGGAAAATATTTCCAACATTAGATGGAGAAAGATCAATGCAAGGAAAAATTTCTTGCAAGACTGAATTCATAGTATAAGCACTTAGATGCATCTGCAATAGATACTACATGGGCAGCACTATTAACAAACTGAAACTATGAATATTACAACACATGATGGCTATTAAAAAGGGAGATATGAGTTATCCAATGGCTAACCATTTCGAGAATGTGCGTGGTTGCTCCCTGAAAGGTTTTGGTTATTTTGGAACAAAGAATATACCGAAAAACTTTAGAGCAGGAAACAGGGAGCAAGAATTGAGAAAAGAAGAAACAAAATAAATTAGTAATCATGATGGGTACAGAAATTCCAGCAGGACATAATACAGATGCTGAACTTCATGTACATCTTTAGCTGATGAGTACAGTCCTCATAAGAAAGAAAAAAAGAGAAAATTCCCCATCTTGCTAAATGATGGCTCCCATAGATGGTTATGATGCGCATTTGTTCCGGGATCCCTTCAACATATAATATCAATCATTTAACCCCAGTCACAGTTCTGGGGTAATTACATCGTCTTTTTTGTACACCACGCCATTCTAGGTTAAACACAGCCAAATGAAAATCAGTCTTGACCCATCCCACTTAGGACGACAAATGCAAAAAGAACAGATGATGGACGGAATGCTGAAAAAATAAAACATTCACACTCAGTCCCAGATCTGAGTTAAGTCCATTATTTTTTTGCACGCCACGCCATTCCAGTTTAGACCCATCAATATGCAGATCAGTCTTGACCCTGCTCCCCATTCGGACAGTTCAGCCTGAATTGCCAGACCACAGAAACAAACATCCTGGGACTGGTTTTGGGGTATCACCCCTCATCAGCCAGGCTAGCTTGAATCTGGTGGCATAGCGAGCATGGGACCCACGTCTGGGCATTCCCTTCCTACTTAGGGCAACAAATGCAAAAAGAACAGATAATGGACAGAACACTGAACAAATCAAACAATCACCCCCAGTCCTAGATCTGGGTTAAATCCAGCATTTTGTGCATGCCACGCCATTCCAGTTTAGACCAAGCCATATACAAATCAGTCTTGACCATTACACCTTAGGCGACAAATGCAAAAAGAATAGATGATGGACGGAATGCTGAACAAATCAAACATTCATCCCCAGTCACAGATTTGGGTTAAATCAATTATTTTTGTGCATGCTACGCCATTCCAGTTTAGACACAGCCATATGCAAATCGGTCTTGACCCTGCTCCCCTTGGGGACAGTCCATCCCGAACCGCCAGGCCATGTCCTCCCTGGAACAGAAACAAGCATCCCGGGACCGGTTTCACTGTAACACCCCTCATCAGCCAGGCTAACTTGAATCTGGTAGCATAGCGAGCACTGGACCCACGTCTCGGCATACCCTTCCCACTTTGGGCAACACATGCAAAAAGAACAGATTATGGATAGAATGCTGAACAAATCAAACATTCACCCCAAGTCACAGATCTGGGTTACAGCCATCGTTTTTTGCACTCCACACCATTCCAGTTTAGACCCACCCATATGCAAATCAGTCTTGATTCTGCTTCCCATGGGAACAGTCCAGCCCGAACTGCACGGCCATGTCCTCCTTGGACCAGAAACAAGAATCCTGGGACCGATTTCAGGGTAACACCCCTCATCAGTCAGCCTAGCTTGAATCTGGTGACGTAGCGAGCACGGGACCCACGTTCGGGCATACCCTTCCCACTTAGGGTGACAAATGCAAAAAAAACTGATGATGGCCGGAATACTGAACAAATCAAACATTCATCCTCAGTCACAGATCTAGGTTAAATCGATTGCTTTACACACATTTGTACATTAGTGTTTGCAATTTCCTAATAGTGAATCTCAAAAATTCTCTATTAGGAACTCGCAAAATAAAACCTACATACATGTGGCCCTCAATGAACTGTTTCAGAATTTGCAGACATAAAAGTTCTTTTTTATTTTTATTATTATTAGAATTATTTGCAATGACCATGAATCATCCCCGAAGGGATATCTCGTCGCAGGAGAGAGTAATGTTGGGAGTGGACATTTATACTAAAACAGTTTTGTTTTCAATAGTTTCCTAAAGTTACAATGTTAACAGTGCATTCTCGTATGTGAATGGGAAGTTTGTTCCAATGATAGGGAGCTAGAAATGAGAATGCTCTGCCTCAAAGCGAATTTTCTTGTTTCGTGGGACAGTGAGTAGAGACTTGTTCATAGATCTTAGAGACCTTACTAGTCGATAGGGAATGGGTTCTCCATCAGATAGCTAAGTCCCTCGCCATTAAGTGCTTTGTGAACTAGGCAGCAGATTTTGAAGATAATTCTGTTTCTCACCGGCAGCCAATGAAGTGAGCACAGAAAAGGAACTGAGGCAGATCTTGCTGGCAGATTATGAATTAGGCGCAATGCTGTATTCTGACCCGCCTCGAGTTTATCCAAGAAGGATTTGTCCGCAGCAATAAGAGCATTGCCATAGTACAGGCTACTAATAACCAGTGCTTCGATTAGGGTCTTGCGCACTGCAAGTGGAAGCATAGGAAATGTTCTCATAACATGGAAGCAGGTGACAGTGGGAGCTATCACCTGATCTTTCATAGTTAGATTCAGTCTAAGTGTATGCCCAGGTTTTTCACTAAGGATTTGGGAACAGGTGGCCCTCCCAATTCGGATGGCCACCACTCAGGGGACCATAACAGTTGTGCAGCACTGAAAAGCATGATTTCTGTTTTATCACTGTTTAACTGGAGCAAATATTTTGTCATCCAGGCCGTGATAGCTTTCATCCCATTCATAAAGTGGTCTCTCGTTGCAGACAGATCTTTCTCGAAAGACAACAAAAGTTGAGTGTCGTCTGCATATGAGAGAGGTGTGAACCCATGACCTCTTATAATATCTGCGAGGTGGGTCATATATATTAAACAGTGTGGGCTCCAACAAGAGCCCTGGGGCACTCCCTTATTGATTACCATGGTATGTGATTTAAACGGTTGCAAGTTGATGGTCTGAGTATGATAGGACAGAACATTTCTGAACCAATTGTAGCTCTGAGTCCTGTATGCCTATCTCTCGTAGTCTCTGTATCAATCTTGAGTGATATATCGTATCAAAGGCAGCTGACAAATCTAATAGTACAAGCATAGACGGCTGATTTTTGACTAGGCAGCATCTAATATGGTCAGTAAATGCTAAGAGTGCGGTTTCTGTCCTATGCATTGGTCTAAAATCTGACTGAGATGAATCCAAGATCTTGTTGGACTCAAGGCACTCTATCAATTGTTTATTGATATGACTTTCTATTATTTTACTTATCAGGGGAAGAAGCAATAGTTAGATATATCTGTAGCATGAAGGTTTGTTGTCTTCCGAATAGGAATGACCTGGATGGCTTTCCATTCTGCTGGAATTTTGCCCATGCTTAGTGAAAGATTTATTAATAATCATATCGTAGGCGCCAGCTGATTAGATAGCATTGCTGCTATCTTGGCTGGGATGGGATCCGAAGGAGAACCTGATTTTACAGCTATCAAGGCTATTTGGGCAGATTCCAGATTGAGAGGGGCAAACTTCTCTAAAGTGCAGATGTTAGTGGGGGAGAGCGCTATCCTACTCCCTTTCTTTTTCCCTTCTCTCTACTTCTGGGTTAGGGTGGGGGCTGTTTTTCTGTTCTCATTTCTCTGGATTGTTTTATCTTGTAATCTCATATGTCATTTGTTTGCACTGGAGCCCTGCGTGGCCCAATCGGTTGCACTGCTCTTTTGCTAGTATACAATGCTTGGAATTTACTTCAATAAAAATATTTAAACCATAAAGTGCAGATGTTGGTGGCCTTTGCAGGGGTGCATATAGGTTCCGGATTAATGCAGTATATCAAGCTCGAAAGATTTTTATAAATCAGGTTTACTTTATCCTCCAGATGGTCTGCTATAGCATCAAAAAGCATTTGTGAAGGAAGACTGTTTGTTATGCAAGCCTGGGGATTGATGAAAGAATTTAGAGTTTTGAAAAGTTCCTTAGAGGAGTTTCCAGCTTTGTCAAGTTGCTGATTAATATAGATTTTTCGTGCTTTTCTGAAATTTCCATGATAGTGTGCTAAAAATGTAATATAGGCTTCTTGGTCGCCAGGTTTCTGGGCTGCTCGCCAGAGTCTTTCCGATTTTCTACATTGGTGTTTCTCCTTGCATAATTCAGAAGTGTACCAAGGAGCATGGGGAGTTTGCCTGGGTGAAAAATATGTTTTCATTGGAGTCAGGTTGTCAGTGGCTGTATTAAAAGATGTATGGAATATATCAAGCACTTCCTGCATATCTTCTGCCTTCTATGTGTTTGGAGTGATATATTCCTTAGTAAAGGTGCCGCGGGAAACGTTATGCCATTGTCTGCTAAAGTTTGGCTTGGGTGGATTATTACGATGTTCAGCTATATGTGCCAACGAGATGTGGAAGTTAATTAGTAAGTGGTCAGTCCACACAAAAAGCCAGGGAGAGGGGTGTTAGTTAAGATCAAGTCTAATGTATGACCTGAAATATGAGTGGGGCATTAACAATTTGTTTAAGACCTAAAGAAGTAAGATCAGTATGGTGTTGTTCTGCCTCTAAATTAAAAGGATCATTCATATGGACATTGAAGTCACCAAGTAAAATAACGTTTTTTGAGGATAGTACCAGGATCCCAATGAGTTCCATAAGCTTATGACTAAATGGTCCTATGGAGCCGGGATAGCTGACCTGCAGTTGCTGCCGTTGGACTGCCCTTTATCCCTCACGCACGAGGGGTACCGCCTAAGGAAACCGCTACCACTCGCCGCACCCGCTTCGCGGGTGCCGCAGCGCGGTGAGAGGCGAGGGGCTGGTGCTGGCGCTTCCCGGGTCCAGGGACGAGAGGAGGAGCTACTGGTGTGCTGCAAAGGGTGGCGACAGGCAGGGACTCGGTAGTCCAGGAGTCCCTGCTCAGCCACAGTGATCTTGGCCGCGCCCCCTGGAAGCCGCGCCCCCCGCCCAGCTGAGCCTTATCTTCAAACGACCCAAAGCCCAAGGTGGGAGAGCTGACCTGCAGTTGCTGCAGTTGGACTGCCCTTTATCCCTCACGCACGAGGGGTACCGCCTAAGGAAACCGCTACCACTCGCCGCACCCGCTTCGCGGGTGCCGCAGCGCGGTGAGAGGCGAGGGGCTGGTGCTGGCGCATCCCGGGTCCAGGGACGAGAGGAGGAGCTACTGGTGTGCTGCAAAGGGTGGCGACAGGCAGGGACTCGGTAGTCCAGGAGTCCCTGCTCAGCCACAGTGATCTTGGCCGCGCCCCCTGGAAGCCGCGCCCCCCGCCCAGCTGAGCCTTATCTTCAAACGACCCAAAGCCCAAGGTGGGAGAGCTGACCTGCAGTTGCTGCCGTTGGACTGCCCTTTATCCCTCACGCACGAGGGGTACCGCCTAAGGAAACCGCTACCACTCGCCGCACCCGCTTCGCGGGTGCCGCAGCGCGGTGAGAGGCGAGGGGATGGTGCTGGCGCTTCCCGGGTCCAGGGACGAGAGGAGGAGCTACTGGTGTGCTGCAAAGGGTGGAGACAGGCAGGGACTCGGTAGTCCAGGAGTCCCTGCTCAGCCACAGTGATCTTGGCCGCGCCCCCTTGAAGCCGCGCCCCCCGCCCAGCTGAGCCTTATCTTCAAACGACCCAAAGCCCAAGGTGGGAGAGCTGACCTGCAGTTGCTGCCGTTGGACTGCCCTTTATCCCTCACGCACGAGGGGTACCGCCTAAGGAAACCGCTACCACTCGCCGCACCCGCTTCGCGGGTGCCGCAGCGTGGTGAGAGGCGAGGGGCTGGTGCTGGCGCTTCCCGGGTCCAGGGAGGAGAGGAGGAGCTACTGGTGTGCTGCAAAGGGTGGCGACAGGCAGGGACTCGGTAGTCCAGGAGTCCCTGCTCAGCCACAGTGATCTTGGCCGCGCCCCCTGGAAGCCGCGCCCCCCGCCCAGCTGAGCCTTATCTTCAAACGACCCAAAGCCCAAGGTGGGAGAGCTGACCTGCAGTTGCTGCCGTTGGACTGCCCTTTATCCCTCACGCACGAGGGGTACCGCCTAAGGAAACCGCTACCACGCGCCGCACCCGCTTCGCGGGTGCCGCAGCGCGGTGAGAGGCGAGGGGCTGGTGCTGGTGCTTCCCGGGTCCAGGGACGAGAGGAGGAGCTACTGGTGTGCTGCAAAGGGTGGCGACAGGCAGGGACTCGGTAGTCCAGGAGTCCCTGCTCAGCCACAGTGATCTTGGCCGCGCCCCCTGGAAGCCGCGCCCCCCGCCCAGCTGAGCCTTATCTTCAAACGACCCAAAGCCCAAGGTGGGAGAGCTGACCTGCAGTTGCTGCCGTTGGACTGCCCTTTATCCCTCACGCACGAGGGGTACCGCCTAAGGAAACCGCTACCACTCGCCGCACCCGCTTCGCGGGTGCCGCAGCGCGGTGAGAGGCGAGGGGCTGGTGCTGGCGCTTCCCAGGTCCAGGGACGAGAGGAGGAGCTACTGGTGTGCTGCAAAGGGTGGCGACAGGCAGGGACTCGGTAGTCCAGGAGTCCCTGCTCAGCCACAGTGATCTTGGCCGCGCCCCCTGGAAGCCGCGCCCCCGCCCTCTACGCTGACCACTTAGACACCACACTGGGCGCGTAGCGGGACGCCAAGCGGGATGCCGAGCGAAGCCCGGGCAAAGGGCGGGCCGTCTGTGGCCGTCAGGGGACGGAAGAGGACGGGACGGGACACCCCCCTTTCACCATCTACGTAAGATCATTAAAGCACCGTTTCTTTTTGGCCATAACCGTCTTCTATACTATTTGCATATTGCTTGACCAGCCCAGCGGGAGACCTTGAGGTGGGGCACCCGACTTCTGACGCATCCCAGTTGTCACTGTTTTTGAAATATTCCACTCTCAAAAAGAATAGACGGGGAACTAAAACTATAACCCCTGCGACACGATCTCACACTAAGCTGTCGGCAGCCAATCCACAACCTCTACCAACCCTGACAGCCATCGATAAAATGCTGCAACAGACTATTGGTGTAGTGGTAAACGCAATTGAGAACACAGAGAGGAGGCTATCGATAACCCCCACGTTAGGCATGCAAACTTTGGGAAAAGACACTTCAGATATCACGATTGATGTCTTGGACACCAACTCATTTCTGGCTCCATCTTTTGTTGACTTGCCCTGTAGCCAGTTGCCCGATGAGACCCCCATAGTTATCCAGGAGCTACCAATTATTTTATCGCCCCCTCCTTTGGAGAAAAGGATAGCTGCACGTAAACCGTACGTGAGGAAAAAGAGAGGAAATACTATACATAAAGTGGGCGGTAATAAATCGGCAAACCATGACCTGGTGACACCGACTACCAGCACGAATGGTCAAACACTAGGAATACCATGCTGGGTCACAAACATGGTTGCCGACCTTCAAGCTTCCCTGGAGCGGTCTATTGTTGCCCAGCTCAAGCCCTTGGTCTCAAAAATTGATAAACTTATTGCTGCCACTAACTCAAAAGGGGGCGGGCCTTCTGAGACTGCTAAACAAGCGACAAACTCTGTGCCTCAAGCTATTGATACATCGTGCAAAAGCGTTCTAACAAACAGTGTAGTGGGAAGTAATAACACCCCAATAAAGACCACTAACGCTGCTGCCACACCAATTTCCCAGAAGGCCACACACGCCCCGCCCCAACACCTGCCAAGGGCCAACCCTCAAAAACAGTATTCCCAAGTAGCAGGTAACATGCCAAAATCTAATGAGAAAGACTACCCAAAGTCAAAAGAGGGCGACAAGGTGATGATCAGTGCTAGTTCACCAACAAAACAAGGTCAAACATCTAGAACCTTTCCCCGACAACTGCCAACAATTAATCTACCCCCCGATGCTCAATCCTATGTGGTGGCACTCGTAGGAGTGCCACCGTTAATCGAGGCGAAAAGAGAAAGGGAGTCTGAGCTGAAAAATAAGTGTATACAGTGGCTCAGAGTAAACAGACCCCTTCCGGGGAACGTCTCGGGGGAAATTCTGTCAGCAAGAAGAGTGGGCTGGATTGGGAGGAGCCCAAAGACTGTAGCCGGTGATGTGATAATCCTGAATTTCAGGGATGTCTCTGCTGTAGGGTATATTTGCAATGCCCCGCACTATAGTGCAGACACGCAAATATGCCCTATGCACCTCTCGTACTTTTATCCCACCCCCAGACTGGAACCTTGTCGTACAAGACCCATACACACTAATAGGGAGGGCCCTTCCATACGACATAGAACTACAAATGGGGAGGTGTTTAGGCAGGACATGTTTTCCTATGGTCTACTACCCCCGATACAGCCACACTGGAATAGGTTCAGTGCCCTGGAAGATGTAGATTGACTAACTCAAGGTGAAACCCCACACCTAGAGGCCAGAAATGCAGAATTCAGAAGCACAGGGGTACCAAATGAGAATATTCTGCCCCAAATGCTGAAGGAAGCCCCAGAAACTGTTAACCTAGAAAGGAGAAGGATCTGTACCAGGGAGATTAGGGGAGCTGAAGGACGAATAGGCTCAGAGGAAGGCTGTTTGAAGGTAGTTTCCTGGAATATTGCCGGGTTAAAAAATAAGCTGCTTACTCCCGAGTGGGTTACCTTCATGGCAGCACATGACATCTGCCTGATGCAAGAGACATGGGCACTAGAAGAGAGCTCAAGCCCGACCTTTGCAACATTTGATACCCTGGCAGTATCTACAGGCAGAGGCCGCCCATCAGGCGGGCTATCAATCTGGATAGGAACTCACCTGGGAATCCAAGCTACCAAGATCCAAACAAAATCCCCGGACATTCAGTGTATCCTAATACAACCCCCAGGCCGTCCACAAGTAGCAATAATAAACATCTATTCTAGGCCATCTAGGAATGGCCAGGAATCGGCTACATTTAGAGCCCTGAACTCTATTATCCAAGGGCTAGACCCCTCTATTTCAATATTCCTTGGAGGGGACTTTAACTGCCAATTCAAACCTTTGGGCAGTATAGAACTGGGTGATCAAGATGAGGTAGATGCACTATGGCATATCCCGGACCCGAACATTGCCCCCGTCAGGGCGTGGACACCTCTTGTGCTCCAAATAAAAAGCTTCTCCCTTGCGACATCTCTGCGGGCGTGCAATGGGAGATTGGAACCTGACCGCCCAGCAATGGCAACTTTTAATCGGGCGAATAAAACTACCATCATTGATTATTTAATGGTGGATGCAAAAAACTGGGATAGGCTGAAAGAATTCAGGGTAATCCAAAGACAGGACAGTGATCACAATGCCCTGGTAGTAACTTTTAAACCAGGGTCATTTGGATTAACCACTTCTGAACACATACCTGCCTTGATAACACTTCCCCTTATGCTGACCAACAACAGAAGGAGGGTTAAGTGGCCCCACCTTGTAGACTCAACCGTGAAACTTGCCAAAATCTACCAGCTTGCTATCCCTTTTATAGAACAGATGGGTGTCTCGCCTAGTTGGCAGCAGGCGCTAGATACGCACAAACAGCTGGTTGAGGCTCTAGGGGATGTGTTCTATCCTATAAGTAGAATTAAGAAGTATGTTCCAAAAACACACCCCTGGTTCAATGATGCGTGTAGGAACTCGGAAAAGAAGCTCCTTGCGGCAATTAAGGCTAAAGATGGACAGAACATTAGGGCAGCTAGACAGATCTACAACAAGGAGCTGACTAGGGGCAAAAGAGAGTGGGAAAAAGATAGGTGGGAAGCACTTAGAGGTGCCCTTGCGACCAAAGATTCAAAACTATTCTGGGCACTAGTAAATTCTGGTACAAACGATGGTGGGGGGACCTCTTTACCTAATATACCCCCCTCAACGTGGGAGATGCATTTCTCTGCACTCTACACTGGCCCTGTGATCGGCCAAAGTGACCATCTAGACAGGTCCGGGACTCCAGAGTCTGAAGGTAACTCCTGGAATTCTCCTGCCCAAGACCCCCCGCACGAGTGTCGACTGCGGGGTGCCTCGGGCACGGGATACCAGCTAGAACACAGCGACACTGAGAAGAGGACGGCCTCGAGAAGTGGGGAGAGTATCTCGGCCAAGGAGGTGGAGACTGTGATTAGTAGACAACTTCCTAACAAGGCGCCAGGCCTTGACAGGGTACCAGGTGATCTCTTCCGTTCCCAGCCAAAGATATGGGCTCCATACTTAACTGTATTATTTAACGCAGTCCTGCAGGGGGCTAAGATTCCTGACACATGGGCGGGGGCCGAAATTGTCCCAATTTTTAAGAAGGGGTCACCCCTCGAGCCGTCAAACTATAGACCCATAAGTCTTCTGGACACTGCCCAGAAACTTATGGGCCGGATACTGCTGGACAGAATATTGGGATGGGCGGAGGAAAAGGAAGTAATGACTACCCTTCAGGCTGGCTTTAGATCTGGGATCTCAACCACGGACCAACTTTTCAGGCTTCAGGTCCTCTATTGGAAGACCATAAGTATTGAGGGTGGCAGCCTCTACTTGGTCTTCGTTGACTTGCGGGCTGCTTTCGACCTCGTGCCGAGGGAGAGTCTTTGGAGGGCCTTAAAAGATCTTGGCCTTCCTCTCTACCTTTTGGAGGTCCTGAAGCGGTTACACGAAGGGAACTATGCCCGGGTGAGGTGCGGGAAGAACGGGGAATTATCCGCACGCTTCCCAGTCTCCAGAGGCGTACGTCAGGGCTGCGCCCTGGCCCCCACCCTCTTTAGTCTTTATATAAACGGTCTGGTGGGGGAACTAAATAGAGTCAGGGATAGTGACGCCCCTTGGTTGGCGTCAGGGAGGGTGCCTGCTCTGATGTTCGCAGACGACACCTTATTGTTGTCGCGAACATCAACAGGCATCCAGAGGGTCTTGGACGGGTTCGTTTCATTCTGCGCCTCGCGGGGACTCGAGATTAATTTAGAAAAAACAAAATGTATGATCTTTGGTCCCACGAAACGCACCCGCCCTAGCCCTACGTTAAATGGTATCCCGCTCGAAAGGGTGAGAACTTTTGTATACCTGGGGGTCACTTTGACTGAGGATTTTGGCTGGGGCCCCCAGGTAGCCAAATCTACCCTAAAGCTCGCACAGATATCAGGGGGCATTGGTAAGTTCCACCGAACAACGCATTATAAGCCAGTCTCCCCAGTGCTTGAAATTTATAGTGCCCAAGCTAGACCTGCGGTAGCCTACGGTGCTGAACTTTGGGGACATTCAAGTATAATAAGCCTTCTGAGGGTTGAACGGGCCTTTATGAGAAATACGATTGGCCTACCCCAAAGTACCCCGCTCTTACCCTTGACATTCGACCTAGGCATGGAGCCCATCTCTGAACTAGTAGCGGCCCGACCCCTCCTGTATTGGAGAAGGCTCTGGACAGTACCTGAGCTTGCGGACTATAGAGCTGAGTTCGCTGCTGTCTGGGGGTCTTTGAAGAGTAAGAAAGTACCATGGTTGCTTCACATTAAAACTACTGCCCATCGAATAGGAATGCCCCAAATATGGGAGTCCCCGGCGGAAAGTTGCCCTGTGGTGCGGAGAACTGACCTGCTGACCTGTCTGAGGCACTACAACCTAAGCGTGTTGCATCGCCTGCCAAACATGGGCAGGATGTCCTCGGAATTTCTGCAGGTAAAACTTCTGCCTAGGAGGGAGGAATTCTTGGACCAAATTGAACCTCCCTTAGCAAGAAAATTATACACACAATTCAGGCACGGCAGCCTGCCACTTGGGTCTTTGACCTGCAAATGGGCAGGCCAAGAGGAGGGAACTTGCCCTGCCTGTAACAATAGCAAAGAAGACACTGCCCATGTTTTGTTTTTTTGATCGGCCTATAGCACAATTCAGAGAGCCTGGTTGGTACCATTATGCAGGACCCTGGGACTAAAACACTGTGCCCAAGCTGTTAGAATTTTAAAATATGATACTTCTCCCATAATTGTATTCTCGGTCTCCCGCTTTTTGCACGGTATGTGGCGGAGAAGGTCTACCCTGATTAATTGAAACTTAATTTTCACTTTTTTGATAACAGACTGTTTAATAACGTTTTACTACTGGTTCCTAATTATTTATGTATTTTATTGTATGTACATATTTTATCTGTGCTTTTATGGTCATTGACCGAAATAAAGTTATCAATATGGATAAACAAAGGCACCCTTCCAGCTGTTCCGGGGAGAAGTCTACCTTAAAAACACATATCTCAGCCCATTCCTCAGAAACGGTTTCAATCAAAGTAATTCAATCTAAAATTGAATCTAAATCAGCACTTCGCAAACTACCTGCAGGTTTGATGAAGGCATCTTGGTTCACATCATGGTGGAAGTGTGCAATGCCCCACCACCGCATCACCTGACCCACATTGTATAACTTCTCCAACTTTCTACCTGCTCAGTGAAGATGGTATATGAGACCAGAAAAGTCCCCAGAAACAGGGATAACCAGGAGGAAATACCCAATAATAGATCAGCTCCCCCAACCCCTCTCTAGGGCCATGAATCTACTTGGTGTATGTGCGCTTGATAAATTCTGGAAACATAACATAATACCAGGTTAGTATTGGCAAGCCCTATTCATGGGACTAGAGCTTGTGATTGTATGGTGCAGAAGAAGAATTCCTGGCCACAATTGGTGCTTGTATCCAAGTTATTCTGGGAAACCTGCACCATAGAACTTGGTGTTGATTTCTTTGTGATACCGGCTAACATTTTCAGATTGGTGACTAAGATTGCCCCTGTCCTACGTTTACCACCTGACTAGCACTGTACCGGCCTGGCCAGTATTTTTGTTCCAAGAGAGGTAAAAGGAAAAATCAGGAAAATCATTAAATTCAATATATTCTTCCCTTTGAAATATAAACTAGATAAGGCAGAGTTCCTTCCTACAAATTTATTGTGGAACTCCTGGCCGATGGACCATTGTTACCTGCTGAGAAGTGTAGAGGGGAGAAATAACTCATTAAAGCAGACTACAATTTTTAAGAACCATGACTCTGAAAGATCACAGACTCCAAAATTCAAGTTAATGGTTTTATTACAAGGCCAAAAACAACTGGATATACAAGCACCTCATGACGAGGTTGTAGAAGTACATAGGAACTAATCCAAATCTAAATATGCTGGCTAGTTTCATATGATGAATCATAAATAGAATGCCAATTTCCAGAAACAAAACGCAGGCAATGATTGCCCCCACGTCAAGATCAGTCTTCATCTGTGGTGAAGGAATAAAAAAACATTAATCTGTCCCTACACTACCACTACCGTGACATCCCTACTTAGCATTCCCCAGGCAAGATCAGCAAAAGGTGTCAGCGCGTGAAGTCTTCCAAAGAAATACACTCATGTTGTATGGGTCAAGTAGCCAACACTACAGAGCTCGTTCTAAGATGCTCCTTCTCTCTCCTCCGATCTCCTCACCTCCTCTCCTGCACCAACCCAGGGACACTGGGTTGGGGCAAACAATGAAACGTAGACCACGCCCACAGATCACCTCATTTCGCTGAACACTTCTCATAAGTGATTTTCCATGCAGTGTCGCACTCCAGCTCCTGGCTCGAAGACCTTAATTCTCAAGCCTCCCTCAGTGAGAAAGAACGCCTTCTTCCAGGCAGCAAATACTAGGGACTTCTCTCTTTTTTGGAAAACGATAAACCATCCATATTTTAAAGACAATAGTGCTGTAAAGATTGAAAGCTTAGTACAACCCCAAGAGTGGATTAACCATTTTATGAAGGTTTTTAACTCAGAAAATGAAATTTCTGTATTAACAATTCATAGTGACACAATATATTCTTCTGAATCAGACGATAATATCTTCATAAATTTTGATAACGTTAATTTAGACCCCATTACTGTAAATGAAGTCACTTCTGCCTTAGAAAAATGTGCTAATGGAAAGGCACCTGGTGTTGATGGTGTCCCTATAAACATCTTCAAACAGAATGTGGGCCTATGGGATCCGTTGTTACAAAATGTGTTCAACAGTATTGCTGAAGGTTTGATCCCAAGAACATGGACAGAAAGTATCATTGTCCCAATCTTTAAAAAAGGAAATAGGAATGACCCCCAAATGTTATCTTCCAATCTCCCTTCTTGACACAACATCTAAAGTAATGGGTAGGATATTGCTGGAGAGATTGGAATTGTGGGCAGGGGAGAACAAAATCCTTACTGAAACACAATATGGCTTCAGAAGGGAGATTGGGACAATAGAACAGTGCATACATTTACACCTTCTTATTTCCAAATACAGAATTGTGAAAAAGGGTCATTTACATCTTTGTTTTATTGACCTCACATGTGCCTTTGACCTAGTAAATCACTCGAAATTATGGGAAACATTGATTAACATGGGGGCCTCAAATGACATCGTGAATTATCTTTCACAATTGTATAGTCGTCTGAGTACTAGAGTGCGTTACGGGGTTGTACATCGAGTTTTAGGGTAACTCGGGGAATTAGACAGGGCTGTATCCTTGCCCCCCTTTTATTTTCCCTATCTGTAAACGGAGTGGATGCAGAGTTACAAAATGTAAATGCTGATACCCCAAGAGTAGGTAAACGCTCCGTTCCAGTTTTACTCTATGCGGATGACGCAGTTCTTCTATCAAGAACTGCGAATGGCTTACAGTCCCTGATTGAAAAGTTTGCTGAATATATGCAGGATAGGGACCTTGCATTACATTTGAATACAACCTTCTCGATGGTGTGTGGACAAGGGAAATCAAAAACAAAGATTCACCATGTAAATAGTGTTCCTATTAAAGAAACAAACTCATTTGTATATCTGGGGTTAGTTTACAATGCACAAGGACATTGGAGAACCCAGATTGAGCAATGCAAATTAAAGCTTACCAGAGGCAGTCTTTAGGTTTCAAAAAAAAGATTGGAAATAAACCTATTAGGGAAATCATGACTTTATATAGTAGTAAATGTGTAAATGGAATTTGTTACGGAGCAGCACTTTGGGGGGCGGCAAATTGTTCATCTCTCCAAACCCAAGAAAATAACTTCTTACGAAGATTGCTTGCTGTACCAAACTCCAGCCCTACATACAGTGTACATAAAGAACTTGGGGCACCGTACATTAGTGATTTTATAAGTACCGTAAGTTTAAATACTTGATACGGGATATGGAGCAAAGAGGGTGCAAGGTTTACACAAGAGGCAATCAGAGACTGTAGTGCCCTTGACCATGGGAATAAAATCCCTTGGTTAATATATACGAGAAATCTTTTAAAGGAATGTGTCGAGGATGTTGACCTAAACAATCCCTCCCAAATACTTGAATATGATAAAAAAAAGCATTAAAAAGAAGTTTGGTGGACTCACGTAACTGGTTGAGGGAAGTAGATGCTAATGTGAATCCCTTGACAAAGGATTACTGTGAGAGAACTTTTGGGACTGGGACACAAGATTTTTTACTGCAGGTTACAAACACAACACGCAGATTTTACCTTATAAGATTGCGTATGGGTCTGGCTCACTTTTTAATAGCTTTTCCAAAAATGGGCCCCTGTGATGGAAAATCAAACCAGACGTTACATTTTATTTTGTTTTGTAACTTTTATAGGGAGCTTAGGAAGTGTCTTTTACAACCTCTGTTCTTAAAGGAGAGGTTATTTTTATACAGACCCGCTTTTGAATATATCTGCAGTCTAGGTAACGTTAAAGTCTGTAATGCCGTGGCGATCTTCATTCAGAAGGCAATTAAAATAAGACACAATAATTCATATCTCAAAGCACTGGTCTATGAAGAAACTGGGACATAATATGACAAATGATGTATACTTATTTGTGGTTAAAATATATGCCTTTGTACTTTGCACTTTATTCCATATTTCTTGTACCATATTATTAAATATTAAGATGTCAAACACTACTGTAACAAAAAAAATTAATTAAGTTATAGATAGAAAAATCCTTAATTAGATATTCTGTTTACAAAGCTTGCAGGCGGTAAACTGCTGTTTGTTTTTTATACATGAATTGGCATTTTTAATGAATTTTTAGTACTTTGTGATGTACAAAGTTTTATGATCTTAGGATGTTTTTATGGTTTGTGTTTTTAAAACCGAATAAAGCTTACAATTGATTGAATTGATTGAACACCTTCTTCCAATTATCAGCGCTCCTAGCCTAACTCTCCTACAACAAAAGACGGTATTCTAACTAACAAAGACGACTTTCTCCACCAGCAACAGAAACGTGAGAACAGAACAATATCAGCATGTACATGAAATTTACCAAGCAGGCTAGCCTGAGAGCTTCCAGGGAAATACATTTCAGGCCTACATAAGAGAGAAACACATAGGCCCTTCAAATACACGCATAAGTGAAAATTTCATTTAGGCCTTCCTACATCACTTTACATAGGCACATCAAATGCATTTTTAATTTCAAGCAACTTATGAAATCCTACACATTAAGCACAATTAGTCACATCTACGTGCAAACATTAATATGGTGCACATTTAAATCAAATGCATTACATCACATATGAGCAACTTTGTTAGGGAAATGCAGGCAACTACTAAAGATTACATTATTCAGAACACAAATGCCATGTTATTTCTTTGCATGGCACGAACATTTCTATCATTACACTTTCAAATGTTATTACTCAATCTAATAACCAAATGTTATCACGACAAATTAATATATGTGGATGCGAACTATCCATGATAATGATGCACCCCTACAAATGAAAAGAGTACCACTGTGCTCCATCATCCCCCCCCTCTGATTACTAGTGTCATCGTAAAAAAAACACAACTCCCTGGAGAAAGAACCAACCTAAACAGAAGTTGTAGCCAGTCTTCCCATTCGGAACTTCTCCAGGCTCTTGAGATTCTCATAGTGACTGTCCTGCAGTCTCTAGATTCTCCTTTCATGCTCTATAACAGATCTCAGCCTGGCCTGCCTTATGCCACTTGTAGGCTTTCACCAATCCCAACAAGATGATCACACAAACCACAACTATGACGATGGATTTCAAGATGTAACCAAGAGTTCCCTTTCCGAGGTTGGCAAACCAACTTCCAATTTTTCTAAAACCATTTCCAACCTTGTCCCAAACACCCTCTGTAGCCAAATCATGCACCTCGTGGTGAATTTCAGTGATATTACTTATATACTTCTTCAGATCTTTGCTGTTATCAGGTATATAAGTACTGCACTGTTGGACCCTCAACATTTTACCGCCTCCGCCCTCTTTTGCTAGCAAAACATCCAAAGCAAGGCGGTTATGCATCACCATAGCTCTTATCCACACCATCTCTCCACCTACAACCAACAAAGACTGAGCTGTATTTGCTGACAACTTATCCACAATAGTTGATAATCTTCTAATCTTATTGTCATTCAGAACTACACCCAGACTTGGTATCATTGCACCAAATACATCTCCGACAATCTCCCCTGTACTAGTATCTCGTTTCTCTCTATGATGTAATCCACCTTCCAAGGATCCTAAATCCTCTACAGGATAGATCTTGGCAAACACAGCAGCCACATAACATGTACCATACCACTTCAGTGGCAATTGCATCTAGGCATTTTACCCACACACAAAATACACATTTGGCACCACTTGCACCGCATCCTTCAAGAAGTTCTTCGGAGTGGCCTCAAAATTAAAGATGTGATCACATACACTCTGTCCTACAAAGATATTATCATAGTATATCTGTACGTGTCTGATGCAAAGCTTTCCTCTCTGCTCAACATCTAAAGCAATTGGAGCAGAACTCCCCCTCGCCTTATGTGCTAATTCCTCCTTGGTCCATGCAGTTTTCCCCTCTCTACTACTAAGTTTCACTGACAACTGCCTATGTCTATCTTCTACTTGCTCTACAAATTTCTTTTCTATGTCAGTTAACATACATGTTAAATTGTGACGATGTGCATAATCTGTATCTAATGTGACCGTAAGTATATAAAACTTTCCCACTCTATCTTCCTGCTTGTAATAATCATACTTATTCAGGTGCTTATAAGGTGTGACTTCTGAAATCACCACATCATAACTGGAAAAGTAATACTCATAATGACCCTTACCGTAGAACATAATAATCAACAAACTACATGTAATAAATACCATATGTCAAAGGAAGATGGCGATAACGAAGACCTTCCTCCTCAGACGCAGGCAATTGCATACACACATAGGAATCTCTTACATCCATTGTGTTCACATATTCATATAGCTGCTACACATAAGCATTAAGGGTATAATCACCTTTAGACAAATCTACGTGTAACATACAACTAGTCTGATCTAGCATAGCTTTTTCAGCTTCTACGATACCCTCTTTTTAAAAAAATTATTTTAGTCCTCATCATGCAGAGTTTCGAGAAATAGAGTGTTTATAGCAAAAGTAACCGTTTAAAGAGAGCTTTTCTTGTGTGTCTGTACCTTCCATGGCCCTTCCTCTGCACTTGGATCATTCTTTATCCTACGTGGGGGTATCCTAACGGCCTATTAAGCATCTCTTACGAGGCTTGCCCAGTCTTTTCATAAGTGAAAGCTCTTTAACCAACACCCAAAACTATTACTGCGCTTAATCATTGGACTTCAACAGGTTTCCGAGTTATGGTTTGTTACAGTTTCTCTGCCCAGTACTGTTCCCAGTTATTCCAAAATTCCAATCTTTTACTGTGTGGTCCAGCTCTATCCATTAAATTTATTCTAAGGGCTGAGTTCAGCCATTCTTCTACCGTAGGGGGAAGAGAATTAACCCATTTCATGCAAATCTCACGTCTAGCAGCTAGTACCAACAAAAATAATAAATTCCTTTGTTTTTTGATAAGACTAGGTCTCCCCCCATTGTCTAGTTTTACCCCAAACAATCTCAATACCCTATTTTGTGCTAGAAGTAACAGGTGTAGACGTCCCCTTCAATTCCACCCCTTCAACTTCTGCATCATGTGAAAATGTTACAGCCACAATAATAACTACTGCTATTACTATTATCACTCCTACTATGAGTGTACCTATAACACACTTAGAATTACGATTCGAGTTTCCAGACTCCATTTTCAAATGTCAGTTTAGCGCAGCAAGAGGATTAATACTAAGTCTCTTTCTCTGCCTCTGCTTGCTGTTAATCTGTTCAAAAACAGTTAGTTGAAGTTCTGGAAATTAATTACAGTTCGTTGCTCCTTTATTTAAACAGTTCAAAAAGACTTTCTTAGCCCACTTTCTTCTTTTACGAAAAGTCCCTAAATGTACTCTTCTTCCACTCGGGCCTAGGTTATCTTCTTTTAAAAGCAAGCCTTATTTACAGTTCACAGTTCAATCAACAGTCTGCAAAATTTCAAAACAAATAGCTTCAATTTCCTGAGCTGGTGGCTAATATCTAAAAGTTGGAAAGAATAAATCTTGCAGAATCAGAACTCGCACTCTACTCAAGACGGAGGTCTTGGTACTGTCACCATCAACACCCTCTCTATTTCCTGACCAGGGAGTATCTGCTCAATATCGATTTTCAGTTCTGGGGTCCTGCTGACCACTCGTGAAGACCTCAGCCTCCAGGTCCCCACTGCTCCCAGCATTTGTGACCAGATAAGTCAACTCTGGGGCAGCGTACCTCTGACAAGGCCCTCTTGCTCTGCTCTTCTCAACCTTCTTGGGTTCTCTTGTGCTTGTTCTGAGTCTCTTAGCTCCAATTCAGATGTTTCCGACACAGGAGCAAGATCTCTTTCAGGTGCCAATCTCAGATTTAATCTCCTTTGTCTCCTAGGCCACGATTCCTCTGCAAGCTCTGCTCTTCTCCTATGCACCCAACGACTTTAAGCACCAGTTCTTTCAGCTGAGTCTGACTCTACACCACTCGCAACATTACCGTCTCCCTCAGAGTCAATACCTGGGACTTGTGTAGCGTGACCCCCCTCAGCTTGCTCTGGTGGGCAACCAGCTTTGTCCGCAACCCTCACAGCTTGGCTTGTCCCCTCCTGTGGTCTCCCAACCACAGCTGGATTTTCTTCTGGGAGAAGAGTGGTTTCTTCCGAGAGTCCTGAAACTCTGCGAGTATGTACTTCACAGCTGTATTTCACACCAAGATCACTTGATATGGACCTTTCCAGCGGGCGTCAAGGCAACCCTTCCTCACATGCTTGCGAATGACTACCCAGTAACCCGGGCACAAGTCATGGCACAGGTCCTTCAAAGTCGGGGCAGTCACAGCTTCAACCTGGTGAGACACAGAATGGACCACGTCAGCTAGTCCTTTGCAATAATCAAGGATCAAATTATTTGTGATGTTTATCAAGGCTGTGGACGGCACTGCAGGCAACCGCATCGCCCTCCCCATCAAGATCTCGTGAGGCGAGAGACCTGTCTTCCTGTCGGGGATACTACGGACACTCGTCAACATCAAGGGCAATGCATCAGGCTATTTCAGAGACGTAGATGAACACACTTTTGACATTCGCATCTTGAGAGTTCTATTTATCTTCTCCACAATTCCAGATGACTAAGGCCTGTAGCTACAATGCAGTCTCTGATCAACTTGTAAAGCAGCACAAAGCATCTTCATAATCTCACTATGGAAATGTGTTCCTCTATCCGACTCCAATGAGGTTTGAAACCCGAACCGTGGTATGAGTTCCCTAAGCAACAATTTTGCTACTGTGAGACTATCACAACTCCTTGTTGGATAAGCTTCCAACCACCATGGGAAAACAAACACCACAACCAACATGTACCTAAATCCATTGCACTTGGGCATTTCAATAAAATCAAGCTGGATCCTATTGAAGGGTCCGCCAATCTCCCAATCTGACTCAATGCAACCACAGTCTTTTTTCCAGCATTAATTTGCTGACACGTAACACATCTGTGACACACTGCTTCAGCAAACGCACAAAACCGTGGATTGCTCGAACATCGGCTGAAACACAAATACCATCATCTCTTTTCTCATAACCTGCTTTATTCCAACCATCTTCCTCCTGCTCTGACACTTCTCCCTGCAGGCGCTTAAATGGTGACTCAGATTTGATCAGCAACCAAGCAGGCACGTGTCAAAGCAATGATTTCAGCCACTTGTGCGGCTATACACCCTGTAAACAAGCAGCTTCCGCAACTCTCAGATGACCCACATTGTCTCTTAAGCATGAACCATCTACAAAAAAATCTCATCAGATTGGGGCAGGGGTTTATCGACAATGGCAGGTCTCGGTATGCTGCAAAGTTCAGTCCCATCGAGACAGTCATGGTCCTCACAATCTTCATTATCAACATTTTGTAAAGGCATTAAAGGAGCAGGATTCAAAACGGAACATCTCAGCTCAACTGAGTGTGGAACATATACAGTAAGAGGGTGACCCATCACAATACCTTCACACCTTTCAATGCTGATGCCTTTTGCAGCAACGGATTTGAGACATCTGGGCAATGCTGAAGCTACCGGATCTAAGGTAGCTGAGAAGTAGGCAACTGGTCTACAGACAGCTCCATGAGTCTGTGTGAGTACTGACAGTGTGCAACCCTCTTGCTCACTGCAAAAACAGTGTGAAGGACTTGTTGTAATCAGGCATTCCTAGAGCTGGAGCGCGACAAAGGCTTTCTCTCAGCTCCAAGAAGGTGACCAAACAGTCATTGTCCCATGGTACCGAATCACTCACTTACTTCCTTGTGTGTCAATCTCTGCAGAGGTTTCGCCTTCAAAGAAAATTTGGGAATCCACTGACGGCAGTACCTAACCATTCCTAGAAACATCCTAACTCCCTTCTGAGTAGTAGGCGCAGTCATGTTCATGATTGCCTCAATGCAGTCCTGTGACACCTTCCTCTTGCCTTTCTCAATTCAATGACTCAAATACTGAACCTCAGTCAGACAGTACTGTAGCTTACTCGGGGACACCTTGTGTTCGTTCTTAGTTAGATGATTTAACAAGGCAACAGTATCAATTCTGTAAGCATCTTCTGTTTTGGACGCAATCAAGTGGTCATCAATATACTGCACAAGAACTGAATTCTGTGGCAGTACGGGACCCTCAAGATTCTTCAAAATCTAATTGAAAATCGATGGACTCTTTGTATACCCTTGTGGGGTACGTCACCTTGTTAACATACGATTCTCCAGACGGAAAGCAAATAAAAATAGGCTTCCCTCGTACAAGGGTTTGGAAAAGTATGCCTGACATAGATCAATCATCGTGAATCACTCAGCTTCACATGGTATCTGAAATAAGATCACTGATGGAGTCGATACCACAGGACAACATGGAACTACTGTCGTGTTGACCTTTCGCAGGTCCTGCATGATCCTGAACTTCCCACTCGGGTTCTGCAGTCCCATTATAGGAGAATTGCATTGGCTCCTTATTACCTCCCTTGAAATTCCCAGCTTGATCATGGACTCAATCACTGGCTTGATCCCTGCCACCGTTTCCGGCATCAGATTGTACTGAGTTGTGCTTGAGAACTCAGTGTTTGGCTTGATCTGAATCTTAACTGGCTCAACCCCCTTGATCAATCCTATCTCTTCCCCTGTGAAATCCCATACTTCCAGAGAGACATATTCTCTCAAGTCGAGTGGTAAGTCCTTGACTGTCAACACAGGGAACATCTCTATGCAGAGATTCTGGTTCGCTAGTTTGAACACAATGTCATCATCATTAGTCTGCAACTCCACTCCTTTGGGTGTGCAATAGATTGTACAGTTCAATTTACATAAGAGATCCCGACTCAATAAGCAGACCGTACTAGAATCGCACACCACAAATTCAAATTGGTATCGATCATGAAAGGTTCCTATTCTCACAGGTATCTCATCTATCAGTGGATTGGTCATTCTCTTATTTGCAGCTCCTACAACTTGGATCGATAGTCCAGAGAGGGGTAGGTTTGGGACTGCTGCCGATCTTACAGTAGAACGGGTAGCACCAGTATCCATCAAAAAGGGGATGGATTGACCGTCAACATCTGCCTCCACATACGGTCCTCTCTGGTCTACCTCCAAGAATGCTCCAGGATTACAGTAGTCTTCTTCAGAGTACGAACATCCATCCCTATCTTGGGATTTACAGGTTTCCGCCTTCCTTGACCTGACACATTTTGGGCCCCTCCCTGAATGTTTCCCTGCCTTCGTCCCAATGTTCCTCTGTTTGGCTGTGCTTGGCCCACCCTTTCTGCATTCCTCCTCTGGACCTAGCATCAGCTTATCCTTGTGCTTCTTATGCTTTGAGTCTACTTCATCACTACAGTACCTGGCATACCGTAGAGTTTCATCCACAAATTTGTTCTGCCAACAGATCAGATGCTGTTGGATCATAAAGGTAATCGCTTATCTGAAACCTAAGATGAATTTGGAGATGAACTGTCCCATCTTTGGAATCTAGTGTGTCTAATCCACTATACTGCTTGAAGGCTTGTAAGAGCCTTTCGTAATAAGCATGAACTGATTCCTTGGGTTCTTGGCTAGTTCAATCTATTTTTACCTAGTAAATATCTTGTGGCGAAATTTTAGACTGTAACCATTTGATTACCTGCTCAAACTTTTTCATAACCACAGGTGAAGGACCATGTGTAACAGGCTCTCGCTCTGGTTCTGAAGTCGGCCATTCAACAGCAATTTTACAAGTTGACCCTAAGTCACTTGGTACTACAATGCCAAACAATGTATTCAAATCAATCCACAACACTTTTGAAAGCTTGACAAAGCGATGGACTTGCTTGTACCATTCAACAGGTTTTTCCCTCAGCCAGGAAAATCATTTGTGAACACTGCCAAATCACCCCTACTCTAAGGCACATACCCTCAACTCGGTACCTCTCACAATAGTTAAGCCTCTACTGCTGTTCCTCCTCCTGGAGGAGGCGTATCACCTATGCCCTTTTTTACACTCTTTTTCTTGAGCCACCTCTCTTCCCACTTGTCAATCATGCTCCATGCACGTATTCCTACAATCAATTATCGAATGTGCGTTTTCAACCCTATAACTCTTTTCTCCTCCAATTCCTGATCACTATAATTTAGCCTATGGCTTCCCTGTAACTTCTTCATCTTGAACAAGTCTACCTCACACCTTCGTGCTAATTCTGTCAGTTTCTCATGAGCTTTCTTTGCCTTCAAGTCACATCCTTTGCCACAAACAACAGCTCATCTTGTTCATAAAGTTCCATCCTTTCCAGAGGTAAATTTCCACTTATCATTTCATCCGCTTCTGCCTTCAACCTCACCATATCTAGAACTTTGGCCCCTATAGCAGCCTTAATCATTCCCTGACTCGATTTACTGCTTAGCTCTCCACTTTCACTGCTCTGATATCCTTGGTGACTCCCTTCCACCATGGTCCGTGGGACATTTTGACTCCCAGAAATTCCTTGGTCAATTCCTTCTTCTGGCACTCTCCCCATGGGACCTCTAACTGGGGGTTCCCACATTCTCAAGTCTGAACGTGAATATGCCAACAACACTGATATTACCGATCTAGACTCAGTGTGCCCTCTAGTAGAGTCTGCAGTAACTGAGCATGACTACTGTTTTCTGCTTGACCTAGGTTGTATACTGACACTATGGGACCAATGGTGATCGGTACCGTAAGGGCTTCCGGTAACCGTGTAACAATTTTAGCTCCACTCATCTCTGTACTCCTTGATGGTTGCTTTCCTATTCCCTCTGTTCCTGTCGACATCTGTCCCACTACTCTCGCACTAGGACTCGTCTGTGGTTCTCCTGTTCCTTCCGCAAGCGCTCGCCGTGTCACTATCATCTTCTTCTTCCTTCCTCTTCTCGGCGTCTCCTACCTTCACTAACAGTGGGAATAGCCTCGCTCCCTCTATGGTATCTACTCTCCATTTCTTCAACAATGCATCCCATTGTGCATCTTGGAGCACCCTTCTTGACTTTTTCACTCTTTCCTGACTGCGGTCCCTTTTCCTTGCATGTGCTGCTCTTATCCATGCATCCTGTGCCTCAATCTGTGTCGGTCTAGGTGGAGGTCGCAAAGAAGTCATCACTCCCCTCACCTGGTACAACACATATAATCTAAATGAACCATAACATGGAAAAGCCAAATCTCCCTCCTTCTCAATGAACTTATGCCAATTTTGAAGCCAAACTATGGTATGGAGTCCTACATAATGTGCTGGGGTGTCCTCGGTGGTGCTTCCTCACCCACTCGAGTCACTATCCCTCTATCTCCCCTACAAAGGTCATGGAACACCCTAAGCATCGCATGGTTGAATCAACTCTTACACCCACAAAATGTTTTTGTTTTTACTTCTTCTTCCTAATGAAAATCCACCAATCCCAGCACAGCTTTACACCAACTGACCTATCACAGCACTGCACACTCTGACATCACTTCTCCTCACTCAGCAGTTCACCCCCCTTTAAAATCCTTTCCTTACACATTCACACACCTCATTTATAGAAACAAGTAACTGTCTGTCCACCAACTGACCGGGCAGTCACATAACCAACTGTCTGTCCACGAAACGACCGGACAGTCTCACAAGTAATTGTTTGCCTCACCACTGACAAATGTCTGTCCGTTATGTTATGTTATGTTATGTTATGTTATGTTATGTTATTTGTATCTTTTATAGCGCTCGGCTACTCAAAAGAGTGTCCCGGCGCTTTAATGACAAGCTGAAACGCTAAACACAACAAACAGATTAAAAAAAACAGGTCCGCGAAAACAGGGATCTAGGAGGCAAAGAGCCAGGTTTTCAGGCCCTTCCTGAAAGCCAACAGATTTGGAGTGCTCCGTAAAGTCAGGGGCAAAGAGTTCCAAAGTTGAGGGGCCCGGAGCTTAAAGGAGCGACCTCCCATGCGTGCCTTCCTCACACGAGGGACAGTGGCCAAGAACAAGGACTCGGACCTCAAGGATCGAAGAGGACGGTAGGCAAAGAGCCTCTTCTGCAGGTATTTAGCCCCTGTTGCATAGAAGGCCTTATGAGCGAGCGTTAAGGCTTTAAAAGCTATCCTCTGGTGAATAGGCAGCCAGTGGAGCGACTGCAATAAGCCAGAGACTCTAGCTCGCATATGCAGGCCAAAAATGGCACGCGCGGCCGCATTCTGGACCACCTGCATACGTTGCAGGAGATATTCCGGCAGGCCAAGATACAAAACGTTTGAGTAGTCCAATCTTGAACCAATCAAGGCCTGTACCGTAACCCTCCTGTGGTCCTTGGAGAGCAGAGGGAAAAACTTCCGGAGCATACGAAGCAGACCGAAGCAGGTGCCCGTAAGGGCAAGGACCTGTGATCTTAGGGTCAGACCATTATCGATCTTGATCCCCAAGTTCTTAACTAGCTGCGACGATCGCCCCGGAGGAGACATGCCAGCCAGCCACCATACCTGCCAGTCTGGATCGGATTGACAACCGAAGAAGAGCACCTCTGATTTGTCTGAGTTGCACTTGAGGCTGTTCAGTTGGAGCCACTTAAAAACAGCACTCAAGCACTCACGTATGCTCTCTCCATCAAAATCCTCTCCTTTCCGGCAGGTAAAGAGCAGCTGGGTGTCATCTGCATAGGATACGATCTGGGCCCCAAAAGACTCGGCAAGAGCCGCCAGAGGGGTCATAAAGATGTTAAAAAGAGTCGGGCTCAATACAGAGCCCTGCAGGACTCCGACTCCCAATGGCGGCATCTCAGCAGAGCTAGAGGAGGCCCAGACCGTTTGTCGACGGCCAGCCAGGAAGGAAGTAAACCAGCTGAGCACCGTCCCCCTCAGACCGATTTCATAGAGTCTGACCAACAGATCCTCATGGGGAACGGTGTCAAAGGCCGCCGACAAATCCAGCATAATCAGCATAGCTCTGCCGCCCAGGTCCAATGTCTCCTTGATAACCTCGGAGACCTCCAGTAGTGCCGTCTCCGTGCTAAGATTCGGACGAAAGCCCGATTGGGTGGAATGTAGCAAGTCATGTGATTCCAGAAAATTAGAAAGGACGTTATGAACGTGCTTCTCCAGGGTCTTAGCCAGTGCAGGGAGTAGGGAAATAGGTCTATAATTGGCTAAAACCTCGGGAGTCAAACCGGGCTTCTTAATGAGGGGAATAACCATGGCCTGTTTCCACGCCGACGGAACCACACCTTGACTCAAAGAAAGATTCAAAAGGGGGTTGACCAGCGGGTTAACCACTTCCGCCATCTTCGCCAAAAATTTGGCCGGCCATGGATCGAGAGGCGAGCCAGATTTAAGATTGGCCAAAAACGACAATGACGAAGCATTCAAAATAGGCGGGAAATCAGATAGAACAGGCCCTGGAGACACCTATGAAACAGGACCATCCTCAGAACACACGAAAGCAATGACCGGCCGTGGTGGAAATGAATCCTGAATTAACTTGATCTTTGTAGTAAAGAAACATTCCAGGTCCAATGCCCACATCTCAGTAAAAGCAGACTGACTCGCATTCGACCGAGGGGCAGTAAATTCCCTGACAATTGTAAAAATCTCTTTGCAGGAGTTCGAGGCATCCTCGATCCTCCTCGCAAAGTAGCTTTTCTTCTCCAGGAGAATATCCCGGTGGTAGATTTTAATCAAGGCTTTGTATTCAAGTCTGGCAGCAGGATCGTACTTAGCCCTCCAGGCCCTTTCCGCCACCTTGCACTGCTTGCGGGACGCAAGCAGCGCACCAGTGAACCACGGAGCAGATACCCGCTTGGGCAAAGCACGAGGAGCCCTCAAAGGGGCCAGATCGTTCAGCCTATCTACCAGCCAGGACTGCAAAGACTCCAAGTCCCTCTCCAGAACCCCTGTAAAAGGGCAAGGATGTTCACGCAATGCCTGTGACAGCATTTCTGGAGTCACTCTGTGAAATGGCCGAGACGCAGATCCTAGCTGTCTAGGGGTACTAATCAGGGGTTTCATGTTACCCACTATAAAGAAATTAACTAACCGATGGTCAGTCCACAAGACCGGCAGGAGTGCTGGTGAAACGACCGGACAGCCACCTCAAACTGTTTGCCCACGAACGGCCGGGCAGTCATACAAATAACTGATAGGATCCACTCTCTCAAATCCGCTCACACTCCCAGTGACCCATGACCTGTATTGATCACTCGAATCGCTGTGGTCGGCCATTGTGCACTAGCTTCCCACATGTCTCTCTCAAGCTCTCTCACACATGTTCCCTATCTCAGTGGGCTTGTCGATGACCCCTCACGACTCCCACAATCACTGGTCAGAAAATTACAGCTCTGGTGTCTTCTACACCACAAATCTATCCCGGAATCTTAGGCTACTTGTTGAGCCTGACATCAAAACAAAACAAAATAGTATCACATTGACCGCGTACATTCGGCCCAAAACAATACTGTCCATTCATCAATACGGCTGACCTTCATATCATTATTTCATGACATCATAAGATGGTATAATCCAGGATGGAAGCCCAGGAAATGCTGCTCCACTGGGGGAGTTCCCCCACGAACGGTCACTGCCTTCATGTGTGAAGCCCTCGTTCATGCTGCAGCTTACCACCCATGAAGAGTTGGATGCGCCACTCCAGCATGGAAGGAACATCAGATGTCTGTTATCAGGCCTCTCCTGCACCTCTCTCTCACAGGATATGGCGGGAAACAGCAGCATACTTCATGCAGTGACCACCATCTTGGCACACAATTAAACTGGTTAACCTCCCTTCACTGCCTTCAATACATCGAGCCACTTGATTTCCAAGACTATAGATACTCCTGCATCTCCACATCAGGTTCCTCCATGGCTAGAGAGTGTCAGGCAGGCTAGTAGCCAGAAGAGTGAGGGATAAGGATCATCCAGGAGAGCAGAGGTGCTTGAACAGTTTTCAGACGGGGCTGCTGAAATCAAGGCTACATCACTGAACTCATAGGGCTTCTGAAACCTCCAAGCATCACACATAGAACCAGTGTCGCAAATGAGCCACACCCACTCAGCAGGAGAGTGGTATGGCTGTAGTATGTAGCTGGTGTTGCATTTAGGAGGACGCTGTCACAAGTATATTACTAAAGCATGGTGTGGTAGCACATTTTAATTCACAGCCAACATATATATCCATTGAAATGTCAGCTTAATTGCACGGACATAGTTTTACTAATAAAACTATATAGCACACAAACCATAATGTGTGGAAATAGGGTTTCAGAAATATTTGTCATTTGTGCATTACCAAGAAAAGTCAACACAAGCATTGGCAATGCCAATAGGTCGACTTACGAATGCACTGGCAAGCCAAACCTAAACATCCATGTAGGTTAATGACTGCCCTCACCCCATCTGTGCTGCTGCCAGAGAAAAAACACCATAAATTATCCAGTTATCTGAGACAATTTAATATGATTACAATGTCATGTGTACCCCTGAAAGTTCAACCTCCGCCAGCTCTATAAATAAACAAATGATCACATCTGTGTGAAGGGCAAGCACTTTTTTGTGGAAGTACGTAATTTCTACCCAACCAAAACATGTACTCCTGGTTCTCCACATGTGGGCGGAGCCAAAGTCTCACTCTAGTAATGCTCACATAATTGTCTGGTGACGGCTGCGCTGTCAAGCCAGACCATAACCAGTCTACATGCTAATAGAATAAGCATCAATTTGCCAGAAGACTAGAATGACATTTGACTTGACTTTGAACGCACAGCAAATGTGACATGATAAAAACAACATTTAAAGTCATCTTTAACGCTCATTCGCCTTCGGTACTCCATCATGGTTATTCCGAGGGAGCTGCAGCATCCTCCAGCGCCCCTACTTCTAGCGCCTATGCACCGAGTTCCCAAAGCAGCGGCTGTTCCGAGTGCTGCTCGGACCAACCCCTCTTCGGTGTTTTTGAAACAAACAGCGGTAGAATTGATTCTTTAAAAATAAGATTCAGAGGATGTCACACAAAATATTATTCCATTGGTTCGTTCCAACCGCACTTCAATTAGTAAAATGAAGGAATTATAAAGGGATTATTTTCGAGGTCATCCTAACAGGGGAAAATCCCTTGCACCTGCCATCCTCCACCCCACATTTTTAGGTCTCGCTGATCCAGCGCGCATGCGCTGTCAGCGAGACATTTAGTAAACTGGCTTTTGGAAGTGCTTCCAAAGGGCGACCAGCTTACTCTCACGCGCACAAGCACGCGCAATCTCTTTCACTTTCCCTCACAACTCCCGTTCGCATGAGGCGTCTTATGCTGCTTCACCACTAGATGGAGCCACAGGCCATGTTTTCTAATGTGATCAGATATTACAGAAAAATGACAAAATATTTACTTGTTCTTTTTAATTTGGGCAGGTAATGCTTGTTTTACTTTTTGTAATGCACTCTTAGAGAGCGCGTAGGTGCAGTCCCTCTCTTTCAACCCACTATTTTTTTACCCCGCCCTCCTCCCACTCACAGCCTTTTAATCCTCCTCCGTCCTCCATTATTTCAGATACCCTCGTATCACCCTTTCTCTCAGCCCTTCTTCTGCTCTCCTTTGTCTTTCCACCCTCCTTCCTCATGTTGATTGACCACCATGAAACCCCAGAGGCTTGTTTTCGTAGAGGGGTTTATCGGTGATGCTCTGGTCAGCACCACCACTAGAATCCAGAGTTGAAGAGCTCAGTGTGCTTCGAGCACTTCAGCTGGGAATGAATACCTGTGTGCTGCAGGGGCATTAATCTTGCTAAACAAACAGCACTGATAAGAGCTGATAAATTGCAGTGGAGACAGCTGCTCCGATAGGCGCACCCGCCATTAGCCCCGTGCTTTTCAAGGTTCACTTAAAGTATTACTCGAGAACGTGGCAACCCTCTGTTCCGCCGTCGAGGCCCCTTAATTGATGATGAGCCCTTCACTTTGGGGGGAGAGATCCTCAGGTGTGATTGTGCTGGAACCCCAAACCGTACACGATGAGAAGGTAGGTGTGGCGTTTTTTCTTTCATAGTGCAGATGTGACACTTGGCTTATCTGCAGATAATCGTCATTTTGCGCCCAGTGTTGATTGATGCAGCACCTTTAGATGACTGCGTTTACCCAAACAGTGAGGCCACGATGAAAGTGCACTTTTTTGACAGCAACTTGCGTTTCTGTTTTTTTTATTTACATTTGTTTTTCAAACCCGAGCATTAGTACTAGGTGTAATGTGAGCAGCAGATCTGAGTCCCCAGCAATCAGCCCCGCAACTTCTGGAATAGGACTCTCAAAACGTGGCCCCAAGCGACTTTCAGATTCCATGTAATGCATGCATCTTACAGCTGGAAGTTAATAAAGCCTGTCTCAAAAAAGACCAAAAGGCATCAAAGTACCTGTTAGTGTCATGTTCAGACAAACAAGTGAGGTAGACCAGGAGTTTGTTCTTGGGATGACTTGCAAGGTAGAAGCAGTAAGCACCGGCAAAGCTAATAGGTTTGGTGTGCCTTTTGAGTACCGACTAAAACATTTAAAAAGCCTGCAACAGCAATAAAAACAAGCATTGGCATAGCCAATAGGTCTCGCCTTTGGGACCTTATAAGTATTTAATTACGCAACACAATATCCTTGTTTGAAGTGCTGCAGAACCGGTTTCTAAACCCAAACAATCCTTGACAACAACTGACGGAGCAACCGGCAGCTCTGTTGTGTAAACACAACTATTATTGAGTGAAGGGGCCAGATCCCACCTGAACATTGGGCACTACCACATCCAACACCACTGCATCCAACACCACCGCGTCCACCATGTCCACCACCACCACCATGTCCACCACCACATCCACCACCACCACCACGTCCACCACCACCATGTCCACCACCACCACGTCCAAAATCACCACCTCCACCACCACCACCACATCCACCACCACCGTGTCCACCATGTCCACCACCACCACCACCATGTCCACCACCACATTCACCACCACCACCACCACGTCCACCACCACCACACCAACCACCACCACCACCAGGTGCACAACCACATGCACCACCACCACCACATCCACCACCACCACATCCACCACCATGTCCACCACCACCATGTCCACCACCTCCATCACCACCACATCCATCACCACCACGTCCACAACCACCACCACCACGTCCACCACCACCACACCCACCACCACGTCCACCACCACATCCACCACCACTACGTCCACCACCACCATGTCCACCACCATGTCCACCACCACCACACCCACCTCCACCAACACCATGTCCACCACCACCACATCCTCCACCACCCCCACATCCACCACCACTATGTCTACCACCACCATGTCCACCACCACCACATCCACCACACCCACCTCCACTACCACCACCACCACATCCACCACCACCACATCCTCCACCACCACCACAAGGTTCACCACCATGTCCACAACCACCACGTCCACCAACACCATGTCCACCACCACCACGTCCACCACCACATCTGCCCTCGCTCTATCTATCGCACTCTATCTATCGCATCACCACAGCATCACTCAGCACCACCACAGCATCACTCAGGGGCACCATACCATCACTATGCGCTTCCAGAGTATCACTGAATGCCACAGCATCACTCGTCGCCACCACAATATCACTCAGCTCCACCACAGCATCAATCTGTGCAACCATTCAACAACAACTGGTTCAAATATGTTCTCTCAATGCTTCAAGCTTTATTACAAATGTCACAAAAAGATGTTAATATTTCACTTCTGTTCTTGGATTTTCGTCACAATAAAATACACTGAACATAATCTTCACAAAAGTTATTTTCAAAAGTTTAAGCTATTGCCATTATAAATTAAAATAGCTTTTATTTAAGTATTAATTATTTTAAAGAAAATTACAGCCATTGTTATTTGTAATATCAATACATTTAAGTCACGTAAATACAACACATATTGCTTTACAAATGCTATAGGTGTCACATTTGCGAAAGGTAAAACTATTGGCATTGTAAATGACAAAGCTATTAATTTCGCTATTTTCAAAACCAACACAAATAAAAAATGTGTCATTTACAATACCAATAGCTCAAACTTTCCTAATGCGAGACCTATTGCATTGCAAATGCTTGCTACAGTGCCAACCCATTAACTGAATATTAACCGTTTCCTTAATACATTAGAGAAGTGAAATCTGTTCTCAACTCAGCAGGAAATTGTGTTTGTCTTTTTTTTGTTCCCTGTTCCTGTTCTTCTTCAGCAGTCTGTCTGTGGAGCGGCAGAGAAGCATTCGACGGTGAGGGGCTCGAGCTGTGTGTGGGTACTGTCCCAGCCTTCAGCGTGTGCGCAGCCTGCAAACTGTTTAGAGGGAAAGAAACGAAAGAAAGACTGTGCTTCGAACGGAAGATGGCAAGTATTGTTGAGTCTTAATTTCCCAACTTCAAGCATTAAAAGACTTGATGCACTTGTATATTTAATTCTTATAGACTAATGGAGATGGCCATTGACTCGCCCTTTACGACCCCCGGCCAGAGCTGGCCTTTGCTCAGAGAGTGCCCCAGGTGAAACCAAATATGGCGCCCTCTTCCACCCCTCCTCTTTGATTTTCTATGAGTTTGATCATTTGAGAGCGGAAGGAAGGTGAGGGAGCTAGGGAGGGTAGATTAAAGAGCGCCGTGAAAAGAAAAACAAAGAAAAAGGTATACAAGGATGACAGCAGCCTTTAGATAAAGTGTATAAACACACTTTTCTTTGGACCCAAGTCGTAGGAAGACTGCTGCATGGAGCTCCAGCCCCCTTCTGGAGGTCGGGACCAGCATGTACAAGCCCCTGTCACTGGCTTTGCAACCCCTTCCTGGTTTTAGAGGTGGCAAAATCAGTGAAAAGCAAGAAGGCAGGGGCAGCTGGGCTTTTATGCCCATTATGTATTATAGCAACAGCGAATAATAGACTATTATTCACTATTAGCATAATAAGTAATGGAGGACCAGGACATGGGACGAAACCTTCGCTGGCAGCAAAGGTAAGTAAAAAAATGCTTTCAAGTGTATCTTGTGTGCATACTTGCGGGTCAGAGTTTGATAGTGACAGAGTGTGTATGTGTGAGCATGTATATCTATATGCTTAAACATGTAAGAGAAAATGAGCGAGTTAGTGAAATGTTGCGAGTGAAAATTAGTGACTTTGGGTGTCAGTGAGTGAGAATGAGTAAGAGTGACTGCAAGTGTGGGAGAGTGTTAGTGAGAATGAATGAGCAAGAATTAATGTGGAGTGTTAAAAAGAATGCGTGGCAATGAATATCTGTCGGAATGTGTGAGTCAGAATGAGAATATGTTAGAATTAGAGTAAGAGACCAAGTAAGAGTGAGTAAGTATGTGTGAGAATAAGAGTGAATGTGATGGAGAGTGAGCGAATCAGTAAGAACTAGTAACAGTGAGTGAGTTGAGTGCAGAGAGAGTGTGTGAATGAGTAAGAACTGGTAACAGTGAGTGAGTTGAGTGCAGATAAGTGAGTAATAATATCTTTATTCGTTTTTTAACATAAAGCATAAAAGCTCAGTCAAATTCACAGACATAAACAATAATTTTACTATCGATCACAACAGACAATTAAGAAACCTGTGAATTACAATAATGATGGTAATGATCCTATGACATATAATTATCCACTTACGGTTAGCTAAAAACAATTTAAAAGGTGGACTAATACTAAACAACTCCTCTGGTTAAGATCCACAGTGATTGACCACATTAATATCATGTGCAATAATATTAGGCTCGATTAAAAAAGCATGTGCAATACATCCGGGAATAACGTTTTTTTAAAATTTGCTATAACATTTACACTTCCTAATGAACTGTGAAAAGTTCCAATTCTGTATGCCCATGTGATAACATATCCAACCAAAGCTGTTTTCACTTTTTAATATTTTGCAAATTTTATTAATTTTTAAGGAAGTTTTATCTGAAACCTATCTTTTTAAAATATAATGTACGATCTACTAAAAATGCTATGAAGTTAATGTTTTCTCTGGAAGGTCCAGACATATGCTTATACGTTGCATCCTATATTTTAAAATGCATAGCTGCTAGGAAATCTATCAACTTTTGAGTATGCACATTTATATGTCATGCATTAAATAACCAAGATAGCACATAGGCACTTTATGGAATTCTGGGAGACAGGTTCTGTACATGTGACTTATATTCCATAATTTATGCGATTAACTTGGGTTGCCATGTACTAGTTGCATATTTAATTCATTATCAATGGTACATTGCACTTTTTGCAAAATTTGCACAAAATGTAAACTGAATGCATATGATATTTTATTGTGAAATTTGCATATAATGTAAAATTGATAGCACTTGGCACTTTTTGCACAAATTAGCACGAAATGTAAATTGATTGCATATTGTACTTTATTGCGAAATTTGTACATAATATAAAATTGATAGCACTTTGCTCTTTTTTGCGATTTTGAACGAAATTCAACTGGTCTATGTCGCATATAAAGTTACTCATGCTGTTTAGCAAATATTTGAGAGTTTAATGTGGGCTGGTAATAATAGTTTTGTATTTTAATAAGATGCTTATATGGCAGCCGCGGTCAGTAGTAGGAGTTTCTGTTATTTATATGTTTACTTACCTGTTAAACTCCGAAATCCATACATTACTTCCCCCCACCCTGCCCCTCCCCCCTCCCCACGTCACCGCCTCGCAGAAACTCCTACTACCCACCGCGGCTGTTATATGGTTGTTATTGACAAACCGAATAAAGCTTTGAAACGAAAACGAAACGAAACAAACTGTGGGGTCTTATTAGTTGATTCATTGTTTTAGGATTCTTAATACTATATAAACTGTTAAACATTTTAGAACATAATGTTCGTTGTGTAAATAAAATTTAAAATCACACACAATTCATTGCAGCAGAAAGTCATTTTCATTGTTTTATAGGGAGTTTCCTCTTCATGTTTCTAAATCTCCAGGCATACAGCAAATATCTGGACAGGGTGAAGAAGACTAGCCACTCTGTGCAATCACTTTTGAGGAATCAAATCATATGTTTTAAAAGATTCACTGATAAAATACGACATATTGGAATTAGCCATGTTCTTCTGATCTCAGTATACATGGGGGAGAAGAATAGGAAATGTTCGTCATTTTCATGATTAAGCGACACATGTGGGGCAAGTGGGCAAAATTTTAGCACCCTTCCACTTACTGCAAACTTAATTTACTGGCAGAATACCATATCTGAATTTTACAAACAAGGACTTCGCTAACAGCAGTTCTATACTATTCAAAAACTTCTCTTGATACATATTATCTTTAAAATCTAGAAACCTCCTTGTTTCATTTTCATTTCAAAAACTTTTATTCGATTAACATATTGTTAAATCATAAAAAGTACATTTGCAATATCGAATAATCAATATAAAAACACATATTCATAATACAGTTATAAAGAACAAATTAATATTTATGACATAGTATAAAAAAGAGCAGTTACAAAGCGATCACAAAAAAAAACAAAAAACTGCGATATAACAACACATCAAACTAAGGAAAGCCCTATATTGGATCGCATTCTCAAACACGATTTTAAAAAAAGAGCTACACATTTAGCCACATATGGAGTGTCTAACATCTGGAGGGCAAGGTAGGCTGGGCGGCAAGTTCTCAGCCCCATTTTACGAAGAAGTGGGGTGATCCAGCGTTTACGGATGTGATCATAATAATAACAAAACAAAATAAGATGGATAGTCGACTGTGTTGATACACCATCGCACGGACATTTTGACAAATCATGTGACCAATTATGCACCTTGGGGAAGGTAACAAGGCGGAAAAAGGAATTAAAACGAAACCTCGTTAAGACAAATTTTTCATGGTTAGTCAGAAATTTTTTTAAATAAGGCTGGATAGGGGGCGTGGCTACGCGGGCGGAGATGGTGGACGCAGCTTGTTAGAGCTCCCACCGGCCCGTTCTTTATCCGCTTAATTATCCTGGCTTCCGGACCCGTTTAGTCACCCACACCGCCGGTGAGAGTTGCGGAGGGCAGTAGGTGTCATCCGGTGTGCCCTTCGGTGCTCCCGGATCGTTGGCAGAGCCGAAAGCAGCGGCAGCAGTCTGCGGCCTTGTCCCCGAGGGAAAGCCGGGACCTCGAGTTTGGCGCTCCCCGGCCGGGGGGTCTTTGCGCCGGCCAGCTGACACCCGCTTCCTCGGGGCTGGCGGGGCTCTCCTAACTGGCGGAACGAGGAGCTGCTGGATGGACCCTCCAGCTGTGGTGGGTGCATCGTTCTGGCGTCAGGAGGCAGCTGGAGAGCGACGCGGCCTACATCGGGGCCGAGAGACCGGGGCCTCGATTTTCGGGGTCTCCAACAACGACAGCAGAGGCAGTGCGGAGGCGGCGAGACCGGCTGGAGCAGCAGCAGGGGCGATCCTGAGAAGACCGGTGGGGGTGCCTGGCTGGACAATATCCTGGTTGGGCCTGAGAGCCGCCGGTGAGTGCCCGAGACAGCTGGTCGACAGAGCGGGGGGGCTCCCCGACTGACTACAGGTGGTGGTTTGCGGTGTGGACGGGAGTGGCCTCACGGGACCCCCCGCTGGTGTCTGGAGTACCGGTGGGGTAAGGCGGAGCAGAGACTGGGCCCGGCCGGTGCACTGCAGTGCACACGTTCTCTCCAGACGATCTAGTGGAGCGCGGGTGACGATAAGAAGAAAGCCCCCTCCTCCCCCCTGGCCCTTTATTCCCCCCCTGGTGGCGGACAGTGCTTGAGGACTTGTGGGCCAGGTGTCCATCCTGCGGTGAGTGCGTGACTGTGGTCCGGGGTGCTGAGGTGGGCCCAGAGGCTGGTCGCAACTGCTCGGACATTTGTCGGACCTTGGGGTGCTGTGGCCATGACCAGAGGAGGGGGCGGCAGCGGATCCGCTAAGCAAGGGACCCTGGATAAATTTACCGGAACGAGTGGGGCATCGGGTGCCTCGGGCGGGGGCCATGGCTCGGGCCCTGACAACGCGGCTCTGATGGCGGCAATCACCCAGTCCAGAGACATGCTGGACGCCAAGATCGGGGCGGTTGGCGCGGACGTGACCCTCCTGCGTCAGGATTTGAGGAACGCCGTGGTGCGCATTACTGAAGCCGAATCCCGAATATCGGAGGTGGAAGACGACGTCGTGACCCTGAAGCGAAAAATGGCGGCGATGGAAAACGTTCAGCGAGGCCTTGCGCTCCGCGTGGAGGACGCGGAAGGGCGGGCGCGCAGAAACAACCTGCGTTTCGTGGGCTTCCCGGAAGGCTGCGAGAAGGGCAACATGGAGCAATTCTTGTCCCAATGGCTGGAGTCCTGGCTTCCCCCTGAGGTGCTGTCACGATGTTTTGTGATTGAGTGGGCACATAGGGCCCTGACGCAGAAACCGCCGGCGGGGGAGCGGCCCAGACCAGTGATCGCAAGGATCCTAAACTTCATCGACAGGGACACTATCCTACGGGAAGCACGGTCCAAAGACTCGCTTTTATTTGAAAATCAGAAGATAATGATCTTCCCGGATTATACCAGGATTGTGCAACAACAGCGCTACTCGTTTATCGCAGCCAAGGCAAAGCTGCGAGGCCTGAAGATCCAGTACTCTCTTCTTTATCCGGCCCGCCTGCGGGTAATATTCCAGTCACGGACTCACTTCTTTGACACTCCAGAGGATGTCTTTAAGTGGACGGATGAGACAGTAAGGGTCCGGCCGCACGACCAGCCGGGACTGAACCCGGGCCACTCGAGGGGCCCGTCGCCGGAGCGTGAGGATCCCGTTGTCAAAGGCAGAAGAAATAGACGGTCAAGGTCACGTAAACGCTCCCCTTCACGGGGTGGGAGGCGGGAAGGCGCGCCTGCAGACTCAGACCACTCTGGCAAGGACGGTGGTACCTCAGGGGACTGACTCAACGTGTGCTGATTACAAACTCCCGCTGGGAGTAGGGCTTTCCTAGGTCTGTTTGGACAGCTGCTTGCTGCCAGAACTGTGTCATTGCTGTTTGCTGGATATCCTAACAGTTGTGTGGCGGTGTGGGGGGTAGGGGGGGTTCGGTTAGCCCTTCTATAGGGGCTTTGCCTCCTACTTCAGTGGGAGATGTTGGGGAGGGGAGTCGATTACTTGGGTGGGTAGTTGGGACAGTTGGGGAAGAGACTTATGGGGATCCATTGGAGTGGGTGGCCGCTGACCCCCCGTTGAGGGTTGGGGCGCGCCTGCGCCGCGACAGGTACTTCAATGTTGTTGAGGTATGGGGGAGGGGGGTGGTTGGGATGCGGGATGTTGAGTTGGGGTTGGGTCTGGGGGCTGGGGGAGGGGGGATGCACAATGTTTGGGTCCACAGGGGTAACTTGTTCACGCACGATGGTTCGCCAGGTTCGATTCTTGTCATTTGAGCAGGTGTGCTCTCCTATGCCCGGGCGGCTGCGCCCAGATGCTTTTCATGGCGGCTAGAGGTCGTACTTTGGAGCCCTCTAGGGCTGCGTTGAAAGTTGTAAGTTGGAATGTGAGGGGCATTATCGACAAAATCAAGCGTGGGGCTGTGCTACGTCAGGGGAAGCGGGAAAAAGCAGACGTCCTTTTACTACAGGAAACCCATCTGCTAGGTACGAAGACGCTGAGTCTGCAACGCTATGGGTATCACCAGGTGTTTCACGCAGGGTTTGTCCGGGGGTCCCGGGGGGTGGCAATCTTGGTCCATCGTAGGGTTGCTTATACCCATTCCTCGCAATGGATTGACGCCCAAGGGAGGTATGTCATCATTAAGGGAATGATCGGTGAGGAACAAGTGGTGTTTGGTAGTGTGTATGCTCCCCCCCCATTGCAATGGTCTCTAGTGGAGAAGCTGTTTATGGTCTGGGCTGAGGTGCCGGATGTATTGTCGGTGATTGGCGGAGACTGGAATGATGTAATGGATGGCTCTGTGGATCGCTTTAGGCCTGATGGCGGACCGCTGGCGGCTGCACCTACGAAACTGAGTGATATGGTCGGTGGTATGGGATGGATGGATGCCTGGCGCTGCCAACACCCGCACAGTAGAGAATTCACATACGTGTCGGCTGTACATCGCTCATTCTCGCGGCTAGATTATCTGTTTGTCCCGCGCGCCGTCATGGGAAGGGTGGCATCGACCGCTATTTTGCCCAGGGGGCTTTCGGACCACTCCCCGATTACGGTTGACATCCTTCTAGACAGGCGGCGCCAGCCGTTTCGATGGCGCCTATCCACCTGGCATTTACAACGGGAGGATTATCAATCCCACATGCGTGCAGCTATAGCTCACTACTGGGAGGAGAATGAGGGTCCCGACATGGATGCGGTGACCCTGTGGGAAGCTATGAAGCCAACGCTCAGAGGTGTGGACATAGCCTGGTGCGCGAGGGCCCGTAAAACTCGGAAGGAAGACTTGGAGAAGGCGGAGGATCGCGTCCGCACTCTCGAGGCGCGGTCTACGGAGACGGGGGCGGAGGAGGATACGCGACGGCTCCTGCAGGCGCAGAATGATGCTGCCTCTATGTTACTTGAGGAGTCGCGCACTATGTGGCTAGCCACGCAGAGTAGAATATATCAGTGGGGGGATAAATCCAGCTCTATGCTGTACAGGCTATGCCAGGGGGCGCTCCAGGCGCACACAATGCCTGCACTGATGAATGACGCTGGGACCCCTTTCACCGACCCTGGGGCCGTGGCTGCCAGTTTCACGCGTTACTATGAGACGCAGTACGCCCCCAGGGATTCCCTGCTGGCGGCGGAGGTAGACAAATTTCTGGCGGATCTCCCGCCGCGGGGGGTCTCCGATGAGGAGCGGGTGGATCTGGAGCTTCCTCTGTCCGCGGAAGAACTGGATAGGGCATTGGGCGAGCTGAATGCCGGAAAGGCCCCTGGGCCGAACGGTTTCCCGTGCGAGTTTGTAAGGAAATACCACCCCCAGTTAGGGCCCCGCTTCAAGAAGGCGTTGGACGCAGCAAGGGAGCGAGGTCGGATGCCGCAGGACTCGAGACATGCAGAGATAGTGGTGTTTTGTAAGCCGGGGAGGCCGCCGGATAGACACGACTCTTATCGCCCTATCTCTCTTCTGAATATAGAGGCGAAGATCCTGGCGAAGGCACTGGCCAATCGTCTCCTGCCTCTCATTACCACTCTGGTCCACCCAGACCAGGCTGGTTTCATGCCCCACAGGGCCACTAGGCACAACATTAGGCGGGCCCAAGTTGCTCTGGAAATGATGAACGCCACTGGCTCCCAGGGGGCGCTCCTCTTAGCCGACATAGATAGGGCCTTTGATTCCCTGAGCTGGTCGTACCTGCAAGCGCTCCTGCCTCGCTTGAATCTTGGACCTCACTTCCTTTCGTATGTGCGACTACTATATACGGATCTGACGGCGTCTGTGCGGGTGGCAGGCGCAATTTCCGACGCATTCGCCATCGGAAGGGGCACCCGGCAAGGGCTGCCCGCTCTCGCCGTACTTATTTGCTCTCGCAATGGAACCCCTTGCGGCTTGGGTGAGAATCGATGCGCAGATGAGAGGCTTCGAGTGGGAAGCGGGACCGTTGGACCGCATCGCGTTATACGCGGATGATGTCCTGTTTTTTCTTACGGACCTCGACAGATCGGGCCCCAGGGTCCTGGAGATCATTTTTTTTTTTTTTTAAGACCAACGGTCCCAAACTTTATTTAGTTTCACAGATAAGTCAGTAGTTATTTATACAGCGTCATAACAATGCATTATTGTCTCAAACGGCACTTAGCAAATAGTACATTGTGACATTGCGGTTATACATGAGTGAAAATAAACATTAGCTGATGGAAGTGCAGTAGTCCATAAGTGACGGTACCAGGAAATGTCTCATGATGCATCGCTCGCAGGTCATAGCGCTGCAGAAGGACCAGCATGGTCACGAGAGCCAACAGTCATTGTTCGGAGTCGAGTTCCCTGACCAGTGCGGTAGCGGGTAGAGGCGGTGTCATACCCTCTGCTGTCGTATGGGTCGCTGGGTGTCTGTTCCCTGACCACGGACGCATCCAGCCTGTTTCATGCGAGACGTGAACAGGGAGGGGGGACCCAGCAGTATCATGAGTACAGTATGAACAGCCTCTGTGTCAACCAAAAGATATAACGGGGGAGCATAATACAAGGGGAGGGGAGAAACATTTCAATAACTGTTGGACTTGCATTTGCGTGGGTGGTAGTGTATCTAAAACTCTAGCTGTGTGTGGTGCATCCTGTGTGGGTCGCGCGGGGGCGGGGACAAATGGAGAGGCGGTGTCGCTGCGGCTGTAGGGCGAGGGGGGGAGGTGGCGGTGAAAGGCAGGGGGGGGGAGGGGGGTGGCGGCGGAGCCCGTGCCAGGTGTGGGTAGCTAGTGATTGGGCCCCTTCTATTCCGTGTCGGGACGGCACTCAATGCCGGCCTGGGCGCACGCTCGGTGATAAGCGATTAGGGTAGCATCCCAGTCTTGGGCTATCGGGTATTTCCGTAGGCCAGCGGTTTCCTCCCTGTGTAGAGACACACTCTCCGCGCAAGCCCAGTTGCCAAGAGAGCGGCGCCAGTCCGCAGGGCGTGGCGGGGCAGCGCCTTTCCATCGTCTGGTGATAAGGCGTTTGGCCGTAATGAGGCCCAAGTCCCAAAAACGCTCCCGTAGTTTAGTCTGCTTGGTTCTCTTGTAGAGTCCCAATAGGCATGCTTCCCACGTCTTGGGGAGGGTGACACCCGTCGCTGCCGTCAGCATGTCCGTGACCGCCGACCAGTACGGGGTGAGATGAGCGCAGCTCCAGAGTGCATGTAGGAAGTCGGAGTCCAGGAGGCCACATCTGGGACACGCCGATGTAGTGAGTCCAAAGTAGCGATTCAGCTTATCCGGAGATAGATATGCGCGGTGGATGATGTAATATTGGATAATTTTAAATCGCGCATTGCGGGGGACAACTCTGGCGCCTGCTAATATAGCGGCCCACTCTTTGTCCGTCCAGTCTGTGCCTCGGTCGTTCGCCCATTTGTCCCTCAGTCTCCGAGAGGAAAATTGAGTATGACTGTGTAGGGCTTGTGCAAGCCAATGCACAATGTGGGACCCGTCGCCCATCACATGTAAGTACTGGACGAGCAAGTGAGTGGGTGGCTCATGGCTAAGATCACCCCATGCCTTCGTCAACTCATGCAGGAGTCTGGCGTGTGCCAGGAATTGACCCACTGGCAGCTCTGTGTCCGCGGCCAAGGCCTCGAAGGGCAGTAGCTCTCCGTCGCTATACAGGCCGCTCAGGTCGTCCAAGCCTGCCGCAGTCCAGCTGCGCAGCTCGGTTGAGGACAACGTGTCAGCGCCCAAGGGCGTCCCCAGCAGAGGTAGGTTCGGAGCATAGGGCACCGTATGTTTGGTGAGCTTGAGGCTCCGTGCGAAGCACCGTTTTGCTACCGCCACATGCACCTGCGTGGGGGGTCGGCCCTGTGTTAGGGGGTGGAAGAGCGTTATTACCTGTACGGGAGATAGGATGGTGTCGGCGGTGGCCGTGTCTATCAGATTCTTACCGCTCAGCCAGTAGGCGACCCATTGCAGCTGTGCTGCTAAGTAATAGAGCTCCTGATCGGGAACCGCTAAGCCTCCGGCATCTGTGGCTGCGTATAGGGTCTTCAGTGCCACCCGGGGTCTCCCCTTATTCCAAATGAGGCGTCTGGTGAGGGTTTCCAATCCCTTAAATATGCTCGCCGGCACATACACTGGCAGGTTAGTATAATAATAGAGGAGCCGGGGAAGCATTATCATCTTGGTTAGAGCCACTCTTGCCGGCACATTCAGTGGGAGGGAGTTCCAAAACGTGACCTGGGCCGTAAGCGAGGATATCGCTCTCACTAGGTTTCCCTCCAGGAGATCCACTGGGTCCCGATAAATTAAGATCCCTAGGTACCGGAATACCGTCGGGTGCCATCGGAGCGTCTCACCCATCATGCGCACAACACACTGTGGCATCTCGCCATCGAATGCATAGGCTCCCGACTTGGCCCAGTTAACGTGGAGCCCTGACATGTCTCCAAATGTCCGAAAGATGTCCGTGATCGCCGTTGGGATGCGCGTGAGGTCCCTAACATATAGCAATAAATCGTCGGCATACAGAGACACCGAGTGGGTGCCATCCGCCAGTGGGATGCCCCAGGCGATTCCGGAGACACGGAGCATTTCCGCCAGTGGTTCCATCGCCAAGGCGAATAATATAGGGGAGAGAGGGCAGCCCTGTCTGGTACCTCTCCCGATGCGGATCCTGTCGGAGAACAACCGTCCAGTCCGGACCCGGACCTCGGGTGCTCGATAGAGGAGTTCCACCATCTGGACGTAGGCGTCGCCCAGCTCGTACTTCTCGAGAACTCGGAGGAGATATGGCCACTCCACCGAGTCGAACGCTTTTTCCAGATCAAGCACGATGCATCCCGAGCGTGGCCAGGTCGGGATTGCATATCGCTGGACTCTGAAAAAGCGGCGTAGATTGTAGGACGTGCTCCGGGTGGGTACGAAGCCATTCTGATCAGAGTGCACCAGAGCGGGGATCAGTGGTGCAAGCCTCCGGGCCAGCGCCTCTGCAAGTATTTTATAATCGGTGTTGAGGAGCGCCAACGGCCTGTATGAGCCGAGTTCGTTCGCTTCTCTACCCGGTTTCAGCAGGGAGACCACGTTAGCTGCATTTAGGGACGCCGGAAGTTCAGCATCCTCCGACGCCGCCTTATACATTTTCAGCAGTTACGGTATCAACACCAGCGAGTAGGCTTTATAGAATTCCGCCGGGAGTCCGTCAGGGCCCGGCGCCTTGCAATTGGAGAGGGAGAAAATCACCTCCCGCAGCTCCTCGCCGGTGAGTGCGGCACCCAGCTCTGCTTGTTGGGCAGCGGTGGCAGTCGGGAGCTGCAGTGTCGCTAGGTAGTCTGTGATCTCCACCACTGTGGCCCGCAGCCGTGTGCTGTACAAGGATTTGTAATGCGATGTAAACGCTTCATGGATCTGCGCCTGGGTGTAAACCTCAACGCCCTGGGCAGTACGGATTGATAGGACCGACGCGGATTGTGTGTCTTGCCGCACCAACCACGACAGTAATCTGCCGGGCTTGTCACCTGCGCTGTGGGTGCGCGCGGAGTGTGCTGCGAAGTTAATGTTCTTTAGGCGCTCCATCAATACAGCGTGGTCTGCCCTAGCCGAGACCAGGCGGGAATCATCTCCTCCCGTTGCCTCCCGTTCCCTATCTAACAGTTCCTCCTCCGCCCGCGTCAATTCTCTCTCCACTTGTCTACGTAGGCCCGCCTGCACGCCGAGGCAGCTACCCCGGGCCACCGCCTTGAAGGCGTCCCACTCGGTCCTCGGGGAGGAGGTCGAGTCAGTATTGTCCTCGAAATATTGTAAGATCTTCCCGGATATCTCCTCTCGGAATGTGGTGTCAAGCAGGAGATCCGGTTGCAAGCGCCAAGTAGGTACGGGTGGACGCGGGCGCTTCCATCCATAGACCAGCGAGTGTGGGTTATGGTCCGAGTGCGTCCGTCCCAGGTAGTCAGTGTCTGTCACGGAGGGAATCAGGTCACGGGAGATCATGTACCTGTCCAACCTGACATGTAAGGAGTGGGCTCCCGAGTAGTAGGAATACACCCGGGCGGTGGGGTTTCTGACGCCCCAGGCATCTCGTAAGTTCCACTGTGTTGCCCAGTCAAGTAGGGCCCTGGAGGTTGTCTGCACTGGGGCGAGTGCCGCTGGGGGGGACGAGCGGTCAAGGGAGGCATCTAACACGCAGTTGTAATCCCCGCCTATCATCAGGGGTACGTCTGGCCAGGTCGCAATTACCGCCGATAACCGCGTGAAAAATTTCCCCTGGTCTACATTAGGTGCGTATATGGAGGCTATGACAATCTGTTGCCCATCTAGTCTGCCCTGCATGAAGACATAGCGCCCCTCAGTGTCAATAGTGCTGTGTGTCAGTGCAAACGGAACCCCGGGCCGAACCCAGATCAGGGTCCCTCGCGCAAATGCTGAAAAGGTGGTGGCTATTATCTGTCCCCTCCACCTACGGCGAAGCGCGGCTACCTCGGCAGCGACCAGGTGCGTCTCCTGCAGTAGTGCAATCTGGATCTGATGTCTTTTAAGATATGAGTACACCTGGTATCTACGTGAGGGTGTGTGCATGCCTCTAACATTCCAGGTACAAAATGTAATCGTAGCCATCATGGTATTCATTGCGCCCAGGTACCCATCCCCCCCCCCCCGGCCCCCAACCCGCCCCGCCCACACCCGCACAGCAGCAGCAAGTAATGAACATTTTATCCCCTCGCCCTCTCCCACAGACCCAAGGATGCACGCTGTTGCATTTCAGTGTCAACACTAGTCTCAAAATGAAGAACCTGAACATAAACATAATACCAAAAGGGCAACAACAAAACGTGTCGCCGCCCAAACGCTCTTTCGAGCTCAATCAATCCGTGAGTTCAATGGGGGGATGACTAAATACAGCACTTGGATAGAACAAGGTAGTTCGTTACGCCAAGAGAGCCGTGGCGGCTCCCCTCCACGGGTATTGGGCCATAAGGGCACCAGGAGTCAGTGTCAGTGTCCGCAGACAGGTCGGAGTTCCCAATGTCACTGGACCTGGACAGTCAGTCCCATGGCGGGACCACATCTCACATTCTCCCCGGGGGGGGGGCACTCACCTCCAGGGGTCCGTCCACCCCTTCAATGATATGGTCCCGGTGGCCATCCAGTGAAACAGCTCCAACTCTCCTCCCGGTGCCACTGCGACTCCGCTGCAGCCCGGTAGATGGGGGTTAGAGAGTAGAGTACAGACCCCGAGGGTGGGGGCGTTCATGTCTGTCGGGGTCGTCAGGGGCGCTGGTGTGGACCCCCGATCGGGCCATCCTCGGAGGCAAGCTGGCCATTCCGTTATGTTAGTTGCAGTGGTCTAGCCGGAGCTAGGCTGGGGAGGATTTCTCATGCTATCAGATCAGATGTTTGGGGCGTGACGTCTGGCAGGCCCCCCGGGTTCGAGTCATCTGGCAATCCGTACATGTAGTCGTCGTCCTCGCTCCCGCGTGATCGTGGGCTGGCGTTGGAAATCAGGATAGGCGATTGTGACCCGCTGATCTCTGCTGTTATGCGGACGGCCTCCAGTTGTTCATTCTGCATTTGCTCCGGGGTGGGGCCGATTTCTGCTTCCACAGCCGGGGACTTGGCCCTCGAGTTGCGTCGTTGTCTCCGCCTGCGCGTACCTCGGTTCCGGCGTTGCTCCATTGGTGCGGGTCTGGGATCCGTGTCCACTCCTGAATCCAACCAGACCGTTGCCGCCTCTGGGGTGTCGAAAAAGTGGGTCTTGTCTAGCGCCACCACTCTGAGTCGCGCCGGGAATAGCAATGAGTACTTGAGAGCCAGGTGTCTGAGCCGCTGCTTCACCGCGAGGAAGGACTGGCGTCGCCGTTGGACCTGTATGGTGTAATCAGGGAAGAACATCACTTTGGCGTTGTCCACCTGTATGTTTGACAGTTTCCGCGTTTCGCGGAGGATGGCGTCCCGATCGCGGTAGTTCAACACTCGCATGAGCATTGGTCTCGGGTTGGAGCCCTCTGGGGGCGGGCGGGATGGTACTCTGTGTGCCCTTTCCACTACAAAGTGTGGCGACAGTGTGCCCTCTGGCAGTAGCCCTCTGAGCCAGGTCTCCATGTGCTCCGCCGTCTCTCTCCGTTCCCATCGTTCCGGCAGACCTACTATGCCCACGTTGTTCCTTCTGGCCCGTCCCTCCGCGTCCTCCGCTCTATCCTCAAGGAACTCCACTCGGTTGAGCAGGTCTTGGACGTGTTTGTCCGTCTGTGCCAGCTTGGGTGTGGTCTCCGCCATCGCATGTTCTAGAGACGTTGTGCGGTCGGACAGTTTCTTGTGGTCTGCTCGGAGGAGTGTCAGGTCCACAGCCACCTTGTCAATCCTGTTCTCTAGTGACGTACGGGTCAGCTGCATGGACTCCTCCAGGCGCTCCATGGCTGCCAGCATAGTGTCCAGTTTGGAGGCAGTGTGGTCAGCTTCTGTGGTCTTCACCATTTTTCCTTTGCCCGGCGGTCCCCCGGCGCCAGTCTTCGCCCTGGTCCCCCCTGACATGTGGGTGGTCTTTGCAGCTGGGCAGCCAGGCGAGTATGCTCTCGCAATGTACAGTGTTGGGACTCGTGTGTGTGAGTCTCTCAGTCAGGCTCTCTGTGTCACCCGTGGTAGATGGCGCGCGGTCCGTGGGTGGGGGGGGGGGGGGGGTGGGGACTGCCTCACCGCAGGGCCTCAGGATTTTGCATCATGGCATCGCCCGGGGAGGACGAGGTGATCGTGGAGTGGCTGGTATGAGATCCCCCAAGGTGTGCCAGTCCATGCCGGGAATGCCCGTATTGCAATTGCCTCTCGGTTGCGCTATGTGTTGGCCTGCCAGGTCGGGTCACCAGGTCTCTCCGACTGCGTCCGTCCTCAGGGCCTGGGAAGGCGCACCTCGGCGGGCGGCGCCAGACGCCACCAAGCGCCACGTGGGGACCTGCGTAGCCCAGCGGTGGTCCGATATAGGCGGTGTGTGCTCAATGTCTGCTCCCGCGCCAGCCGGGAGATTCCCCCAGGGTCGGGCCGACCGTCGGGGGGTCAGTGCAACGTGGTTCCAGCTTGCGCGTGGCGTGGCCTGGACCCCACGGTGTCAGACAGGCCCGGCGCCGACCAGCGACGGCATCCAGGTGGTGGACGGCCGCAGGGGCCCAGAGGGGTAGGGCCGTGTGGCCTCCGGTGGTGGTCGGCTGGGCCCAGGGGAGACGGTGTCTGTGTGGGCCCCGCAACAGTCGGCCCGGTGATCCTCTGGTTCCCGCCAAGTCCGGCTGGGCGGCTCCAATGCTGGTGGTCGAGGCGGGCTGGCGTCACTGCCCGCCACGGGCCGGTGCGGCCTGGTCACTGGCAGCTCCCGGGGCCCACGAGTGGCTGGGTCGTCGGGTGTGTTGGGTTCCGTGGCGCGGGTTGCTCCCCTCGGCCGAGCCCGTGTCGGGGCGATGGGTGGGCAAGGGGGTCCAGGGGACTGGGTCACTCAGCGTCCGGTTCAGGCCGCCAGGGCCTAGGGGCAATGGCGCCAATGCGGGTCTCCAAACAGTCTCATGCACTCACTCCTTGGTGCACACGGAGCTCGGCGGGTCGTCCCTAGAAGTGGCTGGCAGGGTGGGCTGTGTCCATGGGTCGCCGTTGGCCCTGTCGGCAAACTGTTTGTTAGTGCCTGGGGCTCCGGTGTGGCCGGGTCGCTGGGGAGCGTTCGGTGTGTAGGACTTGGTCTCTGTTCCCTGGTCAATTGCGTCGCAGAGGCCACATGTGCCGCGGCCTACCTCACAAGGCCCGATCCCCGGCCTCAGGTGACTGGGGTCGCCGACCGGAAGTGCGCCCTGGGCGGCCAGCTGCCGGGGCCGCCGCCGGTCGGAGGGTCAGGCGCGTCGATTCGCCTGAAAATCGTCCTGGAGGAGGAACAGGGTCCCGGGTGCACTCGGTTTGAGTTTGGGCCCGGTACCCCCAGAAATGAAGGATAAAAGGCCCGTGGTAGGGGAGCCTCACACGGAGCTCAGCCCGGGCACGTCTTCTCACATCTCGTGCTTGGCCACGCCCCCCCAGGGTCCTGGAGATCATGAGAGTGTTTGGCGAGGTGTCAGGGCTGCATCTCAATGTGAGGAAGTCTGTTCTATGGACCCTAGGCGGAGGGATGGCTCCCGGTGCCTGGGCCTCGGCTCTCCAAATAGCGACGGGAGGCCTTAAATACCTAGGGGTGTTCCTGACCGACATCCCTGGGGTATCATGGGAGCGTAATGTTGTTCCGGTCTGGGACCGAGTCCGATCGGACATGAAGAAGTGGTCCCATATGCCCTTGAATCTCTATGGCCGCTCGGCCATCTTTAAGATGGTCGCCCTCCCACGCTTACTTTATCAACTACAGAACCACCCATATCCTGTTTCGCCACAGTGGTTCCGCCAGGTCAATTCGGCCCTGGGCCGCTTCCTCTGGGCTGGAGGTTGCGGTGCGCGTGGCCCTGCGCACCTGCTTCTTGTCCACGTACTGCGGTGGCCTGGCGTCGTCAGACATTCTATCCTACTATCAGGCATCCCATCTCCTGATACTTAATGAATGGTGGTATGGGGATCGAGGCGACCCGACATACGGCTTGGAGAGGTACTTAATGGAACCCGACACCCTACACACGCTCCTCTACTCAGCCGGGAAAAGGAAGAAGCTTCCGGTAGTTACGCAGACTGTCTTTCAGGTCTGGCGTCGAGCGCTTGGTCGTATGGGGTGGTGGAATAAGCTGACGGGGGAGACCCCGCTGTGGCAGAATGGCCGCCTGCCGGCCTTGTCGACCCTATCAGGGTTTCGAGGTTGGGACCTGATAGGCATCTCGGCGTTGGGACTCGTTATGAAGGGCACGACCCTGAAGTCCTTCCAGGAACTGAGAGATGAATTTGAAATGCCGAGCACCCAGTTCTTCCGATATCTGCAGTTCCGTCATGCTATCTCCCCCGCGTTGGAGGGGTTGGACTCCCTCCCGGAATTTAGTCCTATAGAGGCTAAACTGTTCATGGGTGAATTGACGGAGAAGAAGATTTCGAGCATATACCAGTCCCTTGTCACACACTGTGCGTCCTCCTTAGATGGCCTGCGGTCTAAATGGGAGAGTGATGTTGGTGAGATTGATGAGGACGGGTGGAGGGAGGCTCTTGTGGCCCCGAGGGAGGCGGCTGTCGCCGTGCGGCTGCGTTTTATCCAATTTAAATACTTACACAGAGCGTATTACACGAGAGAGAGGCTGTGGCGGGCTGGATTGATTGCCTCCCCTGACTGTTTGAGATGTGGAAGGGAGATGGGCACGTTTCTGCACACAGTATGGTCCTGTGGGGTTCTTGCCCGCTATTGGAAGCGTGTTTGGGACTGCTTGGATGAGGTTCTGGGCTGGCAGCTCCCGCGCACGGCGCAGCTGGGCCTTCTACATGTCTTGGAGCAGGTGGGCGGCAACGTCTATAAGCGGCACCTCTTGCTTTTGGGCCTTACAGTCGCTAAGCGGGATGTGGCCCGCGCCTGGAAGGATCCGCTATTGGAAGCGTGTTTGGGACTGCTTGGATGAGGTTCTGGGCTGGCAGCTCCCGCGCACGTCGCAGCTGGGCCTTCTACATGTCTTGGAGCAGGTGGGCGGCAACGTCTATAAGCGGCACCTCTTGCTTTTGGGCCTTACAGTCGCTAAGCGGGATGTGGCCCGCGCCTGGAAGGATCCGGGGGCGCCCCCGATTGGAGTCTGGAAACGGGGCTTGGACTATTGTATGGGACTGGAACGCCCCGTCTTTGAGGCCCGGGGCTGCCCCAGAAAACATTATAAAATATGGAAGAGGTGGGCAGAATATAGGGGACTGTGGCTGGAGCCGCCACTGCAGCAGGACTCATTAGTGGACCAACAGCCATGTGTACCGGGGCGGGAGTGAGAGTGAACACATGCTTCTGTACAGCTCATGTTTTCTTCGTTACTGGTGACCATCGTGAACGGGACAGGGGTGGGAACCGGGTGGGGGGTTGTTGGGGTGTTGGAGGGAGGGATCCGGGAGGTTAAAAGCAATACATCCTATGTAGGTTAACTGCAGATTGCGGCCATTATGATTCTTGGTTCTGTGCTTACAGCCTCTCCAGTGTCTGGAGCGCTGTGAATGTTTTCGCAATCCATATTTGAAAATGTCAATAAAATCTGGTTTTGAAAAAAAATAAGGCTGGATACCTGGGGTGGTTTGAACCTTCAGTATTTGTACATTTGTTGGCTTGGAAACTTCATTTAGAAGGCGGAGGTCTCTCAGATGAGTTAAACAGAGAGCTTTCAACGCCTTTCTACTGATGTCTAACAGAGTCGATGGCTCAGAAAAATAGGAAACACAATTCAAGTCTGTTAGAAAGTTGAAAACGTATAAAAGCCATGGGATTTTTTTCCATTTCACCAGGGATAAACAGTCTTGTAGTAGGGAGCGAGTTAAATGGCATTGGGGTTTGGTCCAAATACGGTGCCATAGAAGAATCGGCTGGCATCTAATGTTATCAGTAATGAAATCGATACCGAGCTCAACATGGGCACCGTAAATTGGAGCACTATGAGGGAGTGCTAAGATGTATTTTAGGAACCCATTTTGGACCAGTTGTAAACCGTCAACAGAAGCGTAGCCCCAAACGCCAGCACCATAGATTGCTATGCTGTGGCATTTAGCATGGTAGATTTTGAGCAATTCTTTTGGGGCCGGTTTACCCAACTTTCTAGAGAATGAAACAAGAGCTGCAGTTGCTCTTTGAAAAAGCATTTTTTTACTAACAACTCCTGATTTCCAATCTAACTGATCATCCATTAAAATGCCTAAATAAGGATATTGCCTAGCACGCTCCAATCTGACTTGATCGATATAGATGGATTTGGGTTTCTTCACCTTGGGACCAAAATGCATAACATACGTCTTGCTCTTATTGACTTTTAGCCCCAGGGAAAGCATAAACCTCCTTGTAATTCCCTGATATTTACCCCTTTTAACCATAGTTCATTCACGTGATCACAATACCTATTTTTTAGATTAATCTGGAATTTTTTCTCAATATTCTCAGGGTTCCTCCTGAGCTCACTCATACCCAGTTTGTACATCCAGCTCTTTATGTACTTTAGCCATGGGATATTCCCTTTGATATCCAATGTGTTCGTATCAAGCACTAATTGTCTAAGGGGAAGTGGTAAAGTATTTGACCATACTCGAATCCAGAAAGCAAGGGGTCTAAGAGCAATCACATTTTCTACATTTTTAAGGCCCAAATCCAGGTGCATGGGAGTCAAAGGGGCATTTCGGGGAAGTTCCAAAACTGCGCTCATAAAAACATTCTCAGTTTTTTCAATAGCCACTACATTATTCTGACCCCATAACTCTGCGCCATATACTGTGGCTCCAACACCCTTGGCTTGCTAGACGTTGATAACTGGGGCAACGGGCCTATAGATTGACATTTTCAGTTTTTTTATTAATGCAGAACTTACATGTTGGAGTGATAGTTGGCTCTTTGCAATTTGTGGGGCCCATGATAATACATTTGTCAACCTGACCCCCAAATAATCAAATTGCTTCACCTGTTCCAATTGGATATTGGCCATTTGGAACGTGCCCTTAAATGACTTGTGTGGATTAAATGCCATGAATTTAGTTTTTATGATGTTTATTTCTTGCCCAAATTCCCTACAAGATGCTAAAAAGCGATCCAATGAATTTCAGAGCCTCATCGGGGTCCTGGAAATATGTAGGGAATCATCTGCAGAAGCAGAGATACCACTGATTGCCCAGCTAGCTTTGGTGGGGGGGGTCGCCTCTGCAGTCAAATAGTGTTTCAATCGATCCATTGCTATATAGGGTGAACAGAGTAGGCGCCAGTACACACCCTTGGTCTTAAAAAGAATGAGTGGCAATGAATATCTGTAGGAATGTGTGAGTCAGAATGAGAATACGTTAGAATTAGAGTAAGATATTATAAGTGAGTGTGAGTAAGTATGAGTGAGAATAAGAGTGAATGTGATGGAGAGTGAGTAAATGAGTAAGAATTAGTGACAGTGAGTGAGTTGAGTGCAATGGAGTATCTGTGAGTCAATGTAAGAGTATGAGTGCAATTGAGCGAATGAATGAGTGACTGTGAGTGCAAGAGAATGCAAATGAATCAATTAATGTGAGTGAGTGAATTAATGTAAGTGAGTGTGATATGAATGTGGTGTTGTGCTTGCAATTCTACCATTGGACCTGGTATACAAGTGGGAATTCTTAGTTTATAGAGACACCCATGACATAATACTGGCACTGGTATACTAGATGCAATTCTTAGTATGACAGGCACCTGTGACAAAATACTGGCACTGCCATACTGGAGGTGGTCTTTGGCATAAGGGGCACCATTCGTAATTTACTGGTTCTGGCATACTAGAGGTCATTCTTGGCAAATGGGACAATGCTGGTGATTGCAAACGTGAAGAAATGCAGGCATGGGGGTACCGTTGGCAGAAATTTTGTTAGCACATTGGAGGTAATTCTTCTTATAGGGGAGGAAAACTCTGGCATATAGGAGGGGGCAACCATGACAAAATGCTAGCCTTGACATACTAGAAGTAAATCTTGGCACAAGGGGCACCCATGGCATATAGAGGAATCCATGACAAAATGCTAGGCCATGGACAATGGAGAACTTTTTCGACATATGGCGGCACCCATAGCACATTTTGAAAAAAATGGGATCAACTCCTGGTGCGCATCAGGTTTCATTGGCTTGGCACACCATGAAAGCCTTGATTATTTGATGAGTGCCCTATGAGGCCCTATGGATATTAGTCAAACGTACGTGAAAAATCGTTATAATTTACTATTTCATCCCAATTTGTTCACAGAGACTTGTCGCATTCACTTTGCTTGTTTGCTACAATTCACTGGGAGTTTTAATCCCCATCACTTCACTTCCAAAGATCATGTCAAAACCCTAAGAAAGGTGGTATCTTAAATAGGCATGTTTCTGTATTGTTTTGGTCTTTTAAGCATACAATTAACACAGAACTTCAACAATGTCAGGTTTTGGGACGTCCTCAGTTAATGTGACATCACTTCATGGAATATTTGGGAGTGATAGGTCATATGATGTCACTTCTTGTGTCATCATTACGGTCAAACAGTGTGTGGTGCCACTTTCGCTAACCCTGGCATTTTGTGAATCGACATCCATGTCAAAGCCATTTCTATAAATGTTTGTTAGAGCCCCTGTTACCCCTTAATGGAGAAAGAGTCTTAAACTTCCTTTCCTAAAATTTTGAACATCATCTCATTTTTATTTTCTGATTTACGTATTCATTTGCAACCTTTGCAATGTTGTTTGCAAAATGTAGTAACCTCTCAAAGTTTTTAATCTCTGTGAGAAAATTGTGACTTTTGCAGCAATTTATGTTTTATGTAATCTTATTGAAAAGAGAAAAATGGCTCAGTTCAGAATGAACTATGTGAGAACCAGAGTGATCCTGGAGGTAATACCGCTCAGTGAAATCCTGTAGGGTAATACCAAATGGGAAAATTCCAATAGCGCAGAATTATTTTTTCCCAGTTGTAGTATTGTCTCCTCTTTCTCGCTAACTGGAAAACTTGACTCCTGCAAATTTTTCAAGCAAACATTTCTTCAGGTTCTGGGGGAAAAACACTGTTAATGTGATATTTTTGCAACACTTGTCGGCATCACTGCACTCTATGACGGCTTCACTGCCAAACTGATCAGAAGACTTTAGATCACACAAAACGCAGTGATCAGGTTCACACTTAGCTTTGCACCCCACATACATTACCCCACTCTTTAAAGAGCTCCACTGACTCCCTGTCCACAAATGCAGTCTTTATGCTCCTCACCCACATTTTGAAAGCCTTGCACAACCTAGACCCTGCTTATCTCAACTACCACTTCAAAGTCCTCACTCTGACCAGAAACCTACGAACAACTTGTCTCCTGCACCCTCAAATCCCTTAGATCCACAGAGCCGGTAGCTGCTCCTTCTCATACCTCACTCCCAAGGCCTAGAAGTACTTCCTCCTGTGCATCAGAGCTGCCTTCTCAGTCCTTCAGCTATGATAGAAAGTGAAGACATAGCTCATTACCTAGACCTCAGACATGTCCAGATATGTTCCCTCCTTATCTTGACTTGATTGAAGGGGCTCAGGCTGAGGCCTAAAGCAAGGGGGCAGAATCTTCTAATACTTTGCACGGCCTCAGGCTTACTCTTCTGCTCAAAACCGTTTTTTTGTGCTGTAAAGTGGTCCCTATAGTAGTGCAAACAGCACTATGCTCTGCTTTACCCTATATTGCCTTAACTTGACATTCAATGAGTGGCACTTGGGTGCTCCAACATTACTAACCATAGTTTAAAAGCAAAGACAGAGCTACAAAGATTGTCTGACCAGGTTTTGTGTCAAAAAACAAAACCTGCTTGAGGGAGGGGTAAAGGAGGAGAAATGTTTTGGTTTGTGAGCTACGCACATTGCATGTGAGCTGCATTCTGCAGCACACATGCAATGTGTGGAATGTTAAAACAAATTGTCTAACCATAGTATTTGTTACTAGAAAGTTATCTTTCCAGTACAAAGCCTAGGCTAGACATCAAACACACCTATGTTATGGTATGGATATTGGTAGAACTGTCTATCAACCACTTTCAGTAACCAGGTGTACGCACCATGGTCAGAATGGGTTACTTCAAGAGCCAAGCCTTCAGTTTCTTGCAGAGGTCAACAGAAGAGGAGGCTCTGATGTGTAGTGGGAGGTTGTTATACACTTTGGGAGCAACATAGGAGAAGGAGCAACATAACAGAAGGCTCGATCTTTGGCTTTGTTTGCGTATAAGTTGAATGAGTGTCAGTAGGAGTTCGGCTGAGCAGAGGTGTTTGGCTGGTTGGTGGAATACAATTTTCAAGTAGTCAGGGCCTGTGTTGTGTACTGCTTTGTATGTGTGGATGAGGAGTTTGAAACCAAAGGTGCAATAGTGCAAAGGTGTGTGCATGGTACTAGGCTGTCAGTTTGTATGACAGCTCAGGGGAAGAGAGCAGTAGCCCAATTAGATTAAACATCTCTCTGCGCTGCTTTCTCTCCCTAGTGCAAGAGTGCAGCAACTTTGGTTGCAGCACTCAGATGCACTATAATTTAATACATTTGTCCCAAGGTGTTGTTACTCGGCATTAAAAGCAGATAGGGAGGGAAATGCCAGGCACCTGCAGATAACAGCACCAAAGTGCACGCAGTGGGAGACAGAAGAAGGGGCAAATTTACTAGTAATAGTAATTCACACAACGCAGCTCTGCAAGCAAAGTTGCTGTGCTGTTTTGCGTGAGTGGGAGAGAGCATGCATGCCATTTCTGCTAGATATGACATTGCTACTCTCTTATCAAGCGCTGTTGCATGTTAAGGATGCCTAGCACCATGCACAAAACTTTGTACCATAGTCCAGAGGTGGTGTGTGTGATGTCAAGCATAGATTTTGTACTGGAAGAGTTACATTTAAGTAGAAAATAATGGGCTAACACTTAAAAAAAAATCCACTTTTAATATGAGCTGTACAGTGCAGCACACTTGCAAAGGTTTGAGGATTTATTTTCTAATTTGCGCATATCTCAAGGAGGAGTCATTTGTTGATGCAGAGCCCTGTCTACCATTCTTAGTAAGTGAGATTTCTAGAAACCACAAATTAAGGAGACAAAACAAGGTTACCACACCCGGTTTGGGTGGTAAAGAAAGCCCTCACACACTGACCTGGTCAGTGTCATGCTTCATCATCGGTCCCCGGTATTGAGGCACCAACTAGGTTTGCAGCGGGTCGTGAGCGTTGAGGGCGATGTGCCAGGTCGCTCCGACCCCCTCCCGAGACCCATGGTGCTAGTAGCGCCCCTTTTGAAAGTGCTGTGACACTCCAAATTTACGGAGTATTTTTTTGGAATGAGTATTTTACTCTATCCACATTTTTACGCACTTTTTTCACTTTTGTAACTTTCACTTTCACGTCCCCAGGTTAGGGTGGGTGATTAGAGAGCCCATACCGCCGGGGTTTAGTCCTGACGAATGCCTTGGTAATAACCACCCTTATGGCTGAAACATGTTGACTATGAGATATTTGAGTATTTTCTGTATCTAACCAACCCTGAACCTTGGCTTTAAAATACAGACACATAATACTCTTTGCTGTGTGCCTTAGGGATCATTCATTAAAATTTGTTTTTGATACCCTTTTTTTTTAGGCACTTTTAATTCTTCACTGTAAACTAGAACACGCCCTCCACACACAAACCAGCTCCGCAGTCTTTCTGGCGTCGTAGCACACCAAAGAGGCATTCGGCCTCTTTTGGTGGGGCCCGATGATGAAGCATGACACTGACCAGGTCAGTGTGTGAGGGCTTTCTTTACCACCCAAACCGGGTGTGGTAACCTTGTTTTGTCTCCTTAATTTGTGGTTTCTAGAAATCTCACTTAGCCTGAGCGAGTGATTGATCTGACCTCTCTTTTCTTGTTTATACGCAATTGATTGGGGACTGAGAGAGTGTCTCCTTCTCCCTACCTCTCCCTTTGTTGTCAAGTACCATTCTTAGTAGACAGAAATTTAAATCCATGGTTGGTAGTATGAGAATGCCCATGTAACATCCATGGGATGCTCCCTTGAAGCAAAGTAGTACTAAGGAACACAAAACTCTACTTTGCTTACTTTAGGCAACTTTCCCATGCAAAAAAAAGGTTTTTGCTGGAAAGTTAATACCAAATCAAGACTTTGCGCTGGTTTACATCACTTTTGGTGGCTCTGCATCAGTGTAAATTGTTAACAAATTTGTTCCAAAGTGCCCAGGCTGTCTGCGGTGCACCCCGCTTACAGGAATGTTGCAGTATGGGGTCTTACCTTCGACTGGAAACCTCCACAGGTCCCATAATTATCAAGAAGTGGTATTAAAATGATGTTGGCGTAGAACTGGTGAGGTGGCTTTATGTGTTGCTATGTATGCCAGCTGCAGTTCTGGCTCTGTTTAGTTAGTGGTTATGATGCTGACTTACATAAAGCGACATGCATTGAATGCTGTTGCTATAATTTCTGTGATTCCTGGCAAATCATTTCACCTACCTGAGCCTCAGAACTGTAATTTGGCAAACGTTGAGGTACTGACACAAGGGATAAAGGTAAGTATGAAAAATTGCAATTGATATACTTACAGGTCAAAAGTAATAATTATACTGCTTGGAAGAGCTATAGCACAACTGAGCTATTATTTGTACCTTATGTGCTTTTGCCCATCAGCAAAGGATAATGGAGTTGTAAGAACTATTGCCAACACTTCCCAATCAGGAGGGAAACTGGCAACTGTTTGCAATTGCTTTACTTTGTTTTAACTGTTACCAAACAAAAGCAATGCTATGTTAAGTAAAAACATAAGTAAGTGCACATGATTTTGAGTGGTATAAAAGGTGGAACAACATTGATAATCTACATGACACTTCCCTTTGGATTTCTTTATAGCAAGGAGTCTCTCCATAGAATTTAGCAGACAGAAAAAGAGTGTACAGTGATTACCTGCGACAAACAGTACTCATAGGTGTTACAAGGCTTCAGAGACCCTACCTTGTTAAGTTTTCTGTCTCATGTCAAATTGTGATATCTCTAGCCCGGCAATTGCATCTGAAAGGTTGTGTATGAGTTACTATGCTCCAGTTACTTTAACCTTTCACAAGCAGTTTGCCTGCAGAGAAGTCTTCATATTTCACCACATCTGCCTGCTCTATGTAGCAAACACACTAAGAGATACACTTTCTTGAAAGGCAACCAGTTAGGTTTTAGAGGAATGAGCGGGAGAGGTCAAATGGCTGAAAAAGGAGGCATTGAGAAGAACGTACTATAAGGCCAAACTTCAATGCACAAGTTACCAACCATGCTGTCCAAAGGGGAGGAAAGAACCTGAAGTGAATTGAATCACTTTGCTGCCTCATTTGGGTTTATTAAGGGTTATATAAATTATATACTATAATACAATATTAAAGAATGAATTAGCTGTTGAGAAGATGAAGAGGCTGGGCAGTGGCTGGATGTCAGGAGTCGCTTTCATGGTAGTGAGTGTTGTGTCAGTGTAGTTTGTCAGGCCATTTACATTCCTGTCAAGTGTGCCTTTTTCAGGCTTTCCTGGCTTTTGGATAATACTTTGTATTCTGGGACTTATTGTACGGTGTTAGGAATATAAGGGCAGACAGCTTTAGCTGACTGTGTCACGTATGAAATGAGGCTACTTGAGAGCCTTGCATTTACAGACAGCGTGTGACAGACAAGGTGTGGTGTGAAGTACTTTGGTGTGGGAATAGCAGGCATACTAGAGGATCCTGGGTGGGAACAATATGAAATAAAGGTGGTTGACCAGAGAGTGGTTACTAACTGTCGGAACCCATTCAGGAGGGCCCCAACTTCACAAAGGAGTTACTGGGCCCAACCGTGGTGGTTGAGCTGTTTACTCCTGCTGTCCCAGGGCCCCCCAACTATGGGTCCTGAGAAGCTGGACTAAGTACCCCTTCTGTACTTGACTCTCAGTGGTAGCTGTGGTTGAGCAGTCAAGTTTCCCTCGGTGGCATGTAGATAAGGTTAGTGAACATGACTTTAAACTCAAAGTGCACACAGTACGAACAATAAATCAATTTCTAGCCAAATACTTGCTTTTATAATTAAAATAGTATTGTATTCCTAACTGTACACATGCAAAGAAGTACGACATTCAGAATAAACAACACAATCCCCCTTGAGGTCGAGGTTCTAGTATTTATCAGGAAAATCCCTGTCTCACCCTCCGTGTCACGTGTTTAGGGTTATTCCCCATTCAGTTGCAGCCGCATTCATGGAATGCAAACTGTTAGGCTGTACTCAAGAGTTCTCCCTTTGACTCTATAGAAATTTAGTCAAAAGTATATTTGGTGCCATAGCACAATTAGCAGTGATTCCCGGGGCTTAAATGGCTTGGTTCACATTTTACCTGCTCTCGCAGCATGGAAGAGTTCATCAATGCAGCGGGTGCCTTCAACATGCACCCACAAGTCCTGCTCAGTTCGGAGAAGTCAGCCTCTTGACCCTCATGGCAGCACCCAGCAGTTCAGGCTCTCTCCTTAGATGTGCTGTCGGCTGGAGCCAGTGAGGATGCAACATCGTCCATAGTGTCTCCAGCAGTCCTCCGCAGTGAGTCAGGGGCAGTTCCCTCACAGTGCGGGTCCAACCCACAAGTCATAGCCTCTGTCTCTCCTTCAGGCGGCAGCCTGAATCCTTTGTCAGTGTTGGTACTGGCAGTCCATCCTGACATACAGGGTTGGCGCGGTGCCTCAGTGCCTTGGCCCAGACAGTCTCAAGTCTTGGCACGCCTTGAAATGGTACTTTACAGGGGCCCCCTCTGGCATAGGAAGTCACCCCACAGTGCTGAACACATGGCTAAGACTACAGCGGCAATCTCAGTAAGAGAATCACGTTCCGACTCCTCACCCAAGCACACAAGGCCCTCCACGACCTGGGCCCCAGATACCTCAACAACCGCCTGACCTTCTACACTCCCACCCGACAGCTGCGATCGACCAGCCACGCCCTCGCCGCCGTTCCACGCATTCGAAGAGCCACCATGGGAGGAAGATCCTCTCCTACCTGGCAGCCAAGACGTGGAAGTCCCTCCCCATCCACCTCCGTCTGACCCAAGACCACCTCTCCTTCAGGAAGCAACTTAAGACTTGGCTGTTCGAGCAGTAGCGGACCCCCCTCCCCCAAGCGCCTTGAGACCCCCTGGTGAGTAGCGCGCTATACAAATTTCTTGATTGATTGATTGATATGGGCGTCGCCGAAAACATTCTTTTCACACGGACTACGACCCCATCAGTGCACAGCTGAATCCTCACAACTTGCACAGGGAATCCTCATAGTAGGGCTCCCCACTAGACCTCGCTCTCTTCAACGCTCTCCTCTTCCTCACAGAGCACACTAGTCTTGGCAAGCAGGCAGGCACCGTGCTCCAGGCTAGGTGGTCTTGGTTTCCCTGGGTGATGTCTCCTCACCCAGCAGTGAGACGAGCAGGCCTTGCTTGCCAGTCCTGATCACAGGCAGAAGTCTTGCAGTGCTTCCCTTTCTCACACGACCGTCTGGCTGATTGGCAGATGGCACATTTTTGGGGACTTAACTTACCCTTCTTATAGTCCTTTTCCAGACACCTAATGTGATTTAGGGTCTAGTTCCCTGAAGTATTATGTTGGGGTTCTGCTTCTTTTGAAGTAGGGACTGTTCCTTTCCATCGTCCTTCATGAAAGAGATCTGTCACAGCAGGCATACCTCTGAAGCTGATTGTCCACAATATAATTCATGAGATTGACCAGAGTTCACAACTGGATGTCAGCCACAGTGATTTGAACCTTTTGATGCATTTGCATCAAAAGTTAAATCCCGATCTCCAAACCTACTCTTTATGATTCTCTTATCAGCCCCATCTCCTTTCCTGAGATTTGTCCAGGCCCCTTCATTGTTATGCAACACTGAATCGAAGAACAGTCTTTTGGAATGTAAAGGGAGTTTCTTCCTTTTCCCTCCGGTGCCCCTCCTACCTTTAGCTCACAGGAATGCAGCTATCCACAAATCTGTCTGAGGGGATAACTCTCCTCCTCTTGTTTTCACCAGGAAAGCCAGGGCTTCCCAAAATTGAACCCAACATCCACCATACAAGGCACCCTTGCAGGCACATTTACTCAGTGTATACTCTCAGTAGACTCACTGTTCGGTACTAATACTTCTATGCATTGTACCATTACATGCACACATGCATTTAGCAAATACACTCTGTCTCATACATTGTTCGGCACTGAAGCGTTTCTGTCTTTCACCAGGGTGTCATTTCAAAAGACATGCACTGCCGGCACACACACTCACTATGTGCGCGCTGCACAACACTTCACCCTTCATGTATGGTACTCCACGCAAGCACACATACATTCAGCACATCTTTTATCTGCACATGCACTGCACAGCACTATATCTCTGATGTGATGTATACATACACCCAGTACTTGTCCTAACCACACAGGCACTGCACAGTACTGCTCCATCCTTGTACTGTACCCTTCCCAGATACACATACAACTGACAGATTAAATTGTGTGATTTAAAGCAAATAACTATGTTTCACTACACTTTAGCTCAGATATGGGCTATAAGCCACCCCTAACTGTTCAATGAAAATGGGCAAGAAAATGATGGCGTGAGCCAAATGTTGCATTTTTGGTTAAGAGTAGACAGAGCAAGAGCAGTTTTTTTCTATGTGTCAAAACTTTGATACAAAATGATAGGTGAGTTGAGAAAAGCATTTTTATATATGGAAAAATAAATTACATTTGTACTATCCTTTATTTACTGATGGACACGTTTATAGATAGCGTTCATAGAATCTGACTGTTATTTGTGTAACTGCGCAGGGGCCTCTAGCTCTGCACGTACTCTGGTTCTTGAAGGCAAAAAACTATTGGCTTGGCTGTGCCTCCAGCGTTTCTGGCCAGGCCACAGTCTGTGCTATTTAACATGAATGGTAAGGGACTGAAAAGATGGAGGCAGCAAGGTAAAAAATGACACAGATGGGTACAAAAGATTGAAGCAGTGCCATCTTAAGGATCTTTGGGGTTCCAGGTAGGACACAATTTAGAGTCTCCTATTTGGAATAAAGTTTAAATTTGTTACACATTTTCATTCGATTCAGCCCCTCAGCATAACATACAATATTAAATAATACTTCCAGAAAAAGATATGCAAATGTATCCAAAAGCTAAAGCCACCCACCCTCCTCCTGCCAGGTACTACTTGAGCAACCATTGGTAAAGTCATTTCTTGAGCTAGGATCGACACTGTTTTTGTCTTGCAACATTTTGTGGAGAATTCAGTGTCTAACCAGACTGCCCCTCTCAATGTAGAAAAGACAGGTAAGGGTGCTTTGGTGGATGTTTAGTGGAAAAGTGTGTGATATTAAAATAAGAGATGTGCACATAGAGCTTCAAACTTAACTTTAAATACATAACACTTGTAAAACACAGTTAGATCCACCTCTACCACTGGCATTTTCACTGCAGCATGGAGCATCAAAATATTTGTGTGCAGCTTGATCATTTTTTATTTGATTTTTTTCACTTGCCTTGTCCCTCCTATACTTTTTCCACGTGTATACTTCTATGGTTAGACAATTATTTCCTACTCTGCTCAGAAACATATATGGGGGGCAGTAGACCAGAGAAGGGCAAAGAAGTAAAGAGAATTGTATAACAAGAAAGGTAAAGTAGATAGAGAAGGGAGTTAAACATCGAGATGAGGTCAAGAAATAGCCGAGGTCGGGAGAGACGTGACATAGAAGGTAAAATAGGGAGAGGCATATGTTAAAGGGAGAAAGACACGAAGAAGGGAAATTAATACAGAGATTTGCAAGGTGCTGATGTAGAGAGAAGGGCAAAATGAGAATTGGGGGATAGAAAAGACAGGTATAGAGATGTCTAAGGGAGACAGGAAGGGAGAGAGAGGGGGAATGAAAGGTAAAAAGAGAGGGAGAGTATAGAAAGAGCCACATTTGAAAGAGTGGAGCTAGAGGTGATGTGAGTACATTGAGATACAGAAAGAGAGGGAGAACGGGAGGTAAAGCAAGGAAGTGAGGTAGAAGAAGTAAGGTAAAGTATGCAGAAGGACTCGAGAAAGAAAGGTAGATGAGGAAGAAAAAGAGAAGTGTACAGAAATGACAGAGATAGGAGTAGATAGAAAGTGCTGTAGAGAGAAAAGCAAGGATTAGTGATTAGTGAGGTAGAGCTACAACAAGAAAGCGAGGAAAAAGAAAGACGTGAAGTAGAATGGCAGTGAAGCAATGTTGATATAGTTGATGTTATAGAGCTCTATCTACTTAAATGTTACAAAAACTGTTATGTTATGGTGCTTTATGTAGTCGTGCAATGAACATGGCAATGAGGACAATGGTATCTTGACAATGACTGAAGACGGATAATTCCACTGTATGGGGACTGATTCTGTAAAACCAGTAATCCAAGGGTACTCATCAAGGTGAGTTACAAACCTGACACCGTGAGCAGTCATTTGTTGCATGAATCCTCTCAAGCACAACTAACTGCTTTGGCTTATTTGGTCTCCAATAGTTACACGCAATCATCTTTCTTATTGAGCAGAAATCGAATAGTTGTAAAGCTACTTAATAAATGGCGTCTCATTATTAAATATTTCAGCGGTACCTTTATGTGTACTTTAATTACTCATATTATCGAAGCAGATTGTAGAATACGTCGTAAAAGTATTTTATTTTTTTGTATGGCAACCAACACTATCTGAAAATCTCCTCAAACATACATAAAGAGATTGAAAGCTTGTCTTCAATTAATACAAATATGGACTAAACCTTACAAAGATCAAATTATTCCTGTTTACCAACAATGGCAAACATTATTTGATTCGGTCATGGGTCACAGATAAATCTAACAGGCTTCACATCTGAACTGACAGAACAGGCCAAGTCTGCCAGATGTATCCTTGACTCGAAGCTCTCACTCACTTAACACACTGACTAGAAGAACAAAAAGCCTAGCTGTCTCTCCTTAAAAAGGGAAACCTTCTATCCCAGGAGTCGACTTAAAAAGGATAGTTCATGTCCTCCTCTCTCACCTAGATGGAGGCAATTTTCTGCTCAGTGGCATCACAGTGACCACACTTGGTCACAGCAGTACAGCACACCAAGAAACTGAAAAACAAACAGCCACCGTGACCTCACCCTTGCAATGAAAGAACAACAATGGACCCCACTGAAAGCCTGGATCATCTTCAAGATCAGTTGCACCACAGCAGGAAGGAGCAAACAAAAATAAACAAGCCATCTCATCCTTTGTTCCCTAATCTGAAATAGTATCCCTACTGGCCTCAGGATAGCAGCCCTCCTACAATTTAGCAAGAAACTGAAAACTCATCTTTTCAAGAAAGCTCTTCTTCCTCCTCCCTCTGTCCCCTTTCCCAGACATGCCCATATACTGCGCCCTATTGCTAGCCAGCTTGGTTCAAGCTTTAGAAATATTAAAATATACATGCACTGGCTTCTACATCACACCAAACTAGTGGTAGAATTACTACAAGCGCAGAGATTGTGCTGCATAATGTTTTGACATTTTTCTTTGTTGATCTTTGCATATTATCAGAAAGAGGTACAATGTGAGGTTTGAATGGTTGTAGATGAATTCACGGAAACAGTGAGATCCAACTGTAAAGACTGAACAAGAAATGTTCTTTGTTGAAATAACAAAGAGAGTTTACATATGTAGAGAAGAGCACAATAGGTTTGGCATTCAATGTCTGCACCAGAAATAATCAGACATCGCAGGTGACCCACACGTATGCTAACGCGGGATTACTGGTTACTAGTTACTTTACCAGCTCCCAAACCAAGTCGACTGGAACGTTGGTACCTGTCATTGAGTAAAAGGCAATCTAACAATAGGTCAATCAATTTAAGAACTTACACCACTCTAAATGACCACTGACCAAATTTAAGTTTCAAAGATTTAATATAAAGTCAAAGATAACTGAAGATACAAACTTCTCAAAATGAGATTCAGAAGATAAATTGGTATCACTATGAACATGAACTTTTTGAATAGTCTGAGTCTGAAAAACAGAATAATGAGTACAATTTCAAATAACATGAGCGTTGCCAAAATGGATACAAGTTGCAACCTCAAAGTCATTACAGAAAAGAAAATTCAGGTTAGTCTGTCCCTACACTATACTAAGTGACATCCCTACTTAACAAGATCTTTACCCCTCTAGGTGTCAGCCGTGGTGACTTCCTAAGAAGATCACGCACTTCTCTTTGTCTCTTCTCTGATAATGGGTTCTCTCCTGATCAGCCTATCTGCCTACCCATCCGCTTCCTTAGGCTCCCAAAATCATCTGCTCTACCCTCCTCCCGGGTCGCTTTCCCTAATACCAAATCACATTTCCAATAGAAACGCCCCTTGGGACGCCCCTCACGTGGTACATCTTTGCGCGGTAAACTCCATGATGGTACTCTTCAAGACCCTCGTTATAGTTGACCTTGGTTCCCAGGCTTCTTCTCCAGTGCGCCGATACCCCCTGAAATTCCTGGAAACTCCTACAGGCCTGCGCCAAGCGCCACTGAACAAAGCCCCTTTCATTCTAGCTGATTAGGACCCTCGCACCTGCATACAGTCCGTCCTGCAGTGGGCCTCAAATTCCAGACTCCACCATATCTATAGGTCGTAAAGCACACTCGAAGCTCTGTGCTGGACACCTCTCGACTTCTCCTCTAACGAGCACATGGCACATCAAAGGAGATGACATTATCAGTACAGGCCTCCTTGATTTACATGAAGCGAGTCCCTGCACTCTAAAACATTAACTTGATTTAAACAACATTCTTAACTAGCATACGTTTCTAAAACAACACATCTATAAAACATATATTTCAAACTTAATTCGATAATACATTTGTGGAAGAACCATGTTAACCCCATCTCACATTATTTTAGCAGCACGTTTAGATTTGCTGTGAATTGCCCTAAGGCCTACACAATATACTGGTTTTCAGAGTTCTATTCAACTCTAACATGATTCCTTTAACATGAGAACATGAGGTTTTCATATTCATTCCAACACTTCTACATTAATCTCACACAGTTATGATTATTGTTACTCTACTTAAACATTCTATACACTTCACTACTGAATATAAGACACTCTGTGTATTTCACTTCTAAATATAAAACACTCGTGTGCAAAAGCATGTTTAAACTAACTACGTGCTTGTAAATATGGTGCACTTATACATTTTTCAGACTTGTGCTCTCTCAATCCCCCCTTTGATGACCTTCAGGGGTCATCACCATTAAGACACCATCACAAAATGTAGAACCCTTCAAAGTGAAGTCGTGGCAGTGCCACCTCTTTTCATTGTCTCTAATGCCTTTAGACTCCTGTATTGAGTGTCCTGCATCGCTGTCAACTTTTCCTCCTGTTTCCTCATAGATCTCTGCAACCTATTTGCTCTATACCACTGATACAAACGCACCAATCCCCACAAAGTGATTACGCAAATCACAATTATGATGATGGGTTTCAGTATGTACCAAACGATACCCTTTCCTAAGTTGGCAAACCAACCTCCAACTTTACCCATTCCATGACCTACTTTTTCCCACACGTTTATCTTTGTCAGATCCTCAATTTCGTAGTGTATGGCAGTGATGTTTCGTATATACTTCTCTAGAGGTTTTGAATTGTCTGGAATGTAAGTGCAACATTCCTGGACCTTCAAAGCCTTACAGACTCCTCCCTCTTTAGCTAACAGAACATCTAAAGCAAGTCGGTTCTGAAGAACCATTGCCCTAATCGATTGCATCTCACCTTCCACCAGCATCAATGATCTAGCAGTACTGGCAGATAGCCTATCTACGACTGTAGCTAACCTCCTAATCTTAATGTCATTCAATATCACTCCTAGGATAGGGAATGCAGCACCGAATACATCTCCAATTACTTCTGCTGCACCCAGCCCTCTCTTCCCTCTAGTTGGTATTCCTTTCTTCGTCGTTTCTAAATTCTCAACATGATATATTTTAGGGAAGACAATAGCCAGATAGCATGATCCGTACCAATTATCTGGTAGCTTTACATAGGCATTTCTTCCACATACAAAATATACATTTGGAATTGCTTGCATCTCTTTCAGAAAATCCTTAGAGTAATACTCCAGTTGAAAGGCATGTTCACAATTGAATTGACCTACATACAAATTCTCATAATAGGAGTAACTCCTGTGAATGCACAGTTTCCCCCATTTCTCCTTGTCTAAAGCAATTGGACCAAAGCTACCCTTTCTTTGATGTATCCTTTCCTCCTTGGTCCAATCTGTTTCCCATTGTCCTGAGGCCTTTAGAATCTTCTGCCTCCTGTATCTAGTATCTACCTGCCCTATAAACTTTTTCTCAATTTCTGACACTTGACAAGTCAGATTATTTCTTCGAGCATGTGAAGTATCTAACGTTTTCCATGGAATAAACCATTTGTGTAATCTGTCTTCGCTTTTGTAATAGTCCCACTTGTTCAAATGCTTGTAATTTGGGACCTCTGGCAATGTCGAGTCGAAATTCGAGAAATAATACTCAAATCCTTCTCGTCCATAAAATATGCTCAACAACAAACTGCATGTGATTCCATATGTCAATGGAAGATGATGGTATCTGATACCCTCCTCCACAGAAGCTGGTAATTGCATACAAACGTAGCAATTCTTCGCCTCCATGACATCAATGTACTCATAAAGCAATTTAGCATAAGCATTTGACCTGAAATTTCCCTGTGACTCATCTGTGTGTAACCTTTTTATTTCTGCATCTAACAACGCTTTGTCTTTATCATTGATGTTTCCCTTATCATTAACAATAGTGGTTCTCGGTGTTGACACTCCCTTGACCTCCTTGACTGCAGTTGCATCTCTCTCGTGTCCCACTATGTATGAGACAGTAACCACTAAAACTATCAGGGAAATCACCACTCCCAACAATGTGCCAACTATACATTTTGCCCTGCGGTTCGGGTTGCCAGCCTCCATGTTCTCAAACAGTATAGCTCTTGACGTTCTTCCAGCATTCGCTTCTTCTTCTCTCTGAACAAAGTCTTTCTTTTACATAATGTCTCTCTTTGGAACACTTGGAAGCCGACAATTTACTCCGCAAAACAGTTTAAAGTCCTGTAGAAAACAGACAACCCTAGCCCTTCTCCATCCGCTAAAAGGAAACCCCTACCATTTTTCTTCTTCCACTCGGCGCTAGGTTATCTTGCAGTAATTTTTCAAAGTCCTTTCAAAAGTCTTTTTGCAACAAAGTGTTAGTCCAAAACAATGAGCATTCCAAGAACTTCCACTACTCGCTCAAGCATTTCTAACCGAAGGAGAGTTCCCTCCAACACTGGATATCGTGAACAGCAAACTGGAAATTCGACTGTTTCTAAAATCAATTTTCTTATTCCGCTTAGGAGAGGAGGATAGACGATGTTGAGTGTCAGCAACCTTTCAGTCTCCGCCCCCGGTAGCAGGAACAGTATTTGTACAGTGATGATTGGGTCAGTTCTGATCAGGTTCACTTCCCTGACCCTCCCGGTTCTGTGCCCCACCGACATCTGCAACGAGGTAGGTCCAATCAGGAGTAGAGTATCTTCTACTAGGCACTCGCACCCTCCTTGATCTTCTAGGGCCCTCCTCGGTTCCCTCTTGGGTATCTTCTTCCTGATCCGAGTCTTCGGATATAGGAACAAGTGTTTCTTCCTGGGCCGACCTCAAACTTAGCCTCCTGTCTCTTCCCGGCCAAGTGGCAGCCTCACACCTTGTTCTCCTATATCTCGTCCTCACACTCGGTTCTTGATCACTCTGGTACTGATCTGTCTCTGTTTCGTATTCACTGCTGCTCTCACCTTCAGTTGCGTCTTCAGTCTCACTGCCGTCCTGCCTTCGCTCTTCTTCTGAATCCGATGCGTTCCCAACTTCTTCCGACACCCCCTCAGCTGCTTCGATCCCTTCTTGCGACTCTTCTTCCACTTCTGGGCTTTCGTCTGGGATAGGAGCTGTTTCTTCTAGAGGTGCTGGAACTCTTCGAGTATGGGATGCATGGATCCAATTTGGCAGCCCCCCGCACTTCACCGCGGTGTTCGTGATCAGGATTACCTGAAAGGGCCCACGCCAGCGAACATCTAGGCAGTTCTTCCGGACGTGCTTTTTGACCAACACCCAGTCCCCTGGGTTCAGGTCATGACACAGGTTCCTCGATGCTGGAACTTCAGCCGCATGCACCTGAAGGGACACAGAATGGATGGCGTCAGACAATCCTTTACAATAATCCAAGATCAGATCATCTGTAATATTCAATAGGGCAGCAGTTGGAACTGTGGGAAGTCTCATGGCCCTCCCCATCAGAATTTCGTGTGGAGAGAGACCTGTCCTCCTGTCAGGGGTGCTGCGCATGCTCATGAGCACTAAAGGAAGAGCATCTGGCCAACTCAAAGATGTGGATGCCACTACTTTAGCCAATCTATTCTTCAGAGTGCCGTTCACTTGTTCCACAATTCCTGAAGCTTCTGGTCGATAACTACAATGCAGTTTTTGATCGATATTCAGTGTGGAGCACAACATCTTCACTATTTCGCTGTTAAAATGTTTTCCTCTGTCCGATTCCAGAGAGGCAGGCACCCCGAAGCGCGGTATCAACTCCCTGAGCAACAATTTAGCCACTGTGAGTGTATCGCACCTACGTGTAGGGTACGCTTCAACCCATCTGGAAAATACGCATACAATCACCAACACATACCGAAGGCGATTAACTCTTGGCATTTCGATGAAATCTAGTTGCATCCTATTGAAAGGCCCCCCCGACCTCCCAATGTGACTCAGTGTGACTGGTGTTCGTTTGCCTACGTTCAGTTGTTGGCAGGTAACACATCGCTTACATACTGATTCTGCTGCTATTCTAAATTTAGGGCAATACCAAGTTTGCCTAAACACTCTCATCATAGCATCCCTTCCTAGATGTACTGGACCATGTATTTCTCTCGCCATGGGATTAGCTAATTCTTCAGGTAACACAGCCCTCCCATCTGCTGAAACCCAAAAATCCATTTCACTTCGCACGCAACCTGCTATCTCCCATGCCTTTTTCTCTGTTTCAGGTGCGTTCTCCTGCATCATTCTTAAATCCTCCCAAGTGTCTACAGTTTCTAACATCATACTTAATTCTGTCTTTTCTTCAGCACCATCTATTTCCACTTTTGAAAAAGAATAATCTTGTTCCGCACAATAACGTGCGACCTCATCAGCGTACCTGTTGCCTTGTGACACAAAATCTGTATTCTTAGTATGAGCTACACACTTTACTATTGCGATGTCAACTGGACCTTGTAATGCTTCTAACAACAGTCGCACAAATTCTCCATTTCGAATGGGCGAACCAGAGGAGGTCATGTAGCCTCTCTGAGACCACAACTGCCCGAAATCATGAACCACACCGAAACCATATTGGCTGTCAGTGTATATGGTGACTCTCTTTCCGTTTCCTGCTATGCAGGCACGAGTTAGGGCAATAATTTCTGCTACCTGTGCGGAATGTACTCCTTCCAGGCAAGCGGCTTCCACAACTCCAGTAATGGTACAAACAGCATAAGCTGCTCTCAACCGACCAGTATCGTCTCTTAAACATGAGCCATCAACAAAATAAATTTCATCGGGGTCAGACAACGGCTCATCCACAATATCTGGTCTGGGTTTCGTGCATAGTTCAGTCACATCAAGGCAATCGTGGTCTTCACATCCTTCGCCTTCTATTACAGTAGGTAATGGCATTAAAGTAGCAGGATTCAAGACAGAGCATCTCCTGAGGGTCACGTTCTCCGCAGCAAGAATAACTTGCTCGTAGCGCGTGAGCCTACTATTGGTCAGATGCTGCGTCTTCGTCCTGGTCATTAGAAATTCAACTGAATGTGGTACATACACCACCACTGGATGTCCCATCACAATACTCTCGCTCCTTTCAATGCTGACACCCGTTGCAGCAACGGATTTGAGACATCCGGGCAACGCTGCGGCTACTGGATCTAATGTAGCCGAAAAATATGCAACTGGTCTACGGGCATTTCCGTGGGTCTGTGCCAAGACTGACAAAGCACATCCCTCTCTCTCACAGCAATAGAGTGAAAATGATTTCTCGTAATCGGGCATTCCCAGAGCCGGAGCACGACATAAATCGTCCCTCAGCTGCAAGAACGCCACCAAGCATTCTTCGTCCCATGGTACCGGATCACTCACCTCCTTGTGCGTCAGTTTCTGTAAGGGCTTTGCTTTCAGTGAAAAGTTAACTATCCACTGTCGGCAGTAACCCACCATTCCTAGGAACATTCTAACTTCCCTCTGTGTTGTAGGCGCATTCATCTTCATTATCGCCTCAATCCTCTCTGGTGACACCTTACGTTTTCCTTTCTCTAACCGGTGTCCCAAATACTGTACTTCTGTCAGACAATACTGCAACTTGTTTGGAGATACCTTATGTCCATTTTCCGCTAAATGGTTCAGTAAGGCAATTGAGTCTACTTTACAGGCTTCCTCTGTCTCTGACGCAACAAGTAGGTCATCTATGTACTGGACCAGAACCGATTTCTGGGGCAGTACTAGATTTTCGAGATTCTTCTTCAACAACTGGTTAAAGATAGATGGACTGTCTGTGAATCCTTGTGGGATTCGACACCATGTTAAAACGCGATCTTCCATTTTAAAAGCAAAAAGATATCTGCTCTCTTCATCCAATGGGATGGAAAAGAAAGCCTGGCAAAGATCTATCACTGTGAACCATTCTGCTTGACATGGTATTTGAAACAGTATCACTGAAGGATTCGGTACCACGGGACAACATGAAACGACTATGTTGTTAATTTTTCGTAAATCCTGCACTATCCTGAATTTCCCGCTAGGTTTCTGCAAACCCATAATCGGGGAGTTACAAGGACTACCCACGATTTCTTTCAGTATTCCCTGTTGTATCATTGACTCGATCACAGGTTTTATCCCTGCAATCGTTTCCTGGGACAATTTGTATTGAGGCGTTCTTGGAAACTCGGCATTTGGTTTTACTAGTATTTTTACCGGTTCTACCCCTTTAATCAATCCTATTTCTTCTCCTGTGAAATCCCATACCTCTGACGCCACTGCATCTCGTAAGTCTTGGGGCAGATCTTCTACTGTCAGAGTAGGATACAGTTCTACACAGGATTTTGAATTGGCCACCTTAAAGGTAGCATCATCGTCGGTAGTCTGTACCTCCACTCCTTGCGGGGTGCAGTATATGGTGCAGTTCAATTTGCACAACAAATCCCTTCCTAACAGACATACCGGACTCGAATCACAAACCACAAACTGATGCTCGTTCATATGGTTTCCTATCTTCACAGACACTGGTTCTGTCAATGGACTAGTCAGCCTTTTATTTGCGACTCCTACCACCTGAATTGTTTCCCCTGACATCGGCAAGTCTGGAACCACCGCTGACCTCAGAGTTGATCGGGTAGCCCCAGTATCCACCAAGAACGTTGTGGGACACCCTGCCACTTCTGCCTCAACAAATGGCCCTCTTTGATCCACCTCTAGGACTGCCCCGAGGGTACAGTCCTCTTCACTGCTCACACGTTGTCCTGTCAATGGATCAATGTAGTAACACTTTTCTTCCTCGATGAATAGAGGCATCTGTTTAAAGACCTTTCCCCCTGTCGCTACTTTTGGTGGCTGTGGGAACTGGGCCCGTGGAGCCGAAGTCCCCCCTTTGGCCACCTTGCTTCCTGGAGCTGTCACCTTTGGAGCAGGAACTTCCTGACCCTGTTCTTCAACTTCTAACTCTCCATTTTCAGGGTTAAAGGGACACTCGCGTCGCCAATGCCCCACCTGGTGACACTGATGGCACTTTGTCGTTTTCTTTAAAGTGGCAAAGTCTATCCTAGGTCTCTGCCCTTCTTCATTATCCTTATTCTGACCGTTTGGTTTTCGTCCCATCCCCTGCTTCTGCTGGCCACCCTTCCCAGCGGACTGCATTTGCACCACCATCAATTTCTCCTTTAGATTCTTGGCTTTAGAATCTATCTCGTCACTACAGTATCTTGCATAACGTAAAATCTCATCTAGTGGTTTGTTCTGCCAACAGATTAAATGTTGCTGTATCATCAAACAAATATCAGGTCTCAACCCCAAGACAAACTTTGACACAAACTGCCCTATATCTTTGGGATCCATTACATCTAGTCCACTGTATTGCTTGAATGTTTTCAATAATCTTTCATAAAACTCGTGAACTGTCTCCTTGGGTTCCTGCCTCGTTCAGTCTATTTTCACCCAATCTATATCCTGCGGTGGTACCTTATCTTTCAGCCATGCTATTACCCTTTCATACTTTCGCATGACAATCTCGGACGGTCCATTAGTCCGAGCATCCCTCACTGGTTCAGTATTTGGCCATTCAACACTAGTCTTGCACGGGGTCCACAAATCAGATGGGACCACGATGTCAAACAACGTGTTCAAATCAATCCACAATACTTTCGAGATCTTGACAAACCTTTCTACCTGCTTATACCACTCAACTGGATTGTCCCTTAACTTCGGAAATGAGTTGGTAAATGCAGCTAAGTCTCCTCTACTCCAGGGCACATGTACATAATTTCCGTTTGATATTTCTCGCAAAGGGAATGCCTCCATATGCATTACCCTTCCCTCGGGGGTCATCACATTTGCACTTCGTCTAACTGTGGCCTTTTTCGACCACCTTTCTTCCCATTTGTCCAATTCTCTCCACACTCTTATCCCTGATACCAGCTCTCTTATGTGTGTTTTCAATCCAGTAGTTCTCTTCTCATCTAGATCCTGGTCTGCGTACTGTAATCTGTGGTTACTCTGCAATGCCCTCGTCCTAGATAAATCCACGGCATACCTGTCTGCCAAATCAGTCAGTTTCTCATGAAACGCTCTAGCTTTCCTAGTAATATCCTTTGCCATGAACAATAACTCATCCTGTTCATACAATTCTATCCTTTCCAAAGGCAATGTTCCATCTATTATCTCATCAACATCTGATTTTAAACTAGTAACATCGAGCCTCTTTGCCTTAATTTCAGCTTTCAAGACACTAAATTTAGTTCCTCCATCCGCATCTCTCCCATCCCAGCTCCGAGATCTACGTTTAGGTACTGGTGAGTTATAGGGAGTCCTCCCCTGTTCCCATCTCTCTAGGTCCCATGCCTTTCCATCTTCTCGAGGTGGGTGGTGAAACACTCCTTCACGCCTCACAGCCCCTCTCTCCCCATCCTGGCTAGTTTCACGGGATGCATGGTAAGATATTCCATTACTCCCTCTTTCTTCACTACTTCCCTGTGATTCCTGATTACTCGAGGCATGGCGGGACCTATCACTGTTCTCTTTTCTCCAATGTTGAACGTCTTCTCCGAGTACATGATGATGGCACCTAAACCTATTCTGAAAAGCCTGTACCATTTGGTCTCCACCTTTCTCCCAGAGACGGGACATCTCCTCACACTCTACACTCCTACTATTTTGCTCCTGCTGTTCCCTCTCATCCGTAGGACGTGTAACTCCTCTATTCTCCTGACTTTGGCCTTCCCGCCCCTGACTACTTTCGCTGGCCCCACAATGAGATACAGTCCCGTTACCTCTGGTTTCCCACTCTGGTTCTGTTCTTGTCCTGTTGCTCGGGGATACTGCGGACCCGTCCCACTCCCTCAAATCAGCTCTTAATTCTGAATAGGGCCTTGGCCGCGGTCCCCCTAGGTCCATCGGTCCTCTCTGACCTCCCTGTCCTGTGTTGGGACCTACAGATGTATCTAATGGGGTGTTCCACGTTACCGAACCTGGCAATTGCTTCCATGCATTTGTCACATTATTCCTCCTTTCCATCTCGATCCTTTCTCTATCCAATTGCCTCTGTTCTTCCTCTCTATCTCTCTCTGGGTTATAGATCGATACTATAGGTCCTATGGTAACAGGCACTTGAAGAGCGTCTGGCAATCCAAAGGACTCAACCCTTTCGGTGGCTGGCGTTTTCTGCACCACAAACCTTCCCACTACACTCTGTACTGTGCTAGGTTGAGGTGTCTCCCCACCTTTGGTAGGTGTCCATTCCGATATAGGGAGTGGTGTATACCCCTCTATGGCATTCCCATCTTCCCTTGCGAGCCCCCTATCTTCTATCACCCCCACTCTCGGAGGTGGTCTATCCATTAACAATCTGTTTATCAGATTGTCCTCCGACTCGCTTTCCTCGTCTTCTTCCATGAGGTTTCCTCCTCCTCCTGCCACCTCCCTCATCGGATACATTTTTTCCACCTCAATAGCCTGTACCCTCCACCGCTTTGCTTCCTCATCCCATTTAGAATCTCGCACTGCTCTTACCGATCGCGTCAGTCTTTGTTGACGCCTGTTCAAATTTCTGTCGTGTGCAGCCCTAATCCATGCATTAAGGGCCTCAAACTGTGTTGGTCTGGGCGAGGGTTTCAATGAGGACATGGTTGCTTTTAGCCGATGTAACACCTCTAACTTAAACGTCCCGTACCTCGGGAACTGCATTTCCTCATTCCCTTCCGTAAGCTTATTCCAAGCCCCAATCCATAATATGGTATGCAGCCCAACATTCGTTGCCATATAATGAGCTGGTGTACCCTCCGGCGGAGCCTCTTCCCCATAATAATGTTCACTTTGTTTTCGTTTAAAAATCCCTTTCAAACACTTAAAACACTTCATGATTTCGCTCTTTCTCCGCGTTTGTTTACTTCCTGATGATATTCCACCAATCTCAGCCCCGTTCTCACTAACTGGCCTATCCGTACGCGACTTTCCTCCGACGTCACTCTAGCCGCCCAACCAGAGCGCGGCTCTAGCTAACGTCACACCAACCGCTCAATCACAGCGCGGCTCTAGCCGACGTCACCCGTCCCCCTTCGCAGCAGTTCCCCTCCTTTCTCAGCTCGTCTCCTCGGTCATGCACGCGTCCCATTCATACTCTGAAAAATGATTACTTCCGTCCAAGCGATCACCTTTCTTGACTGTACGCCCACAGTCTTTCTGTAGTTGTCACCTTAACTTGGCGAAATGTCTTTCCGTTTACTTCCAGACAATCGCCTTCTCCGAAAGGTTACTCACATGCAGTAACTTTCGACCAGCGTCCGTTACTCATACACTCACTCTTACACTCCCCCTATCTTGGATCCACGGCGGTCAATGGTACCTCGTGACCTCCGTACTATGGTCGACAACTACCCTGGATGTTCGATACACCCAAAACCACTTAAGCTCTGGCCTGAACTTAAGATTTGCCAGTTCACCCGTTTACCAGGTAACCGGTTCACCAGGTTGCGCGCGCTCACAACCTTCTCTCATTCACACTACAGGCATTCAACTCCGCAAGACATTACAATACAAATAGAACACAAAACACCGCAATCTGTTCACGCATGACCCTTTTTATACTCACTCTCCTCCGATACTGCTGCTTTTCTCGCACCGTCTGCACCTTTCGGCACACGATTCTTCCGCTGCTCGTCTCTCGACGTCTAGGGGCCTTGGGGTAAACTAACCTCTCTAGATTACCTTCCTCAAGAAGATAACCATCCTCTGCTACCAACTGCTAACGCGGGATTACTGGTTACTAGTTACTTTACCAGCTCCCAAACCAAGTCGACTGGAACGTTGGTACCTGTCATTGAGTAAAAGGCAATCTAACAATAGGTCAATCAATTTAAGAACTTACACCACTCTAAATGACCACTGACCAAATTTAAGTTTCAAAGATTTAATATAAAGTCAAAGATAACTGAAGATACAAACTTCTCAAAATGAGATTCAGAAGATAAATTGGTATCACTATGAACATGAACTTTTTGAATAGTCTGAGTCTGAAAAACAGAATAATGAGTACAATTTCAAATAACATGAGCGTTGCCAAAATGGATACAAGTTGCAACCTCAAAGTCATTACAGAAAAGAAAATTCAGGTTAGTCTGTCCCTACACTATACTAAGTGACATCCCTACTTAACAAGATCTTTACCCCTCTAGGTGTCAGCCGTGGTGACTTCCTAAGAAGATCACGCACTTCTCTTTGTCTCTTCTCTGATAATGGGTTCTCTCCTGATCAGCCTATCTGCCTACCCATCCGCTTCCTTAGGCTCCCAAAATCATCTGCTCTACCCTCCTCCCGGGTCGCTTTCCCTAATACCAAATCACATTTCCAATAGAAACGCCCCTTGGGACGCCCCTCACGTGGTACATCTTTGCGCGGTAAACTCCATGATGGTACTCTTCAAGACCCTCGTTATAGTTGACCTTGGTTCCCAGGCTTCTTCTCCAGTGCGCCGATACCCCCTGAAATTCCTGGAAACTCCTACAGGCCTGCGCCAAGCGCCACTGAACAAAGCCCCTTTCATTCTAGCTGATTAGGACCCTCGCACCTGCATACAGTCCGTCCTGCAGTGGGCCTCAAATTCCAGACTCCACCATATCTATAGGTCATAAAGCACACTCGAAGCTCTGTGCTGGACACCTCTCGACTTCTCCTCTAACGAGCACATGGCACATCAAAGGAGATGACATTATCAGTACAGGCCTCCTTGATTTACATGAAGCGAGTCCCTGCACTCTAAAACATTAACTTGATTTAAACAACATTCTTAACTAGCATACGTTTCTAAAACAACACATCTATAAAACATATATTTCAAACTTAATTCGATAATACATTTGTGGAAGAACCATGTTAACCCCATCTCACATTATTTTAGCAGCACGTTTAGATTTGCTGTGAATTGCCCTAAGGCCTACACAATATACTGGTTTTCAGAGTTCTATTCAACTCTAACATGATTCCTTTAACATGAGAACATGAGGTTTTCATATTCATTCCAACACTTCTACATTAATCTCACACAGTTATGATTATTGTTACTCTACTTAAACATTCTATACACTTCACTACTGAATATAAGACACTCTGTGTATTTCACTTCTAAATATAAAACACTCGTGTGCAAAAGCATGTTTAAACTAACTACGTGCTTGTAAATATGGTGCACTTATACATTTTTCAGACTTGTGCTCTCTCACGTATCTTGGCAGAATTGAGTCCACACTCCAGAGCACATAATTTAATAGAAGACAATAGTGGGTAACAAGACCCTGGCTGTATAAGAACAATCTGTCAATAAATGTTAGCCTCCAAACCCCCATTTATGCTGCATATTTTGTGTTTTTGCTGCATAATTTCGATAACCTTCCTGCATAATTTATTCAACACAGGATAATCGTTGTCGCCTTCACAGTAAAGCTCTGCAGAATGTGGGGGGATGTCAATATGATGATGAAACCCATATTTCACAGGAGAACCTTGATGAAATGTTAAGCTCCTGTGGTGCCAAAACCTGTAAAAGGTATTTTTTGTGTTGTGCATGTTCCTGTTCCTTACCAAGCAAATTGACCAGCTCCATAATCTCAATTACTCTCTAGTTAACAGAAAACTTGCCAGACATCTTATTTACTTGTTTATCTACTGTATATATATAGAGCAACTCATACCTTGAGGGATATCACAGCGCTAAGAAAGCTCCCTTTATTTTCAACTGTGAGGCCTGCAAGAATTTAAGAATAAACTGTTAAGAAAGACTTATCCTTCGAAAAACCAAGGGACATATTTATGAGTTCTGGCGCATCTCTGCAACTCAACAGGGATGCGCCAGAACAAATGCGTCACGCAAAACTACCCTTGCGTCACGGCAGATGCACCGCATTTACAATGCTGCGCGATGTGGTGCAAGGGAAGGCAGGTGCGTGGCGCATCTCGCGACGTAAGGGCGGCGCATCGCTGGCATTTAAGGTCGTTTGTTTGCAGCATTGTAGCGGTCACAGTTTTCTTTGCGAGCACAACACTCGGGGTGTTTCTTATATAGGGTCTTTAAGGTTACAAGACAATTGACGTCAAATAGCTATAAGAGTTATTTTCTTCTTTTATATTCAATGTTCTCCCCACGGCTTCAACAGACTTGTTCTCTTTTTTATTTTCGAAGCTCTGGTTACTATATACACATGTGGTTTCGTTCTTTATATTTACAGTGCCCCCGAAGAAGGGATTGCATCCCGAAATGCATTGGGCCTGAACAAGAATTACGACTGTATTTTGCAATACTTCATGACTTTGATTGTCTAAACATTGTTGATTTTGTGTATATACCATTTAGTACATATTGATAATTGTTGTTACTGCTTTTTATTTAATTCAGTACAAAAGTCATGTACCTAAATTGGTGTGTGGTATTCTTTTTTTCATTTTGAGGATTTGTGTGAGTATAACTTTATTGATATAGTGTTGACAACATTTTTGTTTTCTACATTGAATAATTCTGTGATACGTTATTTTTAGCTGTGCGCCTGGCATACGGATGGTTCTCCATCTGCGCAGTTCTTTATTTCTATTGAGGTTGGCAACCTCTCTACCAGGCAGCCCGCATCTTTTTAATACATTGTCTAGTTTAGTGGTTTATTTTTGAATACAGGGAGTGCGAAGGTCAATTAAATTAGTTGTAGAATTACTACAGGCACATAGATTGTACTGCATAATTTTACTTTGTTGATCTTTGCATATTATCAGAAAGAGGTACAATGTGAGCTTTGAATGCTTGTAGATGAATTTACGGAAACAGTGAGATCCAACTGAAAAAACGAACAAGAAATGTTCTTTATTGAAATAAAACAGAGAGTCTACAAATGTAGAGAAGAGCACAATAGGTTTGGCATTCAATCTCTGCGCCAGAAATAATCAGACATCGCAGGTGACCCACACGTATCTTGGCAGAATTGAGTCCACACTCCAGAGCACATAATTTAATAGAAGACAATAGTGGGTAACAAGACCCTGGCTGTATAAGAACAATCTGTCAATAAATGTTAGCCTCCAAACCCCCATTTATGCTGCATAATTTGTGTTTTTGCTGCATAATTTCGATAACCTTCCTGCATAATTTATTCAACACAGGATAATCGTTGTCGCATTCACAGTAAAGCTCTGCAGAATGTGGGGGGATGTCAATATGATGATGAAACCCATATTTCACAGGAGAACCTTGATGAAATGTTAACCCCCTGTGGCCCAACACCTGTAAAAGGTATTTTTTGTGTTGTGCATGCTCCTGTTCCTTACCAAGCAAATTGACCAGCTCCATAATCTCAATTCCCAATTTTGTCTGTATTAATTAGCAATATTACTTACCATTTTCAATGGAGCACCAGTCATAATTCTAACTCTTAGCTACAGCGTTTCAGACAGTTCAGTCACTAGTGAACAATAATAACTCACTAAACACCAGTGAAGCCGTGTTGAGAGCCTCCCGCTGACTGGCAACAATCCATTTAGAAGAATTGTTACTCTCTAGTTAACAGAAAACTTGCCAGACATCTTATTTACTTGTTTATCTACTGTATTTATATAGAGCAACTCATACCTTGAGGGATATCACAGCTCAGAGAATGCACCCTTTATTTTCAACTGTGAGGACTGCAAGAATTTAAGAATAAACTGTAAGAAAGACTTATCCTTCGAAAAACCAAGGGACATATTTATGAGTTCTGGCGCATCTCTGCAAATCAACAGGGATGCGCCAGAACAAATGCGTCACGCATAACTACCCTTGCGTCACGGCAGATGCACCGCATTTACAATGCGGCGTGCCGTGGTGCAAGGGTAGGCAGATGCGTGACGCATCTCGTGACGTAAGGGAGGCGCATCGCTGGAATCGCGACTCCAGCAATGCTCAGGTGTGCCCTATACTTAACGTGCTGCGTCAGTCCTTACGCCTGCTTCAAGCAGGCGCAAGGAATTGACACAGCAGCGTTGCACAAGTGCCTGTGTGAAATCTTGTAGATTTCACGCAGGCACTTTTGCGAGGCGCACCTGCCCCAGAACGCCCACCCTGCGCCGGAACGCCCACATGTGGCGCAGGGCTTTACAACGTGACGCATTTGCCAAGATGCGTCACGTTGTAAATGGGTCACAGGGATGCGCCACGTTTACGCCACCGTTGCGTCACGCAACGGTGGAGTAAACGTGGCGCAAGTGCCTTCTAAATCTGCCTCAAGTTTTTAGTTTTTTCCTAAACCATAGGTTGTTTTCGGTCAGGTTAAGGTCTAAAAGAAGAGTGTTTCCAATAGGCTGCTTCCAGATGAGAAAAAAAAACGTCACCTGTCTTGACTTTTTTTAATCTGTTTTACCATAGGGAGGGCCAAGTTTTGTGATCTCAATTCATGTGCCGGAATGCAAAATTCCACTTTGTCTTCAAGAATTTCAGGCCTTAGTGTTATATAGTGACCTGTGTGTATGACAAAGAAGCTTGAAGCCAACTCTTTTCCTTGCAGGCAGCCAATGTAGGATTGCCAGGCAGGCTGAAGCTGAGCTATATCTGTCCATGTTACAGATCAGTTTGACAGCCACGTTCTAGATTACCTGATAATCCTCCATTCCCACACACAGGGCATATCCATAATCCAGTTTGCTGGTTATCTATGCCTGAACTCGTTTTACGCCAGTCAACCGATAACCACTTGAACAGTCTTTTCAGTAATTTGAGGATGCCATAGCATTTTCCGTAGGTGGCAATAACTTGTTCCTGCATTGATAGTAAGTCTTCATTGGAAGATGTTTTGCCGATTTCTTGGGAAGTGGTTCTTCGCCTGGAGAAGTAGGCCACCAGGATAAGTCCCATATTCGAAGAGCACCACCGAATAGTGATATTTCAAATTTCTCAGCAGTACGTTTAAGACAACGCTCCGCCATCCAATCTGCAAATTCTGAGAGGCAGTTGGTCACGTTGCCTCGAGTTTCTTCATGTTTTTCCTCTATGGAGATGACCAACTGAGTATCGTCCACATACGAGCAGATCTTAAAGCCCTATTTCCTTACAATCTTTGCTAGAAAGGAAAGGTAAATGTTAAACCTTGAGGTACTCCGCATTTGGATGGAGGAGATCGATATCTGATAGTACTCAGCTAGACAGTTTGAGTTCTATTCTTTAAGAAAGATCAAAACCACTTCAGGGCTTTAGAATAGAGTCCAATTGGATGGGAGTTTCCTGGTCAATCAACTATGCGAGACAGTGTAAAAAGCAGCAGACAGGTCAAGTAAGATCAGGGCGGCAGCATTGCCCTGATCAGCCACTGACCTGATATCAGCGAAAATGGTGGTCTCAATGCCGTTTCTCTCTCGAAAGCCCATTTGGGAGGAATCCAGCAGATTGCTACTTTCTAAAAAAATTGTTAGCTGCCCATTCACTTCTTTTTCCAGTATCTTAGATTTGAATGGAAGCAAAGCTATGGGACAGTAGTTGGTGAGCAAAGGAAAATCCACTCCTGACTTCTTGGCCAAAGGTATTATTATCACCTGCTTCCAAGAATCTGGGTAAATTGCCTCTGCCAAGGATTGGTTGAAAGCATGGGTTAACAAGAAAAACAAGCATTTGCAATGCAATAGGTCTTGCATTTGCGAAGTTTGAGCTATTGGCATTGTAAATGACAATGCCTTTTATTTATGCGTTTAAAAACTTGCAAGCTGTGCCTAAACAAGCATTTTGTACTTATAGTCCTTGCTTATCAGAAGCAAGGCTGCCAGTCTCCTTTACTGCAAGCCTTGCTTCTGGTAAGCAAGGACTATACATACAAAGTGCGTGTTTATGCTCGCTTGCAGGTTTTCTAAACAAATTAATAAAAGGCATTGTCATTTACAATGCCAATAGCTCCAACTCTCGCAAATGCAAGACCTATTGCATTGCAAATGCTTGTTCTCTTAGTTGAGCAAGAAACAATGGACCCTAGTTAGGAAATACAACATTTTTAACTTCTACATAAATTCTCTCTTGGGCTCAAATGAATAGCTGGAGTCCTCATAACGACCCTATAAATTGAAGGGAATCGAAACGCCAACCCCTTGTAAACTGGTGATTTGAACTGACGGGCTGTGTTGTTCTTGAATTGACTGAACTGTTGACTACACAAGAAGATCATATTTATCACACATGTGTATCAAATATCAGAGAGCACAGAACGCAGTGTTTTTGCACGGGCCCTCAATATGATGTATGGGTTTTATTTTGTTTGATTAAAAATCATTTGACTTCATGAAAATATTATATTTCCTAACCATGGACCATTGTTCCATGCTCAACTGTTTACCTCAGATTCCTAATGACTCCTGGATTCCCTGGTGCTAAAAAGTATTTCTTTCAGTTGCAAAGGCTTCTTCGATACCACTCATTTCAAGTCATATTCACATATGGAGGTAAGTTGCTCTTCCGTGTGTCGTAGGCAACAAGCACACATTTGAGAGCTTGGCTGTGTGCCGTGTGTATGCGCTGATAGTTAAACAGCGTGACCCTAACTACAAAGCAACGGAGCGCTGTACTTCACATGAGGGGGGGCTGTGCCATCTTCAACATCATGGACATCAAGTGGGCGTTATCTTCTGGGATATGAAAAGCTAGCCTCCATGGACCCCCTGGGTACGCCTCTGTTTACCAACTAACTCCAGCTGAAAGCAGACACGCGATACTGCCCCTACCCCCGCACACTTCTGGCCCCCTGCGGGCACTGGCTGAGGCGCTGCTCTCACGCCGGCTCCTGCAGGAGGAAAACAAACTTGACTTCCTCCTCCCAGGCAGCTAATGCGAGCTGCGCCACACAGGGCTGGCCCAGGGCCGGAAACCCACCGCCGGCGTGGGTCCAGGAAGGTGCACTGCTTCCCTGCTCTGTGGGGCCCGGCCGCCGGCATGGTGCAGGCACTCTGTGCCCCCGGGGCCAGGGAGAGACGGGGTGAGCGGGCACTGGGTGCCTCAGGCCCCTCGGCTCCAGGGTGAGACTGTTGTGCGCAGCAAGTGCAGAGCCCGGAAGAGCGAGGCTGAGCTGAGGGTGCCCCGAGCTGCCTGTGGCATCTAATGCATCGAGCAGGGAGCACACCCGACAGAGCTCATCTGAGACGTATCACCCGGCTGTACATAAACTTCCACGGTGTGGATTCCTTTGCTAAAATGCCCACACCCACCCGTTCGAAAACACCCCATTAGAATCCAAGTTACAGTTTACTGACACCTTTGCGGGCACTGGTGCTTGAGTTTCACACACTGCAGCGTGCTCCGAAGGGTCGCGGATATCATCCCTGGAGGTTAAGGTAACACCCGATGTAAACAAGAATAGGTAGGTAGATCGATGAAACTGGTCCAACTGTAAAGTATTAACGTCTGGGAGTACGCATCGGCATATACACATAAATCCACAACAGATCCAACAAAAGATAAAATTATGAGAAAGCTACACGAGTGGGACGTGCACAAACTACTGGCAGTTTGAATGCTTAAAAACAGCTTATATTGGGATGTGAGTACAAACAAGCAACCAGTAAACGTGTCCGTCCTAGATAAACAAACGCATTTTAAAACAAGAGGTGCTAATGCTACCTGCTATGCGTCTGAGATGCCACGGAGTGCTAGCGGAAGAAACGATCGCTATTGTAAACAAGCTGAGGATCAACGGGCGCGAAACAGCGTGGTGGGCGCGCACGAGACGCAGCGTGAGCGTGCACATCAGCTGAAGATCGCCGGAGAAGACACCGAGTCTGCCTTCTGCCGTGACTGACCCGTTGCGGAGGGAAAGAGCCCAGTGAGTGGGGGTAGAGGGGGGGGGGGCGGCAGAGAGAGTGTGTGTGTGTGTGTGTGTGTGCGTGCGTGCGTGCGTGCGTGTGTCTGTCTGTGTGTGTGTCTGGCGCGTGCCTGCCTGCCTGCCTGTGTGTGCGTCCACAGACCCTGGTCGGCTCGTGCACCTCTCTGTATTCCCTTGCTAGCTTACTAGGCGACAATAGTTCTCGTTGCCGAGACCTAAAAAGGGGGGTCAGTATAGCAGTTAGTTCAGAATAGATAAAATGAGGGCAGGGGTCCTAGAGGTGATCCTGAATTGACCTCTGATATTAGGTCCGTCACTCTTTCCTCCGTGATTTTTTCTAAAGAACCCAAATGGGTTACACTCTCCAGATGTGGGCCCAATTGTTACCACAGGAGCTCGTCCAGGGAAGGTTGAGTATCAAATGACAAGATGCTCTCAATTTTATCATTAAAAACTTTCCAATTTCCTCACAGTGATCTTCTCTGGTAGTGATCGTTCGAGAGAGGCAATTGGGCTGGGCAAGCTCTATTAATATTTTTAACAATTCTTTTGACGAACTGCTAGTCTCTTTTATTCTCCTGAGTAACTAATCCTTAGTTCTCCTTAATGCCTTGTGATATTTTTTCAATTCCTCTTTGTAGATTTGGCAATCTGTTACATTTTTGAGTGCCTCCAGTTATGTACAAGCGTTTCACATTTCCTTTATGCAAGTCTTAAATCATCAGAGTACCATTTTTAGGTCTCGCTGGCGTTGCAGGGCGAAGCCCTGCCGCCAACGAGACTTATAGCCGCCTTGAGACCTAACAAGGGAGTCACAGCTGTGAACGAGCCCGATACAGACCTGGGCACGAGCCGACCCAGGTCTGTGAACGCGCTTCAAGGTTGAGCAGCTTGTGCACGTTTGTTGGACGTCAGGCGCCGCAAGCGCTGCCAGACCAATTATCCCAGCATGAAACTCTACTTCCTCAGGCGCCGCAAGACCAATTATCCCAGCAGGAGTCTCCACCTCAGCCAGCAAGACCAATTATCACAGCAGGAGTCTCCACCTCCGCCGCAAGACCAATTATCCCAGCAGGAGTCTCCATCTCAGCCAGCAAGACCAATTATCCCAGCAGGAGTCTTCACTTCCTCAGGCGCTGCAACAATTATCACAGCATGAGACCCACTTATCACAGCATGTCAACAGGCGCCTCAGGCTGCTGGAGCACTCAACTATAATTAATGCACAGTTGAGTGCTCCAGCAGTGTGGGGCGCCTCTCGGCATGCTGTGATAATAGAGCAGGCATATTACTGGCGCCACCACCAATCTTCATTAGTCATAAAGGCTGCATAATTAGGGCGGCATGCTCTATTTAAACGTGCAGCACTGAACATTTTAGAAGGCGAATCAGCTACATTCATTGGAGGCACAACCTATTTGAAGACGCTTGTTTTACTGGGGTAAGTTCTGTGAACTGTTTACTTTGTTTTTCTTTATTATAGTCTAAGTGGCAGGGTTGGCTAAATTTTGCGAGAATTGGAGGCACGACCTATTTGAAGACGCTTGTTTTACTGGGGTGAGTTCTGTGAACTGTTTAGTTTGTTTTTCTTTACTGTAGTCTAAGTGGCAGGGTTGGCTAAATTTTGCGAGAATTGGAGGCACGACCTATTTGAAGACGCTTGTCTTACTGGGGTAATTTCTGTGAACTGTTTAGTTTGTTTACTTTATTATAGTCTAAGTGGCAGGGTTGGCTAAATTTTGCGAGAAAAGGAAAAATATTCAGGAGATGATGATATGGGGCAAGTGTGGCAAATGTATAATTATGCATACACCATAGAAAAGCAAGTTGCAAAATGTCCGGTGTTGGGCGGATGGGTTCATGTGCTGTTGCGAACAACATTCGTTGGCCTGATGTTCTCTTAAAGGTTTTGGGCGTTATTATGCAAGTATATAAATCAATGTGCAGGATGCTAGTAGATGCTAGCTGTCTCTGCCAGGTGCTAGCTGTCTCTGCGCCTGTCAGGTGCTAGCTGTCTCTGCACTTTGAGATGCTCTCTGCTTCTGCATTTGTGAAGGTTTGCTGGAAATTGAGATGTTGCCTGTGCCTACAGTTGTGAGATCTAGGCTTTGCAGCACTTGTGAGGCGCTCTCTAGGTCTGCACCTGCGAGATGCTGGTTGTCCTTGCACCCCTGAATCTCGGCTTTCAATTGACTTGTGAGAAGAGGGCTGTGTCTGCACCCGTGACATGCTGTGTCTACACCTGTGATATATGTGGAGGGGGTCCCCGCAAGGGAAACGTGTTATGTGCAACACACACGATCAACACTACTTTCTCAATTCTGTAAACAACAGTCAAAACAATAAAGAGAGAGGTATTGTCTCTTAGATTAATGTGCAATTGAAGGTATGTACGTGTTGTCCCCTAAAATACCCTTAGATAAATCCAGCTATTTATGCAGCTTTTACAATTTTGAACCCACTTTCTCATCTTCAGCGACCATTGATTTTGGAAGTGTGATGAAGAGAAGATTTTTGAGTGAACAGACCCAAAGTGGCCATTGATTTCGCTCCTTCAATGTAAGTAATGGGATGGTTCCATTGGTATCCACTCAGGACATCATTACAAGCAGCGCTTGAGCTAATCTTTTAAATGATCTATTTACAGTTGGGGCTTATTGCTCTGCACCCTACTCCTCGTGTTGGTTGACGAGTGGGAATGTATCCCAAGAAAGTCTTACCAATCGGCTGATTGGTCGAGAAATCATGTGAGTGGAGCTTCTTATAACAAACTTCAGTCGCTTGAGGGTCCACCCATATAAATATAAATTTTTCCTCTGTATATATGCGAACTTATATCGCTGATTGTGACCGAGATTATAGGTTGGTCCTACTCTTTTTCCCACGCTTTGAGGCCTCACTGGCCCTGAGCCCATGGCCATTTTTCTGTTAATATAACTGAATTCAGTCAAATAAGATGACGCTCCAAAAATTAGTGATCTGATCCATTGTTTTTAATTTCACAGATATTAATGCCCCTTCCAACCTTGCCCCTCCTCCTCCCGCACTTGTCCTGATGAAGACCCCGTTAAAGGACCCTATTCAGCCTACGGCCAGGGGTCGAAACGTCGACGGCTCTTGTTTCCTTGCTTCGGACTCCCGGCACACGTCCTCTTATCAAATTTGATGTTTCATGTGTGACCGTTGAAGGTCTTTATTGTAATAATCTTGCAATGCACGCCTTAACTATTTAGGCCCTTGTGTTAGATTTGGTTTGAGTTATATGTTAATATCATCTGTGATTGAATCCATTTTTGACTATGTCTATTTCTCTTTGACTGTACACTGCCCTGAGCACACCCCCCTCCTTCACTTCCTTTCCTCTCCCCCCATCTGGGGCTCTTTAAAAGTATTGTTAATTTAATGACAATTGGTTGAAAATTGGTATTGTTAAATAAATGACAATACCTCTCTCTTTATTGTTTTGACTGTTGTTTACAGAATTGAGAAAGTAGTGTTGATCGTGTGTGTTGCACATAACACGTTTCCCTTGCGGGGACCCCCTCCACATATATCATATAACGCCCAGGTCCCGCGACTGCATGGGTTAAACCCCCTTTTGTGTAACGTGTCTACACCTGTGACTTGCTTTCTCTGCACCCGTAACATGCTAGCTGTGTGTGTGACATGTTGACTGTCCTTGTGAGAAGCTGGCGGCTGTGCTGGTGGTATGCTGGTTGTGCATGTGACATGTTGACTGGTTGCCCTTGCACGGTTGATGTAGTGCTGATATTAAGACTACACCTGCAGTCCTGGCCTGGCTGAGGATTTCTGGGGTGCAGGAGTGGAGTGCGCTGTATGTGTGGTTGGGATACGGTACCGGGCAGGAGTGTGCATGGACTGGTGTGATGTTAGTAGCCTATTAAAAAAAATAAGGAGCAATGACTACGTAAGAAATGCCCAGTTTGAAACACATTTTCAGTGCTTAATTTGTGCCGGTGCTGGCAGTTAATTCAGAGGGCCGGGAGTATAAATTCCTTCTTTTGCGGTCAAAAGTTCGGATAAGTGTTTAAAATAAAATAAACATACCTGCGAATATAACTGGCTGAGGGAATTCCTAATATGTCTCCACAGACTGGCTCACCGCTTTCACTGACTGGCCCACCACCGCGTTACTGTTCCGGCATTATGAGTGTGTATTTGTATTCTGTGATTGTCTCGGCCCTCGTCAATTAGTGAATAAACAGAGCAGGGTTTGCGCATCCAATCATCCATGCCCTTGCTTGATGCAGCCTGTCTTTGCCCTCCTATTGGATGATTTCAGATGAGGGCTGGATCATTGCTAAACGTAGGCAAGGTAGGCTGTGAGACCACAGGCAAATGTAACGTAAAGGCATGTGAGGAAAAAGTAAAAACGCAAACTTTTCTTTCGCTTTGCTGCCTACAACTGCCAGACATGTGGTGTTCATGGTTCACAGCACCCCAACTCCTCCTATTAGCATTCTGCTTAGGGCTGTGCCTGCTGGCCTCACACCTTGTGCGGCTCCCCATTTATCTAGGCCTAAACAATCTGTAACATATGGAAGAACTGGTGAGTCTCTTCGCATATTCTGCCGTCGGGCACCATCAATTTAGCGTTAAGCCGCTGCCGCACACTTCAATTGCTGAGCTGGGCAAGGGGAACGAACATTGGGCATCAGGATACCAGGCCTGGACTGATTAATGACTTCACCAGTGCCTGGATGACCTGCTGTGACCCGCCATCCTCGAGGTTTGCATGGAGTGGGAGCAGAGGAGACCATGGTTGGCAATACGTTTCCAGTGTGCCTCACAAATCTGAATATCCCACAGTCCAGAGATTCCAGCACTGTTTGAGCAGCAGCAAAGTGTGTGAAAACAGGGCCTGATTGACATACAGACATTACAAGCCATGCAGAGAGCCAATGCCAGGAGGTTAGTAGATTATTTTACATTGGTAATCTAACAGCTCAGGGTAGCTCACATCGCCATATGGCTTAGGGGTTGGTCACTTGGTTGCCAGTAATATAGAGCTCTTAAGAGTCCCATATTCATGTGTGCGTGACGCATTTAGTTCAGAATGTACATGTGCATTCTGGTATTTGTAGGCCAGTTGATTTCTATCAAGAAAACAAGATTACAAGTTTGTGAATGTGGCACAGTGTAACACACACTCTAAGAGGCTGCTGTTTGCTGTACATGTTGGCATTTGTACTGGGTATGGGTATGTGTAGATATACCAGGATGAGCTCTGCGGAAGTGCCGTAAAGAGTGCCAGTGTATATTCACATAACTAATAGGGACATTTAAATTCTACAGTGAAGTGACAGATTAGGGTATGAGTTAGTACAACCCCAATTGACAAATGTAGTTCCCCTATATATATGTGTCCTGTGCTCGTGTAGTCCTACTAACGTTCTGCATGTATGCACCACAGAAACAGGTGTCTTATCTCCTCCTCACCAGTCAAAGATGTGTCAATCACAAGTAACACTGAAGTCAGAACCAGGTAAATCACTCTGTTACGTTGATTACTGTTAAGTTTCCGGTACAGTTTAAGTTTTGTGAAACGAAGGTGCAGGGTTTCAAGGTCCTAGTGTACAATGTTTACTCTCCGTGTGATTTCACATGCTCTGCTGATGGAGCCTTTCAGATTGTGTAAACAGCTTTGCCAGTTTTGTCTGTGTTCGTTTTAAAGACCTTCATTAGTTTTGATGTTCATGGCTTGTTACTTCTGTAGTTACACCTTCTGTGTTATTTAGTCTGCAAGCACTATTTCTTTAGTGAGTTTTGTCTTACTGGAGACACAATGCGCTTTGCAGCAACACTCAGCGCGCCAAGTGCACTTTCGCTTTCCAAGCATCCGGGACAATGGCGGCCGCTTCTTTGGAATGCCATAGGTCTCTCATTTAGGGGAGTTTGAGCTATTGGCATTGTAAATGACAATAGCTTAAACTCTCGCAAATATGACACCTGCTGCTTTACAAATATTTTTTTGTGGGTTGTTTCCACGCACCTCATGCCTCACTTGCACTTAATAGAGGCCACGCACCTTTCTTTAGCTCTGTCTTGTCTAAACAAGGGGCGTGACCTCTATTACGTGCAAGTGCGGCATGTAGCGCTTGTAAACAAACAATATTTGCAATTCAAAATGGCTTGCATTCGCGAGAATTTATGCTATTAGCATTTACAGTGCTAATAGTTCAAAGTCTCGTAAATGCGAGACCTGTTGCATTGCAAATGCTTGTTCTGAGAGCGAACCTCTAACTAATTTGAAATAGCTGTATTAAGGTTTTCATTGTAATCTTCTATCGGTTTCAAATGATCAGTAGGAGGTGAAGTAAAGTGTTTGTGAAGTTTCAGCATTAATACAACTCCAAAGTCTTTTGAGTGCTACTGACAGGTCTGAAAGTATATTTTTGATCTGCTAATAACGTAAGAGAGAATGTAATCAGTCAATGGTCTGTCCAAGTTATAGCGACTACGTAGAGACAACCTGGGGCTAAAAACCAACTGCTATCAGTCTTTATCGTGTCTTGTCATTATATAATCTTCTTCCTAATTTCATAATTTGTACTCATTACTCATAAATAACCACAAACAACTGCAATCACATACTTCCTCTCTAAAGCACACCTATTTTTTTTAACCAGATTCATGTATCCTATATGTATTTACCATATATTCTTTCTGAAAATCCTTTCTTTAAAAAATCTATTACTATTAAAAGCTCTATGAAATGTTCAACTATTCCTTAGCCCGTGCATGTCAACTGCCCCCTCTTTATAACAATTGCTGCTCATCTTAAAAATAGAACTCTTTTGTCTTAAACACTTCGCTGCACTAAATACTATGAATAACTCATCTCCGCCAAGTGCCACTTATCAGGGGTTAGGCTAATACAAATTAGCCATTGTCCCTGAATTACCGCATTGATACCTTGTTGTCACACAAATAAGAGTTCCTTTGAGTTCGTCTGCAAACTGCGCAGTAGTCCATTTACAAGAGCCCAACAATATGTGAACTTCACACTGCAAGAATCCTCAGCTAGCTCAAATTCGTGGTGCCTTCCCCAGCAGACTTCAAGCCCCTTGGAGGTCAGTGGCACGGCAAGGTCAATACGCTATAAAGTCACTATGCCACAGGGGCTGGGAGTTCACTGTTGTTGAGAAGGGAGGATGAAGGGGCATTACGGGAGTTGTGCTTCAGGCTGGGTCTTGTTGGACTAGGTGCTCTGGGTTTGGTTGAATGATTAAGTTGGATTCTGTTGTGCTAGGTGAATTGAGCTGTCCCGAAACTGGCATCATTGTTCTGGGCTATGTTTACAAAGATTACCCATAAGGATGAACATCAACACACCAGTTAGAGGTGATATAGGATAAATTGCAGAAAGAGACAATTCTGCTGCACTCACAATAGGTAACGTGCATGGCAAAGAATTACAAAGACTCTACAACAGGTCAGGTGTTTGCGTTGGACTGTTACGTGGACTCAAGCCACTGCTTTGATTCTTCGACGTCAACACCTGCCAGGTCATCATCCAGTCCACCATACTTTCGAGACTGGACTACTATTCCAGTTCTCTGTATCTGGCTGCCAATAAAGCAGGAATACATCACCTTCAAAGGGCACAAAATGCCACAAATCGGATGCTCTTTGGCCAGTCCAAATCATGTTCAGCATCCAATCTACCACGGAGGCTCCATTCACTCCCGGTGGAGAAGAGAATCAATTTCAAAGTTCTGTGTATTTATCACAAATTCCTTAACACCCAAGCCCCCAACATCTAACCAGTCTCTTCACTCCCTACATACCAAACTGTCTGCTGCGCTCCTCTGACCATCACCTAGCTTGTGTTCCTCGTGTAAGAAGAGCGCGGGCCGGAGGTCGTTCTTTTCGTGCCCTGGCTCCCAAAATCCGGGAATGCCCTTCCGGCCAACATCAGAAGTATCCAAGATCATGGGTCTTTTCAGAAGGCTATAAAGATAACATCTCTTTCCAAGTTAACTTCTTCCCCTAACTTAGCTGCCTTTTTGTTCTCTGTTGGGCTTGGGATCAGCGCTTCGACGCCCCATTGCTGGGGCAGCCAGGCACTCTACAAATCACGTAACATAACATAGACAGATGTTTTGGATAGACATTTTATAGCAATAGTGCCATTTAAACCATATACAATAAAATAATGCCAAAATCCTGATGAAAATCGCTTTTTCTTCCCACTTTATTTAAAAAGGAACACATTTAAGTCCAGCATTCAGACACAATTCTCCCTCTTTACTTTGTCTAAAAATAAATACAGCTCCTTCATATGCAGCTTAGCATCTACATGTCAGCTCATCTCTGCTTAATATAGCCTAGGCCCACTTCCATTAGAGGCAGAGACCTCTTATGACATCAAATTCTATCCCTTTTCTATTATGGATTAGAGGGTCACATATAGACAGGGTGAACACCGAAAGTGTGAGTTTAGTAGAGGGAAATAGACAATGCAATCCCCTGTACTGGCCAGGATAAATGTGTACCAGTTAAATTGGACTCTAATAGATAAACATAAATTGGTACCGGATGTTATATGGAATTCGCAACAAAGTATTATTAAATGGCTAGACCAAGAATTACCATCAGTAGACTTAGTTTCTTCCTTTGAAGACTGCTTAAAGCAAATGAAAAGGATGTATACCCGTCAGGAGGAATCTAGCTCAAGGAAAACTAAAGGTTGGTTTGATACTCCATACATACAAGCAAGGAAGGCTCTTTACAAAGCATTAAATAACCAACCTAAACAGGGCTCAAATTTCTTCAGCCCAAAGTTGTACAAAGAAGCAAGAAAGAAAAGGGAAAGATTTCTGATGGAGGAAATATGGGTCAAGCTTGAGCAGGACTCCAAAAACGGCAATAGTAGAGAGTTTGGAGAATTAATTAACTCACCTGATTTTAAGTCTAAGGGAGAGCCCTCTCTGGATACTAACGTGGGTGAAAAAAAGTGGGTGGCCCACTTTCTGAGTATTTTCTCTCTCAATACTCTGCCTGCTACATCCGTTCCCATGACCTATTCTACTGACCAAGAAAGGCTATCCTTCTCACTTGGAGAGGTAAGGGGTGGGTTGGGAGCCTGTTCTCGAAGGAAAGCACCAGGCCCAGATAGGTTCCGATAGATTTCTTTCAGGACAACCTAGATCTTTGGGTTCCCTTACTAAACAATGTTTTCAATAACATAGTCCGGACAGGCCCACCAGTGTCTTGGAAATCTGGTATAATTGTTCCTATATACAAGAAGGGTGATAGGGGGAGCCCTAAGAAGTATAGGCCAATTTCTCTTTTAGCACAACTGCAAAGTTAATGGGTCTGCTCCTCCAATCTAGGCTGGAGTTATGGGTAAAGGAGAAGAGCATCCTCATGCAAGCCCAGTATGGGTTTCTGTGAGGAAAAGGAACTGTTGATCAGTGTCTTAACCTCTCCTTGATTTTGGATATATACACTAGGGCAAAGGGTGGGACACTTTATCTTGCCTTTATGGATCTCCCGCAAGCCTTTGATTGTGTTTCCTACTCCAAGCTCTGGCACATAATGGAGGAGATGGGTTGTGAACCAGCGGTTATCAACTTTATACGCCAGCTATATTCAGATGCTACTGCATCAGTGCGTTATGGGAAAAACGGGGAATGTACCCGCTCTTTTAAAATCTTAAGGGGGTAAGGCAGGGCTGTGTCCTGGGGCCTTCCCTTTTCTCGATCTATACGAACAAAGTGTAACAAGGCGCTTGTGCCTGCAACTCTGGATATTCCTATGGTTGATTCCCTCCCAGTGCCCATTCTGGCTTCGCAGATGATGTTGTACTCCTTGCCCGAACAGGGTTAGGACTCCAGAGTTCATCTCAGCCTATACGTCCTTTATGGTTTCACTGGACCTCCAAGTTAATCAAACTAAGTACTTTGTAATTGCGTCAGGGGCAGGCAGACGTGACAAAATACCGAGGGTCCCATTACGATGTCGGGCGGATTGCCTCCGCCAGGCTGGCGGTAGCCCGTCATCCTAATGGACCCCCTAGTTTCTACATTGACTCGGGAAAAATTGGTATAGTAGACTCCTTTCCTTACTTGGGGGCCCTTCTTGATAAAAATCAGACGTTGCAACAATTGGTGGAGGGAAGAGCACTGGTTCTTGAGAGAAGTCTAACTGCAATTAAGGCTTTCTCACAGAAACTGGGCTCTAAGCCACTAAACCCCATCAAGAAGATTTACCAGGCTAAAGCAAGTCTGCGGCGACCTATGGGGAAAGGGTGTGGGGGGCGGCCCCCATTGACTCCTTACAAGCTATTGAAAACAAGTTTTTTAAGTCTTTGGTGTCCCTAACTCAATCCTATTCGAATTACATTGTGCACATCGAGTTGGATTTACCTTATATTACAGACCCGATATAGGGGCAGATTATGATGGAGGATTTTCCGCATCTTCCAGGCCGGCGGAAGCCACCGCCGGCCCGGAGGATGCGGAAAATCCTCTGCGGAGCCTCAAAAGACCTGGAATTTGTCCGCAGCTTTTCCGCCGCGGTCGCCTTCCGACCGCGGTGGAAAAGCTTTAACATGGCTGGCGGTGTCTATCAGACACCGCCAGCCATATTAGGATGGTGTAAGATGTATGCTTTTCTGCGGCGGCTTTTCTGCTGTGGAAAAGCATACGGACCTTCACTTCGGGGGCCCGTGTGGGTGAAGGGGGGGTGGGGGGTGCACATGGGGGGTACCTATGGTACCCCCCTGCATTTGCGTGCACAAAGCGGCAGGCACCGCGAGGTGCCTGCTGCTTTGTGCATGCAAATGCACAACTTTCATTTTTAACATTGCGGCGGGTGCTGCTTCAAGCAGCACCCGCCGCAATGTTAAAAATACAGGATGTGACCGCCAGGGTGGCGGTCACATCCTAATTTGCACGGAGGGACCGCCGCTGCCCCTGCGGATGGTCCCTCCTACTCTATGGTGGCGGACGGACTCAGGTCCGTCCGCCATCATAATCGGCCCCTAAGTTGGCCCCAATTCTCCTCTGGCGCTCTATCTGGAAGTGGGACACTTTGAACCTAACCCAAAATATTATCAAAGATTGCCTAAAATTGGAGAATCATGGTAAAATTAGATGGCTAACTTACGCAGAGCGGGAATTGATAAATATGGGTCTTTCCCCCCCCCCCCCATTAAAAAGCAGTTTTATTAAAACCCAATGCATTTCAGGCCTCCAGGGCCTTTCGTCAGGGGTAACTAAAAATAAACAATTAAATGTACATTAGAACTCCATGCAGCAGTATTACAACCTAATCTCATGCGCCTCGCTGTTTTTGGTTTTTTTTATACATTTTTTTTTATTGATTTCATTTCAGAAATCAGTTGTACATTGAGCATGGTACATAACATAATTGTTTATACAATCGATGGATAAATAATAACAATATATTTATAAAGAGCATTTGGCATCACATGATATTTTTTGCAGAGTTTTATATAGCGCGAACTAGACCCGAACCGAATCAGGTATCAGAGCGCTTTACATAGCACCAGTTACGTTACATGAGGACACACTTTCATTTTTTTTTTTTTGGCACGGGGAGATTAAGTGATTTGCCCAGAATCACAGGAGGTTTTTGGCGTCGTTACCGAGACTCGAACCCAGATCCCCAGGTCCAGCGCCTTAGCCGTTAGGCCAACCCCATGATATGATCAAATCAGATTAAATCCATTTTGAGATAGGAGCCCAAACTTTTTGTCCAAACTTTTTCCTTTTTAAACCCTTAGATCTATAGATTGCCAGTTCAAGTTGATATATAGATAGCAGTTTGGAGTGCCAATGATTGAAAACTGGAGGCTCAGGGTGTAACCAGCGAGAAGTAATGCAAAAACGAAAAACTGCCATACAAATAAATAAGAAAGCTTCTTTAGCAGCTGACCTTATTCCAATTGGATCCGTTTGAAGACCTACAATAACCATTTCGGCAGGTAATCTTAAAGTGATCCCCAAACTAATATTTAAAATGAATTCGACATCTGCAATAAATTGAGAACGTTTCAAGCATTCAAAAAACATATGAATAGAATCAGCAGCTGTTTCATCACACCGTTTACATTCATCACCATTTCTAAATATGGGTCAAATCGATTTATTTAAAGATCCACTATCTTGCAACAGAATATCCTGGGGAAAACTGGTGGATATCTTCATTAAGAGGGCCGAATATCTTAGAGCAGAGATGAACTATAGTAAACAGTTGGTTCTTGCTTACCAGTTGGTCTCTTCCCTGGTAGGGGGTGGCTACTCTTATCTAGTGGATATCCCGTTCCCGCAACACAAGTTTATTTTAACTAATTTGCTTCTGAACCTCCTCCCATTAATGTTGGGTTTCCCATCAAAAAAATGTAAACACTCTGATCTATCACACTGGCCTTGTGACGGGAAGTTGCCTCAGTCTGATCTACACCTAACGTTTTTCTGTGGTTTCTATAAAAGAGAACGCATGGAATATATTAATTTTAAAACGGTTTAATTTGAGACAGTGTCGAGTAGCATTTTATTTTTAAAATATTGGCCCGATTTTAAAACAGTTTAATTTGAGACAGTGCTGAGTAGCATTTTATTTGTTAAAGTCATTGCCTGATCCTTTAGTTTGCTATGCAGCGGCTCGCTAGTGGTGGGCGTGCATGGGCAAGAGGAAGCAGCTGGATCGCGATCTTAGATGATTAATTTATATTTTTTAAGTAACCTGCATTTTAATCAAAATGTTATAGGTTTTGATGTATTCATTACTGTCTATTTTGGGACACTTAAAATGTTTACTGTTTTGATAGCTGATTGAGGACGAATTTGGAAATGAACTGCTGTCTATATATTGGCTTTGACTAATTTCTTTTTTTTAAAACATTTTTATTGTTTTCATCACATCAGCAAGTTGTATCAATCGTATATCTGGTATTTGTGGAACATTTCTCAATACATCAATATATATTTCTGCAAATAATATACAAATTCTATCCCTCCGAATATCTGTCAGTACCACTCCAGTCATCCCCACCTCCCCCCACCCATCATTCCTCATCCTGGTCCGAGCCGTCACTTTCATTATCCGCAGGTGGATCACAAATCCCCCCCCCCCCTGTAATCATTCCAAGCTCCACAAATTTTAGACCACTTTCTGGGGCATCCTCTATTGATAAACACTGCCCGTTCAGTTATCAGAGCCTCATCAATGTTTATGCTCCATGCTGAGAGGGAAGGTACCTTCACCCCGCCCCACTTCTGTGCTATGTTCCTCTTAGCTATCATTATTCCAAGCGTGACCCAAGTTTGCCCATGGCGTGTAAGATCATTGGGTTCCCATATATTAACAAACATCTGCGTGGGTCAGGTACCAGCGATACCTCCTGCACCTGAGACATAGTACGCAGCACCTGGGCCCAGTATGTTATTATTCTGGGACATTCCCAGATCGTGTGGTAGAACGTTCCTTCATCCCCACACCCTCTGAGACAAAAGGGGTGGTCTATTCGATGCATCTTGTGTAAGACTATTCTGGTGTAATATGAACGGTGCAACATTTTTAATTGTATTACTCTAAGGCGTGAGGGTATTCCCGCCTCCCTCGGAGATGCCAACGCTTCCTGCCACTCAGATTCATCCATCTCCCCTACGTCCTGTACCCACTTAGCTTTAAGCGGGCTCGTGGGGTCGGGCAAGTTGTTTATCAATTTCCAATATGTGAATGATGTAGCCTTCTTATGTATAAAATCTGTCAATAGTCTATCCTCCATAGGAGATGCCTCCGGAATATCCGAGCCGGGAGGAATCACCGACATCAGGGCATGTCTAATTTGTATACACCTGTAGTGCTCAGAGGGCGCCGTATCGTATAACTGCTGGAGTCGTTCAAACGACACCACTTCCCCACCCTGCCACAGGTCACCCACTGTAGATATTCCTATGTCATCCCAATGGGCGAAGCCCTTACTGTTTCGAAGCTTTCCCAGTTTTTTGTTGTCCCATAACGGAGTGAGTTGCGTCATTACCCCCCTCCACCCCAATTATGTCTGTGCAGCATGCCATAATATCAGCGTATGCCGTAGGGGGCCGAACATTGTTTGCGCCAAGTTTCTATCATAGAGGGGAGAGAGTATGGTGCTGGTGCCGAGTTGTGCCCTATCTGCCTTATACGCTGGGTCTGAGAGCGGGATATGTAGCCAGTGATTGATTACCTTAAGCTGCACTGCCCAGTAGTAGAGCTGTACATCAGGGAGCGCTATTTCACCGTCCTACCATCCCTTCACCAGCTTGACCTGAGCTATGCGCGGCGGCTTGTTACCCCATAGGAGACTGGAGACCTGTGCTTTGATAACTTTGAAGTAGGGAGGTTGTACTTGATATGGTGTGTTTTCCAGAACGTAGAGGAAGCGAGGCAGTGCCATCATCTTGAAAAGTGCTGCCTTTCCCAACGAAGTGAGTGGCAGCGTCTCCCAGTGGCACACAACCCTTTTAAGCCGTTCTAGCGGGGGTTGCAGGTTTTTAGTGTAAAATTCCCTAGCATCGGCAGTGAGATGAATCCCCAAATATCTGAATGAGCTGCCGGCTATCGTAAGCGGATAGTCGTCAGGGAGGAGTGGCGGAGGGCCACGAAGTACGTAGAGTGGTGAACAACCTTTACAACGAAACTATTACAACGCACTACCATTACTACGCGGTCATTACAACGCAAACCATTAAAACGCATTGCGCTGGGGGGCGCTCTAGGATAGGGAATACGTTTAATTTTCTATCCAACACCTTCCCTAGTGTCCACGGGGACTGGATTGGGAATCGAAAATTATACTTACCACTATCCAGCACCTCTAAGCGCTATGCGTTGTAAAGGTTTGCGATGTAAAAACCGCGTTGTAAAGGCAGGCGTTGTAATAGCCTGCGTTGTAACGTCATACATCCACGTAGAGTATGGAGTCTCGGGTTGGTCACATAAAGCAGCAGGTCATCGGCGTAGAGGGACACTCGGTCCTCCCAGTCGTCCGTCCATTTAAGGCCCTTGATCGTTGGCTCCCAACGCAGCCATGCTGCCAGAGGCTCAAGGACCAATGCAAAAAGTAACAGCGATAGCGGGCAGCCTTGGCGCATGCCCCGTGCCAGGGGAAAGTCATGTGATATGTGACCATTAGCAGTAACATGTGCCAATGGCTTGGTATAGAGGAGTCGTACCCATGAAATAAAGTTGGGACCAAACCCCAAGTGCTTTAACACCGCGAATAAGAATGGCCACTTAACCATGTCGAAAGCCTTAAGGGCATCCAAAGAGAGTACTACCGCTGGTTCCTCCACGTACTCCGCTCGGGCCAACACGTAATCTCCTTAGATTCAATGCCGTGTTCCTACCTGGCATAAAGCCGGACTGGTCTGGGTGTATGAGTGTTGTGAGGTGTGGCATGATTGTTTAGCCAACAGCTTCGCCAGGATTTTGGCTTCTGCATTCATAAGGGAGATGGGTCGGTATGAGGTACATTTCTCCGCTGGCTTACCGGGTTTTAAAATTGCTACGATTGTGGCCGTGCGCTGGTCCGGGGGCAATTCACCCCTTTCCAGACGGTCAAGGAACATATTTAGCATGTGAGGCGCCAGGTGATCAGCTGCACTTTTATATAATTCAACCGGGATCCCGTTCAGTTCCACAGCCTTACCCGACTGCAGTGCCCCCATTGCCCCCTTCAATTCACTTAACGTCAGGTCGCTCTCTAATTCGGTAGCCGCTTCCGGCGTCAGTTTGGGCATATATAGGTCTTGGATGTAAGTTAGTGCCTCTTCCTCGGTCATGGCTGAGTCGGAAGTGTAAATTGTGTGGAAGTGATGTGCCAGCATGTCTACTATCGTGTGTGGGTCAGTTGTGATGTCTCCATCTTCAGTTCAGAGCTGTGTTATCCATCTGTCACTTTTTTCTTTTCTGTCTAACAGGCTAATAACTTCCCTGCTTTGTCCCCCACCTCATATATCTTGTGGTGCATGGTTTGTATCTGTTGCTTAGACAGTTTGGTGAGATGTTCTCTTGGTTGAAGCTGTTGGCGCCTGAGTTCAGCAGCCGTGTCGGAGGTGGGATTTCTAGCGTGAGAGTCCTCTGCTGCACATAGATCGGATTCCAAGCTGTGTAATTCCGCCTGTCCCTCCTTTTTATGTGTCGCTATAGAAGAGATGGCTCTACCCCTTAACACTGTTTTAAAGGCCTCCCAAAGGGTGGTAGGTGATGCCACTGAGCCCACGTTCTCGTTAAAATATTGGTCAATCCCTTTTTAAGCTCCCTCCTAATGTGAGGTATACGTAAATATCAAGGGTGAATTGAATACACCCTGCGGCGTGTATGTTGGTGATATGTGTACTGAAGTAAGAGTGGGGAATGGTCGGAGATGCCCCGGGATCTGATTTCTATAGTGTCTATATTCTGTAGACTCCCCAAGAAGCCTAGGAAGTAATCAATCCTAGTGAGGCTGTTGTGTACCCCGGAATGATACGTATATTGGCGTTCTGTAGGATGGTTCAGTCTCCAAAGATCTATTAGGCCCACTGCCTCCAGAAAACTCTGCCGGCGCGACCCTCCAGATGTACCCACCCTCTCCGGGAGTCTGTCCAGGGTATCGTGCAATGTCGCGTTAAAATCCCCACCGATAAGGAGTTCTCCCTCAGGAAGGTTAAGTAGGAAATCACTGAGGTCCGGTAAAGCCACATTATGCAGTGCCGGGGGAACATAGACTGAGACAATGTTAAGGGGACGTCCCTCCCATTGTGTACTGATCGCTGCAAATCTCCCTTGTGCATCCGTTTTAGTACTAAGCACTATCAGTGGGAACTGCTTTTTCATTAGTATACCTACCCCACGGGGGCCTGACGTAAATTCTGAGTGTACTACCATTTTATATTCCCATCTATCCATCGCTTTACTGGCTGTACCTGTGAGGTGTGTTTCTTGCAGTAATATCACTGCTGCACCCGTTCTTTTGATACTCTGCAAAACTATCCCTCTCTTTATTTTGTTCCCTAGACCCCTCACATTTCATGTTAGCAGTGAGAGAGTAGGCCGCATTGGAGCAGTGTCCCTCAAAGGTTCAATAAACCAAAGCGCACAGCAGCTGACCAAGGTTTCGCACATCAACTTTGCCTGTTTCAAAAATATTTAGTGGTGCTGCTACTCTCACCATCCGCTGCCAAGGATGTATATCTAAGCAATAGAAAAAAGAGTAGAGAGGTGCACTCAATGAAGTCAGTAACACAAGGAGTCCATTAAATATGTAGATCTTCTGTTGTTTTCTTAGATATATTCTTTATTTTCTTTCACATATAACGGCACAGCCAACGCGTTTCATTCCCATTTGTGCCTAGTGAATTTCTTCAGGGCATATACTGAACAGTCAGGTTAATACGGTAGTCCTAGATGAAGTTGCTCTTAGGAAGCTGTTGTGAAGAATGATCGCAGTAGGTCACAGCGTATTCCTGGGAAACGCTTGCCGCTCAGGTCCGAGTGGAAAGGTAGTTCGTGTCCCCCGAGTTGACCGGAAAGTACAGCTTGGGAAGGTCAAGGTGTCAGTTGATCCTAGACCCCTATATGTAATAACTTAGGGGAACTGCAAGGCGAAGGACGTTCTGCGGGCTCCGGGTAATAACCGGCGTGTGTAGTTCCTTGTCTTCGCGTTATAATGGAAGGTACCTCTGATATGGTGCCCGTACTCCGCCGCTCCTCCTCATGGAATAGTGGAAGCCAAGCGGCAAGCGTTTCCCAGGAATACGCTGTGACCTACTGCGATCATTCTTCACAACGGCTTCCTAAGAGCAACTTCATCTAGGACTACCGTATTAACCTGACTGTTCAGTATATGCCCTGATGAAATTCCCTCAAAGGTTCAGTCCGCTGTGTACTCTCCATTGACATTCCCGACATTCCCAACCCCACTGGCGCCATCATTTAGGATCATGCTCCATGAACCGTGTTACAACATTGCTGACCGTGTGTGAATACCTTAGTAAACTGTAAAAATAAGCATAGAACATTCCCACCCTCCCCGAACACCTCCCTGCCTCCCTGCCCCGCGGGCTCAAAACTGCCCGCCACCCCAACTGAGCAGAGTGCTTAATACCCAACCCCGTAAACAGTGCTTGCACGTTTGGGAGCGGAAAGTCCAGGGAGGATAACAGCTCCCCATGCTCCAGAGTCTGCTTCAGCTATAGTTCCATTGTCATTATAGCGCCAAGAAGTGTCCGGCCTCTCCTGTGTGCGGTTGCTGTCGTCTTGAGTATGCTCATCCTTTTCCAGGCTTTCATGTCTGCCACGAGGCAGTCTACCTTTAGGTGTCTTGCCGTCCTTTCCCGCCACTCTCCATCCCTCTAACCAGTCATGGGCCTCCTCCGGTGATTCGAAGAACCACGTCTTGCCGTCCACTACAACACGTAATTTAGCTGGAAATAACATGGAATACGGCAGTATAGTATAGTATAGTATAGTGCCCAGGCGCGGTTCGTCCATTGGGGCGTGGGGGCGTAGCCCTCCCTGCCCGACGCCGCCCGCAGCTACCCTCATGACAATCATGTCAATGAATCAACATGACGTCAGACCGCCGGGCGGGCGTCATGTTTATTCATTGACATGATTGTACGGACGGCAACACAGGTACGCATGCGTGGGGACGAAGGGTGAATTTTTACCCGTGCCCACGCATGCGCACTTGTGTTTTGGCAGCTTTGCGCATGCCCATCAGGAGCCCTAATGGGCGTGCTGCGGGCGAGAGGGTACCTGTGCCCCTGGCGCCAGGATTGGCCAGGGGCGCTGTGAGCCTGTGACGTGTGCGGGACCGGCAGCAAGGTAAGAGTGTGTGTTTTCGGTGTTCCAGTAAACTAGCTTGCACAAATGACTTGAGATAGTTCAGTGTGTTAATGATGTATGGATGCAGGATGGGTGGGTGGATGGATGGGTGGATGCATGAATGATGTATGGGTGGATGCATGAATGATGTATGGATGGATGCACGCATGCATGATGGGTGAATGCATGATGGATGGATGGGTGGATGCATGAATGAATGATGTATGGATGCAGGGTGGGTGGGTGGATGGATGGGTGGATGCCTGAATGATGTATTGATGGATGCATGCATGATGGGTGGATGCATGATGGGTGGATGCATGATGGATGGATGGGTGGATTGATGGATGGGTGGGTGCATGAATGAATGATGTATGGATGCAGGGTGGGTGGATGTATGGGTGGATGTATGAATGATGTATGGGTGCATGCATGCATGATGGGTGGATGCATGATGGGTGGATGCATGAATGAATGATGTATGGATGCAGGGTGGGTGGATGGGTGGATGCATGAATGATGGATGGGTGGATGCATGGATGTATGGATGGATGCATGGATGGATGCATGGATGCATGCATGATGGGTGGATGCATGATGGATGGGTGGATGGATGGATGGATGGATGCATGAATGATGTATGGATGGATGCATGCATGGATGCATGCATGATGGGTGGAAGCATGATGGATGGATGGGTGGATGGATGGATGGGTGGGTGGGTGCATGAATGAATGATGTATGGATGCAGGATGGTTGGGTGGATAGATGGGTGGATGCATGAATGATGTATGGATGGATGCATGAATGCATGATGGATGGATGGGTGGATGGATGGATGGATGGGTGGGTGCATGAATGAATGATGTATGGATGCAGGATGGTTGGGTGGATGGATGGGTGGATGCATGAATGATGTATGGATGGATGCATGCATGATGGGTGGATGCATGATGGATGGGTGGATGCATGAATGAATGATGTATGGATGCAGGGTGGGTGGGTGGATGGATGGGTGGATGCATGAATGATGTATGGATGGATGGATGCATGGATGCATGCATGATGGGTGGATGCATGATGGATGGGTGGATGGATGGATGAATGATGTATGGATGGATGCATGCATGGATGCATGCATGATGGGTGGATGCATGATGGGTGGATGCATGATGGATGGATGGGTGGATGGATGGATGGGTGGGTGCATGAATGAATGATGTATGGATGCAGGATGGTTGGGTGGATGGATGGGTGGATGCATGAATGATGTATGGATGGATGCATGCATGGATGCATGCATGATGGGTGGATGCATGATGGATGGATGGATGGGTGGATGGATGGATGGGTGGATGCATGAATGAATGATGTATGGATGCAGGGTGGGTGGGTGGATAGATGGGTGGATGCATGAATGATGTATGGATGGATGCAAGGTGGTTCGGGCTCGCGCGCTGCGCTCGATCGCTGCGGTGCAATATGCAAATTAGTTTACGCCCGTCCACTTTCAAATGTCACCAGCCGCCCCTGATAGTGCCTTCTTTACCTCCAGGAAGCTCCTGCGCGTTGCCGTAACCGCTGCAGTATAATCTGGAAAGAAGGAGATGACCGAGTTTTGGACCTTAACTGGTGGTGCCACCCGGGCCATTTATAATATTCCATCTCTATCTCTAAAATTGAAGATACGGGCCAACACCGGTCGCGGTGGTGTTCCAGGTTTTGGACGTCCACCCGGCACCCTGTGCGCCCGTTCTACCGAGAAGAAGGCGGAAAGGCCTTTCGGTTGCAAGCGCGATTTGATGAGTTTTCAACATATAAATCCATTGCAGGTACGCCTTCCGATTCCGGAATCCCCGTAACTCAAACGTTGTTGCGGCGGGAACGTCCTTCCTGGTCGTCGAGCTTTGCCGCCATCCTTCTGTTTTCCTCCTCCAAGCGTGTGACTTTCTGAATTAGGAGTGCAGAGTCCTTTGAAAGGGATGTAGTCACTTGTTCGACATCTGTTACTCTAGCCGACATTTTGTGGAAGTCAGCGCGCAGGCAAGTGATGTCCGATGATATGGAGCCCACCGTCGTCTGAACGCTATTTAGGGCTGCCATAATGTCTTCCAGTGTAACCTTGGGTCCCCCCGACGCCACTGCATCTTTCTTCGATTGGTCCGCCTTGTCTGGGAGCGGTGGGAAGTCTTTCGTGTAAGCATATTGGTCCAACTTGCTCTGTTAGTTCGCACGTGTTCCCCTACCACTCATGTTGCTGGTGGCTGTAACGCCAATGTTGAGTTCTGTAGGCGCAACACACTAACAGTTGGTGGAAAGCAAGTGTTCAGTACAATGAGAGCTGTACAGCGTTCCGCCTGTAGCAGATATATGAAATGGCTCCTGCACTACTGGGGGTTCAAGGGATCTTAGGATAGTCCAAGACCAGTCTTGTTGGAGTGGTTCTTGCCCTCTGTCAGACTCAAAGCCTTGTTGTCGCTGTTTTGCCAGGCAGCATATGTAGCTCCTCACTTCTGGAACTCTCCTCGGGTGTCACGCTTTGAATGCCAGTCGGGGCCCCCAATCCTCTCTCTTATGCGGCAGTGAATCGCAGCACGAGGGGCCAGCTGCCCGTGCAGATTGTTTATATATGGTTCAAATGGCAGCGTTACTGGGCATTGGACCGCGTACCGCCCCTCAGGGTCGCGGGAATTCCAGACGTCCGCGACACCAAAATGGCGGCCGCAGGCCGGATCGGCCGTTCGTTGTCCTGTCCCCGCTGGAGGCTTTGCCGTCAAGCCTTCACGGCGGCCCCTCACGGGCCTCTGTACACTCCTGTGGGTGGCGGCGGGCAGCTGGTGCACCTCTTACCCCCTCCGGCACTCCCGATCTGGCTCCTCGTACCCCGCCTCCTCACATCTTGTCAGGCCTACCGCTGACTTCGGGTGGCCCGCACCAATTGAGCGACTCGTGTAGGCCTCCCCGAACGGAGATCGTCCTGCACGATTCTGGGCACTCCCGGGCTCCGGAATTGGATCGGCGGACGGCACTCCATCTCCGGTCTGTGTGTGGCGACTCTGGGTGCAATTTAGGCAGCGGATTGATTACAGGATGAATGGGGAAGCGATCCTGTCCCCAGAGCTCCTCTAAGCAGCGGCCATTTCTCTTGGCTGCTAGCCACGCCCCTCCGACTAATTTCTTTTTATGTATTTTTATGATCCTAATTGTAAAGATTGAATAAAGTTTCTAAAGATAAAGGTAATGGCCGTCAACGAAGCACACAGAGAGGGGCTTCAGAAAGTGAAAGAGAGAGCACAGGCCAGGCCATTTCAGGAACATGATAACAACCAATTGGCAGCCTGGGAGAAATACGAAGATAGAGACAGAACGGCAGCGTCCGACAAACAAAAAGTGGTGGGATGGGGGAGGGGGCATGAGGGTAGAGCCCGGGGAGGGGGTAATGAAAAAATAATAACTTACCTGAAGCTGCCTGCCACCATGCACCTTGTTGTTCTGCTGCTTCCTGGTCCCAGCAGACACTGGGACAGCATCAGAGACTCCCAGTGCAATCCCTGTGCTGCTCTCATGCTATTACCAATAGCATGGGAGCAGCGCAGGGATTGGCCTGAGAAGGCTGTTTTAAGGCTCACCCAGGCACAGGGAGTCGGTTTCTGCTGTGCAAAACAGGTGGTTTGGAGAAACCTAACTGCGCATGTCAGTTTGGCCGTCCTAAGACGGCCGGCGAAACAGACATGCACACTTAAATGTGCACACACCACTTTGTTCCACCTCCTTGCTATGGCCTGGCCTCGCCCCGTCCTGCACTTGCTGGCTCAGCCAGCAGCTGAAAAATGAAACGATTATAAAATATTGTTTTATTTTTCAGCTGCTGGCTCTAAGCCATTGGGGTAACGCTCCTCCGCCATTGCGGAGGAGCCACCCCTGGGGCTGAAACATCTTTAACAGCTGAGGGTCTAGCAGGAGTGATCGCTGTGTTTTACTGGGACTGTATTGGTTAGGCTGTGATAATATTAGGGTGAAAGAGAAGTTTGTGGGACAAGTCCAGCGGACATGCAGAAGGTCACAGGAGGAAGGTGGACAAAATAAAAAATGCACCCCGACCAAGCAGTGCTTACTTTGTAAAAGAGAAAGTGCCTGGCCTCACAGTCTTACCCTGAAGCCTGTGGTGGGCACTATTGAATGTGGACGTGCCAAATACCAAGGCTGGGTAGTCTTCATTCTACTTCATGTCTCATTAAACCACCACCTGACACTCCTTGTCCCTTTATCTAACTCTTGCAGGTTCCTGCTTTCTCTCTTTGTCACAGTTTTCCTTCTTTCTCTTCCTCATTCTTGCCCACTTGTGTGTTTTCGGTCTCTTTTTTTTGAATAAAGTCAAATGAGGAACAATAGCTGCTGTCCCCGAAAATGTGTGCCAATGGGCCCCACCTACAACCAATGGCTCAAAATTAAACAACACAAAGACAGAGAGCATGTCAGGCATGGCACGCAAGGAAGTGATGTCACAAGCTGCCTTAGCTACAAATTAGCAGTGGAGTAGGAAGGCAAAACAAAGCATGATGAAGAAATAATGGGCTGTGTTGGAGCAGGCGCACTAGGCCCTTTTCTTGTGTTTAAGAAATTTAGGGGCATATTAGCAAGAACCTCATTAAAATTATCGCCGTTTTAGCGGCAGGAAATGGCTGTTAAAACTGCGATAATGGGCTTGCTAATATAAGTTATAGAATTCCAATAGAAGCCCAAGTTTGATGTCCTGCACATCTAACCTGGGCTTTTATTGGAATTATATAACGCATATTAGCAAGCCCATTGTCGCCGTTTTAGCTGCAGTTTCCTGCCGCTAAAACGGCGATAATTTTAACGAGATTCTTGCTACTATGCCCCATAATTATTATTTAGAGGTGCCGGGGTGGTGACTGCCCATCTCAACGAATATTCACAACCTTTGTCAGGTTGAACTCTCAGAGTCACTAAATTAACCTGAGCTCAACTCCCTGGTAGCTAGAGTTGTCAGGCTTAATTTAGGGCAATGTGTATTCATGCAGTACCAAAGTTAAGACTGTCTGCTCTGTTCCATAGCTACCGAGGGGGTTGTGCCCAGTATAATTTAGTGACCGAGGATTCACCCTGACAACGGTCGTGATTATTACCTGAGGTGGGTAGTCCCCCAACCAAAATAACCACCACATTTATTATAGAGAATGTGAGATATCCTAATTAATCCTACACTACCACAAGGTAATAATTTACAGTGCATTATTATATAGCAATTTATCTAGTCAAATGTTCCCTTGCATCCTGGCACAGTTAGTTCTGCTATTTTCAGTATAAATCTACAACTATAGGTAATCAAACTCAAAGGAAAAAATAGCAATGTAGATCTTAGTCTTGCACCAGTTTTCTTGTCTAACTGCATGGAGTAAAGTGTCACTTAAGTGTCACACATGAGGCATGCAAATGTGACTCAGGTACACTACAAACATTGAAACGTTAATCGTGTGCATAATAAAACTTGGCAGCTATGCTTGTGGGTTGTTCACAATCTGGTTTCCTGGCATTCACACTCTGCTGCTTGTACCCTTCCGCATGCAAATCCTTTCTAAGCTCTCTGTAAATTAACAGATCTGTGTGTACTTCGGGAACTGAAGCATGGAAATAAAAAGCTGTGCACGTTAATAGAGTAATCAGATGTCCCAGATTTGCAAATGTCAATGCATTAGCAACATTTTCAGTTTTCAGATAGAGTCAGCTGATCAAAGAGGCAGGCAAGTTTTTATATACTCGAATGCAAAATTAATTAGCAGCCCCTAGTAGACAGTAATGCATTTAATACAGATGATACTGTGTGTAAATGTAGCATTGAGTTATCATTAGTACCACATTGTCTGTGTTTTTTTTATGTTGGTGAGCTGTCAATCAAGTCAATATATATATATTTTTTAATTTTTTTAAATAATTTTATTTATTGCAAGCTGGTCAGGTTACAAGCATGTTTCATTAAATTCGGAAATAATATACAACTGATTGAGACAGGCATTATATACAAGAACAGTAAGCAAAATTGCAAAAATGAGAAAAATACAACGAACAAATAAAGCTGAGACTTTCAAGAAATAGTTCATGATAAAGCAGAACATTTTTACATTGAGATGCGGTTTGTATCACTTTAACAGACTAAAGTATAAAAATGCCAGAAATACCCCTATCCTTGTTCTCCCAATATCCACCGCTGGAGCAGCGCCCAGGTTTTCACTCCTAAGGCTCTTTTTTTTCGCCCCTTTGTTCTGTAAATGGCATGTTCTAGGTTGTACACTGCTAAAAGGCGGGTCCTCCATATAAAAAAGGATCGAGGTTCTGGGCTGATCCCTTCCTGAGTGATACAGCCCAGATAAACCGCCATTGATATATATAGGAAATTTATTTTCTCTTCTGCCACTGTATCTACAGTAACCCCTATCAATACTAGCTCAGCAGTTAATTCTACTGGAGTTCCGAGCAAGGTTTGAATTGCCAGCAGAACAGGGGTTAATTTAGTATCATTGGTGTCATGAGTTTTGTTTTTTCCTTCCTACATCCTCGGTAGCCTTCATATTATTATTGTACATTGTTGTGTTTTCATCAAGTAAACTTTTATTGTTCCACTGGAACCATTGTTTCTTTGATATAAAATACGTACCCTGGTTCCTCAGTGGGTAGGGTTCCCTTGTTTTTCCTGTGGGGGTTAATTTAGGGCAGGAGTAAAACATGTGGACTGTATCAGCAGCTGGCATTCCACATTTGCTACACAGTGTACCAACGGAATTACCCCACTTAGAGATTTTTGCTGGCGTGTAGTAGAGGTCACAAAGAACCATGTAATGTTGTGTACGAGTTCTACCTGACAGCAAAATAGAATTAGCCAAAAGAATAGAGTCCTCTACCATAACATTATCAGTGTCTAACTTCTGAGCCCATCTTTCTTGGATATTCGGTAGATCATCAGGATACAAAGAAAATAATAAATTGTAAAAGCAACCTATCCTTTTTTTATAATAAAAACTATCAATCAAGGGAATCTTATAAAGTCCTGAACGTTCCAAAGGAGTTAGGGTATTCAAAAAACTATGCAGCTGAAGATATGTAAAATAATCCATGTTTGTAAGATTAAATTTAAGGCTGTAAAGGATATCATACCATTGTCCTGCCATAGATCACCAAGGGAACTAATACCAATATTACGCCATCTCACCATTGTGTGATCTCTGAAAACAGAAGGAAAGATATATTGAGAGGCCAAAGGAGTGTATCTCAAGATTTGTGGTATCCCTACATGACGTCGGATTAGAATCCAGGCCCGGTATGCTGCATGTAGAATCTTGAATTTAGTTTTTTTGTAATAACTGGGTTCCACATTTTTCAGCAGGCAGCCCCGGGCCTCTACCCCTAAAGCAAACTCATACATAGACGGAGAGTGCGATACTAGTATTGGAGCTTTAGCACCTATTATTAAAGGTGTAATGAACTGTAATACCGACGCCAAATATTAAAAAATAAAGTGTGGTACACCCCACCCCCCTTTTGCCTTTGGAAGAATCAGTTTTTTATAAGCTCTCCGATGGCGTTTGTAGCTCCATAGAAATCGCCCAGCCATCCTCTCTAGTTGTTTAAAAAAGCTAAGAGGGAATTCAAGGGGCACTGATCTAAATAAATATAACAATTTGGGAGTATTAACATCTTTAAAACGTTATTCCTCCCATGTAGTGACAGATGTAGATGGTCAATACGTTCCAATGTGGAATTAGCTTTCTTTATAACTGGGTCAAAGTTTATTTCAGAAATAGCTGTAATCGGGGTTGTGAGCTTAATTCCCAAATAAGTTGCCACAGCCACTATATTAAGGTGTGAAGGGGGATGCTGTCCGACATATAATATTTGTGTTTTAGACACATTCAATTTATAGCCTGAAAAGGCACCAAACTGAGAGGCGAGTGACTCAATCTTTGGCAAAGCCTTTACAATATCTGTGGTCACCACTACCACATCATCCGCGTAGGCTAACGCTCTATAACTAATACCCGCTACCTCCACTGGGGGTATGTCCACCGCTAAATTCAATTCATTCAAATAAATATCGATATAAACTGCGAAAAGGAGCGGAGAGACGGGACAGCCTTGCTGTGCACCACGGGAGATAGAAAACAAATTAGATTTATTTGACCCAAGTTTGATACAAGAGCATGGTGATTCATAAAGAGCTTTCAAGGCCATAATCATACGCGAGCCAAACCCTTTTAGGGATAAAAGATCCCAAAGGTAGGGCCAAGCCACCCTGTCGAATGCCTTTTCGGCATCCAACAGGGTGATCCCTATAGCTGTGTTAGTGCCTTGTGCCCAGTCCATGAGAGCAATAATCCTCCGGACATGATCGGTAGTATCTCGATTGGGAATAAACCCATGCTGCCAACGGGAGACTATGGAAGATATTACCCCGGCCATTCGAGACGCTAGAATTTTTGAAAAAACCTTGCTGTCCGCGTTTATTAACGAAATTGGCCTATAAGAGGCCGGATTGAGAGGAGGTTTGTCTTTTTTAAGAAACGCCATGATTATAGATTGTCTCCATGAAGCTGGCGCTGCACCTTTCTGTGCTGCCAAAAAAGTAGTCACCAAATCAAATTTCAGTGACGATCTGAATAATCTGAAAATTTCCAGCGGGATACCATCAGGTCCCATGGGTTTACCAGTCGGAAGAGGCATCAGGGCCTCCTCAATTTCTTCCCAGGTAATATCAGATTCCAGGATATGTGCCTGAGCAGTAGATAGTTTTGAGATATCTGCAGTTATAAAATGCACCATTGAATCACTAGTGTAACCTATGAGATCCTGCTTATAAAGCTTAGAATAGAACTGTCTAAATACCTCTAGAATTTCTTCTGGCTTATTATATATCTGACCTGCCTCATCCTGTATTGCATTAATGGAATTATAAGCCTCCTTTTGCCTTAGTTTTTTAGCCAGGATCCTACCCGAGTTTTCGCCTACTTCATAAACCTGTGATCTGAAAATTTGCATCTGCTCAGCCAACTTTGTCGCAAATACTTCATATAGCCTTGATTTATGTATAGCTAAAGTGCTTTTAATATGTTCTGCGTCTTGGGATAGTCCCATAGCTGTCACCAACTTCTCCTCCCATTCCTGTACTGCCTTAAAATATTAATCAAGTTTGTTCCGAATATCTCTTTGTTTTTTTAATTGAATATGCTAGTGTCTGCCCACGGACCCCGGCTTTAAATGCGTCCCACACATTTTGGATCGAGGCACTTCCTCTGTTAAACTCAAAAAACTCCTTTATCCAATTGCCCATCGACTCAATATATAGTGGGTCAGCCAACAATTTGCGATCAAACAACCATGATTTTACTTCTGGACTAGATCCTACCTCTAATTTGACCTCTATCAGCACCGGGTTGTGGTCTGAGACTATTCTAGGAAACAATTCAAACAGAGTATAATTAATAAGGCCTATATCTATAAAACAATAGTCAAGCCGGACAAACTTTTGGTGCGGAGCTGAAAAGAATGTATAACCTGGTGATAAAGGATGTTTTACAAACCCCACGTCAGACAAGCCGAAATCCAAGATCAAGCCTCTTAATGCTTTGTATGATTTTTTTTTTAAGACCAGGATATATTGAGTTGTGCTGTATATCCAAACCGCCCCCCATATGAATATTCAGATCCCCACATAATACTAAAGGAGATGGCCAATCGGCTAATTCTAAGCTTACGAAATTCAGAATATCGGGATCATCTAAATTTGGGGCATAAATAGAACATATTGTCCAATCTTTACCGTATATTGTAATCTGTAAAATCATCCATCGACCATACTGGTCAACCTTAGAACGTTTAAGATATCCCAGGCCCCTTTTAATAAGGATCGCCACCCCCTTTGTAGTGGTACCTTGACAAGTACATCCTAATAAATGCACCCCCAAATCATTAAATAAATGCCGGTCATTTCAAGTGAGGTGCGTTTCCTGAAGACCTAGTAGGTCTATCCTCATGGTCTGTATTATTTGAGCACAAACCCCCCTTTTTTTTTTGTCATTGAGACCACATATGTTCCAAGAACAAATCCTCAAATTTCCCATCTTAATAAAGAATTTTTACACAGCAACATTGAACCCCTCAATGTATCTATTTGAATCTGTATCAAACCACTAACAAAAATGTTCATGCTTACATTTAAATTGTCTAACCGATCACCATTGCTCTGCGTTCCTGTTTTCCTGACCATGCTTGCCCCCGTTCCTCCCCTCCCCACCCACCCACACACAACCCCCCCCCCGAAACCCAACCCAACAGGGGCACAAGGGACTAACTAGTCCCTAACCTCGATGATGTGAGAAGCATCTTGTGCCTCGCCATTCGCTTCCCACTCTCCTCCCACTATAGTATACCATTTTGGTTATCATAAATAACACACCACCGATTAGTGAAAACATTTTTTTTCTTATTTCTTTCCCTTCTACCTCCCCAGTTGCCACACCAGCATCTTATCTATAAGTAAACAAAAAAAATGCAAAGGGGAAAAAAAAAAAAAAAAGGTTTTCTTTTTCCCTTTTCTTTTCCTCCCCTCTCTCTCCACCTCCTTTTTAAGACATTGGGAAGAAGACATGTCAACATACAGTATACAGACAGAAAAAAAGCCCTTCAGACCAGTTTATCAATATAATAATCAAAATGAAGCCAATAGCTCCTTAGCAGCCCCCTCTGATGTCATAAAATAGGACCTCTCTTTGTAAATTACTTTTAATTTAGAGGGGTTAAGGAGAAAGGCGTGGGCGCCCTTAGCCTGAAAAGATGGAATTAATTGGTGAAATTGCCAGTGCTGTTGAACAATGGCATGGCAGTAGTCAGGGCGAACAAAAAACTCCAGGCCTTTCCCCCTCCGTGTACGATCCGGTCTAGCCAGATCATAAAGAGCTTCTCTGGCCAAGAAGTTGTTTAGACTAATCATTATAGCTCTAGGTTTAATATTTGCATCAGATCTAGTACTCCTTTGAAAAGGGAACCTATGGGCCCTTTGTAGCTCCACTTCCCATTTCCAATTAGATAGTTCCGGAAAGGACTCCGAGAAAAGTTCAATAACAAATTGTCTGACATTCCCCCCTCACTCCCTTCGGGGATACCCAGGATTCTAAGGTTGTTCCGCCTGGATCGATTTTCAAGGTCAATCAGTTTCCAGTTAACCTCTTCCCGCAGACCCTCCAGAGACGATAGCTGCGATTTTTGTTGCACTAAGGTGTCCTCAATTGCCGAAATCCTGCCTTCCGCCTCGACAACTCTGGTAGTCATCTCACTTCATGACTTGGCCACACGCCTTAGATTGTTTTGCATCTTACGAACAGCGCTTTGTGTGCGCAAATTCTCCGCCCTTGTCTCCTCTCTATGTTGGAGCATGACCTGATATAATATGTCCATTGTGACTACAGGGGGCTGCACATCATTTCGGATATCTGTAGTTATCGGAGAGCCCCTTCATTATCAACCTGTACTGTCATTACCGTGTTCTCCTCTCCTCCCCAGTCCGGGCTTACACTCTCTCCGACCTCTCCATCAAGTGAGCTCCTTGGTTCCTGCGTTGAGCTATTCAGGCTCCCATCATCCCTCCATTCACCGTCTAGGCTCTCAGATTCCAAAGCGTTTGATAAATTCGACATTGAATAAAAATTCCCTGCCGAGTCGATGGAATCTGCATCCCCCAAAGGAATCATTTCTGCCTGAGTACTGCCCGTATAAGGTGGTCCATGTGATAATTCTTGCACTTGCACTTGGACTGCAGTGGCAGATAAGGAAGGAATAGAACCTGTCACAGTAGAGGCTGCAGCCGATAGGGATCTACCCGGCATCGACTTATGTCCCTCATTAGAAACAGCTTTATGTCCCAGGTTGCCACTACTTGCTGCTGGAGGTGGATCAAAAGGCTCATTGGGGGTGGTAGAGTGGTTATTTGATTGGTTATTAGAATGCTGGGGAATGTTAAGAGTATCATCATTCTCCTGGTTACTAGTAGCTACGGAGTTATCCTTTCCCATATTTTGAGTCTATTTTTTAAACATTCCAGGTATTTTTGGAATCGCGCCCGAACTGCAAGTCCCAGAATCCCCCGGTACGGCATGTGTAGTGCTGCCTGTCTGAATAGCCGGGAGTATGTTCACTTGGGTCGAGATATTATTTGCCCCCAAATGTGCCCCCTGATTTATGGTAGTACCCAGATTTGGTAACAGGCCCCCCTCGCCAGTTTCGGCGTTGCCTCCACCCGTACTCAGCTCGATACCCACGGCGGTCGCCCTGGCTGCCCTGGTCTTTGGTTTTTGCGTCTTGGATACTGGGCCGGTCGCAGGATTTTTGGGAGCCATCTTACCTCCTCCTCCCTGATAGAGCCGGCGCCGAGTCTGCCGCCCTCTCACAGCCGCTTGGAATTGCTCTGGTACCGTGTCTAATGCTGTATCATCTGCGCTCAGTTTTCCTCCTCGACCTCAACCAAATCCAGAGTCTGAGCACCGGCTCCTCCCCAAGGTAGCAGCTGGAAGACGCCAAGCGCACTGAAGGGAACGTCGAAAACTGCACCACAAGTCCAGCCGCATTCCAGGTAAGTAGAGCAATGACAATGCAATGACAATAACAGTAATTTAAATGCCCTCGCAATAATTACTGTGGATTTCGAAATGCGTCTCCGTACACTGGTCACTCAGGCTTCGTGTTAATCCATGCCCTGTACTTTCCCAGTACTCTCCACCGCCCGGACACAAGAGTTTACTCCGTGTTTAACCAGGTATAGTTTTTATTCCGTAGTAGCCCTCGGGTCTCTACTGTTCCACGCCAGGCCACTCTTTTCTGTCAGCTCAGAGCGGTGGGTGAAAAAAAAACACCAAAAGAAGCGCCACAGGACTCACTCGCCCCGGGCGTGTCAATCCCGGTCAATTCCACTCTGCTCCATAGCTCCGTAGCTCCAAAGCAGTACGCCACACCGCACATCCATAGCAATCCAAAGAAATCCAAAGAAACCTCCGTTTTCGCCGTCCCCAGCCAGCCGAGCGTATCTCCTCGGTAGAAGCCTGGGTTCACACACGCCCAGCACTTCACTACCTCACTCCGCTCAGGTGCGCTTCAGGCTCGGGGCATCGGCTTCATGACTTCATGACTTCAGTCCGCCCAGGTAAAATTCTGAAAGTCGTGGACTCTCTGCTTCCGTCGATCACTCTCAGAGCCCCGGACAGCCTCACAGACTCAATCTCTGCAAATTCAGTACCGCACAGCCCGCACTCAGTATCCCCGTAGAAAATCAAAAAGCGGAATAGCAAGAATAGCGAGTGGGAAAGCGATTATAGGCGATAGCACTACGCCTGCAGCTCACTCGGACGCTGCTGCGTCCGCCATCTTGCCCCCTCCAGCAGACAACTAATCAAGTCAATATATATCTGTAAAATGGCAGTCCTACTTCTACATTTGTGGAATGTCCCGGATACTCAATCTATGAGTGGTAAGTACAACAGTTTTCTTTGTCCAGTCATCTCAACTGCCTGGCAGCAACTGACCACCCAAGAATTTTCCCCACGCAGAGTTCCACGCAGGGAATCACACACATCCTTAGCTTCACTATTCCATAGCATCCCATTCCCGTTTTTTTGTTTTCAAAATCCAATAATCTTATTGTTAGATAATTAGCATCTGTGATAACTTCACAGGCACAATAAAAGTTTGGTAAGCCCCTACAGATAACAAAAGGAATGTTAGGGGTGCAAAGAGATATACAATCAGAATAGAATTTTTCAGTCCAGACCAACATCTGTAATGGGTCATTCCTTGATACACATTGTATTGACTTTGGAAATATGAGCCGCTGTAACTGTCTTCCCTGGATTAAATTGGAGCTGAAGGAATCACAATGTTAGCTGCCCCTGGAACATCCTGCGCCTGCCTAACTATACTATCACAAGGAAAATTCCTAGATATACAGGTCACTGTCTAAGACTGAATGTTACTTTTTCGTAACATTTAAATACATTTAGATACGGGTGTAGCTATCAATAGCAAAGTTCCACCCGGCCCACTTCACCACATTCAGTTGCTGTTTTATACTACCAAACCAGGGAATGGGGAGCCAATTTATTTGGTTGTGTAAGGGCCTACTGTGCCCTTGCTACCTCACTGCGTAGATATATATAATATTTATATGGAATTGTTAAAATTGACCCATTTTTCAAGGTTTCCCCCAAACTTTTAGCCTTCTTCCTCCTATTTTTTCTGGCCTGTTTTTATTGGCTTTAGGACTCTGGGTACTTTACCACTGCTAACGAGTGCTAAAGTGCATATGCTCTCTGTGTAAGTATTATTGGTGATTGGTTTATCCATGATTGGCATATATGATTTACTAATAAGTCCCCAGTACAGTGCACCAGGTGTGCCCAGGGCTTGCAATTCAAATGCTACTAATGGGCCTGCAGCACCGATTGTGCCACCCACATCAGTAGCACTTAAAACATCTCAGACCTGCCACTACAGTGTCTGTGTGTGCAGTTTTAAACTGCCATTTCAACCTGGCAAGTGCACCCACTTGCCAGGTCCAAACCTCTTCTCTTATTACATGCAAGACACCCCCAAGGCAGCTCCATGGACAGGGAGCGGTGTATTTAAAAGGTAGGACGTGTAGTTGTGTGTTTTACATGTCCTATTAGTGAAATACTGCTAATTTCACTACTGCAAGGACCATCTCTCCCATTGGGTAACATGGGGATTGCCTTGAAATATCTTTTAAGTGTAATTTCCCATGGGGAGCTGATAGAGATTTGGAGTTTGGGGGTCTCTGAACTCATAATTTAAAAGTAAATTGTTGGTGAAGTTGGTTTTTAAATTGCATGGTTGAGAATGCCACTGTTTGAAGTTCTGTAGGATACTATCCTCCACACTGTTGCTAATTCCACAGTGGCTTTGAAGATTTAATCAAGAAAAGGAATGTCAAAAAAAGAAACTTTACCTTATAGTGTGAACTAGATCAAGAGACTGATACAGGGGCAGACAGGCTCTGTTTTTCTGGGAGCTGCTACCGCTGCCATTGACCTAGCACTTAATGAGAAAGTAAATACCTAAAAAAATTAGAAAAGAAACTAGTACGCACAAGGTTACATGGACATTTGCTGACCAAACATTTGCAATCCAACACTATCCCCATGGGTCTGCAAGTGAGGAATGAATCAGCTATTTGTGTAGACAATCCAAAATTGAAATAGAACTTTAGTTTTGTATCTAAGAATTACTCTTGCCACTGGATGGTGTTAGGGGTAGAGACAGCCTTAGAACAAGTGCAGAAGTTGATGAAAGAGATTGAAGATTTAAAAAAAAGAAATTCTTGAGGATAAGGCACTGGTGAATGCTAAGGAAGTTTTCAAACGCCTGGAGAGGACGATTCAAGATTTTGACACCAACACACATGCTTACAAACTTAACATACTGGCTAGAGACAATAGGATTCATGATTAAAAAAAATAACATATCCCTGTCTTGCAGAAAGTAATTATAGCCAGGACTCTCAGGGTCACTCCACCAGCAGAGGAAGGGGTAGTTTTAGGAGAACCAAGACCTTCTCAGAATCCTCAGTGGCCAGTGGCAATGACAGTGACATGGGCCATCCAGGGACCAGCTCTTGTTTTGATAACAATTATCAAGATCAAGCACCAGCTCCTTTTTTAGGAGACGATCAGTGGATCCAACCCAGGGAGAAGGTCAACCATGGAACAGGGGTCAACCCAAAGAATGAGTATGGGGCAAAGGTCGGAACAGGGGCAGGAAGCATGTGCGCTTTCACAAGAGAACCATCGGGATATATAGACCCGCAGGCGGTACTACAAATGGTGAAACCCCAAGCCACTAATCCCATTGTTAACCTCTCTGATTATGAACTGGCTTCAGCGGAGGAAGATGTACTATCAAAAGGACTATCTTTTGTACCGACGGTGGTTCCAAACTCATTTAATTTAAAGATGAAACTGCACCAGTTTTTTCAGAAAATCCATCTAAGATATCATTTTAATAACACACCATACCAACCCACGATCTCCAACACTGGCTTGAGGGCCCCATCCAGTTCAACAAACCCCAGCTGATATGATGACACATAAGATACCAGCATTTGAGCAGGTGGCGATGAGAGATACGATGAACCTCATCTCTAAAGCAAAGTATGTGAAGTACAACATTTCAAAAGAAGAACATGAGGCTTTAAAAACTCTAAAGCAGTACAAAACCATAGTGATAAAATCAGCGGATAAGGAAGGGGCCATAGTGGTCAAGTACACATCAGACTATAAATATGAGATTGACTCACAATTGATGGATGGTATCAGCTATAAAAAAAACTTACTGCAGACCCAAAATAGGGAATAACTGAATTGAATAAAAGAGTAGCTAGCCAGGATCTTGAAAAAGGCCATCTTAATGAACTTTAATAATACAACTTTCTAAACAAGAAACAACCACTGTTTACACGCTTCTTAAAAGTCACAAAAATTTGAAGAACTCCCTGGTAGACCAGTAGTCACTGGGTGTGGCTTGATTTTGAAACCTCTATGCAAGTATGTGGATTTATTCTTAAAGCCCAGTGTAGGACACACAACGGAAATCACAAAAAGGGCAATAGATGCTACGGTAGAGGTTTGTATTTTGGTTCTGCGGAAGGGAACTTCCAATTGTAAGGTGCAATATAGATTTGAAAACTTGGCGCTGCTTTTGGCAGTGAGAGCGATCACCATGCGATGGAAGGCAAGACACCACCCAAATCGAACTGACGAGATGGGGGTTGCAGAGAGTGCTGCACTGCGAAGGGAAGAGGCTAGGGGGTTGCGTAAGACCCCAATTGCGATCGACTGGGACATTGTGCTAGAGGCATGTAGAGCTTTGGACATAGACTTTGACACAGAGCCTGGCAATCCATGAAGTGTTGACTAAGCATACGGGTGACTGGGACATGGCCCCGGGTACCAGCGGAAATGTGTTGAGTGTGAGACGACAAAGGACTATGTCAGTGTTGGTGATTGACTCTGGAGGGGGTCACTATGTATATAAGCAGGATCAGTGGGCGGGGTGTGGGTGAAGCACAGTTGTGAGTGTTAAGTGTTTTATGTATGGGCGAGACAGCAATACAACAATGTGCAAGAAGTTATGTACTAATGTGGGCAAGATATCATGCTAGCATACTGTTCCCAAGATCGCCTGCTGTATTTATTGCCACAAAGCTGTTTAACGCACAGAGATGCAACTATATGACTTTGTATGATGTGTGGACAAACTTAAAAATCAATAAAACTTTGTTTAAAAAAAGCCCAGTGTAGAGTCCACTAGGCTTATCCAGAGACACAATATAGACCATCAAGTTGATTGACAATCTTACGTTTGACCAAAATGAACAGATCTTAGTAACAATAGATATCACTTCCCTATATACCAACGTCCCACAGTGACCAGCTCTGGAGGGGATTAGGGGATTTTTTAATAGAAAACCCCATCCAGCTCAGGTCCCTACTGAATTCCTAGTTGATCTGCTGGACATAGCTATGACCAGGAAAATATTTTACTGTCAGGGAAATTATTTTTTGCAAACTAAAGGAGTTGCGATGGGGGTGACTTTTGCGCCAGACCTAGCGATCATCTATATGGATCATTATGAGGACCAACATATATTTAATGCTGGGGGAAATTACACAAACCACATAACATTGTGGCAACGACATATTTACGAGGTACTGAGGATTTGGATGGATAGGGAGGTACAATTACTTGATATCCACAGATGGCTAAATGGCAGGTCTAAGGATATCAAATTTACCATCCAGTATAGTTGAGAGGAAATTGACTTCCTGGACATCACTGTAAAGGTAGAGGTAGATCCTCTGTAAACCACACTAATCAGAAAGGACTGTGAAATGAATACCCTTTTAAGATACTCAAGTCACCATCCTAGGAACCTAAGAGACAACTTACCATTTGACCAGTTCCTTCGTCTTCGGAGGGACTGTTCAGATAAGCAGGCCTACTTTAAAGAATCAGAGGACTTAATGGGGCGCCTAATGGAAAGAGGTTACCCTAAATGTCTATCTAGGAAAGCATGCAAAAGGGCTTGGTTCTGCCCAAGAGAGAATATGCTGGGCATAACCCACGATAGGTTGAAGCGTGTCACTACGTTTAATTCACGCAGTAATGAGATGTGCAAGATTGGCAATTGACACTGGACTCTAGTAGCTGATGAGTTTGAGATGAGACAACCTATATACTCTTTTGAGAGGGGCAAAAACATGAAGGAATTTGTGGTGAGCTTGTCTTTAAGCGGGCCACCAAAACTACCTGTACAGACTTTATGGAACTTACCACAATTGACTGGGCATTTGAAATGTGGCAGTTGCAAAGCTTGTGGGCTAACTTCAGAGTCCAAAAATGTCATCCACAAAAGACAGACTTATACTCTCAGGGAACACACAAACTGAAACAGTAGTGATGTGATCTATATAATTGTATGCCTGTGTGGAATTCTGTATGTAGGACAGCCATGCCAGAAGGTCAAGATGCGCACCCTACAGCATTTCAGTAGGATAAAATCTAAGGTGCAAAGAGCACCGCTGGTGGGACATTTTACTTCACAAAATCACCCAGTAGATAGCATGAGGTGGGTGGTAATAGAGAAAATCAGCCCCACCCCAAGGGGCCAGGAAATTTGCAAACACCCTCAGTTTGATAGAATGTAAATGGATCCACCTTCTAGATGCGTTGGCCCATGGCCTCAATGAGTATGAGGAGATATCACGACAAGTGGCGAGTCTGAGTAATGGACAGATGAACACACACAGACACACGCGCGTACACCCCGCCCCCCCTCCACTCACCGGGCTCTTTCCGCGTGTCCCTCGGCAGCCAGCATTCAGCGTGCAGGGTTCCAGGACGTTCTCCCGGCAGTTCCTTCCTTTTTCTTTGCAGGCCCCGCCCACGTCCCAACGAAGGCTGCCTGACTTCCGCTAGTTTTAGTGTGTTTTTACATCGGAAGTCGGAATGACGTGGTAAAGGAATGCATCAAATATCTAGTCCTTGTTTAAATGTGTGGCTTGCAATGGCGCCAGTGTGTTTTAAAAAAAAATGCGGGTTAACAAAAAAATGATATATTTATTTTTGCAGCGCTGGACGCTTTAAGAATAGCATCCGTATGCCTTGCTTTTGTTCGGCTCTTAATAAGCGCACACTAGGATCCTGCTCCGTTTGCGTCACGATTTTTTGTCACTGTGTTTGATTCTTGTAGCTCAATATTTGCGGGTTTGTTTACATCAACATCCTGGAACTTACGAATGTATTCCTTGTTGGCCTGAAGATCAACAGGGCAACCTCAGCTGCCTAAGTGGTAGTGAGAGTGAACTATCTCCCTCACACCGAGGTTTCATAGTGACATCTCTTGACTTAGACAGCTCCATCTGGGACCTGGCTTTGGCCGGGGTTTCTCTCTCTCTCCCCGGTCTCTCGCCAGCAGTGCGCCGTCTCTCCTTGTTTGTAGGTGTTCAGGGAAAGCAGGGGCGTTCAGTGGTTCTACATCCTTGGGAGCTAACATAGGCCGACTCAGGAGGGGTGCATTGTTTTGCCAACTTCAGTGCTGTACATACTTGTAGTTTTAGGGTTAAATGCAGATAGTTGCCTTGTGCCAAAGCCTATTCTCAGTGGCAGGATCCCAAAGCTAGTTATGGTCTCTAGCCAATGGTTAATGCTATGGGCGAGGTTAGAGGTCAGGTGCAAGGGGTCTAAAAGCTCTGATGTAGATTTGCTTTGAGAATGCATGCTAGGCCTTTCAGAAGGGACTGTATATTTACATGCCAACTGTTATTTTATACTTGTGTGTAACTTTATGAGTAGCACTTAGATGTATGTTTAATCATCTCATTTTTTAATCCAATCTGAATGCGTTAGCTATCTGGCAGGCTCTCATAATAAAAAACATTCACAAAACGATGTTATACATATTCATACATATTGGGGACTTTGGGTCAGCCCTGTCCAGCCGTTGATCTATTTAGGTGAAATAATATGCTTTTTCTGCCCATTACAGCATGAGGTCTGAGGCAATGGGTCAGCCCACTCCATCCCATGGCTCTACTGAGCAGGGGGCTGAAACTGCCCACCCCCGGTAACAAAAATGGCCCCCCTGTCCCCAAAACCAGCCCCCACCCTGGCTGCCCACCGGGGAAACACCCGGTGCCCGCTACGGCCAGTCGAGCCCTGCTATTGACCTCTGAGTGTTTGGTGTGATCATAAATACACATTCAGATGAAAGTGAGTGTGCTTAAGTGCTAGGGCTTTCGCTCCAGGCAATTTAGTTTTGCATATTCTTCTTCACAGGTTTCCATTTAATTCTAATCTTACATCTTTTATTTTCTTAAGTTTTTATTTTTGGGGCGTGCCCAGCAGCTAACTAGAGTATTCTACCGATCCGCCATTTATTGCTCATTTCATTCGTATTACCAGGGTTTTAAGTGGGCCAGGTCCTGCTAGTACTCAGTACCACCAGTTCTAACAGGTATTTGCAATGCAATAGGTGTCGCATTTACGCGAGTTTACGCTATTGGCATTGTAAATGACAATGCGTTTTATATATGTTTCAAAAAAAATAAAAGGCATTGTCATTTACAATGCCAATACCTCAAACATGTGTAAATGCGAGACCTATTGCATTGCAAATGCTTGTTTTGCTTTTTGTTATTAAATGTGTCGACCCTGATGGGTCTTTTGACTGATGCACTCACAATGACATCACACGCCAGTACCAACGTGCACGCAGATGCGAAAGCGGCCATTAAAGTTTTTTCCTCTCACCCGCAGCTGCGTTTTCGCAGACGATCTAACGGTAGACATGGAAATGAGCAAACCAAAAGGGCATTGAAGCCATTATCTCCATAGAGGAAAACACAAAGGCGACAAGTGGGAGGTTTCAAACGTGTTTGTCACAGGCAAACGCTCAGGGTGCATTTTAAGCCATCATTTATCACCCAGTATGCCTCTTCAGATGGTGGTCGGTGCTTGGAAATCAGACTTGGCTGGTCCTTATGGATTATTGAATCCAGCCTAAACTTCAGGCTAGGTGCCCTCCGAACGGGAAGAAATCTGCATTCAGGTTTGATGTGCCTTTATATTGCCCTAGCTAAAACAATTGGACTGTCCATTGGAGTAGAAACCAGTCACCACAATTGACTTTGATGGGCTCGGGGGAGGGGTGTGTGAAATTAGAGGATGTGCAGTTGAAGCATCAGTGAGGTTCAAATAGCAGGCAGGACAACAGATTTCACAGTCCTGGTTCTATGTCAGTGGATCGGTGATAGGTGCCCACACTTGAGAGCGACATTCTTGTAGATCTTTGCAAAGACGTTTTCATTTTGGCCAGTTCTCATACTTCTTCATTTGCAGTGCACCTTTTGGGTCTGTTCAAAGTATCTTTCGAGTCCATCCCATTACTTTTGGCACTTCTTTCCATTCACTCAATCTATTCGTTCATTATTCATATTTGATAGCATTCTCAGCATATGTTTGCAAGTTACAGCTCAGTGGTGTAGCAAGCGCATTGGGTGCCCTAAAGCAAGTCGAATAAATGGGCCTCATATCTCTGAGACTAGTAGTAAAAATATATTAAATCCATAATTCATGTGCACTGGCCTCTCGGGCATGATTTCCTGCTGCCACTCTACATCCTGCACTCATGTCAGCTACACCCCCGTTACGATTCTATGTTTCAAACAAGTGTAATTTGTAAATAGGAATGCTATACAGCTTTATTAATGGCTTGCGTTACCCTTGCATCATGCAATGCTACACAAGGCAGCACAAGCCCTTAAATCAGATTAACTTTGCCACTCACCTTGTGTGGCTCTGCGTGACATAGTATATAAGGAGTAGGCATTCTATGGGTGGCACATGGGTGTTCTCAAGCATCCACCTATGGTTTTTGCCCCATTCCCATATTTACTAACACTAGTAAACCTAGGAATGTATCAAAGTGCTACACTTTCCCAGGTGACATTTAACAAGGTAAATATGTTTATTTCCCTGAGTTAGTTCCTCTTTCTATGTGTGCTTCATTCTGCAGCACACATTTAAAGAGGAAAATGCCCGAATGGGTTGTGTTTTTGCAGGAAGGTGCCCCTTCTTGCACAAAACAATGCTGTCTGTAATGCAGGCACCCTTGCCCCATTGTGCAAGGGTGCCTGCGCTGGTGCTAGGCTGCACTCAATGTGCCAGAGCAGAGGGAGAGCAGGAATGCATCATAACTTAGTTGATATGGCACATTCCCGCCCTCTCCATTTGTCTTGCTGTGTTGCGTCAAATCTTTGTAAATCTGACCCAAAATATTTCCGGACAAATGCCCCATCCTTTTTGTCTTTTTTATGGTTCTCTCTGTAAAGCGCTCTAATGTCCCTCCATAAATTGTTCTTGTTTTCCTTCAAAAAAGAGTTCTGGAAATGTCTTTACATTTTTCATTAATCCTATGAATAAGTTTTGATAAGGTAGCATGGCGCGTGCTTAATTTCATTTCCCTCACAAACCATGCTTGTTAACGGAACTAAAGTCTGACTCATCTCTCTCTTTTAAATAATAAAAACCAAAATAAGTCAGCTACCAATTTTATTCTCATGCGTTGCATTCAAGAGTCCAAGTTGGTTACAATAGTAGCTCTAAACTTTGTCCTGGCGAAATATTAATAACGCAGGCATAATTCTGGTAATTTTCTGAATTTCATGTTACACTTGTTACACAAAATTCCTCTAATGACACCATAATTATGCCGCCGTTTGTGGTAACCATATAGCACAGGAGAGCAGGAACAATGCAAACAACCGTAACACAAGCTGCTGTTGATCACATCAATTGCATTTTTTGCAAAATGCCTCCTTGCATCAAATATTGGTAATATAATAGCACTAAAATATACCACTAAATGATGGATTTTCATTTTATGTAATTACGTTAAATTTCATCTAATTTTTCCCAAATGTCCTTAATTACGTAAAAGCAGATCACATAAATTTTGCACACCTGACCCTAATTCCCGTGTGGCCATGCTATCATTCAGAATCGCTTCAGTTAATCTCCAAGATGTTAAGCAGTGAGAAGACTGGGGCAATGTATTGCATTATTTTGTATTGTAGACCCTTGATGTCCTACTGAGTCCTTAGCAGTAACTCGTTTTTGTTGGCATGCATGGATGTCAACCTTGCTGGGATGTAGAAACCCGGATACATAATGGAAATACGAAGCTACAAGTGACAGCAGGCTCAGCACTGTTGAATCAAAAACATGCCAGGTGGAAGAAACCTCCTGACATTGGGTCTTTTGACAGCTATTTTAATTAAGACACAAGAAGTGCAGGTAGTTCGTCTTTTGCTGACCCTTCTAATGTACCGGTATTTATGAGTAAATGTACCGGTATTTATAGAGCGCACAGCTACTTCCCTGAGGTAGTGTCCCGGTGCTGTCCGTATACCGCTTAGGAACCCTTCCTGGTTTTCCCATGTGAGTGTCCACTCCTGGGTATCCCCCAGGGTGAAACCAGGCATCCCAGCGCTTTTGGGGCCGTTGTGGAGATTAAGCAAGCTATTGCCCAGAGTCGCAGAGTGGGACCCATGATTAGAATAGGCACCGAGGCGAGAATTATCAGGTCCGAGGAAATTCAGCCCAAGACCCGCCAAGGCAGGTATTGAACCCTGGTCCCAGGCCAGACCTCTGCATCAGGGTCTGCCGCTCTAACCATTGAGCCACACTTTTCCACTAATGGAAGTCACTGATGCCTCACTTCCATACAGTGTCAAACAAAGTTCTGTCTTTGCCCCCACATTGTTCAATCTAAGAAGCTTCTAAACAATTTTTCTGGCCATTGCTTTTCAGGCCATCATTTTTCACCCAGTATGCCACTTCAGATAGGAGGTCGGCCGGTACATGGAATTCCGACTTGGTCCTTTGGAAACAGGATTCCATCGAGCCCAAACTGCCAAGCTAGGTCCCCTCGAACTGGAACAAACTCTGCCTTCAGTTCGATTTGTCTGTATATTGCCCTAGCTAAAGTGATCGGAATGTCCACAGGAAAAGCAACCAATCACCACATCTTAGTTGGGGGGGCCTGGTTTGAGTGGGGCAGTTGAAACATCAGTGAGGTTTAAACAGCTGGCAGGTTAACAAATTGCACAGTCCCAGGGTATGCCAGATGATTGGTGTTAAGTATCCTCCATAAGGGCATCATTCTTGTAAATCCTCGTATAGATGTTTTCATTTTGACCAGTTCTCGTATTTCTTTGTTTTCACTTCACCTTCTAGTTCTGTTTGAACTCTGCGCCATTACTCTTCGCACTTTTTTCCATTCACTCAAGCCATTAATTCATTATTCATGTTTGATAGCTTTCTCAGTGTACGTTTGCAAGTTATATAATTCAGTCTTATATTAAGCGTAAGGGAGTCCCTAAAGTAAGCCAGATAAATAGACCTCATATCGTCTGGTTGTAGAACAAAATGAAAATCCAGAATTGGGGTCCAATCAACTTCTCTGACCCGGTGCCACTGCACCTTCTGCACTCAAGTCAGCTACATTCTGTGACGATTCCATGTTTCAATCAAGTATAACTTTCTAAAATAATAATAATATACATATAATGTTTCTGTAGAAATCCCCCATGATTTTTGTCTTTTTCATGCTTCTCTCTGTAAAGCACTATAATGTTCCTTCATAAATATGTTCCTGTTTTCATTCAGCAGAAAAATTCCAGGAAGTTCTTCACATGTTTTGGTTAATCTTTTGAATATGTTTTGATGACGCTACATGGCATATGGTTAGTTTCATTTCCTCCACAGACCAGCATGTGTACTGAACTAAAGTCTGACTCATTTCACTCTTTCTGGAATTCCAGATTGTTGTCTGTACTGTTTCGGTATAATCTTGATTTTGTGTGACACAACCAAGTTGGATGGATTGTTTAACATTTGTTTGGCTCCCCTGCCTAATAGTTTTTGGTCGAGAGAGCACAACACAGACAACTGACATCCTGTGTGGAAAAGGCTGCTTTAATGGGGCAGGTGCACATCACAAACATTTTGAAACTCTACGCAAGTCACCTTACAAAACTATCATCCTCACTATAGATGGGTATTCACCTACTGCTTGACCTACCGCTACCTCTAAAAGTCCCCCCTGCCACAATTCCCCCAATTTGACTGCCTGCTACTTTAGCTATACTCTACATCCTGAATTAACTTTACATCCTAGAACTGTAAACCTTTGACTTCCTGCACTCTGCAAGCCACCCCTCTTCAAACAGCTCCACCTACCTCAACAGTAATAAAATCTCTTTAAACCATGAAACCTATTGGCAAACCACCAAACTGCACCCGGTCATCAGTGACAAAGACATACACAAACCCATCCCTGTGCACCTGGCCCATACAACCAACCACTACTCCAAAGAGAGTCCCTCAAACCAAATAAAGCGGGGGTGGGAGGACCGTCCAAAACAAATATCTGGCCCTATCTCAGGCTACCAGCCACCTTGTCGTCTTACCATAAAATGGTGGCAGGTAGCCCAAAGTCCCACTGTTTGAATCTGCCACCCCAATCTTGCCTACCAAACCTACCCTAAATTCTGCTAACAGTCCTTTGGACTGAGCTGACCCCCCAAGCCTCAGCCGAGAGATAGAACACTGCACAGACAATTAACAATAGGGAGCATGGAAAAGGCCACTTTAATGAGGCAGGTGCACATCACAAACATTCTGTAACCCTTGGTGAATTGCCTTACAAAATTATTCTCCTCACTATACATGAATATTAACGTACTGCTTGGCCTACCCATGCCCTAGTAGCCCCCCCGGCACCCCCCCAAACAACTCCGCAAACTCATCTGCCTGTCACTGGAACTATACTCTGCATCCTGAACAAACTTTACTTCCTGGAACAGTAAAACTTTAACTTGCTGCTTTCTACAAGTGTAAACTTACTTCTCCCTCCAATTAAACTGCTTCACCCACCCCAACAATAAAACCGCTTCAAACCACGAAAAGATCTTGACACACCATCACACAGAAAAACCACAACTGAGGGGATTTCTGTCCCCTGTTACCAACTCCGCTGCCTATTTGCACCTATGCTGCAGCCGACAACCGAAGGCCTAGTGCATCCAACAATGCTTCATGTACCTGCATCAAACATAAGTCCATCCCCATTGTAGACAGATGCACAACTTCTCCCTGAAAAAACGGTGGCACCTAAAACTGCAATTCTGTAAACAATATCCTGCTCCACCTACTTCTCTGCAAAACGTCCACAACTCCCTGTTCACATTCAACCTGGCTATGTCTGGCCTCGCCAGACTGTCTTTCCCCTTCCAAGGGGTTAATTCAGACCATAAAATAAAAGTTACTCCTCATAACCTATTTATCTCTCTCATGTCAAGAGACATAGCCTTTATCAACGTCAACCCTTGTTCCTTCACTAAATCGTTCTCCCGTAAATGGATTGCCAATACGTCTGGGTAGCCGTTCCTATCTATCAACCTGTTCAACAACTGTTCCAGCCATAGCATGCCACATTTCTTGTTCCATCACACATGAATATCCTGTTTGTTAAAACTCATTTGAATCCCATACCTCTATTCCTGCTTGCTTTTCTGCCCGCTTCATGAAGGAATGTCCTGTGATCTAGTTGGTCATATACTCTCGGTCTGGGCCTAGAACAGAACCTACAACAAACAACAACAAAAAATTAAACATATGCCACATCATGGTATCTCACCCCCTTGACGGACATATCTCTTTTACCACTCCGATGACTACTTCCTTATTTGCATTATCCTGTACCTCGACCAAACCACCTACTTGCATACGTTGCTGCCCCTATTCAAAATAAGTGTGTCCTGTAGTTTGTTGTTGGTAACTCTACGTATGTTAAGGCCTTTCTCAACACCACAAACAACTGAAATGCTGCCACCCTCGCCCGTCTAGATGTCAGAAATCTTCAGTATACTGGCCCCCACCTTGTTGATGAAACCTATGGCCCCAATACACAGGGCAGACATTTTGTACTGAGTAGGCCTGCAACTGTAATCTTGTCCCCCTAGCCCTTTGGCCCGTCTTTGACAGTCTAAGTTTGATCTCCACGCTCTCTTCATGAAGATCTACATCAGCCCAGACCAAACCACTGTAAATAACTCCAAAACATCCAACACATTAGCTTCGAAAACAAAACCACCTCCCATTTGCTGTTATACATTTTTTGCAATGTATTCAGCACCTTTCCCAACTCAGACCACACTAAAGACCTGCGCTGCTGTGTCCCATTGCCTTCCTACAAACTCTTTCCCAGCTCGCGTGCAGATGTGGCATATCCTCAAAGCAACTTACCAATGAAAGCAATATCAGTCAACCTATCTGCTATGGGAACTCTTTACCAACCTTTACCGATTACGTTCATGATTAATCATACTAAATCATCACGTGTCCACCACGCCTCTTCCTCAGAATCCCTCCTCCGCACCCTGACTTCAAAAATTCTTTCCATGCCATTCTATATGATTTCCTTGCAGACTACCCCAGGGAACCTGCTACCAACTGCCAAATCCTTGTGTGTCTATTTGCCAGAGCTTGCCTGGTATTGGAGTGTTCTCCCTGTCTGCTTCCTAAGCAAGCTCACAGAATCCCTGCCACAGCGAACGAGACAAAGTGCCCACTATGTCATTATCTGTTCCTGCAACGTGCTTTGCCCTGAACACAATGTTATGTAGCAAACAGCCCAGCACAAACACTCTCAACAGTTTCAGTACCTGAGTGTCCCTTGCCGTTTGCCTGCTAACGATCCACATTACACACCACTGCTACGTTATCCATGTTAAATAGTACTTTCCTATTGGTGAGCTGATCTCCAACAGAACTCCAAAAAGGCAATACTTTTCCCACCGTTCTTCCATTCCTCCAGCCATTGCTCTGTGCTCCAGTGTCCTTGCTAGTATAAATCATAGCCTGCCCCTCGAGCTGCATAAAAATATCTGAATATCCCACTTTCCCTTTTCTTCTATCCCTTTCCGGCAAAAACGTTAAATCCTCTAAAAAATTAGGGCCACGTTCTCAGGTCCTCTTTTACGCCTGCCTCTAATCCCAGTCTATGGGTCAGCAGGGAGAAGCCAACTGCAGTCCCCTTCTAAAAGTCCTATATGCCCTCACCACTCTGCATGCAAAAGTTCAAACGCCTCAACTGGACCTGTACTTCACACACTAGAACCTTTTTCTTCACCAGCACTGTATAAATCAATGTCATCATGATCAGTTTTTTGTCTTCAGGGAATCGTGCCTCCATTTTAACCTCATCTATTTCAGTGCCCAAAAATTAAAAATGTAAGTACGTAAGGGGTCCTGCTGCCTTTTCAGCCACCAATGGCATTCACACGTCCGCCATATGCTCCTTAAAACTGTCCAGCATCCACTGGCGGTCCATGGAGCCAGGTTCCTTAATGAAAAATAAATCATCTAAGTAATTAGTCACTGTTGTATGTCCTGTCGCAAATGTGAAAAGCCATTGTAAAAATGAATTAAACCTCTTGAATCGGGCGCATGATATAGAGTAACCCATCTGTAATGCATTGCCTATGTACCATTTTCCTTCCATTTGTTTAACTAATAACTCCAAATCTGACGGACTCACTGTCAGCAGGCAGAATACTCTTGGCCATGCATGACTCTTCTCCCCACTGTGTTGAAAAGGTCGATGGCTGTGGCAACCCATCTGAAATATAGTCCTTCACTGACTGGCCTTCTATCCATGATAAATGCTGAATGAGTCTGAACTGACCTTTCTCTTTCTTTGGAACCACCGCAATAGGTGACACTATCAGCCATTCCAAAGGCCACTTGACGAAAGAGCCTGCTATTCTGCCCTTTTGTACCTCACTCTCCAACTGCTCCCTAAGCACATGGGGATGCTCCTTGACCAATTTGAGATTCTCGGTATGTCACATGGCTGGTTTAGGCCCAGGAAAAAACACTGCCATTTTACTTGCATATGACTTCTTTCTACACGTTGACTTCTGACACACATTTGCTTGCATGACTGTGTGGGATATCATTCTTAGAAACCACATTTGCTTACATTTGAACTTCATCTGCATATTATCATGACACCTTGAACATATTAGTACAAGGGATAAAGTTAATTGCACAAATGTTGTTGTTTTTTGATTGTCTGGTAGACGACATAGCTGTCATACGAGAATAAACCACAACCGCCTAGCTGAGGTCTCGGCATGGTAGCATGGATCTGTATATTATATAAACATGAGCACTTCCATGTTCAAATCAGAGGAGCACTCTGGTATCGCTGTGTGGCTGCTGCTTGTCGGAATTCCAGCTCAGCTGTAGCTATTTCCCTCTGCGAGGAGGAATGGCCACCTTGTGACCAAGTGATGAAGAAAAGAGAGAACAACATTTGCGTCCCTAGCTGTTGCACTGCTGAGATGAGAAGAAACTCTTCGTGAATTCTCCACACTTTCAAATTTAACCCAAGTACTCCATGTTTAATCCAATGATTTTATACCATCTTTGTTATCCACGTTCTTCAATTTTTATATTATTCACTCCAGAGACAGCAAGGTGATGTAAGAATGTTTTAATTTGCATTTTCAAATGTATTTTGTTGCGAAGAAGCTTAGACATAAACACGTGCGTTCAACATTCCTTCGACCATGCCAGAATAAAACCCAATGCATTTCGAACTCTTCATTAGTTCTTCGTCAGGGGTACTGAAATAGATTTAGAAAGGGCCACGTAAACAAATACCCAACAACACAAGCTCTACATTTTTGTGCTTATAAAAAACCGTGTACGCCAACAAATTAAATTACCTTTGCCCAACCTCCCCTGCAATAAATCAGATCAACTAAACATCAAAGATTCACCCACAACCCTCCACATTTGTAATCTGCCTAAAATCAAACCACATTAGTCAAGAACCATTGTTTCATTTTCTTTCCCTCCCATATATGCATAACAAGAATCAAAGATTGAATACCGATGTAATGCTCTCCCCACACCCCTTGCTGTTCTATCATTTATGCCACTAACCAATATGTCTTTTTACCTTGCTACCGAGGTCGGTGGCTTCAACTGCATGTCTTCGATCTTGTGAAACACCAAACTGCGCAGCGTAATTACTAGCTGTTCCCCTCCCATCTCACCTGTTGTTAAAGCCTCCTTTCGCGCGTTTTCACAATGTGTCCTTAATTAAGACCCCGTGACCTCCTCCATTTCCTGAACTGAGCTAGACAAAACTACCAGCCCACAATGCACTAATACAGTGATTGAAAATCATGAGTGTCAGAATCACAAAGCGAATGGAATATCGAAATGTGAAAATGTGTTATAATAAACATGACCTAATGATATGCGCTCACAAAAAATCAATGATGCTGGTGAACATGACTATTCAGGAATAAAAAATAATGAAATATAAAAAAACTCATGATGACAGCTCCTTGTGAGTCGTGAAAATATAAATAAAACGCAACGTGACCAAGACACGCCCCTGAAGATGCTTGCCCTCAATTAATGGAGAGTCAGATCATACAGTAAGGGATTTTGGCAGATTTCCCACCCTAGGCAACTAGGTTTGGGAGCGCATAGTAGGAGTACACTAGAAACAGTACTTATATGCCAGCATATGTACACTGTTTTAGTACAATGGTGGAATTGTTTATCCTTTTCACTGTTTTTGTGATGCTAATTACTCTTGTTTATTTGTTTGTTTATTAATCGTTGCAGCACATATATTTTATATAAGAGTTGCAATGCTTCAATAAATATTGAACAATATTATCATACACCCGCACTCCAAATGAATGTAATTTGTGGTTGTTGCGTGCTCCTGGGTGTGCACTCTGTTGTGCACGTCAAAAATTCTCAAATAAGCGTGCCCCTGATTAGGGGAACGTCCCCTGGTCACTGCGGTGTCCCCTGTAAGGGTTGTGAATGTTTTCAAAAACAATTGTTTAAGGACACAGTCCTCGTGTATTAAATACATTTATTCATTTGCAGACTCATGCTCCCTGATGAAGGCTACGGTGAAGCCGAAATGCATTGGAGTTGTTACTAATATGCATATTGGAATTTTGAAAAAGTGGAAAATAGAGTGAAATGTAACTCTGAAATGGAATGATCAAATAACTCAGAAATTGAACATTCACGAAAGAAAGTTTTGTTTCACAATTTTCAATAAATGTTGAAACACCTAGTTGTGTACTTCTTGTATATCTCTTTGGGTATGCACAGTGACTAAGTGAAAGGGTTCTAGATCTGTTACCACGTTTCCTTGGGGAGTCAGGGTTGTCATGTTCTGAGGTTTCACAACTCCTTTGTTACCTTCCTAGATTCAGGGGTACTTATGGTAGCACTGGGAACTAGCAACACTATAGGCCAACATATGCTATGGGGTGCATAGAATCAGTTTGGTACCATCCCAAGCCCTGTGTACCCAAGCTTAAAACCATCCTGAAATTCTTCATTCTCCTTGTGTTAGCTGTCCTTCCATACCATTGTAGTCAGAATTCCTAACGATACAACTTAATTGGCATACAAGCCTTTTCCTGCAGACTCCTGAGATTCCCTGCCGCCACATCTTAGCCCTTATGGTTCCCAGGCTCTCCCTTGCTCTCCTATGGTCTCCCTGCATTCCCCCTGCAATGGATAACAGGTGCCATGCCACACACTTGGTGCACTCATGTCAAAACTTACCATCCTACCTGCCTCAGAAGTCTCTGTTAAATTGCCAGCATGCTCCCACCCTGCCCCACCTGTCCTCTATTGGCAGTTCCCACCCCTCGCTGGGTAAGGAAAAGGCCGGTACACTATGGCCATTGGGAATGGTCTTGAGGGGCCAATTGTGTGGAGCCACAAATCATTATCTAACTCCCCCCATTTTACCTCTGCATCCTCCGCTAGACATGCCCTGCATTCCTCATTGTACCTTACCTATCCAGTACTCCTAAATGTAATGTGGACTTTGCTGATAACATCTATGTATTTAAGCAAGGCAACGCATTGCTATGGCAATTTTTCACAAAAGACACTGGTGTATATTAGAAATGCTGCTTCCGGTTTTCAGTTGTAACAGGGACTCTTGGCCATTTCACCTACTAATAACTCCTCTTCTTTTCATCCTTCCTGTGCTTTTATCTCCCTGTGTAGAAGCTTAAATACCTCCATGTACTCGCCCTTCCATAGCTTTTCCTTCATGGACCCCTCAGGATGAGCCCTCAAAGGCTTTGTGATCCCCATATACGGTAGCTTCTTAACCTTCAGTTTGTTGCTCTCCTTTTTATCATTATATTTAGTCTCATCTTTCCCCTTGTCTGTCATTGTGCATGTTCCTTTGTTTGCCTCGGATTCCCCCATAATTCCTTTCTCCTCCACCTTCTCTTTCTCCCTTTCTGCAATCTGTCCTTTTTATCTGTTGTCTTCTCTCTAGCCAAATCCTCCATCCCCACTCCCTGTCAGCTACACTGACTCCTTCCGTAATTGTCTATCAATTGCTTGTGCTGTGCCATCACTCCCTGCCTTAACCCCTTTGGAGAACATCCCAGATCATTTGCGCACTCTCACTGGCTTTTGCTGCATCCCAACCCCCTTGAAGACTATAACAGGTCGCCCCACCTCCATTAATGACTTAAGCAGCATCAAGGTCAGCTCCAACATCAAAGCTTGCTGCCTAACCAGCATTTTGTCTTCCATTGTCCTCTCCTGTGCCGTATCCGCCATTTTCCCACAAGCTTAGTCCTTCAAGATAAAAAGTAGAGTCTGTTTATCGTTCCCCTTCTCCTACAAATCTTCACCCGTCACCACAATCGCCATTCCACTCCTGCTCCATCCATGACCTGTTCAATCAGTTCACCTTCTTCTATTTCATTCTTATCATAATCCAGCACTAACTCCTCGCTAATCTTCCCTTCACTCTCTGTAGCCTTTTGGGACCTGGCTCTTCACCATCGTTCGTATTCTCATACCACCATGCACTATTAGTCTGGGCTGCGTTGGTGGTGCAACCCCCCTCTCTTCCTGACATACACCTTTAATGGCTTCCACCCCAAGGCTCCAAGTCTTAATGTGTCCTCCACACCACTATGTACCTCCTGATACCTCTTCCACTGCCTGGGTCTCCTCTTCTCACTCTCTCCATTCCAACATAGTACTTACTATAGCTGATGCCTTATGAGAGCCCTCGTAAACACACCTCCTGACCTCCCTGCTTTTGCCCTGTGCTGCATCCTGGGTGCCCCTCCAAACTGCACTTGCTGAGGCAGCAGGATCTGTCCCAAATTTAGTCTTCTCCAAATTGCCCCTTCTCCCCCGTCCATGGGCTGTGTGCTGCTTAGAATCATCCTCCTCCGTCCCACCACCTCCATCATTTCCAATAAAGCCTTTCCCCATGTCTGCCCCACCTACAATAATGTCTCTTCAGCCCTTACCACTAGCTTCCTTTCAAGAACCCACCACCATGGCCCTTGCACTCACGAACTGCAGGTCTCACCCTTTTGTCTGCCCCCTCGGGCTGCCTTATGCTTGCGTCAATAAGTGGAGCAGCAGCCCATGGCCCTACCCTTTCCTGCCCTCAACAACCCACGGTGCTTGATCCACGTTGTCATAGGGCTCCATTACCAATGACTCACCCTCTTTGTGGACCTTCCGTTGTGGTGGTGAGCAAATGGAAACCACCACTGCCACGCTCTCTGATGCGTGATGAGCCAGCCGAGCCAGTCTCCTACCAGCACCGCCTTACCTTGTGCTCGACACCAAAAGGTCTTCGTGCCCTGCCTCCCACATGAGGCGTAACACTTCCAATATGTAAATGTAAATGTATTGCGACTTATATAGCACACGTATCACCCGAAGGCATCAAGGCGCTTGCCTTGGGAACCCGTCCTGGCTTTTTCCCTGTGAGATAACCCCTACTGGGTATCCCCAGGGTGAAAGCCAGGCATCCCGCAGCGGGTGGGCCGCCGTAGTGGAGATTAAGCAACTATTGCCCAGAGTTGCAGCGTGGGACCCCATGATTAGAATAGGCACCGAGGCGAGAATTATCGAGTCCGTGGACATTTTGGGCTCAGGACCTTGCTGCGTCGGGAATTGAACCCTGGTCCCGGGCCAGACCTCTGCATCAGGGTCTGCCCTCTAATCAGTGAGCCACACTCCTCCAAGTGTCCTCCACCCTACACCTCCAACATTGCCCAAAATGAAAAGCCTGGCTATATCTCAGGTGACCAACCACTGTGTCATCTGAGCTCAAAATAGTGTCTGGCAGCTCAAGTCCCACTATTTGAACCTGCTGCCCTGCCCCTGCCTACCAAACCCAGCCTAAATACTGCCTAGAGTCCTCTGGACTGTACCAAACCGCCCTAAACACCTGGGGGGGGGGCATACGTTCCTTGTCTAGTCGGCTGTTCCCTGATTGCCTATTCCCTTTTTAGAGCTCATTATTGAAACACGCTTGTTAAAATGGTTTTTTGCTTTATTTCAATTGTATTTTGTTTTTCAAATTTTTTTGTGATACCCTCTTCATATTGCTCCCACAGATTTGTTATATTCGTTTTGTTAAGCTCGTTTTCCGGATGGAAAACTGCCAGGTTAGCAAGCATTTGCTCCAATTTGTTGAATTGTTTATGTGTATTACCCATCCACTTCAATCTTTTTAAGGTTCTTGTTCCATATTTTATATAGGTCGGTCGTGATTTCTCCCAGTGTAATAATCTGAGGGAGATGGTTACTTTATGATCTCTTTTTGTATTCAAAACGCTGAACAGTTGCAAAGAGCTGAGGCTGATCAAAGTATAATACAATATAATGCTAGCGAACTACCTATAATTTAAAAAGAGTCCGAATTATATATTGTGTATTAAGGACAAATCTGGAACGACCATCACTGATCCGATAGAAACAGCCAACGTCTTTTGAGATTTTTTTTATACCAACCTTTATAACCCTAATAAAATTACAACAATAGCCCAATGTGAGAAATATTTGGAGAAAATACAGGTCCCGGCTCTTTCAGAACCTAACCACACCTTCCTCAACCAACCTCTTTCCTGTGTGGAGATTGCAAAGCAATACACTCTCTTAAGCTAGGCAAAACACCTGGCCGGATGGGTTCGCAGCCTGCTTCTAAAAAACTTTCTAAGAGGATGTGGAGATGTGGAGGATAGGATGAGGAGAGGATGTAGCCTTACGGCTAGAGCGATCAACCTCAAAGCTGGGGAATGGTATTCGAGTCTTGGCAACGACGCTCAACATCCTGTGATTCTGGGCAAATCACTTAACCTCCCTGTGCCTACCAAAAAAATAATGTGTCCATCAGTAATGAAACTGGTGCTCATGTAAAGCGCTCTGATACCTGATGTCTCGGGTCTAGTTCGCACTATATAAAACTCTAAAAAAAAAAGCTCTAATCTCACATTTGGAATATTTTTTCACTCACCTTGTAAACTCAGGGAAAATCACTGGGACAACCTCTTAAGCCAGTAATATAGAAATTCAAAACAAAGGGAAAGAGCCTCTAGAGGTCAAGAACAACAGACCCATTTCTCTCCGAAATTTGGACTGTAAAATTTACACAAAAATTCTTGGACCAGACTAGAAAAAGTCCTCCCATCTCTTATTTACAGATCACACACTGGCTTCATTAAAGGTAGGCATGGTTCCAATAACATCAGATTTTTCTTTCGATATCATTGAAAAAGCTAATATAATATCACCCACCATAGCCATGGCCCTAGACGCAGAAAAGACCTTTGATAAGGTCTCCTGGTCTTTCCTAAGAACTGCCTTATGCAAATTCAACCTCAGTGAAACCTTAATTCGTCAAACATTTGCCCTATATGCTCAACTCTCAGCCCGTACCTGAATAAATGTGATCCTTTTAGATCAAATAAACCTAGCTCAAGAAGTCAGACGGGGCTCCCCCTGTCACACCTCCTCTATGTTTTAGTCATTGAACCCCTTCTTGGTTCAATTAGAGCAAGTACATTCTTAAAAGGTGTCTCTTTTGGGAATTTTGCCTACAAAGTAGCTGCCTATGCCGACGATGTACTCATATTCACACAAGAGGCCAATACTGTCATCCCAGCAGTCCTGCCCGAAACCAACTTCTATGCCCAAGTCTCAGGCTATTCCCTAAATCTGGATAAAACCGAAGTCTTATCCTTAAACAATCTAACTCTACCGTCCGTCATGAATAACACCAAACTACACTGGCAGGCCTCTCAAATTAAATACCTAGGCATACTCTTTAAAAACAATTTGGAAGACACAAAGAAGCCAAATGAGGAATATCTCCGACAGAGAATTAAAGATACTCTGACAACGTCGTCGCTGTAATTCATGACTTGGTGCGGTCGCCTAGAATGTATTAAAATGATGATAGCCCCACAAATAAACTTTGTTACCTCCATACTCCTAGTTCAACTTTCAAATTCCTTCTTTAAAAATATTGACAACAAAATCTCTGAATTCCTTTAGAAAGGGAAAAGAGGAGGATGGGCAATCAAGAAATTAAAGCTAAAAAATGCTCTGGAGGCCTTAACATCTCCAACTTTCATAAGTACCAACTTGCCTTTCTAATCAAACAGGCCACTTGGTGGTCACTTCCTATAACACCTGAAACCCCGCTTTGGGTTCTTTTTGAGGAAGCACTAGTAAAAACCATATGCCCTAATCTCTTTATTTAGTATGAAAGCTGTTTCACTACAGCACTCCCAAACGATTCCCAAGGACACCGCCTCAGCCCTCAAATCATTGGATAATTTGCTCCTGCACAAAATACAGTACTCTGATTATGCTTCCCTTTGGAACAATGCTAAAATTAAAATAGACAACACTCCTCCGTCTTGGTTCTCTTGGTCATCTAATAATATCTTGCTCCTCAAAGACCTAGGTCCACCAAATGTTCCTATAACATTAGCCGAACTACAGAAATCCCAACACCTTGAAAACATTGAGTTCTACAACTTCCTCAGATTAAAGGTCATAATAAAGAAGAACTCCACTCCCCACAAGTCTAACCTAATTCCCTTACTTTGTTAATGTTTCTCAACACCTCATGCTTCATCTTCAATTTATAAGTCACTGAATTTTACAAACACCAATAAAAGAATCACGTCAGAACTTCAATCTAAATGGTCTCAGCCAGACAACATCTCCTCTAACTCCACCTCAAAGGACCTTCCATGGAAATAAATTTGGACATACTCCCTTATAAATAAATTTCCCCCAACCTCCTACAATGTAAATATTAGTTATTGTATAACACTTATTGGACTCCAGGTAAACTCCCCAGAGTAGGGCTTCTAGATTCAGACACATTGTAACTGCCAAAAGCCCCCATGTACCCTCTCACATGTTTTTTTCTATTGTGACAAACTCCAAAACTTCTGGAGACTAATTTAGAAGACCATCAGTGCAATTTTCAACACTGATATATTAAATTTTCATACAATCTCCTTAGGCCCCTGGGCACACTGAGTCAGCTTGAATCTAAACCAATCAAACATGAATCTCTTGGACCTCCTACTAATGATAGGAATCAAAAACATTCTATGCGAATGGAAATCTTTTCAAAACCTCTCATACCACACATGGTGGGCATGGGTCTGCTTCATGAAAAGCGCAGACAACAATCCCACTAATGCCTACACCAGCGTGTCATCACAATCGCAGTTGAGCCGAAATTGACACTGGAAAGGGGGTGAGAGCCATGTTCGAGACCTGCACGGCTGGGGACCACATCTCCCATCATCCTCCAGGACTCTTACCTAGAGAAGACACAACACTTCCCCGCGGCACAGGCTGCGCCCAGGCCAAGGGCGAGCCACCCACGCCCTTCAGAGCCCGGGCTGGGCCACCCCTCTAACGTGTGAATTTGGAGGGGGTTTATCTGCACCATATTGTTGGAAGGAGCCTGCCCGAAAATGGTAAGCGGAAGGCAACGAGTGAACAATAGGGGGGCGATAGTTAATACTCTCAATGTTTTTTTATCAGGTGCTTCAAACGTTCTTTCACCAGCGTTAGATCTTACTGAGCGCCTTCTCTCTTTGGAAGAGGGCGGGTGAAGTGCAGTCTCAACTTTGCCTACACCTGATACCTGCACTGACTTGATTGTTTCACCTGGGGAATGAGACCCTTTACACCACACGAGATAGTTCCCTGGTGGCTTTGCTCGAAGCTGAGCCCCCTTCACTATCTGAATCGAATATCCAACCAGTGGTCAAGAGGAAAAGGTGTGGAAAGAATACAAAAAACACGAGATTTAAGAGACTGTCGACATCTATAGAAGGAGTGAACTGTATGGATCAGACACCTACTACCAAACTTCCCTTGTCGACGAATGATGAGGCCGGATGGCTTATACTTGAAAATAAGGTTACTCTTACCCTCCTGCCATTAGTACATAGACTAACGAGGATAGATGAAAGCATAGCCTCCCTTGGGAAAACAGGGGTTATAGGGGTAGGGGCGAGGATCTAAATACCCAGCCAATCCCAGGAATGCACACCAAATATTAGAGAAAATATCAGGGGGGAAGGAAATGCCATCAAAGCTAACCATACCGCCGGTCCTGCTCCCAGCTGCTGTTCCATTCACTCACTCCCCGCCAGTTCCTGCACAGCATGGGAAATCAGCAGAGGGGGGGGGCATGGATCAAATTAGAGCAAATGTGACCCAGAGCGTGAATGATGATGGGGGAAACATATAAGGCTGCGGTCCTAAGGTCAGCGGGAGGAGGGGTACGGCACAAAAGGCAGTGGTACCAGACATTAGATCGCTCACCTGCCGCTTACCCGTTTGTTTTGGTTTTGACAAATGATACGGTGTTGAGAGAGGGGCAGAGAGAATCAACGGAGCAGCTGATGGATCAATCATTTCATTGGTTAACTTTATATGCTTGTAATGTGGTAAGAAGAGGCCAGGGTTTATCCAGACACATTATCATGGCAAGGAGAGTGGGGTGGGCTCCTCAAATAAAGAATTAACGTGGGATTGCATAGTGATTAATTTTAACGATCAACAATTAGTTAGGTACTTGTTAGGACAAGTTTATAACGTTGCCCTACTTGGGACCCAGATCTTTGTCATATTGCTGGAGTATTTTTATAGTCCTACCCCTCTATTCAGCAATGAGCCCCGAAGAGTCCATACTGGCAGGTCCAGATCACCCCTTACTGGTAATGTAAGTTCAGGCAATATGGGGAGGTTCAGTCTGAGAGTAGAGAATCGATTTGCCCCTCTGACAGACTTAGAGTCCTGTGATTGACTACCCACAGCCGATTCACATCAAAATGTGGTGGAGACCACTAGGGTAATTAAAACAAAAGGAACAAATCCTCCAGAGAGGCTTTTAGGGGAATCCAAAGGGTGGCTAAAGTTAGCATCTTGGAACATGGCCGGCATCGGCCCGATGGTGGGTAATGCGCATTGGCTGGCCGTTTGGCAGAATCAGGACATACTATGCCTACAGGAGACTTGGGCCATTGACCAAATATTTGTAGATGGTTACCATTAGTTTCAAACGGAAGCAGCCCCATCTCAATCAGGTAGAGCTAGAGGGGGCCTATTGACTTCAATATCAAACACTTTGCTAATAAGAATCAAGAAATTTGAGAGGCCGTGTTCTTATTTTATTCTCTTGTTATGTGAGGGGAACAGTGACCAGGATTGGCTCCTAATAAATGTTCATAATAATAATTTTGTTGGAAACATGCACATGGTGGTGTCCTTACTGGACAATGAGATTAATATAATTAGCAGAGCCATACCAACAAATTTGAACATTGTGTGAGTTGGAGATTTTAATGTTCAGCCTTGTAAATATTCACTGAAGATGGTGTGTGGTCTAGTGGACGCGGTGGGTGACGCAATCCACCATTTCATGCATCATGAATACGGGAATAGTCTAAACAGACTTCTGTTCATCAGCAATCTGGAGACAGGTAATACGGCAGATACACTTACGGGAGACTTAACAAAGACCTTTACCGGTAATGAGTACAAATCTACAATTGATTTTGTGCTTGTTACTGAATCTCTCGGACGTAAGATTACACAAGTGGATATACTATTCACTAGTTTTAGTGACCAAGCTATTCTTTACACATTGATGACAGTGGAGTCCCCCAGTATGAAACCAACGCAAATCATATGGAAGCAAGTTTTGGGTAGAAAGAATGGGTACCAATTAAAATGAGAAAACATCGATAAGGTGAAGGTAGTCCCTCAAATATTATCTAATAATATGGAGAACATATTAAATTGTATGGACCCAGAGTATCCCTCTGACATCCTTACCATAGAATTTTCGAAAATATTGGAGGTAGTGAAATAGACCCTGACTCGCAGCAAACCCTCAAACGAATCTCCAGTAAAGTGCTGGCTTGACCAAGCCTGTTCTAAATCTGTTAAAGATTTGCACAAAGCCCTGAAAGCTGAACCCAGAGATCAAGTATTGATAAAGACTCTGTGTAAGGCCTATAGAGCAGCCAAGGAGCAAGGGAAAAGGCCCAGAGAGAGGAGGCCGGGGAAAACCTGTAACAGGCAGCAATTACCAAACACCGTAGAGATTTCTGGAAACTGGTAAATGGCCCTTTTTTCAAAAACATTAAGGAGTATACTTTGAACACCCATGTGGGTGAGGATGGGTGGGTGAATCATTTTGAGCAGATCTTTTGTTGAAAGGAAAATCCTACAAACGATTCTTCCAGTTTATCCATAGCACAAACAGAGTGTCTTACTTTTTCATTAGTAAGAAAGGGGTTGGTTAAATGCAGCAGGGTAACGGCTCCGGGGCTGGATGGGGTCCCAATCGATCTATTTTTGGATGGCTACGAGGCCTCCGGGTAGTTTGCGCTTAACAAAACCCATTTAATAATAATAATAATAATAATTGTGGGCCCCATTACTAACTAATGTATTTAATGCGGTAGCTAAGTCTGGCCCCTTAGTTTCATGGAAAACTAGTATAATTGTACCGATCTACAAGAAAGGAAATAAAGCTGAACCCCGGAATTATTGACCCATCTCTCTGTTAGCTAGCACCTTGAAGCTTATGGGCCGACTACTGTTACATAGGGTGGAAGAGTGGGCAAGGGAGAAGAACATTTTGATTCCCGCCCAATCCGGCTTCCAAAGAGGTAGGGGTTTGATAGACCAGTGCCTGAATCTGAGCCTGACTGTAGAAAAATATACTAGAGCTATGGGGTGTCCAGACTTTTATGGCCTTTACGGACCTCACTGCAGCGTTTGACTGTGTGTGTCATTTAAAACTATGGAATATAATGGAGAGGATAGGGATCGATATACCAATAGTACATTTATTTGCCAATTGTATTCAAAGTCCACCTCATGTGTATGATATGGCAAAGATGAGGAATGTACTCGCACATTTCAGATCACATGGGGAGTTAGACAAGGATGCGTACTCGCTCCGTTTTTGGTTTTCAATCTACGCAAATGGGGTAGAGGCAGCACTTACAGGATCAACACCAGACGTCCCTGTCTTTGACACGCTCACCTTACCAATACTGGCCTATGCGGACGATGCAGTCTTAATTGCCAGAATGGGGGCTTGACAACAGCCTATGTGAATTTCAAGACATCATTGTACCTGAAGGTTAACAAATCTAAATCTTTTGTCCTGATAGCAGGAGCAATCACCTCCAAGAAAGTGCCACACTTTTACATAGGGCCTCGTAGACTGGAGGTGGTAGCTACATTCCCTTATTTAGGGGTTTCATTTGACAAAAGCCAGACCTGTCCAATATGGTGGAAAATAGGGCCCTAGTGATGGAGAGTAGTATGGTAACCATCTCTAGCTTTGCTAAGAAATTGGGTTCAAAACCATTAGAACCCATAAAAAAAGATTTACAGAGCAAAGACAATAATGGCCGCAACTTATGGGGTAGGGGAGTGGGGTATGGTTCCCATAGTTTCCCTCCAAAAACCTGAGCACACATTTTTTAAGAGAATGGTGTCCCTCCCCACTTCATGTTTCAATTTTACCTGTCACTTAGAACTAGGATTAACATATGTGACTGATACATTAAGGCTTACCCCGATGTTGTTATGGCATTCAATATGGCGGAGGGATACAGTACATTTAACCCGAACTATTATGAAAAAATAATTATTAACCAGATAATGCACACAAAATTTAAGGCTGCAGTATGTAAATTCAACTCTGATCGCATTGGGATTACATGATTTATTCATTCACCCAAGAGCATGCCTAAAAACAACGAAGAAGGAAATAAAGGCAGAATTTTCATCGATGGCGGCTTATGATAGACAGGAAAAAATCATGCAAAGTCAACAGTATTCTTATACCATCTGACCTCGCCCACATTAGAAGGAGAGTATCTATATTTAGAGAAAATTGAGAACAGACAGCACAGATTCGTTTAACTGAGGTTCCTTATTATTTTAATCCCTCTGATGTTGGGCTTCCCCGCAGGGAGGTTTAAGTTTTTTTTAAACTGACACTCTGCCCCTGTGATAACAGATCAGAGCAGTCAGATCTTCATTTAGTTTTATTTTGTGGTATTAATAGGGAGGTAAGAGAAAGATACATTTTATCAAATTTAAGACAATATAATTTTAGACAATGTAGACCGGCACTGAATTTTCTTAAAAAATTTAGCAATCCATTCATATGTTTCTCGATAGGCACTTTTCTATGGGCGTACATAAGGAGGAGAAAACGTTGTTAACTTAGCTATTTATTAGTTACCGAAGAATTAATTGTTGAACCAATTGGCTTGTGTACTATGTTCTGTTTTGGATGCTCACTACTCTGGGGATGGGGCTTAAATTTGAATAGCGGTGTCGCTTTCTTATCATATTTTAATAGTTTTTATGATCCTGAACTAACGTAAAGTGTATTATTTATTCCTGACCATTGTCAAGTTTTTCTCCCGTGTCCTTGGGTTGGTACAGGTCAGTAGATTCTGTGTCACAGGAGAACAATAGATGCCAGGAGGTTAATTAATTTATATAATACCATTTTAGTAATGGGTATTTGTTTTATTGATCTCTCATTTTAATCTGATTTGTACTTTTACGATCTATGTTTTAAGTGGATCGAATAAAGTGAAATTGGTTGATTGATATGCCTATACCAGCCTGTCATCACAAAAACTATGGAATAGTTTACACCTTAGCATGCAAAAAATAAAACCTACTTGAACCAAAATTTCCACAACCTCTACGTTGAGGCTAACACAAAGCCACCTCATGCTCTAGGCACCTAGCTACACTACACTACATCCTATCACAATGCCAGCTGCTTTTTGATCTAGACACCTATCTCTTCTCTCTCTCTTTTTCTCTGTCTCACTCTATCCCTGTCTCTTTTTGGGGTGTCCTCCTCCCGTCTTCTCTCTCCCCCTCCGTATTCCACATTCCCCTTGCTGCGGGGTTCATGCAAAATTAATATCTGTGTTTTCTGATACATCTGTAGTTCTACAAGTAAATGATTATATTTGGCCTCTTCTTGCATGCTATGATGTTTCGTAAATACTTTCGCTATTGCGACCATCAATACCCTGCACCCCCTCCTTCCCCCCTTCTTTGTATCCCAAAATAACAATAAAAATCTTTGAACAAAATAATTCAGTGTAGCTTTCCTGAAAACTGACTAGTGTGTTGGGGCTTCTGTTCTATCATTTCCTCATCTGCCATTGAGGATCTTCAGACCAAAAAGGTGAGGATTCTCAATGAAACGTTCTTCCTGCCTGTCTCCCCTTTTCCAATCCAATCCAATTGCTAATAATAGAATGTGCAATAAGACATCCTTTACTGATGTTGATTCGTCTTCATCTGTCTCAGACATTACACATGGTCAGCGACTAGCTGCCGCCTCCCCCCCAATCCGGCACCCAACACCCAGGAACGTGGACACGAGACGTGTTTTACTTTTTGGAAGGCGGGCGCTAGTCGCCCGGCCGTATTTATTAAAGTATGAAATTAAAAAAGGTTTTAATTGCATAATCAACAATGAATACAAAAATCAGCAGGACATTCAGTTATACAATTGTTATCAACAAGTTTGAGAGCCTGACCTTAACAAAACTCTAATACATGTTGTTCCTAGCTTAAACTAAACATCCTACACTTGATTTTTGTACATTTCTGGCCATATGGCAGGGTCACTACCGGTGTCAGGTCCTACAAGCTGCGCCTCCCCCCTAGAAGTGCGCATGCGCAGTGTTACCCCGGGAGTTGCCCGGTCTACGCCCTAAACTCCATTTACCCACTAAAGGAGGGCCCTTACTCTGCGCCGGTGGCGTCATGAGTCCACGCGCGCGGGGTGGCTACCAGCCTAAGGAAAGCGTGAACTACTCCTACCCGCGCTCCTTTGCATATTACCTTGCCCCTGGAGTACTGGGAGTGGCCCGCAGGCCCCTCCCCCCGGGCGGGAACCTCCATAGGATGATGCCCGCCCCCTCAGACCTCAAATATGTGCTCACCGATAATGACCTTACCGCATGCCCCATACCTAATAAATACGACGACCTATGGAAAAAATTCTAAAGGACAACTACACTGGCTAATAAATAACAGTATCCACGCATAGCTAAAAGGGAAAAAAGGCCTAACGACACATGGCATAAAATTACAATTCGGTTCACTCATGTTACTCAAAATCACAATATCAACGTATAGCTATAAAGGGAAAAAAGGCCTAAAGACACATATCTTCAAATACAGTTCACTTCACACATCACTTTTCTACAAAGGGGAAAAAATTCCTAAACAACAGATCACAAAATACACCAACAGCCTACTCTCTCCCGTGGTCCATACCTTTGAAACTTATCATTAAACCGGACATAACGCTGCTTAAACTTTGTACCAAGGGATGGTGGGTGGGAAACAAAGAAGCCCCGAACGCGGGGCACAACGTTCAGCGAGGGAGCGTCCAGGGACAAGGGGGTCTCCTGGGCGCTCCCTACCTCTTATTCCCGAGGGGCCGGGTGGCCCCTCCTATCGCCCGCCCCCCCGACCCGGAACCACTCTATTGAATCCGGGTCAGGAGGGGCGCCGGCCAATCGGCGGTGGGCCGCGCCCCCAGGGCACGCCCCCACCGTCGAATGACACGAGGGGAAAGGGGGGGAGACGGTCGCCGCGCCGCCATGCGTGCGGGGGGGCCGAGGGCCCCCCCTTTTCACATGGTCAGCGACTAGCTGCCGCCTCCCCCCCAATCCGGCACCCAACACCCAGGAACGTGGACACGAGACGTGTTTTACTTTTTGGAAGGCGGGCGCTAGTCGCCCGGCCGTATTTATTAAAGTATGAAATTAAAAAAGGTTTTAATTGCATAATCAACAATGAATACAAAAATCAGCAGGACATTCAGTTATACAATTGTTATCAACAAGTTTGAGAGCCTGACCTTAACAAAACTCTAATACATGTTGTTCCTAGCTTAAACTAAACATCCTACACTTGATTTTTGTACATTTCTGGCCATATGGCAGGGTCACTACCGGTGTCAGGTCCTACAAGCTGCGCCTCCCCCCTAGAAGTGCGCATGCGCAGTGTTACCCCGGGAGTTGCCCGGTCTACGCCCTAAACTCCATTTACCCACTAAAGGAGGGCCCTTACTCTGCGCCGGTGGCGTCATGAGTCCACGCGCGCGGGGTGGCTACCAGCCTAAGGAAAGCGTGAACTACTCCTACCCGCGCTCCTTTGCATATTACCTTGCCCCTGGAGTACTGGGAGTGGCCCGCAGGCCCCTCCTCCCGGGCGGGAACCTCCATAGGATGATGCCCGCCCCCTCAGACCTCAAATATGTGCTCACCGATAATGACCTTACCGCCACAGGCCAGTATTGTTAACCGACGATCTGGCCTCCCCCTCTAGCCCCTGCCTAAGGACACACTCCTCCTTTCAAAGCCCTCTAGCCAAGCCCAGATATTGTCAGACCATAGGACATTACCCTCTTCTGTCAAATGAACCCCGTCCTTCAAGTAATACTTGTGACCCCAGATGCACCCATGAGGTATTGACTGTAACAAGGGGGTTCGAAACAACCTATCCAACCGTGTGTTGATCCTCTTTACCGAGTGATTCAACGCCCTGACCGAATGACCCCCCCGCCACTGAAGTCGAGGTATGAGTTGTGACCATACTAGTGTGCACCCGGGGCAGGTCCTAGCTATCCAACCCGCTGTTGAGATAATCTCCTCAATCAAGATGCGCCTGCCCAGTGTTGCCAAGTCGTTCTCCCCAAGGTGAAGTATCACCACTGACGGTGGAGACTGCTGGCGTGCTAACAGCCCTTGGAAGAATCCCCTAAACTCGTGAAGACACAACCCTCCTCTGCCAAAGAACGTGATGTTCAACCCTAGTTGTGCCGCCCTTTCCTTCTTGTCACCTGACAGGAAGACACATTCTGCTCGCTTCACATATGAATGACCGACAATCCAGACATTGTTCTTTGTTGTTTCCTGTTCGCCGCTCCGTGCCGATGAATATTGGCGGTGCCCGACGACAAATTCCTCCCCTGCGTAACAGGTCTGAGAAACTGTAAGAGAGCGGAAAGAGACCAAGCGTGAGTGACAAGTAATCATAGCATGTCAATCCGAACATAACCTTTATAGCAGTCTGAAGACCACCTCCCAATTGTCTTCACTCTTTCCACCGGGAGGCCCCCCGCCACCGCCTCAGTTGCTGCCCCAATCCTGAAGGAATGAGATCCAAAATCTCTAGGATCAAGACCCGCTTTTGTAACCCCTATTTCGAACACTCTCCTGAATTGATACCTGGTCAAGGGGCTCCCGTCGGCGTGACAGAGCAATGCCCTGCCCGCTGAACCTACCAATAGTCCAATGAGTGATTCTACGTGCCTCACCGGGCAGCACGGGTTGGCGGGGGCCCGTTGCAGAACTATGGTGTGACCCCTAGCTTCTTGGTCGGTCTTTGATTTCTGGATAGTCACCCACATGGTGTCACCCCTTATCGTCACCCCAGCCTTCTGCAAGCCGCCTAGTAGGTCAGACTTGGACCCTGTCACAAGTTCACTAATTCTCAGCGCCCCATAGAATGCCAGGGAGAATGCCGCCTTAAAAAGAAGCACTTCCCACTCCGAGTTACAAACAGTCTCCAGCGTGCCCAGTAAGGCTGTTAGCCGGGCCAACCCCCTGGGCTTCCTCTTATCCTTCTGGTGTCCCTGAATACGGCGCCATCCCCTTAAAGCCTTACGTATCATAAAGGTATTAGTGGGATCCCGGAAGCCCCTAGCTTGAGCGAAGAATGATACTGCTGCCCTATGTCTGGTCGCCGCTGCCACCGAGCGCCCCTCCTTGTGCATCCATTCTAAATAGGCTGCAAACCCATCCTCCTTCGCCCAAAGCACTTCCCACTGTGGCCCCAAGAAAGAACAATAAGACAGAAACGCCCCTTCGTAAGCCGTCTTGGTCCTGGGGGCTAGGCTAGCGACCACGAGGTCCTGTAATCTGGGGCACCAATCTGCCAAAGTACTGCTGGGAAGTGTGCTGGCGAGGGGTCTGCTGTGGGAAGATGTTCCCTGAAAACCTGCATTTTGAAGCGAGAAAGGGAGTCAGCCGCATTGTTTAAAACACCAGGGACATGTTTGGCTCTAAAATTAGCATTCAGTTTAAGGCACCGCAGAACAATTTCTTTGATCAGACGAAGTATGAAAGGACACCGCGCCCCCTGCTGATTGATACATTCCACCACTGTCATGTTATCTGACCAAAACACCACTGATTGGTTACATAGGTGTTCGGGCCAAACCATCAGTGCCACCCATATTGGGAAGAGTTCAAGGAAGCCAATGTTGCTGATCAGACCCCATGTTTTCCATTCTTCTGGCCATTGTTGAGCGACCCACCTATTCCCTAGGATGGCACCAAAGCCCACACTACCGGCCGCATCAGTCCATAGTCCCAACTCCGCCGATGTCGTGAGCGGGCCGGGCCAGACCACCCTACCGTTAAAATCCTCCAGGAATGCCATCCAAATAAGCATATCCTGGCGAATTTCAGACGATAGGCGCGTGCGGTGGTGCTTTTCCCTCAGCCCCCTCATCGCGTGTGCGATGGAGCGAGAGAAGGGGCGAGCCATTGGGATGATTCTTAGTGCGAAATTCAATTGCCCTACCACCTCCTGTAATTGCTGCAAAGTGACCTTCTCCTTCCGGAGGCATAACTGTAGCGATGTCCTAAATTTGCACACCTTGTCCTTAGGTAGTCTAAAACATCTCTCCATTGAGTCAATCTCGATGCCAAGAAATTCTAAGCAGGTGGTCGGGCCCACCGTCTTCCCAGGCGCAAGCGGGACCCCAAAAGCCCGCATGAGCACGCAAAATTCCTGCAATGCCAGTGCGCACTCCTGAGATCCCGCTGTACCGAGGAAGAGGAAATCATCTAAGTAATGCATGACCCTTTGATGGCCCGTCACTTGTCTCATGGCCCATTCAAGAAAGGAACTAAACATCTCAAAGTAGGCGCAAGAAATAGAACAACCCATAGGCATGCATTTGTCCATGTAGAACCTATCCCTAAAGGTGAAACCTAAAAGATGCTGGTCCGCCGGGTGGACTGGGAGGAGGCGGAAGGCGGATTCTATGTCTGATTTCGCCATCAGCGCCCCGGGTCCTGCGGCCTGCAATAAGGTAACAGCCTGATCAAAAGAGGCGTACTTAACACTACAGATACCCTCGTCAATGGCATCATTCAGTGACGCCCCCTTTGGTGCTGACAGGTTATGAATCAATCTGAATTGCCCCTTCTCTTTCTTGGGGACAACTCCCAGTGGGGAACACACAAAATTGGGTACTGGCACTTCAGGAAAAGGGCCAGTTATCCTGCCTAATGAAAGCTCCTTGTCAATTTTGGCGGCCACAACAGCCGGATTGTGTTTGACTGATAATTGATTTCTACAGTGCGCACTGCCTGTGTATCCCCCGGCCGGGATCCTAAAACCTTTAGAAAAACCTTCCTGGAGTAGGGTGGCCGATTTGTGGTCAGGGTATCTGTTCAACCATGGAATCATTGCCACAACATCCACTGGAGTGGGGGGGCGTAACCTGTCTGACTTATAGTGGCTTTCCCCTACCCCTCTGTCCTGTGTTACCTTGCTTGGACCTACAGGTAGTTTCTGGATGAGAGGGGTGCCCACAGGAGGAACATGCATGTCTAAACTTACACGCGGCCCTTGTGCAGGTGCGCCTATTAAAATCCCAGCACACCCCTTTTTTCTCTGGCCCACCTGCCCTAAATTTCCCAGGTACCTCACTCGTTTGGGGGGGCCGAAAGGGCTGCTGCGGTCTAGTGAAGACCTTGACCGCACCGAACTGAGGGGGAGGTGCAGTGTCAGAGAACTGTTTGTGCCAAGCCATGGAATCTACCGAGTCCCATGGCAACGATCTATTGAATTCCAATGCCTTCCTAAAATTGACATCATAACCCTTCCATGCTTCCCCAGAATACTGTTGACTCCACCCCACAATCCTGCTCGAGTAGCAAGCCAATGCAGCCTGTAGATCTGGAGGACGCTCAGCTTTAATTGCAGTGAATACAGCCCATGCTTGCATCCAATTATTGAGATTTTCCTCAACCCTGAATCTAGTACACTGCGCCCTCCATTCACTTGGGAGCATCCACTCTTTTAGTGCTTTTGCCTGCTCCATTTCCCTATTATCCAACAATAAAGAATAAATGTACACGTATTTATCAGCCCAAATCATTTCTTTCACAGCTAATGACACATGCTGAGCTAGATTTTCGCTCCTGGAAGGTATCACACCGTCCCCCAAGAGCGGCAATGCCACTTCCTTACCAGGTGTGGGCACCGAGGGCGGCTGCCCCTTAACTCCGTCCGTCTGGGGAACACTTGTACCTGCAAGGGGAGAAGATATTGGCAATGCAACACTGTCGGTGACCGGTGCCGATCTGATTTTTTCTACAAACCTTGCCGCCTCTGCTGCATGGTCTGCAGAATTCGGGAAGGCTCCCCCTTTTTGGAGCCATGGCATCATGGCCGTTAACTGAGATACCAATTCGGGTGGCATCGAATCTACATTACCCCCCGGGACAACAGGTACCACTGGGGTTAAGCCCGGTGGTCCTGGCACAGGTGGCAGGGCGGGCGCCGGGTGAGGCCAGCCTGTCCCCGGGATTGTGGGCACCGGTGCGGGAGCAGACCCAGCGTCTACTGGTTGACCTGCCGGCACCGGCACCACAGGGGCAATGGGTGTAGGCACATGCGGGGGTGGGACCACCGCGGGCGGTGCGGCGGGTAACGGATCCACTTGGCCTGGGGTGGGGACCGCCTCCTTGGGTCTTTTGGACCTAGGTTTCCCTTGCGGGGTGACAAATTCCCCTCTTGGCAATGGTGCCACCCTCTTGCGGATCGGTCTCCCGGACGGGCCCGGTGCATCACCCTCTCTGTCATCCAACTGAGCTTCCCGCTCCTTAATTTTTCCTAGCTGTTGCTTAATGTCGCTCATCTCCCGCATCATAGCCCGCATCATAGCCTCCATGTTGGACCCCCTTTTTCCACCCCTTGGACCTGGCATGACGCTTACCCCAAAAAACACCCGCTGCCTACTCTCTTAGTTCCCAACAGGTCAACTGTGTGTACCTTTCAGATGGAGGGTCACCAGGGGGCTTTCAGCACCATGCAACGGCGACCGCAACACTAGCGGCTTGTCCGCTTATGTAAGGGGTGAGTAAACCTAATGTAGACCCACCCGGCGGCCACCAGGAGCGATGAGTGCTAGCCCCCCGTACCCCTCTTACCGATCAGTCCCGTGTCCTCGCCGGCGATGATGATCTGCGCTCACGCCCCACACCACGTTGCGTGCTGAATGCCACCACGTCTTGTCTGCGAGTGACTTGTACCGGTAATGTTTGTAAAATAGCCTGGAATAGAGAAATATATTAACACCGTGTATAAAAGTAGGAGCAGATGAGGAGAAACCTAGTCTTAATACAGAGGAATATTTGACCCTCCCTGACAGATCGCACTGCAGATGTGCGCTAGTAAAACACCCTGTATGGGCACTATATACACGTAATTACACGGTTATTTACTCATAATCTTAAGTACAGATTAAGCAATTACTAGGTTAGATCAGGCAATGCAATACGCCTACCACAGTTACTGACTATGGGGACTATAAAGCATGAGCAGAATTTAGAACACAAAGATTGAACTTCTTGGAGGCTCGCACCCCCACTGTTAACCACCCACAAGGCTGCACTTATTTGTAATTTAAAAACACAAAGTTGTTAAATCCCCACATTGGCCAATAGCCCCACACTTAACCTAGTAGAGGTGGCCTTGAATAATGTAAAACTTCTGTCATGCAAAATCACCGGATTTCATCAGAAAACACAGAATTGCCTCCCCTCCACTCAGGTCTCCCTTCCAGGGCCTACCCTGCCTGACCCTGCTTCGCCTCTCTTCACAGTCCGTGCAATTTGACAACAATTATTCAGCCCGATTGCTCCTCTAGCATCAGCTGGCTGAAAGTGCCCGCACGAGGAGATAATTAGCGGATGCAGGGGGGGGGGGCAGGTCTAGGGCACAGAAAACACGGGACAAATCACAACCCAACGTGGGGCACACCGAAGAAAACCGCGCTAGCAAAGGATGGCGGGAAATGCACGCTGGAATCCGCGCCCCTTTGATGCACCACGCAAATGCGCCTTGTTACAACGCTCCCCCGAATTGCCCGATATTACTGTGACTGAGTCCGGACAATACTGGGACAGTCTCCGTTCACCAACGATCGGCTGGCACCGCATCAAGCGTGGGCCTGGTCGGCCGATGCGCAATCCCCCCGAGGAATACCTCTGAATCCGAGCAAGCTAATGCCCGATCCCCTGCCACACGATACTCCTCTGGCGATGTCCGCAGCTCTCTCCCCGCAGCACCGCTCCGAACCCCGACCGTCCTTTTCTGTACTGGAAACCGGCTCCCGCGTTTCACCACCTGGAAGAAAAAAGGAACACGGGATTATTAAAACAAAGAAGCCCCGAACGCGGGGCACAACGTTCAGCGAGGGAGCGTCCAGGGACAAGGGGGTCTCCTGGGCGCTCCCTACCTCTTATTCCCGAGGGGCCGGGTGGCCCCTCCTATCGCCCGCCCCCCCCGACCCGGAACCACTCTATTGAATCCGGGTCAGGAGGGGCGCCGGCCAATCGGCGGTGGGCCGCGCCCCCAGGGCACGCCCCCACCGTCGAATGACACGAGGGGAAAGGGGGGGAGACGGTCGCCGCGCCGCCATGCGTGCGGGGGGGCCGAGGGCCCCCCCTTTTCATTTGCGTTGGCCTTCTGTTGCTAGCTATCTTCCGGATATATTTTAATTATTGCATTGTTTTGTGTATCTCTCTAATGCTGTTTCTTTTATTTTGTTGGTGCTAGGTTTATATATATGTTAAAAATGTGTCTCTTAAATGCCAGGTTTCAATTCAAGTGGCTTGTATGAATTGTGTGTTAGTTTCTATTCTATTTATATATATGGCCAGGCCTCCCTTATTGGCCGTCACCTACCCAGCCGGTTTTCGGACATTTGTCTCGTCTTCTCCTCCGCTGCTGTCTTCCTTTGGATTCCCAACTCTCCCCGATCTGTTTTTCCCCCCTCTTTGCTCTTTAATTGTTTTCCTGTTGAGACCGAGCTGTTTGGCTGATGCCTAGTGGAGCTACCCGATAGCTAAAGAGGAGATGGGCTGTGGACTTCATCCTCGGCCATCACCTACCCAGCCGGACTTTGGGCAGACTCTCCTTCGTCTCTCCATCCTATCTACTCCTACCCCCTTACCCTTCTAAGCTCCATTGATATCGTCTTCTACTCTCTTGAAATATGTTTCTAGTAACTGATGTAAAGTGTAATTGATGTAATTTTGTAATTCCCATGGAACCATATGTAAAGCGCTCTGATACCTCCCGGTCTAGCCAGCGCTATATAAAACTCTCAAAATAACATTTTATTTGAGGAGTTTTATATATCGCTTACACAACCGGAGGGGTATCAGAGCGCGTTACAACAACATACATACATAAACAGTCATAGTACAATGATACACCTAGATTATGGAAGTTTCACAGTTCAATAATTATGAGGAACAGAAAAAAAAGTTAATTTCAGGGAGGGTAAGGGAGATCAGTAGGGGAGTTGAGGATCGGTTCATCGAGGGTTTTGCAGCAGAGCTGTCTATGTGTAGGGGATTAAGAAGGAAACTATGGGTGGTTATTGTCCAGAGGCATAGAGATGACAGTTGAGGAGAAATTATTTTAGCTGTCTCTTGAAACTCGTGAAGGAGGGGTTGGTTCTGATATGAATTGGGAGAGAGTTCCAGATTTTGGGGGTGTTACCTGAGAAAGAGCGGGAGAGGGCTTTTTTTTAATGTCTTTTGCGTTGGCTTAGAAGGAGCGTTTTCTAGCTTCTTAGGTTTCTTGATTGTCCTGCTTTAGAGAGTTTGGCTGCGAGGTAATCTGCTTTGACAGTTTGTAGGCCTTTATGGGTGAGACAGGCCATTTTGAAACAGCAACATGCTTCGATTGGTAGCCATTTTAAATTTTGCAACGCAGGGGTGATGTGATAGTGCTTCTTGGATCCTGTGACCATTCTTGCTGCTTTGTTTAGGGTGGCTCTCAGGGGGGGCTATGTGTGTTTTAGCTGCCCCAGTTAGTGTGGCGTTTCCATAGTCAAGTCTGGACAGAACTATTTCTGGTCATTGGGAGGGGTATGAAGGGCTTGATTCTGTTGAGGAGTTTTGGGCTGTAGAAGGCGCCTTTTGTAGTGGAGCTTATGTGGGAGCTCATGTTTAGTCTTGTGTCCAGAGAGATCCCTAGTGATTTAGCTGAGTTTGCTGGGGTATGCTTGCAGTTTAGGGAGTTTAGGTTCTTTATCCATTCTTGGATCTGAGGGGGTTGGTGGTGATTGGAGAAGACAAGAATTTAATTGTTTTCCTGCCCACTCAAAACCTAATAGTTGAATATCAGACCCACGCCACGCTTCTTGATAGCATAATACATCAACTACATACATTTCAAAAATGAAAACAATTAAAACCCAGTAGCTCAGATTTCAGTAGAAATTGCAGACATCTTTGTTAGAGGAACTAGAATTAGGGCTGGTTTACATAAAGTGAGCATTGGAAGTGGGATATAAGGCATGATCTCTGATTGACCAAAAATCTGAAGAGCACAAACATTTGTTGATGCCGCTAAAGCAATTTCAGGACAGAACACAACAGTAATAAAAGAAAGGGCACCACAAAAACAGTAATCAATGCGACATAAAAATGTAAAAATTGATACTTGTATAGCGCACTACTCACCCGCAAGGGTCTCAAGGCGCTTGTACGAATACCGCTGTGGAACCCATCCTGGCTTTCCCTGTGAGGTGTCCACTCCTGGGCACCCCCAAGGTGGAGGCCAGGCATCCTTAGCGTTGTGGGGGCCGTTGTGGAGATTAAGCAAGCTATTGCCCAGAGTTGCAGAGTGGGACTCCATGATTGGAATAGGCACAGAGGCGAGAATTATCAGGTCCGTGGAATTTTGAGCCCAAGACCCGCCGAGGCGGGGAATTGAATCCTGGTGCCAGGCTAGACCTCTGCATCAGGGTCTGCCGCTCTAACCATTGAGCCACACTTCTCCACATAACAATGCTGCAACAGAAAAACACAACTCCACACCATCACCACACCACAAAAAACAAAACAACCTAACAATACAAGGCTAAACAAAAACTTAATTCACAGTACAGCACAAAAACAGTTACACTCCTAAACAACAGAATAATGACACAACGTAACACAACACAAATATGTCAATACAATGCTCCTCAATAACACTACAGCCTACTGGTGTTTTGCGTTACTCTATTATTGTGTTATGTTGATGTGTTGTGTTGTTATGCTGTTTTGTATTGGTACATTGTTAAACTACTGAGTTTTGTTTTTTGTGGTCATTATGTTCTTCCTTTGTTGTATTTTGTTTACTGCTTTATGTTATGTTATGTTGTTGTGTGCTGTGTTTGTTATAATAGGTCTATAATTTTCTTAGGTTGAGGAATTCAGCTGCACACACACACACACACACACACACACACACACACGCATACACACTCTGTTCACACAACCACCTCCATAAATCTGTTTTCATAACACAGTGATGAAAGGTGGTTGCACCGAACACTGTATTACTTACCACTAAGGACATGTAATAGCGCCAGCTAAAAATGTTTTGTGATGTAGCCCAGGAATTAACAAGTGATGCAAAGAATACAGCACTGCTGTATAGAAGAAAAAAATAGGTTTTATATTCTGCAAGTGGTAGATTCAGGTTGCTGTCAAGATTCAGGCTGCTGTCGACTTTTTAAAATGCTCTTCTCATTGGCCGGATCCTTTATAAACAGCTACAGACGTTACCCTGTTTAATGGTTTTTGTAATGAACTGCAGTCATATTTTCATTAACCGCTTATTAAGCACTGATGATGGCCTTCCATTAACACATAAGCCAAAGTGTTATCAACATTTGCACATTACAATTAGGCACATGCTGTTTAGTGCAGAAGAAATGCCATTAGCCTAGTACTCCTCCTACCATTCCTGCTCACACCAGTTTATTCGCATGAGCACTTCGAAGTCTGAAAATATCCCTATTACCGGTGCAGTCCTCCAGGGTTCCAAACTATCTTCTGTCATCTTTAACCTTTACATGTAGCCGCTTACTACTCCACTCACAGTTAACCGATTTGTGCCGGCGGACATTCCACAGCGGTGGGAAAAAAACGACACATGCGCAGTTCGGGACGGCCCCCGCCATCCGACGCACATGCCCACCATGATGTCGGACAGCCGGGGGCCGTCCGACGCATCGAAAAGCATAACAGCATAAAAACTCACCAATATGCTGATGATACACACCGCTACTTGAAAGTATCCTCTGCTTCAGATATCCAACTCCTCAAACACTGGTTGCACATCATCCAGACATGGATGTCCAGCGCCTACATGAAGCTCAACTCAACCAAGACATAATACCTGTTAATTGCCAAGAACAATAAACAAGATACAGCACAAACCTGGCTCAATGACATGAACCTTGATGCCTTCGAACCCCAACTGTAACCGAATGCGAATTCGCTTGGATTCACCCTGGACACCAAACTCATCCTCAAGGAACACATTGCCAAAAAAAATCAAAGATGGCCTGGTACCAGCTCTCTCTTCTAAAGAAAGTTAAACTGTGTCTTTCAGAAAGCAACTTAAGAACTGCTGTTCAAGTCCTTGTACTCTTGCATCTGACTGTGGGTAATTCCCCACTGCATTGCTGTTTAAAATCCACAATGTCTCCCCTTAAGGGCACCCTACAATGCAGCACATCTGATTCAGCGCCTGAAGAAATATGATTGCATAATCCCCATCCTACCGAAGCTCCAGTATAAAAAAACAAAAAAAAAGGCACCAGGCCTATTCCATGTATGCAGCCTAGGGCTGGTTCAGCATCACCATATCCATCAGGACCCCCTCAAAGCTTCACCAATTTAGAAAGTAGTTAAAGACTATTCTCTTTGAAGAATACTATATCACAATGTGATACCAGTCCACAACCCAGCTTTCTCTCCTATTATGCTGCACTGCCTTTTGGCTAAGTTCATGCAATAGAAATACCATAAACATACATCACACAGTACCCGACTGAACATAGTGTACTGCCTTCCAGTAGCACCCTCTCCGTTCCGTATATGGAGCGCCTTGTACTGCTTTTGATTTCTGGCACAGTATGATCACAGCTGAGCAGATGGGCCCACCCCCAGTTTGAAGGCCTCTGGCCTTAGACACGCTTTATAGTTTCACTGTTTGTGGAAAAACCAGGTAACTGAGCTCCTTGCGTAGAGATCGTGCGGTTTAGTTACCACTAAAACGACTTGTTTTGTTAGCACATGGAGCCTAGGGGCGTAACACAGGCCCCTGCATCTCCCGCGGTGCGGGGGGGGGCCTTCACCCTCCAGGGGGCCCCGTCAGCACCGCACTTCTGCTGGGGAGCTCTAGATTGAGTCCGGAGGGGGCCCCTTCACGTACCCTACAGGGGGGGCCCCCTCAAGGTTCGTTACGCCATTGGAGACTCGAACACTCTTCTACATGAGGGTTTAACAAGCTACTACTATATATATATATATATATTGGGGAGTATGTATAGAAGCTATGCCAGATGCTCTTACATTAACAGCTAAAAATACCTTTGTGTGCAGGACCCATTTAAGTTTCTTAGGTAGTTCAGTGCTTTGCTTTCTTTAAACCTTAATACGTTTCTATGGCTAGTATCTATCAGCTGTGTTAATGCCTGAGAGATTATCTAGCGGGTTTTTGGAAAACCACCACAACACCCCAAGTTTTATTTAAAGGCGCAGACCCCTGACTCATTGCCAAGATCTACTAAAACCTACATTGTTTAATCATTCTGTAGGGTAAGGGAAACCCACAGCAGGAAAATCACCCCTTTGGTTACTTTTAGTTGGAATTTCAAAACTGGCTCATGGTCTGATATTAAACAGAATTGGTCAGTCCTAGGAAAAGGAATACCAGCTGTGGAAGGAATGCTATCTTTGCTGTAGACAACGGCATATATATAGCTATCATGAGCCAAGTCCTTCTATCAAGTAGTTAGGGTTGTGTTCTGTCTAAATTGAGAAACACATGTAGCACTATAATAAGCTGTGTCCTGGTGATGTGCAGACTGATTGCCTAGTGTTAGAGATGGGCAATATATCTAACATTGTGAGGGGTTGTGCCTCTTTACTGGGTGCACACAATATTGAAATGTCTGAAGTGGCCACTACATTTAGTTTGTCCTTGAGAATAGTGTCAGGGCGTGCAGTGTGGAATGTATTGCAATTGGCCACACAAGGGGAGATTCACTCACTGTGTTTTGTGTCAGTTTCTAGCTTCACCACATTTTGTAGTGGTTGCGTTACATTGTGCTCCACCTCGCTGGGTAGGGGAGTGTGTTATGTGTTTTACCTTGTGTGAGATGCATTTTGATGCTCATCTGTTGGTGATGTTTACTATTTTCCTCACTACTGTCTGTAATGCCAGAAACCGCTCCTCGGAAGCTTGTTTTCGGTCCAGGGAAGGCATGGCTTGGCAGTTCGGGCTGGACTGTTCCCATGAGGTACAGGGTCAAGACTGATTTGCATATGGCCATGTCTGAACTGGGGTGGTCAGACTGATTTGCATATGGCCATGTCTGAACTGGGGTGGCAGAGTGGGCTAAAGAACGGTGATGGATTAAACCCAGATCTTTTGACTGGGTGTGAGTGTTTGATTGGTTCAGATGCTCCGTCCATCACCACCCCCTTTTGTACCTACTATTTTCCTCACTGCATGCTGGTATTACAGATGTCTCACATGTTTCCTGTGAAATTGTATGTGTATGTTTCAATATCAATATTTAAGAATTTACAGGCCGGGAGTTGTGCTGGAGTATATCTTTTTAACAGTAAATATGTGTTTCCCTGTAGAAAGTGTGGGAGGCGTGTAGTATTTTTTCTCTTGTATGTTTATGTGTAGTTGCTCGAAAGGCAGGTGTGTGTTGTCTTGTCCTGCTCGTGTTCATGCTCCACTGACTCCCAGCTCAGGTTAAGGTACGAATCAAGCTTGGAAACCTCTGTCACCGCCAACTATGCTGGTTATTAACCAGTTTTTTTGGGACAGAGAGTAGGGAAGGTGTTTACTTCTTCTAGTTGGACATTCTTGTACCCTACACTTAGACCCATTAGAGTTTCTACTTGGACCTAAGAGTTCTGTTTGATTCCTGTTATATCAATATGCTTCAGATTTGATGCATAAAAGGTGGGCTGCAGATAATCATGTCTTCTGGGTAGTCTCACACTTTAAGAAATTCCTTCATGCAGGTCTCAGTCACCAAGGCCTTGGGTATCTTCTCCTCACCCTGACATTCCAGCTCTTGATCTTCCAGGCTGAAGCAGCAGCTTTAGGTTTCTCTTCTGGTTCTTGGCTTAGACCATCTTCTGGAAAGCAGCAAAACGTCCTGTTGGTGGCATGCCACCTTTCCAGGGCCTGATTAGGATGGCAAAAGTCCACCCGCACCCTATCGGAAATGGGACCGCCCGACAGTATGTCGGCGGTCCCACCATAGGCATTAAGATGCGACTGCCACAGCGGCGGTCGTAATGCCTATACTTTGTATTGCGGCGGGTGCTGCTGGCTGCAGCATACACCGCAATATAAAAATGGGTCACTTTACATATGCCCGCACTACGTGGCAGTCACCATGCGGTGCCTGCCACATGGTGCAAGGAAATGTAGGGGGGCACCATAGGTGCCCCCCAAAACTAAGGCCAAGGGGTTAAGGGGGGGCCGCTACAGGCCCCCAATGTCCCTTTCCGCCAGCCTTTTCATGGCGATTGAACCGCCCTGAAATGGTCGGCGGGGAGGGACATCATAATTCCTACAGCGGTGCCTGCCAGGCACTACCACTGTCATAGGGATATGATTCCCCTCCAACGCACCGGCAGGCTCACAGAGCCCATCGGATTCGTGGCAATCGGTCTTTCCGACTGCCACCCTAATGTGGCAGGCGGTAAAAATGGTTCCGATGGCGGTAATACCTCCACCGACAGCCTGTCGGTGGCTGTCTCTCTGCCATCCTCATCTGGCCCTTAACGTTTACATCACTCAGTTCATCATGTTGAACAGGTAATAAGGGGCCAATACAAAGGTTAGGCCAATATTGATATCATTTACTCCATAAATCCTTTCATGCACCCCATTTTAGTACCCTAAAGCCCCTATTACGAGTGCCCCATAAACTTCCCTGTTATTTCTCTCCCCTGAATTTACCATTACCAGGGTCATGGTTTCGGGGTGGAAACAGCAGATTATGAGTTTTTATTCAACAACATGCAGATATCCACATGTAGTTCCTCAGTATTCAGCTCTGGGAATTCATCTACTGGTAGGAGGTAAATATAAAAGGTGGAATATTGCTGAGCAGTGGTATCCCCGCTGAACTCATAATTCCACTGTGCTCAGTAACTGCTATTACAGGGCCCATTGGGAACAATGTGACACTTGTAACAAGGGCCTAAAACTGTATAGCTTTGGTGTGTTCTTTAACCGCATGCGCGCTAGCGGTTTTCACGCTGCGCGCTGCGTTTTTGAAAAAGCCGCCTTACATGACGAGCTGAGCTCGTCATGAGCGTGCGAGCGGCGCAACTCATGACGAGCTCAGCTCGTCATGAGCGCGGAAGGGGTTAAGCTGTCATGAACAATGCATTCAATAATGTTATTATCTGATCTGCTTTGGGATAGCAAAGTGAGATTTAGTTGGTAGCATTGCAAAAAGACGCTTGGTTACCTTCAACTATTCTTATATTACTATAGCAGAGTCACATAATGCAATATATATTACTTTTGTGAAGTAGAAAATGTTCCTAAAAGACAATTCCAGACTAGTGACCTGTACAACTGGAAAACAATAACTCTAGAAGGTATGCTCTCTCTGTCTGGGTTAAGGCTAATCGTAATACAAATAATAGTATTGCAGCCACACATCGCCTAACAACTATATTGCTGTGTAAGTATATAATTACTCTTCTGTATTATACATCTACTTACCAAGACTTACCCTGCGCTATGGTGGTTATGTTGATGCTATGGATGCAATTCTCATGCAGTATAGCACAAGTGATATAGTTGTGCCACTCTCCTGTCACATTTGGCTTGAAAGGTTGTCAAATGCATATATCAAAGTCATTAGAACATTATTTTTCATTGTAATTGCTTGTAATTAAATGTTTATTAGAGCTACTTGAATAATGTTATCTCCATTTTTTTTAGACTTCCAAAAGGAACATCACAGGTTTGATTCGTGCTTCTCTTGTGATGTATACTGTGCAGATTGGCTGGGCCACGTTGCCTCGGTTCTTTCCCTGTGACGATACCAAGAACTTCACCTGTGTCAATTGCCGCCGAAGGGATTTAGAAGAAATTCCACCTATCAAGTCTCCTAAAGTGATTGAGATTGACCTCTACAAAAATAAGCTGGTTCTGATAGCGAATTACTCATTTTTGGGAGTTCCAAATCTCCAGAACCTTAATTTAAGTTGGAACTGTGCTCCTCAAAGTTTACAACCTGACAGAGAGCCCTGCAAGCTCACAATTGACCAAAATGCTTTTGTAGAACTTCACCACCTACAAATTCTACACCTAGCAGGTAATAGCTTGACAGTGATCCCTCGGCTGCCCTCCAATTTGATAGAGTTAAATTTGGAGATGAACAATATAGTAAATTTGGAATATCAGAATATGTCTGGAATCATTCACCTGAAAGCTCTGTATCTTGGTATGAACTGCTACTATCAGAATCCATGTTACTCTTCTCTTACCTTCACCAGGGACCTCTTCTCAGATGCAGATTCCTTGGAACTACTATCATTAAAATTCAACAACCTCACTAGCATACCATTGGGCCTCCCATCGACTTTGGTCAGCCTAGATTTAGCAGAAAATAAGATTCCAGAATTAAGACCTTCAGATTTTGACAACCTTACAAACCTGAAGTATCTCGACCTGAGATGGAACTGCCAACGGTGCGACCACGCTGCTCAGCCTTGCTTCCCTTGTTCAAATAATTCAGCCCTTCATATCCACCTTGATGCATTCCGTAATCTTAGGCAGCTTATAGAATTGAATTTAAGAGGAAACTCTTTACGAGAGCTGCCAGACAGTATATTTGAGCCTTTAGCTAATTTACAAAGTTTGGAACTTTCTGACAACTTCCTGGCTTTTGTCATTGCAAATGGAACACTTTTTTCAAAACTTCCCAAAATGCAGAATCTCAGTCTAAACTATAACTACAAGCCTCTGAACACCTTCTCAAAGCTAATTCTTTCCCATGCCATGAAGGATATGCGCTCACTAAGATACATTTCACTCAACGGATATTTCTTCAGAAACCTTGATGAAAGTGGCATTGAACCACTTTTAACTCTACCAAACCTTCAGTACATTACTTTCAGGACAAACTTCATTGAAAATGTAAACCTGAACCTCTTTCACAGGTTCAATTATTCTCGGCTTATTGATTTGTCTGAAAACATACTAACGCTTTCCACATCATGCAAGGCATCTCAAGAGAGGGAAACGATAGACACACCACTGAGACTTTCCCGCGAAACTACCCTGCCTGAATTTTACAGTTCTGTGGATGATAACAGAAGAGATACAGATAGTGATGAGCACCCTTCTTTTTATTTTAGCTACCCTGCTTGTAAACACTACAGTAAGACTCTTGATCTGTCCTTCAATAACATCAAGCGAATAGACCCAGAGGATTTTAGAGATATGAAAGATATTGAGTGCCTCAATCTTAGTTATAATTACATTAACCAACGCTTGAATGGAAGTCAGTTTTCATATTTGACATCACTAAAGCTCTTGGATGTCGCCTACAACAGGTTTGACTTGTACTACAACAAAAGCTTTAATGAGCTTCCCCATTTGGAGGTGTTATACCTTAATTCCAACCAATTCCAGTTTATGATACAGGGTTTGGGTCACAGCTTTAATTTCCTTCAAAATATGACCTCTCTAAAGTTCTTGAGCTTGTCGTATAATACAATAGGCATTAGGGTATCCAAACAGCTATACTGTCCTTCACTCAAGGTATTGGTCTTCAGATATAACCGATTGAACATAATGTGGCAGGGAAGGAAGGATACCTACATTAACATTTTTACCAACCTGACGCAATTAGAGATTTTGGACATTTCATATAACAATTTGGAAAGCATCCCACCAACTGTGCTTGAATCTCTGCCTAGCAGCTTAAAAAAGCTATTTATAACACATAACAAGTTGAGGATTTTCCACTGGGAAAAGATGAGTTCTCTCCCCAGCTTGGAAATCCTAGACCTGAGCCATAATGTTCTTATATATTTACCCAACAAAACTGTGTCTTTTGGAAGTAACTTCACTGTTCTTATCCTTGAATTCAATCATATCACATTTTTAAGCAATGTGTTCTTCGCCAATTTGACCACTCTGAAATATCTTAGCCTGAGAAATAACAAGATCAAATTGATAAATGAAAACAGCTTTTCAAATGTCCTCCTCCAGAACCTTAGTTTACTTGACGTGAGTGGAAATCCTTTAGAGTGCACCTGTGAGGCACACTGGTTTATCCAGTTTTTAACGAAAACAAAAATAGCAGTTGAGCATGTTTCAAATGGTATGAAATGTGATGCACCAGATTCCAAACGGGGACAGTATCTGTTCTCCATTGACCCTCGTTCCTGCCAGGATCTATATGGCCATTTGGCATTCATGGTCACATGTTCACTAGCAGTATTTCTAACAGTTTTACCAGTTTTAAAGAAACTCTATGGATGGGACATCTGGTATGGGGCACATATATTGAAGGCATTACTTAGAAAAGGCTACTCTTCATGCCCGGGTATTGATGGGTATGATGCATTTATTGCATTTGACTCACGACAGTATGCCATAACGGATTGGGTCTATAATGAGCTTGTTCTTCGTTTGGAAGAGAAAGGAAGCACACAATTTAGACTCTGCTTAGAAGAAAGGGACTGGGTAGCTGGTAAGTCTAGGATTGAGAACCTGTGTGATGCTGTTTACAAGAGCAAGAAGACCATCTTCGTCCTTGGTGCAGATGGATTTGCTTCTGGGGTACTGAGGCAAACCTTCTTTATAGCTCAGCAGAGGCTACTAGACGAGAAGCTGGATGTGGTTATTCTTGTGCTGTTAGACAACGGGATAAAGATGTCCAAATACCTGCAAGCCAGAAAGAGAGTGTGCAAGAGGTCGATCCTTCAATGGCCCTGCAATCCAAAAGCTCAGCCTTATTTTTGGCACTCCTTGCATGTTCTTCTGGCACAAGATAGCAAAAAATGGTATGATTCTAAAATAAGAAGCAGCATTGATGGTTAGTGGTAATGCACATCATGATATATCAAAGCTGTAACATACAAGTATTTATAGATTTTGACTCACAAAACAACATTGTTAAATTCTACTATAAGAGATGCAGAGTTAGATGAAGCATTAAAATCCTTAAATTACTTGAAGATGCCTTATCCTATGTTATTTTTTTGACTCGTTGTAGCTGCTTTCAACAGCAAACTGCAAATCTATTTTAAATTTTAGGTGGGGTAAGCAATGTGCCCTGTATATTTGAGCAATGGAGTATAAGGGAAATGAATGGACTTCTGTTGAATACACAAACATAGTTTGCATATTCACACTATAAAAAGGGCTGTCTATATCTCTACCAATGTTAAAGCTAGGCAGCTGTTGAGATCACTTAAATGCTTCTGAGATTTAAACAAAATTATGTCTCTAGGAAAATTAGAGATTTGCTCAGGCAATCATATTGCTCAGAATGCTGATTTTAACTACTGTTCTTTGCATTTGAATTTCAGTGAGAGTGTGAACAGGGATATTATGCAGTCAGGGACAAGGGCAGTATGTGCTGCCTATGATGGATTGAATGATGGATACAGGTTCTAATAACATTCTTCGCTCATAGGCTCCAAAGCATAAACTGCTTTTAATTGCCTTTTGACCATATTATTTGCTCACACTTTGGGCTTACTGCAGTCGGTCAATTAACAGCATTTAATGCTCTCAACAAATAACTAACAGTTGTTAATGACCTATACACTAGCCGATGACGCTTTCATTCATCCTTTGATATTGCCTTGAAACTGGCACATTCTATAATTAATTCTATGAAACCACCAGCCTTTCATGACCTTTGCACGATTGCATCAAAATAACTCTTAAGCTGTGCATGGTTGCATTGGTAGCTATGACAGTGTGTTCTCCTGAGTCAAATTATTTTGAGTTCTGACGCATCCACAATGCATTTCTTTATATCTTCAAATGCACATTGACACTCCTGTGACTAGTGATACATCTGACCTTTTTCATCAACTTCTTCATGGGTTGAACTTTGTCTAAAAAGTGGTCCACAAACAAAGTTATACTCCGCCATCCCTAAAAAATATATTGGTCTTGGGGACATAGAGCTTTCTCAAAGGCTTCCATTAATGGTATTTTTCATGGTATGACCCAAATGCTCTACCTTCTTAACTGCAGATATGCAATTATCAATTTCTACAGTAAGTCCAGCCTCCTCCAAAATCCTCAGCACTTTTCTCAGAAAATCGTCATAGCTGTTGACCTTACCCCACGCTAATACTTCATCCTAAACCAATTTCACATATGCTAAATCTTCCAACAATCGCTACAATATCCGTTGGAAGGCAGCTGATGCGGAAGCTAGCCTCAAAGGCATCCATGCAAAAAGGAACGCCCCTTCTGGTGTGACGAATGAAATAAAATGCTTACGATGCAACAGTATCTGATGGTTTGCACTTGATAAATCAAGGGTGGAATAATATTGTGCACCCTTAACTCTTGCTAACATTTACCTAGTGTTGGGAAGGAGATAGCAATCCACTCTTATTTTAATACTGATCTATCTAAGGTCAATGCTCTTCCTGATCTTGCGAATGGATTTACAGACTATTACCACTGGACTTAACCACAGATGATTTTATTGCTTCAATTCTATTGCTCTCAGTTAATCTGTCTAATTCTTCCTTTAAGGAACTTCTTAAAGCCAATGGCACACTACGCACTTTGTGTGCAACTGGTATGGCCACTTTCTTCAAAACGATCTTACGTACAAACGTCTTCAGGTTTCCGAGATCGCGCCCAAAGAATTTTGGAAACTCATGCACACATTTACACCCCTCTTGCTGAGCTAACACTTACCTGCTTGCTGGGATTGGGATCTAATACTATCCCCAATGCTCATTACAAATGATTGATTGATTGATTGCTCATTGCTCTTGCCATCCCAAAAAAATCCTTCTTTCCTCTACAACATATATCTGACTGGGAGCAATCCTCCCCTTAAAAGATAAATCATATTAGAACTCGCCAATAATCATTACTTTCACACCACTGTATCAATCTTGTTTTACATCCATCATTGAGTCTGCACCATGTTTCTTTATCATTTAACGTATATGGTGAGCAAGAATCAGCCAACAACATTCCAGCTTCGTTTCGGCCTCCTCCACCATGCATTTCGGAAGGTGATATGGCTTAACTATTCCTGTATTAATTTCACCAGATGCATCACACATTACCACTGTATTAATTTCACAAGATACATCACTCAATACCAACACTTTGACTTCATCCTCAGAATCTGATTCCTGTTGGTATTTCCTAACTCCATATACATTATCATGCAACATGTTTACAATGCCTTTGAAAACTAGCCTCCTGCTTACAAACTCTTGAGAAATGTCCTATTTTCTTACCTTTAAAACATTTCACATTGGCAGCGGGACAATTATTGGAAGTTGCTATATGCTTCACATTACCACATCTGTAGAATGTCCTCCTGTCACTTCCAAATTATCTTTTCTGTTTGCCATCTGCCTTAACCTTGGATTTATTTGACAATTGCAATGTACTCTGCATTGTAGATTCAGTTTTGCTCCTGCTCACACCCTGATGCATTTTCAATTCCTCATAGCATTATGTACTCTCAATGTGTTTAGCCAAGGTTATGGACTTTTCTAAAAAAAGGTTCTTTCATTCCTAAGAATAATTTTGAGTCCTTAAACCTGCCGCGAGGTTAATTAAGTGATCTCAAAAAATGTATCTTGCCGATCTCTATATTTGTAGGTTGCAACTCCGGTAGGCAATACATCCACATGTTGATCAAACGTTTCCACTGGTAAATGTGCCCAAGAAAAAAAATGTGTGTCTCGCTACAGTTACAATGACAAGATAAACAATGTATGTCTCGCTACAGTTACAATGATTTTGCTTTTACAATTTTCTTAAATTGCCTTAATTGCTGAAACTTATTCATCATCCTATTCATCTTCCATATTTGATACCTTATCATCCTTGCATTTTTTACTACAAAATCTTGGTTAAATCTTTAATACTTTCTTACCCTCCATCCCTAAGTGATGATTTAGCATGGCCAATTTTCTTTTCGCTATAAACACATTCCTCCTATGGCTTTCAAATAGATTTCAAATGCCTTCGGACAGTCTTCCCATGGAATAATGGGTTTGCCTGGATGTGTAAGAAATGTGGATGGAGTTACAACTGACTGCATTATGGAGAAAACACTAATGCAGACTCAAGTTTAAATTTTAATATACAATACAATAAATATCACATTGAGGGTAACAAGGTTCTTTTTCTTTAAAATAATGAACTGATATAAAAATAGTAGTCACCGTTGTCTAGAAGAGAAGAAAAAACAAACATAAAATAATAAAGTTGTATACTGACTGATTGAAATGTTGCAATTTTTAACTTATTGTACCAAGCATGTGACCTCCATTGATGTTGTCTTCCGGTTTCCCACTTTCATGCTGAAATTATTCTGCATTGTATTAAGATTTACCCCTGCCTTATCACTTTAATTAAATGTATATATGTATATGGCTGGAGGTAAAAAATAAAAAATAGTTGTAACCCAAGCAATTCTGTTAAGACTATGATGGGAGGAATGTTTGAATTAATTTTAGGCACTGGTAATTACTTGTGCAAACATCCAATCCATGTTTTTGTTCCCTATGTCAATAGTGTCAGAGATCCACATTATGCAAATTAGTCTTGGTCCTGCTCAGAGAAGAACAGTCCAACCCAAGCTGTCAATTCAGGTGCTCTCTCAATAGGAACACAAGCAAACCCAGACCAGTTTCAACATTGTTAGGCATACATACTTTGGTGCAGAATGCTTTCAATGGCCCAATAGGATGTGTGGTATACATCTGGGCTTAGGGAGTTTCAATGACTAGAAGGAAAAGGTGAAGTGTGGAATACTTTAACCAGTTTCGGACACTGGTAATTACTATGGTTGCCACCTTTCTCAGAGAAAAATATTGGCCATTTGTGAATGTTTTGCACTTTGGGAAGGGCCAGAAATTGATTCTCAAAAAACTGTTTATGCAAAGTCTTCTGTATTCCTTTGTGACACAGCAATTCTATCTCTATTTGCTTTAAAGACAATTTTAAAATAGTCTAGACCGCATTAACATTCTTTTGACATGTTTTTATCTTCAATTTGTTGATTTCACTTTATATTTCCGAGGGGAAAAATACTGCCTTTCAATTATTTTCTATATATATTTACTTGTTTTGGCATGTAAATACCAGCCCGGCCTGGCTTAAACATAAAAATATTGGCCATGTCATAACAATACAGGCCACGTGGCAGCCCTATGCAGTTGACTGCCCGCCCCTGTTCCTCGCAGCCATGGTCCAACACTGTGAGGCATGGGATAGACGTTCTGACTAGGGATATTTACATCTGGATCTGTGCTTGCCAGGTGTGCTTCACAACTGGGAGAAATCATTATTTCAATGCAGGTGAAAGAAGATGTATCTCAAAACTATTAATTGAATGTCATGCTCATTTAAAACAGGAAATGCACTCTGTTACTCACTGAATGCACAATAGTTTTAACTTTTAAGAACTTTTTAGGGATGCTGAGGGGTTTGATAGGGACTTTGCAGGTATGGATCAGGGCACACTTGAATGAACCCCTTTGCAATGCTATGTAGGATAATCCTACCTAGCATTGCATTCTGAAAGTTATAGTTTCAAATTTAACAATGTAAGAATTGGATGAAAGAAACAGAAGGCAAATCACTGTTAGAGAAAACCGTATATAATAATGCTTTTTTGTACAGCACTCTTTTCCCCTTTTCCTAGGCCTTCATCATGCCCGTCACAGAACGTTTCGGGAAGCAGGAAGCACAATCGTGCTAATTGCTGGACGGAGCTTCAGAGGCTCTACAGTTGTTTAGTAGCGGGCGCATTTCCATTTTCTGAACTGTTACCCACCACTCTCCCCTAAAGGTAGGGGGTGCAGGTGTTCTTGAGGTGGACAACAGAGGCTGAAAGAAGACGGAAGAGAAAGCTAGAGCCAGGCTCGGCGAGGTAAACTATGATGTCTGCTGTATCCAGGAGGCGTTCTGGAGGAACGTCTGTAACCGCGTCGGCCTGCCTTGGGGAGCGGGTAGGGCCTGCTGTGAAGAGGTATTGTATTGTGGATATTAGAAGCCCCCAGATCCTGATTTGGCTGTATTGCTGTGTTTCATGCATCCGTTGCTGCCGGCTTGCTCCCGGGTCACTCCCTTTTCAGATCCCGTGGAGATCTGCTGCGTGTCCGAGGCATTTGCACTCGGTGTCATTACTCAAGCTCTGATCCAGCCAAACTGCTTGCGTGTTCATTGTATATCCTGCAGCCCTGTGGTGGAGGCAGCAGCACCAAAGTATTCAAGCTCTGTTGTTGAAAACTGTTGTTATACAAAATCTGTGGCTCTGTGGTGGAGGCAGTGGCCCTTGAGGAAAACTTAGGCCATTACTAGCACCTCCCAGACAAATAAGATGGTGAGGATTTGAGCTGTCATGGAAGGAAATCTGTTTTCACTGTAACTAGTCCTCCTTCTATCCCTGTGAGAGAAGAGGCACCTTTCATTTGTGATCATTTGGCCCCTTGTCATTTATACAATATGGCTCGAGTAGACCAGATAGAGCCATTGGAGTGAAGATATGAGGAAACATAGGTCCAGCAAAATTTGCTATGCTATGTGCTGTGACCCCTACAATGGTTTTGGTGTCTTTATTACACCTTTTCTTTGTTCATTTGCTTTTGAGACACACGCGGACAAAATTAACCTCATGTCACAAAGAAGAACAGTAAATATAATGGTTCAAAAAAACATCAATAATAACAACACATTTAGCGTTAGACGAGTACATAACCAATGAAGTGACAAAACATGAAAAAACACAATTGACCAGTCCTTGACTTATAAAAGAAACAATGGCGGTGCAGACTGTTTACACTTTACAACGTTGCAACCTGCCATGCATAGCTAGTCAACAAAACAATTACAACAGGCTAATTGCCCTGTTTGTACACTGTGTTATTAAGTGAGTTTGGGGTAGTTACAGCTAGCTGGGGTGGGTCTACGCGTTTCGGAACCCTGCTTTTCTTTGGGGTTCTCCCCAGGACAAGGACTTGGTCCGACACTGAAACATGGTAAAACACAAAAAGTATCATCCATGTGTCCTCGAACTGTAATAACCCTACTTGCCTTAATCATTAAAGGGTCTAATCTTACCATTTGTGGGTAGGAGATGAGCACGGTGGTGATTGCCAACTAATGGCACTTAAAACCACGTTGTAGAATGATGTGGCTGGAAAAATGAAAGAAAGGTTGGGAAATGTTACTAAGCTGTGAGTCATGCAGCTTTAGTCTAGGTGCACTCTATTAAAATGCCATAAGTGACTTCAAAGATACTGTAGCACGGCGCTAAGGGAAGCATTCATGATTATAGCCTATGCATTGTTAAAAAATGACTTGCCTCATGTCAGCAGTGGGACATGCCAGCTGGCGTGTATAGATGCTGTGTCACGGAACCTACGTGGTGAAAATGGGGTCAGTGTCTTATGTTAAGCATAATTTGATGTTCGCAAGTGCTGTTTATATAAACCGATTCAGCCAAACAGATCCAAAATGAGATCAAAGCAATCGCAGATGAAGGTTTGAATGCCATCATCAGAATTGGTAGTCGCTGGGGACAACACAGAGCATGGGCCATTATCGGGTCCAGCAGAGTATCGACATCCGTAGGCATGACTGATGGGAGTGTTAGACAGATGTCTAGCATGCATTCTTCACCGCAAAGCAGGCAGCGTAGAACAGGTACGATGCAATCTTGCCAGATTGGTCTCAATGACAGAAACCATGTGGTATTTAATTCGACGATGCGCTCACGACACTTCATCTCCAGCAGAGCTCTCTCCACAGTGAATTGGGTGTCGCTGGTTATTTGGCTTGCCGTATTGAAGCAGTAGGAGCAAAAATAGGATCCCTGCAACGAGTCCAAAAAGTAGTGGCAGCCCGCCAAACACAGAGTGCAGGAAGTTTGGAATTATTCCGAGGACTGCTTGAAAAGGTGCTAACAGTCCTGCACACACGTTCTTAAATACGTGTAAATACCGCTCATATCAGACATGTTTAAGATATGACCTAACATTTCTGAGAAATGGATAGGGCAGTTTGTATTCAAAAGGGATTGTATCTCGGCAGAAGTACTTGCGACTTGTAGATCATAGGTTTCTTTGGCCGAGGTCAGTGGCGCAGTTTGTTGTAAAAGAATGGCTTTCATTCTGCTTAGAGTATCAATTCGTATAGAAGGGATGTTCAGTGAAGGCCATAAAGGCGACTCCCTGTCTGTCTCGGTTTGTGGAAACAATACTTGCATACAGCAAGTGACCCTGGATGTAACAGTCACTAAATATGGGATACCTGGCAACATGCAACAGTAGCTGTGATCGTTCAACATGAGGTAACTTCCATTTAAAAGTTGCCCAAAAATTGGATCAAACAAAAAAGGAGGTACCCCCAAATCCAATTAGGGACGGGGTGTATTATCAAGAAAGTATAAACGTCCCTATTCATATGATATACAGTATACTATTACCTACCACAGTATTGAATCTAGAAAAGTGGATATCACCAATTTCTAAATGCCAACATGTGTCTATCGAAGTTAAAAACAATCTAAATACAAACAAAGAAAAAAATTCTTAGGTCACGTCAGAGGAGCACTGTCGTTATATGTAAACAAAAAACTGTTAATTTTTTAAAAACATCAAGTTTTATTAAAAAAGAGGGAAGGCGATTACCCTCTACAGTACAAATAAAAACACAATATACGGTTCATAAGTAGAAAAACCAAAAAAGTTGACGCAGCGTTTCGGTGCTTTTAGGGATATAACACCTTCTTCAGGACGGTTTCAAGCTTCAAGTAAAGACATAAAAGGTGGCCATCCCCGACACAGCTTCTACACTACTCCTGATTGTTTATCAACAGGTGGTCTCTTATTGACTTGAAATTGGAACCTACAACAGCGCAAATGATAAAGCGGATCTGTTTGTGTTTTTTTAAAGTGTGAGGACTAGTCCTCTGAGACTAGAGATAAAAACCGTCCTGAAGAAGGTGATATATCCCTAAAAGCACCGAAATGCTGCTTCGACTTTTTTGGTTTTTCTACATATGAACTGTATATTGTGTTTTTATTTGTACTGTAGAGGGTAATCCCCTCCCCCCCTTTTTTAATAAAACTAGATGTTTTTAAAAAATTAACAGTTTTTTGTTTAAAATAACGACAGTGCTCCTCTGACGTGACCTAAGAAAATTTTTCTTTGTGTGTATTTAGATTGTTTTTAACTTTGATAGACACATGTTGGCATTTAGAAATTGGTGATATCCACTTTTCTAGATTCAATACTGTGGTAGGTAATAGTATACTGTATATCATATGAGTAGGGACCTTTATACTTTCTTCAAAAATTGGATCAATCACTGCAGCTAGAGAGCCTTGCTGGTGACAGGATAAGTTGGTAGTGGAACCATCGCAAGCTCAGTGTAAATTAATACCCTGACAAAGGAGAGAACCGCTTAGTGCGTTTTCACTGTTAGTACTGCTAAGAAACACTTCACGCCCCCCCCCCCCACTCCAACATCTGTGTGTGTGTGGTAAATCTCTTGATGTCTTGATGTATTCTTTACCCAACCTTTCATATTTGCCTGGTGGTATGTGATTTAGGCAATACTGAAAATGGAAAATTCTAATAGGCAGAGTCATTTTACCATGTATTATCCACTCAGTAGCTGGTTTTTCTGCCACTGTGAATGGAAATTTGTCCAGTTTTTCAATGCTCAGCACCGTATAGTCTGCTCCCCTTTGTTCCTGTTTGATCTGTTTATCAGTGAGATTGTATTCTGAAAACAGTGACATAGTGTTGATTAAACGCCAAGGCATATAGCCTGCATGCAAGTTTTGTAGCGTCCAGCCTAATAACATGATAGAACGTAGTTGAGACTGAACATGTTGCAACATTCAAATTCAAATTCAAAATCTTCTTTATTCGATTTTCGTAGAAAACCATAAAAGTACAGTAAAAACATATTATTATAAAATTAATTTAAAAAGAGAGTAGGTTCATCATTTTTTACACGGGGTTCAATGAATCACAGAAACAGAGACAAAATAACAATCAATCACAATTAAGATTGGGGCGGTGGTTGACACAAAATTTAAAAAAACACAATGGATTTGGCAAACAGTTCATTTTCCAACATTTGCAAAGCTAAGTAGGCTGGACGGCTAGTTCGAAGCCCCATTATTCTCAGTTTTGGGATTAGCCAACGTCTACGTGGCGTTGTATAGAGCTTGCAAAATAGAACTACATGTATTGTGGATTGATTGGCAGTGGAATCACAAGGGTAAGGTGGCAAGGTCTTTGACCAATCGTTCTGTATTGGGAAACAAATTAGCCGGTAAAAATTATCTAATCTGAATCTAGTCAGTAAGAATTTTTCGTATTGATTCAGATTATATTTTAGATATGGCTGTAGCGAGAAAGTAGTTTGTATAGCTAAAAGATGTTGTACTGTGCTTTTTCCCGCTTCTTGGACCAAACGAAGATCCCCCAAATGGAGAAGACACAACTTTTTTAGCTCCCTTTTTGAGAATTTAGCAATTGTAGCTGGGTGGGTGTAAAAACTCAGAAGACCCTGGTCTGTAAAAAAGGATTTTAAGTATTTGAGCCATCCTATTTTATGAGTGTTGTCTAATGCCATACAGTCCTCTATGAGCGCCCGAGTTAGTGAGCAGTGTTCATTGGTCCAAATGCGTCTCCACATCAGTATCGGTTGAGTCTTTAAGATGTCTGTGATATAAACCAGGCCTAGTTCTAAATGGCAGCCAAATGTCGTAGTGGTTTTAGGGACGGAAAGGAGATAGCGGAGAAAGGAATTCTCAACTTTCTGGATTTCATCTGTGTTAGAGTACCCCCATACCTCAGAGCCATAACTAGCAACACTGACGCATTTCGCTTGAAAGATCTTAAGCATTTCCTCAGGAGGTCTCTTTCCTAGCTTTTGCGCAAACACCGTCAGTGCTGATGTGGCCCTGAGGAAGGACATTTTTCTAGTGTGGATTGCTTTTGACCAGTTTAATTTGCTGTCTACCATAATCCCTAGATAGGGATAGGATGTTGTGGTCTCTCGAATAGAGTTTTTCACAGTTATGTCCTTATTTTTCTTTTTTTTGGTATGTGCCAACACGCATAGTAAAGGTCTTTTTTATATTTACTTTTAGGTTGAGAGAGGACATATAATTGCAATAACTATTTACCGAAAGCTGGAGTTGGAGCGGAGTTCTTGCCAGGATGACAGCGTCATCGGCGTACAGTAGTGCCGGTATTGGTCGATGACGGATCGCTGGCAAATCTCGGCTGCCTTTTAACATTTCTACTTCAAGCCCATTCGTGTATAAAGTGAATAGGAAGGGGGCCAGAACACATCCCTGTCTGACCCCCCTCTCTATCTTAAAAGGCTTGGTGAGGTCCCTGTTAACACCGTATCTCACCCTCGCTGAAGCGTTTGAGTAAAGTTCTCGTAGAAAGTTTACCACTGAAGGTTCAACACCCATTTCTGAAATTTTTTCCCACAGTTTGGAGTGACTGACGCAGTCGAATGCTGCAGTCAGGTCAACATACACCATATACAATGACCCTCCTGTCGCTAAAACATATTTTTCCGTTAACAGGGAGAGATTTAAAACTTGGTCAACTGTCCCCAGCCCATCATGGAAGCCGTATTGTAGATCCGAAACAATGCTATTTTCTATGGCCCAACCTTGGAGGCGGTCTAAAAGAATACGGCCAGCAACCTTGCCGAGAGTATCCAGAAGAGAAATGGGTCTGTAGCAGGTCGGACTGTTGCGGTCACCTTTTTTAAAGATTGGGATCAGAATTGACGTAGACCATGGGTACTCACAAACTTTCTCTCGGGGGCCAAATTTACAGTGTGGTTTGTGTCTGAGGGCCGCACCGGTGGGGGCGGGGGCAGGGATAGAGCAAAAAAAAAAAACTGTGACCATGAGGGTGAACACAGGTCCCTGGAGCAGGCGCCTTTGTCCACTGAGCTACCAGACCCGACATACACACCTCTCTCTCTCGCTCTCTCTGACTCCCTCCCTCTATCTCTCTCTCTGCCTCCCTCCCTCCATCCCTCTCTCCCTCCCCGGTCTCCCTCTGTCTCAGTCACTCTGACTGTCTCACTCACTCTCACTCCCTCTCTCTCCCTATCTCTCCCTCATTCTGACTGTCTTACTCCCTCTCCTTCCCTCTCCCTTCCCTCTCCTTTCCTCTCCTTTCCTCTCCTTCCCTCCCTCACCTTCACTCCCCTTCCCTTGCCCCTATTCACTCTCACACTCCCCTTCCCTCTCTCTCTCCCTCACTCCCCTTCCCTCAGTCCCCTTCGCTCACTCCCTCACTCCCTTCCCTCACTCCCCTCTATCCCTCCATCCCTCCCTCCCCATCCATCACTCCCCTTCCCTCACTCTCCTTCCCTTACTCCCTCACTCCCCTTCCCTTACTCCCTCACTTCCCTTCCCTCACCCCCTACCTCACCCCCTCCCTCACTCCCATTCCCTCACCCCTGCCCTCACCCCCTCCCTCACTCACTCCCTCACCTTCCCTCACTCCCCTTCCCTCACTCCCCTTCCCTCACTCCCTCACTCCCCTTCCCTCACTCACTCCCCTTCCCTCACTCCCTCCACTTCCCTCACTCCCTTCTCACTCCCCTTCCCTCACTCACTCCCCTTCCCTCATTCCCTCACTCCCCCTTCCCTTACTCCCCCTTCTGTCGTAAATAAATTATTTACACTATCATAATTTCTATAAATAAATAAATATCAAAAGGGTCAAGCATAAATGAGGAGCAGAGTCCGTGGTATTAGAGTCAATGGGCTTTATTGCATTAACTCGAGTTAAGGGAGAGCTCCAGCGCCAAGCGGGCACAGGAGAGTTCTGAGCTTTATTCACAGAGTACAATATTTATACATTCTTTGCATACATAGGGAGGAGCCCTCCAAGCAGAAGGAAAGAAAAAGATATGAGCATGTAGGCGTTCACTGTAATGAGTCATAGGTGGGTGGGTGCATAGAGGGGGCAGCAAGGTCAGCTAAAACTCGCAATGCCTGTTTGCGTAACTTTATCAGACTTCTCCATGAAGGCTGTTTCCTTTCTGTTAGCCAGGGAGGGCCCTGGGTGTCAGAGTGACTAGCATGTCTGGTCTTATCTCTAGCTGGGGGCAGCATGCAGATTGCTCTCATCTGTAGAAGTGTTGCTGCTTCATACTAGCAGTTGGTTTGGCCCTTCCTGTCCACCCCTTGTGTAATTGTCTTGGAGGTTTCCCTTGACATGGGCCCCACTTATCTCTGAGAGCCGACAGCAAAACTGGGCCTTATCTCTGCAGAGGGGCTTCTGCTCGCCTCCTGCTCGGGCCGGAATGCAGCTTTATCAGGTCGACCCTTGTTTGACACTGTTAAGACACCCCGGGCTGGGCCTTTTCTCCGTGACTGCTCAAAAAAATCTAATGTGCTGCAGAGAAATGTAACGTGTGCCTTTTTCAGGGTCTGGCATGGAGGGGCCTGGTGACAGAGAAATAAGGCCTCTGAATGTGAAGTAATGCAGGGGTTTTTATTCAACATGGCAGATGTGAGAGGGTAGCGCTTGGAGGAACAAATACATATATACATGTAATTTTCTTCATTCCCTCCTTGTCCCCAAGCGCACCCCTCTAATACACCTCTATTTTCATCAGGCCGTTAATGTGTTCTTGCAACATGATCTTTTCATTTTTTCTGCTCTGCACATGTGGACGGGGAATGCAGGCAGTGGCGCACAGACCGCAGATGGCCGGGCCGCATTGGATGCAGAGGCAACAACTGAAGATGATAAACAGTATTGATCCTACTACAGTCAACACTTTCCATCCCCATGTTGCTACTAATCCCCACAACCAGTTGCTTAAGGACCATTCTCCTTTATCCACGTCTAGCTGACTTGACATCTTGTGTAGCTTGGCAATGGCTTGGTATACCGTAGGTGCGTTATTTGGAATAAACACACAACAATTCGTGGAGATCAATCTGCATACACCACCACGGTCAGCCAGAACGATGTCTAAAACAATGCGATTTTGTAGGGTCATGAGTCTATCCGCGACCACCTCGGCTGGGAGATTAGAGAGGGCACCTGCTGTTGCATCTATCGTGTTTTGCACCACTCGTGTGAGGTGGCGGATGTTCCTGCTGTTTACCATGGGACCCCAAAATGGAATGACTCCGGCAAAGAATTCTCCCGCCTCCTGCCCTGCTGTATCTTCTGTATCTATGACCCCCCTTCGCCGTCTGTTATAGACAGTCAGAGGCTCAATTTCATGATAGTCCGCAGGGGCAGTTTAGGTGGGGGGAAGGAGAAAAGCAATGTAACAAGTGCCGGACCAGCCCTGTGGGAGTCATGTATAACCTTTATCCCCACATATGAAGTAGGTGCCCTGTGCGTCTATAAGCCGTGTATTGTTTGTTCCATTCAAATTGACTGTGTGATTGCAGATGCTATCACCCAAACGTATCTTTCCTTTACTTTGGACACAAAAAGGGGCTTTCGTTGATGCCACAAAAACAGGTGAAACGGATCTTTTTCTCCTGTCCATATACTGATAATATAACTTATTAGATCTGTTACCGTGGTCAGCATAGGCTTCCTGCTCTAGTGGGGTACCACATGCCCTGTTCTTTTCACCTCGCCAACATAAAATGTATAGGTGATATCTGAGCTGAGACTGCACTTTTGTATCCGTATTGGCCATATAGGAAGCTTTGTTTGTTTCCCACCAACCGGTACAAGAGCCTTCATAAGAAAAAGGGAGAGTGATGAAAGGCATGCCTTTGGCAACTGTATGGGGAAGAAGACCGCACACCCAGCAGTTGGATGTGTTTATGGCCAGTTGATGCTGTTGTAAAAGGGTGATGAAAGTATTGTTCTTAAATTCATTTCTTCTGTTCTCTAAGGGCCAGATGTAGGTAATTTTAATTTACCACCTATTAAATACCGATTCATAGCGAATCGGTATTTAAGAGGTGGTTAAATAGAGGGGGGGGAGATGTAGGTATTTCAGGGTCGGTAAATACCGAATCATTAAGATTCGGTATTTACCGATTCTGTAAATACCGATTCGGTATTGCCCATTGATTCCTATGGGCCATGCAGCCCATAGGAATCAATGGGCAATACCGATTCTGTAACTACAGAATCGGTAAATACCGATTTTTGCAAGGGTGCAGGGGGTGTCACTTTGACACCCTCTGGCACCCCAAAAATAGGCATGTGCGCCATGTGGCACACAGACATGCCCTAAGGGCATGTCTGTGTGTCACATGGCACAGGTGTGCATGCACACATGTGCATGCACACCTGGATTCGGTATTTTACCACCCAATTGGATTGGGTGGTAAAATACCGATTCTTAAAGCCCTGTGGCACTCTGACATGTGCCAGCTACATCTGCATTTACAGAATCGGTATTTTACCGAGTCTGTATTTACCGATTCGGTAATTTTACCGAATCGGTAAATACAGATTCGGTAAAATACCGATTCTGTAAATGCATGCCCTACATCTCAAAATCCAATTACCGGTCGGTAACGGCCGAATTCGGCCGTTACCGACCGGTAATTGGCCACCTACATCTGGCCCCTAGTGTACTGGGAGCTCAACATGTGAGTGTACTATGGTGGCGTTCTGTGAGACAGCAGGTGGATAGAGAACATGTAAGAACCAGCCAATACTTATTACCACAATGCTCATAAAAAGTACAATAATCAGAGACACTATACATCTGCTGTGTAATAGCTTGCAGTATTTCTTTCTCATATTAGTCCTTTTTTCTTTACTGTTCACTAGTTTATTCAAGTCAGACATCATGTTCAACCGCTTCACCACCGGGTGGACTTAGACAATCAAACATCGACTGACCTTCTAGATCTCAGTTTGGAAGTGTACTCTTGCTGGGGAGTCTTTTCCAAAAAAGGGGGGCTCAAAGTCTGTACTGTCTTTGTTTTTAGCAAATGTTCCGGTAGTCCCAAAGTATTTTTTACAGTGACTGGCATGCAGCCACCCCTTTCTTCCCTCGACTTTGATGGCCGTCCTCGTCGTCAGCAGAACTAATTTTGGTGCCTTCCACCTGGGGTCCAGAGGGCTCGTCCGGTCGAAATTTCTTATCAGCACCCAGTCCCCTGGGGCTATGGCATGGTCCTCGACCTGGGTGTTGTCAGGGAAGGCAGCGGCAACCTGCGAACGGCAAGAGAGTAGTGCAGACATCAAGGAAGCCAGGTAATCTGTGAGCATAGTACTGTCAACATTAGTTATTCTTTTAGGCATTGGTGTAACCCACATATTCGGCGGTCTTCCAAAGACCACCTCATATGGGGATAGGCGGTTCTAGAATGAGCTACCATGCGCATGTAAAAGAGGGCAACCGGTAAGGCTGCCATCCAATCCACGCCCTTTTCTGCACAGACTTTAGCTAATTTTGTTTTGAGGGTCTGGTTATGTCTCTCTACTAAACCTGCTGCTTGGGGATGCCTTACACAATGGAACTTCCAGGTATATCCCAACAAAAGGGACACCTGTTTCATGAGCTCAGAGGAGAAGGGCTGGCCATTGTCTGAGTAAATGACACGTGGCAACCCGTATCTAGGAAAGAACTCCCTCACTAACTGTTTGGCTGTTGTAACTGCAGTATAATCTGGGACTGGGTAAGCTTCTGTCCATCTGGTTAGGGCACACACCACTACCAGGACGTACTTGTGACCTCTACATCTGTCCATTTGAATATAATCCATTTGGAGAACCTCAAAAGGGTGATCAGGGGGATGGAATCCACCCTGTTCCACTGAGATGCCTTTTCCAGGGTTAAATTGGCAACAAATCATGCAAGTCTTCACTTTCTGCTTTGCTGCCGCTCGCAAGTGTTTGTTAAACCAGATATTCTGCAGGCCATCCAACATTCCCTTCTCTCCCAAGTGTGCCGGGCTATGTGCTGTCTCTATTATCACCTGTACCATAGAGTCTGGGAGGAACCATGTCTTTTTGTTTTTAGTCATCCAACCCTGGTCAGTCTGGACCCCTCCTTGTTCAGTCCATTTCTTTATTTCATCTGGAGTGGCATGGGTCTGTATATCTTGTACATCTTTGGAGGGATCCCTGACTGTCATAGTCCTTGTCAGTGGTAATACCTGTGAGTTTGTTATGTCAATTGGAGTCTGAGCTGTCTGTTTAGCAGTTCGGTCTGCCAGGTCATTACCTTGGGAAATGACATCTGTGGCCTTGGTGTGTGCTTTGCATTTCAGGATCGCTATGGCTGTAGGTAGGTGTATTGCTTCTAACAAGGCCTGTATGAGAGGGCCATGCTGTATCTTGTCCCCGTGTGAGGTCAGTAAACCTCTCTCCCTCCATAGTACCCCAAAGTCATGAACTACCCCAAACGCATATTGTGAATCAGTGTAGATGTTAACCCTTAACTGTTTTGCTCGTTTACAGGCTTGCGTCAAAGCAATGAGCTCTGCTGCTTGTGCTGACAGGATATCTATTCTTTGTGTCTCTATGATCTCATGGTCAGTAGTTACGGCGTATGCTGCCACTAATTCTCCTGCCCCTGTTCTCATGCATGATCCATCTACATAAAACGTTATGTCAGGGTCTGGGAGTGCAACATCTGTCAAGTCTTGTCTTGGCTTCGTCACTACATTTATTACTTCCACACAGTCATGGGGTGTGGTGTCATCTGTGCTTGAGGGTAAAAGAGTGGCAGGGTTGAGTATGTTACATCTTCTAATCTCTATGTGGGGTTGAAATAGTGTCAGCTCGTATCCTGTCAATCTTGCTTCAGTCAGGTGTTGTGTCTGTGTCCTATTCAGGAGAACTTCCACTGCGTGTGGTACTTGTACTGTCAGGGAGTGTCCCAGCACTATCGAGTCACTTTGTCTTATGGCCAAAGCTGTGGCCGCAACAGATTTCAAGCATGCTGGCAGAGCCTGTGCTACAGGGTCCAGTGTACTAGAAAAATAAGCACATGGCTTGTGTTTCCCTGCTTGGTCTTGTGTGAGGACAGATAGTGCTGTTCCATCCCGCTCTGTCACAAACAGGGTGAAGTGTTTCTTGTAATCAGGAGTGGCTAAAACTGGCGCTTGACATAATGCCCGTTTTAGTTCCTCAAATGCTAAGGTGTGCTCTGATGTCCAAGGGAGGACGTTAGAGGTGGCTGCCTCCAATGTAGTCAATTGTATGAGTGGCTTGACTATGTGGGCATACTGGGGAATCCATTGTCTGCAATAGGAAGTAAGGCCAATGAATGCACGTACTTCTTTCTGTGTTTTGGGTTGTGAAATGTTGGAAATCAATTTAATTCGTTCTTGCGTCAGCTGCCTACCCTCCTTGGACAGCAAGTGCCCTAAGTAAGCCACTTGCTGTTCACAGAACTGTAACTTCGAAGGGGACACCTTGTGCCCCTTGTCCGCCAGAAAATGAAGGACCGTGAGGGAAGCCTCTTCACAGTCAGTTTCTGATCTTGCTGTGATGAGAATGTCATCCACGTACTGTATTAATGCTGTGTTAGTAGGCATACTAATACTGTCAAGTTGTCTCTTTAATGTCTGACTGTAAACACTTGGGCTTTCTGTAAAGCCTTGGGGAGCTCTTGTAAATTTAAAGCTGCGTCCTTTTAAACTGAATCCAAAAAGATATTGACTGTCAGGATGTATTGGAATGCTGAAGAATGCATTCTTCAGGTCAATGACCGTGAAAAATGTTGCCTCAGAATCAATGGCAGTAAATAATGAGGAAATGTCTGGGACCACTGGGTATTGTAGGACCACACATTTGTTCAGTTCTCGAAGGTCAACTACTAGTCTGTAAACTGGGGGTGCTTGAGGGTCTGTGCGTTTAAGAACAGGGAGGACGGGGGAGTTACACACATTCGAGTCTGTGTCCACCACCACCCCCTGTTCAATGAGTTCTTGAATTATTTTTAATAAGGCTGTTTCAGCCTCAGGTGGAATCCTGTACTGTCGTATTCGGGGTAGGACTACTCCTTCCTTAAGAGTGACCTCGTGTGGTGTTATATCCATGTAACCTACGTCAGTCGAACCTTGTGCCCATAGATACTGTGGGAAATCCTGAAATCTGGGATCAAAATCTCTAACCGTGAAATGCCCTCTGAAATCACGCAAAAACAGTCTTACTCCTTCTGGTGAGCAACAGATAACTGCTCCCAGTTCTTTTAGGGTCTTTATACCTAGTAAATTTTCTGGACATGTCTTAGTGAGTAGTAGGTCTGTGGTACGTGTCAGTGGACCCAACCCTAAAGAGACTGGTTCTGATACTTTGTTGACAATTGGCTTTCCAGAAAATCCCAGGGATATATTCTGTGAGCCCGAGAGAGGTGCCCTCTCGTCATGACTGATGGTAGTCCTGCTTGCCCCTGTGTCAATCAGAAACTTTCTATCTTGCCCCAGCAAACGAGCATGTACATAAGGACCCTCTTGGTCCACAGGAACTGGGATAAGGGGCAAGCAATCTTCCCTCTCAAGGCTGTTTCATGAAAAAGATTGGTATTCTGGGTAGTCTGACTGCGTGTACTGATACATTTGAGGTGCAGCGGCAGCGGGCGTCTGGACCTGCGGCGGGGTGGGGACTTGTGTCTGTTGAGTGTTGTACTGTCTGGGTGTATAGGGCCGTTCCTTTGTTTTACCTGTGGCTATATTGTGCTTTAGGACGGGGCATTCCCTTACAAAGTGACCCTGTTGTTTACAATAATTGCAGGTCCCTTTAGTGGGTGCGGTACCATTCTTGTTCGTGTTTGCAGGTACTGTTTGGGCAACTAGCACCTTCATTTTTGTATCCTTCATGCGCTTCTTTTCTTGTTCTTGCTCTTCCCTTATTCTATTTTGGTGGTATTGCAACATCTGTAACATTTGTGAGGGGCTATTTGCTTGCCAAGTGCTCTCAACCTTCAGCACTCTATTCCTAATCTGAGGAAGGGCGTTATCTACCAGTTTGGTCACAAAAAGGTGGGGATAGGCCTCACTACTGTATTTTAAACCACTGTTGACAGCGAAGCATTTTTCCAACCTAGTGTAGTAATCGCTCGTGTCTTCCTCTGGTTTCTGTTTACAGGCTGAAATTGCATCCCAGTCTTCCTTTTTAGTTGTCAATAGTCTTGGTAAAATTTGCATAAGGAGTTCGGGGAGCCCCTTAATTTTTTCACCAAGGCCATCCCCCGGGGCCCTACCTGCATCTTCAGCTTGCAACTCTGCCCACTTCAACATTTTATCTCCCACATCCCAGTCTTTCTCTTTAAGTTTCTCGTAAATGCCTGCTGGTAACAAGACCTTTAGTAACCTTAGGATATCAGGGTAAGTATAGTCTCCTATGCGGAGTATATCTTTTATTTCTCTGTGAAACCCCCCGGGTCTTTATCATGGGAAGGTAACAACCTCTTCATTTCCAGTATTTCTAGCTTGATGAGAGGGGTATAGACATATACCCGCTGGACAGAGCCATCTTGTTTTGTTATGGGGTGGACCTCTCGCAGAGGGTACTGTCCTCTGGGGCGAGGATCGGGTGTCATTGAGGCGGACAGGAATTGTTCATATTGGAGACGCAAGTCTAAAATGGTGTTAATCAGTTCTGGGCCCTGTTCCATCCATCTATCTAGTATTACCTTTTCCAGTATTTTATATAATTTGCCAGGGTGGTGATATTGGCTCTCATACAACGTGATCAAGTGTTGGACCATATAGATGCTGGCCAGGCGTTGTTCGAGTGGTGGGAGGCTCAGGAACATCTGGGCCACTATGTCGGGATTATATACATGATGTTGGGACACCCACTGGGTGGCCGACCGAGCCAACTCCCTCTCATGTGGCGTGAGGGGTGGCTCGTCGTCCATCCAATGGTCTAGGGCTTTTTCAGTTGTTTGGAACAAATCCTCAGGTGAGATGTTTGTTTCCTTGTTAACCCTTGTTTTCTGAGGTCGATGGTGTTTGGCGCCATTACAGTGCCGTGCTATGCCCAGAAAATTCATTTTGTCTGGCGTCTCGTTAATATCCCCTTCCTCTGACACACTATCCCTGCCTTCCTTCTCGGCGTTACGTATTGCTAGTATTTTCTTTTTAATCTTATTCGTCATTGCTTCTGTCTGCGCTACCTTATCATGTTTACCGTCATTGATGCTGTCGCTCCACTCTATTAAACTAACCTCCACGTCCCCATCACCCTCATCACGTTCCCTGATCAGACAGTTGACAATAAAACGGAGGATGTTGTTCTTAGCTTTTACTTTTCTATTTTCCATAGCTTGAGCTACACATTCATGGTTCCGTCCTGTTCTGATGAACTCATACAAGGCATCTAAATATGTATTCATATCAGGCAGTCCATCTAGCTCTGCGATGGCTTGCCTTTGTCAGGAAATCCCTGCACCGTCGGGGAAAAGTTATCCGCCACTACAACGGACTTCAAGTCCCAGAAAGCAATGCGGGCGGAGCGTTATGCAACATTGAGTAGTGGTTGCATAACGCAATTACTGAACGCCTATATAGGCGGTACTTGGGGGAGGAACGGTGTCGGATATTGTAGTATCCACTCGACCTTCCACCAAGCTGTTCCTGTGTACCCGTTGTGAGACGAACTCCCGCTGGATCCGAAGACTAAGACGGAGGTGGGTCGAGAGAGTCTCCCCGGGCCGTTCTTAGTTTGTACGTCCTGTGTCTTCGTTGTGCGCATCCAGGAACGCTTCCTTGCTGCTTCTGACTCGGACGAGTCGGGAAGCCTGCCTGTGTCCTCGGAAGCGGAGAACCTTGCCACCGCTCACTACGAGCAGCCAGGAAACCGAGACTTTGGGGTAACTACGCGAGGACTGGTTGGTGTGAGCCGACGCTCCCAGCCTGTCCCCTCGCAAGGGAAAACACAGCGGTGACGCACACTCGGAGGTGTTTGCAGCATCCCGCTGTAAGCGAGGAAGAGGTCGAGCGGCTGCTCCCTTCAGGTCGAGACCCCGGCTGGGTGTCTCCCTGTCTCCTCAGTGACTCTCGTCTTTGGCATTAGGTATTGTGAGGACAACGGTGACGCATCACCAGGAGGTGAAGCAGCGTCCCGTTGTAAGCGAGGAAGAGGTCGAGCGGCTGCTCCCTTCAGGTCGAGACCCCGGCTGGGTGTCTCCCTGTCTCCTCAGTGAGAGAAACCATTGGAACCACGGACCCCCCCCCGAGACACATCGAGTGGCATTGTCGGCCAATGTGTTTCTGCCCTCTGTTGGCATACGTCGGGACCGGCGTATTTGCAGAGGACAGGGTAACGTATACCGGCTGGAGTACCAGCGACTTCTCACAGTATTGGTTTCGAATAATGTATGTACAATAAATAACCAAGCATAGAGCCTTGTCTTGTCCTGATTTGCTGTGTCTGTTCCGACCCTGAGAACCCCCAGGTGTTACATAATATCCGACCTCATAACCTTAACAGTCTCCTGGTCGGTTCCAGACATGGCAACACTGGATGACGTCTTGGCCGCATTGGCCGCTATGCAAACAGAGCTCACGGCCTCAAGGCAGGAAACCGCAGATGTACGGGCTAGGCTCGACGCCATACAACTAGACCCCTTAGCGCCCGACGCTTCCCGCACGACACAGAGCCCATCGGTGTTGGTGGAAATGCCGGTTGCTGTTCCCTTGGCACCCCCGGAGAGATACAACGGGGATCCTAACACCGTGCAAGTGTTCCTTACGCAGGTGGCCCTGCATCTGTCCTGCAAGCCTAAGGCCTTTCCGACGAGCCAAGCCAGGGTGGCTTTTCTGATATCATACTTGGCTGGTAACGCCGCACAATGGGCTGTACCATTGGTGAGCCGTGACGACCCCATCCTCTGTGACTGGGGGGCGTTTCGCGAGGAATTCCTCAAGGTGTTTGACCGAAGGGCAGACTCATACACCGCGGACCGCGAGATGTTGGAATTAAGACAAGGTTCCAACGATCTGGTGCAATACCTCAATGCGTTTCGCCGGCTGGTGGCGGAGACCAAGTGGCCGGTAGCGAAACAAACCGCGCTGTTTCACCAAGGGCTGTGCGACGAGCTAAAAGATGTGGTTGCTCAAATCGATCCACAACCCAAGACATGTGAGGGCCTTATCAACCTGGTATTGAGGTTGGATCACCGGCTCGGCGAAAGAAGAGGCGACACCAGAAGAAAAGGGAAAGCTCTTCCGATTTATTCAACAGTGGGAAGCCCTGATCCCACTGCCTCAACCAAGGGCGAACCCATGGACATTGGTGCCGTTAGGGCCAGTCTCACGGCAACTGAAAAGGAATCCCGCCGTAAACAGGGGCTGTGTCTGTACTGCGGCAAGAAAGGGCACTATGTCAGGGAGTGTCCGGCCAAGCCAAAGAGCACACGGTATAGGAACAACCGGTCGGTGTCAGCGGTGCTGGACGTCCCGGCGGAAAACTAGTGGACTCCCAGACCAAAGAAGGGGCATCTAGGAGTCACGAGTACATCCCTTCACTGTCTAATTCTGTGTCCCAGGGACAACGGCACTTGTTCATCACGGTGCATGTAGGAGTGCACGACCAGTGGATACCAGTGGTGGCCATGGTGGATTCGGGGGCGACAGGCATGTTTATGGACAACAACGAGGCAATTAGGCTGGGGCTGGTGCTTATACCCAAGGATGTTCCAGAAGACGTATACGCAGTGGACGGAAGACGTTTGGTGACCGGACCCATAGGGCAGCACACAGGGGGTCTCCTGATGAAGTACGGACGGAGCCATCTGGAGAGGATAGACTTCAACATTATCAGGGCACCCCAATACGGAGTCATCTTGGGTCTTCCGTGGTTACAGAAGCATAACCCAGCTGTGGATTGGCCTACACATACCATAGAGATGAGGTCCCCGTTTTGCCGGTTGCACTGCGGGATGAGGCAAGAACAACCCTTCACTGATCCGAGCAGAAGTCAGACAGTAGCCACGGCAGCAGAAAAGGATGTTATGCTCCCCCGAGCCTATCACAAATACAAAGACGTCTTCGATGAAGGAAAAGCGGAGGTGCTCCCTCCGCATCGGATGTATGACTGCCAGATCGATCTGGTCCCAGGGGCCAACGTGCCCAGCGGCAGATTGTATGCCTTGACAGAACCGGAAAACGAGCATCTCCGAGGGTACCTGGATAAGCTCTTGGGGCTGGGATTCATTAGACCGTCAAAATCCACCGCCGCCTCGCTGCTCTTCTTCATTCCGAAGGCTAACGGGGAGCTGAGAGCCTGTGTGGACTTCAGGGAGTTGAATGCCATCACCATAAAGAACCGCTACCCCTTACCGCTCATAAGTGTTCTCCTGGAGCAGGTCAAGAAGGCGAGGATTTACACCAAGTTGGATCTAAAAGGGGCTTACCATCTGGTGCGCATGAGGGACGGCGACGAGTGGAAAACTACCTTCAAGACCTGGTTTGGCCTCTTTGAGTACCTCGTCATGCCGTTCGGGCTGTGCAACGCACCGGCCGCCTTTCAATATTTCCTGAACGAGGTGTTTCGGGAGGAGATGGATAGATACGTCGTAGTATACATAGACGATATCCTCATTTATTCGGCCAATGAGGAAGAACATATCAGACACGTCTCGGCGGTACTCCAGAAGCTGAGGGAGAACATGCTGTTCTGCAAACTCAGCAAGTGTGACTTCCATGTCACATCTGTAGAGTTCCTGGGAGTGATGCTAAGCCCGAACGGACAGGAGATGGCGGAACGCAAGATCAAGGCGGTGAGAGAGTGGCCCACCCCCCAAGGAGTCAAGGATGTCCAATGCTTTATTGGCTTCGCCAATTTCTACAGGCGGTTCATCGACGGCTTCTCAGGGCTGGTGGCACCGATCACACATCTGCTCAGGAAATCGGCTGAGTTCGTGTGGTCCCAAGAAGCTCAGTGTGCCTTCGAAGCCTTGAAAAGCGCCTTTGGCAAAGCACCGGTGTTGGCACACCCGGATCCGGCCCTTCCTTATGTAGTAGAAGCCGACGCCTCGGACGTGGCCATAGGTGCTATATTGTCGCAGCGCAACACTGACACGGGATCACTTCACCCCGTGGCGTATATGTCCCGCAAGCTCAACGACGCTGAGCGCAACTACCATATAGCGGAGAAAGAGCTTCTCGCGATCAAGGACGCCTTCGCTGAGTGGAGGCATTGGCTGATGGGGGCCAGGCATGTGGTGACGGTGTACACCGATCATCGGAACCTGCAGTTTATGACGGCAGCAAGACACCTTTCTCCTCGGCAGTTGCGGTGGATGATATTCTTCGCTGGGTTCAACTTCCACATAACCTATCGTCCTGGGACTGAAAACCGGAAGGCAGATGCACTGTCACGACAATCAGCTGTCAAGGACCCTCCGCAAGAGGCTGTGCATTCAATCATTCCCCCTCAGATGGTGTTGGGAGTGATTCAACCTGATACCTTCCTTAAAGGGATCCAGAGAGGGATCCGGTCGTTCACTTGGAGGACGTGGCTTCACAGTCACAAGGAATGGCAGGTGAGAGACGGCCTACCTGTAAAAGGCAGATGCCTACTGATACCCACGCCTAGACTGAGAAAACAGGCGTTTGAGTGGTGCCATGACTCCCCCTGTGCGGCCCATTTGGGATACGAGAAGACGGTGGCCAGCATGGGACGCCATTTCTGGTGGCCCGCCATGAGAGCGGATGTTAAGATGTGGGGGAAGGCCTGCACCACGTGTGCAACCATGAAGGCGGATCACAGCAAGACCCAAGGGCTCCTTCGTCCCCTTCCTACCCCGAATCGACCATGAGCGAATATATCGTTGGACTTCGTGGTAGGTTTGCCAAAGGATCAAGGCAGGACGGCGATACTAGTGGTCGTGGATTACCTGACCAAGATGGCGCATGCAAAAAGGTCCCTACGGCAGGAGAGCTAGCAAAGTTACTGCTAACTAACGTGGTGAGATTACATGGCCTGCCCGAGGTGATCGTCTCGGATAGGGGGTCGCAATTCACGGCGCAGTTCTGGAAAACATGGTGCAAGGCGTTGCACGTCCAGACCGCGATGTCCACCAGCTACCACCGCCAGACGGACGGCCAGACGGAACGCCTGAACCAAACTTTAAAGCAGTACCTACGCTGTTTTGTGGAACAGGGTAAGGAAGAATGGGTCGATCTGCTCTGGATCGCTGAAATAGCGTATAACAATGCCACTCACAGCTCGACTAAGTCATCCCCATTCTACAACAACTATGGGCAACATCCAAGGTTCTTGCCCTTTATCCATCCTCACCGAGAGAGCAAAATACCAGCCACAGCAGATCGGATAGCAAACATCAATGACATCTTGTTGCGCTCCAGGGCCTTCCTGATCGAAGCTAAACAGAGGTATAAAGCTACTGCGGACAGGAGAAGGAGGCCTGGACCGTTATACAGGCCGGGGGACCACGTTTGGATATCCACTCGGAACATGAGGTTCCGTAAGCACAGCGTCTTCCATCCTAAATTCATGGGGCCTTACAGAATCACCAAATGCATTGGACCATTGAATGTGAAGGTGTGCCTACCCCAAACCTTGCGAATCCATCCTGTGTTCCATGTTTCACTGCTCAAACCAGCATCGAACGTGAAGAAAGCGAAGCCCAGAACAATAGTGGTGGAATCGGAGGTAGAGTATGAGGTCGCTGGTGTCCTTGCTTCCAAATGGCGATGGGGAAAGTTGTGGTACCTGATAGCCTGGAAAGGATATGGACCTGAGGAGCAGTCCTGGGAGCCGGCTGAAGCGGTGCACGCACCGCGCCTGGTTTCGTTGTTTCATCGTCGCTTCCCTTCCAGCGCAGGCCCCGTGGGGAGAGGCTGAGGGAAGGAGGATGTACTGTCAGGAAATCCCTGCACCGTCGGGGAAAAGTCATCCGCGACTACAACGGACTTCAAGTCCCAGAAAGCAATGCGGGCGGAGCGTTATGCAACATTGAGTAGTGGTTGCATAACGCAATTACTGAACGCCTATATAGGCGGTACTTGGGGGAGGAACGGTGTCGGATATTGTAGTATCCACTCGACCTTCCACCAAGCTGTTCCTGTGTACCCGTTGTGAGACGAACTCCCGCTGGATCCGAAGACTAAGACAGAGGTGGGTCGAGAGAGTCTCCCCGGGCCGTTCTTAGTTTGTACGTCCTGTGTCTTCGTTGTGCGCATCCAGGAACGCTTCCTTGCTGCGTCTGACTCGGACGAGTCGGGAAGCCTGCCTGTGTCCTCGGAAGCGGAGAACCTTGCCACCGCTGACTACGAGGAGTCAGGAAACCGAGACTTTGGGGTAACTACGCGAGAACTGGTTGGTGTGAGCCGACGCTCCCAGCCTGTCCCCTCGCAAGGGAAAACACAGCGGTGACGCACACTCGGAGGTGTTTGCAGCGTCCCGCTGTAAGCGAGGAAGAGGTCGAGCGGCTGCTCCCTTCAGGTCGAGACCCCGGCTGGGTGTCTCCCTGTCTCCTCAGTGACTCTCGTCTTTGGCATTAGGTTTTGTGAGGACAACGGTGACGTATCACCAGGAGGTGAAGCAGCGTCCCGTTGTAAGCGAGGAAGAGGTCGAGCGGCTGCTCCCTTCAGGTCGAGACCCCGGCTGGGTGTCTCCCTGTCTCCTCAGTGAGAGAAACCATTGGAACCACGGACCCCCCCGAGACACATCGAGTGGCATTGTCGGCCACTGTGTTTCTGCCCTCTGTTGGCATACGTCGGGACCGGCGTATTTGCAGAGGACAGGGTAACGTATACCGGCTGGAGTACCAGCGACTTCTCACAGTATTGGTTTCGAATAATGTATGTACAATAAATAACCAAGCATAGAGCCTTGTCTTGTCCTGATTTGCTGTGTCTGTTCCGACCCTGAGAACCCCCAGGTGTTACAGCCTTACTCGTATTGATATGGCGCGCATTGGACCAGTAATACCTGGCTGTAAATCATATATACATCTAGGGAGTTCAACGTCATCCTTTATTTCCTTATTCCCCCCCCCCTTCCGCACCCCCGGAAACCTGTTGTTGGTCCTGGACTGGCTGGGGCGCGGCCTCTGGTGGGAGCGGGGGAAATGGTGCGTCTATGTAGGCTGGGGGTGGCTCTGCTAGGTAGGCGGAAAGGAACGCCTCTGGTGCCGTCGGTTTAATTTTAAGGGGTACATTTTGGGGAACTTCCTCTGCAATCTCCTCTGAGAGTACAGGGTAGATACCAGCAACAAGAGCATTTCTTTCCCTATCCATTTGTTCCACTCGAACCTGTTCACCCTCTTCTAGTAACTCTTTTTCTTTTGCCTGTTCTGACATTTGCCTGCTTTTCTCGGCTTTGTTAAGTTCTTTCAGGGCCCTCCTATTAGCCTCTTTGCGCCATAATTCAATGGCCTCTTTCTGCGAGGGCCTCGACTTCCTTTTCCATAGTTGTTCCTCTACTCTCATAATACATTCTGAATCCCATGTGCCGGTCGCAGGCCATCTATGCACCGTCTCTAGATCCTTTGTGTAATCTACCCAGAGGTCAAAATAGAGAATAGCGCTGATGCAATGTTTGTTATACATAAAATGGCCGGGAGTATCTCTTGGCGGGACATTAACTGCCTCTTCTAATATTCCCTTTTTAGTGCCTATTTTACGCAATTTTGAAAACTACGGCATGCTGGAACCTAACTAAAACAATTTCAAACTCAAAACATATACAACATATACTTATGTACTGGAATACAGTACAACCATACCGGTCTCGTGAAGGAGACACGTCTTTACCGTGTTCATTAAATGAACCCGTCTTTATGCGTTCTCAGTGGTACTCACCGGGAAGCAGAACTTGAAGACCTGGTCATCGGACGCTTGACGCTTGCGCAGGAATGGCGGACCTCTGAAGACCTCGGACTCGGCTCTCTCACGGCTTGGGCTCTGGGTCAAGACGCTCCGCAATCTTCCTCACCGCCTCGTGTGGATGTCTGGTCGCAGTCCGTCTCCTCCGTGGGCCTGAGGGAGTTGGCGGGAAGTCCCGCTGGCGTGTACACTTGAAGTCCGTCTAGGCTGTAGAAGGGGGCAGGGGCCGGACCTACATCGCCGGCGCGTGGGGAAGGGGATGCGTCCCTGTTCAGGGCGCCAGATTATGTCGTAAATAAATTATTTACACTATCATAATTTCTATAAATAAATAAATATCAAAAGGGTCAAGCATAAATGAGGAGCAGAGTCCGTGGTATTAGAGTCAATGGGCTTTATTGCATTAACTCGAGTTAAGGGAGAGCTCCAGCGCCAAGCGGGCACAGGAGAGTTCTGAGCTTTATTCACAGAGTACAATATTTATACATTCTATGCATACATAGGGAGGAGCCCTCCAAGCAGAAGGAAAGAAAAAGATATGAGCATGTAGGCGGGCGTTCACTGTAATGAGTCATAGGTGGGTGGGTGCATAGAGGGGGCAGCAAGGTCAGCTAAAACTCGCAATGCCTGTTTGCGTAACTTTATCAGACTTCTCCATGAAGGCTGTTTCCTTTCTGTTGGCCAGGGAGGGCCCTGGGTGTCAGAGTGACTAGCATGTCTGGTCTTATCTCTAGCTCGGGGCAGCATGCAGATTGCTCTCATCTGTAGAAGTGTTGATGCTTCATACTAGCAGTTGGTTTGGCCCTTCCTGTCCACCCCTTGTGTAATTGTCTTGGAGGTTTCCCTTGACATGGGCCCCACTTATCTCTGAGAGCCGACAGCAAAACTGGGCCTTATCTCTGCAGAGGGGCTTCTGCTCGCCTCCTGCTCGGCCCGGAATGCAGCTTTATCAGGTCGACCCTTGTTTGACACTGTTAAGACACCCTGGGCTGGGCCTTTTCTCTGTTACTGCTCAAAAAAATATCTAATGTGCTGCAGAGAAATGTAACGTGTGCCTTTTTCAGGGTCTGGCATGGAGGGGCCTGGTGACAGAGAAATAAGGCCTCTGAATGTGAAGTAATGCAGGGGTTTTTATTCAACATGGCAGATGGTGAGAGGGTAGCGCTTGGGGGCACAAATACATATAAATATGTAATTTTCTTCATTTCCCTCACTCTCCTTCCCTCCCTTCCTCACTCCCCTTCCCTCACTCCCCTTCCCTCACTCCCTTCCCTCACTCCCTTCCCTCACTCCCTCCCTCACTCCCTTCCCTCACTCCCTCCCTCACTCCCCTTCCCTCACTCCCTCCCTCACTCCCCTTCCCTCACCCCCTTCCCTCACTCCCTCCCTCACTCCCTCCCCTTCCCTCACTCCCTTTCCTCACTCCCCTTCCCTCACTCACCTTCCCTCACTCCCTCACCTTCCCGCACTCCCTCCCTCACTCCCTCCCCTCACTCTCTCCCCTCACTCCCTCCCCCCCTTCCCTCACTCTCTCACTACCCTTCCCTCACTCCCTCCCCTCACTCCCTCCCCTCACTCCCTTCCCTCTGTCGCCCTCCTCCCTCTGTCGCCCTACTCCCTCTGTCTGTCTCCCTTTCTCTGTCTCTATTTCTCGGTCTCCCTTTCCCTCCCTCTCCCTCAGTCTCTGTCTTCCCTCCCTTTCCCTCCCTCCCTCTGTCTCTGTCCCTCTACCTCCCTCTGTCACCCGCCTGTTTGTCACCGGGCTGAGACAGCTTCCCCAGCCAGCTTCCCCAGTGCGTACAAACACACAGCCCCACCGAGCACTTCACAGGTCTTTAAAAAGACCATTTGCATGTGAATGGGGCTTTGCTGTATTTCATCTCCTCTTAGCGCCCATGCAGCTCCACTCTGGCCTCGCTGGAATTAATCGCCTGGCCCCCACAGAGCAGCAAAGTGTTTGCAGACACTCTTTGAAAACACGGGTACGATGTCTCATGGTCCGCGGGCCGCCAGGGAAGGCTTGCCGGGCCGCTGATGGCCCCCGGGCCGTGCTTTGAGTACCTGTGCTATAGAGAAAAAAGGTGACACCTTCCCTCTCTCCCTCCCTCACTCCCCTTCCCTCAGTCCCCTTCGCTCACTCCCTCACTCCCTTCCCTCACTCCCCTCTCTCCCTCCATCCCTCCCTCCCCATCCCTCACTCCCCTTCCCTCACTCTCCTTCCCTTACTCCCTTACTCCCTTACTCCCTCACTCCCCTTCCCTTACTCCCTCACTCCCCTTCTCTCACCCCTACCTCACCCCCTCCCTCACTCCCTCCCTCACTCCCTTCCCCCCTCCCTCACTCCCCTTCCCTCACTCCCTCACTCACTCCCTCACTCACTCCCTCACTCCCTCACCTTCCCTCACTCCCCTTCCTTCACTACCCTTCCCTCACTCCCCTTCCCTCACTCCCTCCCTCGCTCCCCTTACCTCACTCCCTCCACTTCCCTCACTCCCTTCTCTCACTTCCCTTCCCTCACTCCCTCCCCTTCCCTCACTCCCCCTTCCCTTACTCCCCCTTCCCTCACTCTCCTTCCCTCCCTTCCTCACTCCCCTTCCCTCACTCCCCTTCCCTCACTCCCTTCCCTCACTCCCTTCCCTCACTCCCTCCCTCACTCCCTTCCCTCACTCCCCTTCCCTCACCCCCTCCCTCACCCCCTCCTTCACTCCCTCCCCTTCCCTCACTCCCTTTCCTCACTCCCCTTCCCTCACTCACCTTCCCTCACTCCCTCACCTTCCCTCACTCCCTCCCTCACTCCCTCCCCTCACTCCCTTCCCTCACTCCCTCCCTCCCCTCACTCCCTCCCCTCACTCCCTCCCCTCACTCCCTTCCCTCACTCCATCTCTCTCACTCCGTCTCCCTCCGTCTCCCTCCCTCTGTCACCCTCCTCCCTCTGTCGCCCTCCTCCCTCTGTCGCCCTACTCCCTCTGTCTGTCTCCCTTTCTCTGTCTCGATTTCTCGGTCTCCCTTTCCCTCCCTCTCCCTCTGTCTCTGTCTTCCCTCCCTCCTCCGTCTCTGTCCCTCTACCTCCCTCTGTCACCCGCCTGTTTGTCACTGGGCTGAGACAGCTTCCCCAGCCAGCTTCCCCAGTGCGCACAGACACACAGCCCCACCCGAGCACTTCACAGGTCTTTAAAAAGACCATTTGCATGTGAATGGGGCTTTGCTGTACTTCACCTCCTATTAGCGCCCCTGCAGCTCCACTCTGGCCTCGCTGGAATTAATCGCCTGGCCCCCACAGAGCAGCAGAGTGTTTGCAGACACTCTTTGAAAGCACGGGTACAATGTCTCATGGTCCGCGGGCCGCCAGGGAAGGCTTGCCGGGCCGCTGACGGCCCGCGGGCCGTACTATGAGTACCTGTGACGTAGACCAAGACTCGACAAGGCCAACCCTGGTAGACGCTTCCAGAACTCTCGTCAGGAGGGGGGACCATAGATCTAGATTGTATTTAAACAGGTCCACCGGCACTCCATCTGGACCGGGGGCTTTTCCAACCTTTGACTTTTTAAGGGCCGTGATAACTTCTATGTGAGTAAAGTTAATCTGTATAGGATAGCATGATTGCTTTGGGGGATCAACAGTGCCGAAAGTTAATTTTTCTTCTTGCCTAAAAATAGTTGAAAAGTGTTCAACCCAAGCATCCGCGTCTACGGCTACTTCTAGTTTTGGGACGTCCGATTCTATACTGAAAAAGGGGGCTTTAATTATTCTCCAGAAAGTAGTATGATCTTTCATGGAGCAGCTTTGATGTAATTGACTCCATAGGGACTCTTTGATCTGGGTTTTACGAATCTTTTGCGCTAAGTAGTAGGCCTTCCTTAGTTCAATAACCTCGTGTCTGTCCCTTATTCGTTTACCTAATGCTACCTTGAGCCTAGTGTAAGCTTTGGTGCATTCAGTGTTAAACCATCCCTGCATAATACGCTTTTTTTGTTTCTTAGAGCAGAATAATTCCTCTCTAATTGTTTTTGTAATAGACTCGTAGCTAGAGAGAACCTGCTCCGGGCCTACATTTAGATCCAAGCAAGTGTACAAGGCAGGCAGTGTCTTTTTTAATACATTGGCAGATACTAATTCTTGGTCTACCTTGCCCCATTTTAGTGTAAAGCCATTGAGCCTATCTAGAGTAAGAGATTGCTGGTCTAGAAGGCTCCAATAGGCTTTTTCTGTCCCTGGAGAAGGAATAATTAATTTAACACTATTAGGGAAATGATCGCTATATGCATTTACAATTGTTTCAAATTTACTTATGCTAGATGTAATGCAATTAGAAACTAATATATAATCGATAACACTGTTAGCACCTCGCCCATTAAAGGTACTTGAAAAGGGAACTGGGGGACTAACCAGTTCGTTCGTACATCCCAGGTCGGTCATGATCATTATTTTGTTCATGCGGTCGCCCACTCCCGTGTGTATGAAGTGCGTTTGATTGTTTCTCTGCTCATCATGTATACCACAATTAGTAGCGATAGTATTTTTACACAGATATAAATTAAAATCACCGCCCCATATTAAATTTACAAACTTATTGGTGTGCCTAGCACGAAGATTTCGAAAAAGTTCAGAAATGTTATTTAAAACAGCGATTAAATCAGCTGTGACCAAGTTTTTGTATAAGTTAACCACTATATAGATAAAAATCTTGTTACAAGTCATCATGAGCACCTGATAATTAGGTTCTAATCTCAGAATACCAATATTATTAAGTGGGAATACGTTAGATATGTAGGTTATAAGGCCTCCTCTTGCTCTACCTGAGGGTGAAGGAATCGCTTCTGAAAAAAAAGTTTTATACCCTAAAAGATGGAGTGGGGTACAGAGCCAAGTTTCCTGTAGGGCTATGATATCATATGATGTTACTAATGCTCTCCAGTTGTTGTCTTTAATTTTGGTTTGTAGCCCTGCCACGTTCCAGAAAATAATATCTAACGTTGTTAAGTTGGGACTTATGTTGGAAATTAAGTTGTTATTCTACACAAATTGGTCAGTTTGAGATTCTGGTCTCGAATTGAGCTGTTCTACTTCTCTATTTTTGTTGGTCAGCCCTAGGTCTGGTGCGGATGTTGCACTGGCCTTATCTGGTGCGATGGAAAGGGACTGAATAGGAGGGACTTCAGTATCATTTTTCATCTCTGTCATCAGTTCCATGGGAACATTTCTTTCACTATCTAATGGTGTGAGGGGCAAACCTATAGCCAGTCATTCATTTTCATCCAGAGTTGACAGTGCGCTAAATCTGTTGTAGGTGGAAATTGTTTGCAGTAGGCGAGATGGATTATGGGACTTTTGCGGGAGGATGGGACCATATTTCATGTTTATCGGGGGGTAGAAATAGCCTAGTGGGAGAGTAATTATCCCGTTCATAGTTGAACTACGAATTCGCTCTATGTTTACCATCTCCCTTACTAGGCGTGCTGATCTGAATGTAATAACTATACATTCTCCGTTCAGGTCCTTCTCCCTTGCCCCTACCCACTGGACTCTTCTGACCATCTTGAATTCATTGAATAGTTGGCTATGAAGCCCAGTCCTGTTGCTAAGCCAATGTAGTGTCTTGTTTTTAAGAGCTGTCCACGGTTCTTCTAGAGGAGAATTGTTAGGAGGAACATTTCCCAATATTACCACGTAAGGTGTAGCCTCTGGTGGTAAGTGTAAGTGTGAATCAACAGGTCTTTGTTCCACGGAAGTAAGGGCAATTCTATGATCTTGATTATGCTTCTGCGGGAGCGGAGGCATTTGTGGGACAAATCTCTGTAGTTAGGTTCAAACAATTATTAATGTGTCTTGGTGGCATGTGTATTGGCGTATTTCCAGTTTGATTTGTGTGAGTCTTGGGTGTGTTAACTAGGGGAAAATTTCTGAACGTTGTTAGTGGTAGTTTAGTTGTCTCCTCCCTTACATTTTTTAATAGGTTCTGATTTATCGACTGGGTGTTTGCAATCGTATTTGAATGAGTATCGCTATTTATCCCTAAACTCAGTACGTTGGGTTTAGTGAGTAAGAAAGTTTCTATACTAGTAACCATGGTGGTTAATTGGTCCATCCTGACTCTTAAAAACGAGTCAAGTCTTTCGACTAATGCTATCAAGTTCTGTATGTCTGAGCGTGACTGGGTGGTTGAATTATCTACTTGATTTTTGTTTGGTATATTGTTTAGTAGATACTACATGCTTCTTTGTGAGTGGTGCATTTGGTTGAGTACGTGGCTCGTCTGGAACCGGGTGAACTGTAATAAATCAGGATTTTTTTGAAAATTACAAGAATCAAGAGTTCGTGGTATAGGTTTGCGTTGTTTTTTCTGTGGGGGTTGGGTTGGCGAATCACTACCTACTGACTGAATCTCGTCTACGGATGTTTGAATACATCCATTTGCTAGGATGATATTCTCTTCCCCTAGATTTGATTTAACGGATTCCTCACTCAGGAGTGGTGGCTGACTTATCCCAGAAGAGGAGCCCGCAATGGATTCCTCCACTGAGAGAATCTGTTTGTCCAAAACATCTACCGCCCCGGTTAAATAGCTTAGTAGGGTTTGTTGTTTTTCTATCGTTGGTCTGATTCCCTTAGGGCTAGGTAGTTTCCTTTTTCCCATTCTAGACAGTGGGAGGTGACTGGATGTTCGTAACAGCAGAGGTCTTACCCTCTCGAGGAGTGAGTCACAGTGATATACAGACCTATTTTGAAGAGCTACTTCAAGTTAATACAGAGGGGACGGAACCTAGAGACTGGGCCCTGCCCGGCCTCCTCCGGCCACTGACGGGCAAGGACGGGCCCGCCCTTGGCCCGCCGCGCTGGCCCGGTCTGGTTTTAAAAGACCCTGGGGGGCGGGGCTGCTAGCTGGCACCTCTCGCGAGACCGCGCTGCCTGCTGGTTGTTGTGGTCAGGCAGCGCGCGGTCCGCGGGTGAATTGAGGTGTGTTTGGCAGCCGGTCTCCCCAATCACTCCAGCAGTCCCCCAGTGATAGAGATAACAGCGAACGGCAGGTTTATCCAGGGCACAGCAGGATTCCGAAGTCCACAGCCTCACAGGTAATTACGGCGTCCCGCGATGCGTTGGCCTGGTCTGGCTTTAAAAGACCCTGGAGGGCGGGGCTGCTGACTGGCACCTCTCGCAAAACCGCGCTGCCTGCTGGTTGTTGTGGTCAGGCAGCGCGCGGTCCGCGGGTGAATTGAGGCACGTTTGGCAGCCGGTCTCCCCAATCACTCCAGCAGTCCCCCAGTGATAGAGATAACAGCGAGCGGCAGGTTAATCCAGGGCACAGCAGGATTCCGAAGTCCACAGCCTCACAGGTAATTACGGCATTGAGACTGACCATGTTGCAACATGACCAAGTCTTGCTTCATGATGTCTATGGCAGAAGACACAATGCTGTCCAAAGATATACCCTGGACGAAAGAGTTGTTAACCCATTGTCTACTATAGAGAGAGATTTCTCTAAATTAATACAATCAATTTCTCATATTCGTTCTGGTGTCTCTGCTTGGGTAATCTTCCATAATTTGTTATATGCAGCATATATACCGGCATATATGAAACATTTTTGATTCGGTTTTCTTGGTCCTAGCAAGAATTCCCTAAGGTCTGCGCCATCTTTAAGTATTGATAAGTGTTGTTTTACATCCTGTAGTGTAGCTTTCTGTAGCCAATCAAGGCATAACCCAGGATGCTGTCTTTGAACATATCGTGGGTCTGGCCTATTGAAACCCTGTGTTTTGTTCAGGAATCGATCTTGACAGTTATTTGTGTCTATGGGCCAGAGCAACCATCTGTTCCAATCTGGATCTGATCTGTTGTGATGCAAAATATTATATACGTCGACCTCCCCCCGTGTAGTGCTATTACTAGCAGGTATACGTATGGTCAGTGTGTTCATGTCTTTGATCGTGGCTAACCCAAGGCAAGACGTTTGTTGGACAGTGTCATTCAAAAACATAATTTGCTCAGGGATGATACAGGCTCTAAACAAAGCTTCTACCCCCTGCACTTGCCAATCTTTTGTACACCAGACAGTTTTTGTCTCAATGTTGTCTTTCCAGAAGTCGAAACCTTGTCTAGACAGTTGGGCAAGAAAGGTTGCAGAATAAATCTGTTTCGTTTTTGTCAACATTTTTTTCGTTGCTGTTTTGTTCACATTTTTAAAGTAAAATGATTCTGGATTGGATACATTGAACCCTGAAAAATATGAAAACTTATTTGCAAAAGTTTTTGAGCTACCCTTTGGAGCTTTAGGACAATGTTCCCATTGGTTATACATATATACATTTCTAGGCATAGCAGATTTGTGCAATAAATTACCATAATGGTTATAACAATACATTTGTTCATAGTCTGATGAACCCTCTAAATATTCATGATCTGTGAATACTGCAGACATTTCTAGATCAGATATCATGTTATTAACAGTCTCGAAGTCCCATTCATCAGAAAAGGTACTAGAGGTAATAAAGTCACTTAATGAAATCTTGAATAAGTGTGGAATCTTCAAAAGCTCAGATGTGTCAAAAATGTCATATTCCGTTTTGTCCCAAACTATACCATCTGGTGTAGGAACGGCTGTGATGTTCACTGCTGACAAGTCTCTTTGTTCACGATGGGATGATTTGTGTGGCTGGAGAAGTAAGTTCACTCTTTGACTTGCAGTGTCCATTTGAATATATCTTTCATTTATCAGCATACCCAGAGTTATTACCAGAGCTACACAAAGTAGAAAGAAGAGTATTCCCAAAATAATCCATGGTTCAATCCATGGTGAAACCAGATAGGTCTTTTTCAGGAGATGAAAAAAGTCTGTTGCTTGTTCTTTGTGCTGGCGTAGTTTCAGGTTCACTGGGAGCCTCAGAAAACGTATCAAAGTTAATGAAATAGCCAGAGACAGTTCTGTCTATGGTTGGAATTGCATCAGAATTTGTTGAAATCGCTGGAACCACTTGATCACTTGTTACTTCGTTGTAGACAGGTGTATCAGGACGAACTGTTATGTGGGTCTCAAGAGGGATGAGTTCCATAGCTTTGTTGCTTAGTCCTTCATTTCTGACTGTAGAATCTTCAATGGTGATGACTTTCTCAGTTTGAACCTTTTGGATTGTAGCTAGAGGAGTGCGTCTGCTACATTGTCGGAGTCCACTTTGCCTACTGCTTAGTATCGGCCACATAGTATGGTTTGATCAGGTTGATGTACACAAATCTTTTTTCCTTTTTACCAGCAAGGGACGGCAGTAACACCGTTCTTGATCCGTGGATTGCTAGGACAGGTACTGGTTGTCTGTAAGAAGGCCCAAATTCCTTCTTGCCCGCGGTCTTTTCTCTGACTAGATCACCAAGCTTTGGGATCCAGCCAGGCCTTGCTGGGACGGTTGCATTTTCCACAGTGGTGGTTGGCTTCAGGAACACGTTGCTTTGTTTTGTTCTTATTTCATTTAAGTCCTGTAAAACAGCCAAACGTTCGTTGATATCAAATTTCTGATTTTCCACCACTGTTCCATGACAATCAAGATCCGGAACCAACATTCTTGTCCCAAATAGGACCTCATATGGAGTGACACCCCCTAGAGAACTTCTTGGCAAGTTGTTGAAAGCACGTTGGACCCCATACAGATATATGGCCCACCCATCACCCAAACCTAATACCCTAGCTGTTATAGACTGCTTTAAGTCCCGTTTTTTTCTTTCCACAACAGAATTTCCCTCAGGATGGAATGGAGAAGAATACTGCAATTCAATGCCCAAACGGGCCATGGCATCTTTGTAAGCTCAAGAGCTAAACGCAGGGGCCTGGTCAGAATGTAGAGTGCCTATTGCGTATGTGCCGATAAAGATTCGCAAATCTTTTATAACAGTTTGAGCGTCAGCCGAGCGCTGAGGCCACATCCAAAGGAACCTTGACTTAGTGTTTGTGGGACTGCATAAGTCCAGAGGGACGCCTGCACGTAGATAGTCTAATGCTGTCTAACAATGGTGTCTGTACTGGGCTGGCTATGCTTTAGTCAGGTGTCTGGTGGCGTTCTGTGCTGCAATCTCTATTGCAGTTTATGCAGTTAATGATGAAGATGTGAATATGTGCATTCATCCATGGCCACCAGTACATCTCTTTTAACCCCTCCTGTTCTCATGACGAGCTGAGCTCGTCATGAGCCACGGCGCTCCGGTGCTCATGATGAGCTGAGCTCGTCATGCCCGTTGGAATGCTTGCACGCTGGGCTGATTCCCCTGCTGTGCTGAGCGTTCCATTAAACAGGCGCGGTCGTCATAAGCGCCGTGGCTCATGACGAGCTGAGCTCGTGATGAGCACCGGGGCGCTGTGCGTGCTCCCCCGCCCCCCAGCACTGCGGGGGAAACAGCCCCGCAGTGAAGGGGTTAATGGTAAAATTGTTTTAGAGATCCCCTGATGTATCAGACCCTCTCCCAGATGTGCTTCGTAAATCAAAGCTGTCCTACGTTCCATGTCAGGGATTCAAGCAAAGGAACGCTGTTTGCATCAATTATATATGAGTGGAAATTTTTTAGATAACGCTGCACCGCTGCCTTTGCTTGTTTTTGGTGTCGTTATATTGACGATATTTTTATGGTGTGGAATGCGACACACTATTGCAAGAATTCCACAACTGGTTGAATTCAAGAACTCAAGAACTGAATTTCACAATGTCCAGTAACCAAAAAAACCTGAATTTTCTGGATGTCAACATCCAAGATGATAATCGCCACCTGGAAGTAAGCTTGTACACTAAAAGTACTGATCGTAATACTTTGCTTCACTTTACGAGTTGTCATCCCCGTACCCTCAAGGAGAACTTGCCGTATGGGCAATTTCTCCGTGTGAGGAGAAATTGCAGCAAAATGGAGGAATATTTTAAGAATGCAGAAATTCTGAAGGACAAACTAGTAGCCAGAGGCTATCCTAAACGGTTAGTAAAGATCGCCTTGAAAAGGGCGTGGTTTACCCCTAGAGAGGTGCTTTTGGTGCCAAAAAGAAAAGAAAAAGACACTCCCCTTACTTGCGTACTTACGTATGATCCGAAAGCTAACAAAGTAAAAAAAGTTATTCAAAAACATTGGAAGCTTATTGAACATTTAGGAATAAAAAAGCCTCTCTTTGCCTTTAAAAAAGGCAAAAACATAAGACAATACTTAGTAAGAGCAACTAGAAAAGTCGACCCTCCACCTCAAGATTTACGAGGACTCCTAAATCTACCGCCTATAACAGGACACTATAGGTGTCAAAATTGTGTGGCATGTAACCTAACTTCAGATACGAAAGAGTTTGAAATTAATGGATATAAACATCACCAAAACAGTTTTTCGAACTGTAATACAAAGAACACGATATATTGTATCAAGTGTCCATGTAATAAATTTTATATTGGACAAACTACCCAAGCTGTGAAGAAACGTATCCTCCAGCATAAATCTAGGGTCAAATGTAAGGTACAAGGAGCCCCCCTTGTGCAGCATTTCGAAATCCATCAACACACAGAAAATGATATGACTTGGACAGTCCTATGCGTACTAGGAAAGATGAAACAGGAGGAAATCAAAATCAAGTTGGACAGGTTGGAGGCTAGACTAATAGAAAAATACAAGACGGCAGGTATTGGTCTAAACGACATAGATGAAATTTGGGCGTTAATCTGAATGTACAATCTTTCAATAATATACCACGTTACTGTTCTGTATCTGATATTGTGTCCCAAGAAGTAACTTTTATTTGAGCTGATTGAATGCATTTTCTCTATTTTATACAAATTGTATAGATCAGGTCTTTGCATATGTTGTCATTATTAGATTGTAAGGAGATGCAGATTGGGGTTTCTACTTTCTATTCTCTTGTCTTTTTGTAAAAATAAGTGGTAATTCTCTAAGTTTTCTATTTTACATTTCTATTTTCCCCAATTTTCCCCTTTTTCTAGTCTTCCACATTCTCTATTCATTAATATCCATAAATACATGAAGACAAGGGTCCTCGCAGCGTAATGTTATAACTTTCAGCCTAGGTAGTGCTATACAACCTCTGTTTTCTATTTCTATCATGAAAACAGTCCATAGAGTCCTTTTTTAATGTCGAGTAAGATAAGAGGTTGTTGCGTGTCACGTGATCGCTAGTAGGAGCCGGCTCGCGTTTGTGTAAAGTTGTACACATTATGGAATTCTTCGAATATTAGCAAGTGAGTACCAATGGATGTTACGGCCCAGTAAAATAAATCGTTCTTTACGCTATAGCGTGACAGTAATTAATCACACACCTCTTGTCACTTCCAGGTACGTAGAGGGGAGGATTCAGGACACGGCTTTATGGAAGGACAAGCCGGCGTCTGTTTGTAGGACGGTGTGCCCATTGAATATCTAGAGGCCCCGGACGTTACTAAGTAAGTGGCATGTTCCAGCCGCGAACTCCATTCAATATAGCTATTTAGCTCGTTGGGACTTGTCAGTTATTTATTTATTTATCCCGCTCCTTCTTGCTTTACCAGCGTGCGTCGTGAATAAGAGCTCGGGAACTGATGTAAGGGAACCCTAATTACATGAGGGACTTCACAGTGAAATTAAGAGAAACAGCATTGGATTAATGCACAGTGACTGCTACGCAAATAACAGGTGAGCCGTAATTGAGAGTCGGGGCGTATGTGACATAAAAAACGACACATTTAGTATCTAAAAGGTGTCGTGTGTTGTCGTTCTAGTTTCCCCTGACGGAATAAAAGAATCTTAGAGGACACATACACTATAGAAGGCCAAGATAACGGTAAATAGGTTGATTGTACAGTTGACGACAGGTGGAAGAAAAGGGGTTTTGAAACTTGTGATTTCTCTATTAAAGCACGACACAGGGTGTTTTTCTGCATTCACAGTTATAATGTACGTGGAAGATCGTTTGAAAGTTGAAATGCACTGGGTGCACACATGTTTTAGAGTAATGGCACTATGGGTTTGATTTCTTGGCAATCTGACCACTTCGAGGCTACTGGGGTGTTCCAGTATGTATACATGTAAATATTAAATATAGAACCCTGATCTCTTTACATATTTATTTATAGGATGTATATAGTTATATATGATTTTTTTGATCCTGTAGACTGAATATCTTGCTAGCCCGCGTCCTGATGAGGCCCATACTGTGAGGGCTGAAACGCGTCGACATTTTTCAAAGGAGACACCAGCCAAAGTATTTTAAGTTGTGAAAAAAAATATTTGTTTTTACAAGGGGCAAAGGACTTAAGATAGGTCTAAAAAAAGATATAGACTTGTTATACCCCTTGTGTGTAGGTCTGGGTGATCTTACTTGAGAAGGAATGCTTACATGTAGCAAGCATCCTTTAGAAAGAAATTGGGCTACAACTTTTGAAAAAGAGATGTCAATAGATTAATGTATGTATATTTGTTTGTATATATTTATGTAAAAAGTGATGTGTATATATATATATATGTGTTTGTTCGTTTACACGTAGAAAATGGGCATAAAAATTATATTTGCCTAAATCCAATTCTTTTTCAATTCAATTGAATAAATAAATAAGAAAAATAATACATTGTGTGTTCTGTGCGGAGGTGGAAAGCCTTACAAAAAATACTAGAATTCATTTTGTTCAAGATAATATATTTGTCATAGGATGGGATAATTGAGCTATCTCACCTAGTATTATAAGTGCGTTATTGGTGTCCTTGGCATCACTTGTTTTTTATATATGGCCTTTGCTTGTAGCATTGACAGCCAGTATTAGTTCACTGTGCTGTCTATTTGCGTTTTTGAACGAGTGATTGCAGCTACGGAAGCCGGTTGCACAACCCCCTTCACGGCTTCATCACCCAATGAATTCTCTTCAACGTGAACGCCATCACATTGATGACTCAGCGTGTGTATCACGTGAGTGTTTTGTAGTCCGTTTTGCAACTGAACTACTTGTTCCCAAAGCGTTTTATGCTTGATTGTCCCACCTTTTGCATCTTTGAAACCATTTTGAAGCCAATTCTGTAAATTGTCATTGCAAGATTGTACACAGTAGAAGGAATTGCACACTATAAGTGTGGGAAATTTGCGATCCGTATTTTCAAGTGCCATTATGAATGCTTGTAGTTCAGCTCGCTGAGCTGTACAATCTTCTAGAGATTGCGTTTTTGTGACCATAGTTCTGAATTTGCCATCGTGCATACGGCCTTTAACGATCGCTCATGCTGCACTATAAGCTTGCTTACCCCCGTAGCGGGTTGTGCAGATCCGTCAGTATAAATTATACATTCATACTGGTCTAGAGGGAGAATTTCAGTAGGCAGAGGACATTCTTGTTCGTATTGCAGGAATGCTTCTGTTTTCAAATAAGGATCAAAAACGTATTCAACATCAGCTGCAGCAAGAGAATTAACCAATTGTATCCATCTCGGATGCAAAGCTTTTGCATTTGGAATGCTGGCTTTTGTAACTGCCTCTAAGGCTGTTACAGGTGTTACAACCATAATACGTTTCCCCTGTGCTAGGGCTCTTTCTTTTGCTACAGTGGTGTGAACTGCTGTCAGAATTTTTTCTGTTGATGTAAATTTCATTTCTGCTTGCGTGTACAAATGTGATTTGTATGCAATTGATACTTTTTCACCTTCGTTAAAAGTTAAGTAGGTGTATCCATATTGACCCGGAATGATTCAGATCACTAAGTTGCGTACGTTTACGCGTGTTTGTAAATGTTTAGTTACTAACATGTCTGTTTGCAGTGAACGCAAAATTTCGGTGTGTTTTTGTGTCCAATGTATTGTTTTAAAATCAGGTTTGATTCATTCGTAGAGATGTTTAACCCTTTCTGCGTAGTTTAGAATGTAAGTTCTTCCAAAATTCAGGAACCTAGAATCAACTGTAAATTTTTCAGAGTTTTGGGAGGTTGGAGCAGGGCACACTTTTCTAAAAGGTTGGCTGCCAGGCTTTTGCCTTCAGTTGATTGTTCATATCCTAAGAAAAGGACATTGAGAAATGGGACATTCTTGATTTTTTTTAAATTGAATTTATACCCTTCAGAGGCAAAGCCCAGTATAATGGTGTTCATCCTGTTCAAGTGCCTGTTCAGGTCATCGTCTGTCAGATAGATATCATCGACATATGACACTGCCTCGTCATCATAAGTTTGTAGTAACTTTGTTACCCTTGCTGAGAATAACCCCAGACTATTCTGGAATCCTTGAAGGAGACAACGAAACTGACGCTGTGTCCCCATTATTGAGAAAGCGGTCAAATGCCTACTTTCTGGTGCAATGTTTTGACAAAAGAAACCATTTGATATGTCTAATGTGGTTTTGTATTTTTTATGTACAATGTTATTCATTAATGCTGTACTGTGTGCATTTTGCACTGCAAATGTTTTACAACAAGAGTTTAGATGTCTGTTATCCAAAACTAGATGATATGTATTGTCTGGTTTGAAAACAGGAAACAAAGGATTGTTCACTGATGAGGTGCATGTTTCAATCACCCCTTGGTATTCAAGTTGATCTAATAGCTCCCTCACCTGTTTTTTAGCTTCTTGTTAAACTGGATACTGCCTTTGTGCAGTTGGTTGATTCTTCAACTGGATTTTATGGTGAGGTGACTCCTCATCCCATCCTACATTAATTTTATATAATGCTTGGGCTTGGGCAACTGCCCATTTCCTGGCATATGTATATTTTAAATTTACTGGAACATGGTTGGAGAAGGCTGGCATAATGATGTCTTTAGGTACGATGGGGCAAACTCTCACCCCATTACTGGACGCACAGCGATCATAGAAGCATTCCAATAATGCGACGTTTTAAACCAAGTTCGTTCCAACGCTAATTCAAAGTTTATTCAAGTTGTTCACGATATCCAGGATTTATCAAAAGTCAGGTGCTAGGCATTTTGCTAGCATCACTAAAACCTCAAAAGCTACAGACATACCGAGGCCTTAATCGGTAGCTAGGAGTGTATGCCAGTAATCTTCATGAATTCTTCACGATTTCCCAATGCATTTCGAGCATGTGTTGGCCCTTCGTCAGGGGTATTTCTACAATTAAAAAACAATGTTTCAATACAAAAAAGATGTATCTAAGAACATGTTTAGACGTATTGCAGAGCGATTATATCATAACCTTTTCAACGTTTTCCCGCTAGCCGTGACTATAAACCGCCACTAAATTCTTAATTGATCTCTAGGTCTCCCTCCCTTATTCATCTCATGTATAGTTGCATTTATACATCCCTGTGTAATGATCTTAAACATACCAATTGCAATGTACTGCCTCCATTTAATTTCCACGCTGATTATAACTATTCTATACCTGAGTGAATTGAGATGATTAGAATTGATTTACAAGCAGAATCTCTTCCATCAAGTTTTGTACCTTTACAAACATCCTTCTCGTTCCCTCCCAGGTGGTTCACTAACTGTGTTTCAGCCGCCATTCACTATTTAAACACCTTCATTGAAACTCCGCCCCAAGGTGACTTTTATTAACCCTGTGTTTCCCACTGCTCTTCATTTACGATATCTTGACCCTCTCCTTACAAAGTGTCCATCCACATTATTGCGTGTGTTTAAATTCCCGTCGCAAGATCTCTGCGACAACCTGGCCATCTTTTTCAAGGAGAAAATTGACCTTATTCTCAAGGAGTTGTCCACTCCACCTGATACTGAAGCTCCCCTTTACGCAAACCCTGTCATTCCGGAAATTCGACCACCTGATTCCGCCATAGCCTCAGTAGAATCACTCTCCAGGTTTCCACCGCTCACATATGAAATCTTCACTAAGATAGCGAGAGGGATTGCTTCTGGGTCTCCACTGGACCCGGTGCCTCCTAAAATTTGGAAGGAATTTGAAGAGGAACTCTTTCCCCCTCTCCACTTAATCTGCCAGCAATCTCTGCTGACTGGCTCTGTCCCTGACCAGTGGAAACGAGCTCTGGTCTCCCCCTTGCTGAAAAAGCCCTCCCTTGACCCTGATTGTTCCAAAAATTTCAGGCCTATCTCATTACTGCCGTTCCCTGCCAAGATAGTAGAACGGGTGGTCAGTAAAACCCTCTCCACCAATCTGGAACAACATCTACTACTTGACGGGGACCAATTTGGTTTTCGCCCTGCCCACGGAACTGAAACAGCCCTCATCACCGCCATGGACGAACTTCAAAGGCGAGCAGACAGAAGACAGGCGTCTTTTCTGATACTGCTCGATATGTCTGCCGCCTTTGATACGGTGAACCACAAGATCTTACTGAGGCGGCTGTTGGAGGCAGGCGTGAGGGACACGGCTCTACAATGGTTTCACTCTTTCCTGCAGGATAGGCAGCAGGCAGTCTCTCTGCCTCCTTTTCAATCAGCCTTTTCCCCAGTAACGCACGGAGTCCCACAGGGCTCCGCCATCAGCCCGATACTTTTTAATGTCTATCTTAGACCACTGATTCTGGAGAAGGGAACCAACCACGGACAACATGACCACCCTCAAGCACGCCACCCGGAAACACCACCAACTGATCCGCGCCACCAAGAAAAATACATACAAGGACCGGCTGGACAACAACGCACACAACTGCAAGGAACTCTTCAACATCGTGAAAGAGCTCTCCAACCCTAACGCCGCAAACAACGACATCACCCCGTCGCAAGACCTCTGCAACTCCCTCGCGTCCTACTTCCACAACAAGATCGCGGACATACACAACAGCTTCAGCAACCAACCAACGGAAGCCACAACCGCAACAACGCCACCCACCACCACCCTCCGCACCTGGACTCCGATCAGCACCGAAGACACCATCCGCACAATGAACTCCATCCACTCCGGATCTCCGACCGACCCCTGCCCTCACCACGTCTTCAACAAGGCCGACGCTGTCATCGCACCCCACCTGCGGGACATCATCAACACCTCCTTCAACACCGCCACCTTCCCGGAGAGCTGGAAGCACGCCGAACTCAGCGCCCTTCTCAAGAAACCCACAGCAGACCCCACCGACCTCAAGAACTACCGTCCCATCTCGCTCCTCCCGTTCCCGGCCAAAGTCATCGAGAAGACCGTCAACAAACAACTGGCCGCCTTCCTCGAGACGAATGGATCCCTCGACCCCTCACAGTCTGGCTTCCGAGCGAACCACAGCACCGAGACCGCCCTCATCGCCGCCACCGATGACCTTCGAACTCTGATGGACAACGGGGAAACAGCGGCCCTCATCCTCCTGGACCTCTCCGCGGCTTTCGACACTGTCTGCCACCGCACCCTAGTACAGCGCCTCGGCAACATCGGAATCCAGGACAAGGCACTGGAATGGATCACCTCCTTCCTCGACGGAAGAACACAGAGAGTCCGTCTACCACCGTACAAGTCAGAGGCCACCGAAGTCATCTGCGGCGTACCCCAGGGATCCTCGCTGAGCCCAACCCTCTTCAACGTCTACATGAGCCCCCTCGCGACCATCGCACGCCAACACAACCTGAACATCATCTCCTACGCCGATGACACCCAGCTGATCCTCTCCCTGACCAACGACCCCGACGCCGCCAGAGCCAACCTGCACGAAGGGATGAGAGAGGTAGCCGAATGGATGACGACCAGCCGCCTGAAACTGAACTCAGACAAGACGGAGGTCCTCATCCTGGGCTCCTCGCCCTCCGCCTGGGACGACTCCTGGTGGCCCCCCGCCCTGGGCACCGCACCCAAACCGACGGACCACGCACGCAACCTGGGCTTCATCCTGGACTCCTCCCTCTCCATGACCAGACAAGTCAACGCCGTCTCCTCGTCATGCTTCAACATCCTGCGCATGCTACGGAAGATCTTCCGGTGGATCCCCACCGAGACCAGGAAGACTGTCACCCAGGCCCTCGTCACTAGCCGACTGGACTACGGCAACGCCCTCTACGCCGGAACCACCGCCAAGCTCCAGAAGAGACTCCAGCGGATCCAGAACGCCTCAGCCAGACTCATCCTCGACATCCCACGAAACAGCCACATCTCCGGACACCTGAGAGACCTGCACTGGCTCCCGGTCAACAAGAGAATCACCTTCCGCCTCCTCACCCACGCGCACAAAGCCCTACACGACCAAGGCCCGAGCTACCTCAACAACAGGATCAACTTCTACACTCCCACGCGCCTCCTCAGATCAACCAGCCACGCCCTCGCCGCCGTCCCCCGCATCCGAAGAGCGACAACAGGAGGAAGGTCCTTCTCCCACCTGGCTGCCAAGACCTGGAACTCACTCCCGTCCGACCTGCGCCTGACCCAAGACCACCTCTCCTTCAGGAAGAAGCTCAAGACCTGGCTGTTCGAGCAGTAACGGCACCCCCCCCCTCCCAGCGCCTTGAGACCCTACGGGTGAGTAGTGCGCTATATAAATGACTTGATTGATTGATTGATTATTAAAAGTTTCGGGATTAAAACAATCAACTACGCCGACGACACGCAGTTGATCCTCTCCCTGGAAGGGGAGGACTCTATCTCAGTAGAGGCCTTACACAACTGCTTGCGGGTTACATCTAGATGGCTGAAGGACAACTCACTTCAGTTTAATTCTGGTAAAACTGAAGTGCTTTTCAACACTGGCTCGAGGATTCCCCGACCGTTTCCGAACAATTTCTGGCCCCCGGAAACAGTGTCCGCTGCACAACCTGTAGACTCTGTCCGCAATCTAGGGGTCATGCTTGACCACAAGCTTAGCATGGAGACCCACGTTAAAAAAACCTCAGCCTGTTGTTATGCCATCCTTCGCTCACTTAGGAAAGTCCTGCCCCCTCCTACCCACACAGGCCCGCATTGAAGTGGTTAGGTGTACCGTTCTGAGCAGGTTGGACTACTGCAATGCCCTCCTGCTTGGGTCCCCCGAGTTTTTGTTGGATAGGCTCCAAAGGGTTCAATCTGCGGCCGCAAAAGTAGCTTTGGGGCTGCCAAGAAGATCTCACGGTTCCGCTGCCTTAGCACAATTGCACTGGCTCCCTCTTAGACAGAGGATCCAGTTTAAGGCCCTCTGTAATGTTTTTAGGGCCCTCCATGGCTCCGGTCCGACCCCTCTTCAATCCAAGTTTGTGTGGTATGCTCCTCCAAGACAACTACGCTCCTCTGATGCGAAACTGGTGATCATCCCCAGATTTAGGAAAGTCAGAGCAGGAGGTAGATCCTTTGAGGTGGCGGCGGCCGGACTCTGGAATTCCCTCCCTGTCGAGATCAGACACATTACTGAACTCCTACCATTCAGGAAAAAGGTCAAAACTTGGCTTTTCCCCAACTAACTCACTCCCTTCTGCCGCTCTTCCCGTTTCACTCTCAGACTCTGTCAGCGCCAGGATGCCTGCAATGGTGACAGTTCGCGCTTTACAAATTCCGAAATAAATAAAATAAATAAATAAAATAAATAAATTCACTGTTAACACTAACGAAGTAGAAACAGAGGTGGTCCTGTGGTATAATAAAAACTTATGATCTTCCTCATGATATTACACTACATCTCCCACCAAACATTACGCTCGCTATCCTAAAGTGCCTGGATCGTTTCTAAACATCAATCTAGATTTCCCCACCCACCCTGTTGATCTAAACAACGTTGATTGAAAGGTATCGTATATAGCGTGTTTTACACTAAAGAGCTGATTATTTACAGTATAATATAATCATTATTCCGAACGTGTATATGTACAAGAGCATGGCTTCAAAAAACATCAAAATGTATTATTTAACAGTCTTAAAACGTAGTCCGGGAATCAATTTCTGAAAAATGTGTTCTTCCAATAGTCTCGCAAGTGACTTCATCGTGTTCATCCATTGGTATCCTTGTCAAAGTGGGTGCTACTCGTCGAAAGGCAGACGATAGGTAATCCAAAAGAGAGTGACAGAGTGCACACCGGTTTTATCACTAGTTTGTCACTTTTGTATTTATTTGCGTGCTTGGCCCAGAATCGTGGTCTGCCCTAAACCACGTGCTTGTGAAAACATTAGGAACAATGGGGCAAACTCTCACCCCATTACCGGACGCACAGCGATCATAGAAGCATTCTAATAATGCGAGGTTTTAAACCAAGTTCGTTCCAACGTTAATTCAAAGTTTATTCAAGTTGTTCACGATATCCAGGATTTATCAAAAGTCAGGTGCGAGGCATTTTGCTAGCATCACTAAAACCTCAAAAGCTACAGACATGCCGAGGCCTTAATCGGTAGCTAGGAGTGTATGCCAGTAATCTTCATGAATTCTTCCCGATAACCCAATGCATTTCGGGCATGTCTTGGCCCTTCGTCAGGGGTATTTCTACAATTAAAAAACAATGGTTCAATACAAAAAAGATGTATCTAAGTACATGTTTAAACATATTTCAGAGCGATTATATCATAATCTTTTCAACGTTTTCCCGCTAACCGTGACTATAAACCGCCACTAAATTCTTAATTGATGTCTAGGTCTCCCTCCCTTATTCATCTCATGTATAGTTGCATTTATACATCGCTGTGTAATGATCTTAAATATACCAATTGCAATGTACTGCCTCCATTTAATTTCCACGCTGATTATAACTATTCTATACGTGCGTGAATTGAGATGCTGTTATTAGAATTGATTTACAAGCAGAATCTCTTCCATCAAGTTCCGTACCTTTACAAACATCCTTCTCGTTCCCTCCCAGGTGCTTCACTAACTGTGTTTCACCCGCCATTCACTATTTAAACACCTTCATTCAAACTCCGCCCCAAGGTGACTTTTATTAACCCTGTGTTTCCCACTGCTCTTCATTTACGATATCTTGACCCTCTCCTTACAAAGTGTCCATCCACATTATTGCGTGTGCTTAAATTCACTGTTAACACTAACTAAGTAGAAACAGAGGTGGTCCTGTGATATAATAAAAACTTATGATCTTCCTCATGATATTACACTACATCTCCCGCCAAACATTACGCTCGCTATCCTAAAGTGCCTGGATCGTTTCTAAACATCAGTCTAGATTTCCCCGCCCACCCTGTTGATCTAAACAACGTTGATTGAAAGGTATCGTATATAGCGTGTTTTACACTAAAGAGCTGATTATTTACAGTATAATATAATCATTATTCCGAACGTGTATATGTACAAGAGCATGGCTTAAAAAAACATCACAATGTATTATTTAACAGTCTTAAAACGTAGTCCGGGAATCAATTTCTGAAAAATGTGTTCTTCCAATAGTCTCGCAAGTGACTTCATCGTGTTCATCCATTGGTATCCTTGTTAAAGTGGGTGCTACTCGTCGAAAGGCAGACGATAGGTAATCCAAAAGAGAGTGACAGAGTGCACACCGGTTTTATCGTGGTCTGCCCTAAACCACGTGCTTGTGAAAACATTAGGAACAATGGGGCAAACTCTCACCCCATTACCGGACGCACAGGGATCATAGAAGCATTCCAATAATGCGACGTTTTAAACCAAGTTCGTTCCAACGTTAATTCAAAGTTTATTCAAGTTGTTCACGATATCCAGGATTTATCAAAAGTCAGGTGCGAGGCATTTTGCTAGCATCACTAAAACCTCAAAAGCTACAGACATGCCGAGGCCTTAATCGGTAGCTAGGAGTGTATGCCAGTAATCGTCATGAATTCTTCACGATTTCCCAATGCATTTCGAGCATGTCTTGGCCCTTCGTCAGGGGTATTTCTACAATTAAAAAACAATGTTTCAATACAAAAAAGATGTATCTAAGTACATGTTTAAACGTATTGCAGAGCGATTATATCATAACCTTTTCAACGTTTTCCCGCTAACCGTGACTATAAACCGCCACTAAATTCTTAATTGATGTCTAGGTCTCAATCCCTTATTCATATCATGTATAGTTGCATTTATACATCCCTGTGTAATGATCTTAAACATACCAATTGCAATGTACTGCCTCCATTTAATTTCCACGCTGATAATAACTATTTATTCTATGCATGCGTGAATTGAGATGCTGTTATTAGAATTGATTTACAAGCAGAATCTCTTCCATCAAGTTCCGTACCTTTACAAACATCCTTCTCGTTCCCTCCCAGGTGGTTCACTAACTGTGTTTCACCCGCCATTCACTATTTAAACACCTTCATTCAAACTCCGCCCCAAGGTGACTTTTATTAACCCTGTGTTTCCCACTGCTCTTCATTTACGATATCTTGACCCTCTCCTTACAAAGTGTCCATCCACATTATTGCGTGTGTTTAAATTCACTGTTAACACTAACTAAGTAGAAACAGAGGTGGTCCTGTGGTATAATAAAAACTTATGATCTTCCTCATGATATTACACTACATCTCCCACCAAACATTACGCTCGCTATCCTAAAGTGCCTGGATCGTTTCTAAACATCAATCTAGATTTCCCCGCCCACCCTGTTGATCTAAACAACGTTGATTGAAAGGTATCGTATATAGCGTGTTTTACACTAAAGAGCTGATTATTTTCAGTATAATATAATCATTATTCCGAACGTGAATATGTACAAGAGCATGGCTTCAAAAAACATCAAAATGTATTATTTAACAGTCTTAAAACGTAGTCCGGGAATCAATTTCTGAAAAATGTGTTCTTCCAATAGTCTCGCAAGTGACTTCATCGTATTCATCCATTGGTATCCTTGTCAAAGTGGGTGCTACTCGTCGAAAGGCAGACAATAGGTAATCCAAAAGAGAGTGACAGAGTGCACATCGGTTTTATCACTAGTTTGTCACTTTTGTATTTATTTGCGTGCTTGGTCCAGAATCGTGGTCTGCCCTAAACCACGTGCTTGTGAAAACATTAGGAACAATGGGGCAAACTCTCACCCAATTACCGGACGCACAGCGATCATAGAAGCATTCCAATAATGCGACGTTTTAAACCAAGTTCGTTCCAACGTTAATTCAAAGTTTATTCAAGTTGTTCACGATATCCAGGATTTATCAAAAGTCAGGTGTGAGGCATTTTGCTAGCATCACTAAAACCTCAAAAGCTACAGACATGCCGAGGCCTTAATCGGAAACACAGGGTTAATAAAAGTCACCTTGGGGCGGAGTTTGAATGAAGGTGTTTAAATAGTGAATGGCGGGTGAAACACAGTTAGTGAACCACCTGGGAGGGAACGAGAAGGATGTTTGTAAAGGTACGGAACTTGATGGAAGAGATTCTGCTTGTAAATTAATTCTAATAACAGCATCTCAATTCACGCACGTATAGAATATTTATAATCAGCGTGGAAATTAAATGGAGGCAGTACATTGCAATTGGTATGTTTAAGATCATTACACAGGGATGTATAAATGCACCTATACATGAGATGAATAAGGGAGGGAGACCTAGACATCAATTAAGAATTTAGTGGCGGTTTATAGTCACGGTTAGCGGGAAAACGTTGAAAAGGTTATGATATAATCGCTCTGCAATACGTTTAAACATGTACTTAGATACATCTTTTTTGTATTGAAACATTATTTTTTAATTGTAGAAATACCCCTGACGAAGGGCCAAGACATGCCCGAAATGCATTGGGTTATCGTGAAGAATTCATGAAGATTACTGGCATACACTCCTAGCTACCGATTAAGGCATCGGCATGTCTGTAGCTTTAGAGGTTTTAGTGATGCTAGCAAAATGCCTCACACCTGACTTTTGATAAATCCTGGATATCGTGAACAACTTGAATAAACTTTGAATTAACGTTGGAACGAACTTGGTTTAAAACGTCGCATTATTGGAATGCTTCTATGATCGCTGTGCGTCCGGTAATGGGGTGAGAGTTTGCCCCATTGTTCCTAATGTTTTCACAAGCACGTGGTTTAGGGCAGACCACGATTCTGGGCCAAGAACGCACATAAATACAAAAGTGACAAACTAGTGATAAAACCGGTGTGCACTCTGTCACTCTCTTTTGGATTACCTATCGTCTGCCTTTCGACGAGTAGCACCCACTTTGACAAGGATACCAATGGATGAACACGATGAAGTCACTTGCGAGATTATTGGAAGAACACATTTTTCAGAAATTGATTCCTGGACTACGTTTTAAGACTGTTAAATAATACATTTTGATGTTTTTTGAAGCCATGCTCTTGTACATATACACGTTCGGAATAAAGATTATATTATACAGTAAATAATCAGCTCTTTAGTGTAAAACACGCTATATACGATACCTTTCAATCAATGTTGTTTAGATCAACAGGGTGGGCGGGGAAATCTAGATTGATGTTTAGAAACGATCCAGGCACTTTAGGATAGCGAGCGTAATGTTTGGTGGGAGATGTAGTGTAATATCATGAGGAAGATCATAAGTTTTTATTATACCACAGGACCACCTCTGTTTCTACTTAGTTAGTGTTAACAGTGAATTTAAACACACGCAATAATGTGGATGGACACTTTGTAAGGAGAGGGTCAAGATATCGTAAATGAAGAGCAGTGGGAAACACAGGGTTAATAAAAGTCACCTGGGGGCGGAGTTTGAATGAAGGTGTTTAAATAGTGAATGGCGGGTGAAACACAGTTAGTGAACCACCTGGGAGGGAACGAGAAGGATGTTTGTAAAGGTACGGAACTTGATGGAAGAGATTCTGCTTGTAAATCAATTCTAATAACAGCATCTCAATTCACGCACGTATAGAATAGTTATAATCAGCGTGGAAATTAAATGGAGGCAGTACGTTGCGATTGGTATGCTTAAGATCATTACACAGGGATGTATAAATGCAACTATACATGAGATGAATAAGGGAGGGAGACCTAGACATCAATTAGAATTTAGTGGCGGTTTATAGTCACGGTTAGCTCTGCAATACGTTTAAACATGTACTTAGATACATCTTTTTTGTATTGAAACATTGTTTTTTAATTGTAGAAATACCCCTGACGAAGGGCCAAGACATGCCCGAAATGCATTGGGTTATCGTGAAGAATTCATGAAGATTACTGGCATACACTCCTAGCTACCGATTAAGGCCTCGGCATGTCTGTATCTTTTGAGGTTTTAGTGATGCTAGCAAAATGCCTCGCAACGTGCTGTTCTGCCCTGAGGATCGCCGCCACCAGTATCCCCAGTCTCCCTCCCGCCGCCGCACACTACAGCTTAAGCGGCCGCAGTGCGGAGGGAGGCGACCGGGCATAACTACAACCCCCAGACGCCCCAGCGGCCGGAGCCACGTCACCATGTCACGCCAGGAGGCGTGCTAAAAGGACGCAGCCCCTGCGTCGCGAGAGCGGCCGGGGCGAAGCCCGGGCAAAGGGCGGGCCGTCTGTGGCCGTCTGTGGCCAGATCGAGCCAGGGCAGGGCTATACTCCCTGCCTGTTCAAAGTCCCATCCATAGTAAGTGATACTTCTATACTTTACAGCCCACAACTAATACCCCATATGTTATAGCATAACTGATCAAGACATAATGTCTAAACACTCTAAACAGTCGGCCACACTGGATAACTATCTGGTAAAGGTAGTTAATAAAATCAATACCGAGAGGAGGAAATCCTTGGGGCACGGGACTTCACCCCCACCTGTGGCACAACTCCCTCCCGCTATGGCCGCAGTTGACGATTTAATCCTTGGTCTTCCATGTGTCCCAGAAGTAGTACTACCGGATGTATCCACCCAAGTAGCGGTAGCAGAGCCATTGGAAGTATCCCTGGAGGTATTATCTGTGAATATAGAGCCGTGTCCCACAGTGCTTAATGATGATCTTTTATTGGACGCCCATATTGACAGTCCTGAGCGTCCCATGAAGATCAGGAGAGAAGTAAGGGCCTGTAGAAAAGTGCAATTAAAATATGGGGGACCCAATATACGGAAAAAACTGTTCTTACACCTAAGAAGACTGTCTGCAACAAGGGAACTTCAATGGAGAATTGTGCTGCCAATTTGAACTCTGAACTACTTGACTTGTTGGCTAATTTTATTGAGGATAAGTTTGTAAACATTGTCAAACCTCTGGTAGATAAAATAGATCTAATTTCTGCCGAAGTCACAAGGTTGAGCAATCTTTTAATAGCTCATAATGTCAACACTGATAACATTGCTCGTCCTAGCTCTAGTGACAGGAGCGCCTCAATCATTAATGTAGGACTGAGGCAGCAAGGTGATACATCAGCTACTGAAGGCGGGCCTATAACTAGTAAGGCTGGATCAAGCCAGCAAGGGGTGTTATTAGGTGTAAGCAAGGTTGTTACATCAATTACTAGGGTGGATCAGCATAAGAGGGTGGTTACAGCTCCGCTAGGGACCCTGAATAAAAGGGCTAAGCCCGCCACTGTACTAGTTGATAAAAGTAAGAAGGCCACTGTGGCACCAGCTAGTAAGAATGAATTACCAGTCTACAGGGGTAGTTATATAGATCTTCCTCCTGACTGCACCCTTTACGGTGGTTCTTACCAATGTGCCACCGCTAACTCCCAACCCTTTATCATCTTACAGTGAAACCCATGATTCCTTAAAAAACAAAACTGTTTCCTGGTTACACAAGCAGTGTGGGTTTCCGTTAAATTACTTCAACCAAATACTTAGTACCAGGAGAGTTAACTGGATTGGCAATTCTAAGAAAGTGCACAGGGGTGATTGTATAATTGTCAACTTCAAACACCCACAACACGTGGCAACTGTTTTACTTAGAGCTGCCTCACTAAATCCTGATGCAGACAAAGTACATGTTCATCCTTTGGGGTACTTCTATGACCACCTGAATAAAGCACCGCAGGTTGTTTCCAGCGGTAGACCCTTTTTCCCTATCCCTCAACCGACCTTTGAGGTTCCAACTTTTAATAGCTTTCAAGTTTTAAGCTCCTTGGACATGAATGATTGACAGCCAAAGGTTAGGGGGTTTAGTTTAGTTAATGGGGGGGGAAAGTTTAATAAAGAAACCTGTTGGGGTGTAACTGAAACCAAGGCAACCACGAATATGGCTCTGACCACTACTATCAACAATAATCAAGATTTAGTGCCCATGCTTAACCTGGATGGATCAGTTAGGACAGATTCAGGGACCAGTCTAAAAGCCCCCGAATTGGTGACTTTTGATCCGATCTATAACTGTTCTACGCCCAATAGTGCTGGTTTAGTTGAAGGCAGTCCGGATCTGAATGGGGACAAGGTATCTGATACTTGGACCAGTTCATCTAATAGCATTGTCAAGAGGGGGGCTTCTATGGTGAGCTGGAATGTCTCAGGGTGGGCCTCTAAGGAAAAGAATCCGGGTTGGGCAGATTTAGTTAGGTCATATGACATTCTTTGTCTACAGGAAACGTGGTGTACCAGTAGTCTAAGTGTTGATGGTTTTGTGTGTTACAGCTTAGAAGCAACAGAATCAAGGCATGGTAGAGCAAAGGGTGGCTTGCTTTTTCTATTGTCTGTAGACTTACCACTTACAGTTGTTAAATATATCACAGTAGGAACGCACTCGCAAATTTTGTGGGTCAAGGAAAAGGGTGGCTGTGAGGTGGTGTTCATAAATTTTTATAATAATGTTTTTAATAGCTCCCGTCATTTAGTTATAGACGAATTAGAAAGGGCACTCATGAAGCTGGTTTATGAAGCAAAATGTTCTTTTAACTTTATTTGGTTAGGTGATTTTAATCTTTCAATTTGTCCTTTGTCACGTTCTAGGGCATGTGGAATGCTAGATAATAGCGACAATTGTTTAGCACATTTTCCACATAACGCCTATGGTGACGCTATTAATAATCTCACGCTATTATTGATCTCATGGCAACCAATGATTTAGAGCTACTAGAACAAGGGAAGGATGAGGATGGTCATATTATACCCACTTTCACAGGAAGGAATTTTAACTCCCTCATTGATCATGTTATGGTGTCTTCCTGTATTGTGCCAAGTACTTCGATCTGTGTTGTCCAGGATTTGTCTCTTAGTGACCACAATTGAATTGTACTGCTAACTGAGTTATGTATGCACAGTAGACAACCGGCTAATAAAAATTCATGCGACATTGAGCCACATAGGCGAAATGGGACACGATTAAGATGGAAAGGGGAGAAATCAGCAATTGTTATGAGTATGATCATCTCTAAATCCTTGGCTGAAATTGAAGGGATCCTGAGTGTGGGTAGTCCTCCTCTTGATACTATCGACTATTTTAACAAAATCAGCAAAATCATTGAGGAAGTCTTCACTAGTAATAGATCTGCTAAGCCCCCTAAAGGAAAGGGTTGGTTCGATCACACATGCACCTCCACCTTAAGCCGCCTGAAAGTGGCCCTGGGAGCAAAACCCCGGGATAAAACCTTGATTTCCCACTTGAGGTCTGAGTATAAATTGGCTTTGTGTAGAAGGAAGAAGGCGCTGCAACAAGAAGCATGGGACAACCTAACACAGGCTGCAGAAACTTCAAATAACTGCTTATTTTGGGCAACCGTTAATTCCCCTTTTCTCTGTGATGATAAAGTTCCCCAACCTGTTCTAATGTGGGCAGTGAGGCCTGGATTTCACATTTCTCAGCCATCTTCCAAGGTGCTGATTCTATAAGTAATAGTTTAAGCACCTGGCCTATAGTTTCCTTAGATATCTCTTTGGCTGAGGTGGAATACAGTATAAAACTGAGCAAGGGAGGTAAGGCACAGGGTCCAGATGGTGTACCCATGGATGTGTATAAAACAGTTCCGCAGTTATGGGGACCCATACTTACTCTGGCGTTGAACGCAGCCATTACTACCCGGATTCCACCGACTTGGGGGGACTCTATCATTGTCCCAATTTACAAAAAAGGGGACAAGGCTGTAGCTAGTAACTACCGCCTGATCAGCTTGTTAGACTCCTCAATAAAAATCATGAGCTGAGTGCTGATGTACAGGCTGGAGGAGTGGGCAGCTGAAAAGGGAATTCTGTCGGATTCTCAATACGGTTTCAGAAGGGGACGTGGTACGCTTGATCAATGCCTGAACTTAGATTTAATTATCTGAAAGTATACCAGGGGTAAGCCTGGTACCTTATATCTTTGCTTTGCCGATCTGAGTAGCGCATTTGATCTGGTGGACCATTCAATTCTTTGGCCAGTTCTGTTGGAACTTGGAGCACCCGAGGCTATCATTTTCTTCCTAGCTAGATTATATGATAAAATGCAAACTTGTGTGTGCTTTGGGGTCGGGGGGGAATGTACCCCTAACTTCGATGTTAAACGTGGTATAAGACAGGGCTGTGTTTTAGCTCCTTTTCTGTTTACCTTATTTATAAACGCAGTTGATCAGACCCTGAAAACAGTCCAGGCAGATGCCCCCAAGTTTGGTGGTACAAGTGTCCCTGTTCTGCTATATGCAGACAACGCTGTGCTCCTGTCAAGGACCCCGATAGGCCTGCAGCGGTTAATGAACCAGTTTTCTGATTTTATTAGTAAGAGGAGGCTGGTCATAAATAAAAGTAAAACCCATACGATGGTATGTGGAGATAGAAATAGGAAAACCAATGTCTTTTTTATTGATGGGGAGAAAGTTCAGGATGTGGAAAATGTTTGCTATCTGGGTGTCATCTTCTCCCATAATGGTAGTTGGTCCCATGATTTACAGAATGTAAGGTCTAAAATGAAGAAAAGTTCCTATGGTATTTTTAAATTTGCAAACAAGATTGGTGATAGAAGAATTAATGATATGATACAAATATATAAAGCGAAAAGTGTTTCAATTGCTTTATATGGGGCAGGGTTATGGGGTCATTCAAATGTCGATTGCCTGCAAAGGGAAGAAAATTGCTTTTTGAAAAAATTGCTTTGTGTCCCCATCTCTGCCTCCACTGATCTTACCCATAGGGAGGTCGGAGTTACTTATTTAAGCGACCTGATTATGTTAAGACCATTATTACTATGGAGGGCCATTTGGACTACAGAGGAGAGAGCTTTTAACCGGTCTATCATTGTGGACTGCCTGAAACTGGACTATTTTCTAAAGATATCATGGCTCGGTTATATTGTGGACAGCTTTCAAAAAATATTTGGATTAAACGTCATTGTAGACCCCGGCTCTGTGGGAAACTACTCCAAGTCGGACTTGAAAAACATTTTCTTGGCATACCGAGCCCAAAAACGTGATGCCCTAAGCGGACACCTCACTTCGGTTACCTCGTACAATAAATATGTGCAAAGTGGTGGCTTTCAAACGTATCTGAGTCTGGTAACCAAACCAGCCCATAGGTTTGTTTTGACGAGGCTTAGGATGGGGATAGCCCATGGGTTGGTGGCTTTTCCACAATTAAAGAGACAGCCGGCTGCACCATTTGATGGCCACTCCAAGCAGAGTACCCAGCACTTTTTGCTAATTTGCACACTATTTATGAATTTGAGGATTGTCTTTTTAAAACCACTTTTCCAAAAATATGCTATTTTTAATGTGGAGGATGCCATGAATATGATCTATGAATTGAACTCGCCGGACAAATGTTTTTTTATTGCAACGTTTTTATGTAAGTCTATTCAACTCAGGAAGAGTATGATTTTTTAAATTTCTCATGTATTTTTTAACATGTGTTTCTCTACTGTTAAAATTTTTGCTTGCTTGCTTTTATGGTCATTACTTTTGAATGCACCGAATAAAGCTTCATGAAATGAAATGCCTCGCATCTGACTTTTGATAAATCCTGGATATCGTGAACAACTTGAATAAACTTTGAATTAACGTTGGAACGAACTTGGTTTAAAACGTCGCATTATTGGAATGCTTCTATGAACGCTGTGCGTCCGGTAATGGGGTGAGAGTTTGCCCCATTGTTCCTAATGTTTTCACAAGCACGTGGTTTAGGGCAGACCACGATTCTGGGCCAAGCACGCAAATAAATACAAAAGTGACAAACTAGTGATAAAACCGGTGTGCACTCTGTCACTCTCTTTTGGATAATGATGTCTTTGCCATGTGGGCACTCTCTGACAAATTCTGGTGGCCAGCCTTGTTCTGCTAGAAGTATATCATAACCCTTTGAAAATTGCTCCCAAAAGAGTCCTTTCACTTTTTTTGGTATGTATCTCTCCATCCGGAGTGGCGTTTTAAGTTCTGAGTGAATTTTCCTGATTAATGCCCTTATATAGGTACAATTCACATTGGGGCACATGCATCATTGTAGGATTTTGCACTTCCTAAATTGCGAAAATTAAGGAATCGCAATTTAGGAAGTGCAAAATCCTATGCATCAAGAAATCCTAAAAGTTTTTAGAATTTCTTAATTTTCGGAAATTGCGATTCCTTAATTGCGAATCGCAATTAAGGAATGGCATTACATTGATTCCTATGGGCCTAGAGGCCCATAGGAATCAATGCCGTTTTGCATTTCTTTTTTTTGGAAGTCGCAATTTGTTGATGCATTGCAAGGGTGCAGAGGGGGGTCCAAAGGACCCCCCCCACCCCTGAAATGTATTTTAAAGTGCATGTTTCACACACACATGTCCTAAGGACATGTGTGTCTGTAACATGACACTTTCCAAAATGCATTTTTGTGCTTTTTTAAATATTTTCGCAAATTAACAGGAGGGTCAACCTCGTGTTAATTTGCACTTCCTATTTCAAAATTCGCATTTTTTTAAAAAATTGATGCATTGCATTTAAGGAATCGCACAAATGTGATTCCTTAAATGCATTCGCATTTTTAGGAAATGCAAAAAAATGCGAATTTTGAAAAATTGTTTCATGCATCCCAAAAACGTATTTAGGAAGCGCAAACGGCCGAATTTACCGATTCGCACCGTTTGCACTTCCTAAATAGGTTGATGCATGTGCCCCATTGCCCTTATATAGGCATATAAATCAAGCCCTTATTTAGGCATAGCCCATGCTACCCAAATACAGGCATGCCTACTTCCACCTGTACCAAACGTCACAACGATTTCTTGGAAAACCAGCTTAAGCAGTTAGGGAACTTCCTCTTGCTTGAATATTGATTTGTCCAAGAACTCAGTTACTTTACAAAGAACAACTATTCCCTAGGGGTTCTTTCCTGATGCTCATATACCCTACTTTACGTCAAACTATGGCATTCCTAAACACCTTCAAGGTAGAAATATAGCTACACTTGCTCTAGCAAGATACAGTGGTTCGGAGCAGTTCGAAGACCTAGTTGTCCGACGCAGCTCGCTACAGCAAGTGCAGAAGGAATCCGACTCTCCAGCTGACACACTGATCAGGAAGCTGCCTTTCTCCTGCCGAGAATCCAGCTCCAGTGTTTCCGGCTCCCTTTGCGGGGTGTTGGGAAATCGAGTACCGAGAAAGAGATACCAGACCTCCTTCATTCTAAGGTATGGAGCTGATTGGAACCTAGAGAAACCTTTGGTAGATTTTTGGCAAAAACTAAACCTATGCTACACAATACTTACTTCTTCCCGCGTACTAGACTTAGGTTAGGTACATTGGGGTAGGCGTATTTTAGAAGCACCAGTTGAGTATTTTAGTCAATCTTATTTATGTATGTATTTTTATATGGCTTAGAAACCATACAATGCTCTTACAGTATTATTTCATATTACTGTTTACGCTGTACGCATTATACTTTGCAGTCTGCATAAAGATTGTAGCAGTTCACTTCTCTTGCATGAGAAAGAAGACTGTTCAATAAACCCTTTTTTTGAAAATGCCTGTCTCACTATTTCTCTGAGACTCTGTAGAAACGAAGCATGCACGATTGACTGAGTGAAATACTTATCTATTGTTTCCGCGACTCTGAGAGATATATTCTTGTTCTTGGGAAACAAAGATGTCATGTTTATGCGGTTGTCAGAAACTAATCCCTTCTTTTGTATTCGAGGAAGTTTCTAGTGACCTCTGAGTTAGCTGGCACACACACAATTAAGTTTAGTATATTCGACCTAGTTGAGCTCAGTCCCACGTCTAATCTATAAGATATATTATTCCAACGCGCAGAGCCTATCGGGAATATAGGAACTACACTACACCCTGGTATCTGCAGTTTCAACTTCAATGTCTTCATTCAAGTCTACTGTCTCCAGAAGTCCCTTCATGTTCTGGCGAGCTATTGTTACTTCTGCTGCGCTGTCCAACATTTTCTGAGCCCATTCTCCGTTCTTGAGCTGTGTTCGCAGAATCCTCGGCATGTCTGATTTTTAGATCTGCTACCTTTTTGGTGAATTGAGGTTTTAGTTTGCTTTTCTGAACGTGTTGATCGTCTTTGGACTTCATGCGTTCCTCTTTGTGGTCTGACCGGCCTCTTCTTTCGGATGTCTGTGACAATATCTGAAAGGTACGAGAGGAGCGTGTATCAGTATCTTGATACCTGTCAGGTTTTCTCAAATTATCCCTATTCCTGAGGTTATACCTCCTTTCAGAGGGCTCCTTTTGAGGAGACCTACCTCGGGATTGAGAATCTTTCTCTTTTGAATGTTGTTTGCTGTTTTCCCACTTATTTTTAGAAGAGGTAGGATTGCTTTCAGTAAAGACCTTTTTTAGGACTTTCAGACAGTTGTGGTGTAACTGGTTTCCCACCCAAACTGTCTCTGCCTAATTCTTCATAGGATTTTAAAAATATTCTGGCTAGTTCTTTTGGTTGTTCTGTTACATCAAATTCCCCTAATTTTTGGTGCATTGCCACTGATGCTGCTTCTCCTTTAATATTAGATAATATTATTGTTGAGACCTGGTTAAAATCTTTCAGTAATTTCATACCTAAATTTAGAGCAGGCTCTGCCCCGTATTCATTTTGAATCTGTTACAGGACGTCAGGTATTACCGCCATAGACAGAACACCATGCGTTTTAGTGTAGATAGCAGCAAAGACTGTGCCCCAAGTGGTGCAGTCTTCCAGATGTGGTGTGATCCCCATTGGTAAACAGATAGTTAGAACTCTATGTTTGTCATAAGGGCTGGTATTAGGAAATACCGCTTCAATTTGAGTAATTGTTTTAGCTAACCAGAACGGAATTTGTTCACGTTTTGTGGGCAATTTACCCATGACTGCGTGTAAAGTCTGTGGAGTGATTTTTAGTGTATTCCCCTGATGAGAGGTTTGTTGTGGAATAACTAATGGTGGTTGGACTGAGAGAGTCCGCAAGACATATTGGACCAATTGTCTGTAGATTTTGATTAACTCTTTGAGTTGAGCAAGTAATTCTACATCTGTCATGTCTTCGATTTCAGGATGTGGTGTGTACCCTGCTAAAACCGGCCATGTTGCTCCTGGTCTACCTAGTTTACCGAGCCTGGTAATGTGATTTAAATGTTTTAGGGCGCCTTTAAACCAGAGATTATGCTCCTGGTATCTGAGTGGAATTTCAACATCCTCGAAAGGAATATATTCCTCTGGTGGATCATCTTCTTTGTAGAAGTGAAACAAATGTGTTACTGGATTTGATTGTGGTAATACTATCCATGAATAGACTACCTCTGTCTGGTGAGATTCATGTGCCTCTATTACAAAAACTGCTCTACCACCTCTTGGTGTGAGACCATGTTTTATAAGTTTTAGAGTGATGGCTCTCCTTAAATTAATAGGAATGATTATAGCATTCTCATTGGTTTCATCAAAACCTGTATAGTTTAAAGCTACTTTGTCTTGGTCAGCCTCAGCTCCACCGGTTTTGGTGTTGTTGTCGTTATTAGACATTGTTTAATGAAAATTGCAGAGCAAGTTTCAAGGGAACAAAGATAAGGTGCACAATATTTTGAAACACTGTATCCTTCAACGTTGAACAAACCAAACAGCTAATACGTAGGATTCTTCGTCCTACTCAGCTATGGCGGATATTATCTCTACCCATTCCAGACGTCTTATGGAGTATTATGACTAGAGGGTCTCTGAGAAAATCACGACTAAGTTACTTCAGTATTTAGCGTTAAATTAGTGCCTTACCTAACCGTTGGGCGCCATGTAGTGTAGTTCCTATATCCCTGATAGGCTCTGCGCATTGGAATAATATACACTATAGTTTTGACATAGGACTGAGGTCAGTATGCCTCTATCGAGTATATCAAACTTAATTACTTATGTGTGCCAGCTAACTCAGCGGTCTCTAGAAACTTGTCGAATGAACAAGAAGGGATTAGTTTCTGACAACTGCATAAACATGACAACATTGTTTCCCTTTAGAATCAGAACAATCTCAGAATCGTGGAAACAATAGATAACAGTTTCACTCAGTCAATCGTGCATGCTTCGTTTCTACAGAGTTGCACAGAAATAGAGAGACAGACGTTTCAATAAAAGGGTTTATTGAACAGTCTTATTTCTCATGCGAGAGATATGAACTGCTACAATCGTAAGACAGAATGCGAAATATAATACGTACCGATTTAGCAGTAAGATAAGATAATACTGCAATAGCATGGTCTGTAGCTATGACATATATAAAAATACATACATAAATAACACAGGCTAACATACTCAACTGGTGCTTCTAAAATAATCCTACCCCAGTGTACCTAACCTAAGTATAGTATGAGGGAAGAAATAGGTGCTGTTTAGTTTAAGTTTAGTTGTGCCAAGAGTTGCAAAAAGTTTCTCTAGGTTCTAGTCTGCACTATACCTTAGAATGAGAGAGGTTGGAATCTCTTTCCAGGACTCGATCTCTAACACCCCGCAAGGGGAGTCAGAAACACTGGAGATGGATTCTCAGCGAGGACCATGACAGCGTCTAGTCAGTGCGTCAGTTGGGAACCTGATCTCCTTCCGAACTTGTCGTGGCGAACCGCGTCATGCAAGTATGCAGCTGGATCGTACTGTGCACCGTAGTTTGACAAGGCAAGTGAAGGTATATTTAAACCTAGAAGGTGTTTAGGAATGCCAGTATTGACATACAAGTCAGGCATAAGAATGGCATGAATGAACCCCTAAGGAATAGATGTTCATGCATAATAAATGAGTTCTCTGAGAAATCAATAGCCAGGCAAGGGGAAGTCCTAAATGCTTAAGAGTCTGGTTTTCCAAGAACTCGTTGTGACGAAGATGAACAGATGTAGTTGACCATGCCTGTATTTGGTTAGCATGAGCAATGCCTAAATAAGGGCTGGATTTCTATGCCTAAATAAGGGCAATGTGAATAGTACCTATATAAGGGCATGATTTAGGAAATCTATATACGGTATCTAAATCGACATGCAACACTTTCCCTGCTTCCTGAGATCCTCCCCTTTTCCTCCTGGATATGGATATGGTAGAGCTTCAAGAGTCCCAACTCTTACTTGAGATAGGTGTGGATCTACTTGAGCCCAGGCTATTGTCCTCACCATGCCTGCTACTGGGGGAGTCTGGGGAGGGGTCTCCTAATCTGGCAAGCCTGTGACTGCAGGTTGGACTCAAGAGATCATGGATTTAGAAGATGCAGCAGACAGAGGAACTCTGTTAAAAGCCCTTAATGTCATGATCTCTAGCTTTGGGAGCGAATCAGGGGGATCCTTGTTAAGCCAGCTGAATACATTAAATCAGGATCTCCCCACCAACTCGGCCACGTATCTGGACATTGGTTCAAGCTTTTCTTCATTCATGCTGGAAATTATGGTCTTAATGCAAAAAACCTTTCAGGGCATTTTTGAGGCCATAGTTACGAATACTGACACTTTAAAGTTGCATAAGCTTTATTTACAAACTATTGCTTCAGAACTGAAACAGATGAATGTCCGTATGCCCAAGCTAGTAGGACCAGTGGAAGGTGGGGAGGAGCTATATAGTCTGGGCATAAGTGTTGGTAATGATACAGTTGAGGGCAATATAGCAAAAATTGTGGTCCCGACACCAGCCCCTGAGGCGTTATCTTCAGTGTTTATATTTAAGCATCCGATGTTAGTAAAAAGATAGGGCAGTTAATATGGTGGCTAGCCTCTACCTTGGGGCGCATAAAACAGAGACAGAAAACAAAAGAGTGGTCAGGGGCCCGAGATCTTGGGTCAGGAAAAATATAATCCTGACTAAGAGACATAATTCTTGCGTCACTGTATTAAATGCCAAAGTGGGGTGGGGGGCACAAGAGGGCGCGCAGCATAATGGCTGCCTCTTAGTGCAGCTCTGTCAGCTGAGTACAGAACCCGACAATAATCCTGTGAATGGTATGCCATCACCTCTTGAGAGCTGTGGAATCTAAATAATACTGGTGCTGAGGCAAAACTCAGCTGCCCAGGTTGAGTTGGGATGGAGATGGTGGATGCGAGCTGACCTTGAGGAGGCTGCCACGGATAAGAAAATGGAAGCCACCAGGAGCTGCTAAACTGGGCGAACGGGCTGCGGTGGCAATCCAGCTTGACTTGAGGTACTGTGTGCGCTGCTGAGGCATTGCCTGGAGAGACAGTTGGGCCTGTCTGTGACACAAGACGGAAAGGTCATGGGGGCTGGGGCCTCACAGAAGCTGAAGCAGACCCAGGCGAGAGTGGGCCGTCGTCCAGTGGACTGTGACTGGCACTGCTTAATAAATCCACCAATAATAGAATATAAATAAAGTGAGTGCCTCAGTGCATGTGTGAACTGCTCCCTTTAGCACGAATTGCATAGAGGCCGGGTGACCGTCTGGGGAGAAGAATATCTCATAGTCATCATGGGGAAACAGACAAGAACCAGGCATGAATCACCTTCGACATACGAAAAACCTTCCAGGTCACAGCAGCAGGCATTATCAGATACCGATCAGGTCTCCCCTGGCGAGAGACCCATAGCGCTGGAGGCCATGCTCCTAGTGATGCAGAGCAGTCTGCAATCAATCAATGGGAACATCTATGCGCTCAATTTGTGTTTGGATCATCTAACAGCGAAACTGGATGAATAAGGTGCTAGGCTGGGGTTAGCAAAAAGGACATATCTAGCATGGAGGATGGTTTACAAACTGTTTCTACTAAATGTCTCAACATGGAGAAGGTGCTAGCTGTAATTCAAGCGAAAGATGAGGATTTAGAGGCAAGATCACGACGCAACAACCTCAGGATAACTGGCCTGCCGGAATCTACAAATATGGGCAGGCTGGCACAATACGTTGAAGCAATGCTCAAGGAAATTTTAGTGCCTGAGAACTTGTCAGCGGTCCTAATTGTGGAAAGAGCCCATAGGTTAATGGTGGCGAGACCGGTCCCGGGAGCTCCGCCACGCCTGATCATTGCAAGGCTGCTTAATTACAGGGATCTGGATGCAGTCCTACAACTCGCGAGGGAGAAGCAGAGCAATATCTAGAAGGGAAATTATATTGCATTCTACCCAGATTTCACTGCCTCGGTCCAGGAAGGGTGGCGTGGATTTTTACCAGTCAAGAAACAGTTACAGTTACATGTCACTTACGCAATGTTGTACCCGGCCTGCCTGAGCATAGAGGTAGAGGGTAAGGCCTAGATTTTTAACACACCAAAATCTGCTATGGACTATATAAAATCCCTGAAGAAGAGCCAGAGGGACCAAGAGGAAAGATCAGAGAAAGAAGAACAGTAGAAAGGCTAGTAAGCTGACCGGCTGTGGTGGAAAGCTCTGGTATACATGGCAGCAGACTGTCAGGCGGGACTGGTAGTGGAGTGATGTTCACATTACAGGGGATGGCAGCAAACTAACCACCTGATAGGCTTGGCCTGACAAGGGCGACATACGGAAGGCAGAAGCCCTATAACTGTGAAGAAGCTGGGCAGACCCTATGTGATTAATAGTGCAGCACTGGGAATGGCCACCAACTCTGTGGTATGGAGATTCTTACAAGTAAAATACTGGTATCATTCATACCGAATCAAGGAACATACTCGACCACCTCCCACTTCAACTGGAGAGATGTAGCGCACTTGTGACCGCGATGGGTATACCCCCACTATAGATATGGGGAACTGTTTCAAGTTTGTATAAGTTATGGTTCAACTGGGATGGCTTTAGCAGTTGGGTGTGCTGAAGTGGGTGGGGGGGGTGGGGTAAAAGTTTGTTTCAGAATGCAGATGCAGTGCATGACATGTACGAGAAAGATTCTAGTGTTACTCCTCCAGGGTAGGGGAGTACCTCAAAGGGTTGAAAACACCAAATACCAGAAACGTACGGTCATGGTGGTTTAATCAATTGGTTAACATGGAACGTGCGGGGTCTCAACAACCTCAAAAAAATATGGCAAGTACTGGCATACCTATACAGGTACAATATGCAAGTAGCATTTATGCAGAAAACGCACCACACAAAACACACTGGGCACATTGTGGGGAAGAGATGGGCGGCGGTCAGGGTGGCATTGTCGTATTCTACATACTCCAGGGGTGTGCTGGTACTAGTGAAAAAAGGAACACCTTCTACCCTAACTCACTCAGAGATTGATGAACATGGGAGGCTCCTGCTGATACAGGGATGTTTAGGTGGCACAAAGATACTGTTTGTAAATACATATGGCTCTAATGTAGATTACCCTGCATTCTAAAATGATGTTTGGAGACGCTTAGGCTCACTGCCTTCGTGCATGGTGATATGGGAAGAGATCTAAATGTCTATCTGGATCCACAACTGGAACGCTCAGCCACCACAGCATAGCATGGGAAATAAGCAGCTAAGATAGCAATGGAAATAATAGAGGCTGAGGGGCTGGTTGATGTATGGAGAAGTAGGATCCCCAACACCATGGAAGGAACTTGCATATCGTCTGTGCACAGCTTATGGTCTAGATTGGATTACTGGCTGGTCTCTAAGGATGTGTGCACCTGGACTGTGGGCATGTCACATCTCACCAGGATGCTGTCTGACCATGCACCGGTGCTACTGGAGCTTGCAATGCCCACATGCACTAGACCATCATTTCAATGGAAACTGCAGCGATCGTCATTATTAGACTCAGTGTTCCAAACTACTATTGGTGTGGCTATTACGCATTTCTTTCAAGAGAATGAGGAAACGGTGAAAGAGGCTGGGACGCTGTGGAAGGCCTTTAAGGTCACTATCCAAGGGGAGTGTATGGGGGTGCAGACAGGGATCCTGAAATCGCTCCCTAATAAGTTACAAGACATTGGGGGCAGGCTACGCATTCTCAAGCGCAGATATGACCAGACGTCCACACATTATTTATTAGCCCAGGTGAGGAATTGGTTACAGAGCACACAGACACTACTGAGCAGGAGGTGTGCCATAGATCTAGAAGGTGGCGGGTGCGGATCTTTGGGGTGGGGGGGGCGGTAGACCAGGGTGCTCACTCGCCTCCAAATTTGCGGAGCCTAAGGAGCAGGACCACATAGTAGAAATAGTAGAACAAATTTCTAAAACACGTTATACAACATCAGACATTATTACAGTGTTCACAGAGTTTTATACTAAGTTATACGGGCCTAGGTCTATGGCAGCTGATAGTAAGGTGGCTAATTATCTTGACGATGTCACTCTGGGATTGCTGCCCTCAGGTCTGAGGGAGTATCTAAGTCAGCCCTGTACGGTGGAGGATGTGAAGGAAGCTATCATGTCACTACTGAACGGGAAGGCAGGTGGGGTTAATGGTTTACCTAGTGAGTTCTATAAAACTTAAGTGGACAGCCTTGCCCGAGACTGCATATGAAACTAGAGCTCTGCCCCCTACTCTCCGTGAACCCTTATAGTAACTCTACTGAAGCCGGACAAAGACGCAACCAATTGCGAGCATACAGGCCATTATCACTTATAAATATAGACACCAAACTTTTTGCAAAAATCATCGACAATAGAATGCAACTTCTTGGACTTAGTCTAGTCCTCCCGGACCAGTCGGGATTTGTGCCTCAAAGACCTACGACACACAATTTGAGAACCCTGTTCGCTGTACTGCACCAACTAAACACTGAGTTCAAAGCGGTGTAGTATGCAGCAAAGGAATTCGACTCCATACAGTGGGGATTAATGTTCATGGTCCTGCAGCGCATGAGGATGCCTTTTTGAAGTGGGTGCGTCTACTATTCACTAACCCGGAGCCAGGATGCGCATAAATAAGGTTGTCTCTGACCCCATAGAGATTTGCTGGGGAACTAGGCAGGGGTGCCCCCTCCCCCCTCTCCCCGATGTTGTTCTCATTGGTTCTTGAACCTTTGGTGTGCAAAATCAGGCAGTGCCATGCCCAAGCTGCCCTGAGGTTCAGACAGCACCCCCTGGCCATATCCCTGTATGCAGAAGATATGCATCTGTATATGAGGGGACCTGAGATACAATTAGCACCCCTGATAAGGGAATATGTGCGGTTTGAGTGATATTCGGGCCTCAGAATAAAATGGGAAAAATCTACAATTGTTCACCTCACACAAATCACTACCTGCTATGATCTGGAGTTTCCATTGGCCTGGGCAACTGACCCTGTACGGTACTTGGGTATATGGGTGCACAGAGACCCAGAGATAGTCATCAGTATGAATTATGGGCGGGCTATCGCGAAATTAACAGAGCAAGTCACCAGATGGACACGCCTCCCACTGTCTTTGGTGGATAGAATTGCAGTGGTGAGGATGTCAATACTTTCTAAATTCCTTCATCTGTTTATGAATATACAACTTAACAAAGCATTATTCAGGACCCTCAAAACATGTTTGCTAACAATAGTTTGGGCGGGAAAACAGCCGAAATGCAGTTGGGACACCTTAGCACAGCCGTATGAGAGAGGAGGCTTTGGCGCCCCGGATCTGAGATTATATTACTCATGTGCGCAGGCACAATTCGCACACTATTGTCATTTTCTGCAGCACTATCTTCCACATCTCGTGGTGGAAGCAGACAATGCCCACCCAATCTTGCTCACTGCCATGGTGTTACATAATAGGCCAGAGATTAATAGAAAGGAGATAAATCCTGTAGCTAGCACTTCTAAAGCCTGGAGAGAGTTCAGTGCCCGGGCGAGAAGGAAATATATTTAGGCGCTGGCTATTCCAATTGTGGCGCATCCTGGCATATCGGTGGCCCACAAGCATAAGGCGTTAGGAATACTTAATATTGCAGGTATGACTACTTTAGGAGATTTATATACCAAAAGCCAGTTTATATCAATTGATGTACTCATGGCTGCACAACCCTATATGGTGATGCTGGGCTTTGCATACGCTAAGCTGCGCATGGCTATAAGGTCATTGTATCCCGGGTGTCCAGATGAGCCGGAGAGGCTAAAAGCGCTGCAGGTGTTACTGACTACTGGAGAAAACAAGGGGCTGAGAACAAGACTATATAATGCATCCTTTATGGAAAATTCAGTGTCTAGCTCTGCAGCCCCAGACAGTTGGAATGGAATACAAGAGGTACCACTGGCTTGGGAAGTGTGGGAGGCATGCTGCACACTGACAGGGCACCTCACTTCTGATTGTAACCTTCGAATAATCCATTTTAAATTCATTCAGCAAACGTACTAAAAAACACCTGTTGGGTTGTATGGGTTGCAGGAGGACTCCCGGTGTGTGCGATGTGGCACTGCCATGGCCGACTTTGTGCACCTGGCCTGGGACTGCAAGCTTGTTCATGCCTTCTGGGCTCAGGTAACGACGAATATAATGATAATGGAAGAAGTGTAATGCAGCTCGAAAGTGTGCCTGTTAGGTTTCGTTAAACTGTGTAACCGAAAACTGGAGGCTGTAACTACACTGTTAGAGAAAAAAACTGCTAGCAAAGCATTGGGGGGAAGCTGTGCCTACAGTGGCTAGATGGTTGATTTTGTAGAGAACAGTTGGACATTTATGCAGAAGAACTACCAGAGGCCTCCAGACTAACCCTGGGCGTAGTGGGCAGAGTGGGGCTCCGCGAAGCTACGCGAAGTGGGCGCACAACTACGCCCACCCGCGCACTCCGCGTAGCCCCACTCCGCGCCGCCCGCCTCCCTCCCGCCCTCCCTAAATACATAAATAAAAGTAAAAAAAGCTTTTAAAAACACTTACCTTGTCTGCCGCGTCCCCGGGGCTCCCTCTCGCCGTCCCGCGATTCGCGCCGCCACCGAATCGGATCCTAATGCGCATGCGCGGGCGACCGCGCATGCGCATTCCTCATGAGAAATGCGCATGCGCGGCCGCCCGCACATGCGCATTAGGATCCGAAATGGCGGCGCGAATCGCGGGACGGCGAGAGGGAGCCCCGGGGACGCAGGCAGACAAGGTAAGTGTTTTTAAAAGCTTTTTTTACTTTTATTTATGTATTTGGGGAGGGCGGGAGGGAGGCGGGTGGCGGCCGGCTACGCACCGTCTGCGGAGCGCGCGGAGTGCCGCCTGGCTACGCCCGCTACGCAAAATGCGTAGGAGACGGCACTCCGTGCACTCCGTGCACGGAGCGTAGCTGGCCGCCCACCCTTACTCCAGACCCAAGAATATATGGGCTCCAGTATCTGAAATTCTTCGAAGAACAGAACACCCAGAACTGGTATAATTGTTAGACCATGCACGGTAACCTGATACTGTCTTGTAAGGTCCATACTATCCTGCTAAGATGTGTTGTTGATGAGCAGCGTACTCGTTGGCGTGGCTACTAGGTATTAATGCGATACATGCTGTACTGTTCTGCACTGTTCGTTGTTTTTCTTTTTTATTTCTGTCTGTGTTGATTTCTATTGCTCATTGTCAAATGCAAATGTGTAATGCAATAAAACTCAATAAAAAACAAAAAGAAAGTGCACTCCTAGTTATAAAGAGCTAACCCAAAGTATGGGAAGCCCATAATGTCATGCCTCAACTTGATGATCGCCCCTTAGGGGGACCAAGAGAGACTTGTCTGAGTTAACCCGCAATCCAATTCAGAGGCCGAGCCAAAGGTGATCAGAATATGAATCTATCTGGGCCCCATCACGACGGACTGGGAAAGAAATAGAAGGACATTGTCTGCATACAGGGTGATCCTGTCCTCCATCACAAAGCCCCAGTTGTAACCCCACACCTGCGCATCACAGAGCACTCAAGTTGCCAGGGGGTCAATGACCAAAGTGAAGAGAAGGAGGGGGGGTTAGGGGACAGCCCTGAAATCGGGTCAGAAGCTTTCAAGACTCGGGGTATGTCCATTTGTGTGGAATTTAACAAAAAATGCAATTAAAATGTTTGTAAATCAGTAAAAAAAATACCGATGTAAGAAAGGAGGGCGCATACATGAGTCATCCAGGACAAAGGTAGACACGTCGGCCCAGATCCAGTTAACATGGGTGGGAATTTCAGGCTGCTAAAGAATAAGAGTCCCACCCGGCCCAGGTCACAGCTTCAGTCAGAGGGGCACCAGTTGGGCGAAATATGCAAAAGGGCAACAGAGATGTAAGGATCCAAAAGAGAAGCCCAGAAATGAGGGCTTCAGGGAAGGGGGAAGAGATCCTGACAGACATAATCCTGGGGTTAGATTTATTTCAGATTCAGAAAACAAGCCTGGTAGGATCCGAAATACGGGCACCATAATGTCCAAAAGAAATAGAGAGGCAAGGGGAAGGATGTAAGTTCCCTATGGGTACTTTTACAGCTAGCTCCGGAAAATACGAGGAGGAAAAGACGCAGGAAGTTAAATCCTCTAGATCGCGTTTACTTGAGGTATTTTCTTCCTGCCCAAGTCTTCAATATCCACTAATGATATGAAACAAGTTTGCTTTCTGGTAAATAAAGAAGGCAAGGATGTAATAAAAATCCCACTATTCTCAGGCCTGGTTAGAGATACCCTTCTCAATGCTGAAAATGAATTAAAATTTCCACAGACTAAAAGTTTTCCAACAGATTGGAATTACTCCAGTTTGATTCCCCAAGGCTTGGCTTTTTGCAATGCCATGGTGGTCTCCAGCTAAACCAAGTTAGCTTGGATTCAAACAGGCATCATCTTAGGTTCAGGCATATAATGGAAAGTACAGAAGAATAATTATAAATTACTCTGCTCCAATGGGAGGGTAATAGGGAAATCCCCCTTGTCCAAAATTGGTATAACTGTATAAGCTGGGATGAGGATCTCAGGGCTAGATGGGATAATTTAAGTAATGCAGACTACGGATGGGAATCTAAGCACAGCATTGCCATGCTCTTTTGTAATACCACAGGTTTAGAAATATATGGAAGCAGCAAACCTTTAAAATATTAATTTATCAGTTTGCAATCTTGTCCTACCAGGGGACATGGCTGTGCGTGAAACACCCGCAGATTAATGGATTCTTGAAAGAACCCATCCAGGAAGCATTAAATAATGTCGCAAAGAGTCCCTCGGGGAGATGTTAACGTTAATATCCACTAAAATGGCCTCTAGGGTGTCAGAAATTAAGACGCTCTGTAAAAGAGTCCTAGCTTGGGATGGACCCATTTACATGTAAAATTAAAAATTGTAAAATTATCATTCTGAATGTTTACTTGAATGCAAAAAGTCTTATCAACTACAATGAAAACAAGGAGTCGTTTAAAGATGATGTGGTGAAAATAGAAGCATTGTACCCGCAATACATGCTATTTTTAATGGGGCTCTTTAACCATAAATTGGTCCCCAAGATGGCTAACCAAACGTATGAAAATCTATGAACTGTCTTCAACATTAAAGGTGCTTGTTTCCTGTTAAATGATGCAACAGGGAGGGATGTCGTCTTGGTGGATTTTCTAATATCAAACGGATTTGTGTGTTTCAATGGCCGTGTACTTGCAGACCTTCTTGCAGGAAAAAACCTTCCTGCATGGTAATCAGAACTGTCCAATAGATTATGTTTTCATCCAAGTTTGGGCCTTCAATCTCATTAGGTATTTTGAGGTACTACAGATGGAGGGTAGTGACCATCATCCTCTAAGTACCTCTTTTAGTCTGGGCTCAGCCCAGAAAAGAGCGTACTCCCTGTAAAGGTTTGGTATCCAAAACAGTTAACGACAAGAATCTCTGAGAAGTATTTAAATCAACTGAAGATACAATTATGGAAATTTTATTACTGAAAAGATTACCTTAGATTTTATTATTTGGTATGAGGACCTCATTAAAAAGGTTGCTGCTTGCCTAAAAGTGTATTTGAAGGCTTTCAATAACAAGCAAGATAAAAATAAGACAGAGAAATATGCTAGGACTATCTGGTTCGATATTGAATATAGACTGCTAAGAAAAAGAATAAGGAAGCTTGAAAGATATGTACGGTTCTCTAGAAACAAAGTGGGTATACTTCGACTCAATGATTTAAGGAAAGTACATAAAAATCTGGTAGTAAGTAAGAAACAGTCATTTAAAGAGGAATGTTGAAAAGCAATGCTTGAGATAATAGAGTCAAATAATGTAAGGAAAATTTGGAGGCTGGTACAGGAAAAACAGAGCAAATTGTCAAGCTCAGTGGGACAGGATGATTGGGTAGAATACCTGGAAGTGGTTTACAACAAAGACGCTGTAATTATCCAGGTTCCAGTAAAATTCCATGTTAATGAAGAGATAAAGGAGAGGTTTCCAGCACCAATAATTAGGAAGACAATAGAATTGCTAAAACTCACCAGGGAAACTGGCCCAGACAATCTACTGGCAGTAATAATAAAAAAGATTCCTGCCTGGTGGGCCAGCTTGCTCCATTCCCTTTTCCAGGGAAATTCTTTAGATTTTTACCGTATAGTTGGAAGGGAGCGGTTATTAAACCTGGGCATAAAAAGGCAAGTACTCCCTTACAGGAAGCTATAGGCAAATAAACCTGCAAAATGTGATTTTGCAAGAACTACGTAGAGACAACTGGGCCCAGGTGGAACTAGACCTCGAAGGATCCCTATCAAGAAGGATAGATATAAGAAACGGCTTGAGACAAGGGTGTGCTTTGGCCCCTATTCTGTTTTCTTTATTCTTGGCTGATCTACCAAAAACACTTAGCCATTCAAATAGATTTAGCCCCAAATTGAATGATACACATGTAAGTTGCCTATTACATGCCAGAAACCTCACCCAGATCCCCCTCGTCACCCTTGAAGAAAGGATAAACTCGTTCCTCCCCAACGCTAATGACCATCTCACCACCACCGAACTCACCTCGCTCTACAGTGCAAACATGGTGACCATGCTTGACCAACTAGCCCCCTTGAAACTAAAAGAAAGCAGAGCCATTCTATCCAGATTATGGTTCAACACCAACACCAACTCCAAAAGGAGACTACTAAGAGCCACAGAAAGACGCTGGAGGAATAATCCTTCTACTACCCTCAGTGAACAACTCAGAACAGCCTGCAGGAAGTACAACAATCATATCAAGATAAAAAAAATCCACCCTTTTTTTCGCGCCGCTCTGGACAGTGCGAAAAATAGACCTAAGGAGCTCTATGACATCATCAGGCAACAATCTTCCAAGCCCACGACATCAGCAATACAGGCATCCAAAGAACTTTGCAACAACTTTGCCAACTTCGTTAATGACAAGATCACCAAGATCGAACTCTCACTGGACACCAACAGCACCTCCCTCACAAAGAGCAGCATGGCGCAGGCATTTGATAATGCTCCCAACCCCCTAACAAATCCTGGCTAATCTTCCACTCCATTCAAGAAGCTGAGATAGTCAAACTTATCTCCACCCTCAAACCCTCTTCTCACGCCCTAGACCCTACACCCCTCCAACTGACCAAAAAACTGAAACTCTCCCTAGCACCGCACTGGTGCACAATCATAAACAGCTCCTTGAAAAACGGAGTTGTTCCAGATTGCCTTAAAGTAGGGCAAGTCACGCCACTGCTGAAAAAACCCGGCCTTGACATAAAGGATTTGAAAAACTTTAGACCTGTCTCCAAACTTCCTCTTCTTTCCAAAATCCTAGAAAGATGTGTACTCCAACAATTAACCCAACACCTGGACAACATCGACCTCCTTGACTCTCATCAGTGTGGCTTTAAGAAAGTATGCAGCACTGAAAGCGCGATCCTCAACATCATCGACGATATCCACAAATCACTCAACTCAGACCATTGCTGCCTCCTCATTCTCCTAGACCTGTCAGCAGCTTTCGACACGGTAGACCACAAACTTCTCATTAAGGCTTTCCAAGAAAGAGCCAGACTTGACGGGGTGGTCCTCGATTGGTTCTTATCCTTCCTACACAACCGCACCCAAAGAATCAAAATCAAAAACTTTGCATCCGACCTGCATCCAGTCAACATAGGAGTCCCACAAGGATGAGTGCTCTCCCGCAACTTTTCAACATTTAGATGGAACCCCTCACCAAACTACTCAAAAAAGCCAAAATCTGCTTCCATCTGTATGCAGACGAAACACAGATCTACCTGGAAACCACCTCCATCAAGGACATCCAAAGACTCAGTGACAAACTGAGAGACATCCAACGCTGGCTGTCTAGCAACCACCTTAAACTAAATCCTGATAAATCCGAAGTTCTCCTCATCTCGAACAAAGAGGAGAACTCCCAAATTGCTGAATGGCTAAAAGCTATTGATGCGCTCAACGGAACCCTCACCATGGCCGACTCTGTCAAATCACTAGGTATCACGCTAGACCCAAAACTGGACATGACCTCACACATCAAGAACTCAGCTAAGAGCGCCTTCCTTAACCTAAAACTACTTAACAAAATAAAGCCTTTCATCCCACCCAATGATCTAGAACAGACCACCCAAGCATTGGTGTTGTCAAGACTAGACTATGGGAATGCAGTCCTCACAAGATTAGCAAAATCATACCTTGCTCCCCTCAAAACAAAGCTCAATGTGGCGGCCAGAATGGTCATGGGAATCAAGAAATTTGATCACATTTCTTCGGCACTCAGAAAAACTTAAGTGGCTCCCAGTGGAAATGCGGGCTAGCTTCAGAACAGCCTGCCTCACACACAAATCCTTGCACACCGTCAAAACCAAATATTTGGCGGCCAAACTCAAAAAGCTGGTCAGACCAGGAACCTCAGAAGCTGGAACTCTCTTCTACTCATTCCGCTGAAAACTCAAAAACAAAAAACTGCAGCTCGACCCTTCGTCGAGAGCGCGCCCAAAATATGGAACTCTATACCCCCATATCAGAACTACTACCTCTTTTGCAAAATTCAAAAGCCTGCTCAAAGTCCTGTTCCTCGACCGCTTCCTAGGGAACCGAAAGGAGCAGCCAGAGCGTGGAATTAGACACCTCTCACAGCTTTGACTCTATGTTCGCAAGCCTCAGAACCGAACTCACTGCTAATTGACCTACACTATTACTGTATTTTGTGATTCTCTGCATTGTAACTGTTGTAAACCGCTCCGATGCCCTCGGGTCAGTCAAGCGCTATATAGAACTTCTTAAATAAATAAATACATGCAGATGATTTATTAATTTTAGATCTAACAGAAATTGACTACTAGACATCTTCTCGGATTATTGTAGGGAAAAAACTAACAATCGGTATGGAAAAGACGAAAGTGCTTCCAATAGGAAAGAAGAAGATATGGTCGGCTTGGGCTATAAATAAAGTTAAAATTGGGACAGTAAATAGAAATATCTGGGGATTTGGTTCTTAAACAATTTACTGTGGAAGAAACATATTGCTTCCCTGGAGGCTAAGACACTCTCATCCCTAGGAAGGCCCAACAAATTTGATAACAAATACGACTGCCCCTTATTTTATTTATTTATTTTTAAAGTTGTGCTTAGCGGGAACAAAACCCAGGCGGGTATCAGAGCGCTTGACAATTTGGATGGGTAGAAAATAATAGGGGGAAAGAACCATTGTTACTTATAAATGCCAACACATGCAGGTTCTCATAAGGTATCAGAGTACATCACATTTAGGGTAAGATATATACTGTCCTGGGGGAAAAACATACATTACTTAAAAGCGCATATGAGGTGACACTGGGATTAACAGGTGAACACCAAACTAATAAACACTCCGGGGACGGTGGGTAAGGAGTGGAGCCATGGCCATTTAAGGCAAGTACTTGTTCATTAGGATTATTTTTACTTCATTTTTGAAAGAAACCATGGAAGAGATACAGTGGACTTCCGAAGGAAGATAGTTCCACATCTTCGGAGCAGAGCGTGAGAAAGCTCTGTGGCTCATTCTCTTTTTGTGGAAAAGCTGAGGTTTCAGAAGCAGTGAACTTGCACTTTGTGAGTGTCTCCCCCTCCAGAATGTTCAAGCTTTTGAGCCAGATAAAATGGGGTCTTAAAATGGAGGGCTTTGTGAGTCAAGCAGGCAATCTTTAGCTGAATTCTTGCTTCATAAGGCAACCAGTTTAGGGATTTTAGGACTGGAGATATGTGAGAGTTTCTTTTTGTACCAGTAATCAATCTGGCTGCAGCATTCAAGGAGGCCCTTAGTGGGGCCAAGGTATATTTGGGATGGCCACAGAGTGTCACACTCAGGTAGTCTAGCCTAGGCAGTAAAGTGAATTGTGGTCCTGAAAATGTATCAACTGTGGGTCGATTTTTATTGTCTGTGCAAGAAGTTTTACGTAAAATCTGATTTGTTTATGATAGGATGAATTGTGGCTACAGCTGTGGGCTTGGCCTGATTTTAATATTTTTTTTAAACATATGTACATGGGTTTTATTGTGCTCTGTTTAAGGACTAGAGTCTAATAAACGTATGCTTTGACTGACTGACTGACTAGGCCTGGCCTAATGTAGGTAGGACTTTCAAATAAAAAAGTAGTTGTCTCAGAGCTTAGATTTAGCTCACTAGATCCCTGCGCTTAATTTTAGTATATGTTATTTTAAAATATCCTCCATCATAATATATTTTGAACTTGCATTTTTGCTTTAATATCTTTGTGGCTCAATCATCTTTAGTGCTGCTTCTTTATCATGAGCTGGGTATCTGGGAAACCAACTTGCTGATGTATTGTCTGGAATAATCTATCTTGAAATTTTAATCATGCAAAAATCTAGAAACAGATAACATTTAAGTAAAGATATATGTTTTGTTGAGACCTGGGCCTAGAATTCCCAGTGACCAATATAATATATGTCCACTTAGAGCTTTAAAAGATGCGTAATCTTTTTTTTAAGTTTTTCATCTTTTTGCTGTTATTCACAACAGGGAAGTTGATTCTTGCAAAGTTGCTTCAACAATGCCAGAGGATTAATGGTCAATTGATGTCACTTCCTGTGATATCACTTCAAGTAATGTCACACCATATCCATAATAGAGGGACCTAGCATGTTTCCTTCCTGCCCGGAGCCCCAGAACTCCTAGAACCTCCTGGATTGTATTGTACACTATCAAGCTTCTAGTTAAGAACAAGCATTTGCAATGCAATAGGTCTCGCATTAATGCGAGACCTATTGTATTGCAAATGGTTGGGCATCACGGACAAACGGAGGCAGGGCGGGCGCGGGGAGAGAAGCCACGGACAATGGGAGGGAGGGAGGGGAGAAGGCACGGACAACATGAGGGCAGGGGGTGTGGGGGAAGGCACACACAACAGGAGGGCGGCGGGAAACGGCACAGACAACGGGAGGGAGGTTTGGTGGGGAAGAAGGCACAAACAAGAGGAGGGAGGGCGGGCGGGGTAAAGAAGGCACCAAAGCATGTCGTGCCTGCAGTAGGAGAAGCTCATTAAAGAAAATAGTGCTCAAAGTCTAAATAACACGTGCCGTGTAACAACCGAAGTAAAGGAGCCAGGCGCCATGGGAGGTGACAAATAAAGAGAAGGCGGTACTAAGGAGGGACTAACAAGCCTATTTACGAATCAGAAGCCAGCATTTAGGACAGACAATGACACAAGCCATATGGGCGGAGAGCGGGCGTGGCTTCTATTCACTACTCCACCACAACAAGTCTCGTAGAGCAGCGCATGTGTGCTGTCTCTAGGCTTGACCTAAACTAATTACCTATTGAAAACATCCTTTTAGGACAAAAAGGACACTACATCACAGTTAAAATAATACAGTAAAATGCTATGCATGAGGCATCAGCAAAGTTAATACACGTTTATTTCTCCATTTGTTTTCATCCTTCAGTGGTGTGCGTGGTGACATGGGTCAAAGGGGCAAGGGAGCGCCTATGCCGGGAATTCGGGCCTAACTATTACAATGGATGACACATGTACACTCTCTGCAGTTCTGGGCCGAAGACCCCGTGCGGTCTCGTGCCCGTTTATTTATCCCCTCGGGTGAGCCCGCCTTCGGGGTGTGTGTGTGTGTGACTGCATGTGTGGATGGGCCGGATGGCTCCGTCATTACATCCCTCCAATCTTTCGGACACATAGTCTCTTCTCGGGTGAGCACTTAGATCTTATTCATGCGCCACGCATAGTCTCTCAGTCTCTGACTGGGGGTCGGGTTCGGCCGGAGACCATACTTCTGGCTCCGGGAGTTCTCACTTGCTTCCGACTCTTCGGGATTTTCTGCGGGGATATTTTCCCCCTCCACTGTGTTCTTCCTGGCATCCGTTGTCTCGAGCTCAGGCCTTGGTTGTGTTGACATCCCTTCGCTTTGGCACTGGGAGGTCTCGGCGGAGACCGGTCCTTCTTCGTACTCTGTATCTTCGGCCTGCTATTCTACGCTTCCCCGATCTCTAGGGACTCTCTTGAACCATGATGTGTTCCGGGTGACCACTCGGGTGCCTCGTGCCGCCGACACCATGGTTCCGTGGACGTTGACTACTTCCCACACCTCCGGCTCATACGCAGTGCGGTATTTCAAGTTTGAGTGCTGGTCCTTTAGTATCAGTTTGTCCCCAACTACAATGCTCATGGGTTGGGCTCTTCGAGCTTAGCTTGCTTTGTCATTTGTCAGCTTCCTTCGACCCTGTGTGGCATTCTGGTCGAGCTCCGGGGGGCTCCAGGACAGGCCAGCCGGCATGCAGTCTCTGGGGACTTTTCAGAACAGCAGGTGTGCTGGGGCACACCGGGTGGTGTTTGGCGGTATTAATTAATTAATTAATTATGTGCTTATATAGCGCTGGAATCACTCCCGAAGGGGTACCTCCGCGCTTCGACCGCTGCGAAACCCTTCCTGGCTTCCCTGAGAGATGGTCCCTTAATGGGTATCTCCAGGGTGAGACCAGGCATCCCCGGCGGTCTGGTGGGGCCGTTAGTGAAGATGAGGCAAGCTAGTGCCCAGAGTTGCCGAGTGTGATCGCTGATCAGAGTGGGCACCGAGGCGAGAGAATTATCGAGTCCGCTGACCCTGGTCCAGAAACCACTGCACTGAGGAATTGTGAGAGGCACTCTTTCGCATCATCTCCTTTTTCTACCCCGATCCGAAGGGCTCAGTTTAGCGTGCACATGAATCACTCGACTTCTCCATTTGCCTGGGGCCACTGTGGGGTAATCTTCCGGTGCCTGATGCCATGGGATGCCAGATAGGCTTGGAAGTCTCTGCCCTGGAAGGGTGGCCCATTATCCGACCGGATCTCTTCAGGCAGGCCCATCATTGCGAATGCCCGATCTAGTACTGTCTTGACATGTGGGAACGCCGTTGAGGGTACGACTTCCACTACAGGAAATCGTGAATGTGAGTCTATGAGCACGAGGGTGTTCTGACCGTCTGGGAACGAACCAAAATCGGTGGTCAGTTTGGACCATGGCTCTAGGCAGGGTTCTTCCGTGATTATGGGGTGTTGCACCGGATCACCGCTCGTGATGGTGCACGAGTGGAAGTTGCGCACCGCCTCCTCCACCATAGCGTCCATCCCTGGAAACCACACTTTCCTTCTCAGTAGGGCTTTGGTCTTGGACGCGCCTTGGTGGTCTTGATGCACCAGCCGAATTACCTCCATCTGCAGACTTGTTGGGATCATGAGCGAGGTTCCCCGTAGTATCACCCCGTGAGGGCCTTCGCTGAGTTCGCTCTGAGCTCTCCAGGATTGTTGCCGAAAGGCTTGCTCCGCTGCTGTGAGGGAACTGACGCCATCGAGGAAGTGTTTCCAGCTCCGATTTGTCAGCGTGTTCTTCACCCTCATGAGACACTCGTCCGACTCTGTGGCCTTTCCTACATCTTCTAGCGTGAGAGCAACAGGACAGGCCTCCTGCGAGACCATGTGCACGAACTCCTCTACCTCATCGACATGGTCTTGCATGTGAGCTGGTGGGGTCGCGTTTGGGTGGCGCGACAGGAAGTCAGCCGTATTGTCCGCTCCAGGTCGGAAGTGCAACTCAAAACGATACGTATTCAGCTGTACGGCCCACCTCTCTATCCGGGGGGGGGGGGCAAGCCTGGCGGTTCCAGTGAACAGCGGGACGAGTGGCTTGTGGTCTGTGATTACCGGAAATTCATGGCCGTAGAGATATAGATGGAAATGTTGGCATGCCCATTTTATCACCAGTACCTCGTGTTCGATTTGGGCATATTGCATTTCCGTGGCTATCAGCGCCCGACTGGCATACGCGGTGGGTACCCAAACTCTTGATTGTGTCTCTTGCATGAGAACAGCTCCGAGACCGACAGGGCTGGCGTCGACAACGACCTCAGTGCGACTGTTCGGGCGGAAGTACGCCATTACCCTGTCGTCGATGAGGGCATCTTTGACTGCTTGAAACGCCGTGTCTTCCTTTGCTGACCACATCCATGCTTGTCCAGCCTTGGTTAGGGCCCGAAGGGGCTCGGAGAGGGACGCGAGGTTGGGGATGAACCGGCCACAGTATGTGGCCATCCCGAAGAAACTTTGGACCTCCGTAGCTGTCGTCGGCCTTGGTGCTGAGCGGATGGCTTCTGCCTTTCTCTGGTCAACGCGCAGTCCCTGGAGAAAATGTAGCCGAAGAAGTCTACTGACTCTTGGTAGAAAGAATATTTTGCTTGGTGCAGGGTGAGTCCATGGTCTGCCAGGCATTGCAGGGTGGCCCTGAGATGGGTGTGGTGATCCTCTAGGGTCTTAAAGAACACAAGAATGTCGTCGCTCAAATTGATTACACCAGATAGTCCGGAGAGCGTCTCCCATATGGCGTTTTGAAAACTTCTGCTGCTGAGGAGACGCCGTAGCTTAGCCTCTTGTATCGGCGCAAACCAACATGTGTGGAAAACGTTGTGATATTGCGGCTATCTGGGTGAAGCTCCAGTTGGTGGTATCCCGCGTTGAGATCTAACTTGGTGAACCACCTGGCCCCATTTAAGTCCGCGACGAGGTCATCCATCGTGGGTGTAAGATGGCGCTCTCGCTTCACGGCCTTGTTCGGTAGGCGCATGTCGATGCACAGTCAAATGGCTCCTGGCTGTTTCGGTTTCGGGGCAATGACGAGGGGTGAAACCCACGGGGTCGGGCCTGACACCTTTTTGATGACCCCCAAGTCTTACAGCTTTTGAAATTCTTCTTCCACCTGCGGCCACAGGTGAAATGGCACTCTCCGGTGCCTCAATGCCATAGGCCTGACCGTTTGAGGCAGCCTAAACCTTGAAACAGCATGGGGAAGTCCTTGAGCATTTCCTGTGCATGTAGCTCATGCACTTGGTTGGCGAAGAACACCAGCTCTAAGTCTTCCGCCGTATGGCAGCTGAGGAGGGTCCCTCTCTTTCCCTCCGTGACGTGGAATCTCGTTCTCAGGCTTTGTCCATTGCTGGCTATTTCCACCTCCATGACTCCTCGCAGAGGGAGTGGTTCGTCGCTGTCATACGTGTATATCTTTGCTCTGGACGGCAGAAGGGGGGGCGAGGCAATAGTTTGTCCTACTGAATGCTGTCCATTACATTGATCGACGCCCCTGTGTCTATCAGGGCATGCACCGGGGAGCCTGCAACGGTGATGTCGTACATTGGTGGTGGTGTCTTCTGGAACCTTCTCTGCCAACGAATGACACAAAGAATACATTGTCATCGTCGTCTTCGAGATTGAAGTTTGACTGCGACGTGTCACCGCAGGGTCCTCAATCTTCTAACGTCAACTGATGCACTCCCTGCGTGAGTCCGCGTGAGCTGAGGTTGTTGCGCCGTCCACCGATGCCTCTGCAAACTTTCGCAAAATGGTTAAGCTTGCCGCACTGTGAGCACGTCTTCCCCTTCGCAGAGCATCTACCACATGCAGGATGATCCATTCCACAGTTGCCGCACATGGAGGTCTGCGGAGTTCTCGCTCCTCCCTTCGACTGTGGAGGCCATCTGCGGATCACGTCTACCCCCTCCTCCTTGATTGCAGGTGTCCGTGCCACCACCGCAGGACGATTCAGGGCTGCCTCCATCTAGTCAGCCCGAGCATTGGACAGTCCATGAGATCTTGCGAGGACCAGTATTTTGTTGAGGGAAATGCTGGGTTGTTGGAGAATTAGACGCCTGAGCTGAACAGACTTGCAGCCTTGAATGAGCTGAGCGCAAATTTCCAGTCTCTGATCCGGCAGTTCACATGAGGTGGCGAGTTTCCTTAGGCGGGCGTAGTAGACGTCGACGGTCTCCGTGTCTCCTTGCCGCGCCTGTCGAAGTTTGAACCACTTGTAGTGTGGGTTGATCTGAGGATCAAAATGACGATTTAGAGCAGCAACCGCCCGGGCATAATCGTCATCACCACCCCTGTCCGGTAGCGTCTCAAATAGGTCTTTAAGTTCAGCTCCGCCATAGCACATGAGGAGCGACCTCTTCACCTTTCCATCCGTCTCTCTGACGCCGACGACGTAGTGGTCAAGGCGACCAATCCAGGAGCGCCATCTTGCCGCGGTGGTGGACGGGTCCGAGAGCTCGCTGAAGGGCGGCAGCGGGGCAGCAATGCCATGGCCTGGAGAAACAGGAGCATGCTGGGCAACCTGGACGGGAGCGTGGGCCTGGTGCGCGGCCTGTTGTGGAGCCGGCGCGTCTTGCAGAGCAGCATAATCAGTTATGAAGCTCTGCACCTGACTGTCAACAGCCCTTTTGGGAGTCGGGACAGGGGAAAGACTAAACTGTAGGCCCCATCTAAAAGATTTACTTTACACCTGAAATGAATCTGCTGGTTCACCCACCTCTGCTCCCTATCAGCCCTGATGGCAGTGCTCTAGGAAAAACAGTCTGCAGACCTTCCACTAAATGGTCACTACAGGAAGAGGTGTGGCGCCGCGGCCAGGGCGACTGACGCTGGAATCTGGGGACCACGGTTCGATCCCCGGCTCCGGCGGCAGGTTAGCCCAGCACCATGTGACTCTGGGCAATAGCTCGCTTAATCTTCCCGACGGCCCCCAGCGCCTAGAGACCCTTACGGGTGATTGTGCGCTTTACAAATGTGGACTTTTACTGAATTTCTAATTTATTTCTGTTCCAGCAGCTGTTGATCCACCCACGCTTCTCTACCTTCAGCAGTCCCCTCAGCAATGTGGCAACACACTTCCAGGACTGGAAGGCTAAGAATCAACATCCTTCTGTGCTACGTTGTAACAGGTCAAAATCAAAAGGGGAGGATGGACAGAGGAGTGTTGAACATTGCAAGCACTCAACCCCAGTCAATCGATCTGGGTTTAATCCATCATCGTTCTTTAGCTCACTCCGCCACCATAGTTCAGACATGGCTATAGGTGGCATTTAAAATGGATCACACTGTTCTTGTCAAGCATACATTCACATTTAACATTGAGGCCTGCTGACACCTCCACATCCAGACTGTATACACACACAATCACACACACACACACTGTGGATTTCAGTACAGGGTATGGTTACTACCTTCAAGCAGAACTTTAAACAAGTGGTGCCAGTATGCACCACGCTCTTTATAGACAGTAAAAAGGCTTTTTTATGACTATCAATTTGAAAACATACAGGGGCAGATTTACAACTTCTGGCGCATCTCTGCTAATCAGCAGGCATGCGCCAGAACAGGTGCGACACGCCAAACCACCCATGCGCCACCACTGATGTGCCGCATTTACAATGCGGCACGCCGTGGTGCACGGATGGGCAGATGCGTGTTGCATCCCCCAGCGGAAAGCGCGACGCAGCTTCAGCAAGGCTCGGGGTGCCCCTAAGCCTAACATGCTGCGTCAATCCTTACGCCTGCTTCAAGCAGGCACAGGGTTTTGACGCAGCATGACCATGAAAGTGACTAAGTGAAATCTTGTAGATTTCACTCAGCCACTTTTCCAAGGTGTTCCTTCGCCGGAATGCCTCCCCCCTGTGGCGCAGGGCTTTACAACGTGACGCATCTGGGAGATACCCCGCAGCATGGCGCTGGCTTTGCGCCGCTGCTGCATCACAAAAGTGACGCAACGGCGGCGCAAATGTGCCGTACGAAGCTTGTAATTCTGCCCCACAGTACGTGCCACCACAGCATAATGGACATGCCCAGGGACACCAAAAGGAGGTTATACTTGGTGTACCCCTCCAGACCACCGAGCCAAGCTCTGTCTCTCCAAGCGTACATGATTTGCTGTGTGTGTTAGGCCAAAAGAAAATTGTCTGGATACAAGATATCCTGTAGCTGGCTTATTTAGGGCAGGGGTTGCACGTCCTTGTAGCACTGCAGGGATATTCCTATCTCAGTAAGAGCCTTTGCATTGCATTTTTTCACCCTCTGAAACCAGAAAAACGTTACCTTGCAGAATGTATGTATGATATTATACATCTCAGCTTGTAGACTGAGTGCCGGGGGGGGGCTCATTTTCTTCTGTAATGTTTACCCAACGGGCAGAGCTGTACAACTAAGGGCCTTATTCAAGAAACCTTGGTGGAATTAGATGTAGAAGCAAACTATCGTAGGATCTTGTTTTAAAGAATCTGGGAGTAGAAAAGAACATTGAGAAATCATTGGGGCTTGAGGAAAGGTGGTTTAGTTAACATAAAAGTCTCTTAAATAAAAAAAAATGAAGAAAAGGTTTTATATCCTAATGCACAAATCTGCAATACTTACTCCTAAAGAGCAAGTACAGAGAAGAAGGCACATACATGGAAATCTATGTATACTTCCAGATGTGCTCTTGAAAATTTCTGTGAATCCCCAGAATGCTGCTAATGTACACAAATCATAATTGTTATTTATTTTTTATTTATTGTGATTTTATATAGCGCGAACATTACCCGAAGGTGTCAGAGCGCTTTACAAAAGAACCAGTTGCGTTACATTAGGACTTTGGATTACATGAGTTACAAAGGAGATATCAGCAGGAAAAATTGCAAATATACAAGTTGTAAAGTCACTCAAGGAAAAGATACAAACAGATAAACTCTAAAATTACATAGGAATGGTAGTAAGTACAAAGGACTACTCCATATACTAGTGGTTAGAGATAAAAATATATACAAATTGCAAATTCACTCAGGATTACATATATTACATATTTACAGAGCAGGGAATTCTTGCCATAGCTCAGCCAGGTGTTCAGGGGGCAGGAGAAGGAAGAGGAGGGAGAACAGAAATAAAGGGAAAGGAAGGCAGGACAGGAAAGTAGACTAGAGGGGGAAATGAGTAAGAGAGTCAGGAGGAGGAGGGCAGTCTGTTCCAAAGCCATAGCTGTACTGTCCATGACCAAAAGTTGAGGACGTGCCTGAAGTGCAGTCCCTCACGGTCCAAGTCAAGTCAAGTCAAGTCAAGTATAAAATTTTTATAGCGCACTACTCACCCAGAGGGTCTCAAGGCGCTTGAGGGAGGGGTGTACTTTACTTATCGAATATCCAAGTTTTTAGTTGTTTTCTGAAGGAGAGGTGGTCCTGTGTAAGGCTGAGGTGGGTGGGGAGAGAATTCCAGGTCTTGGCCGCTAGGTAGGAGAAGGATCTTCCCTCCCATGGTGGATCTTTGGATGCGTGGAATTGCGGCGAGGGCTTGATTGGACGGACGTAGTTGGCGGGTGGGGGTGTAAAAGGACAGGCGTGTGTTGAGGTATTCGGGTCCTAGGTCGTAGAGGGCTTTGTGTGCGTGGGTGAGGAGACGGAACGTTATTCTCTTGTTGATGGGGAGCCAGTGGAGTTCTTTTAGGTGACCAGAAATGTGAGCTTGGCGGGGGATGTCTAGGATGAGTCTGGCTGAGGCGTTTTGGATGCGTTGGAGTTTTTGCTGTAGTTTGGCTGTGGTTCCGGCGTAAAGGGTGTTTCCGTAGTCCAGTCGGCTTGTGATCAGTGCATGGGTGACCGTCTTTCTTGTTTCGGTGGGGATCCAACAGAAGATTTTTTTGAGCATACGTAGGATGTTGAAGCATGATGATGAGACGGCGTTGACTTGTCTGGTCATCGAGAGGTAGGATTCCAGGATGAAGCCCAGGTTGCGTGCGTGGTCCGTTGGTATGGGTGCGTTTCCTAGGGCCGGTGGCCACCATGAGTCGTCCCAGGCAGAGGGGGATGAACCTAAGATGAGGACTTCCGTTTTGTCTGAGTTCAGTTTTAACCGGCTGTTCTTCATTCACTCGGCTACTTCTTTCATCCCTTCTTGTAGGTTGGTTTTGGCGGTGTTTGGGTCTTTGGTGAGGGAGAGGATCAGCTGGGTGTCGTCTGCGTAGGAGATGATGTTGAGGTTGTGTTGGCGCGCGTTGGATGCGAGGGGACTCATGTACACGTTGAAGAGTGTGGGACTGAGTGATGATCCTTGTGGTCTGCCGCAGATGACTTTGGTGGCCTCTGATCTAAAAGGGGGAGGCGGACTCTCTGGGTTCTTCCGGCGAGGAACGAGATGATCCAGTCCAAAGCTTTTCCTTGTAATCCGACGTTGCTGAGGCGTTGTATAAGGGTGCTATGATAGACTGTGTCGAAGGCTGCGGAGAGGTCAAGTAGGATGAGGGCAGCTGTTTCTCCGTTGTCCAGTATAGTTCGAATGTCGTCTGTTGCTGCAATGAGGGCGGTCTCGGTGCTGTGTTTGGCTCGGAAGCCGGACTGTGAAGGGTCAAGGGATTTGTTGGATTCGAGGAAGGCGGCTAGCTGACTGTTGACGGCTTTCTCAATGACTTTGGCAGGGAATGGGAGGATCGAAATGGGGAGGTAGTTCTTAAGTTCAGTGGGGTCTGCTGTGGGTTTCTTCAGGAGGGCGCTGAGTTCGGCGTGTTTCCAGCTTTCCGGGAAGGTAGCGGAGTTGAGGGAGCAGTTGATGACGTCTCGGAGATGGGGTGCGATGATGGAGTCTGCTTTGTTGAAAATGTGGTGAGGACATGGGTCGGTTGGCGACCCTGAGTGGATGGAGTTCATCAGGCGGATGGTGTCTTCAGTGGTGATTGGGTTCCAGGCGCAGAGGTTGTTGGAGGGGGGTTCTGGTTCGGAGGTGGGTGGGGTGGACTGGTCTCCGGACTGGTCTCCAAAGCTGTTATGTATGTCAGTGATTTTGTTGTGGAAGAACGAGGCTAGAGAGTCGCAGAGGTCTTGGGAGGGAGTGATGACGTTGGTGCCGGCGGTGGGGTTGGTAAACTCTTTGACGATGTTGAATAGTTCCTTGCTGTTGTGGGTGTTCTTGTCGAGCCGATCCTTGAATGCTGATTTCTTGGTGGCTCGGATCAGTTGGTGGTGTTTGCGGGTGGCGTTCTTGAAGGTGGCCAGGTTGTCAGTGGTTGGGTTTTTACGCCAGGCTTTCTCGATGGAGCGACAGGTCTTCTTGGATTTCTTAAGGTCATCATTGAACCAGGGGGCTTTTTTGCTACCTTGTTTGATTTGATGGTTTTTCAAGGGTGCTAATTCGTCAGCGCTGTGGGCGGTCCATTGTGTGAGGTTAGTGGCAGCTTGGTTTGGGTTCGATGATTTGGCAGGAGCGTTTTGGTGAAGCGATGTGAAGAGTTGGTCGGTGGTAATTTTGTTCCAGTTTCTGCGGGGAATTGGTTGTGGGTCGTGGTCTTTTTGTAGTTGAAGTGGACGCAGCTGTGGTCCGTCCAATGGAGAGCTGTGGTGTGATTGAAGGAGATGTGCTTGCTGGAGGTGAAGATTGGGTCGAGCGTGTGTCCGGCATAGTGGGTGGGGGTGTCAACAAGTTGTTTTATTCCGAGATTGGCGAGGTTGTCCAGAAGGGTGGTGGTGTTGCTGTTGTTGTTCTTTTCCAGGTGGAAGTTGAGGTCCCCAAGGAGGATGTATTCCTCGGAGGGGAGGGCGTGTGGGCTGATGAAGTCAGTGATGTCTTCGCTGAATTGTGTGCGGGGTCCTGGTGGTCTGTAGATGAGGGTGCCTCTGAGTGTGGTCTTGGGGTCGGTGTGGATCTGGAAGTGAAGGTGTTCGGCGGCTGCGAGGTTGTCGTCGGAACTGGTCGAGATGTGGATGGTGTTCTTATGGACGATGGCGATGCCTCCTGCTGTTTGGTTGATGCGGTCTTTCGGATAATTTTGTAGCCGTCCGGGATGGCTATGGCGATGTCGGGCGTTGATGAGGCGTTCATCCAGGTTTCTGTAAGAAAGGCGACGTCCGGTGATGTGGTGTCGAGTAGGTTCCACAGTTCAATGGCGTGTCTGTGGATCGAGCGGGTGTTGAGCAGGATGCACTTCAGGTGGTTAGTGTCGGAGCTCTGTTTGGAGTTTGTGGATTTGGTGTGGGTCCTGATGCAGTCGAACTTGCAGGAGTGGCAGGTGAAGGGTCCATGGGTGTGTCCTGGGGCGGCATGGTAGCAGTTTGGGAGTCGGCCTGGGTTAAGTGCTGAGAGGGTAGTGGAATCGTACGTTATGCAGGTGGAGGGGTTTTTTCCGGGGCCAGGGGGTCTGGTGCTGGGCGCGGTCCAGGCGCGGACGGGCGTAGACGGGTTTACCTTTGGCGCACCTTCGGCACGCATGGGGCGCTTCCGCTGCACGTGAACGCTGCGCGCAGGTGCATCTGACATAAGTGGATAGTGGAGGGGGGCGGAGCGAGAGGGGAGCAGCTGGGAGGCGGGAGCGGGGTGGAGAGACGCTCTGGAGGCACAACAACAAAATGGCAGCAACAACAAAAGCCAAACAGGACGAGATTGGGGGACGATGTCAAATATTGCTATGGGCACAATCAGGCACTAATTAAAATTAGCGAGCAATGCGGGTAATGCGAGCAGTGGAGCGCTACGATAAAACACAGGCACAGTTAATATGTAAGCAATGCGAGCAATGCACAATTACTTCTTGGCCGCAGTGACTAAATAAAGCGCTACAGATACTGAGCAGGCACAAATAATTACAAGGCAGTGCGAGCAAAGCACAGAATCGTTTTTGGCAGCAGTGGGGAGTAAAGCGCTACGATACCCAGGAGACCAGGGAGGAGCGACCGCTTCTGCACGAGTCAGGACGGTCACGGTCCAAGACGGTCCAAGAAGAGGTGGCCATCGGCGTCCAGCGGGAAGGGCGTGCGGCCACTCACCGCACCCTCCAGGAGCGAGTCTGGGTAGCGCTGCACCATCTGCCACTGCGTTATGTTCAGGTAGCCGCCGATGATTAGTGTGAGCAGCGAGGCTGGGACGGCGACAGGGACTGCGGGGCGCTCCCGCCCGGGGATGCGCCCTCCTCGTTCTCGCACAGGCGAACCCCCGAAGGGGCTCAGAAGCCGGCGCCATAACCCGGCGGCGCCCCCGGAAGAGAAGGTGAGGGGGACACGGATTGGCGCGAAAAGGCCGGCACCGGGCAAGGTGTCCCCCTCTCAGCCCCCCCGCCCCCCTGGCGGGGCAATGACCAATCGGGAGGGCGTGCGGGGTTCAAACCCCCCAATCAGCAATGTGGCGCGAACTCCGAAGTGCAGTGGGGGGGCTTAAAAGCGCGACTCCCCCAGGTAAGCTCCTAGCATCCAGGAGCGGGGGAGCAGAGCGACGGAGGACCGAAGAGCTTGTCAGGTCCGAAGAGCTTGTGGACGACGTGGGGCCTCGGCGGAACACCTGGCGGGAGCCTAGCTGAGGACAACGCTACCCCCGGGACAACGCGGCCGCGCTGCCAGCTGCATCGACCGTACCCCACCCGGCGATTACAGGACCTGAACCTTGCCGACCGACCCGGTGCCCACCCGGGAAAACGTGCAACCTGCAGTGAGGGCCCAGCGGAACCGGAGCCCCCTGACCGGCGCGGGGTTTGGGAAGTGAAGCACCTGGATCGCGCTCAAACCACAAGTGCCCCGAGCCCCAGAGCAGCGCGGGGCGGTCTGCAAGAAAAGCCGACGCGACCGGAGCCCACCCGGGTCAGCGCGGGAAATCCAGAAGGAAACTCAACTCGACCGGAGCCCACCCGGGAGCTGGGCGAGAGGACGACCGCTGCGGCGCGGTTGGACGTGACCGGAGCCCACCCGGTAAGCGCAGGAGAAGCCCGACTCGACGGGGCGGCCAGGAGGCAAGGCACGACTCGACCGGAGCCCACCCGGCGAGCGGACGACTGGTGCAACGCAGCCTGACGCGACCGGAGCCCACCCGGTCAGCGTGAGTACGAGAGCAGGCCCTGCGGGACAAAGAACCCCCCCTCAACCGGCTTACCGGCGTGTGCACGCAGCCGGCTCCAATACAGGTCCCCGCAGGCAAATCAGAGAACCAAAGGCGAGAGAGAGGAGCACCCTCGGCGAGTGGAGCGGGGACAGCTCCCGGCGCCCCCTAGCGGCGGGAGGGCATTACAGCACCGAGGCTAGATACGAAGGAAACGAGCACGGGCTGACGTGAAGAAGGCGCCTGGGGCCAGGTCGAAGGCAATTTCTTGGTGCAGGGATATTGGCGGCAGCACCCCGCCCCCCCCCTCCGCCCCCCCACACACAAGGAATTTGGTGCATAATAATGCGGCAGCACCCCGCGCAGGACACATGGCAAGAAAAGGGGGCAAACAACGAGAGCAGGATGACCTGCAGGACCTACTAGGGAGGATGCGAGCAGCCGCGGCAGTGCATGGGGAGGAATGGTTGCAACAACAGCTCAACAACGACCCAGGGGAGGGGACCAGCAACCAGCAACGCGGCGTGGGCGCACCACCGGCGGAAAAAAGGAGAAGGAAGGTACCAGACAAATTCGCAGATGTGGCAAAGGTCACGAAAGCACCTGGCAGACGGATCCAGCCACCTGCAGCCATCACGGCGGCGGAGGGACCGGTCCAGGGGCCCAAGGACACAGCTACTAACGGTGAGCAGATTAGCGTGATAATTCAGGAATGTTGTAGGGCCATGGCGCCAATGTTACTGAAAGAATTGGGGGTGCAAGGCACGGTGGCACAAGGGGCGCAAACAAACGCAGGGCAGGGAACGGGGCTGACAGGAGCGACCACAATCCCACAGGTGGGGGCGACCAATGGGTTACCCTGGCACTTGGTCAACCCCGGGGCAGCGAGGCAACACCACTTAGGGCTAGCACTCTCAGAGGGAGGGACAGGGTCACCCACGGCAGCCTGGGGCATCACCCCACCCACAGTCCTACCCCCGGGAATAGGTCCATTACCTGAAACATACGCACGGCCCTCGCCAGGTCTGGCATCGTTGACCACCAAAGCCACGGGGCTGGCTAGCCTAATACCCATAGCAGTAAAAGAAAGGATCTGGAAGAAAGAGTTTATAGATATATTCTCATTGCTGGAGATTCAGTTAGAGGGGCTGGATTTAACGACATGTGATAAGAAGGAGGAAGATAGGAGGGAAAGAAGGAAGGAGCGCAAAGAGCGGACATTTGATAATTGGTTAGACGCATTCAGGGTCATGGCGTGCATTATAGTCGAAAAGTTCCCGCACTACGCGGCCGATCTATGGCTGTACGAAGCCAACATACATAACGCACAGCGGCAATTCCCAGGCGACGCATGGCTAGAATATGACAAAGACTTCAGGCTTAAAATGCAGGCGCACCCAGAGATAGAATGGAACGAGGAAGACGTGTCCGGTTTCATCCATAAGATGATGGCAGCTAAAGAGGCCAGGACATGGGGGGGGGAGGAGCGATCACTCCTTTCGGACCCCCTTTCAGAAGGGGAAAGGGAGGCCTTTTCAGCCCTTTCAGAAGCATAAGTACGCCAGCGCAGGCAGAGGGGCACACGCCAACGGGCCACCGGCGATATGCTGGAAATTTGAGTCAGGGGAATGTACATACGGGACGGCATGTAAATTCCAACACGCATGTTCCACGTGCGGGGGAGGGCACTCCGCAGCGAGCTGTAGGCGCAAGGATGACTCTAAACGCGACAAAAGAGAGAAAAAGACTCAATGAGGCAAGAGGGGGGCCGAGAGGGGGCGGAGGAACAGGTCCCCCCCGCTAGCGTGGTCCCCCATTAACACACAGAAATTAAGGACGCTAGCCAATAGATACCACAACAAAGCAGACGCAGAGACACTAGTACACGGCTTTGAGAAAGGCTTTCCCATCCCCTTCAACGGCCCTCTCCCCCCCGCTTGTGTGAAAAACCTGAAGTCAGCATTGCAACACCCAGGGGTGGTGGCCAAGAAAATAGAGAAAGAGAGACAATTAGGCAGGATTGAGGGCCCCCTCCTGGCCGAACGGGGGAGGGGACTGATCATATCACCGCTGGGGGTGGTACCAAAAAAGGAGCAAGGGCAATTCCGGTTGATCCACCACCTCTCGTTCCCAGAAGGCAGATCAGTGAACGATGGAATTGAAGCTGAGGTGTGCCTAGTAACGTATTCCACGATCGACGACGCAATAGACCTGATAAAGACCACAGGCAGCGGTACCCTCATGGCAAAGGCAGATATCGAGTCAGCGTTCCGCCTGCTCCCAGTCCACCCAGATAGCTTCCACTTGCTAGGTTTCCAGTGGGAGGGACAATACTATCACGACAAGGCAATGCCCATGGGATGCTCAGTGTCCTGCGCTTACTTTGAGCTGTTCAGCACATTTATAGAGTGGGCACTGCACGACAGGCACCCGGCTGGCGGGAAACTACATTACCCAGACGACTTCCTGTTTACCGGCCCAGCGGGGTCCTCCGTGTGCAAAGATACACTGGGGGCTTTCACTCAGCTCGCTAGAGAACAAGGGATACCTCTGGCCAACCACGAAGTTCGTGTTCCTAGGCATCGAGCTTGACTCAGTCACAGGGACGTCCAGGCTACCCCCCGAGAAAGTAGAGGAATTCAGACAGGCCATAAGGAAGCTATGCGGGAGAGACAAGGCCACATTGAGGGACATACAGCAGCTCATAGGGAAACTGAATTTTGCAACAAGGGTCATACCGGCAGGCAAGGTGTTTGCAAGGCGTTTGACACAGCTGACACAGGGCCTTACGCACAGGCATCACCACGTGCGACTCGGGCCCCAAGTGAAGAGGGACCTGCAGATGTGGGACACCTTCTTGGCTCATTTCAACGGGGTACTGATTTGGAGGGAAGGCTGGCTGACCAGCAAACAAATTGAGCTATACACTGATGCATCAGGAAGCACAGGGTTTGGGGCTATTCTGAGGAAACAATGGTGCGCAGGCCAGTGGCCCAGTGACTGGCACAGGCAAGGCATAACGGGCAACATAACATTTTTAGAGCTCTTCCCTATCGTAGTGGCGCTAGTGATTTGGAAAAGGGAACTACAGGACAAGAAACTGACACTGTGGTCAGACAACAAGGGCGTAGTACAGGCTATTAACAGAGGGTCAGCCAGGTGTCCAGACACACTGAGACTAATGCGGCGTCTGGTTACATTGCAGCTGGAGGGCAACATAGAACTGCGAGCAAGGCACGTCCCAGGGGTGGAGAACGACGTAGCAGATGCACTCTCAAGAAACATGATGGGCAAATTCAGGGAGCTGGCATCCAAAGCAGAGAGGAACATGACCCCCTTCCCGGTCCAGCTGTGGGAGCTGGCAAAACAGACCTGTCAGAACTGATCACTCACGCCCTTGCCCCCGCGGCGGCCAAGCGCTACAGTAAATACATAGAGACAGTGATGAGAGTGGGGGGCATCCAATCCCTGGCGGACAACGACGACACCAAGGGGGCAGTGGAACAGTTCATTGGATGGGCCTACAGGGAAGGGAAATCGAGGTCATGGGCACAGGCCCACTTAGCTGCCGTGTCACACCACGCAAAACTAGCAGCAGGGCACAACCCTTGTGCATCCCCTTACATCAAGGCAGCAATGAAGGGGTGGAGAAGGAAAGAAGGAAAGGCGGTGGACACAAGACCCCAATAGACTTTGAAAGGCTGGGAGTGCTACTAGAGGCGCTACAGGGCGTAACAACAGACGGGTACGAGCGGCTGCTCTTCCGGGCCGCGTTCGCCACGGCCTTCTGCGGGGCATTTCGCATCAGCGAGTTAGTAGCACCAGCCAGAGAATGGCTGGCCGAGCACTGCATTCAGGCCAGCGACGTGACACCCAGGGCAAAGGGAGTAGAATTGGTCCTAAGGCGGTCAAAAACAGACCAGGCAGGTAAAGGGGCCCTAATCAGATTACAATGTATCCAGGATCAGAGACACTGCGCCGTGTGCTGCCTGCGGGCATTCATGGCAGTGCGCCCAGCGGGTGAGGGGCCTCTGTTCAAGCACAGGGATGGCACGCACCTCAGCAAATTCCAGTTCACAGCAGTAATGCGCTTGGCGATCAGCAAGGCGGGCCTGCCGCCAAGGAGCTTTGGGTCCCACTCTTTCCGGATAGGGGCAGCCACGACCGCAGCACAGCATGGGATGTCCGAGTCCGGGATACAAGCGGTAGGACGATGGCGCTCGCAGGCATACAAAACATACGTTCGCCCCCAACTGCTATGACCGATGGACACGCAAGGCAGCCTTGTTAGTGACCGGCCGTGTTTTCATTGCTCCAACAGGCAGCAGACCACACCTAGTCTGGGTGGTGGGCCACTCATTTGTCAGACGAATGGAGGCGTGGTGGAAAACAGCTGGGCGATCACTAGGGGACAGACCGACATACACATGCATCCGGTGGTTCGGTCGGTCGGGCATGCGTTGGGAACAATTGGCGGCAGCCCTCACAGACTTACGCAAGGACGCAGGCCGGCACCCAGACGTCTTAATCATACACCTGGGAGGGAACGACCTGGCTGGGATGGGGCGGAGAGCGCTGCTCCTCGGAATACAGAAAGACCTAATCGAGACGTCCAGGGTTTTTGGGCGCACAACAATAGTATGGTCCGAGCTAATCAGTAGAAAGGAATGGAGAGGAGCGGAATCATACAAAGGGGTTGAAAATTCAAGAAAAAAGCTGAACCTAGCAGTGAGCAAGTTTTGCAGGTTAAACGGCCTGGGATCAATCAGTCACGGGTTGATACACACGGGCCGCCCAGAGTACTACGCCAGCGATGGGGTGCACCTCTCTGAGGAGGGCATGAGAATCTTCTGGGCCAACCTGTGGGGCGCCATGGTACTGGCGGGATGTCAGTAAAAAGCGGAACTTAGAGGGGGGAGCCGCAGGAAGACGGCAGCCTCCCTGGCGGCGTGGCGAAGGGCTATGCTGAGAACGGTTGGTACGGAGGCACACCGGAGGGCGGTGCGCCAGAATAGGTCCACTCACCTTCAGATGCCGCACGGCTGGGTGAGGTGGACTAAGGAAAGCGACCTTAGGATGCCTCACGGCTGGGATTCGTTGCTACAAAAAGGAAGGGGTAGCAAGCAGAGACGGCGCTCGCAGCCCAGCCCCCGCCGGATGGCAGGGCACAACAAAGTCGGACAAGGTAGCGAGGCGGCCTAACTCTGGGGACAAAGGCTACCCCCTTCCCCGCGCAAAGGAGGCGCAAAGAAAATCCAACCTACCAAAGAACCGGCCCAAAGGGGCCAAGAGATGATCACAAGGAAATGTATAATTATATAACATGCAAAGTACAAATATAACTGTTTCCTTGTAACCCTAATAAACTGCGGCCAACAAATGACCACCACAAGACAAGAAGTGTAGTGGCTTTTCTTGGCGGGAGGGGAAACAACCGAAGGGGTAAAGATGATGCATGCATGTGGAGTGGGGGCAGAGTGCAAGGGTTATTATCCCTGTGGGTGGCTCTGCGCTCCATGCCGGGACCGGGAGCCGCAGCTGTTGCAGTCTACGGTATGGCGTGCTGCACTCACCGCCTCATGCAAGTCAGAGCCGTCTGGTTAGCTATGACGTCTCCTCAATCAGGGTGCCTCCGCACACGCACCCTCAGCGCTACAATACTCGGTTGCAGCCCGGCCACTCACTCCGGCGTAAGAGCGATATAGTCGTCTGCCACGACTTTGTATAACAGCCTGTATCTCGCGCTGGTCCGCACAGTACCTGGCAATGGTCGGGAGCATGCGACATCCAGATCCGCACGCAGACTCCCAATCCAGTATTCCGCTGTTAGGGGCAGCGCCGCAACAGATCCCCAGTGCTCACCATCTACCTCCGTTTCCAAGTCTATGACGGCCTGGCCCAGCTGCCATTTTTTGCGCTCAGCTCAGCTACATGATTAGCACTGCGATTCTCCGGGCGGCTCCTCATCACCTCCGCTGCAAAACGCTGTCATTTTTGGGAATCGTTTGTCAGAGGATCCGCAGATATTGAACGGATCTTTAACCCGGCTGGCAAAGCCTCACTCCCGTGCGGCTATCTTGCCAACCACCGGCGGCCCTGCCAAGACAACCTCATTACTGCCCGCCTTCAGCATCCCTGTCACGGCAAAGACCAATAAGCCCAAGAATCATAGATATTCGACTTGACAAATATGTCAGGAATCAGTCATTTATTAACAAAGTAGCTGTTCCCTTCTAGGCAGTAACTGGTAGAAGTTTGAAAGTCCTGTTGAAAGTGCTGGTACTGTCTCATTAAAAGGCTTTTCCAGTGCCCTGCAGCGTGGCTAGCTGTGGTGTCTGACATCCTAGGTATGTTGGAGCTGTACAGCGAATAAGGGAGACCCTTCTTTTTATAGCACATTCTATTTTACTCGTAGCCTGTGGCTAAATCTTCGAATTCAAAATCAAAAAAGGGGTTGAATGATTTGTAGTTTGTCTTCAGCCCATTACTCCTGGTCTGCGTAGGAATCCGGAGCATTCAGCTGGGTACCACTGGAAAATAAACCCGATCAACATTTAAACATTCATCAGTTCTTCAGGAAACCCTTTTTTATAGGAATACATTATTATTATTCCTATAAGCCGACATGCTCCTGCTTTTACTTAAATGATTAGTCTTCCCATGTCACTTGTTTTTCCAGCCCTTTTCGTGTAGAACTATGGTTTGTTTACCTGTGAATCTTCGTGGTACCCACACCTGCCTTAGATAAAGGGGCACAGTGCAGAAATGTTCACTTCTTTCTTTAAAAATGAAAGTAGACTATTTATAATTTAAAACCGCCTCTATTTAACAAGTGAGAAATGTGCAAATGTCATAGTTTTTATACAATGAAAAGGTCATATAGGGAACAGCTACTGGATAGTTTTACCCAAGGGGTGTTGTAGTTAGGTAAATTGTTTCAAGAGTTACTTTGGTTTGTTTTTCAACACACAGTCGAGAAGGTCAAGATCGGCTTGAAGAGCAGTTGTTGCTGGATCTTCGTGCTGATGGTTGATGCGTGTGGTCGCTGTTGGGAGCAGAGGGCAGGTTGTCGTCAGAACTTCGCATTGGTGGAAGATGCAGTGACCATTGCTGATCTGAGGAGCCTGTTTGCGCTCACACAGAGTGTAGGAGAGTAGGGTCTGCAATCCTATGATCACCCAGATTTTTGCTTTTTGCTTCACTGGTTTACGACTTTCCCTGGCTGTGGGCCTGCTAATCAGACCCACAGCCTAGCTGTTCTCTCTATTCCAAATTGTACCCAGGTACTGAATTGGCACTGGGCCGTCTCCAAGTCCCTGTACCCAGGGCTGAGTGACCCAGAAGTCTCCCAGGGGCTGCAGCATGTATTATGCCACCCCTGGGTTGACTAACTAAATCAGACACAACTGGCTGCTTGACAGCTGGGGCAAGGTGGTGTAATCACCCTTTGCTTTAGATATAGTATTCCTATATCTAAACCTACAATGGACACCTATATTCCTATCAGTCACTCCTATGGCAGGCCTTAACAATCCTGAAGGCAGAGTGCATGGGATAAGGTGAAATGGTGCTCTGGCATGAGCTGAGCCCGTTTGCAGCTTGCGGAACCAAGTCCTAATAGCTGTTCCATGATAACTCATACCATATACTCTTAAGTGCATTATAATCCTCGCGGTTATATGCCAACTCTGGTATCGCTTTATCAAAACATGTCGAGTAAGGTGTCATACGAATTGGAATACTAACCCCTCGCCAATTCTGGCGAGGGGGTTAGCATTCCACCCTTCTAGAGGGACACGACATGTATGCAACCTGTCTTGGCTGCACTGCCCCCAGACTACTTCCTGTTAAATACCAACCGCTCAGGAGGTCGTGCTGGGGGAGGGGTGGCGGCGGTCATACGCAAGGACCTGAAGATCATTACTTCTGCGGTTATGACCCTGCCGGAAGTGGACACCCTGGTTCTCAGTCTTGGGACGGAGGCAGGGGCAGTCACCCTCGTGGTACTCTACCGCCCCCCCCACCCGATGCCGTCTTTTCCTTCAGCTTTCATTGATCAACTCACCAACATTGCTACCTCCTCCCCCCGTACTGTCATCATTGGCGACTTTAATTATTGGTTTCAGCACGAGGACGCTGGCCAGCATGCTTCCGAATTGTTCGAGGGTCTTTCGAGCCTGAATTTTACTCAACTGGTCAGGTCGGCCACCCATAAGGGCGGCCACATCCTCTATCATATCTGGATCCATGGGGTCAAGTCCTCCCACCCACTAATAACACCTTGTGTGTGGTCGGATCATTTTATGATCGACACCACAATATCGGCGGTTGGCCAGATTAGGGTCCCCCAGCGGGAGGGCGGCATGGCTCGCAAGTGGAAAGCTGTCGATTCCCCCAAACTGCTAGCCCACCTGTCCCAAACCTGTCCTTTGCTACCTAATGACACTGGCACTGATAAGCTCTACGGGTCGGTAGCAGACTGGCTTACGACAGCCAGCGACATCTTTGCCCCTCTAACCAAGTTTCCCCAATCCCGGCATAGCAACTCCCACAAATGGTTTACCCCCCATCTCAAATCCCTCCACCTCGAACTCCGTCAACTCGAGCGCAAGTGGAGGAGAGATTACCACCCCTTAAGTAGAGATGCCTAGGTGGCCGCCCGCAATAGGTACAAACTTGCCATTCTTACAGCAAAGAAAACTTATGCATCAGGAAAAATTTTATCGGCCCCATGTCAACCCAAAGAAATCTTCAAAGTCCTCAATGAATTTACCTCCGACCCCAGGACGCTCCCCACCCAGGTTGCCACACAGGAAGCATGCAATGCTCTCAGCACCTATTTTGTCGAGAAAATTGTATTGATTAAGGACACCATCCGAGTTACTTCTCCCGGCGCTGGTTCTGTTTCGCCCCCCCACAACTCTTCTTCATTTTCACAATTCCCTCTCTTAGACCCCACTTCTTTGGCCACTCTTGCCACCCGCATCAAGTCTGGATCCCCAGACGACTGCTGTCCCCCGTCCATACTCCGGGCTATCTGCCACTCCTTACCCAACTGTATTCTCCCTCTGTTAAATTCTTCTCTCTCTTCTGGCACGGTGCCTGGCTCCTTCAAGGAAGCCGTTCTGGTCCCCCTCTTGAAGAAGCCAGGGGCGGATCCCGCCGTTCCAGCAAATTACCGTCCTATCTCTCTTTTACCTTTCTTTTCTAAAATCCTGGAGGCCCACGTCACCACCTGTCTCTCACAGTTTATCGAGAGTTCCAACTTCCTCGAGGCCAACCAGGCTGGCTTCAGACCCGGCCACTCTACGGAGACTGTGATCTTGGCGGTGCTGGATGCCTTGAGAGACGGGGTTGACAAGGGTACCCCCCAGGCCCTGGTATTATTAGACCTGTCTGCCGCCTTCGACACGGTGGACCATAACATCCTTTTCCACCGTGTCGAGCAGGCGGGCATCCAGGGTCTGGCGCTGGACTGGGTCAAATCTTTTTTGACCGGCAGGTCTCAGACCCTCAGCCTGGGTACCTTCAGGGCTCCCAGGGAGCACTCACCCTGTGGGGTACCCCAGGGCTCTTCTCTATCCCCTCTTCTTTTCAATCTTTATCTTCGTCCCCTTCTTTTTTCTTTGAGGCAGTGGGACGTTCGCGTGTTTAATTACGCGGACGACCTGCAACCCATCTTTTCTCTTAACTCCCCTTCTGCTATTCCCAATTTTCAGGCAGTCATGTCCCACATCCTCCAGTGGATGGGCCATAACCAGCTAAAATTGAACCCCGGGAAGACGGAGCTCCTCCTTCCCGGCAGGAGCGCCACCTCCTGGGGGCCACAATTCTGGCCGGCGGAATTGGGTCCCTCTCCCACCCCCGTGGCCTCGGTGAAGAGCCTAGGGGTCATAATCGACTCCGGTTTATCCCTTGGGCCACAGGTGGGGACGGTGGTCTCGTCCTGTATCTACCAGCTGCGCAGGATCAGGAAAGTGGCATCCCTCTTCACACCCGATGCCCTCCTGCAGGTCATCATGGCTCTCGTCCTCTCCCGCTTAGATTTTTCTAATGCAATCTACCACGGTCTGCCTAAGACATCGGTAGCTAGACTGCAAGTGGTGCAAAATCAAGCGGCGAGATTGGCCCTAGGGATCCCGAAGTGGCAGTCCGCCAGGCCCCTCCTGGCCAAACTCCATTGGCTCCCCGTTACCGCAAGGTCGGCTTTCAAGATCGGCTGCCTTATTTTCAAATCACTAACTGGGCCTTGCCCTGCCTTTGTGAAATCTTTGATTAGACCCTACTGCCCGCCCCGGAATTTGAGATCCTCCCATCTTCACCTTCTGACCGCCCCTTCTTACAAGCTTTGTAGATCCGGAGGCCGGAGATTTGCACACCTGGCCCCCAAGCTTTGGGACTCCTTTCCCTCTTCTCTTAAAGCCTCTAACTCTCTTACTCTTTTCCGTAAGTCCCTAAAAACCTGGCTCTTCCCTCAATCTGGTTAGTCCCTCTGCACCCTCTATGTCTATCCAGCGCCAGGAAACCCATGGTGTCAGTGCGCTCTATAAGCACCCCTTACAATACAATTACAATACAATACAACCCCGGTTAAAGCCAGACATAGCCTCAGCTCCACAAGATGGATGCTGCCACCGAGACACAAGTCTGCCCTCCTGCTGCTGGGAGTCCTCCCAGCACAGGAGGCAAGGACAAAGGGTTTCCTGCCAGGGGCGGTGCCAGCACCGTCCCAGACAGGATTTTGTGTATCCTAGGTAGGCAGGGCTTTAGAGGAAGGTGACTGCAAGTGGCACCCCGGTGCTCACTGTGCATAGGCCGGCTGGAACCAGTTCCAGGGGCACTCCAGCCCCTGATCTGGGGAAAGCCCGTCAAAGGAGAGGGGTGTAACCACCCCCCTCCTAGTCCCACCCATAGGGCAGGACTTAGTCGCGTGCCAGCCCCTTTTTGCAGGATAAAGGTAGGAACTGGCCCCCTTCCAAATTAGATCATCTTTGAATCCTGAACCAACTTTCCACGAAAGGACCTCAAGACTCTTCTCAAGATTTCTCCCTTGTGACTAAGGAGTAGTCACCCTGCAGCAGCAGGCACCAACCAAGCATCGCGGTCTGCTGTAAGTCTCTCCTCCGGATCAAGACTGCCCAGCACTACAAGAACCGGCTTCCCTGGCACCTCTGACCTCAACCTGCATCATCAGCCCAGCTGTGATCCGTGGGTGTGACGAGACCTCGAGGGACCGGCCATCTTTGAAGACTGCACGTCGCTTGTCCAGCACGACCACGGAGTGACCCTCGACTGAGTGCTTTGGGGTAAGAGAAGCCCCGACCCTGAGCAGCTCCAGCACCGAAGTTCAGCCCCCCTGCATCCACGAGATCTGCGTGGGGCCCTTCTGCTCTTTGCTGCTCACCGCGTTGTCCCGGTCACTTGCCCGTTGGCTAGTGGCCCTCTTACGACGCTTCACGATGACAAACACCACTGGTTTGGTTGCTCCAGACTAGCCCTTGCTCCCCTCCAAAAGAGGAGCACCCTGGACCCTCCTGGTCCACTCCAGACTCCATTTTAAGTCCACCGCGTGGGCTTGCATTTGCCAAGACTTGTTGCCCCAATCCTGGGTCCAGCGATGTCGACAGCAGAGACCTTCGTGGGACAGCTCGCACCTCCATCCTGGTCGCCGACAACGCCTCCTGGTCCGAGAGACTGCAGAGCCCAGCAGCGCCCACTCACCTGGTCGAGGTGACTTCGTCCGGTGCCATCCTGGTGCCCACCTAAATCACTGGCTAGTGATTCAGAACTTGGTCCCCTCTGCTTACAGGTCTTCGTCTTCCTCTTCCCTGATCCAGGCTTGGATCACCACGAACTTCTTCACTGGCCGCCTGCCAGCAACTTCTTTCTTCAGGCTCCTGGATCTTCAACGAGGGTTTCCGACGCAACTTGAACCCTATGCAGCGCAGCCCCTGGGCTAGGTAAACTGAGTACTCCGGTGCTCCAGCATAGTCCAACACCCTAAGTGTTCGGATCCACTCTCGTTTTCGACCCACCTAGTCGGGTTCGCCCGAGAACAGTAACTTTGCAATTGCGAGTATCCATAGACTTGTTCCCGCATTAAGCGTGAGAGTTCCCACTCTGCACACGGCGTCCCTAGGCCTCCTGCTTCTAATCCAAGGGTTCAGCATTGTAGACCTAGCGTTTCTACAGTCTAGAAAAGTATTGCTTACCTGCTAGTAACTTCGCATTCCACTTCTTCTGTATATGGTTTTTCGTGCCCCTCGGGCATCTGTGTAAATTGTGCGACTTTCAGTAATTCTTTAAGAGTTTTGTTGTGTGCTTATCTCCCTGTCTCATAAAGAGCCAGGGTAGTCCTGTTATAAATAAATATACTTTATTTTTGATAACAACTTGTGTGGTGTCCTTTCACTTGGTGTTCAAGGGGTAATGTGATGGTAAAACAGCTGGCTTAACACGCCCTCTAGAGACTTAGCCTTAGACTGCTCGTATCCATGCTACTAGGATAGCTGGTCTATAAGGTTGACTTACAACCAATCATCAATAAGGGTTGTTTGGACTGATACATAGTGATCACTAGAATAGTGAGCACTGCATATCAGGCCAACTTCTCACATTGGTGAGCAGCGGTTGGGATTTGAACTTGCTGTTGTTTTACCACACGTATCCTAAGAATATCATTTGAAAGATCACATAAGTACTAAGGTACATATAACTTAGCTTAGAATACTCTGAGTTCTACTGAACCAGCTGTTGTAGCTCCTAGGGCCTAGCACACCCTAAACTACAACTCTAGCAAGGGATCAGTAGGTAAACATATAGTGTAGGTAAGTGCACCACTTACACCTCACTAGAAAAGCATGTCTACCCATGGAGGGTCTACTGAGACTCCCCTTGTGGTTATTGACCCTCCACAGGTCAAATCAAGATATGCAGCTCTCAGTTTCCAGGAGATGAGACAAGTGTGTACCTCCAGGAAACTGAAACAGGGGTCTAACCCCACCATTCCCTTTCTGATAGGTCTCTTAGAGACATATGATGCAATAAAAATTTCTCAGTTAGATGGGAATATGCCAGCCCTAGAGGGTACCATTGGAGATCCAGACCTCCTTGACACTGAAGACAGAGTTGAGGAGGGGGATCAAGAGGAACTCTCTGGGGATGAGGCAGACAAGAAGTCTGAGTTAGTCAGCAGACTTACTAGGGCCAACTTAGACCTACTTAGGGAAGGATCTGGGGGACCCCCAGTACTGACCCTAATGAGGCCTAACCTTGGAGTTAGAAGAGATAGATCTCATTCTAGGGACTCCAATAGATCTCTGCACTCTAATGCCTCTTCTCAGAGGAGAAGGAACTCTCCCCAGAGGAGATTGACTTCCCCTCAGAGAATAGAGCATGAAGCAAGGATGAGACAGGCTAATCTGAGGATTGAAAGGGAAGAACTTGCCCTGGCCAAAGAGAAGCTTGCCTTTGCTAGAGAGCAGCAGATGAGTGGGGTAGTCCCCACTGGTGGCAGCAATCTCCCAAGAGATAAAGAGAAGGGTTTAGATACTAAACACCTGACAAAGATAGTGCCCCCCTTTAAATAAGGGGATGACATCCAGAAATGGATGGCTGCTTTGGAGAGGGCCTGCACAGTGCAGTGCATTCCCCAGAGTCAGTGGGCAGCTATACTGTGGCTCTCCTTTGATGGCAAAGGTAGAGATAAGCTCCTCACTACAAGAGTGGAGGATGCTAACAATTACCAGGTCCTGAAAAATACACTGGTTGATGGGTTTGGTTTAACCACTGAACAGTACAGGTTGCTGTTCAGTGACACCCAGAAAACTCAGTCTCAGGACTGGTCTGACTTTGTGGATTGTGCCACTAAGGCTTTGGAGGGCTGGTTGCTGGGTAGCAAGGTTACTGATTACACAGGATTGTATAATCTTATGATGAGAGAACAGATTTTAAATAACTGTCAGAACCAGTTGTTGCACCAGCACCTTGTTGATTCAGATCTAACCTCTCCCCAAGAATTGGGAAAGAAGGCAGACAAATGGGTCAGAACAAGGATCAAGCAGAACCAGAACCAGGGTGGTCAGAAGAAAGCAGACCAGAAGGGTAATACCAAGAGTGAACAAAATGACCAGAAGTCTTCAACAGGTCCCCAACAAACCAAAGAGGGTGGGGGTCAGGCTTCACAGCAGAAAAAGAAGACTCAAGAAGGCCAGTCAAAAAGGTGGTGCCAGTACTGTAAAAGTAAGTCTCACTGGTTTAGTGAGTGCACCAAAAGAGGAGGGCAAACTCCTACCACTACAGCCCCTAAGGCAACTGCACCCCCTAGTACAGTCAGTAGTGGTAGTGCACCTCCCAAGGGACTAGTTGGGTTAACCTTGGGAACTGAGGAGTCTGACAACTTAGTTGGCACACTCACTCAGGCTGTCCTTGTCTGTACAGGGGATATGGATATGTCCCCTGAGGTAAGTCCCAATACTTTGGGCAAATACAGGCAGACACCTTTGATAAATGGCAAAATGGCTCAGGCCTATAGGGACACTTGTGCCAGTGTCACCATGGTGACACCTAACTTTGTGGACCCTGGACAGATCATGCCAGGTACAGATTTCCTGGTGACCAATGCCAGCAACGTCACTACCAGTCATAGTATGGCGATTGTTGCTTTCTCCTGGGGAGGGGTAAGTGGCCAAAAGAAAGTTGTGGTTAGTTCAGACCTCCCAGTGGATTGTTTGTTGGGCAATGATTTGGAGTCATCACTATGGTCAGAAGTGGAGCAGAGGACTCACATGGAAATGTTAGGCTTGCCAGCACATGTGCTTGCTGTGACTAGGTCACAGGCCAGAGGATGCCCCACTGAACAGGTGCTGGATCCTGGAACAATGGACCAGACACCTCCCAAGAAGAAGAGCAGTAGGGTTAAGGCATTGCCTTCCCCCTTGCCCCAGGTTGAGGATCAGGTCTCTGAGGAGGCTGATCTGAGAGAGCTGAGGGAAACTGAGCCTAAAGAGCTTGAACTTGATCAAGTTGAGTTTCTGGGCTCAGGGGGACCCTCCAGAGAAGACCTGGGGAAGGCACAGTTAGACTGCCCTTCCCGTGAACCCCTCAGACAGCAGGCTGCTGCTGAGGCTGCAGGGAATGCCACAGGTGCCCATAGGGTATACTGGGAAGATGGACTCCTATACTCTGAGTCAAGAGACCCCAAGCCTGGTGCAACCAGGAGGCTGGTCATCCCCTTGTCTCAGAGGGATTTCCTTCTCACCTTGGTCCATGAGATTCCCCTTGCAGGTCACTTAGGCCAGACAAAGACTTGGGACAGGCTTGTCTCACACTTTCACTGGCCTCACATGAGTGAGAATACCAAGGAGTTTTGTCGCTCCTGTGTCACTTGCCAAGCCAGTGGTAAGTCAGGTGGCACAACAAAGGGCCCCCTCATACCACTACCTGTGGTGGGGGTTCCCTTTGAAAGAGTGGGGATTGACATTGTTGGTCCAATGGAACCCCAGACAGCATCAGGGCACAAGTTTATACTGGTGGTGGTGGACCATGCCACCAGGTATCCTGAAGCTATTCCACTTAGGACCACTACAGCACCTGTAGTGGCAAGGGCCCTAGTTGGAGTGTTCTCCAGAGTGGGCTTCCCTAAGGAGGTTGTTTCTGACAGAGGTGCAAACTTCATGTCAGGATATCTGACTGCAATGTGGAAGGAATGTGGTGTCAACTACAAGTTCACCACACCCTATCATCCACAGTGCAATGGGCTTGTTGAAAGATTCAACAGGACCCTCAAAGGGATGATTCATGGACTACCTGAAAAGCTCAGGCGTAGATGGGATGTCCTGATACCCTGCCTCTTGTTTGCTTACAGAGAGGTCCCACAGAAGGGGGTTGGCTACAGCCCTTTTGAACTTCTGTATGGGCATCCTGTAAGAGGACCCCTGTGTTTGGTGAAGGAAGGAGAGACCTCTCAAAAAGCCTGCAACCAACATAGTGGACTATGTACTTGGTCTCCGCTCCAGGATGGCTGAATACATGGAGAAGGCAACTAAAAACCTTGAGGCCAGCCAAGAACTCCAAAAAGCTTGGCATGACCAGAAGGCTGTCCTGACTGTGTACCAGCCTGGACAGAAGGTGTGGGTGCTGGAGCCAGTGGCCCCAGCAGCACTCAAAGACAAATGGTCTGGGCCCCACACCATCATTGAGCAAAAGGGAGAGGTCACCTACCTGGTGGACCTTGGAACTCCCAGGAGCCCCCTCAGGGTGCTCCATGTGAACAGGCTCAAGGCATATGTCGACAGGAAGGACATGAGCTTGCTCATGGCCACAGATGAGGGACAGGAGGAAGAGAGTGACCCTCTCCCAGACCTGCTCACTCAGAATCCTGATGATGGATCAGTAGATGGTGTTGTCTTTTGTGGCAGCCTCTCTGAACATCAGCAACAGGATTGTAGACAAGTTCTGCAATCCTTTAGACATATGTTCTCTCTGACACCCAGTCAAACTGATTGGTGTACCCATGAAGTGGACACTGGAGACAGTCTGTCTGTCAAGAGTAAAATCTACAGACAGCCTGATCATGTCAGAGACTGCATCAAGACAGAAGTGCAGAAAATGTTGGAGCTGGGAGTCATTGAGCCCTCAGATAGCCCTTGGGCTAGCCCAGTAGGGATGTATGACGTTATAACGCATACTTTTACTCCGCAGACCATTACAACGCGACTTTTACTCCGCATACCGTTACAACGCATAGCGCCTTGGGGCGCTGGATAGTGGTAAGTATAATTTACTATTCTAACTCCAGTCCCCGTGGACCCTAGGGAAGGTGTTGGATAGTAAATTATACTTATTCCCTATCCTAGAGCGCCCCCCAGCGCAATGCGTTGTAATGGTATGCGGAGTAATGGTCGCGTTGTAATGGGTCTGCGGAGTAAAAGATCCGTTGTAACGGGTGTATACCGCCCAGTAGTTCTAGTGCCAAAGCCTCACACCCAGGGTGGTAAGAAAGAGATGAGGTTTTGCGTAGACTACAGAGGACTCAATGCAGTCACTAAGACTGATGCCCACCCAATACCAAGAGCAGATGAACTTATAGATAGATTGGCTTCTGCCAACTACTTAAGTACATTTGACCTGACAGCTGGGTATTGGCAAATCAGGTTAGCTGAGGAGGCCAAACCCAAGACAGCATTTTCCACCCCTGGTGGGCATTATCAATTTGTGGTAATGCCCTTTGGTTTGAAAAATGCACCTGCCACCTTCCAAAGGCTGGTGAATCAAGTTCTCACTGGGTTGGATGACTTCTGTGCAGCACATCTTGATGATATAGCTGTCTTTAGTTCCACCTGGGAGGATCACCTGGTCCACCTGAGGAAAGTGTTAGAGGCACTGCAAAAGGCAGGTCTCACTATCAAGGCCACCAAGTGCCAGATAGGGCAGACACAGGTTGTATACCTGGGCCACCTTGTAGGCGGAGGCCAGGTTCAACCCTTGGAGAGCAAGATACAGGCCGTCAAGGACTGGGCTCCTCCAACCACCCAGACTCAGGTTCGAGCTTTCTTGGGCCTGACTGGTTACTATAGGAAATTTGTCAAGAATTATGGGTCCATTGTGACTCCACTTAATGACCTGACAAGTAAAAAGATGCCACAGAAAGTTCAGTGGACAGCAAGCTGTCAGAAAGCATTCAATGACCTAAAGCAGGCCATGTGCACAGCACCTATCCTAAAGAGTCCAGATTACTCCAAGACCTTCATTGTCCAAACAGATGCTTCTGAGTTGGGTGTGGGAGCTGTTCTATCTCAGCTGAATTTTGATGGTAACGACCAGCCCATTGCTTTTATTAGCAGAAGGCTGACCCCCAGAGAGAAAAATTGGTCAGCTATTGAGAGGGAGGCCTTTGCTGTGGTGTGGGCCCTGAAAAAGTTGAGGTCATATTTGTTTGGCACTCACTTTAAGATTCAGACCGACCACAAGCCCCTCTTATGTCTAAATCAGATGACGGGTGAAAACCCCAAACTACTTAGGTGGTCCATTTCCCTACAGGGGATGGATTTTACAGTGGAGCATAGACCTGGTACTGATCATGGTAATGCTGATGGGCTCTCCAGGTATTTCCACTTAGAGCAAGAAGACTCACCTGGTCAAGGTTAGCTTATTGTCCCAAAGTTTGGGGGGGGGTGTCATGTAGGAGAGTAGGGTCTGCAATCCTATGATCACCCAGATTTTTGCTTTTTGCTTCACTGGTTTACGACTTTCCCTGGCTGTGGGCCTGCTAATCAGACCCACAGCCTAGCTGTTCTCTCTATTCCAAATTGTACCCAGGTACTGAATTGGCACTGGGCCCGCTCCAAGTCCCTGTACCCAGGGCTGAGTGACCCAGAAGTCTCCCAGGGGCTGCAGCATGTATTATGCCACCCCTGGGTTGACTAACTAAATCAGACACAACTGGCTGCTTGACAGCTGGGGCAAGGTGGTGTAATCACCCTTTGCTTTAGATATAGTATTCCTATATCTAAACCTACAATGGACACCTATATTCCTATCAGTCACTCCTATGGCAGGCCTTAACAATCCTGAAGGCAGAGTGCATGGGATAAGGTGAAATGGTGCTCTGGCATGAGCTGAGCCCGTTTGCAGCTTGCGGAACCAAGTCCTAATAGCTGTTCCATGATAACGCATACCATATACTCTTAAGTGCATTATAATCCTCGCGGTTATATGCCAACTCTGGTATCGCTTTATCAAAACATGTTGAGTAAGGTGTCATACGAATTGGAATACTAACCCCTCGCCAATTCTGGCGACGGGGTTAGCATTCCACCCTTCTAGAGGGACACGACATGTATGTAACCTGTAACCCCGGTTAAAGCCAGACATAGCCTCAGCTCCACAAGATGGATGCTGCCACCGAGACACAAGTCTGCCCTCCTGCTGCTAGGAGTCCTCCCAGCACAGGAGGCAAGGACAAAGGGTTTCCTGCCAGGGGCGGTGCCAGCACCGTCCCAGACAGGATTTTGTGTATCCTAGGTAGGCAGGGCTTTAGAGGAAGGTGACTGCAAGTGGCACCCCGGTGCTCACTGTGCATAGGCCGGCTGGAACCAGTTCCAGGGGCACTCCAGCCCCTGATCTGGGGAAAGCCCGCCAAAGGAGAGGGGTGTAACCACCCCCCTCCTAGTCCCACCCATAGGGCAGGACTTAGTCGCGTGCCAGCCCCTTTTTGCAGGATAAAGGTAGGAACTGGCCCCCTTCCAAATTAGATCATCTTTGAATCCTGAACTAACTTTCCACGAAAGGACCTCAAGACTCTTCTCAAGATTTCTCCCTTGTGACTAAGGAGTAGTCACCCTGCTGCAGCAGGCACCAACCAAGCATCGCGGTCTGCTGTAAGTCTCTCCTCCGGATCAAGACTGCCCCGCACGACGAGAACCGGCTTCCCTGGCACCTCTGACCTCAACCTGCATCATCAGCCCAGCTGTGATCCGTGGGTGTGACGAGACCTCGAGGGACCGGCCATCTTTGAAGACTGCACGTCGCTTGTCCAGCACGACCACCGAGTGACCCTCGACTGAGTGCTTTGGGGTAAGAGAAGCCCCGACCCTGAGCAGCTCCAGCACCGAAGTTCAGCCCCCCTGCATCCACGAGATCTGCGTGGGGCCCTTCTGCTCTTTGCTGCTCACCGCGTTGTCCCGGTCACTTGCCCGTTGGCTAGTGGCCCTCTTACGACGCTTCACGACGACAAACACCGCTGGTTTGGTTGCTCCAGACTAGCCCTTGCTCCCCTCCAAAAGAGGAGCACCCTGGACCCTCCTGGTCCACTCCAGACTCCATTTTAAGTCCACCGCATGGGCTTGCATTTGCCAAGACTTGTTGCCCCAATCCTGGGTCCAGCGACGTCGACAGCAGAGACCTTCGTGGGACAGCTCGCACCTCCATCCTGGTCGCCGACAACGCCTCCTGGTCCGAGAGACTGCAGAGCCCAGCAGCGCCCACTCACCTGGTCGAGGTGACTTCGTCCGGTGCCATCCTGGTGCCCACCTAAATCACTGGCTAGTGATTCAGAACTTGGTCCCCTCTGCTTACAGGTCTTCCTCTTCCCTGATCCAGGCTTGGATCACCACGAACTTCTTCACTGGCCGCCTGCCAGCAACTTCTTTCTTCAGGCTCCTGGATCTTCAACGAGGGTTTCCGACGCAACTTGAACCCTATGCAGCCGCAGCCCCTGGGCTAGGTAAACTGAGTACTCCGGTGCTCCAGCATAGTCCAACACCCTAAGTGTTCGGATCCACTCTCGTTTTCGACCCACCTAGTCGGGTTCGCCCGAGAACAGTAACTTTGCAATTGCTAGTATCCATAGACTTGTTCCCGCATTACGCGTGAGAGTTCCCACTCTGCACACGGCGTCCCTAGGCCTCCTGCTTCTAATCCAAGGGTTCAGCATTGTAGGCCTAGCGTTTCTACAGTCTAGAAAAGTATTACTTACCTGCTAGTAACTTCGCATTCCACTTCTTGTGTATATGGTTTTTCGTGCCCCTCGGGCATCTGTGTAAATTGTGCGACTTTCAGTAATTCTTTAAGAGTTTTGTTGTGTGCTTAGCTCCCTGTCTCATAAAGAGCCAGGGTAGTCCTGTTATAAATAAATATACTTTATTTTTGATAACAACTTGTGTGGTGTCCTTTCACTTGGTGTTCAAGGGGTAATGTGATGGTAAAACAGCTGGCTTAACACGCCCTCTAGAGACTTAGCCTTAGACTGCTCGTATCCATGCTACTAGGATAGCTGGTCTATAAGGTTGACTTACAACCAATCATCAATAAGGGTTGTTTGGACTGATACATAGTGATCACTAGAATAGTGAGCACTGCATATCAGGCCAACTTCTCACACAGAGCATGAAACTTCTAGATTTTCATCTTTTATTTTGATTTGAGGCAAGAGGAGTACACTTCAATGCCAGCCAAGGTTCAAGGATCTAGGGGCACGTCTTTGGGATCAGGACTCACTCCAGCAGGGGGCAACAGCAGGGCTCAGGCAGGTCCAGTTGGTGCTGGTCAGTTGCAAATAAGGCCCCTGGAAACTTGTGTCCCTGTAGCATAAACAGGTCAGCCAACTGACCATTGGGGTCACTTCTGAGGATCCTGGGTTCAAGGTAAGACAGTCCAGTCTTCCTTCGTCAGACAGCACAGCAGTCCTTTTTTCTGAATCTTCCACAGGTTCATGAGTGTTCTGATGCTAGGATCAGAGAGTGCCACCTTTATACTCACTGGCAGCTTTTATGTGGAGGGCAAACCCTGGCCTACTCTCATACTAACTATGACCAATGTGCGCCTCTTTCCTGGGTTTGGCTCCCATCTGTCTAGGGTAACAAAGGCAAGGACAGGTCTGGTGTCAGGCTCCTTTGTATGTATTGTAGGCAGAGTCATGTGTAATCAGGGCAAGGCACAGCCCCTCCCCAACCATCCTGCCAGGAAGACCCAGCCCTCTACACCCCGGTCCCTTTTGTCCGCCAGTCTGGGAGAAATGCACAACCCACAACAGGCAAGCCATTTACAGTCATGTGACCCTGGACACTGGCAGAAAGGAACATTTGATTCAGGCAGGGAAATGCCAACTTTCTAAAAGTTGCATTTTTAGAATAGTAGCTTAAAAGTCTACTTTCAATTCAAACGAGTCTAAGAAGTATTTTTCTACATGCTTCTAAACTAAAGTTATCACTCATTAAGTGTGATAAGCTACCCAGTGATAGTCTATGAGGGAAATAGCCTTACAACATTGAAAAACTACTTTGGGAGTTTTTCACTGCCAGGATATGTAAAACATAAGTACACACCTCCTACTTTTTAAATAACAAGCATCCTGGCCTAAGAGCCATTAGGGTTCACATTATGGATGACTTATAAGTATTGAAAAGAATGTCAAGTCAAGTCAATTTTTATTGTATAAAATTATTAAAAATCATTACAAAATGCATCTAGATCAACTTGGGACATAAAACACATTTTAAAAAATTGGCAAATAAAACTGTTTGTAAGTGGCAAGTAAGAGTCAGTTATTTCAGGTTGGTGGTATAATTCCAAGGTCAGTTTGCTGTAGGAGAGATTGGGCTTTCATCATAAATTTGACCCCCCTGCAGGCCAGCATAGGACATGATCCATCTAGCCATTGGATTACGGCTTGCCTACAAGTCCGAATATTCAATTTGTTAAAAATGTTCTTTAAAAGCCGTCTCCTCAAGGCCTTAAGTGCCGGGCACACACACAGTAAGTGCGGTAGTGTTTCATTTCGATATCCACATAGGCGACAATGGGGGTCGGTGTGGCAGTTTTTCCATGCTGGTAGCAGGTCCTTTGAGAACTGTAGACCTAGTCGATGTTTTATATATCTTTGTTTTAACGAATTGTTAAAGTGGCTTTCTAGGTAGGACTGCGGTTTTATCCCGGTATATGAGTTTATCACAGTCCACCCGTGTCGTCTTTTTGCGGTAATTATCTTGTCTTCCAGATAGGATTCCCATTTGACCGCATTATTTACAATTTTATCAAAAGTGGATCTGTCTGGATGCATGTCCCAGGATTCTTCAATTCCTATGCAGATTAGCGATTGAGACAGATAGCTTCCCCAACTGTTTGGAACTTGCTGTTTCTGTTGAGTATCGATTTCTTTCCAGCACAGGTTGTCCAATGTGTTGGCTTCCGACGTGCGTATTTTATGGCAGAGTTTCACAAAGGTTCCCATACTGCGAAATTTTTGATTTAGAAGGCCAAATTCTAGGCGAACCTGTGCCGGAGCTGATGATTTTGGAAGGTTTAGTACTGCCTTGTATACTTTTGTTTGTAGGCTGTTTAACAGCCCTGCTTCTTTGCCACACCAGGTGGCCAGTGCGTATGATAAGGATGGTAGGGTTTGAGCTTTGATCACTTTTAGCAGGTGTGAATAATTTGGACAACTTAGTTTATTTTGTAATTGCCGGTATGCGTAGATTAGAGACTGTGTTTTTGCTTTTAGCTCGGTTTTATGTTCTTTGTTCGTCGGCCCTCGCCCCAATTTCAAACCCAAGTATTTGTATGAAGTTTCCTCCTTTATTGGGGAGCTATTTGCATACCATTTGAATATTTGCTTTTTAGGATCCACAATGCGGACAACCTTAGTTTTATCTTTATTTAGTTCCAAGCATTCGTGCTCCAAATAGGTTGTCAGGTTATTGATCGATCTTTGCAACCCTATTGGGGTTTGGCTCAGAACAACAATATCGTCTGCATACTGCAGGAAGGGAATTGGGATTTTTGACATGTGGGGTGGATGGCATTCCCCAATCTCCATGTGATTGACAATATCTGCCATGTACAGGTTGAATAAACTTGGGGCCAGTACACAGCCTTGTTTTAGGCCCTGTTGTGTTCTTATTTCGGCCGTTACGCTGCTACCGTTTCGGCCGTTACGCTGCTACTTTGGGAGTTTTTCACTGCCAGGATATGTAAAACATAAGTACACACCTCCTACTTTTTAAATAACAAGCATCCTGGCCTAAGAGCCATTAGGGTTCACATTATGGATGACTTATAAGTATTGAAAAGAATGGTTTAGGCTTGGCAAAAGGTTTATTTTGTCAGTTCAAAAGGTCAGTTTTAAAACTGCACACACAGGCTGCACGGGCAGGTCTGTGACATGTTTTACAGTGCTACCGCCAACAAGTAACATTTGATTCACAAACCCTGGGTACATGTAGTACCATTCACTAAGAACGTCTAAGTAATTTAAATGCATAATCAGGGTATACCAATCTTACCAAGTTTAAGGGAGAGAGCTCTTTACTACTGGTTAGGAGGAAAAAGTGCAGAGAGTCCTAATGCCAACAAAAACAGGTTCAGCAACAGAAGGCAAAAATCTGGAGGTGACCCTGCAAAAAGGGTCAGGTCCAACATATTCATTGCTCAGTCCCATTTAACAGACTGCATATTAAAAGACTATTCCCCTAATACCACAATCCCCTTCATCTGAAAAAAGTATTTATTATCAGTTTTTTACATACTGTAATATTCTCTGATAATCCTTTCCACCTGTTCTCCAGGCCCAGACTGGCCATAGCGGGCACCAGGCAATCCCCCGGTGCGCCGCACCGGTGGGGGCCGGTTTTGGACCCCTGGGGGCCGCTTTTGTTACAGGGCCGTGTCTGCAGCATAGCTGCAAAATCGGCCCTGTGACAAAAGCAGCCCAAAACCGGCCCTGGCAAAGTGCTCGGCGGCACTCCTAACCCCCCCAAAACCCGGGGGGTGGGGGGGAGGCCAAGCACTTTGCCAGGGCTGGTTTTAGTTCCCAGTCCGGCCCTGCTGTTCTCTCACTATCCACTGATTACAAAAAAAGAGAGCAATGTTGACAATGAAGAGATTAAAGTATTCCTGTAAAATTAACATTTGTTAAAAACAGAGTAACCCATAACAGCGTTATGACATGTGTCACCTATTTTTTGTGAGGGACATGTTCCTTCACGTGTTCAAAGTGAGTGAAGCTCGCACTTTTGCAAGTCCTGTACCTGTTCAGCATGTGGCTAACCTGCACGGTTGCATGTGCAGCACCTGTTCGGATTAAGGGAAGCACCCACCCTACATTTCATTTCCTGGACATGTTCAAATAGGGGAAGCTTGCACTTCTGTAGGTGTGATCTGTTCTGGCTGAGGGAAAGTATGCACTTCTTCATCCCCTTGGCATGTTCAGAGAGAGAGAACATTGCTCTTTTGCATTAGCTGGCCATGTTCTTAGTGAGAGAAGGACCCATCAATGCATATGCTGGACAAGTTCTGAGTAAGGGAAGATTGCACTTCTGTGTTTATTAGCCCACCAGAGGTCCAGCTGGTTCAGCCTAGGAAAATGGCACTTTGGAAGTTTAACTTTTCAAACCCTTCGCAGAGGGAACTGCTGACAAAAGCAATGGGCATAAAGCCTGATTTCAGGCTCACTGGGGCCAAGAGTACACATTGTTCCAGTCCTGAGTAAGATGATGCTTCAGCAGCAACAAGATATGGCTTAGTAGGAAAGACATGACCAATTATAGGCTTGTGGGCTCTCTCTTGTTGCTGGAACATCAGAGTAACAGAAGGGGGCAAGGACTACGTTTTCACCCAACTGGATGCAGCAGAGCAGGTTTTGGAATCCCTTATACAGAATCGAGATGTCGTAGACGTCCTGAACTGTAACGCGCTTGTAGTTGTATTCCTTGATGCCAGTTAGTTATTCTTTCTCTTCCAATATCTGTGGGAATGGAGGAAGTTTATAACATGCAGTGCTGATTAGAATGTTTATAATTGAATGAAGAAGCTGTGCTTCCCTCCACCCCTTACCTTTTTCTGGGAACTAAGCTTTAAATAATGTTTCAGCTGGGCTACAAAGATTGTGACGATCCTTGAGATGATAACTTTGAACTTCAGATGAAACGTGAGATATGTACAATTGGAGATATGCATGTTGTTTCTTGGATGAACCTGCTAATAAAAGGTACTAAATAGAATCAATTCAATTCAATTCAATAATAACTTTATTCGGTTGTTTTAAGAAAAACACCATAAAAGTTCACAATGAGCAAATTACAAGAATTACAAAATATAAAAACATTAAAAATTACATTTGTTAAAAGGTAATTAAAACAAACAGCAGCATCTCAATTTATGTGAGTTTTTCAACTTTAAAGTATCATACTGTTTTCCTGTTATCTAGCTTTCTTTCAGTTGTGCAAAGCAGCGGTATAGTTTATTCTCAAAGGTTTGAACGATGGCGTATACAAAACTTGAGAAAAAGTGCAATCGCTTTGGCATAGTTTTCGTTTTCAAGATACTGAAGTGCCAAGTATGCAGGACGGCACTGTCGTAGGCCCCAGAGTTTCAAGATGGGCAGTATCCAACGTTTACGGGGTTCAGTGAAGAACTTACAGAATAACAATGTATGTATCGTTGTTTGTGGGGACAGCAGATCACAAGGGCACATAGAAAATGTAGATGACCAAACATTTTGCTTTGGGAATGCAACCAGTAAGTGAAACAGATCAAATCTGAAGCGGGTAAGCAGCATTTTTTCATACTGTGTTAATTTGAAATTCAAATAGGGTTCTGCGGTAAATACAGTCTGCGCCAGTAATGAGTGTTGAACAGATGGTTTGTGGATCTCCGATAGTAGTCGGAGCTGAGCCAAGTAAACAAGACATTCCCTTTTTAAGATCTTTTTAGGGATTTCTTTTATCAGTAACGGATGGTCAAAATACTTCTTGTAACCTAAATCTGTTAATAGCGCTTTAACATAGGACAACCATTTGATTTTCTTGCAATGATCCAGTTTTAAGATGTCTTGAATGATCTCCCTAGTCAGTTGGCACTGCTCAGTGACCCATATTCTACGCCACAGCATTATTGGCTGCAGTTTTATAATGTCTGTTATGTAGTCAATGCCAAGCTCTGTGTGGCAGGCAAAAGTGGAACAACTTTTTGGTACCGCCAGCAAATATCTCAAAAAGGAGTTCTCCATTTTTTGTATTGAGTCCACATTTGCGAAACCCCATATCCCCGCCCCGTATGTTGCCGTACTTATGCATTTTGAGTTATAAATTTGTAACAGTTCTTTAGGTGGTCGCTGCCCCAGTCTTTGTGAAAAGCTTTTTAGAGAAGATGTCTCTCGGAGAAATGACAGTTTCCTTGCGTTGACAGCTGGGTTCCAGTTGAATTTTTCGTCAATGACAATCCCTAAGTAAGGATAAGTTATAGTCCTATCCACCTGTTCACCCTGTACATGCAGTTTCCTATTTTTTGCGTTTCTTTTCTCCCCCGCATGCATTGTGTACGTTTTTTTTACGTTTAACTTCAAATTCAGGCTTGCCATGAAGGTACAGTATCTATTCAGAGCCAGCTGTAATTCAATTGACGTTCTTGCTAAAATAACAGCGTCGTCGGCATATAAAAGCGCTGGTATCTGCCGACGAGCTATCAAAGGAAGATCTTTACTGCCTTGGAGCATGGCAGCCTCCAAGCCATTCGTATAAAGGGTGAATAGAAAGGGGGCCAGTACACACCCCTGTCTGACCCCCTTTTCCACCCTGAAGGTATCCGTGAGCTCGCCTCTCACCCCGAATCTTACCCTGCCTATAGTGCCTGTGTACAGTTCTCGAAGAAAGTCCACTATTGGGGTGGGAACTCCCATCTTCAAAATGATACTCCACAGCGTTGAATGTGCCACGCAATCAAACGCTGCGGAGAGATCTACATATATCATGTGGAGAGAAGAGCCTTTAGCTTCCACATATTTGCCCGCCAATAGAGACAAATTTAAGGCCTGGTCAACAGTTCCTAGCCCCTCCCGGAAACCATATTGTAAGTCTGAAATAATTCTGTGGTCGGTGGCCCAATCCTGGAGACGCTCAAGGAGTATTCTTCCTGCCATCTTTCCTAGCGAGTCCAGGAGGGAGATCGGTCTGTAGCATGATGGACTGTTTCGATCTCCTTTTTTGAATATCGGTACCAACGTCGATGTTCTCCAAGAGTCTAGAAGTCTCACTTCAGTAGTTGCATTCAGGACGTTGGTTAGTAAGGGAGTCCATAAATCTGGGAGGTGTTTGAAAATATCGACGGGAACGCCGTCCGGGCCAGGGGCTTTGGCTGTTTTTGAAAGTTTTAAGGCTTTTTGAACCTCTTCATGAGAGAGCTGGAGATTTATTGGGTAAATGATATGTGACTTAGGTTCAAATTGGTCTGTGTCTTCTATCTGGTCTTTAGAAAAGACTTTTGTGTAGTATCTCACCCATTCTTGTTCACTTATTGCAACATCAATAGAAGAAGAATTGTCTTTATCTGTTAAAAATGGGGAGCGGACTACTTGCCAAAACGTGGTACTGTCTTTTAGTTCCGAGCTTTGGGTAAGGCGTAACCATAATTCAGCTTTTATTTCTTTTTTCCTGTTTTTTAGGGCAACCGTGTACTCCTTTCTGAGTCTACTAATTTCGGGTCTGTCCCTGTATTCACTGTTTAAAGCTTCCTTTAAACGTGAGGATGCTTTTGTACATGCTGTATTGAACCAGCCTTTCTTTGTATGAGGGTTTTGTTTGTGCATCCTGGTTAGTTCATTTTGTATACTTTTTAAGATTACCAGGAAGCTCTTTATGACTTCCCTTGGTTGTGTAGTGGGGTCCAGACAATTTATAATGTCAGCTTGATTGTGTGTGACTATTTTTCTGGTTGTTGTGCCCTTATCGATACTACCCCACTTCAGTGTATAGCCATTCAAGGAGCCTAATGCTAACTCACGTTGGTTTAAGGCGGTCATGATATCATATGCTTTATTTGTTTTTGTTTCAACGAGACCCATGGCAATTGGAAAGTGGTCACTTAAAGGATTTTTAAGGACCTCAAATTCTTCTATGGCACATCCTGCGGATGTTGAGATTAATATAAAGTCAATAAGGCTTATTAGACCTCTTCCATTGAATGTGGGCTGAAAAGGGACAGATGGAGTCTTTATTTCATTAGCAAAGCTTAGCTCTAGTTCAGCCATGACTTCAGTCATTAATTCCCCCACATTAGAGTGCGTAAAGTGCGCAAGATTTACGTCAGCCTCATTACTAATCCCACACTTCTTGTTATTGCTGTTACTACATAGGTGAAGATTGAAATCTCCTCCCCAGATTATCGTGCATGACTGTTTAATGTATTTTGTACGTTGTTCTTGTAGTATTGCCGAAATCTCTGGGAGAAGGGAAATCATATCTACCTGAGAAAGATTATTATAGAAGTTAACGATCAGATAAAGTCTTTGTTTAGTGACCTTTATTACTATAATCTGAAAGTTCACATCTAGTCTTAGGGGGAATACCTCATCCACAGGAAGGATGTTTGTAATATAGGTAACTAAGCCTCCACTGTTTCTGCCAGAGATTGATTTCTTTGCAGGTGACCAAAAGGTTTTAAAGCCCACCATATGTATTGGCCTTATGGCCCAAGTTTCCTGAAGACAGATACAACCGCTCAAATTGATCCGTCTCAGGAAACCAGGGTTTGTCTTTTTTGCGGAGAGACCTGCAATATTCCAAAATGTAAAATGGATCTGCAAGGTATTTGGTATAGGGGCAGCAGGGTTGCTTATATCAGATATCAAGTCTACAGCTTCCTGGGTAACGGAAGCCGGTAATACCGTCACCAAAGCATCTGTCTTATGATGTTTTGTTATTGGACAGTTAGCTATATCAGGGATTACAATAGACTGGGTTGCCTTTTTTTCAGGAATGATACATGTTATAGATGGTAAAGTCGTCCCTGTGTTGGGGGGTTGTGAAGGTTCCCTATTCGAATGTAAGCCGGGGAGTCAATCATTAAAATCCAACCCAGAGAGAGCATTAAACCTGTTATAGGTCGGAATATTATAAGGAGTAGCTAGTGGCAAAGCCGCCTGTCTCCATCGGTTATCTCCGTTCTCTCGATAAGAGGTTTCAAAGAGATAAGGATGAATAGCAGGAGGTATGAGTGTTTGACTCTGATGCCACTGTACCGAACCTGTTGGATAAAGAAATTTAGAATTCTGGAATGGTGTGGGGAGATAAGAGTCGGAGGGAAAGGACTCCTTAGGGAACGAATTCATAGGGTTAGGCAGGATGTTATTGTTTGTATTTAATAAGTGCCTGTAAAAGTAGCCTAATGGGAGGAGGGTTGTGTTAAATTCCCATGTAGATGGTAGAGGGGCTTTGGCTAGTGTCTTTTCGGCCCACTGAGGGTTTCTAAAAGTAATCGCTACACAATCGCCCTCGAATTTTTTCCGTAAGGGGCCTATCCAGCCTACTCTTTGGGTATGGGAGATTTCCCCGGCGCATTCTATCGGAAAGTTACAGTTTATACTTAACCAATGTAGTATTTTATTTTTCAGGGATGATGTAGTTTCGCTCTGTTCTTGTTTGAGTGTTGGTACGTTTACCAATACGATTACGTAGGCTCCACATTCAGGGGGGAGGGTAATGCGTTTAGGGATCTGTCGTGACCTGTATGGTTGTTCATACGGTATCTTCGGCTGTTGAGTCTTTGTAGCCATATGATTAGATTGCGTCGATACCTGTGATCCTTGTTGAAGTGGTGCATGAGAGTTCGCCAGCTGGTTAGTGGCTGGTTGGATGCTCGTGTTAGGGGTAGGAGAGATACTGTTAGATGTTAAAGGTTTATTTGAAGTTGTTAAATTATTGCTAGGAAGGTTCTGTTTCAAAATAGTTGCTGAGGTGAGGTTAGATTTTGGTTGGAAAGTATTTACTTTACTACTATTTGGTTTAGGATCTCGGGGTACAGTAGTATTTTGAGGCACAATAGGTAGGTGTTTTGTGTTTAGGGATATTAATTCTCCAATTTGTTTTTCCAGTCGGGCAAGTCTAGTTTCGACTGGTGACAGATATATAGTTAGAAGGTCCCCAATTCGCTCAATCAGCTGATCGCTGCCTATGGTATTTTCATACTTATCCCTATGTTCCTCTCCTACATTTGTATCCGAGATCCCTAGGGGTTGATGTGTTTCATTGAGTGTCTCCTTTCTTTTCTGCTGTCTCACACGCTGGTTATTCCTTAAGGGCCGAGGGGCAGCTAAAGTCAGTTGGTTGGTTAGTTTCGGAATTGCTCCCCCTTGTGTGTGAGTTAAGTCATTTGCTTGTGTATCATCCACAATTTCAGGTGTTAAAGCCACATTAAGCGCTGGGGATCTCTCTAGGTCAGTGCTTAAGTCACAATTGGTAGAGGTGTCTGACACTGAAAGGTCAACCTCGTTAGTCAGTATACGGGGATCATTTTGGGTTTCCTGGATGGTTACTGAGTTGGTTGTATTAGATTTGCCAGGGGTGGCAGCAAATTTAATATTTCCTAAAGAGGAGCGTTTGGCAGTGCTCAGATCATGTGATACTCTTCGCTGTAACAGTGAGATGCTGAGGTCAATGGCATCATGTGTTCTGGTTATGAAGCTGTCTATTGGCCCTAGAACAGCCGCTGTTCCCGCGGCTGTCTTACTTCTGCTGCCTCTCGTGGTCATGTTACAAGTTGTTAGATTGCAGCAGTTGGGTATAGTTGCTTGTAGATCTCAAATGACACACAGTAAATGTCTATTAATACTCCCAAGATATACGGTAGGACAGAATGAAGAAAAAAAAATAAAGAACAGTGTCCTACTTGTTTGGATGGCTTGGATGTAAGGGGAGTGGACCCAACCCGACCTCTTTGTCCTCGGAGGGCCTCAGAGGGCCCGCCCTTTGCCCGGGCTTCGCGAGACGGGGGTGATGCAGGCTTTATGCGCCTCCTGGCGCGAAAAGGTCGCGGTATGTACCGCTAAGGCAGCTGGAAGTTGTGGTCCTATGCCTATGCCACGCCCACACTCCCCTCGATGGCCGGACTCCCGGGATGGCTGAAGGAGTCACACGGCAGGGGGCGGGCGGGCTGTGTCCAAGGCAATATCCAACGCGGTATCCCAGGGCAAAAGAATGGCAGCGCCTATGCGGCGGTAAGCGTCACTAAGTTTTTTTGGCAAGGTTTCAGAATCAAGAAACTGTCAGGAGTTGATCCTTTGCACCTACAAAACAGACTTTCAGACTACATCTCCCAGCATGCTCATAGAAAGGGGGAGGAGCACAAACGATAAAGGTCAGCAAGAGTGCACAGGAAGTGCGCGTAATTCTGTCCTTACCTTGGAGTCAAGCAGGCTTGTTTGACTTCTGGCTGTTCTTCTGTTGAATTATTCCTGATTCTATGATGCCCTCCTGTGTTGCTGTTTCCTCGTTCTCGCCCTGTTACTCTGTTGTTTATCTGTGGACCGCGCTGTTGGAAGAAGCAGCTTTACGGATTGTTCCGCTGGGTTCGCGCTGACACTAGCGCTGGGACTTTCAAGAGCCGTGCTGTTGTAGCGTCGTCACCCGGACTCCTCTCAGGTTCCTCCCGCGCTGATGTAAGCGTTGGGGAGTTCGAGCCTGAGAAGAGCAGGCGCTTTGACAAAGCGTCAAGGATATTTTGTTTCTCGCTAAGGATCCCTTGTTTGCTCGCGCTGATGTAAGCGCTGAGGATTGCTGAACGCTGGGCCGAGTCGCGCTCAGGTAAGCGCTATAACTTTTTCTACTCGCGCTGTTGTTAAGCGCTGGGAGTGTTTGACCTTTTGAGTTCAAGTTCGCGCTGAGACAAGCGCCACCGATTCTCTTCTTCGCGCTGTGGTAGCGCTAATACCTCTTGGAGTCTGTTGACCTTGTGGTTGCTTAAATGGATATTCTTGTTCTCAATGACTCTGAGTTTATTATTTTTAGTTACCGTTGGTAACTACATGGAACTATTTCTGTCCCGTCTCTTGTGAGCTGCATCCCCCACCAGATACCATTCTGTTGCTGTCCCTACCTGCCGTGGGGAGGTTTCCTAAGTTGGAGTGGACCATTCCTTGTTACCATTTAGTTTACCTAATTGGGTATGTATGAATGACACACAGAGTGTTTTGGCTGAGGGATGTTGTGACAGTGAGAATAATGTCCCATGCCTTTTCTATTGTATATTCGTCATTTCTTGGAGAGAAGTATCTCTGTTGGTGATCATTAGTTGGTATCTTGGGGAGAATAGGTTTTCGGCAGCTAGACCACAGGTATTAGTTCAGCTCTAGTGAGACCTTACGAGAGTAGAATGTTTAGTGCTGTGTATTGACACTGTGTTCTTTTGTTACAGGTATCCCCTTCCCAGCTGTTCCTTCCCTACACCTTTTTTCCCCCTCACCTGATTGCCTCATTACTCTGTGTTACGTCCAGAGTTGGGGACGTCGGGAGGTGGACCCCTTTTGTGCATCATACCGAATCCAGGAAGAGGACGTGGATCTGACAGAATTACGCGCCCACGATATACCGCTTCCTCCGTTCTGTATGAGGCGCAAACATGGCGTCTTTAGATGATGTTTTACAAGCGTTAGTGTTAGTGCAACAGGAATTGGCGGCCTCTAAGGCAGAAACAGCCACTCTTAGGGAAAGAGTAGACCGTCAGACTAGGAACCCGTTCGATGCTTCACAGGCAACGTCTCAAATACAAGTGAATGTACCTCCTCCAATTCCACTGGCTAGTCCTGAGGGGTTTTCAGGGGATCCCTTAAAGATCCAAACGTTTTTAACACAAATTATGCTTCACTTCTCTTGTAAGCCCGCCTCTTTCCCAACTAATCATTCCAGGGTGGCGTTCGCTATATCTTATATGACTGGTGATGCAGCCAATTGGGCTGTTCCATTAGTCAAATACGATGATTCTCTCCTTACAGATTGGGACTCTTTTCGAAGGGAATTTGAAAGGGTTTTCGACAGGAGAGCTACGACCTTGTCTGCTGATCACGAGTTGTTAGAGCTCAGACAGGGGAAACAGGATTGTTACTTATTTGACTAAATTCAATTGTTTGATTGCAGAGACCGCTTGGCCGGAAGACAAGAGGATGTCTCTGTATTACCAGGGTTTGAGAGACGATATGAAAGACGTACTTGCCCAGATAGATCCCCAGCCCACAACATACACTGACTTAATGAACCTTACGCTCCGTTTGGATCATAGGTTAGCCGAGAGAAGGGGTGAAAGGTCTTACGCCCCTACGGAAAAGACCGAGAAAGGAAACAGAAACACATCCTCTTCCTCTGAACAACATTCAGAGCCCATGGAGGTGGGAGCCATACGGCCTCCTTTGTCTAGGACAGAGAGGGAGAATCGCAGGATAATGGGTCTTTGTATGTATTGCGGGAAGAAGGGCCATTTTGTGAAGGACTGTCCCATTAAACCCAAGAGAACAGGCAAGTTTGGCTTTACCAAAAAGGTGGCAGTTACTACCGTTCCCGTCTCTAGTCTCAGCACTACGGAGACGGTAGAGAACGAAGCCCGAACCCTTTCTCATGGGTTGCAGCTGCCTTCCTTGGCAGGAGTCACAGAAGTAACTTCAGTGACGCACATTGTGCTCCCCATGTTCCTAACAGATCACCGGCAAACACATCAAGTAGGGGTTATGGTGGATTCCGGTGCCACCGGGAATTTCATTGACAGTGGTTTAGTACAACGTTTAGAACTGAAGCGCATACCGAGAGATATACCTGAACAGTTGTTGGCGGTAGATGGGAAACCCCTGAAGTCCGGTCCTATCACGGAAATGACAGAGGAATTGGAGTTGGTTAGACAGGGGGAACTCACGAATCATATTGAGAAGATTGCATCATTGAGGCACCGCAATATGAAATAATCCTAGGTATGCCTTGGTTGTGGTACCATAATCCCACAGTAGACTGGACTGAGAAAGTTGTGGTTTTTGACTCAGAGTTATGTCGGACTAAATGCAATCACTCGTCTGTTACTCATGTACTGGCTCTGTCTCATAGTTATCAGGTAGCAACTGCAGCTGAAAAAGACATGGAAGTCCCACCTGAGTACGCCCAGTTCAGAGAGGTGTTTAGTGAGATTAAGGCGGAGTCTCTGCCGCCTCACCGTAGTTATGATTGTCAAATAGATCTCATACCTGGGGCGGTATTGCCCTCATGTCGGGTTTATGCGCTATCAGAACCCGAAACACAACATCTACGAGAGTACCTAGAGCATTATGTAAAAATAGGGTTCATTCGACCATCCCGTTCACCGGCAGCTTGGCCTTTATTTTTCATAAAGAAGGCCAATGGGGAATTGAGGACCTGTATAGACTTTAGAGTGCTGAACAAGAATACAGTCCGGAACCGCTACCCTCTTCCACTCATCCCTGTCTTGCTGGACCAAGTGAGGGAGGCAGTCATTTACACCCGACTTGATTTGAGAGGGGCATACCACCTTGTAAGGATGAGAGAGGGGGATGAGTGGAAGACGGCTTTTAAGACACGCTATGGATTGTTCGAATATCTTGTAATGCCGTTTGGGCTGTGTAATGCCCCTGCGGCATTTCAGTTCTTTCTGAATGTTGCTCTTAAAGACTATGTGGACAAATTTGTGGTCGTCTACATAGACGACATACTGATTTACTCGAACAATCAGGAACTGCATATTAGGCATGTGTCTCTAATACTACAGCGGTTGTTAGAACATGGAATATTTTGCAAGTAGACCAAGTGTGAGTTTCATGTGCATGATGTGGAATTTCCGGGAGTGATTCTGAGTTCATCAGGGTTGAGCATGTCTGACAGAAAGGTGTTGGCAGTGCAGGAATGGCCTACTCCAAAGAACGTGAGAGATGTGCAATGTTTTCTGGGGTTCTCCAATTGTTACAGGAGATTCATCTCTCACTTTTCCCAGCTCGTTTCTCCATTAACTCGTCTTTTGAGGAAAGGGAACCCTTTTTGTTGGACTGCAGAGGCCATGAACGCCTTTATGTACCTCAAACGAGCCTTTACCTCAGTACCTATACTGCAACATCCACAGAGTGAAGTGCCTTACATAGTGGAGGCAGATGCGTCTGACATAGCAGTGGGGGCTGTTCTGTCTCAACGGGACCGTCATACTGGGCAATTACATCCCCTAGCCTTCTTATCGAAGAAATTGAGTCCTGCTGAACTCAACTATACGGTGGCATTACCTCTGGGGAGCAAAACATCCGATCACCGTCTACACCGATCATCGGAATTTGCAATACATGAAAACGGCTAGGCACCTCACCCAACGGCAAATGAGGTGGATGCTGTTTTTTGCAGAGTTCGACTTTGTAGTCACGTTCCGGCCAGGGTCCGAGAACAGGAAGGCTGATTCCTTGTCAAGGCAGGAAGATGTACATGAACCAGACAAGTTACTACTGAAGCCATCATATCACCTGAGAAGGTGTTGTGTACCATTACGATCGAGAACTTTTTGGAGGAGGTACAGACACATAAGGATTCAGAGTGGTGGAGGAAATGGGCGAGTCAAGTCCCTCACAGAACCCTCAAGCATGGAATCCCTTTTTATCAAAACCGTCTGTATCTGCCTTCCTTGGAGCTTCGCCTAAAGGCGTTCAATTGGTGTCATGACTCTGTTCTGGCCGGTCATTCAGGATGTAATAAGACGCTCTGTTTGATGCAAAGACAGTTCTTGTGGGAACATGAATAAGGATGTCTGTCTTTGGGTGAAACAATGTGATGTCTGTGCCCGAGCAAAGAACGAGCAATCCAAAGCAAAAGGCAAGTTGGTTACCATGCCGACTCCCTCTCAGCCGTGGCACACCATAAGCATGGACTTTGTTCTGGGTCTACCTATGGATCAGGGTTGTGATGCCATCATGGTCGTGGTTGACAGTCTCACAAAGACGGGCCATTTCATTCCGTGTAAGAACCTTCCCACTGCAGGTCAGACCGCCCAATTGTTACTGACCTATGTGATCAAACTACATGGACTCCCAAGAGTTATCATCTCGGACAGGGGGCCGCAGTTCATCGCGCGGTTCTGGAAAATGTGGTGTAAGACTCTTAAGATTGAGGCGGCTACGTCAACCAGTTTCCATCCGCAGACGGATGGTCAGACGGAAAGGCTGAATCAGACTCTGAAAACCTATTTACGGTGCTATGCGAAGGAAGCCAGTGATTCATGGGTTTCCTTGTTATGGCTGGCGGAGCTGTCTTATAATAATGCCTGGCACAGTTCTATTAAGGAGTCGCCTTTCAGGGCCAATCATGGATTCCATGCTAAGTTCCTTCCTTTGACTATACCTTGTGATGTGGCGGATCAGCCTACTGTGGCCTCTCAAATGATGGTTCTTCAGTAGATGCACCGGAAGATTCGACGTAATCTCATTAAGGCAAAGACTCAGTACAAATCCTGGGCGGCTTGTCATCGCCAGGAGGGTCCCACTTATGCAGAGGGAGATCGGGTGTGGTTGTCCACCAGGAACATCCGTTTCCGCTACTGCAGCATCTTTCATCGCAGGTTTATCGGACCCTATGTGGTGATTCGTCCTGTCGGATCTGTCGCCTACAAGTTGAAGTTGCCAGCTTTCCTGCGCTTTCATCCGGTGTTTCACTGTGGCTTGTTGAAACCTGCAGGGAAAGCCAGGAGAGAGGTGGGCCCGCCGTTGGTCCGAGATGGTCAGCTGGAGTATGAGGTGCGGAAGGTGTTGGACTCCAGGTACCGCCGTGGGCGGTTGTGGTATCTCATCGCCTGGAAGGGCTATTCTGCAGAAGACGACTCCTGGGAGCCTTCCTCGAACGTCCATGCTCCCAGGGCTGTGCGGGAGTTCCACGCCAGTCACCCGGATAAGCCTGGGTCTAGGAGGCGCTTGGGAGGTGGGCGTACTGTCAGGAGTTGATCCGATGCGCCTACAAAACAGACTTTCGGACTACATCTCCCAGCATGCTCATAGAAAGGGGGAGGAGCACAAACGATAAAGGTCAGCAAGAGTGCACAGGAAGTGCGCGTAATTCTGTCCTTACCTTGGAGTCAAGCAGGCTTGTTTGACTTCTGGCTGTTCTTCTGTTGAATTATTCCTGACTCTATGACGCCCTCCTGTGTTGCTGTTTCCTCGTTCTCGCCCTGTTACTCTGTTGTTTATCCGTGGACCGCGCTTTTGGAAGAAGCATCTTTCCGGATTGTTCCGCTGGGTTCGCGCTGACACTAGCACTGGGACTTTCAAGAGCCGCGCTGTTGTAGCGCCGTCACCCGGACTCCTCTCCGGTTCCTCCCGCGCTGACGTAAGCGTCAAGGATATTTTGTTTCTCGCTAAGGATCCCTTGTTTGCTCGCGCTGATGTAAGCGCTGAGGATTGCTGAACGCTGGGCCGAGTCGCGCTCAGGTAAGCGCTATAACTTTTTCTACTCGCGCTGTTGTTAAGCGCTGGGAGTGTTTGACCTTTTGAGTTCAAGTTCGCGCTGAGACAAGCACCACCGATTCTCTTCTTCGCGCTGTGGTAGCGCTAATACCTCTTGGAGTCTGTTGACCTTGTGGTTGCTTAAATGGATATTCTTGTTCTCAATGACTCTGAGTTTATTATTTTTAGTTACCGTTGGTAACTACATGGAACTATTTCTGTCCCGTCTCTTGTGAGCTGCATCCCCCACCAGATACCATTCTGTTGCTGTCCCTACCTGCCGTGGGGAGGTTTCCTAAGTTGGAGTGGACCATTCCTTGTTACCATTTAGTTTACCTAATTGGGTATGTATGAGTGACACACAGAGTGTTTTGGCTGAGAGATGTTGTGACAGTGAGAATAATGTCCCATGCCTTTTCTATTGTAGATTCGTCATTTCTTGGAGAGAAGTATCTCTGTTGGTGATCATTAGTTGGTATCTTGGGGAGAAAAGGTTTTCGGCAGCTAGACCACAGGTATTAGTTCAGCTCTAGTGAGACCTTACGAGAGTAGAATGTTTAGTGCTGTGTATTGACACTGTGTTCTTTTGTTACAGGTATCCCCTTCCCAGCTGTTCCTTCCCTACACCCTTTTTTCCCTCACCTGATTGCCTCATTACTCTGTGTTACGTCCAGAGTTGGGGACGTCGGGAGGTGGACCCCTTTTGTGCATCATACCGAATCCAGGAAGCGGACGTGGATCTGACAGAAACAATGCTGGTTCTTGTATTGCATGACTGGGATTTGGTTTATTTTAACCTAATGTTAAAATGGTATTTAATTTTGAAGCGTGCCACAAATGACTATTTTCTGTCCGGGCATACAGATGAAAACAAGGAGCATGCTTGCCCCTGGAAGGGATGTAGCCCCTTTGTGCATTGTTGTATGTTGATGAAAACCTGCTGATTTCCTTAGATCATTTGGGGTGTTTTAATCACAGTCATTATTTGTGGTAATCCTAATGTTTATTTAATTCATTTTCAAATTGAATTGATAGTGAATTAGGAGCTAAGGAAAAATGCAAGTATGTTATGTACAGTAGGACTATGGCAGTAAAAAAGAGATGTAAGGAAGAAACCACTTTAAACATACATTCAGTTAATATTTGACTTTCCTTCTATTACTTGATTTTTTAACGTAATGCATTTTCAATTTCACATTTCACGTCACAGATTGACTGCCCCCTGTCCGATACTACCTTCTGATGAAGGACCGATGGCCAGAAATACATAAGGGTTTCATTGAGATGTCTAGATTTGAATCAATCATCAACAAATTGTCCAGAAAGTCTATGAAGGATTTGGAAACCGGATTTGTACATTCGATGGTTCTTAATGCATTATCACTTCATTGCAAAAAAGAATAAAAGAAAAAGGAGGATTGCCAGAATTGAGGACTGTGATTAATGTTATGCACCCACAAAAGAAAAAGAAGGAGAAAGGAGCAGATTTTTGCGAACAGACAGCAATAAACAAAGGAAATGTACCCCTTCTTGTTAATAAAAAAGAATAGAAACATAAAATGTTGAACTCCCACTACATCAGGGTTTCTGTATTTAGAACAAAATCAACTCTGCTCTCTTCAAAGCCCTAAAAGCAAATGCCAGAACTTCCTGTTTCTCATTTATTTGTTGAAGCAACACTGAATCAAGGCCGTAGTTACTGGCATCTATCATAACAATGTTCTACGTACCACAGGTATTCTAATGTTTGGATGTAATTCCAGCAAAAGTTGGACCAAAAGGTGCACATTTTCTCTCTTAAGATGATCGGCACACACTCTAACACTATATCATGCTCATGGACACCACCCCTGAGAACCAGAGTATTAACATAGAGACCTGTGACTGCTTCCTCATATCTAAATAACGCACCATAGCTCTCTAATAGACAGTGGGGGCTGAAGCCAGTCCGAAAGGCTTTCTTTAATAAAGGTACATCCCTCATGAGTTGCAAATGATGTTAAAAACCTAGACTCTCAATGTAACTCTACATGGCGATTTGCAGAGGAAACATCTAGGGCTGTAACCGCTGATGCCCATTTAAGAAGTGACAGCATCTCCCTGGTGTTAGATAATGTATACCTCTTCACCCAAAATTTTCTATTTAAATCATGCATATACAAAAGCGTCATAAGCTCTCCATTGGGTTTGCGTGCCAACCCAAATGGAGTAAACCACTCTACTCTTTCTACTTCTTCAATAATAACAAACTCCATTAATCATTTTATCTCTCTTCTCAGTCTTTTTTTTTTACCCCAGACACACTCCTGTTCTTGTGCACACATGAAAGAGTATTTCACATTGAAAAAATCTAATGGACAACACCTGTTAATTTTCAGAGGTCTGAAAATATTTCTGGGAATCTATCTTCTGGCCTCTGTTATCTCACATACCTAATTTCATTTGAACAGATTACCTAGTCAAGGTGGTCAAATTGAAAACAATATGTAAATCCTTATGCTCACCCCACCTAACAAACATGACCCACCCTTTCCTATATAAATGGAGGCATTCTCTGTAGAGCTTCCTTTATAATATAACTTACCTTAGAATTCTTTTGCCACTAATATAATATTTTTCAACACATAGGCATCATCACTTTGGATTTATTAAGTGTCTTTCCCTCAAATTTACCAAACGATACAGTAGTAGTGAAAATGTCATGGTACATTTTCACCAGAAAATCTTAATTTCATTATTATGATTCAATACAGTTTAATCAATGTTGACCATTATTTCTCTGATCTAACTGAGTGTGAACTCGTAGCCAGCACTCAAGAGTGGCTTTAAAACATAATTTGCTTTTTCAAAGAGTGCAAACTTAACTGAAGTCTGGCTGATACGTTGCTACTGGGAGCTCTTTGTACATTCATATTTTCGAATGTATGCACGCATGCAGTTCGAGTGGGCATACAAATCTGCTGTAAATCCATTCACATCGCATTTTAGATCAGCTAGAAGGCTGAAAAAACATCATCTTGGAAGAAACTAGTTGCAGATAAAAACATGTTTGCCCTTTGAGACTCTCATACTCTGCACTTTGTTCTTTCGTCAATCCCTTTGGCCCATGTTCTGGAACCACAGATAACACATTGAAGATCCTCTGCTTTCTGATCAGTTGTTGGAGGTGGAAAAGTGGCAGCCAATGATCTTCTAAGCGGATGGGCATTGGGTTTGGTTGTCGCTTTCTCAGAAGACTCGGATTCTTGTTGTGATTCACTGGTTTCTGCTTTTTTTTTACTCATTTGTTCCTGTCTTTTTTCCATTGTATTCCATTTGTTGCACTTGTTACAATGATAAATTATTTGATCCTCTTCACCCATCAGTTTCAATATTTTGTGAAGTTTGTCTTGCCGTATTTCTGTAGCATCTTGAACTCTCTTCTGTCCAGCGCAGTTGATGTTATCTTTTCTTTCGGGTTAAATTGACATACGACACATTTTTCTTTGTTGAAGGAATCCTCAGATTTTGTAGTTAGCAACACTCTGTCAGGAAGTAAAGATCCTCTGCTACCACCTGCTTCGCTCATGTTTACAAATTTGAATCAACGGAAAACCTGAAACAAAAACAATATTAAAATAAATTACGAATATGATGGCAAAACACATCCTTATAGAGCCACAGTTTTGAAAAATGGCAGAAGGGTTGCTTTGAGTTTTTTTCTGTCTTTATCAGACTACTTCATCCCCAAAAGCTATATTTTGACACCAAAATGAAGTATATAGGTCTCATGGTTCCTGAAATATTACATCATCACTGCAACACATGTGCCATTTTTAGAAATGTTGTCCAGAAAAATTCGGCTCGAATTAGCAATGTCTACCCAAATTAAATTACTTCTCTAATGATACAAAAATGAAAATCAAAAATGAAAATCTCTGGACAACAATTTTTTTACGGACGTATGTCAACGGGCCAGGACTGCTAGGAGCATCCAAATTGAGGTGGATCATTTTAGTGGAGATGTAGCCAGAGGTTTAGAAAAGGTAACTAATAACTGCAGAGTGCTCAGGTAACATCACAGGAGCATACAGAGCCTACTGAGAGTAAAGACACTTCAAGCCCATCTGTTATTTCTGTACAAGAAACATCATGCACATTAGGAAAACGCTCTTGCACATTTAAGGTACAAAGTACTGGATCTACTACTGAATCTGAAAGTCCTCAAGGTTTTAAGAGGCAAGCACAAACATTAATTTACATCTATTCATGTTTGGATAATATGTTTTTAAAAGTTTGATTGTCTTTAATGTGTACTCTTAGTCACAAGATCATCATAGAGTACTAACCAAGCATGGCTTTTTTGTTTTGTTTAGTTGATTTGCTGTCCTGTGAATAAACAAAATAGATATTACTCTTTTGCTTAATAAATATTTTGTTACTGTGAATATTAAGCATTTTGTATAATTTACTTTTGATGTGATTATTTGTTATATTTGAAAGACAAGTTCTTCCTCCTGCAGCTCTTGTAGAGTCATGCACCATATGGAGTGCTGGAATTGGATGTAAGCCACCATCATCTGAGTCATCATTGTCTGGCTCTATGAGCAGCCAGTTTTCTGTTGCTATGCTGTACAACATAGCACAACGTGTAATGATTTTGCAACATGTCTCATGTTTATACTGTAATGCCCCACCACTTTTATGCAGGCACCTAAATATCCATTTTAGTAGTCCAAAAGTACGCTCTGCCACAGAGCAAGGTACTTTGTAGGAATCCTGTTGTATGTCCTTCCTCTTGATGTATGGGGATTCAGATAAGGGGTCATGATCCACAGTCTAATTGCATACGCACTGTCTCATATAAAAATGGTTATATTATTAATTACATAAAATATGTTTACAGTTACCTAATATAGAACCATTTCCTCATTCTCTTGTGGATAAATGGCTACGTGGAGCACAATGACTAAATATGTAGGAATCGTGGGTACTACTAGAACACTGGACAACTTGAATATGAGTAGTATTGCTTGCCTATGCAGTCTACTTAGAAATGTGTTTAAATAATTTACTATCTCTCGACTAACCCCTCTACTCAGGTGAACCTTTTCATGTATTACTTCCTCACTTTGGTCAAATGGGGTGACACGGTACATCTAAAATCTCTCCTTTCTCCTCCTCCTTTGCTGAAGCTCAGAAACACATTCTCCACAACAAAGCATTGATGGCTGTCATTGTGAAAAAGAATGAAGGGCATTCTGGAAATCCATTTATACACTCCACCTGTTTCTACTTAGTGGTAAATTGCCCACTCAAAATGCTCATTGTAAGACTATTTATTAATTGCTAATCCTTTGTACATATCAATAGCAATTCATTATTTGATTCACCCAAATAAGGATTCACTATTTGCAGATTTCTAAATGGTGAATCTGTATTTTAGGAAATTACTATCTTTAAACCCTCTACCGGCTTTTGTACATACCAGAAGCCAATTTTGCGGTCAGTATCTACTTTACGAAAGTTTATCGAATCTGTAATAATTTGTTGGATCAGTAACACAAGTCAGTGAAATCCCAAGTTGCTCATATCACAAACTCTACAAGAGCATCACTTCATTTATTTTAAAAAAAAAAAGCTCAAACCCCAATTGCACCCTTACTGCTGCCCAGTATTACAGGCCATCCTACTTGTAAAGGTACAGTATGATTAACTCAATTCTATCAGATGTTCCATGCTCCTTCTTAGAACCAATGAAAGCCTGCTTCACTCTTCGGCCAGGATGCTATCAGGCACATGAACTTATGACTTAATATTACCTATTCTAAAAGACCTATGTTATATGTTATAAGTTTGGTAGAGCGCGACAGCTGCCCCAGCAAAGAGGCGTCCCGGCGCTTAGAAACCACAGACACTACACTGAGAATAAGAAGAGTGGGATAGACAGGTGGCCTAGGGAGAGGGGAACAGGTAGGTCTTGATGGCCTTCCGAAAAGTAGATACGTTTTCCAAAGAACGGATGTTCAATGGCAGAGCGTTCCAGAGCTTGGCTCCCAGAACCCTAAAGGAGCGACCACCAGTGCGGCAGAGCTTTATACGGGGTACGTGCAGTAGGTGCTGGCCAGATGAACGCAGATTGCGCCGCGGCACGTACGGTGTAAGGAGAGGTCGCAATAGCTCAGGGCATCCGAGTTTAAGTATTTTGAATGTCATAATAAGGGTTTTGAACTGGATTCTGGATTCGATGGGTAACCAGTGCAGCTTACGGATGGTGGCTCTGGCTGAACATCTGCGGGGAAGACCAACCAAGGCTCTTGCCGCAGAGTTCTGCACGCGTTGTAGTCGCGCTATCTCTCCTTTGTTGGCGCCAAGAAGTAGAACATTGGCGTAGTCCAAGCGGGAGAGGATTGTGGCTTGGACAATAAGTTGACGAACCTTAGCATTGAAGAAGCCAAGGATAGGGCTGAGACTCCTCAACAGGCCAACGCAGGTAGCTGCCACTTTTTTTGTGTGGGCTTGAAAGCAGAGAGAAGAGTCCATCCAGACACCTAGGTTTTTGACCAGGGATTTGGAGGGTGGGATAGTGCCTAGTGATGAGGGCCACCAGTGCTCGTTCCAGTAGCTGGTGTTCTTTCCGAGGAGCAGTACCTCCGTTTTGCCTGCATTAAGCTGCAGGCAGTTGTCCGTCATCCATTGGGCTACTGCGGCAAGACCATCCCTAAATCTTGAGGCCGAAGTGGAAGGGCCTTCCGTGAGAGTGATGGCCAGCTGTGTGTCATCAGCGTAAGACACCAGCGTTAGGTCCCACTCTTTAGCCACTACCGCGAGTGGCTGCACGTAAAGATTAAAAAGGGATGGGCTCAGTGCGGAGCCCTGCGGGACTCCCTGTCCAATGGGATGGGGTTTAGACAGAAACGGGGGGGCTGACACCCGGAAGGATCTGTCCTTCAGGAAGGAACGGAACCATTCCAGGGTGATACCTGAGATCCCTACTGTCGCCAGACGATTTAGCAGAATGCTATGGGATACCGTGTCAAAGGCTGCGCTGAGGTCTAATAGAATCAGCGCAGCACTCTGACCGGCGTCGAGGATCGTCCGGAGATGTTCAGTCGTAGCCAGGAGGGCAGACTCAGTGCTGTGGCCTGGCCTAAACCCATTTTGGGATGGGTCCAGGATGCTGTTTTGGTCCATGTGTAGGGACAGGGCTTTGTTAGCCTGGGACTCTGCAAGTTTGGAAAGCCAAGGGAGCAGCGACATGGGTCTGTAATTCTCCAGTTTGGAGGGATCTAGGGTAGGCTTCTTGAGAATAGGGGAGACCCAAGCTTGTTTCCAGGCTGTAGGGACATTAGCCGATGAAAAGGAAAGGTTCAGTATGTAGGCCAGGGAAGGCAGAAAAAATTCAAGTGATTCCAAAAATTGGGTAGGTCTCATGGGGTCTGCTGGGGAGCCAGACTTAACTTTCCTGCAGAGTTTGGTAAGGTCCTCATATGAGATTTCTGGAATGTGCGTCATAGTTGTGCCATTAGTAATGGAGTCGGTGGAGTTATTCAGATTGGAGGGGTGCTGTGGAAATGATCTGTATATTATTTGTACTTTCTCTACAAAGAACGTAGCAAGATCCTCACATTGCTGTGCGGAGCAAATGCTGGGGGAAGGAGAACTGCTGCTCTGCAGTTCTTGTACCAGTTTAAAAACAACTTTAGCGGGATTCGAGCTCGAGTTAATTTCTTCTGCATAGAAGGAGGCGCGAGCGGCGCATATAGCTTTGTGGTAGAGTTTTTGTTTGGATAGGTAAAGGGCTTTGTCTCCATTATTGTATTCCCTTCTTCAGATACGCTCGGCTTTTTTGCAGTCTTTTCGCATGGATTTTAGGGTGTCGTTGTACCATGGATTGGAGGGAGAGCTGCGCCCTATAGTCCATTTGGCTGGGATGATAGTATCTAATCCTCTAGTGATCCAGCCATGGAAGGCATCATAGGTCATATTGATATCCAAGTTAGCCTCACAATGGAATTCACCTAGAGTGGCATGTAAGTCACTGGTAGAAAGTTTATGCCAAGGCCTCTTTAGGCGACGAGTTGGCTCAGTTTTGTTTGACGCTTCCTCAACTAACATAGTCATTTTGATGAAATAGTGGTCTGACCATCCCGTAGGTTTGGGCACATCTGTTTTCACCTCAGGGATGTTGGTGAAGACCAGGTCTAATGTATGCACAGCTGAGTGTGTAGGACTTGGATTAGAGAATTCAGTTGTAAGGCAGCGAAATCGGCCAGAAGATTTTTGATAGTGGGGTCTTGAGACAGATCAAAGTGGAGATTGAGGTCGCCTAGTATAGTGAAATTGGCAGACCTCACCACTAAAGAGTTTGCCACCTCCAGGAGAGCTTCGATGAATTTAGAGGCAGGTCCAGGGGGGCGATAGATGTAGAGGCCTGACAGGGCAAAATGAGGGCTAGTTGTGATTTTGAAACAAGCACTTTCACAGCCCGGAATGTCTTCCTTGGTGAAGGAGCAAATAAACTGCTTTCTATAGATGACTGCGATACCTCCACCTCTCGCGTCTCTATTTAGGGTCGTCATTAAGTAGTTATCTGGTAGCGTGAGGTTAGGTATAGTAGTCATGTCGTCGCGTAACCAGGTTTCACATAAAAAGAAAATGTCAGGGTTCTCATCAAGTAGGAGGGTGTTTACCTCTAGATGGTTTTTAGCGAGGGACCTAACGTTGAGTTGGAGGACGGTAAGAGAGGTAGGTTTGAGGGAGCCTAGTCTCTGCCCGGAATGACGAGGGCTAGGTGTGGTAAAATGGCAAGACTTACATTGAAGGCAAGTGTGACCGAGGTTGCCCGATGTCTCCTCACAGTTTCGTCCAGGGTTCAGGGCGATAAGGAGTTCTCTATCATATTGATGGAGTTCTCGTGGAGCTTGGCCAGGGGGACAGGCGAGAGGCGATGTCTTGGCGATGACGGGCGCGAGGGTGGGGGGGCGTGGCCTCAGGAGAGAAAGTGGATCTGACACAGGGCGCCCGCAGTCAGCGTCTTTATACTGTCAGGGGGGGGGCGTGGCCTCGAAGTGGGCGTGGCCACGCGGGTAGCCGGCAATGGCGGCAAGAAGTGTTTGTTTGCTCGAGTCCGCGGCAGCGCTAAGTCCGCTGCGCGGTGTATTAGGATCAGGCTTTTTAGTCCTAAGTGGTGCCAAGAAGGGCTAAGGTGAGTTAAAAACACATCAATATATTGTGACCCTCAATTTTTAAAAAGGTGCTACCGGCTTCCGCCTCAGGAGAGAAAGTGGATCCTACACTGGCTTTGTCTACAAGACAGGATGAAACTCATGTTGGCTTGCATTAATTTGAGGGCCTCATACAATCAATGACCAGAATATATCAGCTCTTCTCTCACAATATCAGGTAGCAATCAGAACATAAGACATTGAGACACTAAGGATTGAAACCAAAAGCTTTAGAACTTGCAACTTTATCAACCAATCTTTTTCCAGAGCTGCCCCAATTATCTTAAACTGGCTCCCAGCTGATTGGAGATGCTCAAATGGTCTCCTTTCCTGACCTTCCACAAAGGACTGAAAACACAAGATTTTTAAAATCTCCGGAAAGACCGCCATAATGCTCCTCTAGATCCCTATCATTTTTTCAATTTACCACCTCTCATTCTATCTTCCATCCTCTACTGTTTTAACTGCAATTGAATGAAGCTTCTCCATATAGTCTGAATGCTATCCCTCTAGTCTATTCTGTCACAATTCAGAAGCCTTTAAACTTAATTCCCTCCTCTCTAACTGTTCAAAATCTCTACCCTTCCTCTTTATTACCCCATCATTCTTTTGAAAGTTCAATTATATATTTTATCTATCTCGTCTGTCTTTTTATTAAAAGCTTACATTTTGCAAAGTCTTCCTATCCCTCGCTGTTGAGAGACTGCATCTCTTCGATTCTTCTGCTCAATCCTCCTGTCATTATGCAGCTTTTATTATTTGAACTATATTTTCTTTTGTTCTCTGCTTACACTGAAACTTAACAGGTAATAACAATATTGATTACTGGGTTCTATGGCAGGGGTTCTCTTGTGACTCCATCTTTATCATTGTATTTTTATTGTATGGCACACAGAGAATAATATCCTAGTTAAGTGGTGTTTTATAAAAACTGCTAAATAAATATAAATTTTTCCTTACATAGTTGCCATCATTTTCTATGCTTCTTGTAACAGAACCCTAGTTCAGGAGTGATTGTCATGATTGCTGTTGCTCCTTCTATTGGTTTTCTAATTTTCCTCATAAAAAATGACCATATTTAATTTTGCCTCTCTAAATAATCATCCTCCAGCTCTCCTGGTAATTGCATTCATCAAAAAAATGATTGCCTTGTTAAGGCTACATTTTTCATTGGGCTGTCTTTTATCCTACATTTTGATTACTATTGCTCATACATAAAAAGTTACCACTTTAGCATCATCTTTCTTAACTCTCTGGATGCCTTCTTCCCTCAGCAAATGTTTTAGTCCATTATATCCTTCTGAAAACAGTGTTTTAACACAGACAGTTTAATTTTTCTGTACAGACCTTTCCATCAGTAGCTTTCAGATGTGTGCCGAAATCCTCTCTCTGTTGTTACCAGTATAACTGGGAAGGACAAAGTACTGAACAAAACGTAGGAGGAGGAGTTATACCTTCCATAACTGTATATCACCATGCAAAAATAAATGTTTCAGATTTGCAAGTTACTGACTATGCAATTTCTGCTCCACTGCTTCCTCTGAAAAGGAGTGTGCAACTTACACTCTCAAATTTCTTCCCACAAATGTCAAGTACACACTCAAAATAGATTCTCACAATCCTGAGCAGTGCACCGATGATCTACAGAATGCTAATAAATTAACATTGATTATTGGTTTGTTTTCAGTCACAGATGTTCTGATATTCTGCTCAGTGATTTCACAAAGATCACAAGCAGCTCAAGATTTCTTGATGTCACACCAGTATTTTGGCCTACACAAGGATTCTGTTGCACGTAGCAATGTGGTTCTGTCTACAGCAGAGCCTCGGTATATGGTAAGAAAGCACCACTTTTATATGCATGTCATGAAGTGGCAAGTAAGAGCCAGATTTAGATCTTGGTGGATGGGTTACTCCGTCACAATGGTGACGGATATTCCATCTGCTGAAATATGAAAGCCTTAGGATATAATGGGATTTATATTTCAGTGGACAGCATATCTTTCACCATTGTGATAAGGTAAGCGGTCCACCAAGATCAAAGTCAGGCCCTAAGCCTTGAAGCATCTTAACTGTATGTTAATGGTGAACTCTAGGTCACCTCGGTCACGATCTATCACTATTACTCTTCCCGTCTCTGTACCTGGTACACTGACATTCGTAGCTGATGTTGTTATCACTGTGCATAACTTGTGCGTTTTCACTTCTCTGCCTGGTCAAGTTTAGAGTGAATGTTAGCGTGAATGCAGCACAGCAGTTGGACTTGGTTGAAGGAACACCACAAAATGATGATGGTGACACTGGGGGCACTCATCACCAATGTATAGAAGCATATGCCAGACTGTGAACCAAGTGTTTGATTCAAGTAAATAACACGCCATACAGCATCCACCAGGAGCAGCAATTGTTGGTTCATGTAATATTGCCACACCCTCACATAAAACATTCAAAAATCCTTGTGTAAAAACCATTTGTGCACATCTCACAGGGTAAGAACATGAGTATCAAAATCCTAGCTCTCATGCTTGCAATAATTGAGCAAAGGCCATTTCACAAATTATTTCTACTTCTTGATGGGACTACTCTGGTGCGCCTTGCTGACCTACATTGACAGAGCAGATATTGTTCTGAAGAATTCCTCTCACCTTTTACTTCTCTCTCTGACATGTCACCATCTTATGAGATTGTGGTCAGTTATAGGGTTACAGTGGCCCTTGATATCACCAGGGTTGGGATCTACTGCCAGATTACATCTTCCGCATTCCTCTAGTGAAGACTCCTGCCTAAATACCCAGGCACTGATATCAGGCTATCATCCCCTAATGTCAAGAACGATTGAGAAAAACTTGCAGCAGATTTATTTAAACAAATTAAAGCCATAATATTAGAGGGGCTAAAAATCCTCCAAAGGACAGCCTTAGAAATATGTTCTTTGGACTAGAGAAACTAAAAAAAACGGAACTGTAAAAGTGGTGGGATGGAGTAACTCTTAAGAATTATATAGACAACAAATGCATCCCTAGAGACTTAAGGATTTAACTTTTCCCCACATTTGATGACTAGAGGATGACAATTTGAAAGAACAGGAGGATAATCTATATTCTTCCTCTTTCTGTATGATGCAGATCTTGATCAAAAATGCAGAAAGGTAGAAACATTGAAACTGCATATTTGAGCTTGAAAAAGAAATGAAGAAGATGAAATTACAGTTCTCACTGAAAATAATTACGCTATCCTTAAAGAAGCAATTAACAAACATCAACTACAGATTAGGGAAAGAAAATTTAGTAAAATCAGGAGAGACAAGAAAGACTATAGTACAGGTCGTGTATTTACATTTGCAAAAAGCTAAAATGAAATAAATAAGCCTAAGAATTTACCCACCAGTCAGCAAGCCGCAGAATTATGCTCAGTTAATTACAGTAGCTCAGACCTTTCATCAAATGTTGATCCAGCCCAAGTAACATGGCTGGATCCAAACCTCCCACATGCTCCTCTTCTTCTGAGGAGATTTAGCGCATTGTGGAAAAGTAAATTTTGCCATGTTGTATGTGCCTACGTGTTCCCCATCTTATGTTATATGTGCATGATCGATATGCATGTATTCCCCTCTGATCGATTAAAGACGCAATTACAGTTGTGTCCATCTTTAGTATGCCAGTTTCCAGTCTTCGTGAAAACAACGAATATTAGGCCTATGTAAACTTACGTTGCCACATTTTACAGTGTGCACGTTAATTCATTGAATTGTCCCCGTTTCTAGGCCTCAAAAGGGCCCGGACATCAGATTCAGCTCCTGTCTCCTGAACCCTCTCTGAGGAGCGATACAGCCCCCACCTGCATCCCTGACCCTTCGCTTACTTCATGCCTCGCAGTGCCCGGCTCGGCCTGGCTCTGCCTCCCAGTCTGCCAAGAGTATGTTATGCTTCTAGTTATCAGTCCAGCCCTCCTTCTCTGCATTCCTAAGCTACTGAATCGCATCAATAGTTTCCGTCATGGTCTAGCCTTCCTGTCTCCATGTAAGAGAAATACTGTATTAATATTCATAGAATATTACTAGCACACGCAATACATGTAGAATTATGCACGCACCAGTCTTAGTGTCTATTAGTCTTTGTCCTGATAACTTTTGGATTCTATCAACATGTACTCCAAACACCAGATACTAGATATGCCTTGGGTACATGTCGCTCTGACACTCCAGACTTTAGTCTCCTCTTCTAGCGCAGAAGTCATAGCCCCAGTCCTCCTGGTAACACGTCATTGCCCGTTTGCGCGCACCACTAGGTTAGAGGTCCCAGCTGCTCAGGTAGCCCCCTCCATGTTTCCGCCCCATTTATGACACTTCTGTTACGTTTACATCACATGTCTATGTATACGCCCTGTACACGCCTTCTGTTACTCCCATTTCGTCCTTATCTTTCGCGACTGCTACGAGTCACGCCTACTGCTACGCCTACTGTATTGAATGTAATGCAATTGTTTTGATATATATACTGTGCACTGTTACTAAAAGCTACCCAATCCCCGATTCCCATTTCCCCGGCAGCTGCCTTCATTCTATTCCTGTACAGGCTGTCCTGTTCCTGTCCTTTATGCCTGATTAAAGCCTGTAGACTCAAGATACCTCGAATCCTGTCTCTTATTTATTGAGCTATCTGTTTTATTCATTGTATTCAAAAATAGTACCGGTAATTAATTATTTATTTACCACATAATGGCGCCCGAATAGGGACTTGCCCTTTCCCCACGCGCCGGAGAAGCCACGCAGGCCCCCTGATCCTCTGCAGCCGTGACGGAACCCTACCGTGCACGTGCAGATATTTCTGCTTCAAGTATCCCTCAGGCCCACGGAGGAGACGGAGGTTGCGGTCCAGCATCCAGACGAGGCGGTGAGGAACGCGGCGAGTCCCGACCAGAGCCCAAGCCGAGAGTCCAAGGTCCGAGGTATCCGGAGGCCCACCTGTAACTGAAGTCCGAAGTTCGTAGTCCGTCGTCGTAGCAGTCCAGTCCAGTCTGAGGCCTTCCGTTCTTGCTGCCCGGTGAGTACCGTTGCTGGGGTAGTATCTAGACAGGGTCAATTAATTTGTCTCTGGTCCGTGGGTTTGGGTACGCAGATCCAACACGAAGTGTCCACCTAGGTGGATGCGGGTCCTGACGTGTCTCTTTATGGGACCGGTAAGTTTCGTGCTGTTTTAGCAGTGCATCTAGTCATTCTAGTAAGTTTCGTTCTCGAGAAATTCAAGTGTTCTGTTCTCAGTATATCAGGTAATATTCTGTCCGAACTGTTATTTTAAATGTCGTTTAATGTGTTTTCAATGTCGTGGTATGAGTGATTTGTTTTTCCAGTCATTATTGTGTTTATCGTGTATTGTATTGTGTTCAGATTCAAGTTTAGAATGCCTCTATTCTCTAAGTTACGTCAGTTAAAAACCCGAAAAGGGTTGCTCGAGGAAGCAGTTCCTGTCCCGCCTAGGGACAGTCCAGGTCATTTTATGTATCATAAGCATGGCTTAAGTGCCATATTATATCTAGACTTATGGGTGGATTACACCAAGGAATTAGAAGAGAAATATAGATGGCCCGTATCAGGTACGTGGGATGCCGAGTGCATCATGCGAGTAGAAGAAGAATTATGGAAAAAGAAATCCAGACAGTCCCAGAAAGATGCCATCGAGTTATGGCGCAAAGAATCTCATAGAAGAACAGAAAAAGAATTCAGAAAAACAGAATTAAGTAGGGAATCCTCAGAAAGAGCCCAAGAAAGGGAATTAATCGAAGTAGGTGAACGAGTTAAAGCCGAACAGTCAGACAGACAGAGAAATGCCCTTATTAAGGGTATGTATCCTCTTCTTGCCGAGGGCTTGCCGAAAGCAACCCCGGAAGTACCATGTAATTTTCCGCCGCCATTAGTTCCGATTAAGCTACGTCACAAACCGACTGCAGCTGATATTTTTCTCTCGTCCTATTTGGACGACACAGTCCCAGCCTATGCAAATCCTGTTCCGCCAGCTCCCGTAAATAATGTAATTCCTGTTCCTCCAGCCACCGGGGCACCCGTTGCAGCACCTGTTACGGTACCCCCGGTTCAGCCTACAGTACATGTACCCGCTACATCAGTCACTCTCCCAGCACGTACAATACCCGTCGACGATTCTAGTCTAGGGGCCACGGGGGGAAGTCCTCCTGGAACCCCGCCTCAACCCAGACGTATCACGCTACTCGAGCTACATGCACGAGCGTTACAGCGTTCGCCCAAACTTCAGTCAGTCGCAGATATCAAGCGAGCCCTTACCGAATGCCGTTATGATCCAGTCCCAGGCGATGATGATATGGTCCTGTATTCATTGCGTGTAAGACGGGTGACCGAATATTTGGACACCCTGCCGAATATGAAAGGATATCTAGACAGAATATATCGTTTCATCCGTACAGGAGTAGATCCAGAAAGTATTGGCGACGCCATGGTTCAAAGAAAAGTCGAGATTCAGCTCATGCTTTTAAAATTTCTAATAAATTGTTTAATAAGGGAACAAGATTATCCGGATAAAGATCCGGAAGAAATGAAAGTCCTGACCAGGTGGAGTGACCATATAGCCGAGGGAAGACACAAGACACAGAACTGTATAGAGAGTATGTACAAGAAGATCCGTAGGGAAATAATAAAGTTACACGAGAAACGAGAAGCAGCACAAGTAACCGAGAAAGAAGACTACTCTGATAATGAAGAGGTAGACGACGAGAATCCCTCCAGAATAGCGTATGTAGGTAGAACTAGACTTCCCGACCGACATTCACGCCTAGAACACAAGAAAGTTTTCCCTCCTCCAGCACCAGAACAAGGTTCTCTTGAGCAAGTATTTCAAGTTACCGATCACATTCTGAAATCACGAATCGGTTATAGTGAACTTAGTACAATGCATGAACAAGAACTAGCCCGATCAGCAGTCCGATGGACTACTGATTCTACCACTTTTCCAGACGAAATAGTGGCACAAATGTTTCTGAAACTGCCCCCAGCCGAGCAGCGACTGGTGGGTATGTATATGATCCAGCACCTCATTACACTGTATGAGGGACAGCATTCTGATCCAGGTCCCCTACATGATGTTTTGAACGAGTTACTCCAGCATAGATGGAGAGGTCTAGGTACCGATTTAATTAGCGTCATTCTAGAACAGCGCCACAAATATCGAATGTTTCTGAATCCGCATTTTGTTCATGTCTCACCTCCAGAAAGTAAATCATTTTACATAGATAAACAGCATCCGTTACGAGAAGTACACCCAGTTAGGACAGCGGGTGGTGAGCTAGAACGAGTATTTGTTTACACCCCTATCACAAAGATGGAACTCTTAGAGATGAAAAAGTTAATTCCCTGTCACGACAAAGATCCAGCAGGGTTCCATCGAGAATTAAAAGACATGCTCCGTATGGGAGAATACACGTATCCTGATATCATTAAAATGTTAAAGGTTCTGTTGCCCGCAGGGGTATATGAAAAACTCAAGGAAAAAGAATGGGAGGTGGGAGAGAAAAAGATTGATTGGACAGCTCTAGAAGCTGAAGATAATTCACGAGTACCAGGTACCGGTCTTGGGGGTAAAGTTAAAGAATTGCCCGAGGTATTGATACAGGTTTTGCCAAGATTACTAGCCACGAAAAAGGAAGATTGGGATGCAATCTCAGCTTGTAAACAGAAACAGGATGAAGACACTAGTGATTTTTATTCTAGATTTGAAAAATGTTTTATTATTAACAGTGGTCTGAAAACAAGTAGTGAATCGTACCCTCATCTTTTTGTTACCAAACTAGTCGAGAATTCAAGTCCACAAGTTAAAAATCGAGTATTGAAAGTCGAAAGTAGTTGGCAAGCTAATACTCCGTCACAGATGCTCCAAATGCTCCAGTATCACCAGAACAGAATCAGGGAAGAGCAAGAACACGAAAGGAGACGTATGAAAGACACGAAAATGAAAGTATTAGTTGCACAATCTGTTCCACAAGACAGTCAGAAGAGGGGTCCGAATCAAGCCAGTCATCCTGCAGCTCCCGTTAAAGGGACTTGCAATTACTGTAAGCAGCCAGGTCATTTTATAAACGAATGTGCAGTTCTGAAACACAACATAGCTACAGGTAAAACTAAAGAAAGACCACGTCCGCCTAGACAAGAACAAGTTTCACAGACTTCTCAGACACCACAGAATGCACAACAGACAGTTCCAGCACCGCAGCCTATCGCTGCAACACAGCATGTTACACAGCAAATGTACCAGTATGCCCAGACAGAGTATCCAGAGTATCAACAGTATTCATGAAACAGCCTAGAGAGGGAGGTAGGCTTGCCTCTCATCGAGATACCTGTAGATCAAGAGGGTCCCTATGTACACAGTCAAGTATTAGGGAAAGACAGAAAGTTTTTGATTGATACAGGGGCAAGTAGGACTACTATCAGTCATGACAAGGTTCCAGGGGCTCCGCTCTCAGGCTCTAGAAATGTTTCCCTTGGATTTTCAGGAAAGCCGATTGTTAATGATATTTCGAAACCAATTACTCTAGAAGTTGGTCCATTGTCCCGAACTACTGATTTGTTACTCACAAAATCTTGTCCAGAAAATGTGTTAGGCATTAAGACATTAAAAGAATTAGGAGAAGTTATTTGCTGCTCCCCAGAAGGGGTCCGATTGTTTCTGAGAGACTTTAAAGGTCATTATGTATTACGTGATTTTGATCCAAGATTATTGAATGTACCACAGCATTTATGGGCGCAAGGTCCAACTGATGTAGGTTGTATGCATATCACACTCCATCGTGTGACTCTCAAGCAAGGTATAGTTTTGCCACGAATCAGACAGTACAGATTGCCACCTGAGGCTGTAGCAGCCTTATCAAAAATTATTGACAAGCTTATTGCTCAAGGAGTGGTTGTAGAAACTGACTCCAATGTATGTAATTCTCCTATCATTCCAGTCCTGAAACGTACTGATCCGAATGCACCTCCAGTATATCGATTAGTGATTGACCTTCGAGAGCTTAATAAATGTATCATACCTCAGTATCCAGTAGTCCCAGATATTTCATCACTTTTGACAGCCATTGATTCTGAAGCTACGTTCTTCACAGTTATCGATCTCAAGAACGCATTTTTCAGTGTCCCCATTCATCCAGACAGCCAGTACCTTTTCGGTTTTTGTTTAAATGGAAGGAGCTATAAATTCACACGAGCTCCTCAAGGTTTCACAGAAAGTCCTAGTATTTACAGTCAAGCACTTAAGAGACAACTAGACAATATTCACATGCCAACTGACACTGCCCTGCTCCAGTATGTCGATGATCTACTGATCACAGCCCGTTCTGAACGTGACTGCGAGCGTGCGTCACTCACGGTTCTGTATTTTCTGGCCGAGCAGGGGCACAAGGTGTCTCCTTCTAAATTACAATTCTGTGTCCAGCAAGTGGTCTACTTGGGACACTTACTGTCCAAGTGGGGTAGGCAGTTGACACCAGACCGTATCCAGTTAATAGCGAGTCTTCCACAGCCCAAGACACAGAAGGAGGTACGAGCTTTTATCGGCCTCACTTCTTACTGCAGACAATGGATTCCTCAGTATGCATTTCTAGCAAAGCCACTGATACAGTTAACGACACAGGAGGCAGTCGTATCGACTGTCCTCCCTTGGACTCAGGAACATACACTTGTTTTTAATGAATTAAAGAAAGCCTTATGTCAAGCACCTGTTCTAGCAACACCGAACTACAGTAAGCCTTTTACACTTTTTGTCACAGAACGTGATGGTACTGCATTATCTGTTCTCACACAAGATCAAGCAGGACAGTACAAGCCCTGTGCTTATTTTTCGAGCACATTAGATCCAGTAGCCCAGGCTCTGCCTGCGTGCCTCAAGTCAGTTGCAGCCACAGCTCTAGCTATCAGACAAAGTGATTCCATAGTGTTAGGACACTCCCTGACAGTACAAGTTCCACACTCCGTGGAAGTTCTTTTAAACCGAACACAGACTCAGCACTTGACAATTGCACGTTTAACAGGTTATGAACTGACACTGTTCCAGCCACACATAGAAATCAGACGCTGCAACATTCTAAATCCTGCTACACTGTTACCGTCAGTTACTTCAAATCCGGCCACACATGACTGTGTGGAAGTTGTTAACACTATGACAAAGCCAAGACAAGATCTGACAGACATTGCATTACCTGATCCCGACCTGACACTTTATGTGGATGGTTCATGTATGAGAACAGGTACAGGAGAACTAGTAGCCGCGTATGCAGTGACTACTGAAACTGAAGTTATAGAAACACATCGTATTGACACCCTGTCTGCTCAAGCAGCAGAGCTAGTTGCTCTGACCCAAGCCTGCATACGTGCCAAGAACCTGAAAGTAAACATATATACAGATTCACGTTATGCATTCGGAGTCGTACACGACTTTGGAGTGCTCTGGCAGGAGAGAGGTTTCATGACTTCTCATGGAACCAAGATTCAGCATGGTCTCCTCATTCAAGCTCTGTTAGATGCGATACATTTACCGACAGCTATCGCTATCATGAAGTGCAAGGCACATACGAAAGTTACTGACATCATTTCCCAAGGTAACGATCTAGCAGATCGAACAGCCAAGCTTACAGCTCAGACTCCAGACATTCCACTCACTCCAGATCAGACTACTTGTATGACAGTCAAGGACCCTACACAAGATGTCATAGACATACAGTTACATGCTACTCCTGAAGAAATCAAGAAATGGTCCGAACAAGGAGGGGTCCAGACAGATCAAGGATGGTTGACGAAGGGAAAAGCCACATGGTTTCTCCCCGACTCTATGGTTCAAGTCATTATTAATACCGCACATAGTCCAGCACATCTAGGAGAAAAAGCTATGTTAGATAGTATCCAGAACCTTTGGTTCAACAAGCACTTACGAGCTGCAGCCAAGCAGAAAGTCCGTGCCTGTATGATATGTTGTCAGTTCAATCCAGGTAAAAGTGTCCCGGTGGAACAAGGTGGATTCCAACCTCCTGACCACCCTTTTGAAGTCCTCCAGATGGATTATATTCAGATGGAGCGATGTCGAGGTTTCAAGTATGTTCTCGTAGTTGTATGCGCTTTGTCCAGGTGGACAGAAGCATATCCAGTTCCAGATTACACGGCCGCGACCACTGCCAGGCAGTTGGTTCGTGAGTTCTTTCCCCGCTATGGACTCCCTAGGGTCGTGTATTCAGATAACGGCCAGCCATTCTCATCCGAGCTCATGAAACATGTTTCCCTTCTGTTAGGGTACCAGTGGAAGTTCCATTGTGTGCGCCATCCTGAAGCAGCTGGTCTCGTAGAGAGACATAATCAGACTTTGAAAATCCGCATTGCAAAAGTATGTAGAGAAAAAGGTGTAGACTGGCTAGTTGCCCTGCCAGTTGCTTTATTTTATATGAGGATGGTTGCACATTCCAGATCAGGTCTGTCCCCGTATGAGGTCGTATTCGGCCGCCCCCCAAACATGTGGGGTACACCTAGACCCCGCAGTATTACAGATGTTTCCAGTAATATGCTGACAGATTACCTAGCTTCCTTGATGTCTGCCCTACACTCTTGTCGTTCACAGGTTGCCGCCGCATTTCCAGACAACACCGAGGTGAAACCGCATGAAGTCGTTCCCGGTGATCACGTATTTGTCCGGAATTTTGATCGTTCAAGTCCGCTGGAGCCCCGTTGGAAGAAGCCTCGCATGGTGTTGCTAACAACAAGGACCGCCGTCAAACTTGAAGGCAGGAAGGGGTGGGTCCACCTGAGCCATATTAAAAAGTTCCATGGATTACGAGAAAAGACTTTTGCTAAGGACTGCCTTATTCCTAAAGACTGCCTAAAAACAGACTCTGAACTCAAAGTTCCCCTATTAGAGAAAACTCCGCAGCAGGAGTATAAAGAGAAACTCCGGTCTAGTAAAATAAGTCAGCCAGTTTAATTGTCTAAGTCCCTCTCGGGTGAAACGGTTAGACAGGTTCCTGACATGTATGAGATAGACCCCCACAGTGAGAGAGGTAGTCAGAACTCTAAAAGATGTATTATCATTCTATTTTTCTTGTTATTTTTGAGCCTTATGGTTACCTGCACAAGTTATGCTTTACATTTATGTTTTCCAATTTCACATGTACATATGTTTTCTAATGCTACAGTAGAGCACACATTTAGTGATCTGCCTCCTCACGAGCTATCCTATCGTCTAGCTATGCGTAATAATACATTTATCCGAATGTTGCACTATTCACACCAGACCAGCAATGCCACCAATTGTTGGGTGTGTGGTCGACTCCCCCCTTTTCAGACACCGAAGGGAGTTCTGCCACTCTTTCCTTATCCGTTTTCACATAATGGTTCGTGTGGAGCATGGTCCACTTTAACGTCATCCTCCAATGATATGTCCCTTCTGAATAGAACATGTTTTCCAGACAAGCAGGGTCTCTCCCATAGAACAGGGTTAGATCTAGAAAATGAAGTATATGATTTAGGTAATTATTCTTCGAATTTCATGGTCCTGAATGTTCAGTCTGATACTACTCCAGATTTGCCTGCTATTTCAGTACTACCAGTCAAAGGCGAATTATGTGTCAGAAAGAATGGTTCCGCACATGTAGGACATAGTGATTGTACTACTACTGTCGAGTATAGTGACGGTGGGAAATGTATTTTCAAAGCCTCACGTCATTCTTATTTTGTTTGTGGTCAGACCGCATATGTTCGTCTGCCCCTCGATTGGGATGGAACATGTTACATTGCCTTCCTACTGCCACCAGTTTTTCTAGCCCCATCTGATTATCACAGAAACACACATCTAGTACACGTTAGACATAGAAGGGAGATTGAGTCCCCAATTGTCGATCAAACTGAAACTACTCTAGAACAGTATCAAGACTTCAATAAAGGTTTCTTCTTCTTTATAGGACCTGTCCAGAATAGTAAGCTAATACGTAGACTAACAAGAACCCTTGAAGCAGTAGTGAATGAGACTACTTCTGCTCTAGGTAACTTAACTGAAGAGCAATCTGCTATGCGTTTTGTCGTGCTCCAAAATCGTCTCGTTCTTGACGTCATACTGGCCGATAGAGGAGGAGCATGTAGAGTCATCGGATCTAGTGTCTGCATTTTCATTCCTAATAACGCGCCGTCTGTTTATTCAGCTATAACCAGACTTCATAAAATTGCCCATCAGTTACACCAGAATCCAGGCACCTGGACATGGTCCGGTTGGCTCTGGAGTATCATATCTGCCTGGGGATGGAAAGTATTGTCATTCCTCGGTATTGCAGTAATGATCATATTCAGTTGCTGCCTCTGTATACAATGTGGCCCTGCGATTTGCGGCATGTGTGCTACCTCTTGTATTCCTAGTCCTAAATCCCGTTCCAAGACAATTCGAGACGAGCAGATGATGCTATATGAAATGATAGATGGTATCATGAATATTGATGTTTCCTGATGGAAACGTAGGGCACAAGGAGGGAATGTGGAAAAGTAAATTTTGCCATGTTGTATGTGCCTACGTGTTCCCCATCTTATGTTATATGTGCATGATCGATATGCATGTATTCCCCTCTGATCGATTAAAGACGCAATTACAGTTGTGTCCATCTTTAGTATGCCAGTTTCCAGTCTTCGTGAAAACAACGAATATTAGGCCTATGTAAACTTACGTTGCCACATTTTACAGTGTGCACGTTAATTCATTGAATTGTCCCCGTTTCTAGGCCTCAAAAGGGCCCGGACATCAGATTCAGCTCCTGTCTCCTGAACCCTCTCTGAGGAGCGATACAGCCCCCACCTGCATCCCTGACCCTTCGCTTACTTCATGCCTCGCAGTGCCCGGCTCGGCCTGGCTCTGCCTCCCAGTCTGCCAAGAGTATGTTATGCTTCTAGTTATCAGTCCAGCCCTCCTTCTCTGCATTCCTAAGCTACTGAATCGCATCAATAGTTTCCGTCATGGTCTAGCCTTCCTGTCTCCATGTAAGAGAAATACTGTATTAATATTCATAGAATATTACTAGCACACGCAATACATGTAGAATTATGCACGCACCAGTCTTAGTGTCTATTAGTCTTTGTCCTGATAACTTTTGGATTCTATCAACATGTACTCCAAACACCAGATACTAGATATGCCTTGGGTACATGTCGCTCTGACACTCCAGACTTTAGTCTCCTCTTCTAGCGCAGAAGTCATAGCCCCAGTCCTCCTGGTAACACGTCATTGCCCGTTTGCGCGCACCACTAGGTTAGAGGTCCCAGCTGCTCAGGTAGCCCCCTCCATGTTTCCGCCCCATTTATGACACTTCTGTTACGTTTACATCACATGTCTATGTATACGCCCTGTACACGCCTTCTGTTACTCCCATTCGTCCTTATCTTTCGCGACTGCTACGAGTCACGCCTACTGCTACGCCTACTGTATTGAATGTAATGCAATTGTTTTGATATATATACTGTGCACTGTTACTAAAAGCTACCCAATCCCCGATTCCCATTTCCCCGGCAGCTGCCTTCATTCTATTCCTGTACAGGCTGTCCTGTTCCTGTCCTTTATGCCTGATTAAAGCCTGTAGACTCAAGATACCTCGAATCCTGTCTCTTATTTATTGAGCTATCTGTTTTATTCATTGTATTCAAAAATAGTACCGGTAATTAATTATTTATTTACCACAGCATGAAGCTAGGAAGGGCAAGCGAAAGCACAGAAAATACAAGAATGGGGACTCACAGTCAGAACAGGAACAGGATTTGAGTTCAAATAAGGGATCTGAAGATTATGAATCTGATGGTCAAGCAACTTTGCAGGTGATTAACCTTTCCGATAGAGTTCTCAATATAATTGAGTTAAAGGGGCTTACCTTTTGCCCTGTGTTGTGACTTTACAGATTTACAGATTTATTTGTATAAATTTGCTGGCGACTTAAATTGAAAAGTTTTTTTGCCATGAATGATAAATATGATGTATGTAAGCGTAGTCAAAAAAAAGATTTGACTTGACAATTGCTTATGTTCATGATGTGCACATGCTTTTATCTTTGTCTAACGAGGAAATGTTGAAGTAGAGCAATTATCTGCAATGCTGGATATAGAAATGGATTTGGGAGTACCAGTGGTTTGGCACTGCCTTCGAAATTTGTACCACCGGGAAACCTATTTGCAGCCATTAACTTATTTGTTTAAAAAAACGATTACGGAATATACCATAATAGACAAACTAACATTTCCCCAGAAGAAACAAAAGCCATGAATGATCTAGCCACAGATCAGACATTAGTAATAAGAGAGGCTGACAAAGGGGGCAATATTGTCATCATGCGTAAGATTGACTATAGCAATGAAATAAAAAGACAATTGGATGATATCAATTGCTATAAAAAATTGTTGAGCAATCCTACTTGCGAAGCAGGCAGACTCACTGCTCACTATTTTTTGGAAGGAGACTGGATTGTTAGAGGAAACTGAAATTACCTATCTTCACAACTCCAATCCCAGATTTCCATTTATATGCATGTTGCCCAAAATCCACAAGTCCCAACAGAATACCCCTGGTAGACCTATTATTTCAAGCATAGATATCTTGAAAGAACATCTGTTGGAATATTTAGACTTGTTCTTAAAAGTGATGAATTTACAATCCTACATCTGTGATATCATGGTTGTGTTAAACAAACTGCAAGATTGGGTTTTAAACTTGAGTTTTGTGGCATTGAACATAGTAGGACTTTATAGTAGGACTTTACACATGTATAGAGAATGATCTGGGTCAACAACCACTAGAGTACTATTGTTCAATAGGAGTCCCAGTCTTCTGGAACATTCCAAGATGGTTTTGGAAATTAGCAATTTATTTTTAAAAAACAACTTTTTTTATTTGAAAGAGAATGGTACCATCAGACAGCCATAGAATCCAGGTTTGCTCCCTCTTATGCCAACCTCTTCATTGGGTGGTTTGAGAGGGAGCATACCTGGTCCATAAATGCAGGCAAGTGGATAGATCATGCCCTATTTTGCTGTTGTTTCATAGATGACATTTTGATTATTTGGAGAGGTTCCAAGATGACTTGAAAGAGTATATAGACTGTCTTAACAACAATCTATACAATGTAGTGTTTACAATGAGTCATGATTCTAACAAGATTGATTTTTGGGATGTGCTACTTTACATTTCTAATGATGGGATTCAAAGCAGATTATTTTGCTAAGAAACTACTGCAAACAATATCCTAAGGGCAGACTGTGTTCATCCTTCATCAGTGATTACAGGTATTCCTTATGGGGAAATGATAAGGATTCAGAGAAATTGTAGTACTGAGGAGGAATTCACTGCTTGTCGGAATGACCTGAAAAGTAGACTGAGGGCACAAGGTTACCCTGAACATATCTTGGCTAACTAATATAATTACCAACAAACCTCTTGTAACATACAGGAAAGGCCCACCGATCAGAAATAAAGTAATGAGAGACTACTTGGAACCTAATACCGACGCAGGTTCAAACTGGTTGCCTTTACAACCAAAAGGTTTTTATACATGTGGATCATGTGTTGTATGTAGCCATGGACATAACAAATTGAGAGAATTTAAGTATAACACATGGAAAATACACAATAATGTTATTTTATTACTGATTCCTATCAATGATATGCATTAACTGTTATACATCATGCATTGAAAACTAAGAGACATGCCGATACACGGCTTTATATTGTTAATTATGATATTAATCATGTCATTTATTGAAATGAATGAGTTTATTGAGCTTGAGAATATAGGTTAAGCAAAAGCAGCATATGGAAATGCTTGGATATCTAAGTATGAACCTTAAAACGCATTCAAGGCATGAAAACGATATACATGTAACACCCTGCCAAGATGTCGGCTTTTGTTTACATTGTACAGATATCTGTTTTCAATGTTGATGATTCCACATAATCAATTCAAAAACAACCGCTTCCGGTTTGTCAGACAACATCGACAAAGGAGTAAGCCACAATGCGTCTGTGTGTTGCGCTGTGATTGAAAACCGTTGCAACTGCCCCCGCGAGTGCTTTTTTTCTTTATGAAATAATAAAAAGGAGCCTTCATATTTTTATATATATATATATGTATGTGTGTGTGTGTGTGTGCGTGTGGGTGTGTGTGTGTGTGTGTGTGTGTATATATATATATTCACTGAAAAAACCATAGGTTATAGACCATATATAGTTAGGAATTAGCATTTAAAAAACCTTATTTTACTCACACAAAACCATTGAAATTCCATATATAGTTAGTTGCACTAACTATATATCGCGCACCCGCAATCCACTGCTGATCATGTCACATATTACATCATTCATGACATGGTCAGTGACATCACTGATGACATCACTGATGACATCTCAAATGACATCACTGATGACATCACTGATGACATCATCCAGTGACTGTGTGTTTCTGTAAAGTTTAAATATGTTTTAGATATTGAAGAATGAGTAGATGTATAACTGTCTGGACGAAGGATTTAGTAGGTGCATGACTGAATGTATGAGTGAGTGATTAAATGTGTCTCACTGAGTGCATGGGTTAGTGACTAAACTGTCTTAATTTGTGCATCATTATGTCTGTTGTTCTGTAAACTACTGCATGTGTTGATCAGTAGCTATATGATTAACTATATGGGTTATTGATTGATTGTCCAAGTATTTGTATGGGAGACTGAGTGTGTGTGTGGCTGGCTGGGAGGTGTGTGACTCTGTGCAGATCAATGTGTACTTGTATCAATGATTGTATAAGAAAGTAAGTATGTGTTACTATATGTTTGAAAATGTAAGGTGCTCTATGTTTAACTGTATAGACAAGAAAATGGAAGTGTGATTGATTCTTTACAGGACTGACTAGGTGTGTGAGTAACTCCATGGATGAGTGGCAGAGTGTGAGTGTCTGTATAGGTGTATGAGTGCATATGATAGTGTTGTAAAGATGAGTGATTGTATGTATGAATGATTGTATGGGGGAATGAGTGAATGTGTGTGTAGACATAGGAATCAGTGAGTACGTATGTAGTAACTAGTATTGGTGTGTCAATGGTTTCAAAAATTATACTCTGTATTTAACACTGGGTGAAACAGAGGTTATATTAAAATGTGAGGAGATGCATTGTATTGTCACATGAATGATATCATCAGTGATGTGGTCATTGATGTCAAATGAGATGTCATCAGTGATGTCATCAGTGATGTCATTTGAGATGTCATCAGTGATGTCATCAGTGATGTCACTGACCATGTCATGAATGATGTAATATGTGACATGATCAGCAGTGGATTGCGGGTGCGCGATATATAGTTAGTGCAACTAACTATATATGGAATTTCAATGGTTTTGTGTGAGTAAAATAAGGTTTTTTAAATGCTAATTCCTAACTATATATGGTCTATAACCTATGGTTTTTTCAGTGAATTTTCAAGGTTTTGTAAATGCTAATTCCTAACTATATATGGTCTATAACCTATGGTTTTTTCAGTGAATTTCAATGGTTTTTTAATAGCAAATATCATAAGCTGTCGAATGTCAAGTACGTGGTAAGTGAAAACATTTTCGTGTTTATGCACACTGATCTGCTTTGAATGGTGCCCCCCCCCCTCATTTCTATTAGGAGTACTCTCTCTTTGCAGATAGTGAAAGGTAGTTAACGCAGGCCTTTGCCCCCGTTGTAATCCGTCGTGCCTGCTTCTCTCTCCATTTGATTGATTGTTATCCAAGTATTTACTGTTTTAGAATTAGTTCTCTTTGGTTCATTCTCTATTTACAAACAAACACAGAGTCGCAATACTCTGTTTAGTCTTTGCAGATAACGAAAAATCGTGTAAAAAAAAAGAAAAGGAATCGAGCAAAATCAGTAGGCCACTAATGGGATCTCTTTTTGACCTCGCTAAAATAGAAACATTAGGAACAACCCCTCATGACAAATACAAAACTAGTGAGATGAACTGAACTCCACACAATGATGGCTGCAAAACAGCTCGGCTCCGCCACCCACCCCGCCCAAAATAACGATAAAGAGCGGCTGCCATGATTGGTTGCGGAATGGCCACAATGGAGCTACGAAATGGTGCTGCTCTCATGCTAACCCCAGCTTCGGTCTGAAACATCCAGAAACACTGTAGACTACCAATTCGATCAGTTCCGGTAGCGCCCCAATGTAACCCGGTAGAGAAGAACTAGCCCTCCCCTCTTTGACTGATGGTTCTTGTTGCCTGTCCCTTCTGTTGTCATTTAACAGAACTATTTAGCCTGCTGAAAGGGGTTGTGTTTCGACCGCTGGTTGGTGGAGACATTTTGACTATATTCTGGACCTGCGTTGTCGCGTAATGCGTCATATGACGCGCCGCGTTAGCGCATCCGGAAGTCATCCGGGGCGCGCAGCGCGTAACGTAAGCATAACAAGTCATGTGACTTGTTAATAAAACTTTTCATTGGTTCATTTTACTTTTCTTATTCTAATGATGAAAGCCTTGGTCATATCACCTAAAAATTACACTTTTAATTACTTCCGAACATTATTTTCTCTTAAATATATGTTATAATGTTCCAGGCTAATGTACTTTCCCGGAAATTTTACAACTGTCCTGCAAGTAAAATATATTCTTTTTTCGAGAAAAAGAGCGTTTCTTCGTCCCATGACGGAGCCGTTGAGCAAAAGAGGGTCGACCTGCTGTCTTAGTCGCCGATACGCCTGAATATGAGATTCTTATCGATCACTTTATGTTGCAGGAATAGAAAACACAACAGCCCTTGACCATTTATCTTTACTGCGTTCCTTCGTATTATACCTTTTACCCTTCATGTAATTGGTCTGCTTTATTTCACTTGCCTTTTAATGATTCTAAAACAGTGACTATTATTAAAAACTTTACCAATGTATACACTACTACCATGTTTTCTTTTAAAAACCTTTATTGTGAAAATTTCATTATACAAATACGAGCCTATAACCACGTGGGCGTGCCACGGAGCAAACTGTAATCGTATATGATGAATAGACATTTACACTGTAGAGGAACGTAACGGGCGGGCCATTAGGTTGCAAAAACTAAGGTGTCTAACAGTTACGGAATCGGTGGACGTACATTTTATAATTAAAATACGACAGGGCCAGTTACAATAAAATTATCTAGATATACATTTGCGGGCAAGTACCATGGGTGACGTTAATTCGAATTTTCAACAGTACAGTAATCAATAACACATCAGAACTTAATATCAATAGGGATGTCGAAATATTCAATCAATTCTCGTCCCCGCCCGCCATGTGCTTCAAAACTGCATACGTATCTCGTGATTTCAAGGTTCTGCAACCAGTACACAACAAGGAGTTACGAGTCCCATTTATTCCGGCGCCATTTTGGGCGAGGACGGGCAGGTCCAGGATATAGTCAAAATGTCTCTACCAACCATCGACTATGATGATGTTCATATGCTGTATTTATTAGAGTAACACTCATCTGCCCACATGAAATTAATTTACCACAATCTAAACATGTCATTTTAATCTTTCCAAAGTTCTTCTAAATATTTGGGACCGTTTCCCTTGCCTCTGAAGCTCTCAGTGCCACTTCTTTGATGAATGTACTAGCAGGTCAGGGGTTCTCCTCCAAATCTCTCTTTTATGCAGCACTATAATTAATTGGTGCCACCTCTCCATATGACGATGCATGGTATAGTTACCACAACTATATTTTTTTTCGGTTCCTCTGGAGAGTTCATCGTGGCAGATGAAGCGTGTAACATACCGGGCATTTACCTTTTTTTGCATGTACAGGAAAGGAAAAAAAAATCGAGCGTCCGAGTTCTAAGGTGTCCCAGGGCCATTTTAGTGGACCAGGCCCAAATCCAAAGAACAGGCCGCCATTTTGAGAGTCCTCTTGCAGCCGCCTGTCGCTGTAGCATCAAGAGCGGCCGAAACTCCGCTGAATGGCAACTGAAACGGTAAAGGGGCGCCCCACTACATTTCAGCATTGTAGGATGACCACACCAGTACAGCAACTTGCTAGACATCACCTCGGTGCCATCCGGATCTCGGCGCCCCACTGCAGATGAAGTGCCTCTCAACTATGAAACCACCACGGTGACATCCGGATCTTGGCGCGTTGTGCTGCCTTCGGCCTATTCGCACATCGGTCCGCTACTGACGCCATCTCACAGGCTAATGGGGTGACCCACGCCGAGTTTCAGCATTGTAGGATGACCACACCAACTTGCTAGACATCACCTCGGTGCCATCCGAATCTTGGCATCTCAACGCCTAGTGGTATCTTCCATACAGAAAATATTGTTACGCTGCCTTTGGCCCCATTCGCACATCAGTCCGCAACTTAGACATCACCTCGATGCCATCCGGATCTTGGCATCTCAGCGCCTTGTGGTGTCAGTCAGAAAATATTGTTGCGCTGCCTTTGGCCCCATTCGCACATCAGTCCGCTACTGACACCATCTCACAGGCCAATAGGGCGCCCCACGCCGACTTTTACCATTGTACGATGGCCACACCAGTGGCACAACTTGCTAGACATCACCTCGGTGCCATCCGAATCTTGGCATCTCAACGCCTAGTGGTATCTTCCATACAGAAAATCTTGTTACGCTACCTTTGGCCCCATTCGCACATCGGTCCGCAACTTAGACATCACCTCGGTGCCATCCGGATCTTGGCATCTCAGCGCCTTGTGGTGTATTCTCTTCAGAAAATATTGTTGAGCTGCCTTTGGCCCCATTCGCACATCGGTCCGCAACTTACACATCACCTCGGTGCCATCCGGATCTTGGCATCTCAGCGCCTTGTGGTGTCTTCTACTCCGAAAATATAGTAGAAAATATTGTTGCGCTGCCTTTGGCCCCATTCACACATCAGTCCGCTACTGACACCATCTCACAGGCCAACAGGGCGCCCCACGCCGACTTTTACCATTGTACGATGGCCACACCAGTGCCACAACTTGCTAGACACCACCTCGGTGCCATCCGGATCTTGGCATCTCAGCGCCTTGTGGTGTCTTCAAATCAGAAAATATTGTTGCGCTGCCTTTGGCCCCATTCGCACATCGGTCCGCTACTGACGCCATCTCACAGGCCAACGGGGCGCCCCACGCCGACTTTCAGCATTGTAGGATGGCCACACCAGTGCGGCAACTTACTAGACACCACCTCGGTGCCATCCGGATCTTGGCGCGTTGTGCTGCCTTCGGCCTATTCGCACATTGGTCCGCTACTGACGCAAACTCACAGGCCAACGGGGCGCCCCACGCCGACTTTCAGCATTGTAGGATGGCCACACCAGTGCGGCAACTTACTAGACACCACCTCGGTGCCATCCGGATCTTGGCGCGTTGTGCTGCCTTCGGCCTATTCGCACATCGGTCCGCTACTGACGCAAACTCACAGGCCAACGGGGCGCCCCACGCCGACTTTCAGCATTGTTGGATGGCCACACCAGTGCGGCAACTTACTAGACACCACCTCGGTGCCATCCGGATCTTGGCGCGTTGTGCTGCCTTCGGCCTATTCGCACATCGGTCCGCTACTGACGCAAACTCACAGGCCAACGGGGCGCCCCACGCCGACTTTCAGCATTGTTGGATAGCCACACCAGTGCGGCAACTTACTAGACACCACCTCGGTGCCATCCGGATCTTGGCGCGTTGTGCTGCCTTCGGCCTATTCGCACATCGGTCCGCTACTGACGCAAACTCACAGGCCAACGGGGCGCCCCACGCCGACTTTCAGCATTGTAGGATGGCCACACCAGTGCTGCAACTTGCTGGACACCACCTCGGTGCCATCCGGATCTTGGCGCGTTGTGTTGCCTTCGGCCTATTCGCACATCGGTCCGCTACTGACGCCGCCTCACGTGCCAACGTATTTTCTCCTAATTTTACACCCTATGCCGCATAACAGGTCATGTGACTTGTTTATAAAACTTTTCATTGGTTCATTTTACTTTTGGTTTCCTAATGATGGAAGGCTTGATCATGTGACCTAAAAACAACACTTTTCATAGGATGAAAACTTTTTTTTTTTCCCCAAACGATGAAAGCCCCACCTTGTTTCTGGATGTTTCAGACTGAAGCTGGCGTCAGCATGAAAGCACCACCATCTCGTAGCTCAGTCGTGGTCATTCCGCGAGCAATCATGGCAGCCGCTCCCCACCAGAAGCCTGCAGGAGTCGGAGCCCCCAAAACTTTTGATGAATTCTCAAGGCGGAGGGGACGCTTTCGAGAATGAGGTCCAAGACCTAGCAGACAAGCGTCCGATTTCCAAGGTGTCCCAGGGCCATTTCAGTGGACCAGGCCCAAAAAGGAAACAGCCTGCCGCCATTTTGAGAGTCCTGTGACAGCCGCCTATCGCTGCACCGCAAGAGTGGGCGCAACTCAGCTGAATTGCGGCTTTTGACACAGTGGACCAAAAACGGACGGAATGGCAACTGAAACGGTAAAGGGGCGCCCCACTACAACAGACGAGACTCCACCTGGAGAGGCCCGTTCACGCCGCCTCCCCCGGGGCGCTCCACGCCGTTATTCGGAGCAGCATTGTAGGATACCAAAACCAGTGCGGCAACTTACTGGACATCACCTTGGTGCCATCGTTCTGCTGCCTTGGAACTATTCGCGCAACAGTTTGCTACTGATGACCCACCCCCCGCGACGCCCCATGCCGTTATTTGCTGGGTGGCAACTTACTAGACATCACTTTCGTGTGATCTAGATTTCGGCGCGTTCTGCTGCCTTGGAACTATTCGCACAACAGTTTGCTACTGATGACCCACCCCCCGCGACGCCCCACGCCGGAAATCTGGACGTTGTGCTGCGTTGGGACTATTCGCACAGCCGACCGCTACTTCGTTGTTTTTCCCTAAAAATGTTTATATGTTATTACTATTTTTGTTTTCTTGTATATATTTATAAATTATTAAAGTTTTATAATCTTACTACTTTGTCGGAGTGCTATATATTTTTAATGTGACACATAATTGTAAAAACTTTGATGTACAAACAGTCATCCCTGGAATCTTCCGCTTCAGGCTCGGTCCCCTCCCCAATCACAATACAGGATGGTTTTCAGATAATAGCAACGCTTCTGCTGTGACGGATCTCATCGAGTGTGGGCCTTGATCTACTATAACTCCTTTGAAGAGGGGTGATTCTTTACAGCTGTGGCCATAAACTACATCTGCAGGGCTAGCTGATACCCTAGGACCAGCCTGGACAATCGGACACAGAGGAAAAGGAGTGTCAGAGGGTGCGGTAGTGAATAGGGCGAAAGGGAGGTGTCGGGCGGGCACAGGGTGTGATTCTCAGGGAACAGCAGCGCAGATGGGGGAGGTTTATTACCCATGCATAAGACAGAGAGCGGGGGTGACCACTGCCTGGGGGAGATGCTTGCGAGGGTGGGGAGCCATGCTAAGGATCGACAGCGTGCACAGAGTGGGTCTGGTCAAGGCATCTAAAATGGCTGCCGTGCACGACAAAAGTGTGGCATTTGAAAAAAGACAAGATGGCGCAGACAATGTTTTTCAACACTTCCTGATTTCCTTCGAATCGAACGTTAACAGACGTTGGGGCATATTACCAAAGTTAAGCGATATTTATCCCTAACGATGCTTAGCAACGATTTTTTTACCGTCAGAAATTATCGCAGATAAACCTTGCTATTATCAAGGTTTATCGGAAATACGATAAAAAACGACCGCAATGCATTAATATCGCTGAAAACTCAGCGATATTCATGCATTACCGAGCTAATGCTCTTAGCCATGTTATCCACCTCCCATTGGATAACATGGCTAAGAACTGCTCAGGGCAGGTGGTAGCTTTTAGAGATATTCGCCCTTATCTCGAATATTTCCAAAAGTTGATAATAGGAGATAGCGATGTTAGCGACTGTTTCCAGTCGCTAACATCTTGGCATGCCCACTTTGCATGTCATTAGTGATAAATATCACTCACATGCAAAGTGGGGCCCAAGATGGTCGCTATCTTCTACTAGCCGTCGCTAACTGGTGTTAGCAACAGCTAGGTAATACACATATAATTTTATCTCCGCGAAGCGGAGCGCTGTTACAGATATATATCTTGTTTCTGAACGTTAATTTCTCAAAATGCACTGAAGCACATATATTGAGACCTAGCAAAGGCACATCGGGCTACCAGTCCCTACAATTTTGCCAAGTTTCGTGCAAATCCATTCAGCTGTTCGATCCTACCGAGAGACAAGATGGCGGCCGCTACGGACTGTTTGGAATGTTTACAGACACCGGAGAGCCAATCAGCTTCGCTTCGCAAAGCTCCGTAACGCGAAAAGTACGCGAAGCGGTGCGCTGTTACAGATATATACCTTTTTTTGAACGTTAATTTCTCAAAATCCACTGGAGCACATATATTGAGATCTAGCAAAGGCACATCGGGCTACCAGTCCCTACAATTTTGCCAAGTTTCGTGCAAATCCATTCAGCTGTTCGATTATTATTATTTTTATTTTTTTTTGCCCCGCGGGGCCCTTTTAAAACCTCCACATCAAACCTAGGGGGTGAGCGACAATGTACTATGCCCCCTTATGGTCATTTGCCCCTTCGCTTTGGCCTCCTCTTGTCTCTCGATCCTACCGAGAGACAAGATGGCGGCCGCTACGGACTGTTTGGAATGTTGACAGACGCCGGAGAACCAATCAGCTTCGCTTCACAAAGCTCCGTTGCGCGAAAAGTCCGCGAACCAGAGCGCTGCCCGGTCCGCTGTTACAGATATATATCTTTTTTTAAACGTTAATTTCTCAAAATCCACTGGAGCACATATATTGAGACCTACAAAAGGCACATCGGGCTACCAGTCCCTACAATTTTGCCAAGTTTCGTGCAAATCCATTCAGCCGTTCGGGCTAAAAGTGAGGCCAACCGCCCTATGGAAATTAACATGGGAAAAACGCGTTTTGGGACCCCCCTTTTTTCTCGGCCCCCCCTTGACGAACCCCCCCCAAATTTTCAAGGGCTGCTCAGAAACAAAATGTGCCATTTTCCTGAAAATTTCAGCCAATTCCGTCCACAAACGCCAAAGTTATTAGACATAGAATTTTCAAAAAACCCATAGAGAAAAAATCCTAACTATATATACCTACTGGCGACCGCCAGTAGGTAATATATATATATATATATATAAATATTAAAGCTCCAAAGTTACCCACGTGGCGGGAGCGCACTCGGGGAACAGCAAATGCTATGTAGTTGCCACCAGTTCAAGAAATGCAGCCTGACGCGTTTCGAGTGAAAATCTCTTTTTCAAAGGCTGTTTAATCTGCATCCCACGACTCAGCCACACCTTAAAGTACAATCAGCAGCCTTCTGATAGGCTGGCTTCTCCCAGAGGATTGTGGTCCTTGTAGTGTGGTATTCTTTGACCCTTGATGGGTGTCGAAGTGTGCAGGGTCACTAATGCACGCCCTGGATGGGCCTCCTGAGCCGGGGCATCTGAATTCCAGCGCTGGTCTCTTCTCCCGCTTTTGTTCTAGCGATGGTGCTCTCACCAGCGCTGAAATTCAGATGACCCGGCTGTGTGTGTGTGTGTGTGTGTGTGTGTGTGTGGGTGTGTGTACGTGTGTGTAGGTGTGCGTGTGTGTGTGTGTGTGTGAACTTTCTTGATCACACTGAGCTTTGTCAAAACGTGCAATACATACTCTTGGTAATAGGCATAGAAAGTGGACTTACAATGGAGGTCAACAATCACTGCATCACAACTGTGGTGGCCATATTGGAACATTATTATAATACATACCGCAAACTTAATACACTGTGGCCTGGTTGTAAAAAGGGGTGCATGGCTCGCTAATACATTATTGTAATACATAATGTAATTCGATTTGCACATTTCAAAGGATCGAAAAAGGAAAAACAATATAAATTCCTAATGTCTTATCCATGATTAAAATACATAATGTCAGTGTGATTATACGTTCCAAAGGAAAGGAGAAAAAAGGAAAGTAAAAGGATAAATTCCTGGTGTCCTGTTGTGCCCACTGTTAATACTTAAAGGAATACAGGCTTTTAATCACTTGGATGCTAAGGTACCTGATATTCTCCCATGTAATTTCCATTGAAATCAATGGAAACTCCATGACGAGTTACCCTTGTCATTAGCATCCAAGTGGATGGATACATGTGTCTCCAAAACTGGATCCTAACCTTTTGACAGTGTCCCTTATTTCTGTCGGAGCTTAGGCTAAGAGCTGGGAGCTGGAGCTTCCCATGTAAAGTATAACGGAGTCCTGGTGCCTGCTTGTTGAACAACAGTAACGCAGATAATGACATGTGTCCTCCCCTACTAGCGCCAAGTGGCGAGTGCTCATATTGAGGGTGAGTGCTCATATTAAGGGCAAAGTCGGGAAATAATCAGCATGTCTTGCACAATGCTAGCGCCAAGTGGCAAAAAATCATTAATATAGAGTCATATATCTGCTACAAACATAGGCTCCTCCAAGGCAGTAGAGGTTGTGTGCTCTCTATGTACAGTGATGTGAAACTTCATTCATGTATACATAGATTCTGCATGGGGCTGGACATCCAACTACGTTTCATACATGTCCATGACCTAAGTTGTGCAGTATGCAGTGAGGCGATACTAGTGCCCAGTGGCAAGAGAACCTCTGTTCCTAGTCCACTAGTACCAAGTAAACAATGTGAAAAAGTGAAAATAGTAAATTAGGTAAAAGGTTCTTATCTATCCATCTGTTGGTGCACTCCCAGAAGAGGGGAAGAAAAGGGTAGGTGGCCCGTGATGTGCCCATGGAAATTCGATGGGCCCATCCTTTCCTCCTGTGAAAGAAGAGCAAGAACATTTAGAGTTAAAATGATATGTATATACATATATAATACATCTGTACACATTGTAAAACAGCTATTTATGCATCATGAATCAAAAACACCCGTGGAGAACAAATGTTGAACACATAATCTCTCCTCAATTAAGTGTGCTGCTAATTCTTCATCCAAATATTGCCCCTTCGGGTACTCGGTCTCGAGATCTAGAATCCACTTTGATTCTTGTTTTCTACGTTTTAGTTCTCTATTACCTCCTCTCTGACCTATCTGTACATGTTCTATGGCAAAGTAGCGTAGTACGGAGCTATTGGACAAGAGGTGGTCTGCAAAATGCTGTGCTACCGGGTAATGATGGTCTTTATTGGTTATTGCCCTTAGATGTTCAAGGACCCTTTTCTTGACCATGTGAGTTGTGCTCCCCATATATCTTTTTCTGCATGGACACTCCAAAACGTAGATAGCGTACGCAGTACTACATGTAAGAAATTGAGATATGGTTCTATTTCCACTTTCGTTTGGTGTACCGAATTCCTTTACCATGTGGCTGGTATGGCACGCCTTACAGTGGCCACAGGGGGCGAACCCCTTGAGTTTGTGTATGCCCAAGTCACGGGGCTCTGTGATGTCTGCATGCACCAGTATGTCCCTCAAGCTACGTCCCTTTCGGTATGTGATTTTAGGTCTGTCTCCAATGTTGGGCCCAATTATGGTGTCACTCTTGAGGATATTCCAGTTTTCAGTCAGTATTTTGTGTACCTTATGTGACTCTCTGTTGTAAGTGAGAATTACTCTGGTTTCTGGTGATTTGTTAGAGTCTTTCCCTTCCTTAGGTTTGAGAGTACTCTCTCTGGTAATGGTTGTCATTTTGGACACTGCCCTGTTGAGTACCCACTCCGAGTACCCTCTACCTTGAATCGGGAGAGCATGACTTTCTCTTCTTGTAGTACGTCTCAGAGTCACTGCAGTTCCTTCTCGCTCTCAGTAGCTTCCCATAGGGGATACTCCATTTAAGTGTGTCTGGGTGGCCACTGAGAACGTGGAGGAGACTGTTACCTGCCGTGTCTTTCCTGATCAATCTTGTTTGCAAGGTGCCTTCTATGGCTTTCATCTTGACATCTAAGATTCTATTTCTTCCTTACTCATGGTGTAGGTGAGTACAATATTATAGATGTTGTCATTCAGTCTCGTAACAAAGTTTCTCACTTCCTGTTCACTCCCTTTCCAAATTACGAAAAGGTTGTCTATGTACCGTAACCATATGACGACCTTTTCGAAATCTGTTGCATATTTGGCATCTTCGCGTATCTTCTCCTCCAACAAGCCTAGGAACAGGTTCGCAAAGCTTAGGGCAAAGCAAGTGCGCATAGCTGTTCCTAGGTCTTGCTTGTACAGTTCTCCATTAAACATGAAGATGTTATTTTGGAGGCACAGGTGCATCATCTCAGTGAGCATGGTAGTGTGCACAAGATACATTATACTTTTCTCTTTTAAGTAAGGCATGCACGCACAAATCCCAAGATTGTAGTCTATGATGGTGTACAGAGAGGACACACCTAAGGTGAAGAACAAGTATCACTCTTCCCAAACAATGTTCTCTATTTTACACAGAAAATCTTCCGTGTCCTTGACATGCGAAGGAAGATTTGACACTTAGGGCCATATGTATCATCAACCTGATTTGTGATTCTCAAATAGCGATTTTTTAGAAATTGCTATTTGAGAATTGCAAATAGTGATGTATGAACAAAATCGCACTTTTTTAGCGATTTCTTAGTCTTCCTTAATTGCGATTAGCAAATTGCGAATCACAATTAAGGAATACTTTCCCATTCATTTCTATGGGCCAGGAGGCCCATAGGAATGAATGGGAAGTTATTCTCATTTTGCAATTCGCAATTTGAGAATCGCAAATTGAGAATAATTTCAAGGGTGCAGGTGTGTCCAAAGGACACCCTGTTGCACCCCTGAAATCAGCATGGGTGCACATGTGGTGCACATACATGCCCTAAGGGCATGTATGTGCCTCACATTGCACTTTGAAAAATGCAAAAAAGTGAATTTGAAGTTGGTGGTAATTTGCAATTCCTTAAGGCAATTTGCATTTTTTTTTATGCTTCATACATTGCATTTAAGGAATCACAAAATTTGCGATTCCTTAAATGCAATCGCAAAATAAGGAATCGCAAATTTTGCGATTCCTTATTTTGCACGCAGATTTCTTTGATACATACCATTTTACACTAATGAGTTCACAAACGCTGAAATTCGGCGCTTGTGAACGCATTAGTGCTTGATACATATGGCCCATAGTCCTGCAGAAAATGATCCACACACTACCAATTGATGATACAATAGGCCTACCAGGCGGGCCTGAGGGTTTTTGTGGATCTTAGGGAGAAAGTACATTATCGGCAGTTTAGGGTAATCTTTTTTGAGAAACAGATATTCCTCTCATGTAATGATCCCTTTTTCTTGGCATTACAATAGTTTTCCCCCAAGTTAGAGTGATGCCGTCATTGTAGGTTTTTGTGTTGCATCTGCAATAGAATCTATGATTCTTCAATTGTCTGAGAGCTTCATGAATGTACATTTCTTTACTTCGAAGCACGATATTGCCTCCTTTGTCTGCTGGACGGATTATTATATCCTTATCTTTAGCCAGTGACGTAATTATGTTTTTTTGCTTGGCAGTTAGATTGAAGGCTTTAAAGCCTCCCTGGTTTTTCTTGTGTTTGCATTCTAGCAGGGCCTTGGTTACCACATCGTGAAATGTGTCTATATTGTCGTGTGGTAGATTTGGATAAAAGGGGGTTGAGGCAGGTCTATCAGTATTAATGTCCGCTATCTCAGTGGTGCCCCTTACATTCCCACTGGGTGTGACCTCGGAATATGATTCGAGTTGTTGCATGGTTATTATTTATTAGGATATTGGCATCCCCTACTGTAGGGTCAGGCTGGGTGATGGTATTGTTGGTAGTACCTTCCATACTGCTACTCCCTTTCAGCCTATGCCACTTAGTCAATTTTAGCTTTCTGACAAACTTAAACATGTCAATGCTTGTGTTTGAGTAATTAAACAATTTGGTGGGTCAGAATGAGAGACCCAAACACAGAGTTGTCTTTTCCAGAAATTATAACGTGTGGTTTGTGAGATTAACAATGGTTTTATTTACCGTGGCGCTATCCATCAGTGTTGCTTCTTCCTGTAGCCACCTCGTCTGGTTCCCATGGGCTTTGTTTCTTTTTCCTTTCTTGATCCTTTGATTGCGTCTCCACCTTCTTTGTTGACTCCGACCCTGCCTCTTCCTCGGCCTCTTCCTTTTCCCTGATTTCCTCGTCCCCTCTGTGGTGGTGCTTGTGGGGGGGATATTCTTCTCGTATGCTGCCCCCATCTTCAAGATGAGATATTCGTCCAAAAAAGTGGCCGGTCTCGTGATGACCTCCAACTCTGAAGATGTGCTCGTGGTGTTTACAGAGGCATCCGTATCTGAATCATTAGCAGGTGCAGATATTACGGCTGTATTTTCGGTGCTCTGTTGTTGTTTAGTATTCATATCTTGTGGTTGGATATTATACATGTGGTCGAATGCCCAAAACCATCCTTTTCAGGTTATTTTGCTCAAACACCTGATTAAGATCCTTAAATTGGCAGTATTTTTTGGGAAATTTAGTAAAAATCCCCAAATCGTGCTAGGTCTTAGGAACGTTGCAAGGATAAACTATTAGGTTTAACTGGTCTTCTATCTAACATTTTAGATCTTGCTTTCAAAGATCAGGGATTGTAATATTGTAATATTTTAGCTGGCTGGGCTCAGAGAGCTATTTCTCTTTTGGGAAATGCAAATTGTTCTTTTTATACAGAAAGGAGAAGATCAGTTTTTCTTCATAATGACCCCAAATGTTGTGATTAAGCAACTAATGAGAGGGATTCATCAGCTGAAGGCCTCTTATTTGGAAAACCGTTTTGCTATAAAAATTCTCTAAATTCGTTAATACTTTCCCATTTGTAGACAAGGCTTTAAGAAAAGCCTTCCAAACTAACCTTGTTGTCAGGGCTGGCAGAAGAAGGGGTTGCTACATTAACCGTTTCTTGCATCAGGCTCCAAACAGAGTATTCCTTCAACAAAGAGGCCCCCAGAATGAAAATCAGAAGAACACTACCTTCTTGCCCTCCAGAGGAAAGAGTTAAAGAGAACAAATATCACGGAGAAACTTCCACGGAAACTCATTACAACATTCAATGTAGGTCATCGTGACCGTCCTGTTTTCCACAGAAGCGGTCGCTCCCCTCACCTCCTCACCTCCGGTATCGTGATCATTGCAACTGCCTGCCTGATTGTTAATTTCTGCGACCATCTGCTTAAATTAATGCATTTCAATCTTGCGCATTTGAGCTAGTGAAGCGCTTTGAAGCGACCGCCTGCCTGATTATTGATCATTGTGATTGTCTGCTTAAATTACTGCATTTCAATCTTGCGCATTTGAGCTAGTGAAGCGCTTTGAAGCGACCGCCTGCCTGATTATTGACCATTGTGATTGTCTGCTTAAATTACTGCATTTCAATCTTGCGCATTTGAGTTTGCGAAGCGCTTTGAAGCGCTCGTCACTGCTGGGCATTACTCTGCTTTTTGGGCAGTTTTACTGTGTGTGCAACTTTGCTTGCCTACCGCCTGGCGCAGAGCGCTTTCCCATTGATGCCTTGAGAATCATTTGTAACACAGCGCTCCATTGCCAAATAGTTCCTGTACCCTCGCAGTATTTGTTATTGTCACTGCCATTTTGTTCTGCTTGTGGGCCCGTCCCAGACCCTCCCTCCACCTCGCTCCCGCCTCCCAGCTGCCCCTCCCACCCACAGAGACTAGGAGCTGCCCTCGCCCTCGTAGAAGCTGTGACCGTCCTGTTTTCCACAGAAGCGGTCGCTCCCCTCACCTCCTCACCTCCGGTATCGTGATCATTGCAACTGCCTGCCTGATTGTTAATTTCTGCGACCATCTGCTTAAATTAATGCATTTCAATCTTGCGCATTTGAGCTAGTGAAGCGCTTTGAAGCGACCGCCTGCCTGATTATTGATCATTGTGATTGTCTGCTTAAATTACTGCATTTCAATCTTGCGCATTTGAGCTTGTGAAGCGCTTTGAAGCGACCGCCTGCCTGATTATTGACCATTGTGATTGTCTGCTTAAATTACTGCATTTCAATCTTGCGCATTTGAGTTTGCGAAGCGCTTTGAAGCGCTCGTCACTGCTGGGCATTACTCTGCTTTTTGGGCAGTTTTACTGTGTGTGCAACTTTGCTTGCCTACCGCCTGGCGCAGAGCGCTTTCCCATTGATGCCTTGAGAATCATTTGTAACACAGCGCTTCATTGCCAAATAGTTCCTGTACCCTCGCAGTATTTGTTATTGTCACTGCCATTTTGGTCTGCTTGTGGGCCCGTCCCAGACCCTCCCTCCACCTCGCTCCCGCCTCCCAGCTGCCCCTCCCACGCTCCGCCCCCCTCCACTCTCCATTTATGACCTATGGACCTACGCGCTGCGGCCGCGCCGAAGGTGCGCCAAAGGTAAGCCCGTCTACGCCCGTCCGCGCCTGGACCGCGCCCAGAGCCATACCCCCTGGTCCCCGCTTCACCCATCCTCCCCGCATTACATACGACGCCTCCTCCCTCTTTGCAATCAACCCCGGCCGACTCACTAACTGCGTCCAAGCAGCACCAGGACACACCCATGGACCCTTCACCTGCCACCCCTGCAAATTTACCTGCGTCAAGCCCCAAATCAAATCCACAAACACCAAACAGAGAACCAACACCAACCACCTTAAATGCATCCTTCTCAACACCCGCTCGGTTCACAAACACGCCATCGACCTTTGGAACCTACTCGACACCATTTCTCCGGACATCGCCTTCCTAACAGAAACCTGGATGAATGCCTCTTCAGCTCCCGACATCACCTTAGCCATCCCGGACGGCTACAAGATCATCCGTAAGGACCGCCCCATCCAAACAGGAGGAGGCATCGCCATCGTCCACAAGAACACCATCCGCATCTCAACGAGCTCAGATGACAACCTCGCTATCGCCGAACACCTTCACTTCCAGATCCACACCGACCCCAAGACAACACTTAGGGGCACCCTCCTCTACAGGCCACCAGGACCCCGTACAAAATTCAGCGAAGACATCACTGACTTTATCACCCCACACGCCCTCCCTTCAGAAGAATACATTCTACTGGGAGACCTCAATTTCCATCTAGAAAAGAGCAACGACAGCAACACCACCACCCTTCTGGACAATCTCGCCAATCTCGGACTCAAACAACTTGTTAACACCCCCACACACTATGCAGGACACACACTCGACCCTATCTTCACTTCCAGCAAGCATATCTCCTTCACTCATACCACACCCCTCCACTGGACGGACCACAGCTGCATCCACTTTATTTACAATAAGACCTCGACCCACAACCACCCTCAACCAACTCTGCGAAGAAACTGGAACAAAATCACCATCGACCAGATCTCAACATCGCTTCTTCAAAAACCACCTGCCTACTCAGCGAACGCTAACCAACCTCACACATTGGTTAACCCAAACCGCCGACAAATTAGCACCCTTGAAAAAACATCTAACCAAGCAAGGCAGCAAGAACGCCCCCTGGTTCAACGATGACCTTAAGAAATCCAAGAAGCTCTGTCGTTCCCTTGAGAAAACTTGGAAAACAGACCCAAACACTATCACCCATGCCGCCTTCAAAAACGCCCCCCGCAAACACCACCAATTAATCCGGACAGCCAAGAAAACAGCACTCAAAGACCGACTAGACAACAACGCCCACAACAGCAAGGAACTTTTCAACATCATCAAAGAATTCACCAACCCCACCGCCAGCTCTAACGACATCACCCCCTCACAAGTCCTCTGCGACTCCCTTGCCTCATTCTTTCATGACAAAATCGCCGACATCCATAACAGCTTTGACAACACACCTGTAAACCAATCCACCCCACTCACCTCCGAACGGTTACCTCCTCCGAATATCCTTCTCGAATGGAACCCAATCACCACAGAAGAGACCATTCGCCTGATGAACTCCATCCACTCAGGATCCCCTACAGACCCATGTCCCCATCACATCTTCAACAAAGCAGACTCCATTATCGCACCCCATCTCCGAGATGTCATCAACTACTCCCTTAACTCCACCACATTCCCAGATAGCTGGAAACACGCCGAACTCAGCGCCCTTCTGAAGAAACCCACAGCTGACCCCACCGAACTCAAAAACTACCGCCCCATCTCGCTCCTCCCATTCCCTGCCAAAGTCATTGAGAAAGCCATTAACAATCAGCTCGCCACCTTCCTCGAAAATAACAAATCACTCGACTCCTCACAGTCTGGCTTCCGAGCCAAACACAGCACCGAAACCGCCCTCATCGCAGCAACAGACGACATTCGAACACTACTAGACAACGGAGACACAGTCGCCCTTATCCTCCTTGACCTCTCCGCAGCCTTCGACACAGTCTGCCATAGCACCCTGATACAACGCCTCAGAAACATCGGAATTCAAGGAAAAGCACTGGACTGGATCATTTCGTTCCTCGCTGGAAGAACTCAGAGAGTCCGCCTTCCCCCTTTTAAGTCAGAGGCCACCGAAGTCATCTGCGGAGTCCCGCAAGGATCATCACTCAGCCCCACCCTCTTCAACGTCTACATGAGCCCCCTCGCAACCATCGCACGTCAACACAACCTCAACATCATCTCCTACGCTGATGACACTCAGCTGATCCTCTCACTCACCAAAGACCCAACCACCGCCAAAACCAACCTACACGAAGGGATGAAAGAAGTAGCCGAGTGGATGAAGCACAGCCGTCTGAAACTGAACTCGGACAAAACGGAAGTCCTCATCTTAGGCTCATCCCCTCCGCCTGTGACGACTCTTGGTGGCCAACGGCCCTAGGAAAAGCCCCCATACCGACGGACCACGCACGGAACCTGGGCATCATCCTGGACTCCACACTCTCGATGACCAGACAAGTCAACGCCGTCTCATCTTCATGCTTCAACATCCTACGCATGCTCACAAAAACATTTCACTGGATCCCCACCGAAACAAGAAAAACGGTCACCCACGCACTGGTTACAAGCCGCCTGGACTACGGAAACACCCTTTACGCTGGTTCCACCGCGAAACTACAGAAAAAACTCCAACACATCCAAAATGCTTCAGCCAGACTCATACTAGACATCCCCCGCACAGACCACATTTCCGCTCACCTGAAAGACCTTCACTGGCTCCCCGTCAACAAGAGAATAACGTTCCGTCTCCTCACCCACGCACACAAAGCCCTATACGAACTTGGACCTGATTGCCTCAACTCGCGCCTTTCCTTTTACACCCCCACCCGCCAGCTGCGTTCGTCCAACCAAGCCCTCGCCGCTGTTCCACGCATCCACAAAGCCACCATGGGAGGAAGATCCTTCTCCTACTTAGCGGCCAAGACCTGGAATTCCCTGCCCATCCACCTCCGCCTTACTCAAAACCACCTAGCCTTCAGAAAACAACTTAAAACATGGATATTCGATAAGTAAACATCCCCCCCTCCCTCAAGCGCCTTGAGACCCTATGGGTATGTAGTGCGCTATATAAATTTTGACTTGACTTGACTCATCAAATTTCTTCCCCTCAAAAAATAGGTGGGAGAGTTTGTCATTTTATATCAAATTGGGAGGAAATTAAATATGCACGTGTTCCTCAAACAAACTTCCCAAAAAGATTTTCTTCACAGAACTCAAACAAAAATTCATAGATCAAAGAATTCAAACTCTTATTCAAAAGGAAGTCACATCCTATATCTGTTCTAGTAGACAAAAGGGAGGAGTTTTTAGTTTAGTGATAAAGCTCAGAGATCTCAATTCTTGGATTTAATAGACATTTCAAGATAGAGACATCCATTTATTATGGGAAATTTTAAGAAAAAAAGATTTAATAGTCAGACTGAATCTCAAAGATACATACTTAGCAATCCACATTCATGCTCTCTACTGATGGATCCTACAATTTCAATTGAAAGATCAAATGTATGAGTTTGTAGCCCTTCCATTTGGCCTCCCTTCAGCACCATGGTGCTTCACCAAATTACTCAAACCAGTTGTAGAGTTTCTGAAAGCTAGAGGACTTCAACTAATTATTTATTTAGATGATATTGTCATGTTTCAAGATCCTGCCATTCTTCAGCAACACTTGAATTTGATTCTAACTCTTCTTCAGAAATTAGGATTTGTTATGTTATGTAGATTTGTATTATGTTATGTTATGTTAGGACTGCTTGAATAGCGCATGGCTGCCCCGACAACGGGCCGACCCAGCGCTCACGTCCGGGAAGTGCTGCAAGCCAGATGGTAAAGCAGCCAGATATAGTCAATTTCTAAAAGCCCGCGGAACAAGATCGCAGCATACACACACCTCGTGATCTAGATGGATGAGAACAGCCAGGTTTTGATATGTTTTCTAAATGCCCAGTGGTCTTGTGTGCTGCACACCGTGCGTGGAATAGAGCCATAGGGCTGGGGCCAGGGATGTAAAAGCACGCTACTCACCGCTGACGGTATCCAGGCACTTGGGTAGGTGTGTAGGTGTGTGGTCCCTGCATAGTTTATTCAAGAAGAACTCAAGAAGTGACAAGTAGCTCTGATCAGATCTAGCTTTAGCAAAGCAAAAGACTTTCCTTGGTTTTGCCATAGATTCCATTTCATCTTCTTTATCTTTACCAGTTCAGAAGATTTTAGCAATCAAAAAAAAAAATTGCAAAGTTCTATCAAAGAATCAGATTACTGTTTTTTGGTTAGCTACAATAGTAGATTTTTTAGCATCATCAATCCAAGCTAATTTTTTGAGTCCATTACATTATCAAGATCTTCAAAGATTAAAGGCCTTATGTTTAGGATATTAACTTTCTTTTTCAGATCAGATTCAGCTCACCTCAGAAGTCAGAAAAATGGTGGCTAGATCACATGGATGAATGGAATGGCTGAGCCAATTTTGGTCGCATTTTAGACATGGTGATGGAGTCAGATGCCAACCGTTTAGTTTGGGTGCAAGATGCAGAGATTTTACATCAATGGTCAGATGGTCTCTGGAAGAGAGCTCTCTTTTATCTAATCTGCTTAGAACTCTTAGGAGGATCTTTTGCAATTTTATCTTTCTCCAACCAGAAATGTAATTGGTGTATTGTTTTGACAGTATAATACATCAGCTGTCTTGGGGGAACAAAATCTTGTCTTTTGGCAGAGACAACTAAAGAGTTTTTGCGACTTTTGCCTCTCACACAATGTTTCAGTTATAGCGATGCATCTTCCAGAGAAACAAAACAAAATTGCAGACTGCAATTCAAGGAGAAGCAGCGTTTAAAACGCTGCAAATACCATGCAGGTAGATAACAAGGCGGTTGTTACAACGACTGCGTTATTACCACTCGTGCCCTTACATTGCAAGACATTTCAATGACTTGCATTAGGTGGCGTGCAACACCAGGGAATGTGTTGGATTTTAAATCCAACACCTTCCCTGCTGTTGCGCTAACTGGAGTAGGAATAGTAATTAATACTATTCCTAAGTCCAGCTCGCCACCTAGCGCAAGTCATTGAAACGTCTTGAGATGTAAAGGCACGCGTGGTAACAATGCAGTTATTGTAACGACCTGGTTGATACCTACTTTGTGGTAAAATCACGCGTTGTAACGTGCTACATTCCAATTTAAGACATCTCAAGGATTGCAGTAAATGGAAATGGAATCCCTCAATATTTTCCAAGATTCTGGAGAAATGGGGACCTTTTCAAGTCGTTCTATTTGTCTCCCCTCTGACTTATCAAGCACCAAACTTTTACAGTTGGAGACCAGATCTATTAGAACTTGCTAGGTTCAAGTTGAACCTCAAACAATACAAAAAAGATACAGAAACTATATACATCAAACAAATACACAAATTATGGAATATTTTATTTAATTCACAAAACATTCATTACAGTTTGTTAAATAAATTTAACAACTGAAAATAATCCTGTGTTCCTGTTGACTGGTTCTCTGCTGTATTTTTATCAAGTATATTTATCTCCATATACTCTTAATTAGACTTTTGCTTAATTTCATATTTTACTTGAATTTCCATGATGCTTGATTTACACAACTTGTAATCGAATTCCCATTGAACGTCCAGACCCATTCATTTCATACAAGTGACAAACAGGAGTATACAATAAAAATCATCCCCACCCACATTATTTCTTTCAAGTATCATTCCATATGTGTGGAATTCCTTTCAAAATAATGGAGAAATTAAATTTTCTTCAAATCCTAAAAACATTTTAATAACACAAGCTTAATTCCTATTCTTATTGATTGTACATTTTCCCAACAATCCTCACATTTCCTATTAAATGTTTTTATTTATCATTGTGAAAAAACATCACAGCAACATAACTAACAAGATTAATTTAACAACTATTGGGACTGCAGTGAAGATCTAATACTCCACGCCTGTCGCAGTAAACATCATATTTAAAATATAAAGCAATTTGTAAGAAGACATAAGCTGACATTTTACCCATGACTCTGAAAGCACAACAAAAGTAACAAGATTTAAGTGCATCCTTTATTGCTCATTCACTTTCTGAAGGGATAGAACACATGTTCTTTGCCAGCTCGAGCTCTCTCGCTAGAACAGGCCGGTAGGCCCTAAAAATAGCTCACTCTGATAAAAACTGACCCACCATACCGAGTGGGCGAGCAGATTTTCTGAGGTCTGCATATTCCACATGTTACAGTTGAACTTATGTTTAAAATATGCAATTTCATGTCACTTCAAGATGGCCATCTCAAGTGATGAATTTCATCAATCACTGTCTAATCACAATGACTTCAATGGTTCGTTCTTTGTAACCGTTGATTAGTGAGTTTCTAAACATATAGCCTTTTGTATTTTTCACTATGCAAACAAGTTACAAAGTTTTATGCTCCATACCTAATTGTTTTTTATAATCATATAATTCTCTTATCTATTCATTTCACAATAACCACTAAGAGATACAAATGCAGATCGCAATCTAATGCAAAACCATTGTGTATGTTTCAAAGACATACATATTAGGTATTTTCAACAGCAAGCTTAACCAAAAAAAAGGGAGGTCACATTTACTTAAATGGCTGTAATTGTGCACAAACTCATTTGCTCCTTCTGTTTTAAGTTAAATATCAAAACAGCAGTAATTTGTCATGATAGCATGGAACAACTGCTTCGCATGCATTCAAATAATAAGGCAAATATTTTTAGCACTTCTGCTGCCTTGTGCTTTAGAAATGAAAAAGGTCATGGTCTGCTTTTAAAGTTCCAAAATATTTGTGAAAACAAAATCCAAAGGAACCACATAGCATTTTTACACATAGTGTCAGATGTTAGTATAAGTCCTACAATGGTCGCTAGAAATGAACATGTAAAAAACATTTACTTCACAAATGGCCGCCACAGACAATTCCTTGTAACCGTCATCTTATTAATGATTAGACACCGAAAATTATTTCCTATTCTTCATTATCTTCTAATGGCACATTTCATTATTCACAAACCAAACCATATTCAAAAGGCATATCCTCAGTCTCACCCTTGTTTGTACATACAGCCTCCATAGATGACGTGTTTAAAGCAAGTTTCATAAGATGTAATATCCTACTTTTCAATTAATCAAAAAACGCTCAGTGCTAGATTGAATATCAACTGGCGGGAAACAATGGCTTCGAGCTGGAGCTCAAAAAGTGCTATTGCAAATGTTGTTGCAGGCTTTTCCTAATTCTGAAAGCCTATAGATTCTGTTGGAAATTAATACCTTATTTACCGCTGAACTCTTCATTTCATTTCAAGACCGAAGGGTAGCATTATGTGTAAGTATTTTATTGCAACTCCATTGCAGCACTTCAAAGAAAAACATTAACTATACTTAACCCCCTCCATGCTTATGACGATGCCCAGCTCATCATGAGGCACAGTGGAGCTGTGCTCATGGCGAGCTGAGCTCGTCATAACGGCCGCGGCACTCCCACGCGCAATTTAGTACCCGCCTGTGCGGGAGAATCAATCAGTGGGCGGAGCCGTGACTAGCTCAGCTCGTCATGAGCACAGCTCCACTGTGCCTCATGACGAGCTGGGCTCGTCACGAGCACCGCGGCGCCGAGGCCCCCCCTGCGCCGTGAGGGAATTACCCCCGTGGCGAAGGGGTTAAAATTCCAAAACCAGAATGTCTCTAAATTATCAACCAAGCAGCCATCTTCCTCTTTTTAAAAAAAAAATATTTTTATTAAAGAAAGCGACAGACAATTCACTTTTTTGCAGATTATCCCATAGTGCAGGGTACAGTTGGTATCACATTGACAATTAAATTCAATCAGACATATAAATTACATATTTTGCTCCCTATCCCTAGTTGTCCGCAGTTCTAACTCCACCACAGGGGACACACATGTCTCTCCTCTATACAAATTCCATTTGGACCACTTCCTTTCCCATTTCTTTGGGCACCCTCTTGCGATAAACACTTCTTTCTCAGCTATCATACATTTATCGAGTCCCCTCTTCCATACCGCTACTTCAGGTGGCCTCACTATACCCCACCCCCTAGCAATTTCTCTTTTAAATAACTTGAAGCCCAGCCTTGCAAATTGTTGTTCCGTCTCTGTAAGATCCGTCACCTCCCATATGTTTAGCAGGCCCAGTCGTGGCGTCAAGGTAAGTGTCTTTCCCAGGGCAGAATGCATATGTGTTGTCACTCTGTCCCATCGGCTTTGCACCATTGGGCACTCCCATATCATATGGTAAAAGTTGGCTGGCTGCCTGCAGCCCTTGAAGCAGAGATCGTCTGGCCTAGACCCAATCCTTGCTAGAGTAATCCCAATCACATATGAGCGGAGGAAGATACGGAGTTGAATAAGGCGGAATCTAAGTGTGATGGCAGCCTCTCTGGGAGACATTAGCGCTTGCCTCCAATCCTCATCCTCAATTACCCCTAGGTCCCTTTCCCATTTCTCCTTGAGCTGTCCGAAAGAGTCTGGCATATTATTGCTAAATTTCCTCGAAAGGAGAGGACTCCGGTATTTCTACACAGCTAGGAAACGCCGCCATCAAAGCATGTCTTATTTGCAGATAGCAAAAGGCCTCACTGGGCGCCAATCGGTAAGTCTTCTGTAATTCTCCAAACCGAAGAATCCTACCCTTCTTAATCAGATCGCCCACCGTCGAAATACCAATCATGTCCCATTTACCGGATGATGGCAGAGCATATCCAGTTTTTATGAATACCACAACGGCGTCATTCTAGTGAGCCTGTCTGTCCAACCCAAATGGGAATTGGCCAGTCTCCATATCTGCAGCGTGTGTTGAGTGGGGCCTACAAACCGCTTTCTCCATGGACCAGAGTAAAGTGCTCCAAGATAGCCAGCTCTAACCATCTGATATCTATCTAAACCACATGCCGGATCATCCGGTGGGGCGTATCTCCACCTATTTACAGTCACCAATTGCGAGGCCCAGTAGTACAGCTGTATATCAGGTAATGCGATGCCTCCATCATACCATCCCTTCATTAGTTATTGAAGCGCTATCCTCGGGGCCTTTCCATCCCATAGCAGTGTACGCACCTCCCCTTCCACCGCGTTAAAGTAGGCATCTGGAACTCTATGTGGGCAATTTCCATCTTCCTCTTTTATCTGCTGCTTCTTGACAGCTAAGTATCTTGTGTGAAGGGATTACATGCTTAGGCCATGAGCTGTATTTAAGATTTAAAGGCTGTAGAATAAATATCTAAGTGTATTTACTATGGAATTTTGTGATTTTGATCCCAGTTTACGGGATTTATTCATCAATATGAGATTTAAATATTTTGGTTTTTATTGAACCGATTGGGGCACGGCAATAATGGACTCAGTGTAAGGCATTTGTAATCTGCACTCACGCTGAGGAGGCCCGCACACAGAGGCTTCATTTGGGGCTTCTGATCGCGGAGTGTTTGGTTGCTGCAGGCCTCTGTAGAAACAAATTGTGATGTCTTTGCGCTTGTTACGTGTGATTGTGTCACATTTTGGTGTCCATATTGGGTCTATTATCCCACTGATTTCCAGCAACATAAAGCCAATGTCGGCCATTTCAGTACAGTTTTACGAGCGGGTGATGCAATAAACAATTAAAACGTTTAACAGTTTAATCTTCATAGCGTGATTGTGGCAGGTGAAGGATAAATATGTTTGTGGGGATTTGTGAATGAGTTAGTATAAAAAAACTAGGAAAGAGAATACATTCAGATTTAATATGGGCCGGTTGAGGTTATTTAGGAGAGAAACATGGATAATATTAGTAGTGGAAAAGATGAGTGAGGAAGGAAAGACATCTGGAGGAAGTGGTGACACTTCTTTAACAAGCATTGGTATGTGCATTAGGTTTCGCCTATGTGATTAACAATAAGCTGTTTTTCGTTGTAAGTTGTAGCTTGCTGAGTTGTTGTGAAATATAAGTCACAGAACATTTGTTAAAGTTTTATGACGTGTTTATGTACAAAAAGGCAATATATTGTGCTGTTACTAGTGGTATAGTGCAGGTAAGCGATAGCAACACTTTGGAAAATGAAAGAGGGAAATAATATAATTAATTGATGTAATAGCAATATTATGTGTTTAGAGGAGTTCTGACAACTTTTGGGCCTGGTGCCACTGCACCTGGTGCACCATTCAAGTCATGCCCCTAGTGCCTGCAAGATAATTGCATTTGTGACTGCATGCTTTGCAGTAAAATATAGCAATATTTGGTGTTTGGAGGAGTTCTAACAACTTTTGGCCACGGTTCTACTGCACCTGCAACACCATTGAAATAATGGCCCTAGTGCCTTCTAGATAACTGCACATGTGACTGATTGTTTAGCAGTAAAAGTTAGCACTATTCTGCGTTTAATGTGGTCCCTAGAGCTTTGGGTCCCGGTGCCACTGCACCTACTGCACCATTCAAATCAAGCCCCTTTCAACTGCAAGATAACTGCAATGGTGTCTGTCTGTATAATAGTAAAATATAGCATAGCTCTTGTATATTAACTTTATTTTTAATGTGCACTGTTTATTACACTTAAAATTTGATCATAGTAGCCAAATAGATTAAGTAAAAGAAAAATCAATCTGATAATCCCTACAAAGTGTAAAGAAAGGTTCTGAGGCATGAGTATGAAATACCACAAACGTTCTGAGGCTAAAGCATCTACTTCATACAACCAAGTAAAGCATTCCAGCATACTGTTAGAAGCTGTCTGCCTTATTCTGTGGGAAGATATCTTATCTTGACAGTGAAATGGGCTTAAATAGTGTGAACAGCTTTACTGGAAGTATCGTAAATGATTTTAGCTAGGGAAAATTAACAAACAAAAAAAGCTCCACACAAAAGAGAATTAACACAGTAATCCGGCATTGGGAACTGATACAAGCCCCCTTTGTAAATATATTAAATTCAAGAGATTTCCCAAGAGCTCATGCGCTGTGCAGGCGAAACCTAAAAAGAAAGATTGGATTGGGGTTGATTGGTTGGGTTGATTGGTGTGGAGTGGGGTGGATTGGAGTCAGGTGAATTGTAGTGGATTGGTGTGGGGTGGATTGGGGTCAGGTGAATTGTGGTGGATTGGAGTGGGGTGAATAGGGATGGTGTGCGTGGATTGGGGTGTGGTGAATTGGAGTGAGGTGGATTGAAATGGGGCAAATTTGGAGTGGGGCAGATTGATTTGGGTTGGAGTGGAGCAGACTGTAGGAGTGGGGCAGACTGGAATGGGCAGAATGTTTTGGATTGAAGTGGGGCAGACTGGAGTGAGGCAGATTGGAGTGGGGAAGACTGTTTTGGATTGAGTGGGGCAGAATTTTTTGGATTGGGTGGACCAAACTGTTTTGGATTGAGTGGGGCAGACTTTTTTAGATTGAGTGGAGAGTGGGGCAGATAGGAGTGGGTAGATTGTTTTAGACTGGAGGAGGGCAGATTGTTTTAGACTGGAGTGGGGTAGATTGGAGTGGGGCAGATTGTTTTGGATTGGAGTGAGGCAAATTGGAGGGTGGAAGATTGGAGTGGGGCAGATTAATTTTTATTGGAGTGGGTTAGGAGGGTTAGAGTGGATTGGGGTGAGTGGTTTGGATTGGAGTTGGATGGATTGGATTGGATTGAGGGCCATAGCATTTACTGTAGTGGACTTTTATGCCACTTGTGTGGAGAATACCACAGTAGTTAATTCCACTCAAAGGGTGAGGTGTTACCTTTCAAGGTGTGGTTTGCCGTTGAAGTTTGTTTGCCCACAAACATGCATGTTCCAACGCCTCTTCAACCTGTAAATGTTAGAAGATTTACTGCAGCCAACAGCTGGAATAGCTCTTTTTCTAGATTAAATGGGGAGGATCACTCCCAGATTTGGCTGCGTTGTAGGGGAATAAGGAAAAAACATAAGGTATACTGAGGCAAAGTTCTAAACCTCTGCCTATATTTATACGGTTTTATTTTGTTTCTAGGGTGCTATACATTTTTTTTTCATCTAGGAATTCTTTATGTTCAAAGATACCCAGAAAACAGTGCTTGAAACTGCAGATTGAAGTCCCCAGGCACCTCCAATCTGTATGGCTGAAAAGGTCACATAATGTGTACCTAGGTGTGCTTTTAGGGAAAGGAGATGCTTATGCCCCTCACTGGTACACACAGATCCTGTAAGGATCACACATCTCTCACTGCCAAGATTTGAATCTGCAGCTCCGAGGTTTCAACCAGCTGACTTAGTACTTTATCCTTCTGGGAAAGATAAACTGAGTACCACTGAATTGAGTACTAGACCTCTTATTATCTACGTGGTACAAGACAGAAGATTTGTAGTTGCAAGTGCTATCTGCACAAGTCTGCTCAAATGATGGTGTTGACAGCACTGTTTCATAAGATGGGCCTTGCTGCTGACTGGTCTGAATACTGCCTTAAGAGTTGAAATCCTTCTTTATGGTTGTGTGCCTTTGTAGCTGCAGAAGAGGAGTTATTTGAAGTAAAACAATATCCATATTTTACAATTATCTGTATTTATTGACTAAAATACATTCAGGTTTTGCAACCAAGGGCAGAAAAAAAGAATCTCAGTTTAGCATATTCTGAGCACTGGACACTAATCATCAGTTTCACTTGCTAGGGTCACTTCGACAGGCACACGCTGTTTATGAGCCAAAAAAAACACTACAAATTAATACCAATAACTGTAGAAGAAGGTTACGACATTGCACGGCGAAGCTGTGCCAGTCGTGGGGTTTCAGACATACTACTGGCAAGCTTTTGTGAATTTACAATTGCAACTACGCAGATGCATTGATGCATGCATAGTGGTACAATGCCATTGCGTGTGTGTAGTTGCATTTTGTTGTTTTTTTTGTTTACTCTACAAGGAAATATTTTTTTCTTGTGTAGAACCCTGTTCCCTTAAAACCCCAGCAATTTTTTTGTTTTCCATGGTCTTTCTTCTGAACTGTGCCCGGGTGGGAGTGTCTTGGGGGGAAAGTTACTGGAAACCCACGTGTAAGTTTGAGGGTGGACACATGCTTTCAGGCAGTCCTGCTCCAAGGCACCCATGAAAATCTTCATGTGTGAGTAAATATTATCATGTGTGGAAAACTAACTTTTGTGAGTTCCGGAAGTGATTTTATGCTTATTATAAAGGCTATTCGCAGGTCTAGGTTACATTTACGCGTGCTTTGTGAATCAGACCCGTTATGCCGCCAGAAGATCACCGGCACTGTATAGCACACATTTTGGAAGGTGAGTCCCCAAATCTTATCAATCTATGGGAAGCAGACCTTTCCAAGTGTCACTCTACTGGCCCCTTGTGCACTCTGTTTTCACTTCCTCGAATACGCTCAATCAGAAATGCTTAGAAGGAACTATTATCCACTTGTGGTAAAAGTCGCAAGGAAAGAGTCTCTCTCTCTCAGTCAGTCTCTCTCTCTCTCTGTCTGTCATTCTCTCGCTCTGTCAGTCTCTCTCTGTCAGTCTCTCTCTCTCTCTCTGTCAGTCAGTCTCTCTCTCAGTCTCTCTCTGTCAGACTATCTCTCTGTCAGTCAGTCTCTCTCTCAGTCTCTCTCTGTTTGTCAGTCTCTCTCTCAGTCAGTCAGTCTTTCTCTCTTTCTCGCAGTCATTCTCTCTCTCTTAGTCAGTCAGTCTCTCTCTGTCAGTCTCTCTCTGTCAGTAATAGTCTCTCTCTCTCTCAGTCATTCAGTCTCTCTATGTCAGTCTCTCGCTATCTCTCAGACAGTCAGTCTCTCTCTGTCAGTCTGTCTCCGTCAGTCTCTCTCTGTCAGTCTCTCTCTGTCAGTCTCTCTCTGTCAGTCTCTCTCTCTGTCAGTCTCTCTCTGTCAGTCTCTCTCTATGTTACTCAGTCTCTCTCAGTCAGTCAGTCTCTCTCAGTCAGTCAGTCTCTCTCTGTCAGTCTTTCTCTCTATCAGCCTCTCTCTGTCAGTCTCTCTCTGTCAGTCAGTCTCTCTCTGTCAGTCTTAGTCTCGCTCTCTCTGTCAGTCAGTCAGTCTCTCTCTCTCTCTTTCTCTCAGTCAGTCTCTCTCTCTTTCTCTGTCAGTCAGTCAGTCTCTCTCTCTCTCTGTCAGTCAGACAGTCTCGGTCAGTCAGTCAGTCTCTCTCTCTCCCCCTCTCTCTCTTTCTCAGTAAGTCTCTCTCTCTCAGTCAGTCTCTCTCTCTCCGTCAGCCTCTCTCTCTCTGTCAGCCTCTCTCTCCGTCAGTCTCTCTCTCTTTCTCTCTCTGTCAGTCAGTATCTCTCTTAGTCTCTCTCTGTCAGTCTCTCTCCCTCTGTCAGCCCGTCTCTCTCTCTCAGTCTCTCTCTGTCTGTCAGTCTCTCTCTGTGTCAGTCAGTCTTTCTCTTTCTCTCAGTCAGTCTCTCTCTCTTAGTCAGTCAGTCTCTCTCTCTTAGTCAGTCTCTCTCTGTCAGTCTCTCTCTTTCTCAGTAAGTCTCTCTCTCTGTCAGTCTCTCTTAGTCAGTCTCTCTCTTTCTCAGTAAGTCTCTCTCTCTCAGTCAGTCTCTCTCTCTCTGTCAGTCTCTCTGTCAGTCTCTCTCTCTCTCTCTGTCAGTCAGTCTCTCTCTCAGTCTCTCTCTGTCAGTCTCTCTCTCTCTCTGTCAGCCCGTCTCTCTCACAGTCTCTCTCCGTCTGTCAGTCTCTCTCTCTGTCAGTCAGTCTTTCTCTCTCTCTCAGTCAGTCTCTCTCTTTTAGTCAGTCAGTCTCTCTCTCTTAGTCAGTCAGTCTCTCTCTCTTAGTCAGTCTCTCTATGTCAGTCTCTCTCTCTCTGTCTCTGTCAGTCTTAGTCTTTCTCTCTGTCAGTCAGTCTCTGCCTCTCTCTGTCAGTCAGTCTCTCTCAGTCATTCAGTCTCCCTGTCAGTCTCTCTATCTCTCAGTCAGTCAGTCTCTCTCTGTCAGTCACTCTCTCTCTGTCAGTCTGTCTCTGTCAGTCTCTCTCTGTCAGTCTCTCTATGTTACTCAGTTTCTCTCAGTCAGTCAATCTCTCTCACTCTCTCTTTCTCTCAGTCTCTCTCTCTCTATCCACCTCTCTCTGTCAGTCTCTCTCTATGTTACTCAGTCACTCTCAGTCAGTCAATCTCTCTCTCTCTCTCTCTCTCTCAGTCTCTCTCTCATCATCATCAGCAAAAAGACTTTATTCGGTTATATTCGTGAATAACCATAAAAGTACATCAAATACATCAAAATATTACATTAGAATATTTAGAAAACAGTATACACAGTATAAGCATAGGCCAAAAAGTTAAAATAGTAGAATTCATATAATCATTGTCTTACATAGATAAAAAATGCTTTTAAGGAAGGCCACAACTGATGCAACAGAGAAAATATCCTCCAGGAGTTGTATAGCTAAAAATGCTGGACGGCACTGTCTCAATTTCATATATCTTAAAATGGGCATAATCCATCTCTTCCTAGGTATAACATAAAATCTACAGAAAAATAAAATGTGTTTATCCGATTGGGTGGAAACATTATCAAATGGACATTTACGATTTCCTTAGAACAATCATTTATGACAGGGTAACTCAGCAGTCTAAACAGAATCCCAAACCGAAATCTGGTCAACAAGAACCTTTCTTGTTCCTTCATTTGGAAGTTTAGATAAGGCTGGGTGATCCTTGGTTTGATTATCATCTGGTGAGCAATTACTGTCTTTTTTAACAACTCTGTTTGTTCTCTTTGTTTTTCAAGGAAATTTAGGCTTAACTGTTTCAGAGCTTTCCTGGTAATGTCAAACATTGACATAGGGTCAGTAAAGAATTCCGGATGCTTAATATTACCACAAAAGGCTTTATATAACACAACCATTTAATTCTTTTTCCCCCATCTAGTTTCAAAGCATCTCCCAGAATAAGGCGGTTTAAGTGGCATTTCTCCGTAGTCCATACCCGATACCATAACAGAATCGGTTGCACCTTAATTAGATCTTCCAGATAAGAAATGCCCAATTCTGTATGGCAATTATAACTGGACATACTTTTTGGGAGTGCTAAGAGATATCGCAAGAAGCCATTTTCGGTGACCTTCAGGCAACTGACATTTGAATCGCCCCAAATTCCAGCCCCATACAATGCCACCGAGACACAGCTTGCTTTATATATATACAAAAGATCTTTGACTGGCTTACTACCCATCTTCTTGCTAAAAGACCTAAGAGCCATTATCGACTTATAAAACAGTAAGTTCCTGGCTTTAATCGGACAGCCCCATTTGCCCGTGTGATCATACAAAATCCCCAAATAGGGGAATGTCGGGGTATGTTGTAGTGGGGTTGAACCTATGAACATGTTTTTTTTCCTTTGGTTCACATTACCACCACAATTCATAGCAAAAGTCTTCGTGCAATTTACTTTTAGTTCTAGTTTGGCCATGAACGTGTTAAAGGAAGTGATCATGACCTGCATGGCTATGGGGGTCCTTGCCATAAGGACGGCATCATCTGCATAGATGAGAACAGGAATACGACGGGCTGAGGCAGTTGGCATATCAGTGCAGTTTTGTAACAGGGTGTCCTCCAGATTGTTTATGTAGATGGAAAATAAAAATGGAGCAAGGACACACCCTTGCCTCACGCCCCTTGCAACGCTGAACTCCCTTGTGCACTCCCCATTTTTACCGGAACTAACCATTGCACTAGCCCCGTTATACTCTCTATCAGCATCTCTCTGTCAGTCTATCTCCGTCAGTCTTAGTCTCTCTTTCTCTCTGTCAGTCAGTCAGTCTCTCTTTCCCTCAGTCAGTCTCTCTTTCTCTATCAGTCAGTCTCTCTCAGTCAGTCAGTCTCTCTCTGTCAGTCTCTCTCTCTGTCAGTCAGTCTCTCTCTGTCAGTCTCTCTCTCTCTGTCAGTCAGTCAGGCTCTCTCTCTCTGTCAGTCTGACTCTCTCTGTCAGTCTCTCTCTCAGTCAGTCAGTCTCTGTCAGTCTCTCTCTGTCAGTCTCTTTCTCTGTCAGTCAGTCAGTCTCTGTCAGTCTCTCTCAGTCAGTCTCTCTCTGTCAGTCTCTCTCTGTCAGTCATTCTCTGTCTGTCAGTCAGTCTCTCTCTCAGTCAGTCAGTCTCTCTCTCTGTCTGTTAGTGCCTCTCTCTTTCTGTGTCAGTCAGTCTCTCTGTCAGTTAGTCTCTCTCTGTAAGCCAGTCTCTCTCTCTCTTTCTCTGTCAGCCAGTCTCTCTCAGTCAGTCAGTCTCTCTCTGTCAGTCTCTCTCTCAGTCAGTCTCTTTGTCAGCCAGTCTCTGTCAGTCTCTCTCTCTGTCAGTCAGTCTCTGTCCATCTCTCTCTCTCTCTCACTCCATCAGTCAATCTCTCTCCCGGTCAGTCAGTCTCTCTCTGTCAGTCAGTCTCTCTCCCGATCATTTAGTCTCTCCCGTTCAGTCAGTCTCTCCCAGTCAGTCAGTCTCTCTCTCAGTCAGTCTCTCTCTGTCAGTCATTCTCTGTCAATCAGTCTCTCTCTCAGCCAGTCTCTCTCTCAGTCAGTCAGTCTCTCTCTCTGTCAGTTAGTGTCTCTCTCTTTCTGTGTCAGTCAGTCTCTCTGTCAATTAGTCTCTCTCTGTCAGCCAGTCTCTCTCTCTCTCACTCTCTCTCTATTTCTTTATCAGTCAGTCTCTCTCAGTCAGTCAGTCTCTCTCTGTCAGTCTCTCTCTCTCAGTCAGTCAGTCTCTGTCAGTCCGTGTCTCTGTCAGTCAGTCAGTCTCGCTCTCTCTCTGCCAGTCTCTCTCTCAGTCTCTCTCTCTCTCCCTCTCAGCCAGTCAGTCTCTCTCTTAGTCTCTCTCTACCTCAGTCAGTCAGTCTCTCTCTCAGTCAGTCAGTCAGTCAGTCTCTCTCAGCCAGTCAGTCTCTCTCTCAGCCAGCCAGTCACTCTGTCAGTATCTCACAGTCAGTCTATTTCTATCAGCCTGTCTCTCTCTCGGTCAGTCAGTCAGTCATCCTCTCTCCGTCTGGCAGTCTCTCTCTCTGTCAGTTAGTCTCTCTGTCAGTCAGTCTCAGTCTCTCTCTCAGTCAGTCTCTCTCTGTCAGTCATTCTCTGTCAATCAGTCTCTCTCTCAGCCAGTCTCTCTCTCAGTCAGTCAGTCTCTCTCTCTGTCAGTTAGTGTCTCTCTCTTTCTGTGTCAGTCAGTCTCTCTGTCAATTAGTCTCTCTCTGTCAGCCAGTCTCTCTCTCTCTCACTCTCTCTCTATTTCTTTATCAGTCAGTCTCTCTCAGTCAGTCAGTCTCTCTCTGTCAGTCTCTCTCTCTCAGTCAGTCAGATCATGACCTGCATGGCTATGGGGGTCCTTGCCATAAGGACGGCATCATCTGCATAGATGAGAACAGGAATACGACGGGCTGAGGCAGTTGGCATATCAGTGCAGTTTTGTAACAGGGTGTCCTCCAGATTGTTTATGTAGATGGAAAATAAAAATGGAGCAAGGACACACCCTTGCCTCACGCCCCTTGCAACGCTGAACTCCCTTGTGCACTCCCCATTTTTACCGGAACTAACCATTGCACTAGCCCCGTTATACTCTCTATCAGCATCTCTCTGTCAGTCTCTCTCCGTCAGTCTTAGTCTCTCTTTCTCTCTGTCAGTCAGTCAGTCTCTCTTTCCCTCAGTCAGTCTCTCTTTCTCTATCAGTCAGTCTCTCTCAGTCAGTCAGTCTCTCTCTGTCAGTCTCTCTCTCTGTCAGTCGGTCTCTCTCTGTCAGTCTCTCTCTCTCTGTCAGTCAGTCAGGCTCTCTCTCTCTGTCAGTCTGACTCTCTCTGTCAGTCTCTCTCTCAGTCAGTCAGTCTCTGTCAGTCTCTCTCTGTCAGTCTCTTTCTCTGTCAGTCAGTCAGTCTCTGTCAGTCTCTCTCAGTCAGTCTCTCTCTGTCAGTCTCTCTCTGTCAGTCATTCTCTGTCTGTCAGTCAGTCTCTCTCTCAGTCAGTCAGTCTCTCTCTCTGTCTGTTAGTGCCTCTCTCTTTCTGTGTCAGTCAGTCTCTCTGTCAGTTAGTCTCTCTCTGTAAGCCAGTCTCTCTCTCTCTTTCTGTCAGCCAGTCTCTCTCAGTCAGTCAGTCTCTCTCTGTCAGTCTCTCTCTCAGTCAGTCTCTTTGTCAGCCAGTCTCTGTCAGTCTCTCTCTCTGTCAGTCTCTCTCTCTGTCAGTCAGTCTCTGTCCATCTCTCTCTCTCTCACTCCATCAGTCAATCTCTCTCCCGGTCAGTCAGTCTCTCTCTGTCAGTCAGTCTCTCTCCCGATCATTTAGTCTCTCCCGTTCAGTCAGTCTCTCCCAGTCAGTCAGTCTCTCTCTCAGTCAGTCTCTCTCTGTCAGTCATTCTCTGTCAATCAGTCTCTCTCTCAGCCAGTCTCTCTCTCAGTCAGTCAGTCTCTCTCTCAGTCAGTCAGTCTCTCTCTGTCAGTCTCTCTCTCAGTCAGTCTCTTTGTCAGCCAGTCTCTGTCAGTCTCTCTCTCTGTCAGTCTCTCTCTCTGTCAGTCAGTCTCTGTCCATCTCTCTCTCTCTCACTCCATCAGTCAATCTCTCTCCCGGTCAGTCAGTCTCTCTCTGTCAGTCAGTCTCTCTCCCGATCATTTAGTCTCTCCCGTTCAGTCAGTCTCTCCCAGTCAGTCAGTCTCTCTCTCAGTCAGTCTCTCTCTGTCAGTCATTCTCTGTCAATCAGTCTCTCTCTCAGTCAGTCTCTCTCTCAGTCAGTCAGTCAGTCAGTCTCTCTCAGCCAGTCAGTCTCTCTCTCAGCCAGCCAGTCACTCTGTCAGTATCTCACAGTCAGTCTATTTCTATCAGCCTCTCTCTCTCTCGGTCAGTCAGTCAGTCATCCTCTCTCCGTCTGGCAGTCTCTCTCTCTGTCAGTTAGTCTCTCTGTCAGTCAGTCTCTGTCTCTATCAGTCAGTCTCTCTCTGTCTGTCAGTCTCTCTCAGTCAGTCAGTATCTCAGTCTCTCAGTCAGTCTCTCTCTCCACTCTGTCTCCTCTCTCTCTCTCTCTCTCCACTGTCTCTCTTGCCTGCCACCCTCTCTCCACTCTCTCTCTCCACATTATCTGCCTCCGCTCTCACTCTCTCTCCACTTTCTCTCTCTTTCTCCACTTTCTCTCTGGGTGTTATGGGTACATTACTTGCACGGTCCACGGGCTGCCAAGGAAGGCCTGCCGGGCCGCTGGTGGCCCGCGGGCCGTACTATGAGTACCTCGGCGCTATATGGTCATGAACTCCTCAGTGAGTTGCAATATCCTTATAATGTATAGCAGGGGCTACTTTATCTCATAAAGTACAGCCACCAGTTTAACTATGGCCTAATGTATGCCCCCCTACAATTTGCTATTTGCTTCTAAGAACACTACAGATAGTTCCACTTGTGATATTCTAGACAATGCATACAATAAAAACGCATAGAGAAAATAGTGCAGATGTCTGTGATAGTCCATGCAGGCATGGGTAATTGTTGATTTGGGTAGTACATTTAAAATACTTGTAATTGAATCACCTTTTCAATTTACCTGCTTGGATTGAAATATATTACTACCCACACAGCCAGTGCTTAATTTGAGCGGGTGATGTCCGGTGCTCAACACTGGATCTTAATTTGTTTCCGGTGCTCCGCACCGGCACTTACTTGTTAACATCACACTTAGGACAGTCTGTCACATGGTGGTGCTGCTCATCTAATTTAGAGATGAGCAGAACAACAGTTGTTTATAAATACAATATCATTAGAAATTACTAATATCTGCCGCCATAGTCATTCCTGTAGCTTTGGGGACCTTGAATAATCTGAACTGTAGCACTTGCGGGTGAGAGAGATGGCTATTAGTTGTTTTGGCAGTGATGACAGGAGCGATGGTCGGTGCAAGTTGCAGTGGCCTCCTGGTCAGGGTCCTGGCACTTAATATTTTACAAATTAAGCACTGCACACAACAACTCCCCTTGGGTGCAGAGGACACCATGCCTGCATTTAACTATTTAAAAAAATGCTATCCCTATCCCCTTACAGCAGACCATTAACAAAACAGGATCCCTGTGCAAGGCAAAACTGTGCTTGTCATTGAGAAAAACAAGGCTGGTGTTGTAGGAGAGCCTTTTGGGGGAGGGGGTCCACTTCCTTAGTGCTTACCTACCACAATCACTCATATGCAATCACCCTTCCACATCCTTAACCACTCATACAACATTCCAGCTATATTTTGTCCCTCCATTGCCCCTAAGTAGAGTCCTGGTTATGTTCCTACAGTTGCACACATCCTCTTCCAATGGTTGCCACCTAATTGGGTTTTATATGTGCATGAGCTGTATTTTAAATGTACTAAACAGTACAATAATTAGAAAAATCAGGTTGGTATTTGTCCCCTTATTAGTTCATAGTGTAAACAGGCAATGTAAGAACAAAACACTAAGTGTGCTCTACAGCTGCCCTGGTGACCCCTGACTGACAAATACAGAAAGGCCATATTCAAATGAATAACAATGATTTCTTATAAAGTTCTTTTTCAGAACAATATTAGGGCCTGTTTGCAGAATGTTAAATGGTGAACAGGTGGCTATATTTGTCTATTGCAATTAAAGGTAGCACCTTATCTCTGCCCCAATAAGGTCTGTGCAGCCTCTTCCCCTCTCAGACAAGCAGTGGAAGACGCTTTCTGTGAGGAAGGGTGGGAGGGGGTAGGGAGAGGGGGTGTCTGCTCTTGTAAGGGGCCTGGCAGGCTTGGAGTGAAAGAGAAACAAAAGTTGTTATTTAGTTTCTCTTCACTTCTGAGTCAGCTCGTGTCAGCGCAGAGCAGCTCAAAGCAGGCTGCAAACTTCATCTGCATTACAGGAGACACTGTGTCTGACACACACCCTGGACGAATAAGCTGAGGGGGGTCCCCTTCATATATAGAAGAGTGGGGGTCCCCCGCACTGCCGGGGCTGCGGGGGTGTCCATTACGCCCCTGGCAGCAGCACTTTGAAGAGTCCAGGCAGGCGTTTAAACAGACGCTAACGGTGCTAGAGCCCGGATTGAGTAATTCTAAAAGAGGTATTTCGGAGCTTTGCACGAGTGTCCTAACGCAGGCCATGCCCGCCACCTCAGAGCAACAACGGACCCTAACACATGCATTGGTAATGCATGGGTTTCGGCGTTTCCCCTATGTGATGAATAAAAATCTGTTTTATCAATCATTGTCCGGGACGAAAAGAAAGAGCTCCCTGGCAATTATCACTGGAGTGGAGAGGATGAGGAGCAGCAGACAGAGGTGCTGACTCGAGAGCTGGGGATCCGCAAGTCTCGGCAGCGCAACATCCTGTGATTCTGAGAAAATCACGTAATCTCTCTGGGTTGTGCTATATAAATCTGCTGCAAGACAAAAAAGCAGAAAGAGGCAAATCTTTATGAAAAAATTGTTCCACCAAAGCTGATGTTAACAGTATTTCAGCTACAGGAAGCTGATAAGAGAAAGAGAAGAGGAACACGCATTGGCAAATGCAGGCAAATATCCTATAGCCACTAGAAATGGAGGTAAATGAAGTGGCAAGCACAGGAACCAATGAAAAGTCAGGAAAGAGAGGGGGCGGGATGTAAGCTCTTTTAAGTTCATATTAAAGACAATAGATTTCACAAGCACAGCCCAAGCGCTGTGCAGGTGAAACCTAAAAATGATGGTGCAGGAGGTAAGAGCATCTGTGAAAGAGGTGCTTGAAACAGTTTTTAAGAGAAAAAAAAACTGTAGATATTTCAGGAGAGGAGTATTGGTCCTTGGATGAGAACGAAGGAAGGAAAGATAGAAGATCCGGGAAAAGGAAGATGAAAAAGAATATTGAGTTGGCTGACAGATTTCTGTCATGGGAAAGAGGTGGGTCAAGCGCCACAGAAGAGGAGGCTGTCCAACGCGGCACAAAAGAGGGTGTCCATGGCGGCACAAAAGAGACATAGGCTAGACCTGAATATGGTTAGGCCAGTGACCATGGGGATGATGGATTTGAGCTTATCCTAGATGACTATGATAATGATGGTTGGGACATGGACGATGATAAACTTGAGAAAGAAAAGAAAGCTAAAGGTATTGTAAAGGATCCGCAGGGCGTAGACATGTTCAGTCCTGACATGATTAGACACGCCAGAAGCACTGAATGGTAGCCAATGCCACATGTGGCTGATCTCATAAAAACTTTGGATTAAAAGACCTTTGGAAAAGGAATCTAGGGCCATGAAGAGAGAGGAGTATTCTTGTCTGGTTGTAGAAGACATGGCATGTGTAACACTTGACCTGGACACAGGCCGTCTAAGTTTCTTATTTAAATTGGGACATTATCCCAGAAAAGGTCTGGAAAGAGCCCTGAAACAGTGTTAGGATATGTTTTTAGATATCATAGGGCCTTTATCCAGAATTGTGGTTATGGCTGAAGAGGCAAAAATGAAGGCAGTTCAAGTGGACAATGATTTGCTGAGTGGCTGGTCACAAAGGGCAATATGTTTCTTAGGAAACGCCAATGCTGCGTTAATGGCAGAGAGGAGGAAAGCTATTTTGATGCGGATAAGTCTTAGACTAGGGGATTTTACAAAGAAGGAGCCAACTGAGGACGCTAATGGGTAACTGTTCACGGATAGTTTGGTGAAGGGCGTGGGGAAGTATGTTTCCACTTTCACCAGCCTGGATATGGCTCAGTCCTTGCTGAGGAGAGTATTCGGGCTGTATTTTTGATCGGGCTGGAGGTAGGGGATGTTTCTCTGGTCGATCATTTTCAGGGTCCCATTATCAGTTGCAAGGTTGAGGCTCCTTTAGGGGGGTTTCAGTCCACAACTGGATTTTACCCTCAGAGAGGAAGAAGTGGCAGAACTCGCCAAGCTAGAGGAAGGGCGCAGTTCACCTAAAGATCCCAAGATAAGTATGAAGACAGTTTTTAGTTCTTCCCCAGAAAAGACAGGGAGACGATTACAGAAGCATGTAAACAACTGGAGAATATTAACAAAAGGCCTATGGGTCATAGATACACTGCATGGGTACAAAATAGAGTTCAGAGAATATCCGGTACAGTCACGGGAACCAAGACAGATGGTGTTTCAGGAAGAACAACAGGAGATGGTATTGGCCAAGGTACACTAGATGTTGAAGAAAGGAGCAATAGAGAGGGTGTCAGAAGAGGAAGTGACTTTTGTGAGTACAATATTTTTGGTCAAGAAAAAGGACAAAGGCTGGCGGCCTCTGATAAATTTGAGACATCTGAACTGGTATTTAATTTACAGGCATTTCAAGATGGAGGGTATCCATCTGCTGAGGGATATTTTGCAGGGGAACGACTGGATGTTCAAACTGAACCTCAAAGATGCTTATTTTACCATTCCAAAGGCGAAGGAGAGTAGCAAGTTTCTTCAGTTCAGGTGGTTAGGAGTCCTTTATCAGTTTACTTGCCTTCCGTTTTGACTGGCATCGGCACCTTGGTGTTTTATGAAGGTGTTGAGGCCAGTAGCAGCTTTTCTCAGAGAAAGGGGGATTTGTATAATTTAAAGCAGCAGAAAGAACGGGTATGGCCTGCAATCGCCGCACTCTGGTTGTCCAATTACTTGAAAAGTGCTCTTCGGGACAACCGTTACAAAGACCCAACATTTGCAAACATTTTGAGTTATAGAAGTAGGGGAGCACAGTAATCATTGATCTTACTACAAGAGCCCCATACACTTAAAATATACAGCATATATCCTACATTCATAAATAAGAATATCTATTCTCACATGAGACAACACAATAATTTTTTCTCATAAAGACGAAAGCTATTATTGTCCTTATTCATTCTTCTTTTTATTTGTATGTTCTCATATCATTGTACAGAAAAACATGAAATGTCCAAGACACAGCCTATGTGTTTCGTCCCAACACCACAGGTCTTCTTCAGGGAAACAATTATAATTGAAATAGTCCAATACCTCTAGGCAAAAAGAATATTCATTTTGGGGTGGGGCCTCAATCCCTCAAGACTTTGTCGAGTCAATACGCAAAAGGCACATACTCCATAATAAAGATGTCCGTAATGCAGCCACTTTGCGTATCTTCAGCATGTCCACAGACTATTAAAATTTGGATACATAATTTAGTAACATCCGGTTTATTTAACTAGCCTTTCCCGCAATCGTTCTCCCTGGAAATCTCTAAGTATTACATATTCAGTCTTCTCTGTGTTTCTCTCTGTCGGTCCTCGAGTTTTGGGGCCTTCAATGACAAAAAGACCACCTATTCAGTCATCCAATATCCCCTGGTCGAAGCAGGAAAGGTTATCAGCTTCTACCACGGGATAATGAGATGAAAGAACAATTGATGGACAGAACGCAGAACAATGTCATACTGTCACCCCAGTACAGAGATCTGGGCCTAAATCCATCGTTTGTTTTTTGCTTTAATGAGATGAAATCCAGATTCTTTCTTCACAGACTTGGAGAATCTACATTCTTATCTTCTTCCTGCAACACGATGTTAAGAGAGGAGAGAGGAGATCACTTAAATGGGTCATTTCATTGCAAATTTGTGCATCTTTAACAAAGGGTTGTGGAAATGCTATTACAATGTTGAGCATCAGTGAGCACCCCTTTTTTAACAACAAGCTTTGAGAGGCAACTCTTGGCTCTGATAACTTTGAGTGTTATCTGCCTTGCCGAAATAAGCATAGTTATGTTTATAAGTAATGTACGTTAATGCAGAATTTGGCAATTGTAGTCTCTGAAATGTGCAGTTTGGTATGTTATAACTCTACATTTATGATATATGTGGGTCAGTTATTTTTCACACTACCATAGAATATTAGCCTACAGTGTACAATGCTGCATTCTAATATTATAATGATATTAACCATACTGTAACTGCTATGTCTGAATGTAGCAATGGTACTCCATGTACTGTATTTATGTGTGTGTACATACGTGTGTGCCACGGAAGCTAGCACCGCTGTTTGTGGTGTACCTATTGTGTTGAAATAGAGCTTGCACTGTCGCAGAAAGTAGTTTTTTGATTTAGAGAAGAGTTTGTACTGATGCTGCCTTATGTACAGCAAAAGGAGCATATGTGGCCAAACAGCCTGTGCTACCTACTTTGGAACTGAAGAACCAGGTCCGATTCCTGGCATCAGATGAACTTCCTCTGATTCTGTGCAAACCCTTAATCTGCCTGTGCCCAAAAAAAGAATCTGACTTTCTATAATATAAATGGTGATCTTGCAAAGTGAACCAATGCCCTTGGGCTGACTTCACGCTATACAGAACTGCAAAAACAAAAAGATTATGAGGCACGGACTTTGGTTTATAAGGTGTACCAATTTTTGTTTTGCACAGAGTGCTGATGGTGTAAAGGCTGGCCGTGTTCACATTATGCTATCGCCAACAGACAGCTAACAACCTGCCTGTTAAGTGAGATCTAAAATCACTGTTGGCCACGACCTGCCAAGCCTTGGGCCCCCCTGTATGCTTGGAACATGGACAACAGCAAAGAATACTGCTTGGCCAGCTGTCAGTATTGAACCCAGCAGATACAGGCTCCTGTGACCAGGTACAACCATGGCTCACTCCAATCACTAAGGGTCTGTCCAGTTGCCTGCTTCTTTCTTTTACACCCCTCCCACCGTAAATGCATTAAAAAAAGTATAGGCACTGTGATACTGTGCAATAAGGGGACGTAGTGAGTGAGCGTGGTGGCGAGGTCAAAGGCGTGCCTAAAAAAAAATTCTTCTGTAACTTTTATTGGTCTTTCACCTTAAGGTAACCACATATAGAATAAGATACAGTTTAAGTAAAAAATAAATGCAAGTTAAGTAAATCAGTGAGAAATTCACAATCGTACATTATGAAACCTCTATTATTAGTTAATGTACTGCAGAGGTCTGTGTGTGTAATCAGAGGGCTACAGAAGTCAATCCTGGTTGGTGCAGTAGAGAATAGTGACTTGCATATGTTTAGTGCTATGAGGACCCAGACTGTGACAGAAAGCACTGTGAATACGTAAATAATTATTTTTACCTTGCATTACACTCAGTATAAAATAGGCTGCTACAAAATGAGCAAAAAAGTTTAAGATAAAAACGTGAATCCAAAATATAGATTTTAGTAATATCCAGACTATACATAGTCCATTTTTTATGACCATCTTTTAAAATCACATACTTGCTCCCTTTCAATACCTCTTAAAAAAATGGTGTCATCAGGAATCTTCAAGTAACTCCATCAATTAAAGCCAATACCGGCTTCCAAGCACCCTTTACATTTGCAGATTGACAAGCTGCACACATTTACATTTCTTTCAGGCACCAGGACACTCTGCAAGAAGGTTTGTTTAGCTCTCTGCCACTACCTCGCTTTCACAGCACAGTGGACTGCCTTATTTATTTATGCATGTATATATATGCGCATACTTTATCCAGAGGTGTCAGAGCGCTTTACAATAGAGTGAAGTAAATGACATAAGGAATGAGAGTAGCATGGAAGTAGGTGCAACTACTTATAGGTACTCGTGGTGAAAGTTACATATTGACAAGTTACAAATACATTCACGATTATAAAATACGAAAAGGTGGCGTGAATGGGGGGTTACAAGTACACAATACATCTTTACAAAAATGTAGCACTTGTGAGTGTCATGTGGCAGTCAGAGTCATGACCTGGGATGAGGTAAATTATTCATAGAAGTGTCTCTACACTTTACATTTCAACTCTCGGAATTAATGGTCCCTGGACTTTCGTCTTTTCCCAAAAAGTAGTGGAACTGTTTTTATTAAATTTAAAAAGTATTGTGACGTCCTGCCCCTCAGATCCCAACCACTGAGGTGTGCCAATTTTGTTTTGCCTGGGCGCTGCTGATCGGACCACTGGCCCTGTTCACAAAAGGCTATTGACAGCTCACAACCTGTCTGTTTAAGTTAAATCTAAAAATAGTGACTCCAAAATTAAAAAATATATATCCTGTTGGCCATGACCTGACATGTCTCGGACCCTCTTGAACGCTTAGAACGTGGGCAGCAGCCAAAAATACTGCTTGGCCACTGTTGTGTTAGGAGAATTATCTTTATTAGAATGGGGCCTGGAATGTGCATTCCACAGGCTGGGTTCCATTCCAAGGCATTCTTGGCATAGAGGTCTTGGAGCGGAAGTTGCACTGCCCAGCTCTCACCATACCCTGATGTAACTCAATAAATTCAACTTAAAGTGGACTTCTTCCGTTGTTTTGCACACGGTGTGCCAATATTACAATTGGGGACGATTTGGAAACGGCTATGCGTGCGCAAAGCATTAATGGATTTTGCCAAAAATTGGAATGGAAGGAAGCGGACGCTGTGTAATTGCGAGACACTTGGGAAGGAACGGTACGCTGGGAATTGAAGAGGCATGAAGAAAAAAACAACTGCCGGTTGTCTGCATTTTTCGAATGGCGGCATTGTAGAGTGCGACAGGAAAGAACCAGCTGCCGTCGCCACGTAAGGTCGCGCAGCGTGAAGTTGTGTGAAGGCCATTTTGGGGGAAGCATTACATTTAATCCGGTTGCCTGGAAACAAATAGAGTGAAATCTCGAACTTTGTGCAGCTAAGGGCAATTAAATATTGGGGATGGCCTAGGAAAGATGGAGTGACAGAAGCATTGCAGCCTTTTTGGGAGGTGAGAATGGAGTTGTCAGTGGACAAGGTTGTGGTATTGAGAGGGGACAGAATTGTACCACCAGAGGGTTTAAGAGATAGTATTCTGCAGCTTTGCCATGAGGGGCATTTTGGAGTGGTGAGAACCAAGGCTGTGGTCAAGGGGGAATTCTGGTGGGCAGGTGTAGAGAGAGCAGTGGAGAGGCTTGTGAGAGGATGCTTTGTGTGTTCTTCGGCGGACTAGTCATTGAGAACTCAAAGACCACCGATGAGTGAGGGGTTAATTCCAAAACAACTTTGGGAATGTGTTGCAGTGGATATTTTTGGACCAGTGGTAGATTAGCAAGAATTTGGAATAGTGATTGATTTGTTTTCTAAATGGCTGGTTGTGGAAATTGTGGCGAGGGTGGATACCAATACTGTGTTGGATTTTCTGGACAGGATTTTTGTGTCAGAGGGCATGCCTGCGGTGTTAATGAGTGACAATGGGGTGAAGTTCACCTTTAAAAGTGCATGGAGTTACTTTGAAAGAACTGGAGTGAGACATAAGACCACGTCTCTTTATAATCCCCGCGGGATACAGCAACGTGGAACGGTTTCACCGGGTGCTGAAAGGGATTATTCAAGGAGCTATGAGCAAGCAAAGGGATTGGAAGCTGGTGGTACAAAAGGCTGTTTGGGCGTATAAGGTAACTATTCATGAGGCTACTGGATTGTCACCTTTTGTGATATGAGAGGTAGGAGACCTAGATACAAGTTTGCACTGGCATGGCTGAAGAATGGAATGGTGGAGCAGTGGTCGCTTAGAGTGGTCAAAAGCAGATTGGATGACACACATGAAAGAAGTAAAGGCTACTATGATGAAGCTCATGGGGTGAAGGATGTACGGGTGAAGGTTGGTGATTGGATGCGAGTAAAGAAACCTGGGAAGATTCCCAAAGGAGAGAGTCAATTTTGGGCACCCCAGGAAGTGGTGGATGTTTTGAGGAATACGGTGAGGTTGAAGGATTGAAACGTTTGGAACCTAAAAAAGGGTGGCAATGGGACTAGAGGAGTATGATGGAGTGGTAGCAGGGGAAGGACAGAAATAAAATGAGAAGGAGGGTATGGAATGGGTGGAGGATATCTTTGAACGGAGTGGGGTGCAATCTGCCTTTGCTTCTGATCGATTGGTCAACAAAGGAGAGGAAAAGGTTGTTGAGGAGAGGGCGGAGAAGGATGCTGAACATTTTGTGGAAGAGGCGACTGTGGCAGAAAGTGGGGAAGCAGAAGCGAGCGATCGGTAGGGGAGGAGATTGTATCTGGGATGAAGGAAAATAGCAAGAGGAAAAGGGTGCTACCTGGATGGTTAAAAAAGTATGTAATGCAAATTATTAGTTTGAACTTATATTTTGTGCTATATAGTTACGTTGTATTTATTTTGTTGAGTGCATAGCTGTATAGGTTTACTTTTTGTTCTATTTATTGTTGGCATTGCTCACTAATATTTATTGTGTTTTGAGGGGGAATTCTGTTGTGTTGGTAGAATTGTCTGTATTAGAATGGGGAATGGAATGTATGTGCATTCCACAGGCTGGGTTCCAGTCCAAGGCATTCGTGACACAGAAGTCTTGGAGTGGAAGCTGCGCTACCCAGCTCTCACCTGTTCCCTGATGTAACTTATTAAATTCAACTTAAAGTGGTCTTCTTCTGTTGTGGTCCATATGGCGTGCCAATATTACAGCCACTTGGCCAGCTCCCAGTCTTCAACGTAGCACACGGCCCGGTACAACCATTGCTCACTTCTATGAGTCTGCCCTGTTGCATGCTGCTTTCTCTTTTACATCCCTCCCTACGCACTTAAATTCCACATCCGCATGCGGCAGCAGTATATCCAATTGCCCCATCATGGGGGAAGACTCAATGCATCACCACTAACTCCCCACAGCCAGAACTTTAACCAAATCAGACTGCTCCAAACTAGATCTGGCTGTTCCCACCGATTGCTTGAGAGCGGATCTGGTTTGAGGCACTGTGGTCGCTGTAGCACAATGCAATTCTGTGTTGTGCACTAGGATTCGCTGTGGTCACTCAAACGCTCCCATTTGATATGTGATTTTACATATTAGAAGGACCGCCCACTCCCAGAAGACTCCATGAATTGGATCAGCCATTGGACAGGTTATTTTATGCGACCCAGAAGTACGAACATGACGGGTCTGAGACATCTGGGACGTTAGGCTGAATTGATGGACGGTCCGTGTAAGTAGCAGACCATACGTACAGTAAATGGATGAAAATTACAACTTTTATGTGCACCTTTTTATAAACACACCGAGAGCTGTTTTTGTGGATCTGAGGTACAGAGGGCTAACTACCGCTTGCTAAGTGTAATTGGTCATGAAACTAAATGCAATTAAATAGAACCAAGCGCAAACTCTCAAAGGAGATAGGAAAGATTAAAGTTCTTAAGCGCTTTTGTGCCTCGACAAGAGGTAGGAAAGCGCTGTAGAAATGCTACATAACAATGTACTACTAAATTCCAAAGAAAAAACAGCATGCTGTTTGCTCTTAAACACACCCAGTTAAATCGCAATAATAATTCTCAAGCACTGAATCCTCCATTTATGTGCTGTGTTGTATTATTCCTCACGTGTCCATGAACACTGGCAAATATTTTTAAAGATAAGCCCTTGGTGTCACTAGTATGAGCTTTGTCTTGTTGATATTAAGAGAATATAAATCCCCTATGTCTTAAACACGTTAAATTTTCCTGATTTATCCAGCTGCGCTCCCCACTCATGTAGCAAGCTCCCCATAGGCAACTTCTCCGGGGCCTGTGGAAACGAAAATTAACTGGGGTAATCATTCTGTTATGCTTTTATCACTGAACCACATGAGCCACACACTGCGAGCTTGTTAAGTATCGCCTATTAGGCCATACATAAGAGCAAAGGTGCACAACACAATTCTTAAGCTACAGTTCTAATAATCACAGACGTAGATTTTCTTGGTTGTGATTTTCTTTATTCCAAAATGGTGTACATTCAAAAAACACGGGTTTTTGCAGCCGACTCGTTTCCTCCACACGGGACTTCTTCAGGACTGCCATAAAAACAAACATATAAACATACAGTTAAAATCTGAGTTAAAAAAGAGGAGACACTTAGTCATAGAGGCAGCCAGGCTTTACAACAAATAATAACCTACTGGTTATATCATTTCAACCGGCCATAATGGTCGCGCTCTTTAGGGCATTTGCAACCAAAAACCATCCCTATAACACATTGTTTGTAGAACACGAGGAAGAACAGAACAGTATGACAGATACATTATTGTACATATTCTTAATGCACTAACCAATTTAACATAGTGCCCTAGTGGTTTATGTTTTGTGCATTCTAGTTTTCTCCATTTTTCCTGCCATACTCCTCACCAGGAGATCAGTATGGGAGGAGTAAAATTGAACGGAACAGTGGCTGCCTCTATGACTAATGTACACCATTTTGGAATAAAGAAAATCATAACCAAGAAAATCTAAGTCTGTGATTATTAGAACTGTAGCTTAAGAATTGTGTTGTGCACCTTTGCTCTTATGTATGGCCTAATAGGTGATACTTAACAAGCTCGCAGCTTTAGTTCTTTGATGAACTAGCACTGTGACAGTGGGTGTCAGTCAGTGTGCACACACATTGCCCATAAAAACTATTGGGGGCAATTTATAATTGCGAGTGACTTGGGTTAGGTGATATGCGCTAGGAAGGTTCCACTGTCTTTCCCTCTTTTTTGATATCGCCTATTAGGCCTTTGAATTTCAGTGCGTAACTAAGATGTACATTACCTCCACGTCCGTCTTCCTGTTCCTTTCCTTACCAATGAGCAGCTCGTCGGCTCCGCAGAAATCTTATACCTACCAGAGTTCAACACTTCCCCCCACTATTGCGCTACCTACCCAACATGCATAAAGAGGGAAGTGCGTCACTATGACAACCTGCTCTTTTTTTCTGCATTCGCAGTATCCTTCCTAGCAGAGGTCGGGTAAGTATTTTACTCTTACTTGTTTTTTGTCCGTGTCTGCGGCTTGCTTTAGCAAAAAGATGAAGGGCAAAAATACAGTCAAAAGATTGTATTGGAGGAAAAGGGAAAAGCTAGCTTCTGGTAGTAAAGGTTTACTTTTATCATCATGATTTAGTGTTCTATAAAGAGGTGCGTCTTTAGCTCTCTCCTAAATTGAAGCATGGAGTGGTTTTGGTGGCTCTAGGGATGTCATTCTAAATACTGGATGGATAAATGTAGCAGGCCTGTGGCATTCTTTATTTTACGCTACTTCATGTCTAGTCTTATGTTGTTTTGACTGCAGGTGTGCAGAGAATAATTGGTGGTGGTGAGCATGTCGGCCAGATAGGGGGCAATTGCTTTAGATGTAAATCCGTTGACTTTGAAAATGGTATGGTAAATGTTGTCAGGGAGAAGCAATGGAGTTCTGTCAGGGAAGGAGGTGATGTGATCACAATTCTTGAAAAGCAGACGAGGCATGCAGAAGCATGTAGGATGCCTGGCGGGGAAGGTGCGTTGTTGGGGCAGTGTGGAGTCTGGAAAGCGGTTGAGTAGGGCTTTACAACCCTCTACATGTGAGAGTACAAAGACAGGGACACCAGTTCTGAAGTCATTTTCTCGCAAGAATGGTTTCACTTTATTCAGTACAGAGAAATGGTACCCAACCGTCTTGGTTTTCCTAAGGATACGTTCCTTCAGGGTGAGATCAGCGTCTAGACTCTAGAGTGAATCTGAATGTCTTGGCATGGGTGAATGGTGGGGTTCAAATATATGTGTTAATGTCACTGTGCCAAGTTTGCACTACTTGTTGCTTGTTGTTTTTGACAAATACTGTGACTAGTGTCTTGGTGGGGTTGAGCTTCAGGTATATGTTGAACATGCAGATCTGGATGAGATGAAGGCAGTGTTTGAGGTGATATATTTCCTTTAGGAACTGGATGCATAATGTATTCCTGATTTATTTTGGACATGCAGATCTGGATGAGATGAAGGCAGTGTTTGAGGTGGTATATTTCCTTTAGGAACTGGATGCATAATGTATTCCTGATTTACAGAGACACAACTATCATATTCTTAAATGTATTTTAAAGTAATTGTATTGACAGTATATGCTATACTCAGGGTGACCTGAAAAATATGGTTTTGTGCAGCAGTATTTTCGACATTATTATGGATTTGCTGCAGTTCCCACATAATCCATCATCTACTGCATAATCTGCAGATTTTAACCAAACAAAACATTTGTTAAACAGACCAAATGTTACTAAAAATGCGACAACACATGTTGCTGCACAGTGAAAGGCCCTTCTCAAAGGTTGACTGGTCATCTTTCTGTTGCTTGTTGCTGTATTTCGGGTGTCAGACTAGCAGTATTGAGTCGAAACCTTTCCCCAGACAGTATTAACATGTGTAAAACTGACAAAGTAATGAGTTAATACTATATGAAAATGTGCTGCTTTACTCTGCATAGTTTGCCTTCTCTTGCTGCATAATTTGGTAAAGCTTGCCGTATAATTTGACCCAACCCTGCTGCATAATTCCAGGGCCTGTACATAGGAGACTTTGAGAGAAAGAGGCAGAATTGTACTTATATTTGTCAGCATCCCAGTGTTAGGTATGATGCTTCTGACTTTTATAGAAAAAATGCTGTTATTTTACCTTTCTCTTACTTAAACTCACTTCACTAAGGGTTAATGAAATTCCTTTGATTTTTCGCACAAAGCTGCTCTTGCACATGCTTGTGTGCTAGCCTTTGACTCGCTTTACAGCCTATTTTATTTTAAGCAAACAAAAATACCAACAAACGAAAATATCTATATTTTTAGTGAAATAGTTGCAAGTTGTGTGCGCAGTTTTATATAGTACGAGGGCAACATCTTTTTTTAATGTTTTGTGAATAAGCACAGGCACATTTAGTGATTTACCCAGAATCACAGGATGTTGAGCAGACGCCGAGAAAAAAAAGTTGAGTGTAAAAGCCCTTTACCTAACCAAATTGGAACCCATGACTTATCCTGTGCCCAAAAATCAGCAACTTCATTACAACTGGGTGTAAAAACCGCTTGGGGCAGTGTAGTTTTCTTTATTTTTCCTGTTCAATAAAAATAATAAAGATTTGCTTATAAAAAATGATTGTGGAAATACTGTTTTTGTACTGTGTGTATTTGTGCATTATTCTAAAATGCTCCACCTAAAACTGGAGAGAAAAAATGCCCTGTGAAAATTGCCTTCGCCACGTTTTACCAAAAGGCATTCCCATCTTTCACTGTTTTGCCAGCACAAATTCCTCCAGGTACCACCTAAAGGAAATGGTGCATGAGAAAAAAATGGTTTGAAACACGATTTTCACGAAACCCTGATTTCATATTAGGTCAAACAATGTTTGCACCTGATTCAAAACTTACATTGGCAATCAATAGAAGTCAAAGGGAAAATACATTCCCCCTTGGCGAGCACGTATAATAACGTCCCGTTGCATTTGCTCTTTAAACATTTTTTACATTTCCTGTTTTTTACCCATTCCCCCGTTCTTGCACATCCCAATATATACGTTTCAGCACACGGAAACTCTTGCAGAGATCTAAAATATCGAGAGAAATACATTCTCGAATTGACTTCCATACGGGCATTTGTAAGTGTAAGAGAAAAAAAATAAGGTTACTTTTGCTGAAAAAATGGATTTCTACGAACTAAATCGGAGCGCTGGTTTTAAACTTTACCAAAAATAATTTTCTGAAACTCTAGGTTTCATGCAGCTGCATTGTGTCCAAGCACTTTTACCTCAACCTGCAACAGCTGAACTACCTACATACAAGTGGCCTCAAAGATTCATGCGTTTCAAGACCGTTTCTAAAGCACGTTGTGACGGACATCCGGTGGCACCGGAAAAGACGTCACCCAGGAAGTAACGTTACCTGCCTGTGCCGACAGTTTTAGAAACACGCGAGGATCGAAGAGGTACACGAAATTGGAGAATGGATGCTCGTCTTTGCCTTTTTTAAATGCATTATTCAGTAACTAACAACTTGAAGATCTCGCATTCAGTCTCTGTTTCCGAATTTATTTGAGGTAAAAGCGTGGTCAGCTAAATAGTGGGATCGGATTGTACTAACAAAATGGCGACCACCCGGTAATAATTGAGGAGTTATTGGGTATTTATCATTCTGGCACTGCATCATCGCGTCTAAACTATTATTTCAATCTGCAGTAGTCTTCTTCCTCGTTTAATTGTGGCTTGACTGAGCATACTTTTGGAGATAAGCACAACTACGTTTTATTTGACCTAAAACCAGTTAGCTCTAATTTTTCTGATGGCTTTTATTGTCTTCAGTCTGCCGGATCCGCCCTTGTTTTGGGTCGTGTTTATAAGATGACGCGCCTCTAGTCATTCAGGTAGAAGTACGGTAAATGAATACGGCGTGTTATTTCTTGTTTATTAGGCTTACAGCTGGCTTTGTCCTAAACAACACACACTTGTTTAAAATACCCCTCACACACCAAAAGGGCCCTTGGTGTCATGCTTCATCATCGGGGTCTTCCCGCCCGGCTGCCGGACGGGGCAGTGCTGCGACAAGCGACTACGCTGGAGCACCTTTTAAATTGTGGGTGCTATGTGAGTGAATGGAGTGAGTGTCAGTGGGGTCAGGAGTGATAGAGAGGTGATGTTAAAAATACCTGGCCTAGTGATAAAAAAGACTGTTTAATAAACACTGGCTGGTATTATTAAAAAAATTATAGTCGGAAAGAGTAAGCGGGTTTATGAGCTTACTTTCCTGTGTGGGTCGACATGTTTCGGGGCGCCATGCCCCTTCGTCAGGACCGGGGTAAGAGATCCCCCTGTCACTCACCAGTGTGTCGCCACAATGGGTGTATTTACAAAAAAGTGAAGAAAAGATCTATGTGTATGGATATAAACTTTATACTCTAATACACATCCCTTTCTAAATAAGATACTCATGTAGTATGCTTATTATGGTGAGGAACAGTGCCTCATGAGCCAACACTAGATCGAAGGGTATTTTAGGGGTCTAATCAACCCCCAGCCTCGTTGTGCTCCTTCCTCCGTCCGTGGCCTCCTTCGATCTAGTGTTGGCTCATGAGGCACTGTTCCTCACCATAATAAGCATACTACATGAGTATCTTATTTAGAAAGGGATGTGTATTAGAGTATAAAGTTTATATCCATACACATAGATCTTTTCTTCACCTTTTTTGTAAATACACCCATTGTGGCGACACACTAGTGAGTGACAGGGGGATCTCTTACCCCGGTCCTGACGAAGGGGCATGGCGCCCCGAAACATGTCGACCCACACAGGAAAGTAAGCTCATAAACCCGCTTACTCTTTCCGACTATAATTTTTTTAATAATACCAGCCAGTGTTTATTAAACAGTCTTTTTTATCACTAGGCCAGGTATTTTTTAACATCACCTCTCTATCACTCCTGACCCCACTGACACTCACTCCATTCACTCACATAGCACCCACAATTTAAAAGGTGCTCCAGCGTAGTCGCTTGTCGCAGCACTGCCCCGTCCGGCAGCCGGGCGGGAAGACCCCGATGATGAAGCATGACACCAAGGGCCCTTTTGGTGTGTGAGGGGTATTTTAAACAAGTGTGTGTATTCCAGAGTCATCAGGATACACACTAAAAACCCCCGTGAGGTGGACCCTTTTGATTACAGTTACTTTTGCAAGAGGAGGACGTGCCCACCTCGGTGCCACGCAGCACTACCTCTTCCTCCCCTTTTTGATTTCCCTACTTTGTCCTGGACAAGTCAGCAGACCGACCCAGGACTACAGTACAGAGAACTTTATAGCATTAAAAAAAATGAACCACAAATTTGTGATTTGTAACCCTAAGGGTACAAGAGTTTGGAGTAATGTATACATTTATGCATTCACAAATGTGTTTGTGAGGCACATAATGCTTCTACACGAAACGCCCTACCCAACAATTAAGCCGACATAGTGCACACATAATCTTTCAGATCTAGAGCTGTGGACTAATGTGTTTTTGAATGATCTCTCTCCTAAATATCACATTGTTAATCAGAACCAACCATTTTTGTATGTTCTATGGTTTGTCATTGACATCCACGCTTTACTCATAGCCCCATGCACACATTTCCCTTTTCACCACATCGGAATTTTGCTCATTGAAAATGTATGCATTCTATTTCCGTGCTCCTAATGTTCATCAACAATTCTTTTTTTCCTGATGATTAATAATGCCTCTTGTATCTTTTACGTTTTGGCTTTTCAGGTCTGTATCTTGATTGCGCTCCTATCACTTTCGGGTCAAGTTCTGCTCCATAAAACTTTGAAAAACATACATCTTCCTATCTGAGACTTCTAACCTCTGATAGTAAGAGGGTATGGTTAGGTCGAGCCTGAGCCAGTGAGCAAGTGCTGCTCTGGTGATGATCTGTTGTAGTTCAGTACTGGAGAGAAGTCCTGCCCACTCCCGCACATATTTGTCATTGGCTTGTGTCTTTGTCCTTCGTAAATGCTGGCTTCTGATTCCTAAATAGGCTTGTTAGTGCCTCCTTAGTACGGCCATGTCTTCATTTGTAACCTCCCATGGCTACTTTACTTGGTTGTTACACAGTACGTGTACTATTTTATTTATTGAGTTTCTCCTTTAGGCACGACGACATGCAGTGCTTTATTCAGCGGGTGAACAAAGCAAACACGAGGAGATGATGAAGGCAGTGCTGAAACTTTTAAGACACTCACCCCCAGTCACAGATCTGGGTTGAATACATTATCATTCTTTGGCTCACTTCGCCACCTCAGCTCAGACCCAGCTATATGCAAATCAGTCTTGACCCTGTGCCTCATGGAAACAGTCCAGCCCGAACTGCCAAGCCAGGTCTTCCCTGAACCGGAAACAAGCATCCTGGGACCGGTTTCGGGGTAGCACCCCATATCAGCCAGAGTAGCTTGAATCCAGTGACAAAGTGAGCAGGGGACCCACATCTAAACATACCCTGCCAACTTAAAGCAAACACGAGGAGATGATGGACGGAGCTCTGAAACTTTTCAGACACTCACCCCCAGTCACAGATCTGGGTTGAATCCATCATCATTCTTTAGCTCACTTCGCCACCTCAGCTCAGACCCAGCTATATGCAAATCAGCCTTGACCCTGTGCCTCATGGAAACAGTCCAGCCCGAACTGCCAAGCCAGGTCTTCCCTTCACTCTTAGGTTGACGGTGTTCATACTGGACCTGTGGCATGTGTTCATTCCCTTGCAGTCCCGGTGCCTTCAGCATGCAATGCCAGACGTGTAGCCGCTCTGTGGGCCCGGGCAGCGTGGGAGCCGCGCTGTCCCTGGCCTGAAGGTAGGGCTCGGGCACCAGATGGGCAGCTGCAGACCCTCCTTCCACCCATCACCCTCATCTTCTAGGCATGGATGCGGACGTAGGAGGGGAGGGGGCCTACCAGGCACCAGATTAGCATCCAAGGAGTGAAGAGAGGGGAGCAGAGGGGTGATGGGGGACTCCTCTGTTTCTCCCTCACCTGAGGGGGAGACAGCGTCCCCGGAGCAGAAGCAGCAGCACAGGGCGAAGAGGCACCATCACAAGCACAACCTGAAGCACCGGTACGAGCTGCAGGAGATGCTGGGCAAAGGCATCTAGGGCAAGGTGAAGCAGGCCATCGTGAGGTTCTCCGGCAGAGTGGTGAGTCTGCAGCGCAATGCATGCATATACGATGCTGTACCGCACAACAACACAGCACGTTGGAATGCACTCTAGTGTTATGTGTATCTGCAAAGTGCAAAATCACCTGCGAGGGTATCGTGACGCTGAGCAGGCGTGTGTGCCTAGCCCTGCCTATGGTAGGTTAGTTAACCTAGTGCAACAAGGTGGACTGAAATACATGCTGTGCAAAGTAGTACAGCACTGTGCAAGGCAGTGTAACACAGCATAGTCCAGTACACTACAAAACGTGCTATGCGATACAGTACAGTTCAATCATCGTAGTAAAAGAATACAGGCAGGACTGTGCAATACAGTTCTGTGTAATTCACAAACTGTACAGAGCATGCAGTGCAGTTTTGTAGTGTGCCTTTCTATAATATAGAGCAGTACAGTACAATACATTGTTAGTGTAAGATGTGTATTTTGCATCCAGCCATTCCCCTCTGTTTTTTGGCAGTTCTCCGAGTTTGCTGCAGAAGTTCTCTCTCGTTATTGTTTTACAAAGTGTCCCATTCGTGCTGCCCCCGCCCCAGTAACAACCCTGTAATTGCACTTCTGTACAGATCCAACAATGTGAGAGATGCGCCTGCTGTTTTATTCACACAATCTTTATATGCCTACTTTAATGTTTACAATTTACCACACACGCACATGATCTTCAAAAGCTGGACTGTCAAATAACTGGAGGCAAGCTACCCTAGGTGAAGAGGGGTGAAAACCTGAATCCGGGCCTAGGATGCTTGTTTCCAGTCCAAGGAGGGCCTCGCCTGGTAGTTCGGGCTGGAGTGTTTCCATTGGACACAGGGTCAAGACTGACTTGCATATATTTCTGGGTTCCAACTGGAATGGCATGGTGGGCAAAAAACAATGGATTTAGGCCCAGATCTCTGTATTGGGGTGAATGTATGACATTGTTCTGCATTCTGTCCATCAATTGTTGTTTTTGCATTTGTCACCCCGAGTGGGACGGGTATGCCCAGATGTGGGTCCTGTACTCTTCATGCCACTGGAGTCAAGCTATCCGGGCTGAAGAGGGGTGATACCCCGAAACCGGTCCTAGTATGCTTGTTTCCAGTCCAGGGAGGGCCTCGCCAGGCAGTTCGGACTGGACTGTTCCCATTGGGCACAGGGTCAAGACTGATTAGCATATCAGAAAATCCCGATCTGCCAGAGACATTTTGCTCCAACCCGCTCGCTTTCGAAAAAAAAAAGCTTACAATCGGGCCTTCTCAGGGGCTGCTCCAAGAATATGGAAATCTCCCCCACCCAACCACAGAAGAATCCCCTCACTGACCTGCTTCAAAAATGATGCCAAAACCTTCCTTGTGGGTAAATTTCTTGGCTAATATTGCCTCAACTGCTTCTATGGCCCGTCCTAGGGCCGTCCACTACCTCCCTTCTGACTACCGGGTCACGTGAAACATCAGAAACTTGGGATCTGGTCGAATAATTGTAAACATATTCTGTAAATATGGTATCTCGCTTTGAGTAATTGGTTATGTATATTGTAAATAAATGCTTCTCTTTACCTTATGTATCTAGCACCCCTCCCTCTTACTACTCGAGCTGTAATTGGTCGATACTAAGTCTGTCTGTATATTGCTTTGCTCTCCTGTAAAGCGCTCTGATACCCTAACGGGTCAAGTTCACGCTCTATAAAACACATAAAATAAAATAAAAATATGGCTGGGTTCAAACTGGAATGGCATGGTGAGCAAAAAAACGATGGATTTAGGCCCAGATCTCTGTACTGGGGTCAATGTATGACATTGTTCTGCATTCTGTCCATCAATTGGTTTTTTTTTGCATTTGTCGTATAACTGAAGTATAAGAAAAAGTGATGGATGGAATGCTTGAATTAAACCCCCCCTGAAAGCAAAACAGAACTACATGGAGGCAAGGAAAGGTAACTGCGAAGGAAGACCTGGTGGTTAAAGATGCTTTAGATGGTTACTAAGCAGGATAGCTAGACATTTTTCAGTTTGTGCTCTTAGCCATCTTGTATCTGAAAGGTTACTTGTCTATCTCATAGAACATAGAGCGTTTTTAGGTCGAGCCCGAGTCAGCGCACATTCGCTGCTCTGCAAGCCATGCTGTATTGGAGTATGGACTTGAAGCCCTGCCCACTCTCCGCCCATATTTATTATTGGCTTGTTATTGTCCTTCCTAAATGCAGGCTTCTGATTCGTTAATAGGCTTGTTAGTCCCTCCTTAGTACCGTCTTGTCTTTATTTGTAACTTCCCATGAGGACTGACCCGTTTACTTCGGTTGTTACACTGTACGTCTTATTTACTCTGTAAGCGCTATTTTCTTTAATGGTTTCTCCTACTGCAGGTACCACATGTTTTCCTGCAACATTCAGCGCGCCATGCGCGCTTTCACGGTGCGCTTTTACAAAACAAGCATTTGGAATGCAATTGGTCTCGTATTTCCGAGAGAATAAGCTATTAGCATCGTAAATGAAAATGCCATTTATTTATGTTTTAAAAAACAAAATATAAATAAAAGGCATTGTCATTTACAATACTAATAGCTCAAACTCTCGTAAATGCATTGCATTACAAGTGCTTGTTTTTTAAAGGCTCTAATGTGATGAGGTCTTGTTTTTTCAGTTTTATGGAGCAGAACTTAGCCTGAAGGGATTAGAGCGCCTGTTCAAAAGCATCCACAGGGTCACATTTGTTTCCCCTTTAGGTACGAGTAGCTTACGTGATTTACTGATAATCACAGATGTTGAGTGGACCCCGAGCTTCGACCCTGGTTCCTCTGTTCCAAAGACAGTAGCTCTTGCCATAACACCATATCTTTTCGTGTACTATCAGGTAGTTCCTGCAAGTATGACGCATACTTATCTGTGCTTCCAATTTACTAGGTTAAGCCTGCATTTTTGGCAATCCCTGTCCATATGGTTTCCACAATAAAGGCAGTCCTGTGACTTTTTTTCTAGGGCACATATATCTACCTCCCAGGTCGGATTGGGATCAAAATTAGACTAGTCCACCAAACGAAAAAGTGGCCCACACTTATGCATAATGACATTTACTAAAATGTTGCTTATTTAGTATCGTGGGAGTTTTTTCCTCTCTCAATTTCCTTTTCTCCTTTCCTCTTTTGTCATTCTACTATACTTAAATTGCATGTCTCTTTTTTTCCGTTTTGTTTCCACACTGCGCCCCCCCTCTCATTCCATTTTATTACTCCCCTGCCAAGTGTATTCTCCCTCCCCTTTGTCATTTTGTCCCAGGATGAATGTTCTTCACAGTAATGTAGGCCTGGGTGGTGAACTCCGTTCACGGAGTTTTCTGCTCTGTGTGGAACTTGCGGAGTGTGGAAAACTCTGCTCTGCGTAGTGCAGCAGAGATTTTTCCCCACTCGCGAATGGGTAGAATGTCTACCCGAGCGGCAGGAAAATCAGCACAAACTGCAAATGGCACTGCACTCTGCCACTTGCGGAACTCCCCTGAGTTTTTTGTCACTTCGCACAACTACACCCAGGGCTGCAGTAATGTAAAAAAATTGTTTTGGGTTGTGAAAGTTTTGTTTTTGCTTAAGTGTGTTGTTTAGTTATTTTTAACTTTTCTCTAATTGGAAAATGGGAGCCCTCTGCAGTTTTGAAGATGGCAAGGTGGCAGCAGATACCTGAGGCTCATCTGCCTGTTGCTGGAGACAAAGGTAGAGGCTCTTAAAAGGCTACCACGTGTAATCTGACTCCCTGCACAACCTTTTTTCACTCCAAACCACGTAACATTAGTGCTAGCTGTGATGCTCAAAAACAGCAACGCCACACCTTGAGGCCTCATTGTCCCGCTCAGTGACTCAGGATGGGAGGAGCCCCATTACATGCTGTGCCGGCTCAGTTTTGTCCATTTTCCTACTGTGCATGACAATGACCCCCAAAGGGTCTGTACTTGGTCATATTGTGCTCTGGCCTATGCTCTAGGCCTTCAGCAGCCTTTCGGGTTGTGTTCAAGAGGTCAAGGTGGCACAGGCAAATGTTGGAAGTTTATTTGCAGCTGAATACAAAACGGTCCACCAGCTGGCCTTTGCCACAGGCCTCTCGGGTAATGGCCGAATGCCCTCCTTGCCAGTCCGTCCCGGTCTACCACGATTTGAGGCTGTATTCTAGGAGCACGCCTGTTTATCACCTCATGTAGGCTATGTTGTTTGCAAAGCTATTCTTAAGTCATTGCTCGGTCAGTCTACTGGGGCCGTGACATTTCCAACATTACATAATGACCAGTGATACAAACATGGTGGCAATAATAGCGGCTATCTTTCCATTCATCCGACCTTCCACTGGTACCTTGATACTTGGGAAGTTTTGAAATGCATGTTTTATTTGACTAATGTTTTTCTAAATAGCACATTGCGACTATAATAGTGCTCTTTGCCTTGGAGACACAGATTTTCAGTCTTGCCCGTGGTAAGGGGCACAGTGGTGTCAGTCATAACGTCTCAGCTGTTCCTGCAGCCCCTGCTACCCTTTTCGCAAAGTTAACCAAACAGCTGTTTGGATCTCCACAACTTTGCTATCAAGTACTTCAAATGTCAATGGCTGCCATCATGTGTTCAGTAAAAACATATATGTGGATGTCGAAGTGGTTAAAAGCAGTGTTAGAATATTTTGGCCTCCTACATGATTGTTTCTGAACCAAACCTCTGAGTTTCCCACATCAATGTACGAGCAGCACAGGACAGTTATTTTTTTGCATTCTGTGCATTGTGGTCATGTTTATCAGATTATAAACTGGGACTAAAGGTACAGAATACAGTGTGAAACCAGACCTTGCAAAGCAAATAGATCTGACGTTGGCTGTCGGCCTTCTGGCTTTGGCAAGTGCTAGTCTTGTATCTTCATGTCTTTTGCAAAACTTTGTTGTTTGCAGACACTTGAGGGTTCTTGTCAGTCTATAGCTAAAAGTAAAGATTTTTTTTGTTCTCAGGTGGCACGCTTGCTATAGCAGTTGATGGCACTGAAGGAACTTTGTTATCTCAGAATGTGTTTCTTGTGAAAGGGAAGAATGATTTTACAGTGTAGTTCGCAATTGGCTTAAGTGTGCTGACCCTTTGGTCACTGTATGTTGCAGTGGGTGGGACAAAAATGTAAATGACACAACAGGCCAGTGGAAGAAGAGGCCTGGCTGAACGCCCTTCACAGTTTAAATCTATGACCTATATAATTTTAGTGAAATCATCAGACATAAACACACCTAGGCTGGATAACCTATATAAGAAAATTATTATTGAAACTCATTCCGTCACCTTTTTTTTTTTTTCCTCTCTCCAACCTTTATTCTCTTTTTTCATCTTATACTTTTTGTCAGTCTTTCCTCTCAACTTCTTTTGTTTCACCATCTTTTCATCACATTTTTGTTATTCCTACAATGTTTCACAGTCTTCCTTTCTATTTTTCATTTAATCTACTTAATGAAGCTCTCTTTGAGGTTAAAGCCTACCAGACAGCTTCTAAAGACATATTGGGGAGATTCAGAAAACTGACAGGAATGCATTCGCCAGTTGCTTACTATGCGCTTTGTTGTTTGTAACTCAAATCTTCTGGCTTTCTATTAGCTAGCTTTATTTTATTTAGGCTGTCCAGCTTGAGTTTTCCTCTTCTGTTGCCCAAACCTTTTTTACTGTATTTTTCCATAGATTTGCTTCCTGGCCTTGAAACCATGTTCTCATCTTATCACACTTGCTGTGATTCAAAGAAAGAGGTCAAATGTCGGGGTTTCTCTTCCAAGGAGCATGGTGTTTATTTTTCATTTTCTGACTTCAAAGTGAGAGAATTTGTGACAGTCCTGCTAGTACCCATTTAAGAGGAGAGCATGTTGCATGTGGTTTTATTTTTGGAACACAACAAAAAAAGAACTGCTGATTTTTCAGAATAGATCAGAATTAGTACAAATGAAGCTCATTTTTTGTCATTCTGAAGTGTGGTAGAAACAAATATTTGAATACGATCAAAACACACCAAGACAGTAGTTGATAACATTTTTACACATAATCTGCTGTATGCAGTAAAACCGTATTCCGGTGCTAATGTAATGGTCATTTCAATTGAAAGTGTGTTGTCTTTAATGGCAGTGGGCTACCACACTATGCATACCCCACACTACGCCACACCACTCTGACATGCCACTCCACTCTAAGCACCTCCACTATAGGACACTCTGCAACACGCCATGCGACTCACCCCACTGCACTCTACCCCACTCCACTGAAAACTAATATAACCCAAATTCCCCACCCCATTCCAGTTCACAACAATATACCCCACTCCACTAAAATCTTCCATACTCCCTTCTACCCCACTCCAGTCTACTCTACCCCACGTCACTCCATCTAACCCAATCCACCCACTCTACCACACTCCACTGAAATCTATACCACTCTCAGGGATGTGGAATTCCTATAGCCCGACGCCCAGGACATATTGTTTGGGGTCACGGGCAACAAGTTTTAATGTGTATTTTGTCCTTGGGACAAGTAGGCCCAACCCCCTGCACCACAAACCCTTTGGTTGCCAGTTTGCAGTAGCACATTAAGGGCCAGGGAGGGGCACTTCCTGAAGTTAAGTTATTATTTGTGTGCCTATGTTATTGCTGTTCAAACTTGTATTCATGGTTCATTAATTGAAAGCCTTTATTAGGGTAAGCGCTCTAAGTAAATGTAAGTTCTGACCGCACTACTGACAGTGGTTACAGTATAAAAATGTGTACTCACGGTTTCAAAGTTTAGCAATATGAGGCTATGCATAATGCCCCCAGAATGCTCTACGATTAGATGCAAATATTTGCAGAAGCTGGAGAGCAAGATTAATGACTCTGCTTTCAATATAAAATGTTCCTAAAAAAATGAAAGTAGGAAACAAAAACATTTTGCTAAACTACTGTGAAATTTCAGGTACCGTTTCTTTGAACCATCATTTAGTAAAATGTGTTGATGCATGCTAGTATTTCGCAAAAATATTCATATTGGAAAATCTGTGTAACCAGTTTCAGTAAGATTATGAGAAACATAACAATAAACAAGCATTGGCAAAGCCAGTAGGTCTGAAATTAGTGGTCAGCTTTTTAGTTTTGCCAATACGTGACTTGTTTTGGCATGGTTTTTGTAAAGCCTTCTTGATGTGAGAGCTGCTCGGCCCTCACTATTATAACAAACATTGGCAAAAGCAAAAAAATAATTGGTCTAAAAAAAGCACACACTGCCACATTAGTTACTGCCACTGAACAAAACTACTTTGTGTGCCAATATACTCCTCATGAAAGAGCTTAATGCCGTCACTCACAGTGAAGCCAGCCGATACAGAGAGAGGGAGAGAGAATTTTAACAAACGCAAAAGGTTGTGGTTAACGCCAGACCAAATTAGGGACACTATTTTTAAAGAAAGTCTCAAAAGTGCACCCTTGGTATATGAAATGAAATGAAATGAAATGAAAATAGGTTTTATAAAGCGCAGAATAGCTGCCCGGAGGCGTCCCAGCGCTGAAAACTAACAGGTGTTGCCCATAGGGCCAAGTACAGAAGAAGCAACTTATTTGTTAAACAGGAAAGTTTTTAAATTTTTCCTGAAAGAAGTAAGGTCTGAGTTGGACCTAAGATGATAAGGTAGGCTGTTCCACAACTTGGCCGCGTTCAAGGAGAAAGAGCGACCTCCTGCTCTGGATCTCTTAACCTTTGGCACTACTGCCAGTAAGGCATTAGTAGATCGAAGTTGTCTATTGGGAAGATAGGGGGTGATTAAGGTGCGACTAATTAGTGGCCCAGTTTCCCAAAAAGATTGATGGGCAACACAGAGAGATTTGAAGCTGACCCTGTCTTTCACGGGAAGCCAGTGTAATTTTTTCAATCCTGCCTTCACAGAGGTCCTACGGGGGAGCTGGAGCAAAGTTCGGGCGGCACAGTTCTGAATTACCTGCAACTTTTTCAATGTGGAGTCAGGGGTACCAAGGTAAAGCGCATTTCCAAAATCCAACCTGGCCAGTATTAGTCCCTGGACCACAATTTGTCTGGCCTCAAACGGGAGTAATGGAAGAATCTTCTTCAGCATTCTAATCAGGCCAAAACAGGTGGCAGATAGTACAACGGCTTGATGGTTAAACGTCAGGGACTTGTCCAACCAGACTCCCAGGCTCTTGATGGCATCCCTGGGGACTGGGGGGGTACCCAAGCAAGCCGGCCAGATGTGATTGATCGTGGATGGTGCTAGATGTCCCAGCATCATGACCTCTGTCTTGTCTCCATTGAGTTTGAGACAAGACATGGTCATCCATCGATCAATCTTGCTCAGACATTCGAGCAGGTCCACTGTACCCACAGGGTCTCCGGCCCGCGTGAGAGAGACTACCAGCTGGGTATCGTCCGCGTAGGTAACGATCTTAATACCATACGGACGGACGACCCCAGCCAGCGGTCTCATATAGACGTTAAACAACGTCGGGCTTAATGAGGAGCCCTGTGGGACTCCACAGTCTAAAGGCTTGCTTGTAGAGATGGTTGCTCCCTCAAAGACCTGAAATTGCCTGCTGGATAGGAATGAGCGGATCCACTCCAACGCTCCTCCTTGAATCCCAATCTCCCCGAGGCGTTGCAACAGGATGGTGTGATTTACAGTGTCAAAAGCGGCACTGAGATCGAGGAGGACGACTGCCACCGATCCTCCTCGATCCAAGATGCCCCTAGTTTCCTCCAAGACCGCCAAAAGAGCCGACTCCGTCCCATGCTTGGGGCGGAAGCCGGTCTGCGAGGGATCAAGGAGATTATTTTCCTCAAGGAATTTGGTCAAGGTATATGTCCTTGCATTAACTGCAGCTATATGTCTTTCATGAATTTACAAGAATTTATAGAAGTAAGGCAAGAAATGTACTCCTGGAAAATATTTGTGAACTGCAGTTTATCATGAGCAAATATGCATATGTAGATTTGCTCATGGGAAAACCCGAGTGTTTGCAACGTCATTTTCCCATCAACCACTTTTTTCCCAACTCTGGAAGAAGGTTTACGTCTGCCATTGTCAGGAGTAAAATTTCCAGCATTTCTCTGTATGGGAAAAGATTAGAGAAGAGTTGTTGACAACCCTTAAAACATGCAAGTTAGTAGATTTGCACAGACTTAAAGTGCATTCCAACCCTGGAATTATTGCTTACCACTACCTTCAGTCCCAGTATGTTGATCTGCAGAAACGTGGCAACATAAAGGGATTGCTAGTATTAAAAAACTACTATGGTATGAGCCCTGGCATAATCAGAGAGGCTATCTATATAAGAGCTCTTATATAATGAGATTGCTGCCATAATTTGTCGCCGAACCACATGGCACCAAAGGGACAAGTGGATTTTGTTACAGGACAAGTAGATTTATGAAGCAACTTGCCCCATGGACAAGTAGATATTTTAATAAATTCCACACCTCTGCACTCTGCTCCAGTTTATTCCAATCCAACACTCAAATCTACCCCACTCTAATCCAACCCAATCCAATTTTCCACACTCCTTTCCAATACTCCACACTCCAAACTCCACTGCAATCTATCCAACTCCTCTCCACTGTAATCTACTCCACTACAATCTACCTCACTCCAATTGACCCCTTTCCAATCGACCGCAGTCTTCCCGACTCCATTCCAATCTACCATACTCCACTCAAATCTACCCCAATCTACTCCAATCTTTCCTACTCCAAGCTACACGTATCTACTTCAGTCTAATGTACCCCACACCACCCTAATCTACTCCACTACACTCCAATCTACCCCACTCCACCTCACTCCAATCTCGATTTAACTTCAATCTATCCAACTCCACTCCCCCACTCAATCTACTCCACTCCAATCTACCCCAATGCAACGCACTCCATTCTTCCCTAATGTATCCCCCTCTGCCCCAATGAATCCCACTCCACTCTACCTGATCTATCTCACTCTACTCTACTATATCCCAATCTACCCCATTCCACCATTCTACCCAGCTGCACTCTACCACTCCACCCAAATCGAACCCAGGCCAATCTACCCTACCCAGTCTACCCCAATTTGCTCCTCCCCAAGCTACACCACCCCAATCTCCAGTACTCTAGTCTACCCCACTTCACCCCATTCCAGCCCACTTCACCCAATTCTACCCCCACGCAATTCCAATATACCCTACTCTAATCTACCTCAGTCCACCCAAATCTACCGCACGCCACTCTTTCCTAATCAATCTCGACTGCACTCCAATCTATGCAAATCTACCCCACTCCACGCCTTTAACTTTTAGCCATGCTGAGCAGCAGCCACACTGGTGTACAACATGGCTAATACACATTGCCAAAGCAATAGTTCTTGTTTAGGTGAGACCTGTTGGCTTTGCTAATGCTTGTTGCTTTCCAGTTATGTGCCACTTACTTTTGCTCACATGCTGCTTTGTTCTTTTCTGTAAGAGGGTGATAGATTCTGTGTACAATGGTCACTTTGCTGTCTGCTGTCCAATTGCAATTTGTGATCAAAAATTCAAATATAGATTATAAAATGTATACATAAATGCTATGCATTGCCAGAAATAGGTTATGTCGTTTTTGTTTTATAAACTTAACGTGCAAATATATTTAATTGTTTTTTAATCCTCAGGCGTATGACAAATTCCTAAATCGATCGCAGATGACTCAAAGCTTCATCAGTTTTACAAAGCTGCATGCAGAAAGTGCTGCTCAGACTGGAGATCAGAAATACCAGTCAATCACTTGACAATACTAATCATTATTGGCATTGCACCCAAAGCTAAAATTACATGTGGTGCCAGATAAAATACTATTCCAGTGGTAATCTTAATTAGACCACTCTTCTAAAGTGGTGTGGAATTTCATAAAATATCTACTTGCCCATGGGGCAGGTTGCTTCATAAATCTACTTGTCCTGTAACAAAATCCACTTGTTCCTTTTGTGCCATGTAATATGGCGACAAATTATGGCGGTAATCTCATTATATAAGAGCTCTGATATAGCCTCTCTGATTATGCCAGGGCTCATACCATTGTAGGGTTAGAATATTAGCCATTCCCTTATGTTGCCATGTTTCCGCAGATCTACATACTGGGGATGAAGGTAGCATCAAGCAGTAGTTCTAGGGTGTGAATGCCCTATTGAGACTGTGCAAACCTACTAACTTGCATGTTTTAAGGGTTTTCACCAACTTTTCTCTAATCCTTTCCCATACTGAGAAAGGTTGGAACTGTGCTGCTGACAATGGCAGATGTGAAACTTCTTCCAGGGTTGGAGCGAAAGTGAACTTGTGAACACTTAGCCTTTCGCATGAGCAAATCTAATCATGCATATTTGCTCATGCTAAAATGCAGTTCACAAATATTTTCTAGGAGTACTATTTCTTGTCCTACTTCTGTAAGTTCTTGGGAATTCACGAAAGCTGTATAGCTGCACTTAATGCAAGGACATATACCATGGGTGCACTTTTGAGACTTTCTTTAATAATTTGGTCCCTAATTAGGACTGATGTTAACCATGACCTTTTGTGTTTATTAAAATTCTGTCTCACTCTGAGTGACAGCATTCTTCTCTTTCACAAGGAGTATATCGGCACACAAAGTAGTTTTGTTCAGTGCAGGATCTACTGTGGCAACGTATGCTTTTTGAGCCAAAAACACTTATTGTTTTTCCCATGTTTGCTATAATGGTGAGGGCCCAGCAGTTTGCACACCAATAAGGATTTACAAAAACCATGCCAAAACAAGTCACACATTGACAAAACCAAAAGCTGACCACCAATTTCAGACCTGCTCGCTTTGCCAATGCTTGTTTTTTTATGTTTCCTATAATCTTATTGAAACGGGTTACACTGATTTTCCATTATGAATAACTTTGGGAAATACTAGCATACTACAACAAATTGTACCAAATGACGCTGCAAAGAAATGGTACCTAAGAAATTACAGTAGTTTAACTAAATGTTTTTTCCCTTTTTTATGTGAACATTTTATTTTGAAAGCAAAGAATCATCAATCTTACTTTGAAGCATACACATATATTTGCATCTAATCAGAGAGCATTCTGGGAGCATTATACATAACCGACTTTGAAAACGTGTGTACATATTTTTATACTGGAACCACTATCAGTAGTGCAGTCCGAACTTACAACATTTACTTAAAGCGCTCACCCTAATAATAAAGGCCTTTGCATTAAAAACTTGTTGCCCTTGACCCCAAACAATATGTCCTGGGCATTGGGCTAAAGGAATTCCACATCCCAGTTCTGTGTTGTATCTGAGGAGCCAGGCCAGCTTTCATCTTTCTCCCCAGGGATAGGCATTTTAGTAGGTCGGAAGTGCCAGGACTTGCCCATGCCTGCATCGCTGACGACGGGAAGAGAAGCAAGTACAGCTACAAGAAACCTTGTGTCTCAGTGCCCCTGGTCTATGTTCGCATCCAGGAGGGTGCTTACATGGCCAAACTGGTGGTTACACATCCCTGCTTAAACCCCTTCCTTAACCCCTCCATAGTCCTTCCTATCCCCCACTCCCCAGTAGTATTTCCCATTTTCCAACCACTCCTCTCTGTTCCTCACACGTTTACTTCTAATATGTATACTTAATCATGGGGAGAGTCTGCAGTCAGAGGAGGGTTTCTGGAGGGGGGATGATGAGATCTTTGCACAGAAAAAGATTGGAGAGGCGTAAACACTGCACATAGGTTTGTGAATAGCATTTTGTAGCATGTCAAAACATATTAAACAAGCATTTACAATGCAACGGTTTCGCCTTTGGAAATGTTAAAGCTATTTGCAATGTAAATGACAATGCCATTTATTTATCTGTTTTCAAAACCAACACATAAATACAAATGTTGTCATTTACAATGCCAATAGCTCAAACTTTTCCAAAGGTGAAACCGTTGCATTTTAAATGCTTGTTTTAAAAGTGTCTGTGAGTGGAAGGAATTGGTTTGCACTGTATACCAAATCCCGAAACTAGACAGAGTTTGGTTGCTGGTGGGTAATAGCTTTTATATGCCCTATACACCACCATTTTTTCTGGTTCATGGCACTTTAACATGTGTTAGTATCGCCCAATTCATTGGTGTACATTTATTCAAATGGAAGGTTGTGCCGGTTAAGTAGGAATTGAAAAAATATTTATTGGAAAAAGTATTATATATATATATACATACACACACACACACGTAGACAACATGAACGCACACAGTTGTTCAATGTCCAGTTTTACTGACGTTTTCGTGTTCAGTGCTTTATTCATGGCTTCTACTCCTTTGGTGAATCTGGAGCTATGCTAATTTGAATTTTTGACACAAACTGAGAACGTTTTGCAAAAAAATGACCAGCACTTGAACTGGAGATCTCACTTGAAGTAGTTCTGCTGCTGTGCATCAGATTATTCCCTCGGTGATTTGAAGAATGGGAAACAAGAGAGGCCTGTGTATCAAAACTAAAGTAGTCCACACTGACAAATCACGATTCGAGACTTTTCACAGCACACCGTTTTATCAGTACAAGGATGGGATACTTTCGGGAAAACTGAAACTGACATTTAAAAACACACTGAGCCTGTCACAAACAGTGGAGTGTGATCAGTAATATGATGAGGGACTATCGAGATAAACCACTAAACTAACTTGGGGACACGATCTGCAGCAGATCGTGAATTGTGAGACATGTCAATGAGCTTTGTCCAACCCACGGGTCAGGAGAGGGGCAAAACAGCTAATAATGGCGTAAAAATACAGAGGAAAACAGGCCCCTTTTGACTGATGGGCCTGTCATCGGTATCTCTTTTTCAGCTGTTCCTCCTTCCACATATTGCTACCCAGCATGACATCCTCTCTCCGCTGTCCCATGCAGTGCCAGCAGGCAATCCTCCGATTACAAAAGTTCTGAACAGTTACGCATAGGTTAAATACTGTACATAACCGGGTGCTTCTGATAAGACACTTTTAAGGTTACGCTGTTCCTCCTGGAGTCCCTGTGATTATTTGGTCTAGTCTTCTGATGGTACAGTCAATAACATTAATAGCAATAATTTGTTTATACAGCTTCACTGACAGTCTTGTCACTTAATCAATCAAAACTGAACGTACCTGTCCTCGGCATGTTGTCAAAGCCATTATAGTCAGAATTCGTTTTTATTTGGGGATGTGGGGGGTGGGTGCTGGAGGGGGATGTGAAGAATATACCAAAGATATGGGAGGGTTATGGCGACTGAGTAATACATTACAAGGAATAAGACAGAGCGTAGATCCCACCCTAAAATGGGTAAGGCCCATCTGCTCAGAAATTAGTGACCCAAATTTAAATATGTGGGATCTCAGGCCAGCTCACACTTTTCTGAACTCTCACAATCCGGAGCCGTCCCCTCTGCTCTTACCTTCTAGGGTCACTTCCTTCCCGGCCCGCTTCAGCGCCTGCACGGCTTGGTCATGGGTGGCCTCGCGGAGGTCGCAGCCGTTGACGGCCAGGATTGCGTCGCCCACGCTCAGCGCGTGGCTTTGCTCCGCCGCCAGTCCCGGGAAGATTTTGGAAATCAGGATAGGCATGCGGTTCTCGCGCCCGCCCTTGATGCTGATGCCCAGCCCGCCGGACTCCTGCTTGAGGACCCGCACGGTGCGGACGGGAGAGTTATCCGCTCCCCGCCCAGGGCTCTCCGGGACGCGCCCAGGGCTCCCGGGGGCGCCCCCGGGACTCCCTTCCGTGCCATTGGACAGTCCCTGCCCCTCGGAGCCGGGTTCGGCGGAGAGTGCGAGGGTGTCCCCGTTCAGCTCAGCCAGCACTCTCACCCAGCGCTCCCGCAGCAGCATCTCCAGGAGGCCCTGCTTGGAAGCACGGGTCCACACGGCCATGGCCAGCGGCTCAGGGTCTGACTCCCGCCAGAGCCGAGCGCTCCGCCTCCCGCCGGCAGCTCCCACAGAGCCGCTCTGGCACAGCAGCGGAGACATGCGGAAGCCCTCAGAGCCCCGCCCTCTACTGTATTCATTATTCATGAGATGTTTCTATATTCATTATTCATAGCAGGGTGTAGCTGCTTTGGAGGAGCCATGGTGGCTGAACGTGACCCGCACAGTGTTCGTACAGCCCACCCCTTAATCATCATTATTCATGAGGGGGTAAACGTCCTTCAAGCATTTCCATTTCCACTAGTACAGTACAAGTGTGCCCCGCCTTATCATCAATATTCATGAGGACGCGGAGCACTATCTCGGTGACAAGAAACCCCGCTTCCCGATGAACACAAAGAAAGGACGAACCAAAAAAATAATGATCGTACTTGGGGAACAGAGATGAAGGACAAAAATGTAACCCAAACTTTACTCCACAGAAGAAAGACTGCTCATTTCTTTCATGAAAAGACAAGTCAGGTCCCGGGCCGTGCTGTGATTGGCTGACGTCACGGGGTGTCCCGGGCCGGCAGCCAATCACAGCGCGGCCCGGGAAATGACGTCACTGGGGTGTCCCGGGCCTGCAGCCAATCACACCGCGGCCCGGGACACACGTCAACAAGGGGCGGGGCTTAAAAAAAGACCCAGAAACGCCCCCGAATCGCGTTTTCTCTGGAAAACGTGATTGGCGGCCAATCTCTTCCAATGGCTAGCCTCCATTTATGGAGCTAGTCAATGGAAGAAGGGGCGGTGTCAAGTCGCCACTATAGAGCTAACATTAGATTTCGCCCTTGGGCGGAGCAACTGCTACGCAGTTGCAACACCAGGGCGAAACCTAAAAATGCAGTTTGTGACTATGCCCGTCAGTGTTTTGACAACCAGATATGGCTATGTTCAACATCAAATGATCTGCCCGACAGTGACACTTATGCTGCTGCTGTGTTCACTGATGTGCACCATCTTACCTTCAAGAATAGTTCACAAGCAGTGATAGTGGCAGCCATCATGTAAGCTGAGATTTAGATGTGCATAAATTATACGGAATTGTATAGAATAAGCCTGCAAACCTACTTTACTTTGCATGGTGACCAAGGCAACCTTTTTTAGGACTTCTTTGTTGTAATACAGAGTAAATGTAGTTCATTAATTGTCTCGACTGCAAAAAGGTTTTAACATAACTTTTAAAAATATGAATGAGCAAAAGAAAAAATGTATATTATAAACAGTTGCATAGAAGTGGTTTTATGTTCACTGGTTTTCTTGTTTTCACAGGACAGGGAAGACTATGATAATTTGATAACTTAAGAAAGTGCATAATTTCACACTGGGATAAAGACACTTGCTCCCTAATGAAATTATGTGTGACTTGTCAATCATCAATGGAGAGAACACCTATTCCTCTGATTCCATCTCTACAAGTACGAAAAAATGAGTGAATACTTTTGCGAGCAAACGTGAGAGCTGTACAAAGTGAGTGACTGCCTAAAACATAAGTAAAGGTTATTCTATTTTGACCAGATAGATGGCAACTAATTTATATATATATATATATATATATATATATATATATATATATATATATATATATATATATATATATATATATATATATATATATATATATATATATATATATATATATATATAATCTCACATCACCGAAATCCATAACACTTTTTTATACCCTCCACCTCTATAGCCCAAAAATATGTTTGTGTTTCCCAAATCTGCTCACTTGACATTATTTGTTTCCATCATAGCTCAGTTATGTGGCACATGATAAAAGGGGAGCACTATAAATCATTTGCCGGCAGCAGTCTGTATAGACCAGGTCAAACGTCCTACAAAGCATTCTCAACATCAAAAATGTTCACTGGATCATTTGCAAGAAAAAGGGTGATTTGCTTCATTTTTTCTCCTTTGATATATATCTGTTACAAACTGAAAGTTTTATTGTGTAATTATTTCATGCTTATCTAGTTTATTTTTATGGATTTAAAAACATAATTTTTGTCACTGTTAGGTGAGCTATGCCTAGATGTCCGATTACTTTCCACAGGCTACCACTATATATTTAAATTATGTTTAAAATATTATGATGGTATATATGTTAATACGTTGTGTGGCTATGTTTAGGCTGCTGTGCAGGAGATAATGAAATGTTCCACTGATTCTTCCTGATATAGGAATGACCTTATCCCAAAGAGGACTGCGCGAGCTGTTGAAAAAGGCCAAGTATGCTTGGGACAGTGCACGTTTTCTCCTCATTGGTTTGAGTGAGATCCTTTTTTACCAAACAAAGTGGCAGAGGTATTGCCAGGGCTCATAATGGAACTGCTGCCCTTGATGAAGAAAAGGTTTATGCTTAGTAAGGTAGTTCACATGTCTCAATTACCACAAAACATTCATTACATGTGGTTCCATAGCCTATCCAGTGAGCATATAAAGATTCTGTTGTTGCTGTTTTGTATTGCCTTTCCATTCTTAACTGTCTCGAAATGAGGATGAGCAGATGTGCCCTGGTCCCAGGGAAAGAGCTCTAACGTGAAGTTTGGTGACCACAAACTGCACTGATGGCCACACCACTCCGAGCAAAACCTCGCACTTGCACTGTTGATAAGCTGCACTGTTTTACAACTTGGGTGTAGGATCCTTTTAGGCGCCAGATACTTGTTGGCAGAACATTCTCTTAACTAATTGAACACGGTCCCTGAAGACTTTATCCTCTCTAACAATTGGGTCCATGCAGGGCACAGCTAGGAAGGCATTCTTTCATCCTTCTTTGAGCAAGAGATCAAAAAGTGAAAGCTTAGCTGATTGACATCTCTGGATACACACTCTTAACTATGAGATTGTTCTTTTGAATCTACTTCTTTCTTTATCGCCGTTCAGAAATAGAAATGTTCTTTCTCCGCCTCCAACATGACAAATTGCCTACAATCACTCATGCTCCTGTCACCACTCTCCATAAGCAAAATGAAATAGAAATGTTCTTTCTCCGCCTCCAACATGACAAATTGCCTACAATCACTCATGCTCCTGTCACCACTCTCCATAAGCAAAATGTTGGACGCTTATAGACTTGTTGCATTTTGAAGGCAGCACCCTCTTTGAAAAATCAATCGGTGAAACTTGTAAAGCACTGCTTGTCCCCCTAATCTATGGTCCTAATCTATGGTTTTGTTATCCTTACAGAGTGTATGAAACATGTGTACAAGGCCAAAAGCTGGCCAACCATGAACATCAAAAGGATGCAGTGAAAACTTGCCACAGATCTGACTTGCCAGAAGAAAACTGAAGAAACTAGCAATCCTAGAAGCAAACAAAGTACTAGTTTTCACTACCATTTCTTGTCTAATTTAACTATTCTATTTTATGGTAATCTGAGCCCTTTTGGGACCTGGTATGTGCTTCAGTTAAATAAAATAGAATTTATAAATCATTTTGAATCCATTTAATTTAACCTGTGTTTGTTTAGTCTTTTCCCACACATCACAATATTAGAAAAAGTCAGGTCATGTCTTATACACAAATTAAGGCAATCTCAGAGTGAGGGAGTATCACCAATTAAAAGCCTTCTTTATGAATTATTTTTATACCCCCCCCCCCTTACTCCACCACAACTTTTTATTGTGCAGAACAATAAAGTATTATGCAAAAGCCGTGGTTTCATTTTAGCTTGTTATTAGTTACTTGGAATTCATTGGACTGTATAAACAAGGTACATTTATTACATTCAAATACAGTTTTCTATTGTACCGGATGGTACATAGGTCATGCACCTCAAAGCACTTGCTTAGCAACATATTCGTTGATCTGAAGTACTTGATGGGCACTTTTTTTTTCTTTCTTTTGGTAGTTTTATATAGCGCGAACTAGACCCGAACCGAATCAGGCATCAGAGCGCTTTACATAGCACAAGTTTTTTTTTTACATGAGGACACGCACTTTCATTTTTAGTTACAGGGAGATTAAGTGATTTGCCCAGAATCACAGGAGGTTTTAGCGTTGTTACCGAGACTCGAACCCAGATCCCCAGGTCCGAGGTCGAGCGCCTTAGCCGTTAGGCCAACTCCTCTCCCCCCTTAATTTGAGAAGATGTGACCATAGAATGTTTTCATGTCGTCATAGTATCAGCAATGAGTATTACTACCCTGACTCTATAATAAATTATTCATTGGTTACCAATAGCCATCAAAATGTTTCCTGAAGTCCCACAGTAGTAATTCACACTCCCCTTGCAGTTGTCATGAAGTCGTCATATAGTAAGTATGAACTAACAAGGTTCATCGAAGACCACTCCATCCTCGAACACTCCTAATCCAGATTCCACAGCAACCACAGCACCGAGACTGCCCTACTCGCCACCATAGATGACATCTGCACCCTCCTCGACCACGGCCACACCGCAGCCCTGATGGTACTCGACCGGTCAGCAGCATTCAACACCATCTCCGACCGCACACTCGCCGCCAGACTACATGACGCCGGCATACAAGGAACCGCCCTCGACTGGATCCGCTCGTTCCTCACCGGCAGAAGCCAAAGGATCAGACTGACACCCTTCCTCTCTAAACCCACGGACCACGCAGAAACCTCTGCATCGTACTCTACTCCTCCCTCCATGAACCGACAGGTCAACGCCGTCATTTCCAGCTGCTTCAACTCCCTCTGCATCCGCCGTGAGACTTTCAAATGGATCCAACCCAAGGCAAGGAAGACAGTAACCCACGCACTTATAACCAGCAGACTTGACTACGGAAAAGCCCTCTATGCAGGCATCAACAAGTCTCTACTCTGCAAGCTCCAGACGATACAGAACACCGCCGCCAGACTAGTCCTCGTATGAAAAGAAAATTGCCTCTGACACAATAGATTAAACAAACGTAATTGTACCCAAACGATTTTTAATTATCTTTGGGATATATTCATATCGGATTTACGGACTTAGGACAGAACACATTGTGTCTATATTGCAGCCTGATGTATATGTATTTTTTTAATTATTCTCTATGTATCTTTTTAAATTTATATTTGAACTGTATCAGTCGGGTGTCTTTGTATTTACTTTTAATACGTTTTTAACAGGTTTTTAAATGTACTGGATTATGAATTTTATGAATTTTATTGTGGTATTTTTATGATGATTGTGCTAGAATTGTTCTTGTCTTTTATGGTGCAAATCGAAATAAAGACTTTTTGACTGACTGAATTCATATCGGATTTACAAAACAATCGCCCTGTCACTAAACAAACTAGACCAAAGCTTTCTTGTCTTTCTTGTCAATATATACACATTAATAAACAATGAGGATTTTTTTGCAAAGAACAAAGTGCTCATCAATTCTATACAGTGCAGAAAACTTAAACATACAGTGCAGTGTACAGTCAATATTATAGCAAAAATTGATTCTAAAGTACATCTCGTCATGTAGACAAAATGGTCCTACTAAATTCTGTCACCATGGACTAGGGCAAGGGCAGCTGCGAGGGAGGGAGAGCAGTTTCACTGACAATGAGTCAGTGGTCTTACCCTTCTGTTGCATTCTTACCCTACTCTTGCACTCACTGGAGTGGGAATAGTAATGTTTACCCCTACACTATTCAACACTTACCCTATTGTTGTACTCACTGGAGTGGTAATAGTAATTTTACCCTACACTATCCGAAACTTACCCTACTGTTACCCTGAAAGTATTTTGCGTTGTAATGGTATGCGTTGTAATGGAATGCACTGTAAATGTAGTTTCTAAAAATGCGTTGTAATGTATGTTGCGATGTAAAAACCGCGTTGTAAAAGCATGCGTTGCAATGTGTCCTATTCACATGGTCCAGTCCCTGTTGACGGATTTCCAGGCACTACTCATCGGTTGAATGAGGGGGAGGATGCCCCCTCTTTGTAGGATCTCATGGAACTCCAGGTGTGGTACCTGTCGGAAATTTCCTTTGATTATTTTTGTGCGGCGGCAGCTGCTTCAGGAGCTGCTTCAGGAGCTTGTCATCATATTTGGATTCAGACTTGTAAGGCGGAGTCCTCTTAGAAGTCTGTTCTGCTCAAATTAACGTTTTAGGGTTCCAAAGTGTTTGGCCCCCAGCTGGAGGACTTGGTCAAGCAGTCGGCTGAAAATCGGAAGCTTGTAGCTCCTGTTCTGCCTCCTTTTCGGGGTCGAGGTTTGGTTATCGCTCCACTTTTGCCTTTCCTTCAGCTAGGCGTGCTCAGCAGCCCTTTCACGGCAGGGGCCATGGACAGGGGCCCCCTGGAGGTAACCAGTTACTTTTCACTCCGGTGGTTCTGCCTCCACTCCTTCTCCAAACCAGATACTATCAGCCTTTTCCAGTTGGGGGTCGCCTTCGCTTCTTTTGTCATTCCTCTTTGGGTCCTTCCAATCCCTGGGCAGTTCAGAAGGTTACCGGATCCAGTTTTCATCTCGCCCCGCTCCTGTGTTCAGGGAGACTCTTCAGCGACGACATCCTCTGAGGCAGGCGGCCTTGCTGGAGGGCATTCAGCTTCTCTTGGAGAAGGTTGCGATAGTATAGGTTCCGCTCCTGGAAAGTGGCATGGATTGTTATTCCATCCTCTTTCTGGTCTCCAAGAAGGATACCATGGACTTGGTATCTTTCAGATCCAACACTTGCACTCTGTGGTGGATCTGAAGGGGGTGAATCTCTACGTTCCTCATCGTCATTTCTAAATGGTGACTTTGCAGTCTATCCTCCCGCTGGTGCACATGGGTGCTACCTTCTCTCGCTCGCCCTGATAGACGCTGTGAGAGGGATGGGCGGAAAAAGAAACTAGGAGGTCTTATGCGTGAATCTATGGTCGCGTTTATTTAAAGTCAATGTATTCAACAAACAAAGAGATAATGAAGGGCGTCGTCTTCTGGGTTGGTGGGTATCTTCCTCTGATAGGGCGATCTTCTCTCTGGGCAGGTGTTAATGACTTTTCCCCCGGGTAGCGTGTAAGGAGAGAAGATCCAGACGGCAAGTATACTGTTGGATATTTTGTTGAGAGGCGTACCACCACCAAGGATGTGAAATTATTCCCAGGTGCACTTGAGATGAGAGAGGTACAATGAGAGATGAAAACGAGAGGAGTGAAGAAGTAAAGGAAGAGTCTTTCACAGGTTCTGTCTTTAGACTCATTTAATGTTTACACGGGTCCTTTCTTCAGGACTTCAACTGGTAGAAGGCTTTACTTGAGCCCGTACCCACGTTACGCGTGTGGCGTTTACAACAACCAAAGAGTGTGAGGCTTTATAAAAAATTCAGGGAGGTATCCAGCACAATCAATGAACCACAGTTCTGAACCCCAACCGAGAACGTGCTATGCGCAGAGAGTCCACTTAAGGGAACCCCCCTTCTCTATCCTGCCCCCTCCCGAGTCAGATAGCGGCAGGAAAACAAAGCAAACAGCAAACATAAACCAAAAAAAAAAACACACGCCAACCCACAACTGTCTCCCAACCCCAAGCCACGCACCGTGAAAGCCGTACCTCTCCAGAGTTACGGCGGCACATAGGCGTCCTCCGGGGCTGTCCACCAGTCCTCGGACCACGACTCAGCCTCCTCTTCTGCAGCGTCATCCTCGTCTCTTTCGGCGGCGCGGTACTGCTCCTGAGGGTCCGGGTCTCCGCTGTTCCACGTTGGTGTCCGCGCGTTTTTCCTCTCTCTGTTGGCGTCTTCCGGGTTCTCCCCTTCGTTCTCCAACTCCGCCCTCCTAATTGCCCAGGGTCCTTCCCATTGGCTGTGGTTCTCCTGCAGGGAAGAGGTCTCCGCATTAGTTAACTCTTCCTGTCCCGGGCTCAGCAGTTCTTGTGTAAGGCTCCGATGGGGGCTGATTACGGGGGTAAACGCCGGCTCCTCCTCACAGACTCCTACCTCCATGTTCCCATCCATCAGGCGGATCAGAGGTTTCTGCGATTTGCGGTAGGAACCCAGCACCTCCAGTTCCAGGTGTTTCTTTTCGGCCTTTTATCTGCGCCACAGGTTTCCTTTAAGCTCTTGACCCTCTTGGTGGGTATTCTCCATTCCCGGGGCATTCAGGTTTTTCCTTACCTTGATGATTGGTTGATTGTTTCTCCTTCTTTCTCTCAGGCAACGGAGGATGTGGCTCTGGTCTGTCATCTTCTGGATTTTTTAGGGTTCCTCATCAACCACAGTAAGTCGTCTCTTCAGCCCTCCCAGGTTCTGAAGTTCCTCAGGGCTCTCTTCCGGATGGATCTGGGGATGGTGTTCCTGTCCCAGGAAAGACAATTAACTCTGTTCAAACATCTTTCATGGGTGCGGGCTCCGGTATCTTAAGATGTTGCAGCCCCCTCCTGCTGCCTCATGCAGGGCCTGATATCCGCCAGAGACTGACAGTGAGTGACTGCTGACTCACGCGGCTGGGGCACCCTGATTGGGGTTGACAGCTTGTCAGCAGCCTTCTGTCTCTCTGCTTTGCTGCCTCTTCCCCTGATCTATTTTTTCGCCTTTCATATTTTCTGCTTTCTGTCACTTTTTCACTTACTGCATTTTTCTGCTTTACTGTTGCTTTCTGCATTTTTTCACTTTTCCTCTTGTCACTGTCGCGCCTTTTCCTCGCTGTCTCCCCGCCGCTGCTCATCCCCTGGAGCCTTGCTCCCGCCAGTGCCACTTCCCACTGCCCCTGACAGCAACACTTCTCACTGTTCCTGCCTCCTAGTTGTCCAGCCCTACCCCTCACACTACTGAACGCCGGTCACAGTGCGGCTGCGCAAAGGGGGCCCCACTGGCATGCTGAAGACACCTGGACCGTGCCCAACACCATGGGCCCTGGTCCTTGGACCATCCACCGCTACGACTCCAGCACCCTCCTCGCCCTCAACACCGTATGCCACTCTGCCTGTTGCCGGATGACACCCAGGGCCCTTTTTCCTGCTGAGACTGCAGCTGTACCTTCGTCTGCCACTGTACCTTCGTCTGCCACCGCACACCAGCCCCACCCACCTCACAACCGACAAATACCGGACCCGACTGCCCCGGCTGTATTCTGCTCAACACACGCTCCCCCCACAAATGCGCTGTGGAGATCTAGGACCTACTCGGCTACGTCACCCCGACATCGATTTCCTCACGGAAACTTGGACATCGCCACTGCCACCCTGGATGGCTACAAGATCGTTCACAAGGACCGCATCAAAAAGCCAGGTGGCGGCATTGCCATCATACACAAAAGCACCCTCCACCTCACCACCCATCACATGGAGTGTTTAAAAACCATCGAAGAATCCTGTCATTGTGTCCTTTGTTTTTAGCTAGCCATTCGAGTTGGGCATGATTTGTATACAGAGTGAATTCCCTGCCCTCTAGGTAATACCTAAGGGTTTCTATAGCCCATTTGATTGCTAAGGCCTCTTTCTCAATCACAGCGTACCTTTTTTTCTCGGGTAAATAATTTCCTACTAATGTAGAGTATAGGTCTTTCCTGACCCTGAGAATTCAACTGGGACAATACCGCCCCTAATCCTGTGTCAGAGGCGTCTGTTTGTAATACAAACGGTTTAGTGTAATCAGGGCTAAGTAAGACGGGTCGGGAGGTAAGGGCCTGTTTTAACTTCCTAAAGGCCTCGGTGAGTTTAGGGGAGGGTTGTCTCAATTCTTGTTCTGTTTTGGTCCCTTTCTTTAATAAATCTGTCAAGGGGGAAGCCACCTGAGAAAAATTTGGGATGAATCTTCTGTAATATCCCAGTACCCCAAGGAAAGCTCTTAGTTCTCTTTTGGTTTTAGGAAAGAGAATGGGTGTGATAGCTGTTATCTTTTCTTCTTGAGGCTTTATATATCCCTCTCCTAGAAGATATCCCAAATATTTCACCGATCGTGATGCCAGTTTGCTTTTGGCAGGATTGATGGTCAGTACACTTTTCCCTAATTCTTGTAATACTTTAGTAAGGTGAGATAGATGTTCCTCCTATGACGAACTATGAATAACTATGTCGTCAATATAGGCTGCTGCAAATCTTTCACACGGTCTTAATACCTGGTAGCTGGGAGCGCTCTAGCGGTCAGGCTGACTCGCTAGAGCCCTATTTAGACGCGCCATGCAAGCGCGCGGCGTGTGCGCGCGGCATGTGTGCCGCAGTAACGCCGGAGTCACGCCAGAGTCCAGCCCGTCTGCGCCCGTCCGCGCTGGACCGCTGGGAGACTGGACTTGCTGACGGTGAGTGTACGGAGATCAGCTACTCTTGGCAGGAACTGCTGAGTCTCAAGCCACCCTTACGGTCCTGCCACCATAGGTACGCCCCTGAGTCGTTTCTGACCCCCTTGGGCTGTCACTGCTTCTGGGTTAACCATATGGTGCCGGTTCCATCTGCGGCTTTCATACCGCCAGTATCGAATACTAAATCAGGAATCTTGATGAGGAACGATCAGGGGTTTCTCATAAATGCGAGGTCCTTGATTAAGAATAATCTTGCTTTCAAGGATTTCGTTATGTTTAGACAACCCGCATGGGTCTTTATCACCGAAACGTGGGCCAAGGATTCTTCGGGACCTGATTTGGTTGAGGCAGTACCGGATGGTTACCTGCTGGTGAGAGAGGACAGAGTGGGACGTGTTGGGGGAGGGCTGGGCATCCTCTATAGAGACTGCTTTTCCTGCCACACCATCCCTCTCTCCACACTGCAAAGTTCCTTTCAGGTCCTCCAGTTTTCTATCAACGGACCTTATGCAGTTCCGTTCACGGGCCTCCTCATTTATAGGCCACTGGGTACCAGGACAGTTTTTAGCCAACATATGCTCAACATTTTAGAGCCACACTTTGGCTGTGAGCATTTTACTGTCCTGGGGGACTTGAATTTCCATTTGGAAAATCTGGAGTCAAAGGATACTCTTTCCCTATTGGATACTTTCTCCGGATATGGGATGAAACAACTAGTTAATGATCCCACCCATCAAGCAGGTCATGTGCTTGATGGGGTCTTTTCTAACGACCCCCGGCTAACTACCGGGACTCCCATCCCTCTCTCCTGGTCGGATCATTTTGCGATTCCTTTAGAATTAACATTCCCGACTGCCAAGAGTAAGGGGAATGAGCCAAGTAAAATGGAACTGAGACGCAACCTCAAAAACATTTCTAATGATATGCTTGCCCCTAGACTGCCCAGTCGACGGATTACCTCTGAGGAGGACGTAGGGAAAACAGTAGACAGATTTGATACTGCTATTAGAACTGCCATTGATGACCTGGCCCCTGCCTCACTTTGCTATTCCGCGAGGAAAAGCCCATCGGCGCCGTGGTTTTCGGAATCATTAAGACTCCTTAGACAGGGAGTTCGAAGACAGGAACGCCTTTGGAGGACTAGCTGGGATCCGCGAGAGAGGGATAGTCACAAATCCCTCCTAAAGGAGTATAAAACTGAGGTGATAAGGACTAAACAAGAGTATTTTACCTCGTTGACCTCCCCACTCTCCTCGCCGAAAGAGCTGTTTAAGATCGTAGACACGCTCACCTCTTTGAAAGTACCGGACCCCGTGGTTAGTTCACAGCGGCTCTGTGACGATGTTGCACAATTTTTCCAATCAAAAATTGTGGACATTTATTCGGCCTTAGAATCTCAGAGGTCGGCATTATCTTCCTCTCTGAGCGTTCCTGTCCCTCCATTAACATCTTCGGAGGAGATACCGTTAGGGTGTTTTTCCAGCTTCCACCCCCTCTCCCTGAAGGAACTTGAAGTTCTCCTTTTGAAGACCAGGTCAGGGTCTCCTTTAGACCCGTGCCCTCTAAAACTTCTTAAACAATGCAAGGAGACTCTCTTGCCCTGGTTGCTAGAGATCATGAACAGGGCAATGAGAGAGGGGACCTTCCCGCCACAATGGAAAAGAGCGGTGGTTAAACCACTGTTAAAAAAGCCTACTTTGGACCCGGGCGTTCTTAAAAACTTCCGCCCCATTTCGCTGCTCCCAGCCCCAGCAAAGATTCCTGCCCCTCCTCAAGGCCCTCCACTGGCTTCCTATCCGGAAACGGGTGGAATTCAAGATCTGCTGTGTGGTACACAAGAGTCTTCACAATCTGGGACCTCACTATCTGGCAGAGAAATTTGTGTATCACCGCCCTTCCCGCAATCTTAGGTCCAGTAACCAACTGTTACTTCAGGTTCCCAGACATTACAAGACCAGACAGGGAGGCCGCGCCCTCTCCGTCATGGGCCCACGTCTATGGAACAATCTTCCCCTTTCCCTCAGAGAATGCCCGAGTCATTTAGTCTTCAGGAAATGCCTAAAGACAGCACTATTCTAGGAGGAGCGCTGCTCGACCTGTCTACTTCACAGCTCCGCGCGGAGATACACCTTCGGGTGTGATGCCGGCGCGTTATAAGCCTATAAATAAATAAATAAACCCACCTCAACCAGCATCTTGCTGCCTTCCTGGAAACCTCTGGCCTTTTAGATCACTCGCAGCATGGATTCCGAAGAGAGCACAGCACGGAGTCGGCCCTTACCATGGTGCTTGATAACATCCGTACCAGAGTGGACAAGGGCCTGACCACTCTCCTTATCCTATTAGACCTTACGGCTGCGTTTGATACCCTGTCTCCCTCAGTGTTAACATCTCGTCTGAGGGAGATAGGGGTGGAGGGGCCTGCACTTAGTCTGCTATCCTCCTTCCTTGGCCAGAGGGAACAGAGAGTTAAGCTGGGGGAGTTCCTATCTCCATCCCTCCCTGTGCAGTGTGGGGTCCCTCAGGGGTCGGCATTAAGTCCGACCCTTTTTAACATCTATGTGACCCCACTTGCCAGGCTTATTAGATCTTACGGGATGGAGGTAGTCTCCTATGCCGACGACACACAGATATTGATGTCTCTCGCCCAACCTGTCATCTCGGCTGCCTCCAATTTTAGACACTGCATGGAGGCAGTGGCTCAATGGATGATTTGCAATTCATTGAAGCTCAATGGCGAGAAGACAGAAATTCTGGTGTTCGGAGGCAAGGAGGATATCTGGTCGGCGGAATGGTGGCCTCCATCTCTGGGAGTGTGCCCTACACCCACTGTTTTGGCTAGGAACCTAGGAGTCATGATTTACCCTTATTTGGGGCTGGGCCAGCAAGTAAGTAGGACCATTTCCACCTGCTGGGGCATAATAAACATCCTGAGGAATATAAAACATTACCTGTCGCCCCAAGCAAGAAAGCAAATAGTAGTTGCATTGATAGGCTCAAGACTAGATTATTGCAATGCCCTATACCTTGGCATTAACAAGAGTCTTATAATGCGACTCCAAATGGTGCAGAATGCAGCTGCAAAGTTCGTACTAGATCTTCCCAGGCGGGCCTCTGCTACGGCTGCCAGGAAAGCACTGCATTGGCTTCCAATCGAGGCCAGGATCTCATTCAAGTCCCTTTGCTTGATCTATGGGGCCCTGGCCTCGAACAAGTCAGGAGGCATAAGGGATCTGCTAAATCCTTATGCCCCCTCCAGATCCCTGCGCTCGGCCAATAAAGCCTTGCTATCCATCCCCCGTGTCCGTAGAGCTAGGTGGGGTGGCAGAGCCTTCTCAACTTTGGCCCCAAGGTTGTGGAACTCTCTGCCTTCTGATATTAAAACTCTTCCCTCAAAGCAAGCCTTTAGAAAGGCCCTTAAGACATGGCTGTTTGCCATAGCCTATCCTTAGCTTGGGTTCTGCCTTTTTGATTTTACTTTGTTAGGCGCCTTGATGCCTACGGGCTTAGTTGCGCATTATAAATTTCATTTCATTCATTCATTCATTCAATCTTTGAAAAGTGGCCGGAGCCCCATGCAAACCAAAGGGTAAGACCTTGAAATGGTATAACCCACTAGGAGTGGAAAAGGCCGTCTTTTCTCTATCTTGGGGATTTAATGGGACCTGCCAGTACCCTTTACACAGATCTAAAGTGCTAATGTACTGGGCCGTGCCAAGTCGCTCCACCATCTCATCGACTCTCGGGAGTGGATAGGAATCAAACTGAGAGATCTTGTTAACCTCCCGAAAATCGATGCAGAAGCGGATAGACCCATCTGGCTTAGGCACCAAAACTATGGGCGAATTCCATTCACTGTTAGAGGGTTCTATTATGCCCATGTGTAACATATTTTGCACCTCTTGTTCTACCGCTTGCCTGCGTGATTCAGGGATACGATAAGGCCGTAGTTTTACCCTCTTACTTGGGGGTGTATGGATGGCATGTTATATAATCATTGTTCTCCCCGGTTCAAGGGAAAACACCTTGGAAAGAGGTTTTAACCTACCTTCTAACTCCTGCCTCTCTTGATTTGGTAAATCCACGTCAGTGCTTTGAAGGAATAAAAAGGATGTCTCCAGAATCCATAGTAAAACTGGAGGGGCCCCCTGCCATTTTTTTAGTAGATTGATATGAAAGATCTGTGTGTGTGTTTTCCTTTTTGGATCTAACTCCAATCGGTATGTTACCGGAGTGACTTTTTCAATGACCCGATAGGGTTCCTGCCACTGTCCTAGTAATTTGTGATCTGATGAAGGTATCATCAATAGAGCAAAATCGTTTACCTCTAGACTTCGATTTTTAGCCTTTTTATTATACTGAACGGCCTGTGCTTGTTCCATATAATTGGCCACTATGCTACGAATTTGTCCTAAATGTGTTTTTTGATTTAGGACATTGTGAGAAAGACCCCGCACTCACCCGGAACATGCAGGTACGCCCATGGTGTCAGCAACGCTTCAGGGGACTACAACGCCCATGTACCTCTCCCGTGTTTTCACAGGAAGACGCCGGTCACCCGTTTGACCCGAAAATCCAACCCCCATGCCCCGGAAGGGAGAGGCACAAGCCAAGGAGAAGCGCGCGGGGACAGGTCATAGAGGAGAGAGCAGACGTGGAAGGGGACGGACGGCGAGGTCACACGACGGACGTGGTGAAGACGCGGGACCCCGTGGTGAAGACGCGGGACCCGGTGGTGAAGACGCGGGACCCGGTGGTGAAGACGCGGGACCCGGTGGTGAAGACGCGGGACCCGGTGGTGAAGACGCGGGACCCGGTGGTGAAGACGCGGGACCCGGTGGTGAAGACGCGGGACCCGGTGGTGAAGACGCGGGACCCGGTAGAGAAGACGCGGGACCCGGTGGCGAAGACGCGGGACCCGACTGGAAGAACGTTGGAGATCCGGAAGACTGAGAGGAAAGCTGGTCGGAAGACTGGTGGTGACCGGAGGAGGCTGGAAGGCGGCCGTAACTCGGAGGAGAGTTACGGCGGGGCCGGTGCGTGTAACTGGCTCGGGGACACACAGAGAGAGGGGGTGGAAGCGGACATAGCGGGAGGGCAGAGCCCAATGGGGCACTAGGTGAAGCTTGATAAAGACCCTCGTTATCCAGAATGCTTTTGGAATGTACTAGTGAATAAACACGGTTCACCCTTCCCTAGGCACTTAAGTTCCCTACCTCCCACGTCCCTGTTTTCCTGATAGGACAATTCAGTACCATCCTGCATCTTGATTATCCCTGAAATATCACAGCGGTGTGGTGAAGGAAAAATCAGTATATTTATAAAGAACTCCATTCTGACGGTTCAATCAATCAATCAATCATGCCATTTGTATAGCACACTACTCACCCGGGAGGGTCTCAAGGCGCTTGGGGGGGAGGGGTGTGCTACTGCTCGAACAGCCAGGTCTTGAGTTGTTTCCTGAAGGCGAGATGGTCCTGGGTCAGCCGAAGGTGGATGGGGAGGGAGTTCCAAGTCTTGGCAGCCAGGTAAGAGAAGGATCTTCCTCCGGCGGTGGCTCTTCGGATGCGTGGTACGGCTGCGAGGGCGAGGCTGGTGGACCGTAGCTGGCGGGTGGGCGTGTAGAAGGTCAGGCGGTGGTTGAGGTACTTGGGGCCCAGGTCGTAGAGAGACTTGTGTGCGTGGGTGAGGAGCCGGAACGTGATCCTCTTGTCGACGGGGAGCCAGTGCAGGTTCCTCAGGTGGCTGGAGATGTGGCTGCGTCGGGGGACATCCAGGATGAGTCGGGCGGAGGCGTTCTGGATGCGCTGGAGTCTTTTCTGTAGCTTGGCTGTGGTTCCGGCGTAGAGGGCGTTTCCGTAGTCCAGTCGGCTGGTGACGAGTGCCTGGGTGACAGTCTTCCTGGTCTCGGTCGGGATCCAGCGGAAGATCTTGCGAAGCATACGCAGGGTGTTGAAGCACGATGAGGCGACGGCGTTGACTTGTCTGGTCATCGAGAGGGAGGGGTCCAGGATGAAGCCCAGGTTGCGTGCGTGGTCGGTTGGCTTGGATGCGGTGCCCAGGGCTGGGGGCCACCAGGAGTCGTCTCAGGCGGAGGGCGAAGATCCCAGGATGAGGACTTCCGTCTTGTCAGAGTTCAGTTTCAGGCGGCTGTCCTTCATCCACTCGGCGACGTCTTTCATCCCTTCGTGTAGGCAGGTTCTGGCGGTGTCGGGGTCTCTGGTGAGGGAGAGGATCAGCTGGGTGTCGTCGGCGTAAGAGATGATGTTGAGGTTGTGCTGGCGTGCGATGGCTGCGAGAGGTTTCATGTAGATGTTGAAGAGGGTGGGGCTGAGTGAAGATCCTTGCGGGACGCCGCAGATGACTTCGGTGGCCTCGGAGCGAAACGGGGGGAGGTGGACTCTTTGTGTTCTTCCGGCGAGGGACGAGATGATCCACTCCAGTGCCTTCTCTTGGATACCGATGTTGCTGAGGCGCTGGACTAGGGTGCGGTGGTTCCCCTATATTGTCTGTTTCTATCCTTCTATGAGCCTCCGGAAAAACCAACCCGGTCCAGAAGAACCAGAGGGCAAGAAAACAAATTTGCAAGCCTCCTGTTCCTCCGGCTCATCCCAGGAAACGTCAGACGAAGAAGGAACCCTAACTCCTCAACCCTTTCCACTTCCCCCTGTTATCAATAAACCCGTTTCTAAACCCATATTGCAGCCTCCACGCCTGTTTATCAAACCCTCGCTCTCACAAGTGGTGTCAGAAGTGGGATTGAAAGGCGACATGGAGGCTGCCCTCGCAAGAATGGCCGAGAATCAGGAACACCTCAGCAAAGTCATGGAACGTTTCCTGACCGTTGTAGAGGAAGACCGAGGCAAGTTACAACAGGCCATAGCTGGACAGGGACAGACTCATGAAACCGCTATGGGCAAACTTACAGAAGCCCTGGGCCATCAACGGGGCCATTCTACCCTACCATCTGTGGTATTACAGCGCTATGTAGCAGGAGAAGACTCCGATTTCTTCTTTGGTAACTTTGAGCGAATGGCGAATGCAGCCTCATGGCCCGCCGAGACATGGGGCCAGTATTTAGGTCCACTATTGTCTGGTGACTTACAAGCGGCCTACCAGGCAGCTACCCTACAAGGGGTTGTTCCTTATGCGGACATAAAGAAATGTATCCTGGAAAGACTAGGAGTTGACGATGGAACATATAGACTAAAATTGAGACAAATGAAGGAAGGTCCACAAGAAACTCCTCGCGCCTTATATTTCAGAGTAAAGGACATGGCAGATCGTTGGTTGAAACCGGCTACCACCGATAAGGAGGGGATCATGGCTAAAATTTATTTAGAACAGTACTTAACGTCCCTCTATCCACCTATCCAACGGTGGGTTAGACAGCAAGCAAACCTTACCTTGGAAACAGCCGTGGAGATAGCCAGTGCTTATAATAGGGCGCAGGACTTCCAAAAAGGTAGGGAAGAAGTTTCGGGGGAAACCGGTGGACACACGCAAAATCGGCTTCCTAGACCCCCAGTTGTGAAAAAACCAGAACCTCTTGCGCTTGTTCCCAGCAGCCCAGTGCCCAGCATCCCGTTTGTACGACCCCCTGTGACAGGACCCCAATGTTTTCAGTGTGGGGGAATGGGGCACATAGCAAGGTTTTGTCCACAAAAAGAAGAACCCATGGAGAAGTGTGGCTCACTGGTTAGAGGAGGCAGACCTGGAAGCAGAGGTCAGCCCGGGACCAGGGTTCAATTCCCGGCTCGTCGGGGTCTTGAGTCCTAAAATGTCCATGGACTCGACAATTCTAGCTCCGGTGCCTACTCGATTCACGGGTTCACACTCTGCGACTCTGGGCAATAGCTTGCTTAATCTCCACAATGGCCCCTCGCGGCGGGATGCCTGGCTTTCACCTTGCGGATACCCTGCCGGGGTTATCTCACAGGGGAATACCAGGACGGGTTCCCTAAGCAAGCGCTTAGAAACCGCTTGGTGATTTGCGCTATATAAATTCCTGTACATTTACATTTACAGATAGGAGTGGCCCGTAATTACTTCTGCTCACCCCAAGAGGACCAAAGACTGCCCCATATAAGTGCACTGTTTCCATGAATGGACAACCTGTTACTGCCCTAGCAGATACCGGATGCTTACACAGCGTAGTTAGACCCCAGGATCTTGGTAATCACATTGGTCCTATATAAGGAATGGTGGCCATCAAATGTGTACATGGCGACATTAAACCATATCCAACTGCTCGGGCGTTGGTACAGCATCCGAAAGACTCCGGGACCTCCTTAACGGTGGGGCTAATACCTCTGTTACCTGAACAAGCCATCCTAGGGAATGATTATGCCAAATTGCCTCAGCTGTTGCAGGAGTCTTCTCTAGCGGTGGAAGACTGGTTAGCCTCCGCACCTTTCTCTACAGAGCCTGAAAAAGAATGGCCAACGCCTAAAATCCGGAAAAGTCGCAGACAGAGGAGGGCCGAAAAAGGGAAAGCGGCCCTGGTGGTGCCTGTAATTCCTGTAGAGAATCCTTGGGAATCGGACCGAAACTTCCATGCTGCCCAGCGGGAAGACCCTGTCCTTCAGGAAGCATGGAACAAGGCACTTGATGAAGAAGATCCACTACATGTAGGTCCTTTTTTTTTTTTTTTTAACGGCCTGTTATATAGAAAGAACACCCCGAATCAGGACGCCCAGTTGTTAGTCCCAAATCCATTCCGAGAGAAAGTATTGTATCTCGCTCATAGCCATCTTTTGGGGGGACATTTAGCGACAGACAAGACAGAAAAAACTATCCTGGAGAATTTCTACTGGCCGGGTATATATCAACAGGTCAAAAGATATTGTAGGGAATGTCCGGTTTGTCAAAAACACAGTCGCTATCAACCCCTAAGGGCACCGTTGCTTCCCCTTCCCATCATAGATGAACCCTTCTCACGGATTGGCATGGATATTATTGGACCCTTATTGCCGTCTAGAAGTGGGTGCCGGTATGTACTGGTTCTGGTGGACTATGCTACTCGGTTCCCAGAAGCCATACCCCTACGCTGACCCGACACAACCAATATCGCCAAGGCTATGGTTAGTGTTTTTTCCAGGGTGGGTTTCCCAAAAGAAATTCTAACCGATCAGGGAACTCCCTTTATCTCCAAAATGATGAAAGACATCTGTACTCAACTAGGAGTGAAGCAAATCCGAACCTCCGCCTATCGCCCTCAAACAGATGGGTTGGTTGAAAGATATAATGCCACCATTAAAACCACCTTAAAAAAATTGTTAGATCTGGAGGCCCGTAAGTGGGAGGACATTCTTCCCTTGGCTCTTTTTGCCATCAGATGTAAAGAACAGAAAAGCACAGGGTATTCCCCCTTTGAATTACTGTATGGACATAAACCGCGTACCTTACTAGATATGGCTAAGGAACAGTGGGAAACAGAACAAAACTACACCAGACCACTTCCTGAATATGTGTCGAACCTAAAAACTCACTTGAAACAAATTCAGAGTATTGTTAGGAATAACCTGGAGAATGCCCAGATAGCCCAAAAGAAACAATATGACAGAGGGTCGAAACCTAGGTCCTTTGAGGTAGGCGACCTCGTTTTGCTTATGATGGCTACTTCAGACCATAAGTTATTGGGTCAATGGCAGAGTCCCTACAAAGTCATTCAACAGGTAACCCCAGTGACCTATAGGATAGAGACAGATTCCCAGAAGAAGATATCACAAATATATCACGTGAACTTACTAAAGAAATGGGAGGGACCTGTACCTGTGTCGGTGAATAGTGCAGAACCCCAAACACCCCTATTTCAACAATGTTTCGATCCAGAGTTGCCTGATACGTTACCACATGATCTGACAAGGGTTTTACAACCATTGTCCCTGGTTTTTTCCACTTCCCCTGGAAAGACCAATCTCATCGAACATGCCATCAGAAGCCCTCCGGGTAAACGGGTGAGATTACGAACTTACCGTGTACCAGAGTCTCGCCGGCAGGTTATACGGGAAGAGGTAGAAAAGATGTTGCAGCTGGATGTCATAGAACCATCTAAAAGCGAATGGAACTCGCCTATAGTGTTCGTTCCAAAGCCAGACGGATCAGTGAGATTCTGTATTTACTTCAGGGAAGTGAACAAAATTTCTGAGTTTGACACCTATCCTCTCCCAAGAGTGGATGAAATGGTGGAAAGGATAGGAAAAGCCAAGTATATTATTACACTAGACTTGTGTAAAGGATACTGGCAAATCCCTTTAAAGACCGAAGACAGAGAAAAGACGGCTTTCTCAACCCCGGATGGGTTGTACCATTTCAAAATGCTACCCTTTGGCTTGCATGGAGCGCCTGCAACATTCCAGCGAGCCATGAATATGATACTCAAACCCCACGAGGCCTATGCTGGAGCCTACATAGACGATATCATAATATACAGTGACACCTGGGATCAGCATTTGGCTCACCTCTTTCAAGTGATAAAAACCCTATGAGGTCATGGATTAAGAATCAATCCTGCCAAAAGTCATTTGGCAGCCCAAACAGTTAAATATTTAGGATACCTGTTAGGCGAAGGAGTCATACGACCTCAAACATCCAAATTGTCAGCCATTTCCCAGATACCGTTACCCAGGACAAAAAAAGATTTGAGAGCCTTCCTGGGATTATTGGGTTATTATCGAAGGTTTATCCCGGGATTTTCACAAACAGCAGCTCCCTTAACAGATCTTTTACAGAAAAACATACCAACGGAAGAGATATTACAATCTCCTCCTGCTGAAGTAGTATGCTCCTTCGAAGCCTTAAAAAACTCACTAACCTCTGACTCAGTTCTGATCAGCCCTGATTATTCCCGTCCTTTTATTTTGCAAACAGATGCCTCAGACCTGGGTTTAGGAGCTGTCTTATCCCAAGAAACACCCCAAGGAGAAAAGCCCATCTTGTACATAAGCCGCAAACTCTTCCCTAGGGAAAATAATTATGCAACCATTGAAAAAGAGGCTCTTGCTATTAAATGGGCAATAGAAACCCTACCGTACTATTTGGAAGGGAGAGAGTTTATCCTTTTCACTGATCATGCCCCTCTAGAGTGGCTAGCAAGGAATAAGGGTCACAATGAGAGAGTCCTGAGGTGGTTTCTTTCCTTACAGCCGTACCGATTTCTGACTAGACACAGGAAAGGGAAAGACCAAGGGAATGCTGACTACTTGTCTAGATATCCTCAGAATAGTTCCCCTAGAAGGACAGCAAGGGAAAGGGGATGTGAGAAAGACCCCTCACTCACCCGGAACATGCAGGTTCGCCCATGGTGTCAGCCACGCTTCAGGGGACTACAACGCCCATGTACCTCTCCCGTGTTTTCACAGGAAGATGCCGGTCACCCGTTTGACCCGGAAATTCAACCCCCATGCCCCGAAAGGGAGAGGCACAAGCCAATGAGAAGCGCGCGGGGACAGGTCATAGAGGAGAGAGCAGACGCGGAAGGGGACGGATGGCGAGGTCACACGACGGAGCGGAAGAGAGAAGACGCGGGACCCGGTAGTGAAGACGCGGGACCCGGTAGTGAAGACGCGGGACCCGGTAGTGAAGACGCGGGACCCGGTAGTGAAGACGCGGGACCCGGTAGTGAAGACGCGGGACCCGGTAGTGAAGACGCGGGACCCGGTAGTGAAGACGCGGGACCCGACTGGAAGAACGTTGGAGATCCGGAAGACGGAGAGGAAAGCTGGTCGGAAGACTGGTGGTGTCCGGAGGAGGCTGGAAGGCGGCCGTAACTCGGAGGAGAGTTACGGCTGGGCCGGTGAGTGTAACTGGCTCGGGGACACACAGAGGGAGGGGGTGGAAGCGGACATAGCAGGAGGGCAGAGCACAATGGGGCACTAGGTGAAGCTTGATAAAGACCTACGTTATCCAGAATGCTTTGGGAATATACTAGTGAATAAACACGGTTCACCCTTCCCTAGGCACTTAAGTTCCCTACCTTCCACATCTTTGTTTTCCTGATAGGACAATTCAGTACCATCCTGCATCTTGATTATCCCTGAAATATCACAGCGGTGTGGTGAAGGAAAAATCAGTATATTTATAAAGAACTCCATTCTGACGGTTCCCCTATATTGTTTGTTTCTATCTTTCTATGGGCCTCTGGAAAAACCAACCCGGTCCAGAAGAACCAGAGGGCAAGAAAACAACTTTGCAAGCCTCCCGTTTCTCCAGCTCATCCCAGGAAACGTCAGACGAAGAAGGAAACCTAACTCCTCAACCCTTTCCACTTCCCCCTGTTATCAATAAACCCGTTTCTAAACCCATATTGCAGCCTCCACGCCTGTTTATCAAACCCTCGCTCTCACAGACATATTTGGGGAGGGGTTTCATTCCCTCTGGTACTTCTTCCCACTTTTCTTTCAACATATCCAATAAAGTACGGGCTGTCGTTCATACAGCAATTCAAATGGGGAGTACCCCGTACTCCCTTGGGTTTTACATCTAATTGCAAATAGAGCCAAGGGAAGCATCTCCTCCCATTTACGGGCTTCAAGATCCAGCAATTTCTTCAAGGTGGTCTTTGTGTGGCGTTATATCGTTCCACTAGCCCGTCAGTCTGGGGGTGGTATGCTGTGGTTTTAATTTGCTTGATGTTCAGCATGACACAGACCTGTTTTAAGAGGCGAGAGACAAACGGAGTTCCCTGGTCTGTGATTATCTCTCTCGGGAACCCCACCCTTGAAAATATGTTAATCATTGCTTTAGCAATTTGCATAGCATTGGGCTGACATAAAGCCACAGCTTCAGGATAACGGGTGGCGTAATCCACCAGGACTAGGACAAACCGGCATCCGCTTCGGGAGGGGAGCAAGGGCCCAATTATATCCATGCCTACCCTAGAGAACGGCTCCTGAATAATGGGTAAGGGGTGTAAAGGTGCTTTTGGAGGAGTAGCTCTACTATGTTTTTGACAGATTGGACATTCCTTACAATACTGACGTATTTGTCGGTAAATGCCAGGCCAGTAAAATTTCTCTAACACAGTTTTTTCTGTCTTTTCCTCCCCAAAATCACCCCCTAGTAGGTGGCTGTGGGCTAGAAATAATACCTTATCTCTATACTGTTGGGGTACCAACAGTTGTAATGGCATATCCCTCCCCCTATTCGATATAGTAACCCCTTTTTACAAACAAATTGGGGACCTACTTGGTCTGGGTCTTTCTCGTCCTGGGCCCTGTTCTAAGCCTCTTGTAATGTCGGATCTTCTCTTTGGGCGGAATGAAATCCTTTTTCACCTTTCCAAATAGGTGGTTCACTTTTCCGGGGTAAGGCTACTCTTGTCCAATCTCTTTTTTCTCGTTTTTTTCTGTTTTCCACTTTTCTTTGGTTTACCTTCAGGGAAGCCGGGTTCTGAGTCTTGGGAAAACGGGGCAGTGTTTCTCCATTCTTCCCCCTCCATCCATGTTTCTTTTACTAGTTTGAATGTGTGGGGGTAGTCATTCCCTAATACCAGGACTACAGGTAGTTTGGGGACTAGTCCTACTCGGAGGGGATGTGCAGCTTTGCCAGAATCATACTGTATTTGGATCTCAGCCGCAGGATACCTCCGGGTATCCCCATGAACGCATTGAATGTCAACCTCACCTAGAAGTGGTGGGACACCTCCATGTATAGCTTGCGGTTGTATTATGCTCTGCAAGCAACCGGTGTCTATCAAGGCCTGCCTTTTCTCCCCATTTTCTAGAACCCTCTCTATGATAGGGGCAACTGGTTCCGGGAGGGGCTACAATAGTAGGTACGGGTGAGTCCAACCTCCATAGGCTCCTCTTTCTGAGACTGAGGGCAAACCCTAGCTATATGGCCAAAAGTCCCACAATTATAACACTGGGGCCCTGGTGGAGGTGGTGTCCGGATAGGAGGGGTAAGGGATTAGGTAAAAGAGTGACTGATTTAGGTTTGATGGTGGGTGGTCTATAGGGTTTATGGGAGGAACTTCCCGGTCGAACAGGAGGATTCCCAGGTCGTTTCCAATTTTGATCCTCTCGTCCCTTCTGTGCTTCTTGTGCCCTATGAAATGCACTGGCTTTCTCAATGGCTTTCTAAAGTCAGTCCAGTATGCTGGCGTACCCATTTCTGAATATGTGGATACAATGAGCTCAAGTACTGTTCTAAGTAGATCCTTTCCATTATTTCGACTTTGGAAGCTGTTTGGGGTTTCAACCATCTATCAGTCATGTCTCTAATCCGGTAGGCTAAGGCCCTGGGAGTTTCTTGTGGTCCCTCCTTGATCTGCCTTAATCTTATCCTATAGGTATCCTCATCTATCCCCAGTCTTTCTAATATATTTTTCTTCACATCCTCGTAAGGTGTAAGGCCTTGAGGATTTACTGCTTTTAAGCTGCATGTAAATCCCCTGAGAGAAGGGGACCTAAGTATGGCCCCCATTTGTCTTGGGACCACCCGGCCGCTCTTGCCATCCTTTCGAAATTGGAGAAGAGAGGAGGAGGAGCCTAACCTGCAACCATGATGGCCGCCTGAGCCCTCGGCTCCGCCGACCCTTCCGCTTCCCTCCCGTACCGCTTCTTATCCTGCTTGCAAATCTGTGTTTATGCTGCGGTACTGGGTATGGGAAGCGACGCTGTTTCCAGCGGTGTGCTCCCCGTCGGTTTTCCTCTGCTGGAAGTGACGTGACGTCCTGTTATCCTGTTGACGCTCGGGGAAGGGGAACGATCCTTTGTTCTCAACTGTGCCCTGCCGGACGACAACTACGGCGGCCATTGTCGGCAGGACGGCATCGGCTGGCGAGACGCGGCGACGACTCTGGGTCTCCCGCTGCGGCGCTACAATATCTCCTTTCATCTTCAAGCTATCTGGGTTCCATCGCTGGCGCTGCAACAATTGTATCCCTCTCCCCGGATGATTCCGTGAGTCTCCTTGATGTCGAGCGGAGTAGTGGGGGCCATTTTGGGCGCAGTGAATCGCGTCTTCATCTTTGCCGTGGGCTCCTGTTCTGTCTCACATTGTGTTGCCATCACACGCGGCGCTGGAATAGAGGGTGCTGCCATGATCCCCACGCCCTGGCAGTGCTGGTCGGGGAGCCGAATTGTCGGCCGAATGCCTGGAAGTGACTCCGGCGATCGAAGCCGGGGGTCGCCACATATCTGCGAGCCCCATGGGCGGGGGACTGCTGTGTCATCCTTTTACGAGGCGCCCTTGACTACTGGCGACGTTTTGTGTGCTCTGGCCGACTTGCGTGATGCTCTGTGTTGCAACGCCCGAGATCTGGAGGTTCGATTAGATATCATTTTGCCCCCACTCTCCTCGCCTTGCCGAACTGGCGTTCGCGTGCGGAGCGTTTCGCCATACCCTGGGCTCAACTGTTACAGGCCACTGCCTCAGAGATCCGGGGATGTGCTGCGGGAGAGGGAACCATACACTATCATAGCTCTGCCGGTTGCGGCACTGGTGGATGTTATGCGTCCTGCGCTGCTACAGATGTTGGGAGATCGCCTTAGGACGCCATCTTTGATACCTCTGTTGGGGTCTATTTGCGAGACTGACGTTCTTCTCCTGGATATTTTGTCTGCGCTTGGACTGTCCCACTTTGTTGGACTGTTGCTGTGGACTTGCCTGTGCTGTGCATCTCTGGAACACATTGCCCTGCGTCGGATGGCCGTGGGTGGATGGCGCCGTGTCTTGCTGTGGTCCTTCTGGCTGCCTCCACGGTTTCGTGGGACTACCTCGCTTCAGTACTTCATGGGCACATTGGATCGTAAGGGACAAGGTTGACTCTGTTTTTTCCCCTTCCTACTTATTGATGATGGATGGACGGTGGAGCTGGACGTTGGTTATGTTTCATTAGGGGTCGGGGGTGGGGTGGCCGATACTATTCTGCTTGGTTGTTTTGGATACTTGTGGATGGCCCTCCTCCGGTAATATATGCCTCCTTTTTCTTTCTGTTCTTTTCTCTTCTTCTTCATTTCGGGTACTCTTTTGGGGCGACAGACACATTGCAAGGGGGGGGTAGGCCGTAGCCTTTGCATGCATGTAGGGTGGGGGGTTATTTCGTTCTTTTTGGTTTCTATGGGCCTTTATTTCTTTTTATTTTAAGCCTTTTTCTTTCCCCCTTTTTCTGGGTCAAGGGTTTTAGCTGTCCGGGGGTGGGTAGCTATTGGCGCACGACGTGTTCTGCGAATGTCAATCCTTATGTATTGTGTTGGTGCCGCCATTTTGACGATGTTCTCATGCGCGCTGGATCTTTGCTGTGAGTTGCCCGCTTCAATTTTGTTGATCTGTCTGGTCCTTGATCCTTTCTAGTCCTTCCAGCTTACTATTTTATTTACAAGCATAAAAAAGAAAACCTTTAACGATGGTCCTTCCCCTTCTCCTGTTTCCCAGTGGTATATGTCTGCCGATGTGATATGAATCGACTGTAATTTGTTTGACGTACTGCTGCGATGCCATGTTGTGCGCTTATGTGCTTCGAAACGTTGTTGAGGCCGGCCGGATGGTTGTAGGCCCGTATTTGTTTCTGACGTTTTACAATAAAGGTTTTTAAAAAAAAAAAAAAAAAAAAAAAAAAAGAAATTGGAGAAGAAAAAATCGGGATCCTCTCCCGCAACATATTTTTGCAACACAACTGAGGGTAAACCGGTGTGTCCCAGAGGTTGACTGAGGTATCCGCTAGTTTCCCTATCACGTTTTCCTGGGCTTGGCTTTGGTTGGTTAAAGTTCTATGGAGTTTCTCCCGATCCTCTTTAGCAACAGCTAGGAATTTCTCCATTATCCTGCCTAGTTGCTCTTGTCCTTCTGCCATTTTCTTAAACGCTGCCTCCATTTTTCCTGATCCCACTTCTGACACCAGATGTGAGAGGGATGGGCAGAAAAAGAAACTAGGAGGTCTTATGCATGAATCTATGGTGGCGTTTATTTAAAGTAATGCATTCAACAAACAGAGGGAGATAATGAAGGGGTTGTCTTCTGAAAATGCGTCTTCTGGGTTGGTGGGTATCTTCCTCTGATAGTGCGATCTTCTCTCTGGGCAGGTGTTGGTGACTTTCCCCCCGGGTAGCGTGTAAGGAGAGAAGATACAGACGGTAAGTATACTGTTGGATATTTTGTTGAGCGGTGTACCACCACCAAGGATATGAAATTATTCCCAGGTGCACTTAAGATGGGAGAGGTGCCGTGATAGATGAAGACGAGAGGAGTGAAGAAGTAAAGGAAGAGTCTTTCACAGGTTCTGCCTTTAGACTCACATAATGTTTACACAGGTCCTTTCTTCAGGACTTCAACTGGTAGAGGGCTTTACTTGAGCCCGTGCCCACGTTGCGCGTGTGGCGTTTACAACAGCCAAAGAGTGTGAGGCTTTATAAAAAGTTCAGGGAGGTATCCAGCACAATCAATGAACCACAGTTCTGAACCCCAACCGGGAACGTGCTATGCGCAGAGGGTCCACTTAAGGGAAACCCCCCCCTTCTCTATCCTGCCCCCTCCCGAGTCAGATAGCGGCAGGAAAACAAAGGAAACAGCAAACATAAACCAAAAAAACAAAACACACCCCAACCCACAACTGTCTCCCAACCCTAACCCCCCTGCCCAAGCCAAGCACCGTGAAAGCCGTAACTCTCCAGAGGTACGGCGGCACATAGGTGTCCTCCGGGGGTGTCCACCAGTCCTCGGACCACGACTCAGCCTCCTCTTCTGCAGCGTCGTCCTCGTCTCTTTCGGCGGCGCGGTACTGCTCCTGAGGGTCTGGGTCTCTGCTGGTCCACGTTGGTGTCCGTGTGTTTTTCCTCTCTCTGTCGGTGTCTTCCGGGTTCTCCCCTTCGTTCTCCAACTCCGCCCTCCTAAAGGCCCGGGGCGCTTCCCATTGGCTGTGGTTCTCCTGCAGGGAAGAGGTCTCCGCATTAGTTAACTCTTCCTGTCCCGGGCTCAGCAGTTCTTGTGTAAGGCTCCGATGGGGGCTGATTACGGGGGTAAACGCCGGCTCCTCCTCACAGACGCCTACCTCCATGTTCCCATCCATCCGGCGGATCAGAGGTTTCTGCGATTTGCGGTAGGAACCCAGCACCTCCAGTTCCAGGTGTTTCTTTTCGGCTATTTATCGGCGCCACAGGTTTTCACTAAGCTCTTGACCCCCTTGGTGGGTATTCTCCATTCCCGGGGCATTCAGGTTTTTCCTTACCTTGATGATTGGTTGATTGTTTCTCCTTCTTTCTCTCAGGCAACGGAGGATGTGGCTCAGGTCTGTCGTCTTCTGGTTTCTTTAGGGTTCCTCATCAACCACAGTTAGTCGTCTCTTCAGCCCTCCCAGGTTCTGAAGTTCCTCAGGGCTCTCTTCCGGATGAGTCTGGGGATGGTGTTCCTGTCCCAGGAAAGACAATTAACTCTGTTCAAACATCTTTCATGGGTGCGGTCTCAGGTATCTTAAGATGTTGCAGCCCCCTCCTGCTGCCTCATGCAGGGCCTGATATCCGCCAGAGACAGACAGTGAGTGACTGCTGACTCACGTGGCTGGGGCGCGCTGATTGGGACTGCCAGCCATTGACAGCTTGTCAGCAGCCTTCTGTCTCTCTGCTTTGCTGCCTCTTCCCCTGATCTATTTTTTCACCTTTCATATTTTCTGCTTTCTGTCACTTTTTCACTTACTGCATTTTTCTGCTTTACTGTTGCTTTCTGCATTTTTTCACTTTTCCTCTTGTCACTGTCGCGCCTTTTCCTCGTTGTCTCCCCACCGCTGCTCATCCACCGGAGCCTTGTTCCCGCCAGTGCCACTCACTGTTCCTGCCTCCTAGCTGTCCAGCCCTACCCCTCACGCTACTTAACGTCGGTCACAGTGCGGCTGCACAAAGGGGGCCCCACTGGCACGCTGAAGACACCTGGACCGTGCCCAACACCATGGGCCCTGGTCCTTGGACCATCCACCGCTACGACTCCAGCACCCTCCTCGCCCTCAACACGGAATGCCACTCTGACTGCCGCCGGGAGTTGCCGGATGACACCCAGGGCCCTTTTTCCTGCAGAGACTGCAGCTGTACCTTTGTCTACCACTGTACCTTCGTCTGCCACCGCACACCAGCCCCACCCACCTCACAACCGACAAATACCGGACCCGACTGCTCCAGCTGTATCCTGCTCAACACATGCTCCCCCCACAAATGCGCTGTGAAGATCTAGGACCTACTCGACTACGTCACCCCGACATCGACTTCCTCACGGAAACTTGGACATCGCCACTGCCACCCTGTACGGCTACAAGATCGTTCACAAGGACCGCATCAAAAAGCCAGGTGGCGGCATTGCCATCTTACACAAAAACACCCTCCACCTCACCACCCATTTGGATGGCCACTCAACCAACATGGAGCACCTCCACTTCCAGATACAGACTGACCCGAACACCAACATCTGCTGCACCCTCATCTACTGATTCCTCCCTGGACCCCGCCCTGCCGGAACGCTGTGTTCCTGCTGGAGAACCTCGCCACCTCAAACAACGTGTCCCCTCCCTAACCCACTCAGCAGAACACAAGCTCAACCCCATCTTCTCCTCCAGCAACACCACCATCAGAACACAAGCTCAACCCCATCTTCTCCACCAGCAACACCACCACCATTATCAGCCACACCTCTGAGCTCCAGCAGACACCTACTGCTGCGTCCACTTCTCCTTCACCAAATCCCCCCCCATATACCACCACACCAACCACTACCCTCATAGAAGTTGGAACAAGGTCACAGAAGAACAGATCACCACTGCCCTCAGCAAAAATCCACCGCGGACACTAATACCTCAGCAAGCAACCTCCATCGATGGATCTCCAACTGCGCTGACACACTGGCTCCCCTCAAAAAAGCCCCAGTCAAGTGACAGTCTCAAAAAGCCAGTTCTCTCCCGGCCTTCATAAGTCCAGGCACACCTGTCGACAGCTCGAGAAGAGATGGAGGAGCAGCAAGACCGAGGAAGACCACTCAGCCATCAAAACCGCTGTCACCGCACACCACCACCTCATCAGAACAACAAAGAAAGCGGCCCTACGAGAAAGACCTTTGCAACAACCTCAGCACCTTCTTCCACCACAAGATTAAGGAGATCTATGACCGCTTTAACTGCCTCGATACCCAAGACCCTCACACTCCACCCGCAACCACCGCACCCAACAACACCAGACCCCAGCAGACCCTGTTCAGTTGGACTCCCCTCACCGCTGACAACACCCTCAAGATCATGAAGAGTATCCACTCCAGAGCACCCTCTGACTCCTGCCCACACCACATCTTCAACACCTTAATTGCACCGTTCTCTGTCGCACCATAAACTGTTCCATTAATTGTGCCACCTTCCCGGAAGACCGAAAACAAGCTGAGATCAACATCTTGTTGAAGAAGCCCTCTGCCGACCCAACGGACCTCAAGAACTTCAAACCCATCTCCCTGCTCCCCTTCCCAGCCAAGGTCATCGAGAAGGCACTCAACGCCCAACGTTGGAGTGAACCACATCCTGGACTTCTCCCAATCCGGCTTCTGAAGCAACCATAGCAGCAAGACAGCAATCCTCACCGCCACAGACTACGACCGCACACTCCTTAACCGAGGCAAAACTAGCCCTCCTCCTCTTTGACCTCTAGTCGCCTTCAACACAGTCTCCCTCCGCACCCTATGCACAAGGCTACATCACACCGGCATCTGCAACAAAGCGCTGGAATGGATCCGCTCCTTCCTCACAGGTCGAATACAGAGAGCCAGACAACCTCCATTTTACTCTGAACCCACAGAGATCAGCTGCGGAGTGCCTCAGGGCTCCTCCCTAAGCCCCACTTTCTTCAACATCTACACGGTCCTGCTCGCAGCCATCGTCTGGATCCACGGCTTCAACATAGTCTTCTACGCTGACGATGCCCAGCTGATCCTCTCCCTCACCAACGAGTCCACAGTCGCCAAAGGCAACTTCCACAATGGTATGAAGGCTGTTGCTACCTGGATGAAGGACAGCTGCCTCAAGCTCCACTCCAAGAAGACCGAAGTCCTCATCCTGGGTTCCACCCCGTCTGCCTGGATTGTCTCCTGGTGGCCCGCAGATCTTGGATCTCCCCCACATACACAGACCAAGCGCGAAACCTTGGAATCATCCTGGACTCCGCGCTCACCATGAACCGCCAGATCAACACTGTTTCACCATCCTGCTTCCACATGCTGCGCCTGCTCCGGAAGATCTTCAAATGGATCCCCACAGAGTCCAGAAAGACAGTCACCCACACACTCATCAGCAGAAGACTCGACTACGGCAATACACTCTACGCCGGCATCACCCAGAAACTCCTCAAGAAACTCATTCAGAAAGACCCTGCCAGACTCATCCTCTATATCCCCTGTGCATCCACATCACAAGCCACCTGAGAGGCCTCCACTGGATCCCAGTCAACAAAAGAATCCCCTTCAAACGCCTGCAAAGCTCTAGACCAAGCGGGACCTGCGTACCTTAACCACCGCCTCTCATTCCACGCCCCCACAAGAGACCTCCTCTCCGCCCATCTTTTTTTACAAGTCACCTGATTGATTGATTGGCTCTAGTTGCAGAGTCAAGGGGCGGTGGCCTCCACCCTACACATCCTTCCTTGGCCCTGTCTTTATACGATCCCCTCCTTCATCACATTCTGAACCACTGGGATCCTGCCTCTCAGGCCTACGATTCCCTTATTCCTGTGTCTCTGGACATTTCGGGGCTTCCCTTCAGTGGTGGTTGTCCCCTTGGAATCTCTCCAGGGGTTTCTATCTTCTTCCTCCCCCTGCCATGGTAGTGGTGTCAACCAATACCAGTGCCACAGGGTTGGATGCAGTTCTGGGTGTTTCCAAGGCCCTGGGCAGGTGGTCCCTTGTAGAGGCTTTCTAGTCCTCAAACTGACGGGAGTTGAAGGCTGTTTGGTTGGCTCTTCTTTGCTTTTCCCCCCTCCTTCTGGATCAAGCTGTTTTGTATTTAGACCGACAGTCAGGTTGTTTGTGCTTATTTCAATTGGCAGGGGCTGATGCGCCGGTCTCTGCTTCTCCTTTCCAGGAAGATCGGCCTGTGGTTTGAGAGGAATCTCCTTTCTCGGCAGTCTATCTTCTTGGGAGGGAGACTGGGCCTACAGACTCTTTGAGCCGGATGTTTCTGTCCTCTGTGACCATGTGTCTGTCTCCCCTTCTGTTTCACCAGATTCTCACTACAGGTTTGGACTTCCCTGGCTGGATCTCTTTGCCTCAGAAGACACCGCCCTTCTTCCACATTTTTGCAGCCTGGTTGCATCATGGCGGGCATGGGCGATAGATGCTTTCTCCATCCTGTTGTCCCAGGGGCTGCTGTCTGCCGCCTTGTCCTTTTTCTTTGATTCCCAGCGTCCTCCGGAAGAGTTGTGTGATCAGGCGGAGTTTCTTCTGGTTGCTCAGGAATGGTTCCGGAGGCCTTGGTTTCCTCTTCTGGATATGTCAGGGTTTCCCCATCGGCGGTTTCCTCTGTATCCCTTTCCGCTGCATGCTCCTCTTCTCAGTGCATCCTCTCTGCTTTGCCTCTGGCTAGGGTTTGGCACTTGGGAGGTTAGGATTGATGGATCACAGTTGTTCTCTTTAGGTGGCTCAGAGTATTCAGTTGTCTTGCAGGCCTTCACCCCTGAGGTCTTATGGTCAACATTGGAAGAACTGGTGTAGTGGGAAGGGTCTGTCTTCTTCCTTATGTAATCCTGTCAGGGCATTGGACTTTTTGCGTTCTGATTTGTCATTGGTCTGGCTGTCTCCTCTGGGCCCAGTGGGCTGCCATCCTTGCCTTCCAGGGTTCTGTTGTGGCTTCTGTCTCTCCCTTGGTGGCTCGCCTTTTGAAGAGTTTTTATAAGCGCCCTGTTTTACGCTCTCCTGTTCCGGCCTGGGATCTTCCCTTGGTCGTCCAGGTGTTGACTGGTCCTCCTTTTGAGCCCGTGATTTCTGTTGACCTGGCGTTTCTTTCAGCCATGGTTCTTTTTTTCGTGGCCATTTCCTCTGGTCGACTGGTTGTGAGCTTGGGGATTTGCTGGCTTCTCCCGCTTGCCTGTGGGTTTGTCCTGACCAGTTTTGTCTTTCTTCCACTGCAAGGAGGATATTTTCTTCGTGTTTTTTTTCCTGACCTCTCTTCTCCCCAGGTGGAGGTTCTCCATTCTTTGGATGTGCAGATGGCTTTCCACATCTATCTGGATCGGATCCGTGCTTTTCGTGAGGTGGATTCCTTATTTGTTACGTATGGTCTCTCGGGGAAGGACCTCAGGCCTTCCTTGTCCACTTTGACTTGATGGGTGAAGGCTGCTGTTCTTTTATCCTACGAGACTGCTCACTATCTTCTTCCTCTGTCTAGGGCAGGTCCACTCGGGGGTTTCCTCTTCTGGGCCATGTTTAAGGGTGCCTCATTACGTGACCTTTGTAATGCTGCTATGTGGGCCTCTTCCCCATACCTTTGTTTCCAATTACTGTCGTCAGTTGTGGATGGCAGCTTTGGTTGCTTTTGGCACTCCTGTTTGGACTGCTGTACATGATTTGTCCTGCTTTCTTTGTTATTAAGCTGACCTGTTGATTTGCTGCGTCCTTCTGGACTTTGTTTCAATCACCATGCGTCTGGGTATGGGCTCATTGTTGAGGATTGGGACAGGAAGACGAAAATTGGGATTTTTCTCAGTTTAGTAGTAGTAGTAGTAAAGTTAGGACTCCTAGCTTTAGGACTCCTAAATGCCTTCTGTGAATACCGAAAGTCTTAACATTGGGATTTTTCTCAGTTTAGTAGTAGTAAAGTTAGGACCCCTAACTTTAGGACTCCTAAATGCCTTCTGTGAATACCGAAAGTCTTAAAATTGGGATTTTTCTCAGTTTAGTAGTAGTAAAGTTAGAAAAATCCTAATTTTAGGACTTTTGGTATTCACAGAAGGCATTTAGGAGTCCTAAAGTTAGGACTCCTAACTTCTGTGAATACCGAAATCAGTAAGTGCCTTCTGTGAATACCGAAATCAGTAAGTGCCTTTTGTGAATACCAAAATGAGTAAGTGCCTTCTGTGAATACCAAAATTGTAGTAAGTTTAGGATTTTGTCTTAAGTTAGTTCTGTGAATCGGGCCCCCTGTGTTGACGTCAAGCACAAGTGTTGCAGTAGTCCAGCCAGGAGGTGACTAGTACGATGTTAGTGAGCCGATGTAGTTCCGATGGAATACACGGCAGTACTTTCCTCAGGATTTTGAAGATGTAAAAACAGGTGCTGACTGTATGGCTAACTTGGGAATCAAAGGACAGATCTTTGTTGAAAATGACCCCCAGATTTTATGCAGTTTTGACCGGTACAGAAAGGGGACCGCAATCTGCCGGCCACCAGGCGTTAGACCTGATGGAATTCTGTGGTCCAAAAACTAGCACCTCGGTTTTGTCCGCATTGATCTTTAATAAATTGTCCTTCATCCAGCGTATAATGCTGGACATATGTTGATTAAACTTTTGGGCAACCAATTGCAAATCATTTGATATAGAAACAATGATTTGTGTGTCATCCGCTTAGGAGAGCACCTGGAAACCGAACGATCTCACCAACTCTGCCAGAGGGGTCACATAGAGGTTAAAAAGTGTGGGGCTAAGCGAAGGTCCCAGGGAGACTCCACGGGGAAGGCCAAAGGCCTTTGCTCTAAAGCCTCCACAACTGATTGTGTGAGTTCTCCCAGTCATGAAAGAGTGGAGAAGCTGCAGGGCCCTTCCAGTAACTCCTGCTTCCGGCAGTTGCTGAATCATGCGCACTGGAGAGATGGTATTGAATGCCGCCAAGAGGTCAAGCAAAATCCGCCCCACAGATCTGCCATGGTCAACCTGCGTGCAGATACAGTCAGTGACTGCTAGTAAGGAGGTTTCAATGCTGTGACCGGCACGAAATCTGTTCTGAGAGGATTTTGGCTGGGGCAGGGAGAAGGGAGATAGGTCAGAAGTTCTTCAACTCTGAGGGATCGGCGTTTTTTAAGAAGAGGTGAGACAATTGCTTCCTTCCAGGTGGCTGAGTAGTTGCTGGACATGAGTGTGGTATTGAAGGCCTTGCACAGGAAGTTGGCTAATAAGTCAAGAGCAAGTCTGAGTGTGGAAGGCCTACCAGGGTCTGAGGGAGCTCTAGACTGTAGGCCAAGTAAAAGTTCCTTGGTGTGTAGAGCTGTGATTAATTGAAAAGAGGACAGGGCATGCTTCCAGAGAACTTGGGTAAGCTTCCCCTTAGACAGGTCTTAATTTTCCCCTTTGGCAACCTCTGTGATAAGTTCATCCTCTGCAGTCTGGGTGAACTCATGAAATATCTTAAGGACTTTCTCTTGGAAGTTGAGTGCTACTCTGTCGCAGAAGTCTTGGGAGGGGTTCAGGAGCTGTGTCCCTGGTGGTTCCGCAATCTCCTTTATGACTATGAATAGCATGCTGGAGGAATGGTGTGCCAGCACTATCTTTTCAGAGAGGAAACAGGATTTGGCCTGAAAGATGGCACGTTTGTAATCCTGAAAGAAAGATTTCTGCTTGGCTTTTCCCTGAGGGCAAGAGTCAGCATGCCATTTCCGTTCTTGCCTATGACATTGGCGCCTGATAGCCAGGAGCTCTTCCGAAAACCATAGAGCCGAGGGTTTGGATCTTTTAATGACACAGTTTTTGAATGGGGCAACTATGTCTAACGCCCCAGTATCTAATTACGAGAACCCTCTGCCATGGGAGGGTAAGCAATGTGATTCCCATCAGAAACTGAGGCCAAGGCGGCCTTTCAGTTGGTGACACTAACCTTGATCAATCTCCTGCAACGTATATGTTTTAGGGGGGAACCCTTGTTCCCTTTAGTGGGAGGAGGGAGAATGATATTAAAATCGACAAGCCAATGGTCAACCCAGCTGAGAGGCTGCACTGCCTCAATCTTTAGATTGTTGCGGTTAGCAAAAATGCTATCCAAGGTATTGCCAGCACTATGGGTGGGAGAATGGTCAAGTTGCTAAAATCCCATGGATGTCATAAGATCTAGAAGGTAAGCAGAATCATTGTCCTGCTTGTTTTCAAGATGGAAATTAAAGTAAAAATAGTCCCTGGTGTCTAGTGGGATTTCTGCCCGCCCAGCGGGGCAGATCAGGGTCTGTTGCCCATAGCTGCCCCGCAGGGGGGGGCAGAAAGACTGTGCCCATTTGTTTTGTGGGTGTGGGGGTATCTGCATGTCCTTTCAGGGCAGCCTCTCATCTGCACAAGTAAAAAAATAAGAGCCTGGTGCCTAGTGAGCTTTCTGCACCCCTGGGGGGGGGTCATATCGGGGACCATTGCAACGATATGCCCCCTGGGATGGACAGAAAGACTGTCCATTCATTATGGAGGGGTGGGGGCATTGGCATGCCCATTCTGGGCAGACCCCACCCCTCTTTTATATAAAAAAGAAGAAATCTATGGTGTCTAGTGGGTTTTCTGACCCCCTCCACCCGGGACAGATTGGGGTTAATAACCCACATCTGCCCCTCAGGGGGCAGAGAGACTGTCCTGAGGTTCTGTGATTTTCGACTTTGCTTCGTAGTCAGCCGCCATTTTGTGACAGCCGCCATTTTGTGTTGCCCTCAGGCGACACGGCGAACATAGTGTTTTTGCCTTTTCAGCTGTTCGCCTCTCCTGTTAAAAAGTAACCCTTTGTCCTTGTTTATTAAACTGGTGTCAGGGACTGGCCGAGTTAGTTAATCCATGTCTAGACTGATTGATCCTTGTCTTAGTTTACTGTTTGGGTTCCCCCATTCTTCCTTTATTTTATCTTGTTTAACTGGCCTTCACTATTCTCTCCGTGTATTCTCTTGTTACACAACTGTCCTTTGAGGCTCGCAAATACGTCCTGCCACCTGCAAATTGAATTACATGCAATAGCATTGATTAACTTGAGGGGAGGGGAAAACACGGGGTCTGAAAGAAGGGCGTGCACGAGATACTCGATAGCTTGTTTTCAAACTTTTCTCATTTGTCAGTTTTGTATGTTTTGGGAGTGGGTATTGTAAATATGTATGGTATAAAAGACTGTTCGCCACGGAATGAAGTGGCAGTCTCCTGAGAACCTACCGTTAGCGTACTTCTTGGATAACTGTGCTTAGATGCAGCTAATAAACCTGATTTTCTACGCCTAACGGAGTGTATTGTGTCTCTGTCTGATAAGGCAGGTGAACCCGGAGATCTCAGGCGTGCCCTGCGCCGCTAGGCCCATAAGGCCCGGTTCTCCAGTCCCTTTTGTGTTTAGGGGGGGAAGCATTGGCATGCCCATTTTAGGCAGCCCCTACCCCTACGCATCCCCCAAAAATAATTCCTGCTCCCTAATTGGCTTTCTGCCTCCCCTGGGGTGCAGATCGAGGTTTAATAACCCCCATCTGCCTCCGGGGAGGGCAGAAAGACTGTTTATAAAAACACAATAATCCCTGGTGCCTAGTGGGCTTTCTGCCCCCCCGGGGCAGATCGGGGGTAATAACCCCCATCTGCCTCCCAGACTGTCCTTTAGGGTCAGGGGGTGGTGGCAGCCCCCACCCCTCTTTTATAAAAAAAAAAAGCCAATTATCCCTGGTGCCTAGTGTTCTTTCTGCCCCCCCCAGTCAGATTGGGGGAAGCAGAAGTCCTTGCCCAATGGGCTGCCCCCCTCCCCGGTGTCTGGTAAGTGGATCCCTGCTTGGGTATCGCGCTGCTGCCTGGAGGCAATCAGGACGATATGAGGTATTGAAAGCGGGAGAAAAATAACGATCCAGGCATATGGGTATGTTGAGGGTTCACTCACTTTATTGATTTAAGATAAAGCAGGTTTTTGTGATCAGTCCAGTTTAGAAAGTTGGCATTTCTCTGTTCGGGGTGCCTGTAGTCTGTCTCCAATACACGTCTTGGGTGGATAACAGCTACATTTTCTGCATTCCATCCTGTCTCCAATATACGTCTGGGGTGAATGACCGCTACATTTTATGTATTCCATCTAGACAGTCGCAAACACACGATGGTTAGGTGTGTATAAGTGCCCATCTGCATTCTGATGGCTCCTCCTGGGCAGAAAGGAAAGGAGGGGCTGACACCTGATTAGGCAGTGCTCTGGCCTCACTCAAAGGACTGATTACCCCCCACAGGTATTATGGAACCAGGGCTGAGAAGACAGGGCTTCTGTGCACTTCAAAGACCCTTCTTTGAAGTCACCCCCACTTCAGTGGTACAACTGGGTATAAGTACTGGGTTCCTGACCCCACCGAATAAGACACTTCTGGACCTTTAACGAACTCTGTCAGAAGGAGTGCTGTGCTGCATCAAGGACTGCCAATCTGCTGTACTGCTGATCTTGATGACCTGCTTTTCTGCTGTGCTGCCCTGCTCCTCTCCGAGCTGGACTCTGCCTGGCAATTGAAGAGATCTCCAAGGGCATGTTGGCTTGCTTCCTGTTGCTCAGGGCTATCAAAGTTGCTAATTGTGCTCCTGTGCCTGGTTCACTGGAAGTAGACCCAGATACTTGCACCAGAGAATTCAACGCATCTCCAGTATGTGTGTAACAGAACCGGACCATCAACCCTGTTGCTGGAGTATAATCAGCACATCGCTCTCTGAACCAACGTATTGACTTGAGAGCCTGACTCACGGAACTGCGCATCGCCGCCTTCGCAGTGTGCAGAGATCGACGTATCCCCGCGACTACACTGAGAAACCCAGTGCATCGCTTTTAAAACCAATGCTTCTCAGCTTGGCGCTTAATCTACGGAACCAACGCATTGCAACCACTGCATCGAGAAAATTGAAGCATCACCTTAACTGTGGGCCGGACATTGATGCATCGCTTGTCTGCACCCCTTATCTTGTTGTTGCGACCAGGTTCAAGGTTCTCTGTTCACCAAGCATTCGTGGCCCCGGCCTGGGTTCTATCCCGGTCAGCCTGAACAGTTGAGTTTGCCCGGTCCAACGCAACCAGAAAACCCACCTTGGTGCTTATTGCTTTTATGAGCTAGAACTCTTTTTATCCTTTACAAATTAATATCTCGACTTCTACGTATTGGATTTTGTTGTTTTGGTCTTGTTTTATTTATAAAATCATAATCTGTTTTTCTAACCCGGTGTGGAGTTTTCATTGTGTTGCACAACTACTTTACATCTTGCCTCTTAAGTGTAGTCTGTGCCGATCTACTAGTTGGTGAGCACAGGTTAATATTGATTGGGTATCTTACTTACTCTAACTAGGATTGTGGTTCCTGCTTAGACAATGTGCATACCTCTGCTAACCAGAAAACCAATTTCTAACACAATCCTAAAATCACTTTCTCTCACTCTGAAATCTTGAGGCCCCTGGATTTGACCTGATTCAGTTTGCAATCCTTCACCCTCTTAAATACTCATGGGGGGATGTGGTCTTGCACCGCATGGTGTGAGACGTGCTTCTGGGAACTCCGAGCCGCTACTGCCTTTTAAAGCTAATACCACTGCACCGGGGCATCGGACGGCTCCCTTAAAGGACGCCACAGGCACCGGAAGGGCTGCAAGTGGATTGATTGTGTTCTGTACACCGGCAGACCCGGGGCTGTTACTTCGCCTGAAGCGCCTGGGGCTTACGGCCACAGGTGCCATTTTGAGCTTCCAGACACCCTCCCTGAGAGCCGCAGAACGAGTGGGCGCTGTCTCTTGGCGGACCTTCAGAAGCCCTGAGTGAACCACATGCTGGCACAGACAACGCTGGAGGCGACTTCGAGGGCAGAAGAGCGAGGGCTGGAGATTGTTTTCTGGCAGTATAACGGTATGGCGCCTTGCGGAGAAAAGGCCTGGAACCGCCATTTTGGGGGGCCCGCCAGGCTGCAGCCGAGACAGCTTAACAACAAGGCTGCCTGCACATCTGGAAGCAGCCCTGTTGTACACTGCTGGGTACTTTGAGACCTCTACCATGATTACTTGGGCAAGCTACACCCGAGAGTGATACTGACTACGGGATATGTCAGGCTCCAAGGCAGGGACACTGCTACAAATCTGAAGGACAACCCTGTGACCTCCTTGTGGAACAAAGCTGGTCCCTCAGCTACAGTCCCCATGGCATCCACACCGGAGGGATCGTCCGAACATCTCACTCAAGCCTTCATGACAAATTTTCTGCACAAAATCAAAACAGAAATTGGCTCCCTTAAGGCAGAATTTAAATTGTGCATCAGGGAACTCAAAAAAGACATAACAGAAATTGGGGAGAGAGTAGACGATCTTGAAAAGACAGTGGATAACCGCGTGGAAGACCAGGAACCCTCTGGCAATGACTAGCTGTCCTTAAGCACAAAACATATCAAGCTCCAGATAAAGCAGGAAGATTTGGAGAATAGAAGTAGGCGCAATAATGGTCGCATCAGAGGCGTACCTAGAGGGACAGAGTGCACAGACATCATGACATTTGTAACAGAGCTCCTTCATGGGATCAGAGGAGACGAAGACGCTTCACCACCAGCACTTGGCATGGCACATAGTGTGGCTGGACCCCCACGGATGCTCTGATCTAGTCCCTGATATACTAACCTGAGCCCATTTTTTTCACACAGAAGGAGGCAATATTACAGGCTGCGCGGAACAAAACTGAATTGACATACAAAGGCTCTTCCATCCAGCTTTTTCAAGACATTTCCCCAACTACATTCCGGCGGCGCAGAGACTTTAAACCAGTCACTGACAAGCTTCACGAACTGGGCATTCAATACCAATGGGACCACCCCTTTCCCTTAATCTTTACATGGGAGACCAAACTCCGGGTATTGCATTCTCTCCAAGAAGCCAAGCAATTGCTACAACTCCCCGTGCCCTCCAGAGTGGACAGCACCTCATCCATACCGCCATTGGACAGAGAGCCTGCGTGCCCCCAGTGGGCTAGAGCCCTTAGGTAGCGACGAGGGACCAGAAATAGTAGGCAATCCTCTACCCAAGCCAAACATGACATTATCCAGCACCTCTACTCCATGGAGGGCGAGAAGTCACCCACTCCTTCACAGGCTGCTTCAGAATAACATAACTGGCGGGCTGAAACAAGTGCCTGTGGACTACTTCTGAAACTGTTTTTCTAGACGACAACGAGAAGCTTTACACAGAGAAGAACTGCCTTTCCACCCCGGCTTAGGCTGGATGTACGTTGTTACAACGCATGCTTTTACCACGCATGCTTTTACAACGCAGGTTTTTCAATGCAAGTCGTTACAACGACTTGCGTTGGGGGGTGCTGGATAGTGAATAGTTTAATTTACTATTCCAACTCCAGTCCCCGTGGATAGTAGGGAAGGTGTTGGATAGTAAATTAAACTATTACCTATCCTAGAGCGCCCCCAGCACAATTCGTTGTAATGACTTGCGTTGAAAAACATGCGTTGTAAAGGCACTGCGTGGTAAAAGTTGCGTCGTAAAGGATGTTTCCCCTGGAAGACCCTGCCTGGCAAAGTATTTGCCTCACGAGACTCGCTCCCCCAACTCTATTCCTAAGAGTTTGATATCTCTGGAATGGACTGTGCCTTGCCACCTTGCCCATTCTTGGATTGGAATAGGAATTGTTGGCCTTTTTGGCCCCTGATTGTTTTAGAAATCTCAATTTTTTTTTCTTTCTTATTCTTTTCGCCCTGCTGGAGGGTTGTTATATTAAGAGTGAACAGCTCTCCCAGTCAGGGCTATTGGATCGAGGGATTGCTTCGAACTATCTCCTGTTGGATGTTAGCGCGTCATCCTCTACCATCATCCCTAACAGAATGTCTACTGGGCCAGGGCGCGGAGCCAGGGGTATTTTCCTTATAATCCAATGCCACAACACTGACGGATACATTAGACATTCACAATGACCACTGCCCTCTACTTGAAGATATTCTCTCTTAATGTAGAGGGCCTCAATGCGCCTAACAAATGCAGTCAAATCAAATCAAATAATCCTTTATTCGGTTTTCATGAATTATAAAAACCATAAAAGTACATTTGAAAATTTACACGTAGAGAGTAATTTAAAATGTGTTCTTTCAGTATCATAGAAGTTAAAATTCATTGACGGTTTTAACATAATATGAAGTGCAAAAATACAATCCTCAAGTTTAAAAACAGTTTAAAACATATGTACAGAGAGTAAAAATATGTATGATCATAGACAAGATATTATTTTTCACGCCTAATCTAAAATTGGCCTATGTCTAACGACAAACTTCAAAAATTTGATTATGGCTTTCGCAATACACTCTTCATCCAGAAGTTGGAGAGATAAAAATGCAGGGCGACATCTTCGGAAACCCATAGTTTTTAGGTCGAGCCTACGGCATTGCTTTAGCAATGCTTGTTGGCGAGATATTATGTAGGGGCTCTCAAAAATGCACCCAAAGGCGGACTGCCTACAGTGCATGTGAGCCGGGCGCGTGCACACCATGCATCAGACTTCAAAGGAATCCGCTCCCCCTGCCCCCCGCATCAGACTTCAAAGGAATGCGCTCCCCCGCCAACCCTCCACGCAATGCCGAGAGCTTGTTCTTAAACTGATTACTCCCTATAAAGACTACACAACAGCAGCAAGCCAGAAATAGGTTAAAATAGCTGCTGTCCCGGGCCAAGCAAACAACTCAACAAGAACATTTCGAGTGATGCTTCCCCATGGGGTCCTTTGATGACGACAGCAACATGTCCAGGCCCACAGTTTTTTTTAACGAGGAAACTCTTAATTGTAATAATTATGAATTACAATGTGTCATAAAATTCCCATGTTGCATGATTTTAACACAAACGTTTAACACCTCGCCCCATAAACGTTCTGCTTTACCCGCGCACACATGTAAACTCATATTTCCCCTCGCACTTAGCCCATAAATAATATTCCTTATAAAAAGGTGAACTCACGCTCTACCTAAGTGAAACCCTCCTGCAAATATGGTGCCAATTAAGATGCCGAAAACAGCAGATTTCCAGAAGCCCCCATAGATAAAGCTGACCATTAAATCTCAATTTAACATCCGCAGGCAGCAGTGGTTGCTGACAGTCTCTAAAGCTTGTAATCTCATTTAACCCCCTCCTGTCAGGAGCAGGCCTACCCCTTTGGCATAATGTGGGCCGAATTAGACCTGACATGCCAACAAGAGGCATACACACCTCTTTAGCTTAAAAGTCATGACACAGTGGGCGACCCTGACCTTCTGCGCTCCCCCTCACGCCCCACTCTTTACACCAGGGACCCCGTGAACATTTAAGTTGAGAGAAGAGACAGCCAGGCAGACAAGAGGGGATGGATAAACAGACCCACCCATGCAGACACATGGATACACACAACTCGGCTTCAAGGCAGTTGGGGGGCCCTCGGGGCAAATTACAGTGAATTTTCCGAGACAATGGAGAGAAATTTCACCATTCTATTTTTTTTACTTGAATCGTTCTTTGGTAATAAAAGATAAAACCTGGGCGCACTGCTCAAACCACGCTGGCTCAATATTTCCAATGGCATTCCGCGCTCTCTGGCTTGGAAGTCAGGGGACAGCGCTGCTGGAGCGCCCCGCGCCCCGGGCCCACACCTCAGACAACTTGAATTTTAAATTAGGTCATCTTAGCTGGTGGCTGGAGCCTTCAAAGCCCTCTCCTGCCACTGGCCTTTCCTTGGGCTCTGTTCTCAGAAAGAACAAAAAAATTCTAAGATTCTGAAAAGCAGACAGTCCCCCACCTACGCTCCAGCGAGGCGCCCCCTCTCTTTCGTGAGAATGGGGGAAAAATCCCTGGTGGCTTGGACCTGCATAATTTATACCCATGCTCTCGAGCCAAATTTTGAGCTCCTTTTCTCCCTCAACGTATTTGAGTAAAACGCCTTCAGCGCCGTCGTCTCCTTTCCAAAATCAAAATGCACCATTTAACATCATTAATTACAGCGAGCAAGCGGAAAAACACGTTTGAATTGCCATGTCTAATCGAGTTCATAGGTTTTATTCGCTTACATTGTGTAGCTCTGAGACAGCCACTGGGTGCATTTCTACTGGGGGAGGGGAAGCCTTGTAAAGATAAGAGTGTGGGAATCTAGAAATATTTTGTTACGCCGTTTTTAGGTCTCGTCTAAGTGCATGTGTGTGGGCTCGTAGACATCGCATACCATTTGGTTTTACTTGCAGCCAGCATCAGACTTCAAACACTTCAAAGGAATCCGCGCGGGCCCTCCTACTAACATAAATTAACAAGTCGTTGTCACAAAGCTTCACAGGAATTACCAGCAAAGCCATATGGACAGCAGGCAGCCACAACACATCTTCCCCACTACTCTTGTCCTACCATTTTTTTGTCGCTTTCCAGCCTCTTGACTGACTTCCAAGAAAATCAAGATTCCCAAGTGAACGGCAGTCCTATTTATTATTCTAAAAAAAAAAAAGATAGATAAAAACATATCTTGGAAATCGCAATGGGAATAATTTGAGTTTTAGTAACCTTATTTCTTCTCCCATTCGGTTACGCTTCCTGTCCTCTTCTGTTTCATTGTTGTCTTCTCCCCTAACTCTGCCCTCTTTGTTCTCCCGGGTTTTGAATATCCTCCACCCATCCTATCTCTTTCTCTTATTCTTCCCCTCTACCTATTCAGATTACTTCTTTCCTTCTTTTCCTCTTCCTTATTCTGTTCTCTATCTGCATCTCAATCCATTCTCCCTTCTTTGCCCTCTCTTCACTTTCACCCCGTCCATTTTGTCCTGCCTCTTTATTCTGCCCCATTGCCCCTATTCTGTACACTGTTCTCCTACAACTACATCACGGAACTAGGTGCAACTAAACACCAACAAAACCTCACACACAAGGGCATGTCAAGGACTGCCTCGGGGAAGTTTAACCTGATGTGTATATCATATTGTTTCTGTGTGTCTGCGAGCTTTGACCAGTGTATGTGTATTTGAATGTGTGCATGCGTGACACTACTGTAATCCACACACACTGTGCCCTCACACTACTTTAGGCCACACACACTGCGCCCTCACACTAATTTAGGCCACTCACACTGCGCCCTCACACTACTTTAGGCCACACACACTGCGCCCTCCCACTACTTTAGGCCACACACACTGCACCCTCACACACTGCACCCACACACTCTGTGCCCTCACACACTCTGCACTCTTGCACAATCTCCGCCCTCGCACAATCTCCGCCCTCACAAACTCTGCGCCCTCACAAACTCTGCGCCCTCACACACTCTGCACCCTCACACACTGCACCCTCACACTCTGCTGCACCCTCACACTCTGCACCCTCACACTCTGCACCTCAGACTCTGCACTCTCACACACAATTACACTCTACTGAATACAACATACACTCCACACAATACCTCACAGTGCCACGTAATTATATGGTACATAATTACACTGCCCTCAACGCAACACACACTCCAAATACCACTCAGTGCCACATAATTACACGCCACATAATTATACTGCACTCCATGCAACATACACTCTAAATACCACTCAGTGCCACATAGTTACACGCCACATAATTACACTGCACTCAATGCAACATTGACTCCAATTACAACTCAGTGCCACATAATTACACGCCACATAATTACACTGCACTCAATGCAACATACACTCCACATACCACTCAGTGCAACATAGATACACGCCACATAGTTACACTGCACTCAATGCAACATACACTCCACATACCACTCAGTGCCAAATAGTTACACGCCACATAATTACACTGCACTCAATGCAACATTGACTCCAATTACAACTCAGTGCCACATATTTACATGCCACATAATTACACTGCACTCAATGCAACATACACTCCACATACCACTCAGTGCAACATAGATACACGCCACATAGTTACACTGCACTCAATGCAACATACACTCCACATACCACTCAGTGCAACATAGATACACGCCACATAATTACACTGCACTCAATGCGACATACACTCCAAATACCACTCAGTGCCACATAATTACACACCACATAATAACACTGCACTCAATGCAACATACACTCCAAACACCACTCAGTGCCACATAGTTACACGCCACATAATTACACTGCACTCAATGCAACATACACTCCAAAAACCACTCAGTGCCACATAATTACACACCACATAATTACACTCTACTGAATGCTACACACACTCCACACAATACCACTCAGTGCCACATAATTACACGCCACATAATTACACTCTACTGATTACAACATACACTCCAGACAATACCACTTGGTGAAGTTTAACCTGATGCGTATATCTGAGAGCATGTACATATTGTTTCTGTGTGTCTGTGAACTTTGACCAGTGTATGTGTATTTGAATGTGTGTATGCGTGATACTACTGTAATCCACACACACTGCGCCCTCACACTACTTTAGGCCACACACACTGCGCCCTCACACTACTTTAGGCCACACACACTGCGTCCTCACACTACTTTAGGCCACACACACTGCACCCTCACACACTGCACCCACACACTCTGTGCCCTCACACACTCTGCACCCCCGCACAATCTCCGCCCTCGCACAATCTATGCCCTTGCAAACTCTGCGCCCTCACACACTCTGCGCCCTCCCGCATTCTGCACCCTCACACTGCACCCTCACACTCTGCTGCACCCTCACACTCTGCACCTTCACACTCTGCACCTCAGATTCTGCACCCTCACACACAATTACACTCTACTGAATACAACATACACTCCACGCAATGCCACATAATTATATACTACATATTTACTGCCCTCAATGCAACAAATACCACTCAGTGCCACATAATTACACACCACATAATTTCACTCTACTGAATGCAACACACACTCCACACAATACTACTCAGTGCTACATAATTATATGCTACATAATTACAATGCAACATACACTCCAAACAGTACCACTCAGTGCCACATAATTACACGACACACAATTACACTGCACTCAATGCAACATACACTCCAAATACCACTCAGTGCCACATAGTTATACGCCACATAATAACACTGCACTCAATACAACATACACTCAAAAAACCACTCAGTGCCACATAATTACACGCCACATAATTACACTGCACTCAATCCAACATACACTCCAAATACCACTCAGCGCCACATAATTATATGCTACATAATTACACTGGACTCAATGCAACATACACTCCAAACAAAACCACTCAGTGCCACATTATTACACGCCACACAATTACACTCTACTGAATACAACATACACTCCACACAATACCACTCAGTGCCACATAATTATATGCTACATAATTACACTGCGCTCAACGCAGCATACACTCCAAATACCACTCAGTGCCACATAATTACACACCACATAATTACACTCTACTGAATGCAGCAGACACTCCACACAATACCACTCAGTGCCACATAATTATATGCTACATAATTACAATGCAACATACACTCCAAACAATACCACTCAGTGCCACATAATTACACGGCACACAATTACACTCTATTGAATACAACATACACTCCTCATAATACCACTCAGTGCCACAAAATTATATGCTACAAAATTACACTGCGCTCAATGCAACATACACTCCACGCCCGCGAGCCAGGTCGCCTCCCTTGCCACCTCTCAGCTCCTCCTGACCTCGTCTCGCCACTGCCCACCTGCGCGAGTTCAAGACCACTGAGTACTGACCAGATCTGCCAGTGTCCCCCTGATTGTTGTTCAAGTGCTTGCCTTGTCTTTTCACTGTTTATTTACTTTTTGTGCCTCCTTCTAATCCCCCTTTTTGCCTTCTGTACCCCTTTGGTTTCCCCGCCGCTGCCTCCTGTGGCCTCGCCGCCCCGCTCCCAGCTGCTCCTCCCTCCCTCTCCGCCTTAATGGCAACTGCCGCCCGGACGTGTAGCGGACGCGCCGAATGTGCGCCAAAGGCAAGCCCGTCCGTGCCTGGACCGCGCCCAGCGCCAGAACCCCTGGACCCCGAAGCCGCCACAACACCAGACTGTGCTACGACTCCAGCACCCTCCATGCACTCAACCCCAGACGAGATCGCTCCTGCTACCAGGCCATCCCGAAGCGCACTCAAGGGCCCTTCACCTGCAGGAACTGCAGCTTCACCAGCTTCCGGCCCGCCAAACCATCAACCAGAGAACCCAACCACCTCCGATGCATCCTCCTCAACACCCGCTCCGCTCGCAAGCACACCATCGAACTCTGGGACCTCCTAGACTCAACCACCGCCGACGTCGCCTTCCTGACGGAGACCTGGCTGAATGCCACCTCGGCACCGGACATCGCCATAGCCATCCCAGAGGGCTACAAGATCTCCCGCAGAGACCGCACCAACGGAGTGGGAGGGGGAATTGCCATCATCCACAAGGACACCCTCAGAGTTTCGACCAACTCAGACAACACCCTCACCATCGCCGAGCACATGCACTTCCAGATCCACACCGACCCCAACACTACCCTCTGAGGAACACTCATCTACAGACCACCCGGACCCTGACCACAGTTCAGCGACACCATCGCCGACCTCATCAGCACCCACGCCCTCGCCTTTACGGACTACATCCTCCTCGGGGACCTGAACTTTCACCTCGAGAACAACAACGACGCCAACTTCACCGCCCTGATCAAACAACCTCTCCAACCTCGGACTCAAACAGCTCGTGACGACACCCAGCCACGCTGCCGGACACACACTGAACCCCATCTTCTCCACAAGTTCCCACGTCTCCTTTAACCACACTACCGAACCCCACTGGACAGACCACAGATGTGTCCACTTCACCTTCAGGAAACCCACCGCACCCAACAGATGCCACGCCGCTGCTGGGGCAAGATCACCGAGGACCAACTGACCACCACCCTCGCCCTGGGATCACCCGCAGACCCCACCGACCCCGACACCGCCGCTATCAACCTCAAACAGTGGATTAACGACTGCGCCGATGCCCTCGCCCCACTCGAGACCTCCGCCACCAATCACACCAACAAGAAAGCCGCATGGCTCACCGAAGACCTCCGAACCTCCAAGCGCACCTGTCAGAAGCTGGAGAAGAGATGGCTCCGTGACTGAACACCAGACAACTACACAGCCCACATGAATGCCACCCGCAGGCACCACCAACTAATCAGGACTGCCAAAAGGACTGCCTTCAAGGACCGCCTAGACAACAACGCACACAACAGCAAAGAGCTCTTCAACATCGTGAAAGAACTCCCCAGCTCCAACACCAACAACATTCCACCATCACAAGACCTGTGCGACTCACTGGCCACCTTCTTTCACCGCAAGATCGCCGACATCCACGACAGCTTCAACACCGACACCCCCAATTTCGCCGCCGAGACCACCATCCCTGCGACCCCCACCTGACCGCCTGGTCCAGCGTCAGCAACGAAGACACCATCAAGACCATGAACTCCATCCACTCCGGATCCCCATCTGACCCATGCCCTCGCCACTTTTTCAACAAAGCAAGCACTACCATCGTACCCCATCTCCGGAAAACAATCAACATCTCCTTCGTGACAGCAACCTTTACAAAGAGCTAGAAGCACGCCGAGATCAACGCCCTACTGAAGAAACCCAAGGCGGACCCCAAAGTCCTCAAGAACTTCCGGCCCATCTCCTTGCTCCCCTTCGCGGCGAAGGTCACGGAGAAGATCGTCAACAGACAGCTGACCCTCTACCTCGAAGACAACAACATCCTGGACCCATCCCAGTCTGGATTCCGCAGCAACCACAGTACCGAGACCGCCCTCATCGCCGCCACCGATGACATGAGGATCCTGATGGACAAAGGAGAAACAGCCGCCCTCATCCTCCTTGACCTATCAGCAGCCTTTGACACGGTCTGCCACCGCACCCTAACAGAACGCCTCCATGACGCCGGTATCCAAGAGAAGGCCCTGGCCTGGACCACATCCCTCCTCTCCGGCAGAACCCAGAGCGTCCGCCTCCCACCCTTCCGCTCCAAGACCACCGAGATCATCTGCGGTGTTCCACAGGGAACCTCCCTCAGCCCGACGCTGTTCAATATCTACATGGCAACTCTCACCCACGTCGCACGACAACACAGCCTCAACATCATCGCCTACGCTGACGACACCCAGCTGATCATATCCCTCACCGAAGACCCGGACACCGCCAAAGCCAACCTCCACAGAGGAATGAAGGCCGTCGCTGCTTGGATGAAGGACAGCAGGCTGAAGCTGAACTCAGACAAGACGGAGGTCCTCATCCTCGGCCCCACCCCATCAGCCTGGGACAACTCCTGGTGGCCAACATGGCTAGAAACAGCCCCAGAACCCACCTACCAATCTCGCAACCTGGGGGTCATCCTAGACTCCGCCCTCTCCATGACCAAGCAAGTTAACGCCATCTCCGCATCCTGCTTCACCACCCTCCGAATGCTCTGCAGGATCTTCAAATGGATCCCCTCCGACACGAGAAAAACCATCACCCAGGCCCTCGTCACCAGCAGACTGGACTAGGGGAACGCCCTCTACGCAGGAACAACAACCAAGCACCTGAGACGGCTGCAACGCATCCAGAACGCCTCAGCACGACTGATCCTCGACGTCCCCCGACACAGCCACATCACACCCCACCTGAGAGGCCTGCACTGGCTCCCCGTCAACAAGAGGATCACCTTCAAACTCCTCATCCACACACGCCCTACACAATGCCGGACCAGCTTACCTCAACGACCGACTCAGCTTCTACACCCCCACCCGCAGCCTCCGCTCTGCCAACCTCGCCACAGTTCCACGCATCCGAAAAACCACAGCCGGTGGCAGATCCTTCTCCTACCTCGCCGCCAAGACCTGGAACACTCTCCCCACCGACATACAGCAGACCCAGGACCTACTGGCTTTCAGAAGACTCCTCAAGACCTGGCTCTTCGATCAGTAGCAGCCCCCCCCCCAGCGCCTTGAGACCCTCACGGGTATGTAGAGCGCTTTACAAATGTAATGACTGATTGATTGATTGAAATACCACTCAGTGCCACATAATTACATGCCACATAATTACACTGCACTCAATGCAACATACACTCGAAATATCACTCAGCGCCACATAATTATGTGCTACATATTTACACTACACTCAATGCAACATACACTACAAATACCACTCCATGCCACATAATTACAATCCACATAATTACACTGCACTCAGTGCAACATACACTGCAAAAACCACTCAGTGCCACATAATTACACACCACATAATTACACTCTACTGAATGCAACACCCACTCCACACAATACCACTCAGTGCCACATAATTACACGCCACATAATTACACTCTGCTGATTACAACAAACACTCCAGACAATACCACTCAGTTCCACATAATTATATGCTACATATTTACACTGCGCTCAACGCAACATATATTCCAAATACCACTCACTGCCACATAATTACACACCACATAATTACACTGCACTCAATTCAAAATACACTCCAAATACTACTCAGTGCCACATAATTACACGCCACATAATTACACTGCACTCAATGCAACATACACTCCAAATACCACTCAGTGCCACATAATTACACGCAACAGGTAAGGGCCTAAACCAGGCCTCTAACAATACTGCTTCTCCCACACTTAAACAACTCACTCTCCTAGCCAAAAAAAACCAAGTGCTACATACATTTTCTAAACGCAGTTTAAACTCTAAGCTCAGATTGCTTCAGTCTCTGAAGTATAATATGTCTCTGTGTGTCTTTTTTTGAATCTTGATTTGCTCAATTATTAAGACAAAAGAGAGCTGGGGAGGATGCTAAAATAGATTGCAAATGTTCAAAGATCTGTCAGGCATAACTTTCCCTACTATTTCCAACCCTCTAATCATAACTGAATACTTTCCAAAATACTCCTTTGTGACATCTCTCACCAATTACACTAAGATGGGTTCCTTAGTGCTGTTGTACAACCGAGCACCTTCTGCCAGGTGTCATTGACCTACCTTGTGCACCATATGTATTAGAAAGTGGCTGGATGATTTTAAAGTTTGATTGATTTTGAGTTGTACATTGACATTTTCATATTAGAGTGCCTGGATCCCTCGGATGACAATATTGTCTTACTGTATACAACAAAATTGCATATAGTATCCAAGGTGAACACTGTTGCTTGACGGAAAAGCCTCAGACGGCTTTCGAAGGTTAAATGGGTCCACGGAGATTGGCATCTTGTCACAAAAGAGATACTGAGCCCAGAAAGGCAAAGTGTCATCTTGTGCATCAATTTGTTGTTTCATTTAATTCCTATATATACACACTGAGCCTTTCATATGAATGTGAAGTACGTTTGTCTTAGCATAGTTTGTCACATTTACTAGAGAGCCATGTGTGGTATCCTGCTCTTATAGCCATATATTTCTTCCTTTGTTTTATATGCCCTGTTGCTCAGCCAGTGTGAGTTTGTTTTCATAGAATGTTCCTGTATGCCTGGTGGAGTGAATGTGAGTGGGAGAGTGTGTGCTGAACAGCTGGGATTCTGTGCCAGGTGGGGCTTCAACTTTGCTACCATCATCACCTGTAACCTATTACTTCTTATCATCACCTCTATCCTGTTACTGATCCTTGTAATAGTGGGATTATTTGTATACTAAGGTTAGAGAATGTAAAGTGTATAATTGTATGTTGCAGTATTAGAATGTGTATTTATGTCTTGTCATGGAATATCGCAGCATTGCGGAGTTTGACCTGCAGCTGTGAACATCCTTGATTGTACAGAGTTACCTACAAATAAAAGGAATTATTCTACTTATCCAGTATTGGGGTATCTTTCATAGATTCACATGCCTGAATCATTCCCCGTCGTCGAGGCGGGAGTCCCACGGTAAAAATATATATACAATAGCAGTGCCTAAAACCATTAGTAGTAGGCTAGAAAAGGATAAAGGCCCAACTAGGCCCAAAACTTAGCAGCCTATCTACCTCATTATGTAAAAAGAACTGAAAATGTAGCCTCAGCCAATCAGCTAACCTCACCCTCTGGAACCTTCCCAGCCCAGGCAGTTCTCCTCAGATTTTCACCGCACTTCGTGTGTAAGGGAGTCTACCTGAGTGCCTGCTCAGTTTTTCTTCAAATTTCTTCAAATTTCTTCAAGATGTCTGAAAAGAAGGCTCTTTTCAAGACTTGTGGTTCCTGCTTCAAGAAGAGGGTACATGTGGACGACCAGCACTCTGATTGTATTTACTGTTTGCACCCTTCACATGTTGTGAAGGATTGCAGGATATGTCGAACCTTCCCTCCTAAGACCATCAGGGATAGAGAGGCAAGAGTTCTTTTGTGGTTGAAGTTGTCTGCCACAGATGACGAGGACAGAGCCTCTACCTCAAGTAAGAGAGCCAGTTCCAAAGAGAGGTGTTCTCCTGAGAGACTGAAGAAACCTAAACTCTCTCACAAAACCTCTGATTCCACAAAGAGTGCTGCGTCAACAGAGTCACCAACTGTGAGTACAATCCGCACTAAAGCTTTCTCTTTGGTGTCCTCTCTTACTGTCACCACCTATTCTACGTCTTCTACCTCTTCAAGTACGGTTACCACCTCAGCAATTACGTCTCCTGTGATGTCCGTCAGGATTTCCTCATCTGATAAAAAATCATCGGGGAAAAGCCCGTCGTCGACGGGTCTTCCGTCGACGACCAAATCACCGTCTACGAAGCATTCGTCATCACTTCCATCGACTTCCTCGTCGACGGCTCCCCCGTCGACGAAGGCTTCCACAACTCCGGCGACGAAGATCCCGTCGACGAAGATCCCGTCGACGAAGACCCCGTCGACGAAGACCCCGTCGACGAAGAGCCCGTCGACGACGAGCCCGTCGACGAAGACTTCAGCTCCATTGACGACAGACTCGACGACGAAGAGTCCGTCGACGGATTAGTCTACGAGGACGACTTCAAAGAAGGCCTCGTCGACGACTACAACAGCAATGACGATGCCGTCGACGACAATACCGTTGACGAACGCATCTGTTTCTCTTCTACCGTCGACAGCAGCACTGGTTTCTTTGAATGTGCCGTCTACGCATCTATTGCCCACATCTCCTGTAAGGGTACAATACACCCATTTCCAGATGAAGTCATTTCAGAGGCAGAGTTACTCTCATATATCTCCCCTTTTGCCTTCACATATTTTGGAAAACTACGTGGAGGAAGACTCTGATGATGAAGGGGATGATGAAGAACCTTTTGGAGTGGCCCATCACCCGTCCCAGTTGCACATAAAATATCAAGATGATGAAGATGATGATGATGTTCATTACTATCAGGAGAATTTAGCAACTCCTTGTCATCATGAGCCACAACACGCAGAAGACACGGCCCATCTTCCGTCTTCTCTGATTCAGGACTTGCAGGCCATGCTGGCTGATTATCGTCAGAGGTTTCTGCCAACTCTGCCTAATACGAATCCTGTGCCAGTGGAATTGCCGAGGAATTCCCCCCCACATCCTTCACAGTCTCCAAGGCAGGAGGTTGACCCCGGGACTGTGGGTGATGATGTTGACGTCTCCTCTCCAGATGAGGATGAAAGAGAGGATGGTGAAATCCCGGATTCCACGCCTACGGAACCATGGAATGATTACATCATTCCTATGCCCTCTCCTAATTTACCACAACCTTCAGATTCTCCGCCAGAAGACATAGGAGGTTTTCATAACATCATGCACCGGGCAGCTACTAGATTTCAAATTACAGTTTCGGTTGAGCAGACTGACTGTTTTCTCCATGATTTCAAAGAAGGGTATAGAAGGGTATCCAGATCTATCCCTATCATTGAATATATTTGGAAGGAAGGGATTAACATAATGAAGACGCCAGCTTCCATCCCGGCGGTTCTTCCAAGAGTTGACAAGAAGTATCGAGCACCACCGGATACTCCTTCGTGTTTGATCGGTCACCCACGACCTGATTCAGTAGTTTTACAGGCGGCTCAACAAAAATCCAAGAATCCAGCGGCACCAATTTCAACACATCCTGACAAGGAGGGCAGAAGATTGGATGCGATTGGAAAAAAGTTCTCAGCTAATGCCGCTGCTACTGTTAAGATTGCTAACTCTTTGGCAATTTTAGCACGTTATGACAGACAAATGTGGTCAGATCTGTCGGAATTCATCAACCTTATTCCCGAGGACAGTGTTCAAGAAGTCCGGAAGGTTGTCATGGAAGGCGAGCGGGCGGCTTCAGAGATTATCGATTGCGCCCTAGATATCTCTAATACAGCCTTTAGACAATTGGCTGGATCGGCAGTTCTCAGACGGCAAGGATGGCTCAGGGCAACTTCTTTCAGACCTGAAGTCCAGACCAAAATACTTGACATGGCCTATGATGGAGAGTTATTGTTTGGCAAGCACATAGATGAAGCATTGCTTGCGATCAAAACGGATACTGATACGGCCAAGTCGCTTGGTACACTACAGTATAAGCGAGGTTTTTTCAGAGGAGCAAGGGGCCGTGGTTTTTCTTCCAGAGGACATTATCAGAATCAGCAAAACCGCCAGTATCAAACTCAGAATAAGCCGTACTACCAACAGTCCTATCGGCAGTCATCATCAGCGGGTTTCTCTCGTCAAGGAGGGAAACGACGTTCTAACTACCAGGGACGCGATTCAAATAAGCGCCAGTGAGTTTTGCCGGACACCATCCTTCCTTCCTTCCCTCCCTGTGGGCGCCAAGATCTCCGTCTTTTATCAACAGTGGCGGAAGATAACTTCAGATCAGTGGGTTCTGGACATAGTCAAACACGGACACACTCTGGAGTTCTTGCAGAAACCTCCAACATCACCGCCCAGGGGTCCCCCCCCCCCTCGTCTTCATTTGTTATACATGGAAGCCATGAAGATGCTGCACAAGAATGCGATAGAAAGAATTCCAACATCCCAGAAAAATCAAGGGTTTTATTCTCGCTTCTTCCTTGTGGAAAAGGTTTCAGGAGAGTGGCGTCCAATTTTGGATCTACGAAACTTAAACAAATATCTGAAAAAGCAGAGTTTCCGCATGGTGACGCTCACGGATGTCCTCAATTGCCTCATGAAAGGAGATTTCATGGCTTCCCTGGATATGGAAGACGCTTACTTCCACATTCCCATACACCCAAATCACCGCAAGTATCTGAGATTCACAGTGGCTGGTGTCCATTTTCAATTCAAGGTGCTCCCTTTCGGCCTGAAATCTGCACCGAGAATTTTTACCAAGACTCTAGCTCCGGTTGCAGCTGCGTTGAGGTCACAGGGAATACAAGTGTTCCCGTACCTCGACGATTGGTTAATAAAGAGTCCAACAAAAAGTTCAACGAGACAATCGGTCAAAAGTGCTCTATCAATGTTCTCAAATCTGGGCCTGACCCTCAACGTCAAAAAATCTCAACTGCAACCCAAACAAATTCTGACATTTCTGGGAGCAGTATTGAACACTTTTCAGTGCAAGGCCTTCTTGACCCAAATTCGTCAGGACAGGATCACAAAGCTGGCAAGTCAAATAAGGACAAGAAAGTCTCTTTCGGTCCGACAGTTTGTTTCCCTGCTAGGGATGTGTTCCTCTGCACTCCATCTAGTCCCACTAGCTCGACTCAGAATGAGGCCTCTCCAGGAGGAATTGCAGCGGCAGTGGCGGCAGATAGACGGATCATTCGAAGACCGCATCAAGGTCACGCCCAAGATGAAACAGGCTCTTCTATGGTGGGCGTCAAAGAACAATTTGTCTCCGGGGCTCACATTTCTTCAGACCATACCGGAGTTTACTCTGACGACAGATGCCTCCATGGAGGGTTTGGGAGGCCATCTACAAGACCTTCAAGTGCAGGGACGATGGTCTCATCAGTACAAGCACAAACACATCAACAGCCTCGAGTTGAGGGCCATTTTTCTGTCCTTGCGAGCCTTCCTGCCGAGAATTGCAGGCTCTGCAGTGCTGGTGCGCACGGACAACACCACCAGCATGTTTTACGTAAACAAACAAGGGGGCACAAGATCTCTGGCCCTGTCACTGCAAACGCAGGAAATGTGGGAATGGTTAATCCATCACAAAATTTCCCTCAGAGCGGAGCATGTACAGGGAATTCAGAACTCTCTGGCCGACGATCTCAGCAGGTCGTTCTCAGGATGTCACGAGTGGGAACTCGAACAACGCCAAGTAGACACAATTTTTCGGCTCTGGGGCACACCAATGCTGGACCTGTTTGCCACACAACAGAACAGCAAATGCCTATATTTTGCCAGCAGGTTCCACCAGCAAGGGTCGAGAGGAAATGCCCTGTTGATGAGGTGGTCCGGAATTTTTGCGTATGCCTTCCCACCGATTCCTCTCATTCCAAAGGTTCTACAGAAAATGAAGAGGGAGCGTTGCTCTCTAATCCTAATTGCTCCTCGCTGGCCGAGACAGTATTGGTTCCAAGAGCTTCTAATACTCTCTCATCAACCTCCACTGCGCCTCAAGCCGACACTTTCAATGCTAACACGGGAGGAAGGTCAAATACTGCATCCAGATCCTCAATCGCTGCACTTGCACGCCTGGCTCCTGACTTCCTAGAGTTTAAGGACCTTGAGATTTCTCCAGATTGTAGAGCTGTTCTTTCTCAGGCTCGTGCCCAGTCTACCATCAGAACCTATCGCTTCAAATGGAAGAGATTCTGTTTGTGGTGCGGAGAACATGATGTCCATCCACTACAGGCTCCTCCGGAGAAGATTCTACCTTATCTGCTGTCTCTGGCTAGATCAGGTCTCGCTTTTTCTTCCATTAAGGTTCACCTTGCGGCCATATCAAGATTCAGAAAGAGTTACAGCAAACCATCTTTATGCTCTTCCTCTTTAATAAAACAGTTCCTTAAAGGTTTATTTCGAGTTTTCCCTCCAGTGCGGCCTCCTCCTCCTGAGTGGGATCTCAATATTGTGTTATCTCAATTGCTAAAAAGACCCTTTGAACCAATTCATAAAGCAGAACTTAAATTCTTGACTTGGAAAGTGGCTCTTTTGTTGGCCCTCACTTCAGCCCGAAGAGTAAGTGAGATACAGGCGTTCACTATATCGGAACCTTTCCTACATTTTTCCAAGGATTGTGTGACACTTAGAACTCATCCTAAGTTTATTCCCAAAGTTCCGACTCAGTTTCACATCAATCAACCGGTGAAACTCAGAACTTTCTTTCCAGACCCCAAGACTCCAGCCGAAAGGATGCTGCATTCCTTGGATGTCCAAAGATGCCTCAAATTCTATTTACAAAAGACAAAAGATTTGCGCAAATCTACCCAACTGTTTGTGGCTTATGGCCAAGCTACCCGTGGTCAGGCCGTGACGAAGGCAACTATAGCCAGATGGCTTTCCTCTGTCATTGTCTTCTGCCATGAGAAAGCGAACAAACCCCTGACAAGAAGGGTTAAGGCGCATTCCACCAGGATGATGTCAGCGTCTACAGCCCTATTTGCGGGAGTGACCCTGGAAAACATTTGCCGTGCTGCTACATGGAAAAGTGTGCATACTTTTACCAAGCACTATTGCCTGCAGTCGGTGGTAAATGAAGATACGTCAGTGGGAGAAGCAGTGTTGCAGCATCTTCTTCACTGAGGTTAGACTTAATGGTGTTTTCTTGTTTTCTATTGTTAAATTTATTCTGAAATACTGTTTTTTAATACACTGTATATTATATGAAGGTATTTTCATGATTATGCATATGTACTGAAATATGTTCTTGCTCTAGTACCTTCCAGGTTGTGTGGGGATATATGGTTTTGGATTGTCTCCCACCTTCCTCTACCGACAGATATGGTTATTACTGCTTGCTATTCTGATTCAGGCATGTGAATCTATGAAAGATACCCCAATACTGGATAAGAAAACAAGTTACTTACTTGTAACTACAGTTTTATGGCACGACACGGAGGCCATATTATGCAAATCTCCTTTATTACCACCGCTCAGTAGCAACAATAGAATGTAGAACATCAATGAACATTCTTAGTAGGAATAAAGTCCCTTAGAAACCATCTCTCATCCTTCTTTGTTGCTGCTGCTCAGAAAGATAAGTATCTCTACAGCTAGCTTATATATACTTGATTATGATACTTGTATATGTGACTTTACTTTGGTGAATGCTTGGTATGTTTGACATGATAACTTGAATATATGCTTGATTATGTCTTATTATCACTAGGTGTCAACATTTATTAATGATTTGACCCTTTTTCACTCTCTTTTACCTCCAAAGCTCTTGCTTTCTGATCGTGGTCACCCTTACGACCCTACCGCCTCTCTTATTGTCACCCTTAACCTCCGGTTCTATTTTGGACCGGTGTACCCACTTTATCTTTTTCCACCTTATCACGCGAGCAGCATTATTTAAATGACAACACGCCCCGCAACCGGAGCGCATAAACGTCACCTTTCTGCTTGACTTCGCCTTACGGAGCCTCCGTGATCGGCTCCCGGCTCCACAAACTTCCCCGACCCCCTCGGCGCCTACAATAACGTCATAGGAGGGCCAGGCTAGAGGTACTAGAGGTACCGCCTTGGCAACGACCGACGCACGCTCACAACGTGCGCGTCGGCCATTTTGAGCAATTGGGAAGCCCCCATTGACTCAACATTGCACAGCCATTTTGCGCGACTGGGATCACACTGATTCCTCGAGCGAGATGACAGTTGGCTCATCTCTGCTCGGGAATAGCGCGAACCGGTGGCATTTTATAGCGACTCCCCATTTCGCTTATTCCTTGATACCCTAAAGCGTTCGTTTTGCCATTTATTAAAAAAAAAAAAAAAAAAGTAAGATCGAGATTAGTGCCTGCTGTGACACTATCAGGAGTCACAATTGAGTGCTTCCCAAGACTACCTTCCTATAATTAACTGACAAACCTTAAAATGTCTGAACCCCAATCTGACATTGAGGGACACCTGGAAGAGTTAGTTAGCAAGGCCTTCCAGAAAGTACTAGGATCCATTGATGACACTATCACCAAAAGATTTGAATCACTAGTATCCCCGCGCCCTTCTACAAGCGATTTTCAAGCAGGAGCGACCAAGGCTCCGAAGAAACGGGCACATGGAGGTAAGGAACGACAGGATCCTAAAAAGACCAAACCTTCCTCCGCCCCCTCACGCCCTCGTGGCGGTGACAAAAATGGTGCCTCGGGCACCCCAAGTGGGCAAGAAAAAGGCCCAGAGCCCCCTATTGACATCACTAGTGATATTAGCTCGGACCCAGAAATTGACCTGTCATACTCCTCTGACTTCAATACCGATGAAGAGGCGCAAGAAAGGGGAACGGGGAGCTCAGGAGGGGCATCCAAGGCCCCAGATAAGGAAATCGGTCTATTGGACCCATTTGGAAACCCCATGTTTGACCCTAATATGATTAAACACCCCTTATCCCCAGAATGGACACCCTCCCAACATGTTGGGGACTATCTCTCCTTCTGGCTACGCAGGGAAATCCCCCAAGAAGTCAGGGCTAGACTTCGCTCTGAGTGTCCAAGACCCTCACTCCCTAACAAGATAGCGACAACACCTGAACTTGATCCCAAGGTAGTGGCCTTTATATCTAAGACTGCACGTGATCCAAGAAAGGGGATTGACAAGGGCTTGAGGTCCTGTCAAGACCGCCTCCTCGACGCGGTTGGCCCTATAACCAAGATCTTTGAAATGGCCGAATCAGCCTATCTGGAGGATCGTCAGGTCGACCCAAAGGAACTGAGGGAATGGATCCAAAGGGCTATATGCCTTATTGGAAATGCAAACACAGCCTTGTCCATAGAGAGACGAAAAGGGGTACTTTTTAAAATCGATCCCAAACTGATCGAACTGGCAAAAAATGACGGTGGTCAGAGCACTCAAGGCTTCCTATTTGGTGAGGAATTTATAAAAGATATGGCCAGGTATGTCGGAGCGTTTAGCTCAATACAAAAATCCCAAAAAGACATTAAGAGGGTGTTTCAAGATCGTGTTTTTACACGGGCCGGGAGAATGCGGGGTCGTTTCCCCGGCCGTGGAAACTCCAATTCCAGACCCTTCTTATCCCGCGGAGGCGGGAGATTCAACAGCAACTCGAGTGGCTTCAATCAATTTTACCCCCAGAGGCAAAGATCCCGTGGTCGTCCCTTCCGAGGCGAACGGAGACAACGCTCCTTCTCTGCAGGTAAGGACCTCTCTAGACCTTTCAGATATCCCTCCAAAGGTGGGGGGGAGACTACTACAATTCGCTGGGAACTGGAAGCTTATAACCAAAGACCCCTGGGTTCTCAGCACAGTGAAGGGCTACCACATAGACTTTATCGATACCCCTTTCCAATCGATACCCCCTCGAGAGATCACCTTTTCCGCAAAAGACAGGGCACTGGTGTCTGTGGAGGTTCAAGAGCTTCTAAACAAAGGTGCCATTATAGAGACTACTCACGTAGGCTTCTTAAGCAATATTTTCCTTGTAGAAAAGAAAAACAAGGAACAAAGACCAGTCATAAATTTAAAAGGACTAAACCAATGGGTGGTCTACCACCATTTCAAAATGGAAGGGATACACCTCTTAAGGGACATCTTGAGAAAAGGGGACTGGCTGACGAGACTAGATTTAAAGGACGCTTATCTAACCATACCAATCTGGGAACCCCATCAAAGATTCCTTCAATTCTCTTGGGAAAACCATCTATACCAATTTTGCAGCCTTCCCTTTGGCCTGTCTTCCGCCCCCTGGTGTTTCACCAAGGTACTCCGACCCATTGTCGCATGGCTAAGAGAAAGGGGAGTGAGACTGATCATTTACCTCGACGATATACTCCTAATGGCTCAGTCGAGGGAAACCGTCCTACTTCATACGGATCTCACGATTCGCCTCTTACAACACTTGGGTTTCATTGTCAATATGAAAAAATCATGCATAGTTCCATCCCAACAAACACAGTTTTTGGGCTTCCTGGTAGATACCGTACAAACGGAACTACGTCTCCCCTCCGACAAAGTGAGGAAAGTGAGGAAGGAACTCCGGAAACTATTGACTCTCAAAGTTTTCCCCTTGAGATCACTGGCCAAAATTTTGGGCCTCCTTTCATCTACGATTCAAGCAATCTTTCCAGGCCCGTTACACTATCGGGCACTCCAAAGACTAAAAGCAAGATCTTTAAGATCCAACCTCTCCTACTCCCACTCGATTTCTCTGGACCAAGAGTCGAGAGTCGAAGTTCTTTGGTGGCTGAAGAACGTAGAGGCATGGAATGGGAAAGCTATTTTTGGGGAGGAACCAGATCTGATAATAGAATCGGATGCGAGTTTAGAAGGATGGGGAGCGAGATGTGGAGACTCCTCAACGGGAGGACGTTGGACCCCTCAGGAGAAAGAACTGCATATCAACTGCTTAGAATTACTAGCAGGTTCATTTGCAATTCGTTGTTTCACTCAAGATTCAATGAAATGCTGTGTGACTCTGCGGATGGACAACGTCTCTTCAGTTCGCTACGTCAGCAAACTGGGTGGTCCACACTCCAAAGATCTAACAGATCTAGCGAAGGGCCTGTGGGACTACTGCTTGAGCAAAGGTATTTCAGTTGTTGCAGAACACATTCCTGGGTTGAAGAACGAGGTAGCCGACTGGTACTCGAGGAATTTCAGAGACTCCAGCAATTGGAGACTGAACAGACATGTATTCCTGGCCATCCAGTCCAGATGGGGACCCTTCAAAACAGACCTATTTGCGGACCATCTGAATACTCACCTGAGGAATTTCTTCAGTTGGAGACCAGATCCTCAAGCTCTGAAAGTGGATGCCTTTCTTCAAGATTGGAGGGACCTAGCACCTTATGCGTTCCCTCCTTTTGCAATGCTACCTCGCCTTCTTCTCCATGCTCGACGATACAAGCAGTGCATGGTTGTCATAACGCCACTGTGGAGGTCCCAAGCTTGGTTCCCAACCATCTTGGAAATGAGCGTGGATTTCCCAATTTTAATCCCCTCTTTCGAGGAAATTGTCCTAGATCCAGAGGGTCACATACACCCTCTTGTAGAGCAGGGCCTTCTAACTCTGACGGCATGGAAGATTTCAGGAGACAATGGAAAATCCCTGGGCTTTCGTCAAATGCTTTCAGACTCATTTCTGAGTCATGGGCATCCGGCACAAGAAAAGCTTATAGACTGGCATGGAACAAATGGGTTCGCTGGTGCATTCAACGATGTTATGATCCCATTTCAACTGATCTAGTCAATGTCATTAATTACCTTTCAGATCTTTTTACCTCAGGTTTGTCTTACAGAACTGTTAACGTTTACAGGTCTGCGATATCTGCAGGTCATTCATTAATTAATGGGATCTCAGTCGGACAGAGTCTTCTAACTAAAAAGATTATGAGAAGCATGAGGGTTTTAAATCCCCCTTGTCCCAGATACACCTCCTTGTGGGATGTTACTCTCGTTCTTCGGACTTTATCATCTTGGGGAGATAATTCTTCTCTTTCTCTTAAACGAATTTCTTTCAAACTTACTATGTTATTATGTCTAATATCCTTTAGGAGAACTTCAGACGTCAAAGCCTTGGATATTTCAAGTAGAGCCTTTCAACCCGAAGGGGTTTGCTTTTATCTTAAAAAAAGAACCAAGACACTATCTTCTTCTATCTTCTATCCCTTCTTTCTTGGAAATGAAAGACTTTGTGTAGTTAAATGTTTAAAAGAATATGAAAAAAGAACCAGGTATTTAAGATCGAATGAATCCCAACTTCTAATCTCAATTAGATCCCCTCACAAAGGAGTCTCTGCTCCAACTTTAGCTAGATGGGTAAAGAATGTTATGCACGAAAGTGGTGTGGATGTATCTATTTTTGGTGCTCATTCTGTCAGAGGTGCTGCGGCATCAAAAGCATTCTGCATGGGGGGTGGATTACAAGATATCCTTAAAGCTGCAGATTGGTCTAATGATAGTATGTTTAAGTCTTGTTATTTCAGACCAATCCCTAATGTAATTGATAATGTCCTTAATGCACTTTAAACTTGCATAATATGGCCTCCGTGTCGTGCCATAAAATTTAGATTTTTCACAGCCTGCTGGGCAGAAAATCTGGATTTTATTAAGGACACGGAGGCTAATATTATCCCACCTCTTTGTTATACCCTCCCATTTATGATGTTTACTTTTTCTTTCAGAATAACATGATTCTGGATTTTAACTGTGGATTTTGGATCTTCAAGTTTTTTGGATCCTCAAGTTTATCTCACGTTGATCTTTCTTCGCAGTTCCTAAACAAAGAAGGATGAGAGATGGTTTCTAAGGGACTTTATTCCTACTAAGAATGTTCATTGATGTTCTACATTCTATTGTTGCTACTGAGCGGTGGTAATAAAGGAGATTTGCATAATATTAGCCTCCGTGTCCTTAATAAAATCCAGATTTTCTGCCCAGCAGGCTGTGAAAAATCTAAATTATCCAGTATTGGTATCTTTCATAGATTCACATGCACCCACCCTCCTCCCCGGCAGGGCAGTTCTTTATTTTGGATACTACTTCTCACTTGTGCTGGGAAAATCTGAGGAGAACTGCCTGGGCTGGGAAGGTTCTAGAGGGTGAGGTTAGCTGATTGGCTGAGGCTACATTTTCAGTTCTTTTTACATAATGAGGTAGATAGGCTGCTAAGTTTTGGGCCTAGTTGGGCCTTTATCCTTTTCTAGCCTACTACTAATGGTTTTAGGCACTGCTATTGTATATATATTTTTACCGTGGGACTCCTGCCTCGACGACGGGGAATGATTCAGGCATGTGAATCTATGAAAGATACCAATACTGGATAACTGTAGTTACAGGTAAGTAACTTGTTTTCTTCTTCCTGGTGTGTTGGATCACTACTCCTTTTGGCGATGAGATGGGATTTTGAAGTTTACTTTGTTTTTGCAACCTCTGCCGGGAATATTCATGTTGCGCATTACATTTGGAATTTGTGGATCTAACAAACAAAGCAAGGAAACATTTTGGACTCAGGGTTCAGCTTTTGGCAAACATCATTTGACCGCTCTTTGGCACTGCCGCTGTAAGTACAGTTTATTTAGTCCAAAGTTAAGAGTCACTTACTATTTAGCCGGCTTCCAATGGAAGTATCCAAACCGCTGACAATTGTAAATCGCTTACTCGGCACGGGACTCCAATCGCTTGGGGAGTTCGAAGAACGCTGCCTCGCTCTATGCTAATGCGAGCAGGGTTCTCTGCAAACGTCATTATGTGGGGCATCACGCACAGGTCGTTTATGTGTGAACCCTGTTCACATAAAGGTCACTTACGGTGGCCATTTTCTTAATTTTTGGGGGGAGTTCACCAATGTAAATCAAATGTATTTTTTTGAATGATCTACACAACGAAGCAGTCATTATTTTGTTACCGAGCGGAAATGAGATTCACTGATTCACCGATCTAACGGTAAGGTGTTTATTACCTATGACTTTGTGTTGTTGGCACACTGCACTGATATTTACAGCGTAAAATTAAAGTACAGGCTTTTACTTTGTACATACCGCAGCAGTATTTTTTTACATAAAGCAACTTTATTGTGATAATCTTGCAGTCATGTCTACACCTGAAAGTTATCCAGCATCAGATGACAGGAGAGGATCAGCTTTACATTTAAATTCACCTAAAGAATTTTTAGCCACACCTGGAAAACCTGCAGTTTTATGGAACGACTGAAAGGAATATTTCCTCAATTATATTGCCAATTTGCATTAATGGCTGATAGGAAGAAAAGAATCCTTATGTATTGTCTAGGACCAGGAGGCTTACGTATATACAACACATTGCAGGACCCTGATAGATCAGGGGGTGAAAGGGACATATTCAAAGCTGCTATTTTAGTTAGATCTTGATTATCAATTTTCACCTTCAGTTGCAATGCCGTCACCAGACATGCTTTCTTTCAAAGAAAGCAAGAGAAACCTGAAAGTATTGAAGAGTATGTTTCGGCCCTAAACAAACTAGCAAGTACATGCAGATTTGATTACCTACATGATGAACTGGAACGTGACAAAATTCTTATGTATACCAAGAATAAAACTATGCAGGAAAAACTATGGGTTGGACAAAGAAGTCTTAAGTACATCATTGCCACCTTGGTGAAAAAGGCAGAACTATCAGAACGTTGTGCAAAAACCACTTTATCACAAGAGAAAAAGAAAAGTGACTTGGTAGGAAACATTTCTGACAGACAAAAAAGTGGAGGGCAACAAAGTGGACGCTACGGTGATTACAAAAGTGAAAAAAAGAAAGGAGAGTATGATTTTAAGAGGAACTATAATGTTGTTTGTTGCCGGTGCTGTAGTCTTATGCACTTGGCTAAGTATGAAAAATGCCCAGCAAAACTTGCTATTTGTTTGGAGTGTGGTATGTTTGGGCATTATCAGGCTCCGTCACATGGCAGCACACACATTTTTGATTATTTTCAGAAGAGAGCAAGTCAAAGAGAATAATTGTGAGTGCAGGCTAAATTTCACGTTTTGTTTTTTTATCCATTCTGCTTTCATACTTGAGCCAGCACCAACTCGAATAAAATGTAATTTGAAGACATAGCTCATATAACAGCTAATCAGGCTGAAACCAAACCTTATAAAACCAGGGGAGAGGATGTAGCCTTAAGGCTAGGCAGTCAACCTTGAAGCTGGGGAACTGGGTTCGAGTCTCGGCAACAACGCTAAACATTCTGTGATTCTGGGAAAATCACTTAATCTCCCTGTGCCTAACAAAAATTAATGTGTCCTTTTGTAACGAAACTGGTACCATGTAAAGCGCTCTGATACCTGATGTCTCGGGTCTAGTTTGCTCTATATAAAACAAAAAAACTATACATTCTTTGACACAAGAAGACAGAACTTTCAGCACAACATCAAGAACAGCATTTCAACTTTTGAAACAACTAGAATAAGTGAATCGGAGACTTCATGCAACAACAATAATTAAATACCACAAAGTGAAACAGATTCCATGTGGATTAAAGATTTCTCTGAAACCAATGCTTTTTAAATGTAATAAGAATTTCATGTCAAGGTGGTACGCAATACTTAATAAGTGTTCTTTGGATCTCATTCTTTTAATAATCGAAGAACTCTCACAAATTTTGAAGGATTTAGCAGCAGAAATCTAGGATTTAAAAACTGAGCTGGAAACAAGGATAGAAAGCGAGACATGGTCAAAAACCCTGCATGACATCAATGAGAAATTGGACAATCATGCAAGAGAGATTCACAAACGTAAACTTCGTAAGTTCAAACAAGATACCATAGACTACAAGCTGGACACTTTCTACACATGAACTGATTCCTATGCACAATGACTTGTGTTCAAAAAACTGAATGCATCCTCTTCTGAAGAGAGTGTAGTCACAGGTCAGGATATAGCACCCACACGTGTACAAACACAGTTGGCATCTGCAAGCCTTGAAAAATCTTCAACTTCCACTTTAGTACCAATAACCTCCAAGATAACTTTTTTAGCCACAAGCCAAGCTGCAAATCATCCACCGGACGAAGTGGGTTCTTCCTTGAACAAAAACGTAGAACTTGCAGATGTCAAAGGAAAACCAACCGATCAGGGTCGGACACTGAGAAGCCGGAGCAAGATCTAGTTATGAATATTTCTACCAGACAACTATCAAATGCAGAATTGTCTGTTCTCAATAAAGGGGATGTCATTTGTTCCCACTTATCACACTAATGGCCTGGAGACTGAGATTTCCGTATTTAAATTCATGCGGAAATTATGTTTACGTTGGTTTTTCCACAACTTACCGTCCACTGAAACCAAGACAGACACATGGGAACTTAAAGAATTCAAACCTAAGAGTACATTTATGGCACCACATTCACATAAATCTCTATATGCGTTTGAAACATTAGTAAAAAAAGATTTACAAAGTTTGCAGTACCAAAGTAAGAGACACAAGAAAATGACACCAATGTAACTTAAAACCTTGAAGCAATTGGGAAAGGATAAGGATATCATTTTCAGCCTGCTGATAAGGGTGAACTTCTGGTTGTAATGAATAGATCCTTCTTTGAACAAAAGTGAACGCCCATGTAATGGATGAAGATACATACATCTGGATAATGATCCAATGCAAGACTTCGCTAAAACATTGATTATTCTGTTGGACGAAGCATTGGCGATGTGATGAATTTCTGATGATACATGGACATTTCTGCTCACAGATCATCCCAAAAGACCACAATTGTACATACTACCGAATATGCATATAGATCCCTCCCTTTAGACCTTTATTGCAGGATGCGGTTCCATTCATGAACCACTCTGTAAATATCTGGATTATGTTTTTTCAGCCACTGGTTAGGTCATGAAAATCGGATATCCAGGATACCATCGATTATCTGAACAGACTAACAGAATTAGAACACATACTTAACCAAGATGTGTGATTATGCACGATTGATGTGGTCTCTGTATACATCAATTCTACATGAAGACGGATTGGAGGCAATTGAATGGATGTTATTAAATTATGAAGAAGTTAAAGCCAACAAAATATTCCATTTGGATCTTGGTCACTTCAGCCTTTTTAGGTCTCGCCTAGCAATGCAGCGCATGCGGTGCTCGCCTTGGCGAGATCTATTGGTGTTGATTTTGCTTCCGAAGGGGGACAGGAGATGTGCACATGCCCGGACACGGGAAGTGCACGTGAACAGCTCGCGTCGTTTGAGCACAACGTGCCCATGGCGAGTTTCCACTTTCTTTTCCTGGACAGCAGCGGAATAAGAACTAAGTGGCTTTGAATGGGAGTGCAGGGTACTGACTGGAAAGGCTAGTTGGTGTGAAGGTGGAGTGCTATCAAGTTAACGGCTGATGGAATATGTTCAGAAGAGACTACCAAGTGGCAGGATGTTCTTCAGGAAATGCAAATGGGGAATTGCATTATGGGGGTGATGTCATTGTCTTTGGACTAAAAGTTGTCTCTGAGACTACATGATTTTACAGCAAGTAAGTTGTATTTCTTTTCAGTGTGGCAATATTTTTTCAGTGCATTTCTTTTTTACACAATCAGCAATTTTGAATACATTTTGCAGGGCGGGGTAGTACATGCAGTAAAAAAACAAAAGTTGATGGGTGGTATGTTTACAAAAAGTGTCAGCTACTGGCAATCGCAGGCCATCCGTGAATTTTCACACAATCAGGTTGAAATTCTGTATGAGAAAAAATCACGTGTTTTTATTGCATTTCGTCGAAGGGGCGGGGCGCCTGCAGCTTGCAATTGAAGCCGGGCATCAGAGGTTGACAATGGCACAACAGCACTTATTGCATGGGCGGTGTCTCTTCAAAAGCAGTAGAGCTAAAGCACTTTTCCTAATGACATGACCGGTATGTGGGGGCAGTGGCCCACCCTTTGGCTGTGTTTTCTTATGGGTGGAAGACAGCTGATCCCCCACGGAGACATGGCTGCCTTTCCTCTATGAAGGATGCTATGGTTCCACTCTGTTTTAGGGTCCTTGCAGAGGGATGTCTGTGGTTCTTCGCGGCGGGATGTCTGTGGTTCCTCTCTGGGAGATATCTGTGGTTGTTTTCTATTTGGTTCCTTGCGGAGGGATGTCTGTGGTTTCTCACGGAAGGATGTCTGTGGTTCCGCACGGAGGGATGTCTTTGCTTCCTTACGGATGGATGGCTGTGGTTCCTCTCTGGGAGATATTTGTGGTTGTTTTCTCTCTTTTGGGTTCCTTGCGGAGGGATGTCTGTGGTTCCTCTCTGAGGGATGTCTGTGGTTCCGCATGGAGGGGTGTTGTGGTTCCGCACGGAGGGATGCCATTGGTTCCTTACTGGTGGGGTCTTTGGTTCTTTGAGGAGGGTGACTGCCGCTTCTCATGGAGGAGACGGGTTCGTTTGTTCGCTGTATTAGCCTGGTATTTGTAAAGCGATGCATGCCGCGCCTCGGCCGCCACAAAGCGCTTTATAAGTAGGGCTTCCGGTTTTATGAATTTTTTTTTTTTTACATATCCGTCTGTATTTATCCATATTTATTTTTTGTTAACTTTATCTGTATTTATCCATATTTATTATGGGTTTTGTGAAAAAAATAAAGCTGAAACTGGTATATTTCCACATTTATTTAACCAATAAATATGTAGTCATGGTTGAATGCCGGCCAGGATTCAGTGATATAAACACCCTCAGAAGATAAATCAATGCACTTATATAAAAATATGCACATTTCAGTATCCTTGTGCATATCTACTGCTGTTTAAGCCTCTTTACTGAAATTCCTTGTTTTTTAAAACCACTTACCGATCAATCCACTCAGGTATTGGCATGGAAGTCATGGCAAAGTGTATGCAGAATCACTTAAAAACACCCACTTTCCGTTTTTATCCACATTTTAAAATAATAACAGACAAGAAAATAAATAGTTTTCTCTCTGTATTTATCTGTAAAAACGGAAAACAGGGAGCCTTATTTATAAGGAGGAGTATGTGTTACCGTGGGGTCCGTTTCCACTGAGTATGGAGGTTCCTATACGGGTCGGTCACACTCCAGGAAAAGTCTGGTGTCCCATTACGTGTTCTGAGTGTACCTCCTCCGTGACATGCCTGCGGTGGGAAAGGGTAGACCCGGGGTCCCCCGTAGCCCATTTCAGTCGTCTCTCAGCAGGGATGTCTTCGGTCCATCGTGGCTTGTGTCTACAGTTCCTCGGGGTGGAATGTTGATGACTCCTCAGGGCAAGAGATCTGTGGTTGCTCATGTGGGAGCCCCGCTCTTCCTCGTGATGTTAGCATCTGTAGCGGATACGTCTCTGTTCCTTGGGGTTTGACTGACATGTTTATTACCTCACGGCAGGGGGAGGGTGTTCTGTGTTTCCCTCATGTAGGGACAGCTGCATTTATTCGGGGTGGGGCTGTATGCAGTGCTTGAAATGGAAAAATAGAAGTGACTGCTTGTTTCTGCGAAGTGCCGGTACTCTACAATTATATGTTGAAATAAAAAAGAACTTAGAATACTTGAGCATTTCAATATTTTGGCTGTATTGATATACTTTGTTAACCATTTCCAATGTTGCTGATTTATTATTTGACTAATACTAATAAACCTTTATTGTTGGAAGAAAAAAAAGAAAGTATTACGTCTCTCTTAAGAAGCGCAGGTACTCTCCAACTCAAATTTTAAAAGTGCTGGTACTCAGTACCGGACAGTATCGGCCCATTTAAAGCACTGGCTCTATGTATATTTAACAGGGGCTTGGCAGGTTCCTCAGTCTGGGTGTCTGTAGTTCTTCATTCAGGGATGCCTTGCCTTCTTTGTTTAGTCAGGATGATGGTGTCTGTACCTGGGGTCTGTATTTCCTCGGGTGGGGTGCCTGCTGCTGCTCGTGAAGGAAGGTCTGTTTCCCCGTGGCTGGGGTGCCTGAAGTTTATTAGAGTGATCGGTCCCTCAGCAGGATCCGCATGCATGGCAGCCTTTAATATCTGTGTTTCCTTGTGGTGGGTGTTTCTCTATTTCCTTGGGGGAGGTCTGTATTGTGGTGCTTGTTAGGGATGCTTGCAATGGGTGTGCTTGATATCTGTATTTCCTCAAGATGGATATGTCTGCAGCGGGGGTGTCTGTGGTTCCTAGGGTAGGATGTCTGTAGCTGCTCAAGTAGGGATGCCTTTGTTTACTTGTGACGGGGGTGTCTGCCGTTATTTTGAGTGGTTGGTTCCTGAGCAGGATCCGCATGTAGGGGAACCTTTATTGTCTGTAAATGGGTATGTTTGTGGTTCCTCGGGTGGAATGCCTGCAGCTAGCTACTCAAGGATCAATGTCTGTGTTTCGCAGTGAGGGGGTTGTCTGTAGTTCTTTGGATGGAGTGATTGGTTTCCCGTCAGGTTTGTTATGGCAGGCAGCCTATATTGCCTCAGAATGGGAGGCCTGTAACGGTGATGCATCCGGTTCCTCGGAAAGGAAGTCTGTGGTTCCTTGTACAGAGATGCTTGTATTTCTCTGTTGTTTGACCTGTAGCTTCTCGTGAAGAACAGTATTTAACACCTTAGGAGCTCGTAAACAAACCTCCCCAGTGCTGCGCTGTCCATTATCCAGTGCTGAACTGGACGTCCAGCGGTCGCACGCAGCACTGGGGAGGTAGTGCCCGTGACGACCGTTGGCCGACGGCAGCACCTAAAGGGTTAAACTTGCCAGTGCTTGCTTGCTTGTACCAGTGCGTGTTTGTAACTGCCGAGAGGAAGGCGGAGCTTCACACATGCCCTCTAATTAATACAGGCTTTGGTAGTGAGCTTCGCTGAGGAATCGCTTTAACTGGAGCTGAGAGAAGAGAAACAAGCATTTGCAATGCAATAGGTCTCACATTTACGCGAGTTTGAGCTATTGACATTGCAAATAATAAATGACTTTTGTTTTTGCTTTGAAAACATAAATAAAAGGCATTGTTATTTACAATGCTAATAGCTGAAACTCTTGTAACTGTGAGACCTTTTGCATTGCAAATACTTGTTCATAGTTACTTTGCATGGGATAATTCATTCTTGCCACAAAGAACGGGCACATTGATGGGTTTTTCAGGGGTACCTTCATATGCCAGTATGTTCATGGCCAAATTCAAGCAACAACATATCTACGAGAATAAAACATGGTCAGACAACCTAATTTCTTATATGCGCTACACCTATGACATTCTAATTATCTGGAAAAACACACATCAGCAGTTGGTATTAAACGTAATGGAACTTAATCAACAGAATTCTCACATCCAATTCACATATAACATGCCAACACAGCATCCAATTTTAGGTCTAACCTAGCGGCATGCGCTGCTCACTCTCTGAGACTGCTCCAGTAGAGTATGGGAGAGAAGCCGCTCCCACTCTCCGCCCATATTTTTCATTGGGCTTGTGCCATTGTCTTTCGTAAATGCTGCCTTCGGATTCGTTAATAGGCTTGTTAGTCCCTCCTTAGTACGGCCTTGTCTTCATTTGTAACCTCCCATGGCTACTGGCCCCTTTACTTCAGTTGTTACACTGGACCTGTTATTTAGTCTGCAAGCACTATTTACTTTATGGAGTTTCTCCTACTGCAGGTTGGACATGCGCTGCTTCAGCTGAAACCGCTTGTGTATTTTTTAAGCAGCACGGCTGCCCCCGTAACACAGCGCCCGCTTTCAATCACTTCAACCCGGCATTATCTTGTGTCTGTTTCAACCCCCAAGTAAAACAGATTTAGAAATGATTAGCGAATGAAGTCATGTGAATTCCATGTAGCACATTATCCTGTGCTAATGGACTGAAGCTGACAACAGCACATCTGTGTTACGTCATGTGTACTAAAGCCACCTGAAGGTTTGTTTTAAAAAGCCTGTTTTATTAACAACAACACCACCCCCAATACCACCACCAATGCCGCCCCCACCAATGCCACCCCCACCAATGCCACTCCCACCAATGACACCCCCACCAATACCATCACTGCCACCAATACCACCACCACCAATACCACCACAAACAGTACCATGACCAATACCACCACCGCCAATATCATCACCAATGCCACCACCAATACCATCACCACAAATACAAATACCACCAATGCCACCACCGCCAATACCACCACCACCAATGCCACCACTAATACCACCACCAATACCACCACCACCAATATCACCACCACCATTACCATCACCACTAATACAATCCCCACCAACATCACCACCGATGCCACCACCGCCAGTACCAATACCACCACCACCACCAATACCACCACCAAGAATACCAATACCATGACCAATACCACCACCACCAATACCATCACCAATACCACCATCACCAATGCCACCACCAATACCATCACCAATACCACCACCAATACAAATACCACCAATACCACCACCATCAATATCACCACCACCATTACCATCAACACTAATACCATCCCCACCACCATCACCACCAATACCACCACAACCAGTACCAATGCCGCCACCACCAATACCACCAACAAGAATACCAATGCCACCACCGCCAATGCCACCACCAATATCACCACCACCTTTACCATCACCACTAATACCATTCCCACCATCACCACGAATACCACCACCAGCCAGTACCAATACCACCACAACCAATACCACCGCCACCACCAATACCACCACCGAGAATACTAATGCCACCCCCAATACCACCACCACCACCACCAATACCACCACTAATACCATCACCAATACCACCAATTCATCCACCATCACAATACAACCAGCACCACCACCAATACCAGCACCACCAATACCAGCTCTACCAATACCACCACTACCACCACCAAAACCAATACCACCACCAACAATACCACCAATATCACAGGTACTGCCACATTACCACCACCACCAATATCACTAATACCACCACCAATATCACCAATGCCACCACCACCAATACCACCACCAATATCACCACCACCAATACCAGCACCAATACCAGCACCACCAATACCACCACCGCCACCACCACCAATACCACCACCTCAGCGCCTCGTGCTCACTAGTAATAACAGGGGCACTGTACAAGGCCGGAGCTGGAAGCCGAGACCATCCATCCCTCCATGCCTGCCATAAAGCACAGCCCGTGCTACACCAGGAGGTGAAGCCAGGGCCCTACTACAGCTGGAGTGTTTTTTATTAGGCCAAAGATACCAATGGCATTACGCCATGCCACACTGCACATTCAAATCATGGAGAGGGCAGGAAATAGCCCCTTCTCACTCCTGAGCCGCAACAGTGTAATCACAGACTGAAAGGTGTTGGAGCGCTTAGTTAGTGTTTATAGCTCAGATCAAATGTAACTCTCACTTTACACTTTGTGTCTGTATAATTTAAAACACTTACACGTCTTCTTCATGGCTTTATTTATCACTACTTTGAAGACGTCGCAGACCGGTATCTTCCTCTGATATTTACAATCAAACAAGCAGTCAAGAAGGCCCTTTATTGCAATGCAATAGGTCTCGCATTTGCAAGAGTTTAAGCTATTAGTATTGTAAATGACAATGCCTTTTATTTATGTTTTAAAACCCAAAACATAAATAAAAGGCATTGTCATTTACAATGCCAATAGCTCAAACGTGCGTGAATGCGAGACCTATTGCATTGCAAATGCTTGTTTAGACATACAATTGGACAATTGGTTATGACTCGAAAGGGCCTAAGTACAAGGGTTTTTAAGAAACCCACAGACAGAAATAATGCTTTACACTACAAAAGTTTTGATCCACGAGCATTAAAACAACATCTGCCTCTGTCGCAGTTTATCGGAGTCAAAAGGATTACCTCAGAAACCGACATGCGATTCTGTCATACAAAAGTTCCATTCACAATACGAGAAAAGAGGATACCCAGCTAGGGTATTGGATAATGCAGTCCCGCAGAGTGCGAACCATGGAATGCAAGAGCTTATTGCAGCAATCAATTAAAACCACACAATCCAGAGAGGTTTACGTAATGAAATTTTCAACCAAGTCATCAGTTTTTAAACGTATTGTCAACAGAAGGTGGGAAGTGCTAGAACAAGTCTCAGATTTTGTAGACCTCTTTAAAGAAAACCCTCTATTTGCACACTCACACTCTAAAAATCTCAAAGAAATGTTAAAGATACCGCCTATTCCTCAGACAGAAAATCACAAAGAAATTTGCAAATTCTTTAACTGCACTCACTGTAGTAATGTAATATTGGGAAATACTATTTCACATCCCCATACAGGAAAATCATAAAGTTACACATACCTCTGATTGTAATTCATATACATTGATCTATGCAATAAAGTGCCCATGCTGCCAAATATATGTGGGGAGAACAGCACGCAAAATCAAAACAAGAATCACAGAACACAAGAGTATGATTAGGACCAAGAATCGCAATTCCTGTTTAGTTGCACATTGGATCGGCAATAATCACAATATACCCCAACTTCGTTTTACAGTCTTAGAGATTAATTCCACTACCTCATATCAACACACATGAAATCTTAGCCCAGAGAGAAACCATTTGGGTTAAATACGTAGATACGCTAATTCCAACAGAACTCAATGACAAACTTGAGATGCTTTGTTTCTTGTAATAAGGGAGACATCTATTAGCATATAACGATAGGATTCACACTATAGTGTATCACAAATAATGAAAAGTAACTTTTTGCTAACAGAATCTATTCGTTCAGCGGTTGTAATATAAGATGGAATCCACAATTGAGATTGCACACCAAATGTAATCTGTATTTGATGTTATTTAATATCTCGGTTTCACCTTTTCTTTTTTTCTCTTTCATGTATTTAGATTTTTTGCACGTTTTTTTTGCACACTCGTCTCAAGTCGTCTTGCATACATTGGCACCGTCTTGCTTTTACTGTATTCTTATAAGATGACGAAGTTCATCAGGTTTTTAGGTTGTTGTTCACATGTGCTGTGAAATTTCACGATGTGCATCTCCTACTGTGGGTGCATAGTGTTGCAACCCTTTTTGTGGTTTAACCGGGGAGTCTGTCTTCATGTTTTATCATTGAATAGAGCACATGACCTGCGTATCCGGAATTCTTTTAACATGAACACCAGTGGGATTGTAATCACACTTATACAGAGCACCGTACATTCGAACAGCCGCTGAATTTGGAGATGCAGGTAGAATGAGATGACAATTAGCCGAATAGGTTATCGGGGCAGTAAACAGCATAGGTATTCACAAGCGTTGTATCCTTTTTTCTGATGGATACATCTGCCAGTGGATTCCTCACCTTGTGAATATCCCCCTGCGTCAGCAACGTTCGGAAAATTATTTTGTAGCACGCAGGCGTGGAGGACATCATAGGAGCACGGCATCGCGCGCGACTCCGACTGACGTCACTACTCCTTATTAGGCCTACGTCGGCGTGATGACATCAGTTCCCTTTTTTCCGCGTCGTCGACGCTAACGGTTTCGGGGAATCTCTATAATTATTGGTAACTTTGTTGCTGTTTTCCTTGTCTTTTTTGCTTTTTTGTTTCGTCGAAGATGTCGACTAAGAAGACCGGGTTCAAGCCTTGTGGGGAGTGCGGCAAAATCATGTCGATAACGGACCCACACGAAGATAGTATCTGGTGCCTTAGTTCGGACCACGACGTCGAAGGCTGTTCTTCATGCAAGAGGATGAACCCGAAGGCTCTTCGAGAGAGGGAAGCTAAACTTCTGGTGGCGAAGTTAAAAGAAAAAAAGGAGAAGTGGGCTTCGAGATTGCGTTAAAAAAAGGCGAGGTCGAGGTCAAGATCCTGCGCGGAGTTGCCTTTGAGGTTGTCTTCTGATCATGCTTCGAAGTCAAGGAAGAAATATAAAAAGAGAAGACATGGTTCTCGACATCACTCTGGTAGGGATTCGGACTCGAGACCGAAGTCACCGAAGAGGAGACATGGGAAGGATGTAGTGTCTCCATCTCCTGAGTTGGATCCAGAAGGGGAGGCTTCACCTTTAGAGTCACCGTTTCGTTCTCCGGCTTCGAATCTATCTCCGGCGCCGTCTCCGGCTCGAGAGGAAGAAGAGACTCCAATGCCAGAGGGTTCGAAGACTCCGACCCATCTACCTGTAGAGGAAGAGGTGAATCCGGAGCCTCAAAGGGATCGGCCTGGGGGTCTTTACCTTCCCTTCCCAGCTCTAGGTCAGGACCCTACTTCGTTTTTAAATGCGATGTATGGAGTCTATTCTAGAGCTATGTACCCCTCTGGTGCGCCTTCGGGTCCCATGGGTCCTCTAGCTTATAATTTAGGAGTTCCTCACTCCTATGCCCCGGCTCCTTTCATGCCTTTCATGCCGGCGCCGACTCCGGCTTGGCATTTTCCGGCGCCGACGAGGTCGTCGACGCCGAAGCCTTCGATGCCGAAGCCTTCGACGCCGATGCCATCGTCGCCGGCTCCGATTCGACCTCGAGAGCAGAGACCTGTGCCTCCGGATTCGATCCCGACGTCGGCACCGGCTCCGTCGGAGTCGTTCGCGGATCCGACGGTGTGGCGCTTAAAAGAGAGGTCCAGAAGGGATGCTCAGCGTCTTATAGAGGAGCAAAGATATAGAGAGGAGGCTGAGGATAAAGTGGAAGAAGGAGAGCTTCAGGAGGACTGTTTTGATGATTTGAGGGAACCCAGTGGTTTGGAGCTTTTCCCTGAATGGGAACTGTAATCTGTGTCTGATGCCCCTTCAAAGGACGTTACGCCTTACCACATGGTTATTAGGAAGGCTGCGGATCTTCTGAACTTGACCTTGCCTACAGTCGAGTATAAATCAAATCTCTTGACTGAGGTTCTCCATTCTCCAAGCTCAATTGTGGAACCATTACTTCCTTTTAATGAAGCTCTCACTGAGCCTATAATGGAAGTGTGGAACAAGCCTCTAACAGCTCCTGCAGTGGCAAAAGGTGTTGCGAGGAGGAATAGAGTTGCAACCGGGGATCTTAAATTTTGACATCTCCCCCTTTGCCTGAAAGTGTTGTTGTTCAGGCAGCTTGCTCGAAAAAGTCTGTTGGTGCATTCCCTCAAGTGCCTGGGGATAAGGAGTCCAAGAAACAGGATCAGATTGCCAAGAAAGTCTTCTCCTCGGCAAGTATGGCTTTAAAATCGTCAAATGCCACTTGCCTTTTGGGGTGATATATACGTGCCCTGATGGACTCAGTGCGGCAGTTGGCATCTAAAATTCCTGAGGACAGCAGGAAGGATTTTAATGAGGTGTTGGCCGATACCCACGCAGCTACACGTCAAGTGATTCAGAGTAGGCTTGACACTGCTGATTCAGTTGCTCGCATCATGGGAACTTCTGTTGCCTCTAGAAGGGCTGCCTGGCTGAAGTCGTCTGACTTTTCTGCTGAAGTTCAGGCAGCGTTGTTGGATTTGCCTTTTGATGGTGTTGGACTTTTTGGTAAAAAAGCTGATGCATCTCTGGAAAGGTTTAAGGACAGTAAGGCTACTGCCAGATCTTTGGGGCTGCAGACCAGAGGTTCGACAGCTAAAAGGTACAGAGGATTTGGATGTTCTTCCTTTCATTCCTATCGTCAATCCCAACAGCAGCAGCAAAATACGCTGTACAAGTCGTACAGAGGCAGACAAAGAGCTCGTCCCTCGAGGACGTCAGGCCTCCTCCTCCTCCTCTACCTCTTTCCAACCCCCTCCCTCAGCAGCAAAGCAGCCCTAGATCCGCCATTCAGGAAGGATCATGTGGGTCCTGTAGGGGGTCGGCTTACTCATTTTCTGCTCTATTGTGAATCGGTTACATCAGATCTTTGGGTTCTCAATCTCGTAGAGAATGGGTATGCTCTTCCCTTTCGGGAATTTCCCCCAAATTACCCTCCTTGCCAAGGTTTTTGCTCAGAGGACCACCTGCGTCTCCTGCAGGAAGAAGTCCTGGCACTATTGGAAAAAGGTGCGATAGAGGTGGTTCCGGAGCAGGAAAGGGGTCAGGGATGCTACTCCCGGTATTTCCTGATTCCCAAGAAGGATGGCAGACTTCGTCCAATCCTGGATCTCAGGATCTTGAACCTTTACCTGAAGCAGGAGAGGTGCAAGATGTTCACCCTTGCGCAGGTTCTTCAACTGCTGCTGGAAGAAGACTGGATGGTGTCGATCGACTTGCAGGATGCATATTTCCACATCCCCATTCTGAAGTCGCACAGAAAGTATCTCCGTTTTACGGTGGGATCGCAGCATTACCAGTTTGCGGTTCTTCCGTTTGCTCTTACTACTGCGCCTCGAGTCTTCACCAAGGTGATGGCTGTGGTGGCAGCACATCTCAGAAGGTCAGGGATACCAGTATTTCCTTACCTGGACGATTGGCTGATCAAAGCAGATTCTCCAGAGAAGGTGCTCCATCATCTGCAAATAACAACTCAGTTGTTGTTCTGCTTGGGTTTTTCGATAAATGTGCCCAAATCTCACCTGGTGCCCTCCCAGCGCAACCTGTTCATAGGTGCAGTACTGACACAACTGTATGTTGGCATTCCCTCTGCCTCAAAGGATTCGCGACATACAGGAAATGATTCCTTTATTTCACAATGGTGCGGTCGTTCCAGTCCTGAAGGTCCTTCGCCTGCTCGGTCTGATGGCTTCCTGTATTCTGTTGGTCAACCATGCACGCTGGCATATGAGGGCACTCCAGTGGTGCCTCCGCAGGCAGTGGTATCAACACTACGGGGATCTCAGGGAGTCAGTGAGGATCTCCAGAGAAACTGCAGCGGATCTGTCTTGGTGGAGTGTGGAGGGCAATCTGTCTCAAGGAAAGCCCTTTCATCTGCCTCCATCGGTGGCCACAATAATAACGGATGCATCCACTCTAGGGTGGGGTGCTCATCTGGGGGATCTGGAGATCAAGGGTCTGTGGTCTCCAGAGGAAAGGTCGCTTCACATCAACCTTCTAGAATTACGGGCGATACGTCTGGCGCTCAAGGCATTCCTCCCTTCCCTTTGCGGTCGGTCCAGGATCATCAGATTTGTCTGATGGCAAATCATCTGGCCGGAGTTCTGAACGTGCGTGCAGACAATCTCAGTCGGCAGTTCTCGGTTGACCACGAGTGGAGGCTTCATCCAGAGGTGGTTCGTCACGTCTTTCTGACGTGGGGGACTCCTCAGGTGGACCTGTTCGCCACTCGCGAGAATGCTCACTGCCCGTCATTCTGCAGCCTCCAGTTTCCGATGCAGGGAGCCTTGGGGGACGCGTTTCAGTTGAGTTGGGGCTCACAACTCCTTTACGCGTTTCCTCCCATACCCTTGATTCCTCTGGTTCTGAGGAAGATTCGCCAAGACTGGGCCTAAGTTATATTGATCGCCCCGGATTGGCCAAGAAGTGTGTGGTACACAGATCTTCTCCCCCTCTCCTCGTGCCCACCGCTCTGTCTCCCTCTCAGGGCAGACCTCCTCTCTCAGATGGAGGGGCAGGTTCTACACCCCCACCTCCAGACCTTACACCTTCATGCCTGGAGATTGAACGGGGCAACCTGAATTCCTTTTCTCTCCCACATGTGGTGGATGTCATTCTTTCAGCCAGGCGTGACTCCACCAAGTCAATCTATTCATACAGATGGTCTAAATTTGTGTCTTGGTGTGGAGAGAAATCTATTGTCCCTTTGAAGGCTCGTTTATCCGATATTCTACAATTTGCTCTTTTTCTAGCTCAGCAAGGTTTTGCTGTGGCTACAGTCAAAGGATATCTTTCGGCCTTGTCGGCATTTCTCTGTTTGCCGGATCAGCCGTCATTGTTTAAATCTCCTGTTGTTTTACGTTTTTATAGGGCCTTACAAATAAATATCCTCCTACTCCTTTTATTGTGCCTCAATGGGACTTGAATCTGGTGCTTACATTTCACCTCAGCAAGGAGGTTAAGTGAGCTTCAAGCTCTTAGTTCCAAGCCCCCATTCTTGACCATTCATGCTGAACGAATGGTTCTTAGGACCAGGGCTGCTTTTCTGCCTAAGGTGGTAACTCCCTTCCATCTGGGGCAGTCCATTACCCTCCCTACCTTCTATCCTCCCCCTCACCCTTCCAAGGAGGAGGAGCGACTTCACCGTCTAGACCCTAAAAGGGCGGTGAGCTTTTATCTTGATAGAACAAAAGACTATCGAGTGGACGATCACCTCTTTGTGGGATTTGCTGGTAGCAGAAAAGGAAGAGCTGTACACAAGCGTACAATCTCAAGATGGATTATTCTTTGCATCAAGATCTGCTACGCCCTGGCTGGTAAGGAACCTCCAGTGGGTATATGGGCTCATTCTACTAGAGCAAAGTAATCAACATCTGCTTTGTATAGAGGTGTACCTGTAGAGGACATTTGTAGAGCAGCGACATGGGCCTCCCTCTACACTTTTGCAAAGCATTACTGTTTGAATAGTGAGGTGAGGAGGGATGGCCATTTTGCGCGCTCCGTCCTTCAAGATTTTCTGGTATAGAGGAGTGGACACCCTCCTCCGGGAGTGGGGACTGCTGTGGGAATCTATTCACAAGGTGAGGAATCCACTGGCAGATGTATCCATCAGAAGAACAAGTTACTTACCTTCGGTAACGCTTTTTCTGGTGGATACAGTATCTGCCTGTGGATTCCTCACTGATCCACCCGCCTCCCCGTTGTCCACTCTTCTATACCAGAGTTTATGACAATGTTTAAATGCATTTATGTGCTTATATGGTGTTTTTCATATATTGTCTACACACTATGTGTGTATTTTTGGATATTATGTATTGTGTACACTGTATATGTATATATCTACTGTCATTGGTCCATCCGGGTGCCTTTGAAGGCACGGAAAAAATGGGGGAACTGATGTCATCACGCTGACGTAGGCCTAATAAGGAGTCAGTGACGTCAGTCGGAGTAGCGCGCGATGCCGTGCTCCTATGACGTCGTCCACGCCGGCGTGCTACAAAAGAATTTTCCGAACGTTCCTGACGCAGGGGGATATTCACAAGGTGAGGATTCCACAGACAAATACTGTATCCACCAGAAAAAGCGTTACCGAAGGTAAGTAACTTGTTCTTTAGGCGGTACTGCAGACCGATGGTAGTTTCATGTGTAGCCATCCAAGATTTCGCTGCATTGACAGTGTATGACTACTTGTGAGTACAGATTCTGTAAGCAACAAGTGTAGCCCGTTCGCACACCTATGAATATATAACAATTCAGTTATATATTTACTGTTTCAGTTTCTCGGAATTCAGCTACTACGGCGTTCGCTAATGTAATACTGGACTTATCAACAAGTAAAGACTGTGGTGCACGCTGGGAGTATAAGTCCCACATAATTCACACTTAGGGTTAAGGTGAATGTGGAGCAGTGTGAGGGGATTCTTTCATCTCGTTGCAATCACGGTATCGAATAATGGTTTTACACTAGCTGGTGTTCTAACTTTCCACACCTCTCACTTCTGTGTAGGCATAGGTCTGTGTATTCTCCTCTTTTCCTTAGAATTTTCTGATCAAGTCACAAGCATGATTTTGATTGATGACACAAATTTTGGATTTGAGACAATGATACTGTTATCTCTTTAACACAGATTTACAGTACTATTGTTTGTTGTTTCTAAAATGAGTGCTGTTTCAGTACAATGGTAACATGATCGTTATGTTCACATTTACTGCTCCCATGAAGAAGGGTGAATAACACAAAACGAAATGCATTTAAACTTGTTCAGAAGCTTTGTTTCATCCACATATAACGATGTTTACATACACAATGTGATGTAACATTGATAATTGTATATGCAAAGATGAAGTCATAGTGAAGATTTGTAAATACTTGAAATCAGTCTTGTATTAAATGCAAAAATAAGCAGAGGAGGGGTTGTTGTATTGTTTTAAACTTTTAAATATATAGGTTGCAAGTAGGAAGCCATAGGGTCCAACAAGAGTGCGCACCGTTGAGTACACTGAGTGGTGTACTCTTAAGGGACATAGTTAGCAATGGAGACGAGCAGGCCCCGTCACATGGCAGCACACATAATTTGATCACTAACAGAAGAGAACAAGTCAATGAGAATAATTGTTAGTGCAGGCTAAATTTCACATGTTTTGCAATCAATGGCCATTATGCCAGGGTATGCAGAAAGAAATACAAGAAGTAATCCGGTATCAAGATTGCGTGTGTGAAAGATAGTGAGGAAAAAATTCCTCAGATGCAAGTGAAGAGGAAAAAATGTGGGATGTATTTGTAAGAGAGTGGTTTTAAATATCACAGGAGAAGGGTCTAGTAAACCGTTGTGTTGGGTATCATTAGGAGAAATCAGGTAACAGCATCCAACGGACTCTGGTTCCCCTTACACTATTATTGCGGCGAACGTGTTGGAAAAATATTTCATTAAGAAGATGAAACCTACATGGATAAGAGGATACATATCTTAAGTTTCAGAGAATTGGTATTTAAATTCAAAGATAGGCATGTGGTGTGTAAATTATATGTTGCCAAAGAAGGGCCTTTTGTTCTTGTATGGAGGGACCAAAAAATCCTGCACATGATACTAAATCCAAACAGTGCTGAAAAGGTATTGATAGCATGTGAGAGTGAAGACACTAAAAAATGGGTGTTACAAGAGATCCCCACAGTATGTATGGGGAAAATGGGAAAACTCAAAGGATTTACACATCAAATAGGACTCAAAGAGGGGACCGCACCCAAGGTGCACAGAGCCCGTGATACACCGTTCATTGTCAGACCTGAAGTAAAAACAGAATTAGAGAAGTTACTAAAATCTGACATCATTGAATCTGTTGAAGCATCTGAATCGGTTTCTCCATTGGACATAGCCCGATAATCCAACGGAAATGTGAACCTAAGTGTGGAGTTAAGGTAGTTGGACAACAATATTTTTGTAGATCAGTTTAGCCTTCCCAGAATTGACAAAATGCTTTCACTTACAAGACAGGCTAAGTGGTTTTCCTCATTAGATTTGTCCGTGGCATATCACCAAGTTGTTTTGGAACACAAAAGCAAACATCTTGCAACTGTCTGCATACCTTTTGAATGTTACCGATTCAATCGCATGCCGTTTGGATTGATGTCAGCCGCTATGGTGTTTCAGAGATTATTATCCAAGTTGTTCAGTCATATACCTGTTGTCACTTAATTCCAAGAAGACATTCTAATAATGGGGAAGAATAGAAAGCACCATGATGTAATTCTCAGGGAAGTACTTAGTATTCTCAGGGACAATGGATTGGCTGCTGAAGAAAGCAAGTGCAAGTTTGAGGAAAATGTGGTTATATACTTAGGACATGACATTTGTGACAAAGGGATAAAGGCAAAATCTAAGTTAGTGGAAGCAATAGTGAATGCACCTGTTCCCGAATCCAAGGATGAATTTAGATCTTTCCTTGGTTTGGTTGAGTTCCATTCAAAGTTTGTTAATAATTTTTCACTGAAGACCCATGAAATGCGACTTCTGATGAAAAAGAAAGCTGTATTTGAATGAAACATGTCAAAAAGCATTTATTGTAATAAAAAATGCCATTAGCAATGCCCCAACATTGCAGGGATTCGATCCTTCAGCTGAAGGTATGTTGCTACAGGTGCTAGTGGTACTGAGTTGGGAGGAGTTTTGTTTCAGAAGTCAGAACAAGGCAAAGAGGTGATGATCGCTTTTGCTTCTCACTCTCTATCCCCCTGCGCTAGAAAAAGATCCTGTCATAGCGAGAGAGGCTATAGCGTTTGTTTGGGCAATGATACACTTTCTTAAATTCATTTGGGGCACAAAATTCACCCTTTGATTAGATCACAAGCCATTAACCAAATTACTAACCACAGAGGTTTGCAAGAATATCCACGAGGCTCTAGGATTTTGAGTTTGAAGTGCAGTACGTACCTGAGGTCAAATGTAACTGGATTTTCTGAGCAGATTATCTTTACTAGTCAGAGAAGTAGATCAGGACCCTTGGATTGAATATGTTTAGCTGGGACCAGCAGCTTGCAAAAAGAAGAATGGGATATGACATATAATAATGATGACATTTTAAGGAAGAAAGAAAACAAAATTGCCAATGCTTACCTCGAGCCTTAAGGAGCCTCATGGAAGTTGGAATGTTCTCTGGATTCCTAATCTCCAGTTTGGTGTGCGGCTGCTACAAGTTCGGTGGAGAATTCCTTATGTGACTGCATCTGCGTAGAGAACTTCTGGTGCGTGCCGATACCTGTGTACATAAGCTGACATCAGTTATGAATTCAGGTTGCTTGCAATAACTTCTACCTCCTTAAGCAAATGATGTAAAACGACGCTTCGGCATGTTACTGGAATGGGATGGATTATGTGATTTTACGCAGGGAGTGCAATGTTTTTTGTTCATGTTAAAAAATTTGTTCTTACTTATGCCTTCTTCGCGTTCAATATCTAGTTATTAAAATGTCATCACTGCATAGCGGCAGTGCTTAGCACTGTGTTGCAGCTTTATTGCTACGATACGCCAGTTGCCCTGGCAGTCTAACATAGTATATTTCTTTGTTGTCCGTCCCTGAGTGAGAGAATTTTTAGTCTGTTCCGGACAAGCTGCATTATAATCCACAAATTCATCAATTTAATATGTGTTGTCTCGGATAGTCCTTGGTCAGTTCTAACCGCAAGGAACAGATTGGATTTCCAGCATTTACACTAGGATCAGCGCTTTCAACATTAGAATTCCAGCACTGCTCCTATCTGACACTGTGAAACAAGTCTTATTAATATTATTACCATGCTATGAGTACTATTTTTAAATTTCTTCCTTTAACCATGGTATTTGCTGATCTGTTTTAGAGGCAGATGAATTCACAAAAGAACAACACTGTTTGGACAACACCAGAAATGGCAATTAATGCTGCATTAATTGGCATTTTTGGTTTTGTGTTTTGTCCAGTCAGTGCTCTTTTGTGAATTTATCTGCCTCTGTCACTGCTTTTCTGCTTATACCTGTAATTGTGTTTCCTGATTTTGTTTTTGTATAATTATGTGAGCACCATCAATTTATGACTGTATTGTATTTTGTATTATGGTCTTAGTAAAAAGCGTATATATATATATATATATATATATATATATAATAATAAATCATTTATAGAGCGTCTGGCTACACATAGAACAGTGTGTCCCCGCGCTAATCACTGATAAATTCTACAGAGGAACGAGGATAACGGGATTATGAAAGGGGGAAAAAAGAGTGTTTTTAGTTTCCTCCGGAATCCTATTTCAGATGGCTCCATCCTAATGTTCAGTGGTAGATATAATATAATAAAAAATATATATAAATAAAAAAATATATATATTTTGTATGGGCAACAATGGTTGCTTTTTTTGTGATGTGATTTTTTCCATAATGTGTATTTTGTTTTGATTTATTTTTGTCACTGTACTTTATTGCTTTGTATAATTATATATGGGAACCTTTGTTAGTATTACAATTTTTACTGGTGATGGGCATTTGCCTTAAGCACAAACATTTACATTTTACATTACTTACGCTTATTGGTGATGGGCATTTGCGCCCAATCTGTGGTACAGTTACATTTTACGAGGTGAATGTCTTGCACCCTGGTTCTCCACGTAAGATTACTGGAGATGGGGCATTTACTTTGCACCACCCAAACCTAGGTATATGTGTTGCACCCATAGGGGCACTATGGCACCATAGAGGCATATGTATAGCGCCCACATGCTGAAGGGGAGTGTGTGTGATTGATTTCTCTCTGTATTCCCACTTTCTTTATATGTCCGTTTTTATGATGATGAGTGTTTCCTTCTTATTTGAAGTGTTGTTTGTTTTTGTCTTCTTAAAGGAGGCAGGGTTGTGGTATCCTGCTCTTATCACCATGTATTTCTTCCTTTGTTTCATGTGCCCTGCTTCTCAGCGAGTGTGATGTTATAGAATGTTCCTGTGTGCCTGGTGGAGTCAATGCTAGTTGTAAAGTGTGGGTTGAGTAGCTGGGATGCTGCTCCCTGTGGGGCTTCTACTTTACTACCATCATCACCTGTAAACTGTTACTTCTACCTTGTAAATAAATCTGATCCTGTTTCATCTTACAACCGGCTACCTAGATTCTTCTATTTCACACCATGCTGTCATTGTGGCTCTGGACCATCTATTGGAAACGCTTTTGCACCCACAGCTCAAGCGCCCCTGTCGGCCTCCATATTCCTGATGATGCATGATATCATCTCACAATACCACCCGCCCTTTTGGTTTGGACTTTTGACAATGTGCACTGTACTCACAGGAGTCAATGAGTTCAGCCTCTAATGTTATCCATAAACTGCTATTTTCTCATTCTGTCGACAGGTTCAAACCTTCGCCCAGTACTGCAGGCCCCAATACCAATAAATGGATTAAATAATCTTATAGTTAGCCACAAAAAAGGAACCCTTCCAAAGTAGTCCATTGGAAGCGAAGGATCCTTTATTCTTTGCCATCAAGCCTTGGCCACAAGTTTCACAATACCCAACCTTCAGGCATGAAAAGGAGTGCACAAAGGAAATTACCATAAAAGGCATCAGTTAAAATGAGGTAAGTAAGGAAAAGAACTTCTAAGGCACAAACTCCTAAAAAAGACACCAGCCTCATCCACCAGCATTAGACCACTGTTGTCTAGACTAACGGTTCTTGACTGTTTTTACTTCTGTGGGCCCCCATTTAATCATTACTGGAAACCGAGGACACCCAGTGAATCAATATTGGAATCTGAGGTCCCCCAATGAGACATGACTTGAAGCAGGGAACTCTGGCTTAGGCAATTTTGATGATTTGAACCCCGGAGCAATATACAAAAGTGTAGAAACAAGCGTTCATCAAACAAATACACAAATTTTGTCAGTCAAATGCACTTTATTCGATTCGTTAAAATCATAAAAGCAATAAACATTTATATACAATTAAAAAACGTATTTCATACATATACACAATCATTGCAGAATCATTAGTGGTGCATATTAGGGATAAGAGCAAACCTAGGTGTATTATAAATATTTCAAAGTTATTGCACGCTTTACTATACAGAATCCCTCAGTGGGCATTTTGTGATTTAATTCTATGAGCCGCCACCAAGAAACTGGCCACACAAAAGATAACACGGGTACTGCATAAAGACTGTAAATAAACAAAGGCAGGTCTGACCTGGATAAAACCTGCCTCTCTTAATAAAGGTGCCAGGTATTTCTTCCTGGGTACCGTATACAGGCTACAAAACATGATAAAATGCATAGAATCCTGTAGGGAGAATTCATCGCAGCTACATGGGGGGCCACTTTCCGGTTTGCACCATGAATACACAAATTATTCAATATTTTATATAATCCACAAATGAATATACAAATTGAAATTTTAATGGGAAGGGTGGCGCTTTTCAAAGTTAATTGATGCCACCCATCATCCTTACTGTATTCTGCTTGATGCATTTGCACTGTTCCCACTAATCAATCTGAGGTTGCCAACTTGATTTGTAGCTTCTAATTTCAATTGTTTTTCACTTTTGTAGAATATTTTCAAATGTCCAGTTTTACATGTTGCTTCTTCATATATATACTTTATTAATCTGTTAATAATATTTAAATTTCCTAGCAGTCACGAACATCGTGAGTAGGCATTGCAACCCCCATAGGTCCGAGGACCTCAGGTTAAGAATCACTGGTCTAGACAATGGACTGAGCAGGCCCCTCTGGTAAACCCCTTCAGACCATCACTAAACCCGACCTTGCAGACCTCTGTTCAGGATCCATCAAGGCGCTCCTACCTTCTTCCTCTGGTGGGATGTTGCCTTCTTTTAAGTCAGCCTCCTTTAAATCTGCTGCTACCACCATGAGTGGAAAGCACAGAGCAATGACATGTCCCATACTTTTGTAGAGAAGGGCTTGTAGTTTCTAAAGTGTCGTGGTCAAATGGATCTAGGTAATTGCCTCTTTTCTGCGTCACTTGGTCCAACACTAATTTTGCAGTTGTGGCACAATGATGTCATGGGATCCTGATGGAAGTGGCCCAAGTTAAATAGCCTGTTCTTTGGTGACTCTTTATATGGGGGTCTTTGTCTTGCTTGAAAACGTTCAAGCCAAAATGAACTACGTATTTAGGTCTCGCCTGTACGTTGAGGAAAGACCTACTGTGTACAACACAATACATTGAGTGGGTTTATGGTCCTTCCGCTGCTTAACATTGATTGACTTTATGGTCAATATATAGTTTGTTTGCTTGTTATTCTATGGCTTTGCTTTCTCTTGTGATTTTCCCTCCCTTGGAGCATAGTTGTTTTACAATAATTTTGATTGGATGACTTGTATCGTTCCATGTTTAAAATCAGGTCACTACTTTTAGGTTTTCTTTGAGAACTCCACGGGAGTTCATGTGTTTTTTCTACCCACGCTTGAGTGCTTGTTTTGCTGTACATGTTTGTCCCCATTCCCACTGTATGTGTTGCTTTCTCACCCACTTCCTGCATTGTTGACCGATCCCTCCCCATTTTTCCCCATTTCCTATTATTTTTAGCACTACATTGGTCTACTTATCCACCATTTGCCTTCACATCCACGTTCATTTATTACACCCCACGACACCCGTTCCTCGTGGAGCAAAACCAATGTTGATTTGCAAATGGCTGGGTCTAATCTGAGGTGGCATGATGGGCTAAAAAATGATGAACTGGAATGTGACCCTAAATAATTACCATTGACTGAGATTAATTCAAGTACTCCATCCATCATAATTTTTTTGTATTCTTCGCTGCGAGAATTTAGGTGTTAAAAAGAAAGGCAAATATTATGAGTTGCCTTTTCATTCTGTGAAAGTCACATTTTTTGATTGGGTCCCGTACATGTTTTTAATGTCATAACTGTTGTATCTGTTCGATTATAAAATGTCAGTTTTCTCGTAAAGAACGCAGCAGCATTATTAGTGATAGTCCTCTATCACTTGTCTACTTTAACTACGAGCACTGCAGAAATGTATACATTCACACATTTTATGCAGGTACTAATTGCCGAGGACGCAGTAGAAATATAAAGAAATTCCAGAAAAAATTAATTCCTAATTTTGTTGTCATTGATCACTGGGGAAATTAGTTATTTCGTTGTCTCTCTCTGTACCATTACACAAGAAGATCCTGACTTTTTCTGAAGTTATTTTAAAGAAATTTCCCTAAGGAGAGTTTGTCAAATGTTAATGTTCTGTGTTGTGAATGATGTGAAGACAGTGGTTAAACCAGGATTAGAATAAACAGATGCGGTGCAATTGGATGTTAAATGCTTCTGTGCTTAATATTTTACTGGTTTGGTTGCTACTTTTGTGCTGTTCCCATTTCTTTGCTGTTTCCCCTCCATCCTTCTTTTATTTTAAATTACTTGTATTTTAATCGTTTGGAATAAAAGACAAAACTCTGCATCGGTTTGCACTAGAAACCTACTGCAAAGTGTAAAGCGTGCAGTCTTAACTGTAAACCAGTCCATATCATTTAAAGAGTCATGCCTTTTGAGATCACTAATTTAGCAACCTATAGAGAATCATAACTAACACTTCAAAGATTAAACATGGTGTTGAATTTGGACTGATAGAAAGGCAAGGAAAAAGAAGACTTTCTTTGGAAACAATAGTTTATATTTCATAACATAATGATGACGCATGCATGTTCTTATGATGTTGTATGATTAAAATGAAATGCATAAGTGTTTTGTTCATCTGTAGGTGAGATGTCTGAAAAACTGAGACGATGCAGAAAAGAACTGTCTGCTGCATTAGACCGCGCATTTGAAGACATTGTGGCACCGTCCTTTGTTTCCCCACAAGATTACTCAATTCATGTAGTCCAAGAGTGCCAGACATCACCTTCGACCTCTTCGCCAAAAACTGGCCAGTTGATTTTTGGAAGAAGTTCTACCTCTGCCTCTTCCTATGTGCCTCAGCCTTTACCAGTCTGTTATTCAAAAGAGAATGTGTATCCCGCTCTGTTTGCAAATCCCATTGCAGCAAATGTGAACCGCGCTCCTGCATGCCAGAAGAGGAGACCACTCGCCAGCAAGGAGAACGTGTTGACAAATCCTTCTAGTCACGATTGCCAACCTATAAGAGCCAGTGGAGACATCGAGAAATGTAAAAAACTAAATCCAAGGTACAGCTTTTAATTGCATATAATGATATAAAAATGATACAGTGTACATGTTGAAACCTTGTTCAGGATAGCCACAAAGAACACTGTTGCTCAAATAGTAGGTATGTTTTATTTAGTTTTGTCTTAAAAGTTTTATATAGTGCAAACATGATCCCAAGGGATTCACGGCGCTTTAGAAATGATCAAAGAGAAGATACATACAAAAGCAACAGTAGCATCATCAGGATCAATATAGGATGTGGTATCTCCCAAGTAGAGAGAGAGACCACCTCAGTGTTAAGTCTGACAGATCAAAAACACTATTGTAACAAGCATTAGACATGGGTACTGAAGAACCGGGTTATTTAATACCCAGCGGCGCCAGGGGCACGCCCAAAGTCTTCGGGTTCCACCTGTCTTAGAATACAGAGACACGGGTCTCTTCTTGGTGGCGTCAAAGATCAAATTTATTGGCTGCAGCCAGTAACAGAAGTCCTAGAAATCATCACGGTATGAGTTCTCAGGAGACTGCTCAATTTTACACAGCAAGTCATCCCTTTTTATGCCAAACATTATGCTTCAGGCAAACATTCCTTGTTTACAGTTTAACCAATCACATGTTTCCACAACTAAAGTATCGCATGACGGTAAAACCCACTTTTCAGTTGCCCAGCCCATGATCAATCATCGGTCAAACCCAACATTCTTCTTTAGACAGGTCGAACGAACCCATAATAAAAAAGGGCACAACCCAATCGTAAATAGACCATAAAGAAAGGAGCAGAAACAGGTGAGAGTAAGATCAGGCATATTTGTGTGCAGTAAAAGTTTATGATGTCCTGTGCTTTGATCCTCAATCTTGATCAGCTAAAGGGCAGGAACTGGTTTAACAAGGTCGGCTTCAGGCTACAGGGTCAGTTCACTCAGATCAAACAGGAGTCAGCACGAACTGGAGCTAAGGTGTACATGTACTTAAAAGACTTGTTCAGCCACAGTCATCGGCCTATGTGAGGGCAACCACAAAATGGCTGCCATACACAAAATGGAACCCAAGGGTTCAGAACGAAATCCCTAAATACGTAGCGAATCCATCAGTCTAACATGACGAAAACACTCATACTTGCCGCACTAACTAGTTACGGTTCGCTAATATCAAATTCATAATGAAAACATAACCTTTATGGAACGGGTTCAGAATTCACGGAACCTCAGACCCTCCTTTTGCCCTTACATAGGCAATAACCTAAACTCACGTCAATCTGAATCCAGGTCTATATTCATCAGATCATCAAGATGTTGCTGGAGCATAATCCTATTACTTAGTACCTCTCTTGGGACAGGTCTCCTTGCACACATAGTAGCACAGAGGCCACATATAGCAGGAGCGCACTGCACACAAAGACAGAACAGGAAAAGAATTGCTAAAGCCATCCCAGTGATCATCAGAATCTTCCATCCCCAGGTCTATAACAGTTCCCAAAACCATCCAATCAACGACCAATCTCTTTTATCCACATTTATAGACTCAGAGATCTTATGTAACTTAGAAATGGCCTGGTATACTGTAGGAGCATTGTCTGGTATGAAAACGCAGCAACTCGATTGGATCACTTTACATACCCCACCTCGATCTGCAAGTATGACGTCTAAAACCATTTGATTCTGTAACGTCATAAGGCGATCCGCTTGAAGTTCAGCGGTCAGATTACTAAGGGCACCGGCAGTTTCATTTATGGTGGATTCAACCACTCTCGTTAATTGCCATAAGTTTCTACTGTTTGCCATAGGTCCCCAAAACGGTAAGAAACCCTTGAAAAAGTCTCCCACTTCTTGTCCAGTGGTATCTTCCTTACTGAAGACACCCCTAACAACTCTCGTTCTGTGGTAATCTACAGCAGCAGTGTACGTAGGAGGCAACAAATATGCAACATAACATGTTCCCGAAAAATCAGGGGGCAACAATGATATGCTCTATCATAGCAGACAAAATACGTGCCCTTAGCTGCTAAAAACGGTGGGGAAGTTTGGGACGCAAAGACATACGTCTGAGTACAAACACTCTTCCCTAACTGAGCTCTCGGATTCTTGCCTTTCCCTTGCAGTCAAAAATGACCACGATGGGGTACAATCCAAATCGGAGGTGACCTTTTTCGTCTCTGCTTCTCACCCAGACTAATACTATATCTGGTAGCATTCCAACCAACATATGCTAGTAACTCATCCTTGGGAATAGTCTCATACGTTTCGATATCTCTACTCATATCTGTAATTCCCTTCACCAAGGCTTTATTACTTGAGTTATCTCTCATGGAACGCAGGGGATCGTTTTCGATTGCATAAATAAACATTGTCTGATATGCCCATACGGACCCATTGTAACTGATTTGCTGAACCTGATAAGGAATACCTCTATCCATAGTATGTGGCATAAGACCACACACCCAGCAATTAGTGGTGTTTACTACTAACTGGTGTTGATGGAGAAGTTGCACAAAGGAATTATTCACAAATTCCGACCTTCTAATCTGTTCGTGTTTAGGTAAAGTATGAAAAGAGTGCAAAGAAGTAGTAGCAGGTAAAGTCGTAGGTTGGAAAATAGGTGCATAAATCAGTTGAAGAGAATATACAAACCAACCCACCAAAGCTAACGTCATGCTAAAAAACATCAAAAGACATGTGATCAGAAAACATTTGCTATGCATATTTATACACAGTTTCTTCTTAAAGTTAATTTTCTCAACGGCTCTCTCAATCTCAAAAAACTCCATCCTCTAACCGATGCTGTTCACGGCGGTTGGTTTTCTCTTGCTAAGGAATGCTTCTGTCAGCCCAGGGAACTCCCTTAGACCAACCAGAACCGTTGACCTTGCGTCTTCGGCTTGCACTCTCTAGTCTTTACACCGTGACCCTACAGCTGAACCCGAATGGTGGTTCACAAAAATATACCAAAAAAGTTTCTTGGCTGAGAGAGTTCAGTTCCAAAAAAAAAAAAAAAAGGAATTCATTTATTTTATTAGTCCATTGTTTCTAGGACGTAGATTATAACTCTCTTTTCCAGGCCTTGTTTGAGGCTGAAACAACAGTTCAGGTTCAGTAGTGTCTAATCTTTGAGACACAGGCACAGCTTCTTGAAGGACATCGTCATCTTCTTTCTCGGAACCTCTCCATACCAACTCAGCATCGCTAAACGGTGCAAACTTCGGCACCCTTTCAGTCTCTGAATCTGCAATACCTTCACGGACCCACTGGTCGTACGGCAGAGGCAACGGCGCCCTCTTACAATGTACGCCGTGGATCCAGTTCTTTTTCCCAAAAACTTTCACTGAGGTCCTCGTAGACAACAAGACTTGGCGTGGGCCGGTCCAGCGGGCTGATCATTCTTGGTTCGCTGAAAGTTCTTCACCAAAATCCAGTCACCAGGATTGAGGGTGTGACCTGGATCCACAGAAGCTGGCAGCAATTTATCATGAACCTGTTGATGCAAGACACGTAATTTAGTAGTTAAGTCATACAAGTAGTCCACTAGCATAGGATAATCGATGTCACTGAACTTCGTTGGCCTCGGCATTCCCCACACATTTGCCGGACGGCCAAAAACTATCTCATAGGGACTAAGGCCTATTCGGGAATGTACTGTAGTTCTAGTTGACAAAAGTGCCAACGGTAAAGCATCCGGCCATTGGAAACCAGTGCTCGCTTGAATCTTAGCCAGCTTTAACTTTAACGTGCCATTATAGCACTCAACTAAACCAGCTGATTGGGGATGATTCGCAGCGTGGAATTTCTGGTGAGTTCCCAACCCTTCACACACTCTCTTCATCACCTTCCCCACGAATTCACTTCCGTTATCACTCCATACCATCCTTGGCAACCCAAACCTAGGGAAATATTCTTTGACCAGGACTTTAGCAGTGGACGAGGCAGTATTATCTTTTAGGGGGTATGCTTCTACCCATCTAGAAAAGGCGCAAAAAACTACAAGGACATACTTTAAATTATTGCACCTTTCCATGTGGATGAAATCCAATTGCAAAACCTCGAACGGATACGTCGGAGGAGCAAAGTGACCAGCTGGAGTTGGGGTTCCCTTGCCAGGATTATACATTAAACACACCATGCAATTCTTGACCACATTCTCCGCACACTTGGGAATTCCAGCATTCTGCCATACTGGAGCCAACAACTTACAAATCCCTTTCACACTAATGTGAGACAAACCATGTGCCATCGTAACCACCGCAAGCACATAAGCATCTGGCAACATCCATCTTTGGTGTTCTGACAATTCAACCCAACAGCCAGTCGAAGCCAATCTACCTGTAGTTTCTCTCCAAACATTCTTCTCACTTTCAGTAGCTTCAGCCTGTATTGATTTCACACTCTCAATCGTATCTTCGCACATTCCAACATCACCAATCCATCTCGCAGGCCCTGCCACATACATTCGACTCATCAGATTTCTTGCTGTGTCTTTCGCAACTTCATCCGCAAACGCATTACCACGGCCAACATCATCCGTAACCTTCCGATGAGCACTACACTTCACAATCGCAACTTGCTTCGGCAAAGTAAGTGACTCGAGAAGCTCATTCACCAACTGTCCATGCTGAATCTTAGTCCCATGGGATGTGAGGAATCCCCTTTCTTTCCACAAACGTCCGAAACTATGGGCAACACCAAACGCATACTGACTATCGGTATACACATTCACTCTCTTTCCTTCAGACAAAACACACGCTCTCGTTAATGCAATCAATTCCGCTGCTTGTGCTGAATTAAAGCTCACTCGTGCAGTTTCAACAACTGTACTTAATGTCGTCACGGCATATCCTGCAGTCGTGTCACCATTCGGAAGCTTGTAGCATGAACCATCAACCCATAACGTACCATCAGGATCCGGAAGAGGAGTATCTTTTAAATCGATCCCTTCGTCTCCTCTTCCGTCCTCAGAAAACAATCGTGCTGTTCCTGACCATCTGTATCCACAGACGTCGGCAACAATGTTGCTGGATTTAATACATTGCATCGCTTAATATGCACATGACTAGCCAAAAGTGTCAACTCATAACCCGACAACCTTGCACTAGTAAGGTGTTGAGTTTTTGTCCGATTTAATAAAGTATCCACTGCATGTGGAACCATCACAATCAACGTATTATCCATCACCAGTCCAGCAGACTATCGGATAGAAACAGCCGCTGCTGCTGTAGTTCTCAAGCAACTCGGCAACGCTCTAGCTACCGGATCTAAAGTTGACGAGAAATACGCACATGGACGCTGCTTATCACCGAATTGTTGAGTCAAAACTGACAATGCACAACCCTCTCTCTCGTGGACATAGAGTGTAAAAGGCTTACTGTAGTCGGGAGTACCCAACACAGGAGCAGAACACAATGCATCACGCAACTCAGAAAAACTTTTCTGACAATCGTCAGACCATGGAAGAGGATTCGGTGTATCTTTACAAGTCAAAGCCAACAGAGGTTTCGCTAATAGAGAGAAATTTGGAATCCACTGTCTACAATACGACGTGATACCCAAGAAAGCAAGCACTTCTCTCTGTGTGCTTGGTACAGTCATTTGCGCAATCGCTTGAATTCGTTCTGGGGTCAACCTTCTTCCCTCCTTTGACAAGAGATGACCTAATTAGGTCACTTCTTGGCGACAATACTGCAACTTAGAAGGTGACACTTTATGATGCAAGTCTGACAGATGTCGCAACAAAGAAAGAGTAGCTTCTTTACAAGTTTTCTCATCATCAACGGCCACTAACAGATCATCTACATACAGAATAAGAGCAGCACCAGAAGGCAACACAAGAGTATCAAGTTGAGTTTTCAAAGCCTGACTATAAATAGAAGGACTTTCGCAATAGCCTTGGGGAGCTCTCTTAAACCGGAAGCTTCGGCCTCCTAAAGAGAAGCCAAAAATATCTCTACTCTCCTCAGCAATTGTAATGCTGAAGAAAGCATTTTTCAAGTCTATGACTGAAAACCAGGCAGCTGAAGCAGGAATCAAAGTCAGCAAAGCAGTAATATCCGGAACAACTGGAAACTGTGGCACGACAATCTTGTTGACCTCTCTAAGATCGATCACAAACCTATAAACAGGTGGCTGAGAAGAGTCAGTGCGTTTCAGGACAGGCAAAACAGGACTGTTACACACATTACCTCTCGTTTCTTCAATCACACCTTTCTCAATCAGATCATAAATGATTGCTAAAAGCGCTCTTTCACCATCGCTAGAAATCTGATATTGGGGAATACGCGGCATTTTAACATTCGCTTTAAGCGTTACAACATAAGGTGGAATCTCCAAAAGACCCACATCATTAGGACCAGTAGCCCAAAGAGTATCAGGGAGAGAACGCAATTGCGGTGGAAGCCGATCTTTAGACAAATACATCGGAGAGATCACTTTCTTACCCAATGTAAGCTGTACTTTCGAAGGAGAACAACGTAATGTTGCATGCAACCTTTTCAACAAATCCAAACCCAACAAATTCTCACCACAACCTGTCGTTAAAATGAGAGGTGCTTCCAACTCACAAGGCCCTATAGAAAGAGAGAAGGGACTAGAAACCGGGTTACGAACTGGGGCGCCAGAGAATCCTACTGAAACATTAGTTAAGCCAGACAAAGGTGCGCCAGGGAGTTTAGAGTGCATGATAGAACTCTTCGCTGCACCAGTATCCAAAAGAAAAGGCTCTACCACACCCGATGTGGCTACTGCAACATAAGGCCCACTCTGATCTACTGAAACCGACACTACTCCCTCTCGTTGTCTATGGCTGTCCTAGCAATCATTATAACCAGCATTCTCACTCTCAACATAATAGTCATCAGCATAGTACTGAGTCGACTGACCAGATGCAATTTTCTGTTGATCAAAGCAATTCATAGAATTCTGTGGGGGAAAGGAACGTTCGTTCTGAGGAAACGCACCACGTTCTCTACCCCTAGATACTTGCTGAAAACCACCACGGCCTCTCGGGGCCGTCATACCACTTGCGCGCTGTCGCAACACAGGGCACTCATTTTTATAATGGTCTTCCTCCCTACAATACGCACACTGATTTAAACCCAAGAGTGGAAAATACCCAGCGTTCTGTGGCGGTCTCTGAAATGGGGGAGGTTGCTGAAACTGTGGGCATTGCTGTGACTCTTGCTGATTCAAGCGAGGCGGATACGCCTGCTGCAAAAGAACCTTTGTCTTTAAGTCTTTGGTCTTTTTCTCTACTCTTTCTTTCTCATCCTTATCCCTATTCTCGTAGTACTGTGCAGTCGCTAATATCTGGGCCGACGAGGAAACAGCCCAAGAACTCTCAGAATCTTTCAACTTATTACACAGTTCAGGAAGTAAGTTAAAAACAAACTTATCTACGAACAATCTTTGCCCACCTTCCGTACTCATATCCTGGCCACTATGATCTATAAATGTTTCTTCAAATCTAGTGAAGAAATCAGATACACTTTCGTCCTTCTTCTGCTTACATGCTGCTAACTTGTCCCAATTTACTCGTAACGCTGGCATCATCGTCTTCATTAAATTAATAATTCTACCTGGCAATTCCGTAACCAAAGGTTCAGGTTTAGCACCTCCCTGTTTACCATCCGCAGCAATAATATTTGCCCAAGTATCTCCTAATTCTACCGCATGATTCTCATGACAAATCTTTGCCCATAGAGGTTGAGGTACTACATTACCCAACAGCATATCTATGTCTGCCAAATTCATGATGCATGCGTCAACTGTCTGGGACAATTCTTTGTAATAGCCAGCAGGATTCTTACGGGGATCAGGTAAGGTCTGCTTAAGAGCCAAGACCTCTGCATTCTTCCATGGCACATGTACCCATACTCGCTGAAAATGAGCCGTGCGGCAACAATACCCTGATTTACATTAGCCTGAACAGCTTCCTTCCATACAGGAGGAACTTCTCTCATGGGATACTGTCTCGCTTTTCTTCTAACAGAGGAATCAGGTTCAAACAGTCGCTGAGAAGGGAAATCGCTCCTTAATGCAAGTAGCATCGCAACTGCATTCTCAATTCCGGGACCCACTATCGTCCCGTTCGCAAACTCAGACTGGACATTTAGCAATTCTACAGGGACTGAACCCAAATCATTATCTTCCCATTCCTCACGAAGGAAAGTACGCATAACTTCAAAAACATACCTTTGCTTGGGTGCTTCCCACTGCTGGAAAACATCCATAACTTACTCTAAGTTATACCTCGAAACATTCTAAACCCATCTGCGAGCCAAGAGATCTAACACTGCCCGTTCTTCGGGACCAGGTAGCTGACTACGCATTTGTTTACGTGCAGAAACAGGGGTCATACTCAATGACCCAAAGAAAGGAGACAAAAGACCAGTAACAGTATCAGTCATTCGTTGTCGAGCAGAAGGAGAAGCTGTCATAAGGACAGGAGACAAAGTATTTTGAGGTGATAGAAGCGTAGGGTTAGTAGCAAGAGAAGTTGAAGGTACAGGAGAATAAGGCAAAGTAGTTCCAGACAAAACCGATAGCAAAGTCGGCGGCCCCAGAGGAGGCTGCGCCGTAGGAGGAAGAACCAGCTGAGGAGGAGCCGGTGGCGGAACAGCAACAGGAGGTTGTGCAACTGGAGGTTGCGGAGGTGCCGTAGCACTCTGTGCATAAGGGGGTGGTAGTCTCAGCAAATGTGACATCAAAGGATCCTTCTCAGGGTCCTTCGTTACATTCTCAAGAAGAGATGGCAAAGCTGGATAACATTTATCAATAGCCATATTATGTTGCCTATCTGACACCTCAATTGCTTTATCTTCTTCGTTTTCTTTAAAATGCCTAGCAGCTTGCATTATTGATACATCCTTTTCTCTTTTATCTCTTTTAGCTTGTTTAATTTCTCGTTGTCTGGCTTCTTTACGCCAAAGGCGAAAGGAGTCAAACATTGCCGGCCGGGCTTTCTTCCTAAATAATTTAGTTTCTAAATTGTCTAAAATCTCTGTATTAAAGCTACCATGTTGGGGCCATTGTAAGATACCATCTTTTCTAGTGTAGTGGACCCATACTTCATTGAACATAATGGGGCCCACACCGTGTTTAGAATAGAGCTCATAAGTCGGAGTTCCAACCGGAGGTATCGGACACGAATCCTCCAATCGGGAATCCTTGTTGCAACCACAACCAAACCAAGTACCAAATTTGCTATGATTAGGCATCTTCGCTCACTAATCGAGCTTCAAACTTCAAGGGATTATCTCTACCGATACACTCGTAAATATACAAGACCCTCGGCTTTGGAAATTGCAATTTTCAAATCAAAACTAAGGACCAAACAAACTAAGAACCAAAGGACCAAAAACTAAGGACTGGGAGCGACCCACTTATACTTAACTGAGGTATCAGTCACGCCACCAGAAGACCCGTCTATCGTCTCGCCGTACAAAGCATCACAAATGGGTCCAAGACAGGGCGACAGTCAGGGCAGCAGTCCTTAGTAGCCGTCAGGAAAGCGGGAAGCCTCGCAGAAAAGACCTTCAGTCCACATTCGACATGCCTGGGTCGATGAAGTGGTGGCCGTCCTCCAGAATTTCCTCACGAAGCTCCTCACGATCTTCAGGCTTGGACCGGTACCGCTGAAGTCGCCCCACGTTGGAAGCACCAACTGAAGAAACGGGTTATTTAATACCCAGCGGCGCCAGGGGCACGCCCAAAGTCTTCGGGTTCCACCTGTCTTAGAATACAGGGACACGGGACTCTTCTTGGTGGCGTCAAAGATCAAATTTATTGGCTGCAGCCAGTAACAGAAGTCCTAGAAATCATCACGGTATGAGTTCTCAGGAGACTGCTCAATTTTACACAGCAAGTCATCCCTTTTTATGCCAAACATTATGCTTCAGGCAAACATTCCTTGTTTACAGTTTAACCAATCACATGTTTCCACAACTAAAGTATCGCATGACGGTAAAACCCACTTTTCAGTTGCCCAGCCCATGATCAATCATCGGTCAAACCCAACATTCTTCTTTAGACAGGTCGAACGAACCCATAATAAAAAAGGGCACAACCCAATCGTAAATAGACCATAAAGAAAGGAGCAGAAACAGGCGAGAGTAAGATAAGGCATATTTGTGTACAGTAAAAGTTTACGATGTCCTGTGCTTTGATCCTCAATCTTGATCAGCTAAAGGGCAAGAACTGGTTTAACAAGGTCGGCTTCAGGCTACAGGGTCAGTTCACTCAGATCAAACAGGAGTCAGCACGAACTGGAGCTAAGGTGTACATGTACTTAAAAGACTTGTTCAGCCACAGTCATCGGCCTATGTGAGGGCAACCACAAAATGGCTGCCATACACAAAATGGAACCCAAGGGTTCAGAACGAAATCCCTAAATACGTAGCGAATCCATCAGTCTAACATGACGAAAACACTCATACTTGCCGCACTAACTAGTTACGGTTCGCTAATATCAAATTCATAATGAAAACATGACCTTTATGGAACGGGTTCAGAATTCACGAAACCTCAGACCCTCCTTTTGCCCTTACATAGGCAATAACCTAAACTCACGTCAATCTGAATCCAGGTCTATATTCATCAGATCATCAAGATGTTGCTGGAGCATAATCCTATTACTTAGTACCTCTCTTGGGACAGGTCTCCTTGCACACGTAGTAGCACAGAGGCCACATATAGCAGGAGCGCACTGCACACAAAGACAGAACAGGAAAAGAATTACTAAAGCCATCCCAGTGATCATCAGAATCTTCCATCCCCAGGTCGATAACAGTTCCCAAAACCATCCAATCAACGACCAATCTCTTTTATCCACATTTATAGACTCAAGAGATCTTATGTAACTTAGAAATGGCCTGGTATACTGTAGGAGCATTGTCTGGTATGAAAACGCAGCAACTCGATTGGATCACTTTACATACCCCACCTCGATCTGCAAGTATGACGTCTAAAACCATTCGATTCTGTAACGTCATAAGGCGATCCGCTTGAAGTTCAGCGGTCAGATTACTAAGGGCACCGGCAGTTTCATTTATGGTGGATTCAACCACTCTCGTTAATTGCCGTAAGTTTCTACTGTTTGCCATAGGTCCCCAAAACGGTAGGAAACCCTTGAAAAAGTCTCCCACTTCTTGTCCAGTGGTATCTTCCTTACTGAAGACACCCCTAACAACTCTCGTTCTGTGGTAATCTACGGCAGCAGTGTACGTAGGAGGCAACAAATATGCAACATAACATGTTCCCGAAAAATCAGGGGGCAACAATGATATGCTCTATCATAGCAGACAAAATACGTGCCCTTAGCTGCTAAAAACGGTGGGGAAGTTTGGGACGCAAAGACATACGTCTGAGTACAAACACTCTTCCCTAACTGAGCTCTCGGATTCTTGCCTTTCCCTTGCAGTCAAAAATGACCACGATGGGGTACAATCCAAATCGGAGGTGACCTTTTTCGTCTCTGCTTCTCACCCAGACTAATACTATATCTGGTTGCATTCCAACCAACATATCCTAGTAACTCATCCTTGGGAATAGTCTCATACGTTTCGATATCTCTACTCATATCTGTAATTCCCTTCACCAAGGCTTTATTACTTGAGTTATCTCTCATGGAACACAGGGGATAGTTTTCGATTGCATAAATAAACATCGTCTGATATGCCCATACGGACCCATTGTAACTGAATGGCAGAACCAGATAAGGAATACCTCTATCCATAGTATGTGGCATAAGACCACACACCCAGCAATTAGTGGTGTTTACTACTAACTGGTGTTGATGGAGAAGTTGCACAAAGGAATTATTCACAAATTCCGACCTTCTAATCTGTTCGTGTTCAGGTAAAGTATGAAAATAATGCAAAGAAGTAGTAGCAGGTAAAGTCGTAGGTTGGAAAATAGGTGCATAAATCAGTTGAAGAGAATATACAAACCAACCCACCAAAGCTAACGTCATGCTAAAAAACATCAAAAGACATGTGATCAGAAAACATTTGCTATGCATAATTATACACAGTTTCTTCTTAAAGTTAATTTTCTCAACGGCTCTCTCAATCTCAAAAAACTCCATCCTCTAACCGATGCTGTTCACGGCGGTTGGTTTTCTCTTACTAAGGAATGCTTCTGTCAGCCCAGGGAACTCCCTTAGACCAACCAGAACCGTTGACCTTGCGTCTTCGGCTTGCACTCTCTAGTCTTTACACCGTGACCCTACAGCTGAACCCGGAAGGTGGTTCACAAAAATATACCAAAAAGGTTTCTTGGCTGAGAGAGTTCAGTTCCAAAAATCAAAAAAAAAGGAATTCATTTATTTTATTAGTCCATTGTTTCTAGGACGTAGATTATAACGCTCTTTTCCAGGCCTCGTTTGAGGCTGAAACAACAGTTCAGGTTCAGTAGTGTCTAATCTTTGAGACACAGGCACAGCTTCTTGAAGGACATCTTCATCTTCTTTCTCGGAACCTCTCCATACCAACTCCGCATCGCTAAACGGTGCAAACTTCGGCACCCTTTCAGTCTCTGAATCTGCAATACCTTCACGGACCCACTGGTCGTACGGCAGAGGCAACGGCGCCCTCTTACAATGTACGCCGTGGATCCAGTTCTTTTTCCCAAAAACTTTCACTGAGGTCCTCGTAGACAACAAGACTTGGTGTGGTCCGGTCCAGCGGGCTGATCATTCTTGGTTCGCTGAAAGTTCTTCACCAAAATCCAGTCACCAGGATTGAGGGTGTGACCTGGATCCACAGAAGCTGGCAGCAATTTATCATGAACCTGTTGATGCAAGACACGTAATTTAGTCGTTAAGTCATACAAGTAGTCCACTAGCATAGGATAATCGATGTCACTGAACTTCGTTGGCCTCGGCATTCCCCACACATTTGCTGGAAGGCCAAAAACTATCTCATAGGGACTAAGGCCTATTCGGGAATGTACTGTAGTTCTAGTTGACAAAAGTGCCAACGGTAAAGCATCAGGCCATTGAAGACCAGTGCTCGCTTGAATCTTAGCCAGCTTTAACTTTAACGTGCCATTATAGCACTCAACTAAACCAGCTGATTGGGGATGATTCGCAGCGTGGAATTTCTGGTGAATTCCCAACCCTTCACACACTCTCTTCATCACCTTCCCCACGAATTCACTTCCGTTATCACTCCATACCATCCTTGGCAACCCAAACCTAGGGAAATATTCTTTGACCAGGACTTTAGCAGTGGACGAGGCAGTATTATCTTTTAGGGGGTATGCTTCTACCCATCTAGAAAAGGCGCAAAAAACTACAAGGACATACTTTAAATTATTGCACCTTTCCATGTGGATGAAATCCAATTGCAAAACCTTGAACGGATACGTCGGAGGAGCAAAGTGACCAGCTGGAGTTGGGGTTCCCTTGCCAGGATTATACATTAAACACACCATGCAATTCTTGACCACATTCTCCGCACACTTGGGAATTCCAGCATTCTGCCATACTGGAGCCAACAACTTACAAATCCCTTTCACACTAATGTGAGACAAACCATGTGCCATCGTAACCACCGCAAGCACATAAGCATCTGGCAACATCCATCTTTGGTGTTCTGACAATTCAACCCAACAGCCAGTCGAATCCAATCTACCTGTAGTTTCTCTCCAAACATTCTTCTCACTTTCAGTAGCTTCAGCCTGTATTGATTTCACACTCTCAATCGTATCTTCGCACATTCCAACATCACCAATCCATCTCGCAGGCCCTGCCACATACATTCGACTCATCAGATTTCTTGCTGTGTCTTGCGCAACTTCATCCGCAAACGCATTACCACGGCCAACATCATCCGTAACCTTCCGATGAGCACTACACTTCACAATCGCAACTTGCTTCGGCAAAGTAAGTGACTCGAGAAGCTCATTCACCAACTGTCCATGCTGAATCTTAGTCCCATGGGATGTGAGGAATCCCCTTTCTTTCCACAAACGTCCGAAACTATGGGCAACACCAAACGCATACTGACTATCGGTATACACATTCACTCTCTTTCCTTCAGACAAAACACACGCTCTCGTTAATGCAATCAATTCCGCTGCTTGTGCTGAATTAAAGCTCACTCGTGCAGTTTCAACAACTGTACTTAATGTCGTCACGGCATATCCTGCAGTCGTGTCACCATTCGGAAGCTTGTAGCATGAACCATCAACCCATAACGTACCATCAGGATCCGGAAGAGGAGTATCTTTTAAATCGATCCCTTCGTCTCCTCTTCCGTCCTCAGAAAACAATCGTGCTGTTCCTGACCATCTGTATCCACAGACGTCGGCAACAATGTTGCTGGATTTAATACATTGCATCGCTTAATATGCACATGACTAGCCAAAAGTGTCAACTCATAACCCGACAACCTTGCACTAGTAAGGTGTTGAGTTTTTGTCCGATTTAATAAAGTATCCACTGCATGTGGAACCATCACAATCAACGTATTATCCATCACCAGTCCAGCAGACTATCGGATAGAAACAGCCGCTGCTGCTGTAGTTCTCAAGCAACTCGGCAACGCTCTAGCTACCGGATCTAAAGTTGACGAGAAATACGCACATGGACGCTGCTTATCACCGAATTGTTGAGTCAAAACTGACAATGCACAACCCTCTCTCTCGTGGACATAGAGTGTAAAAGGCTTACTGTAGTCGGGAGTACCCAACACAGGAGCAGAACACAATGCATCACGCAACTCAGAAAAACTTTTCTGACAATCGTCAGACCATGGAAGAGGATTCGGTGTATCTTTACAAGTCAAAGCCAACAGAGGTTTCGCTAATAGAGAGAAATTTGGAATCCACTGTCTACAATACGACGTGATACCCAAGAAAGCAAGCACTTCTCTCTGTGTGCTTGGTACAGTCATTTGCGCAATCGCTTGAATTCGTTCTGGGGTCAACCTTCTTCCCTCCTTTGACAAGAGATGACCTAATTAGGTCACTTCTTGGCGACAATACTGCAACTTAGAAGGTGACACTTTATGATGCAAGTCTGACAGATGTCGCAACAAAGAAAGAGTAGCTTCTTTACAAGTTTTCTCATCATCAACGGCCACTAACAGATCATCCACATACAGAATAAGAGCAGCACCAGAAGGCAACACAAGAGTATCAAGTTGAGTTTTCAAAGCCTGACTATAAATAGAAGGACTTTCGCAATAGCCTTGGGGAGCTCTCTTAAACCGGAAGCTTCGGCCTCCTAAAGAGAAGCCAAAAATATCTCTACTCTCCTCAGCAATTGTAATGCTGAAGAAAGCATTTTTCAAGTCTATGACTGAAAACCAGGCAGCTGAAGCAGGAATCAAAGTCAGCAAAGCAGTAATATCCGGAACAACTGGAAACTGTGGCACGACAATCTTGTTGACCTCTCTAAGATCGATCACAAACCTATAAACAGGTGGCTGAGAAGAGTCAGTGCGTTTCAGGACAGGCAAAACAGGACTGTTACACACATTACCTCTCGTTTCTTCAATCACACCTTTCTCAATCAGATCATAAATGATTGCTAAAAGCGCTCTTTCACCATCGCTAGAAATCTGATATTGGGGAATACGCGGCATTTTAACATTCGCTTTAAGCGTTACAACATAAGGTGGAATCTCCAAAAGACCCACATCATTAGGACCAGTAGCCCAAAGAGTATCAGGGAGAGAACGCAATTGCGGTGGAAGCCGATCTTTAGACAAATACATCGGAGAGATCACTTTCTTACCCAATGTAAGCTGTACTCCCGAAGGAGAACAACGTAATGTTGCATGCAACCTTTTCAACAAATCCAAACCCAACAAATTCTCACCACAACCTGTCGTTAAAATGAGAGGTGCTTCCAACTCACAAGGCCCTATAGAAAGAGAGAAGGGACTAGAAACCGGGTTACGAACTGGGGCGCCAGAGAATCCTACTGAAACATTAGTTAAGCCAGACAAAGGTGCGCCAGGGAGTTTAGAGTGCATGATAGAACTCTTCGCTGCACCAGTATCCAAAAGAAAAGGCTCTACCACACCCGATGTGGCTACTGCAACATAAGGCCCACTCTGATCTACTGAAACCGACACTACTCCCTCTCGTTGTCTATGGCTGTCCTAGCAATCATTATAACCAGCATTCTCACTCTCAACATAATAGTCATCAGCATAGTACTGAGTCGACTGACCAGATGCAATTTTCTGTTGATCAAAGCAATTCATAGAATTCTGTGGGGGAAAGGAACGTTCGTTCTGAGGAAACGCACCACGTTCTCTACCCCTAGATACTTGCTGAAAACCACCACGGCCTCTCGGGCCGTCATACCACTTGCGCGCTGTCGCAACACAGGGCACTCATTTTTATAATGGTCTTCCTCCCTACAATACGCACACTGATTTAAACCCAAGAGTGGAAAATACCCAGCGTTCTGTGGCGGTCTCTGAAATGGGGGAGGTTGCTGAAACTGTGGGCATTGCTGTGACTCTTGCTGATTCAAGCGAGGCGGATACGCCTGCTGCAAAAGAACCTTTGTCTTTAAGTCTTTGGTCTTTTTCTCTACTCTTTCTTTCTCATCCTTATCCCTATTCTCGTAGTACTGTGCAGTCGCTAATATCTGGGCCGACGAGGAAACAGCCCAAGAACTCTCAGAATCTTTCAACTTATTACACAGTTCAGGAAGTAAGTTAAAAACAAACTTATCTACGAACAATCTTTGCCCACCTTCCGTACTCATATCCTGGCCACTATGATCTATAAATGTTTCTTCAAATCTAGTGAAGAAATCAGATACACTTTCGTCCTTCTTCTGCTTACATGCTGCTAACTTGTCCCAATTTACTCGTAACGCTGGCATCATCGTCTTCATTAAATTAATAATTCTACCTGGCAATTCCGTAACCAAAGGTTCAGGTTTAGCACCTCCCTGTTTACCATCCGCAGCAATAATATTTGCCCAAGTATCTCCTAATTCTACCGCATGATTCTCATGACAAATCTTTGCCCATAGAGGTTGAGGTACTACATTACCCAACAGCATATCTATGTCTGCCAAATTCATGATGCATGCGTCAACTGTCTGGGACAATTCTTTGTAATAGCCAGCAGGATTCTTACGGGGATCAGGTAAGGTCTGCTTAAGAGCCAAGACCTCTGCATTCTTCCATGGCACATGTACCCATACTCGCTGAAAATGAGCCGTGCGGCAACAATACCCTGATTTACATTAGCCTGAACAGCTTCCTTCCATACAGGAGGAACTTCTCTCATGGGATACTGTCTCGCTTTTCTTCTAACAGAGGAATCAGGTTCAAACAGTCGCTGAGAAGGGAAATCGCTCCTTAATGCAAGTAGCATCGCAACTGCATTCTCAATTCCGGGACCCACTATCGTCCCGTTCGCAAACTCAGACTGGACATTTAGCAATTCTACAGGGACTGAACCCAAATCATTATCTTCCCATTCCTCACGAAGGAAAGTACGCATAACTTCAAAAACATACCTTTGCTTGGGTGCTTCCCACTGCTGGAAAACATCCATAACTTACTCTAAGTTATACCTCGAAACATTCTAAACCCATCTGCGAGCCAAGAGATCTAACACTGCCCGTTCTTCGGGACCAGGTAGCTGACTACGCATTTGTTTACGTGCAGAAACAGGGGTCATACTCAATGACCCAAAGAAAGGAGACAAAAGACCAGTAACAGTATCAGTCATTCGTTGTCGAGCAGAAGGAGAAGCTGTCATAAGGACAGGAGACAAAGTATTTTGAGGTGATAGAAGCGTAGGGTTAGTAGCAAGAGAAGTTGAAGGTACAGGAGAATAAGGCAAAGTAGTTCCAGACAAAACCGATAGCAAAGTCGGCGGCCCCAGAGGAGGCTGCGCCGTAGGAGGAAGAACCAGCTGAGGAGGAGCCGGTGGCGGAACAGCAACAGGAGGTTGTGCAACTGGAGGTTGCGGAGGTGCCGTAGCACTCTGTGCATAAGGGGGTGGTAGTCTCAGCAAATGTGACATCAAAGGATCCTTCTCAGGGTCCTTCGTTACATTCTCAAGAAGAGATGGCAAAGCTGGATAACATTTATCAATAGCCATATTATGTTGCCTATCTGACACCTCAATTGCTTTATCTTCTTCGTTTTCTTTAAAATGCCTAGCAGCTTGCATTATTGATACATCCTTTTCTCTTTTATCTCTTTTAGCTTGTTTAATTTCTCGTTGTCTGGCTTCTTTACGCCAAAGGCGAAAGGAGTCAAACATTGCCGGCCGGGCTTTCTTCCTAAATAATTTAGTTTCTAAATTGTCTAAAATCTCTGTATTAAAGCTACCATGTTGGGGCCATTGTAAGATACCATCTTTTCTAGTGTAGTGGACCCATACTTCATTGAACATAATGGGGCCCACACCGTGTTTAGAATAGAGCTCATAAGTCGGAGTTCCAACCGGAGGTATCGGACACGAATCCTCCAATCGGGAATCCTTGTTGCAACCACAACCAAACCAAGTACCAAATTTGCTATGATTAGGCATCTTCGCTCACTAATCGAGCTTCAAACTTCAAGGGATTATCTCTACCGATACACTCGTAAATATACAAGACCCTCGGCTTTGGAAATTGCAATTTTCAAATCAAAACTAAGGACCAAACAAACTAAGAACCAAAGGACCAAAAACTAAGGACTGGGAGCGACCCACTTATACTTAACTGAGGTATCAGTCACGCCACCAGAAGACCCGTCTATCGTCTCGCCGTACAAAGCATCACAAATGGGTCCAAGACAGGGCGACAGTCAGGGCAGCAGTCCTTAGTAGCCGTCAGGAAAGCGGGAAGCCTCGCAGAAAAGACCTTCAGTCCACATTCGACATGCCTGGGTCGATGAAGTGGTGGCCGTCCTCCAGAATTTCCTCACGAAGCTCCTCACGATCTTCAGGCTTGGACCGGTACCGCTGAAGTCGCCCCACGTTGGAAGCACCAACTGAAGAAACGGGTTATTTAATACCCAGCGGCGCCAGGGGCACGCCCAAAGTCTTCGGGTTCCACCTGTCTTAGAATACAGGGACACGGGACTCTTCTTGGTGGCGTCAAAGATCAAATTTATTGGCTGCAGCCAGTAACAGAAGTCCTAGAAATCATCACGGTATGAGTTCTCAGGAGACTGCTCAATTTTACACAGCAAGTCATCCCTTTTTATGCCAAACATTATGCTTCAGGCAAACATTCCTTGTTTACAGTTTAACCAATCACATGTTTCCACAACTAAAGTATCGCATGACGGTAAAACCCACTTTTCAGTTGCCCAGCCCATGATCAATCATCGGTCAAACCCAACATTCTTCTTTAGACAGGTCGAACGAACCCATAATAAAAAAGGGCACAACCCAATCGTAAATAGACCATAAAGAAAGGAGCAGAAACAGGTGAGAGTAAGATAAGGCATATTTGTGTACAGTAAAAGTTTACGATGTCCTGTGCTTTGATCCTCAATCTTGATCAGCTAAAGGGCAAGAACTGGTTTAACAAGGTCGGCTTCAGGCTACAGGGTCAGTTCACTCAGATCAAACAGGAGTCAGCACGAACTGGAGCTAAGGTGTACATGTACTTAAAAGACTTGTTCAGCCACAGTCATCGGCCTATGTGAGGGCAACCACAAAATGGCTGCCATACACAAAATGGAACCCAAGGGTTCAGAACGAAATCCCTAAATACGTAGCGAATCCATCAGTCTAACATGACGAAAACACTCATACTTGCCGCACTAACTAGTTACGGTTCGCTAATATCAAATTCATAATGAAAACATGACCTTTATGGAACGGGTTCAGAATTCACGAAACCGCAGACCCTCCTTTTGCCCTTACATAGGCAATAACCTAAACTCACGTCAATCTGAATCCAGGTCTATATTCATCAGATCATCAAGATGTTGCTGGAGCATAATCCTATTACTTAGTACCTCTCTTGGGACAGGTCTCCTTGCACACGTAGTAGCACAGAGGCCACATATAGCAGGAGCGCACTGCACACAAAGACAGAACAGGAAAAGAATTACTAAAGCCATCCCAGTGATCATCAGAATCTTCCATCCCCAGGTCGATAACAGTTCCCAAAACCATCCAATCAACGACCAATCTCTTTTATCCACATTTATAGACTCAAGAGATCTTATGTAACTTAGAAATGGCCTGGTATACTGTAGGAGCATTGTCTGGTATGAAAACGCAGCAACTCGATTGGATCACTTTACATACCCCACCTCGATCTGCAAGTATGACGTCTAAAACCATTCGATTCTGTAACGTCATAAGGCGATCCGCTTGAAGTTCAGCGGTCAGATTACTAAGGGCACCGGCAGTTTCATTTATGGTGGATTCAACCACTCTCGTTAATTGCCGTAAGTTTCTACTGTTTGCCATAGGTCCCCAAAACGGTAGGAAACCCTTGAAAAAGTCTCCCACTTCTTGTCCAGTGGTATCTTCCTTACTGAAGACACCCCTAACAACTCTCGTTCTGTGGTAATCTACGGCAGCAGTGTACGTAGGAGGCAACAAATATGCAACATAACATGTTCCCGAAAAATCAGGGGGCAACAATGATATGCTCTATCATAGCAGACAAAATACGTGCCCTTAGCTGCTAAAAACGGTGGGGAAGTTTGGGACGCAAAGACATACGTCTGAGTACAAACACTCTTCCCTAACTGAGCTCTCGGATTCTTGCCTTTCCCTTGCAGTCAAAAATGACCACGATGGGGTACAATCCAAATCGGAGGTGACCTTTTTCGTCTCTGCTTCTCACCCAGACTAATACTATATCTGGTTGCATTCCAACCAACATATCCTAGTAACTCATCCTTGGGAATAGTCTCATACGTTTCGATATCTCTACTCATATCTGTAATTCCCTTCACCAAGGCTTTATTACTTGAGTTATCTCTCATGGAACACAGGGGATAGTTTTCGATTGCATAAATAAACATCGTCTGATATGCCCCTACGGACCCATTGTAACTGAATGGCAGAACCAGATAAGGAATACCTCTATCCATAGTATGTGGCATAAGACCACACACCCAGCAATTAGTGGTGTTTACTACTAACTGGTGTTGATGGAGAAGTTGCACAAAGGAATTATTCACAAATTCCGACCTTCTAATCTGTTCGTGTTCAGGTAAAGTATGAAAATAATGCAAAGAAGTAGTAGCAGGTAAAGTCGTAGGTTGGAAAATAGGTGCATAAATCAGTTGAAGAGAATATACAAACCAACCCACCAAAGCTAACGTCATGCTAAAAAACATCAAAAGACATGTGATCAGAAAACATTTGCTATGCATAATTATACACAGTTTCTTCTTAAAGTTAATTTTCTCAACGGCTCTCTCAATCTCAAAAAACTCCATCCTCTAACCGATGCTGTTCACGGCGGTTGGTTTTCTCTTACTAAGGAATGCTTCTGTCAGCCCAGGGAATTCCCTTAGACCAACCAGAACCGTTGACCTTGCGTCTTCGGCTTGCACTCTCTAGTCTTTACACCGTGACCCTACAGCTGAACCCGGAAGGTGGTTCACAAAAATATACCAAAAAGGTTTCTTGGCTGAGAGAGTTCAGTTCCAAAAATCAAAAAAAAAGGAATTCATTTATTTTATTAGTCCATTGTTTCTAGGACGTAGATTATAACGCTCTTTTCCAGGCCTCGTTTGAGGCTGAAACAACAGTTCAGGTTCAGTAGTGTCTAATCTTTGAGACACAGGCACAGCTTCTTGAAGGACATCTTCATCTTCTTTCTCGGAACCTCTCCATACCAACTCCGCATCGCTAAACGGTGCAAACTTCGGCACCCTTTCAGTCTCTGAATCTGCAATACCTTCACGGACCCACTGGTCGTACGGCAGAGGCAACGGCGCCCTCTTACAATGTACGCCGTGGATCCAGTTCTTTTTCCCAAAAACTTTCACTGAGGTCCTCGTAGACAACAAGACTTGGTGTGGTCCGGTCCAGCGGGCTGATCATTCTTGGTTCGCTGAAAGTTCTTCACCAAAATCCAGTCACCAGGATTGAGGGTGTGACCTGGATCCACAGAAGCTGGCAGCAATTTATCATGAACCTGTTGATGCAAGACACGTAATTTAGTCGTTAAGTCATACAAGTAGTCCACTAGCATAGGATAATCGATGTCACTGAACTTCGTTGGCCTCGGCATTCCCCACACATTTGCTGGAAGGCCAAAAACTATCTCATAGGGACTAAGGCCTATTCGGGAATGTACTGTAGTTCTAGTTGACAAAAGTGCCAACGGTAAAGCATCAGGCCATTGAAGACCAGTGCTCGCTTGAATCTTAGCCAGCTTTAACTTTAACGTGCCATTATAGCACTCAACTAAACCAGCTGATTGGGGATGATTCGCAGCGTGGAATTTCTGGTGAATTCCCAACCCTTCACACACTCTCTTCATCACCTTCCCCACGAATTCACTTCCGTTATCACTCCATACCATCCTAGGCAACCCAAACCTAGGTAAATATTCTTTGACCAGGACTTTAGCAGTGGACGAGGCAGTATTATCTTTTAGGGGGTATGCTTCTACCCATCTAGAAAAGGCGCAAACAACTACAAGGACATACTTTAAATTATTGCACCTTTCCATGTGGATGAAATCCAATTGCAAAACCTTGAACGGATACGTCGGAGGAGCAAAGTGACCAGCTGGAGTTGGGGTTCCCTTGCCAGGATTATACATTAAACACACCATGCAATTCTTGACCACATTCTCCGCACACTTGGGAATTCCAGCATTCTGCCATACTGGAGCCAACAACTTACAAATCCCTTTCACACTAATGTGAGACAAACCATGTGCCATCGTAACCACCGCAAGCACATAAGCATCTGGCAACATCCATCTTTGGTGTTCTGACAATTCAACCCAACAGCCAGTCGAATCCAATCTACCTGTAGTTTCTCTCCAAACATTCTTCTCACTTTCAGTAGCTTCAGCCTGTATTGATTTCACACTCTCAATCGTATCTTCGCACATTCCAACATCACCAATCCATCTCGCAGGCCCTGCCACATACATTCGACTCATCAGATTTCTTGCTGTGTCTTGCGCAACTTCATCCGCAAACGCATTACCACGGCCAACATCATCCGTAACCTTCCGATGAGCACTACACTTCACAATCGCAACTTGCTTCGGCAAAGTAAGTGACTCGAGAAGCTCATTCACCAACTGTCCATGCTGAATCTTAGTCCCATGGGATGTGAGGAATCCCCTTTCTTTCCACAAACGTCCGAAACTATGGGCAACACCAAACGCATACTGACTATCGGTATACACATTCACTCTCTTTCCTTCAGACAAAACACACGCTCTCGTTAATGCAATCAATTCCGCTGCTTGTGCTGAATTAAAGCTCACTCGTGCAGTTTCAACAACTGTACTTAATGTCGTCACGGCATATCCTGCAGTCGTGTCACCATTCGGAAGCTTGTAGCATGAACCATCAACCCATACCGTACCATCAGGATCCGGAAGAGGAGAATCTTTTAAATCGATCCTACCCTTCGTCTCCTCTTCCGTCCTCGGAAAACAATCGTGCTGTTCCTGACCATCTGTATCCACAGACGTCGGCAACAATGTTGCTGGATTTAATACATTGCATCGCTTAATATGCACATGACTAGCCAAAAGTGTCAACTCATAAACCGACAACCTTGCACTAGTAAGGTGTTGAGTTTTTGTCCGATTTAATAAAGTATCCACTGCATGTGGAACCATCACAATCAACGTATTATCCATCACCAGTCCAGCAGACTATCGGATAGAAACAGCCGCTGCCGCTGTAGTTCTCAAGCAACTCGGCAACGCTCTAGCTACCGGATCTAAAGTTGACGAGAAATACGCACATGGACGCTGCTTATCACCGAATTGTTGAGTCAAAACTGACAATGCACAACCCTCTCTCTCGTGGACATAGAGTGTAAAAGGCTTACTGTAGTCGGGAGTACCCAACACAGGAGCAGAACACAATGCATCACGCAACTCAGATTAACTTTTCTGACAATCGTCAGACCACGGAAGAGGATTCGGTGTATCTTTACAAGTCAAAGCCAACAGAGGTTTCGCTAATAGAGAGAAATTTGGAATCCACTGTCTACAATACGACGCAATAGCCAAGAAAGCACGCACTTCTCTCTGTGTGCTTGGTACAGTCATTTGCGCAATCGCTTGAATTCGTTCTGGGGTCAACCATCTTCCCTCCTTTGACAAGAGATGACCTAAGTAGGTCACTTCTTGGCGACAATACTGCAACTTAGAAGGTGACACTTTATGATGCAAGTCCGACAGATGTCGCAACAAAGAAAGAGTAGCTTCTTTACAAGTTTTCTCATCATCAGTGGCCACTAACAGATCATCCACATACAGAATAAGAGCAGCACCAGAAGGCAACACAAGAGTATCAAGTTGAGTTTTCAAAGCCTGACTATAAATAGAAGGACTTTCGCAATAGCCTTGGGGAGCTCTCTTAAACCGGAAGCTTCGGCCTCCTAAAGAGAAGCCAAAAATATCTCTACTCTCCTCAGCAATTGGAATGCTGAAGAAAGCATTTTTCAAGTCTATGACTGAAAACCAGGCAGCTGAAGCAGGAATCAAAGTCAGCAAAGCAGTAATATCCGGAACAACTGGAAACTGTGGCACGACAATCTTGTTGACCTCTCTAAGATCGATCACAAACCTATAAACAGGTGGCTGAGAAGAGTCAGTGCGTTTCAGGACAGGCAAAACAGGACTGTTACACACATTACCTCTCGTTTCTTCAATCACACCTTTCTCAATCAGATCATAAATGATTGCTAAAAGCGCTCTTTCACCATCGCTAGAAATCTGATATTGGGGAATACGCGGCATTTTAACATTCGCTTTAAGCGTTACAACATAAGGTGGAATCTCCAAAAGACCCACATCATTAGGACCAGTAGCCCAAAGAGTATCAGCGAGAGAACGCAATTCCGGTGGAAGCCGATCTTTAGACAAATACATCGGAGAGATCACTTTCTTACCCAATGTAAGCTGTACTCCCGAAGGAGAACAACGTAATGTTGCATGCAACCTTTTCAACAAATCCAAACCCAACAAATTCTCACCACAACCTGTCGTTAAAATGAGAGGTGCTTCCAACTCACAAGGCCCTATAGAAAGAGAGAAGGGACTAGAAACCGGGTTACGAACTGGGGCGCCAGAGAATCCTACTGAAACATTAGTTAAGCCTGACAACGGTGCGCCAGGGAGTTTAGAGTGCATGATAGAACTCTTCGCTGCACCAGTATCCAAAAGAAAAGGCTCTACCACACCCGATGTGGCTACTGCAACATAAGGCCCACTCTGATCTACTGAAACCGACACTACTCCCTCTCGTTGTCTATGGCTGTCCTAGCAATCATTATAACCAGCATTCTCACTCTCAACATAATAGTCATCAGCATAGTACTAAGTCGATGACCAGATGCAATTTTCTGTTGATCAAAGCAATTCATAGAATTCTGTGGGGAAAAGGAACGTTCGTTCTGAGGAAACGCACCACGTCCTCTACCCGTAGATACTTGCTGAAAACCACCACGGCCTCTCGGGCCGTCATACCACTCGCGCGCTGTCGCAACACAGGGCACTCATTTTTATAATGGCCTTCCTCCCTACAATACGCACACTGATTTAAACCCAAGAGTGGAAAATACCCAGCGTTCTGTGGCGGTCTCTGAAATGGGGGAGGTTGCTGAAACTGTGGGCATTGCTGTGACTCTTGCTGATTCAAGCGAGGCGGATACGCCTGCTGCAAAAGAACCTTTGTCTTTAAGTCTTTGGTCTTTTTCTCTACTCTTTCTTTCTCATCCTTATCCCTATTCTCGTAGTACTGTGCAGTCGCTAATATCTGGGCCGACGAGGAAACAGCCCAAGAACTCTCAGAATCTTTCAACTTATTACACAGTTCAGGAAGTAAGTTAAAAACAAACTTATCTACGAACAATCTTTGCCCACCTTCCGTACTCATATCCTGGCCACTATGATCTATAAATGTTTCTTCAAATCTAGTGAAGAAATCAGATACACTTTCGTCCTTCTTCTGCTTACATGCTTCTAACTTGTCCCAATTTATTCGTAACGCTGGCATCATCGTCTTCATTAAATTAATAATTCTACCTGGCAATTCCGTAACCAAAGGTTCAGGTTTAGCACCTCCCTGTTGTCTACCATCCGCAGCAATAATATTTGCCCAAGTATCTCCTAATTCTACCGCATGATTCTCATGATAAATCTTTGCCCATAGAGGTTGAGGTACTACATTACCCAACAGCATATCTATGTCTGCCAAATTCATGATGCATGCGTCAACTGTCTGGGACAATTCTTTGTAATAGCCAGCAGGATTCTTACGGGGATCAGGTAAGGTCTGCTTAAGAGCCAAGACCTCTGCATTCTTCCATGGCACATGTACCCATACTCGCTGAAAATGAGCCGTGCAGCAACAATACCCTGATTTACATTAGCCTGAACAGCTTCTTTCCATACAGGAGGAACTTCTCTCATGGGATACTGTCTCGCTTTTCTTCTAACAGAGGAATCAGGTTCAAACAGTCGCTGAGAAGGGAAATCGCTCCTTAACGCAAGTAGCATCGCAACTGCATTCTCAATTCCGGGACCCACTATCGTCCCTTTCGCAAACTCAGACTGGACATTTAGCAATTCTACAGGGACTGAACCCAAATCATTATCTTCCCATTCCTCACGAAGGAAAGTACGCATAACTTCAAAAACATACCTTTGCTTGGGTGCTTCCCACTGCTGGAAAACATCCATAACTGACTCTAAGTTATACCTCGAAACATTCTAAACCCATCTGCGAGCCAAGAGATCTAACACTGCCCGTTCTTCGGGACCAGGTAGCTGACTACGCATTTGTTTACGTGCAGAAACAGGGGTCATACTCAATGACCCAAAGAAAGGAGACAAAAGACCAGTAACAGTCATTCGTTGTCGAGCAGAAGGAGAAGCTGTCATAAGGACAGGAGACAAAGTATTTTGAGGTGATAGAAGCGTAGGGTTAGTAGCAAGAGAAGTTGAAGGTACAGGAGAATAAGGCAAAGTAGTTCCAGACAAAACCGATAGCAAAGTCGGCGGCCCCAGAGGAGGCTGCGCCGTAGGAGGAAGAACCAGCTGAGGAGGAGCCGGTGGCGGAACAGCAACAGGAGGTTGTGCAACTGGAGGTTGCGGAGGTGCCGTAGCACTCTGTGCATAAGGGGGTGGTAGTCTCAACAAATGTGACATCAAAGGATCCTTCTCAGGGTCCTTCGTTACATTCTCAAGAAGAGATGGCAAAGCTGGATAACATTTATCAATAGCCATATTATGTTGCTTATCTGACACCTCAATTGCTTTATCTTCTTCGTTTTCTTTAAACTGCCTAGCAGCTTGCATTATTGATACATCCTTTTCTCTTTTATCTCTTTTAGCTTGTTTAATTTCTCGTTGTCTGGCTTCTTTACGCCAAAGGCGAAAGGAGTCAAACATTGCCGGCCAGGCTTTCTTCCTAAATAATTTAGTTTCTAAATTGTCTAAAATCTCTGTATTAAAGCTACCATGTTGGGGCCATTGTAGGATACCATCTTTTCTAGTGTAGTGGACCCATACTTCATTGAACGTAATGGGTCCCACACCGTGTTTAGAATAGAGCTCATAAGTCGGAGTTCCAACCGGAGGTATCGGACACGAATCCTCCAATCGGGAATCCTTGTTGCAACCACAACCAAACCAAGTACCAAATTTGCTACGATTAGGCATCTTCGCTCACTAATCGAGCTTCAAACTTCAAGGGATTATCTCTACCGATACACTCGTAAATATACAAGACCCTCGGCTTTGGAAATTGCAATTTTCAAATCAAAACTAAGGACCAAACAAACTAAGAACCAAAGGACCAAAAACTAAGGACTGGGAGCGACCCACTTATACTTAACTGAGGTATCAGTCACGCCACCAGAAGACCCGTCTATCGTCTCGCCGTACAAAGCATCACAAATGGGTCCAAGACAGGGCGACAGTCAGGGCAGCAGTCCTTAGTAGCCGTCAGGAAAGCGGGAAGCCTCGCAGAAAAGACCTTCAGTCCACATTCGACATGCCTGGGTCGATGAAGTGGTGGCCGTCCTCCAGAATTTCCTCACGAAGCTCCTCACGATCTTCAGGCTTGGACCGGTACCGCTGAAGTCGCCCCACGTTGGAAGCACCAACTGAAGAAACAGGTTATTTAATACCCAGCGGCGCCAGGGGCACGCCCAAAGTCTTCGGGTTCCACCTGTCTTAGAATACAGAGACACGGGACTCTTCTTGGTGGCGTCAAAGATCAAATTTATTGGCTGCAGCCAGTAACAGAAGTCCTAGAAATCATCACGGTATGAGTTCTCAGGAGACTACTCATTTTACACAGCAAGTCATCCCTTTTTATGCCAAACATTATGCTTCAGGCAAACATTCCTTGTTTACAGTTTAACCAATCACATGTTTCCACAACTAAAGTATCGCATGACGGTAAAACCCACTTTTCAGTTGCCCAGCCCATGATCAATCATCGGTCAAACCCAACATTCTTCTTTAGACAGGTCGAACGAACCCATAATAAAAAAGGGCACAACCCAATCGTAAATAGACCATAAAGAAAGGAGCAGAAACAGGTGAGAGTAAGATAAGGCATATTTGTGTGCAGTAAAAGTTTACGATGTCCTGTGCTTTGATCCTCAATCTTGATCAGCTAAAGGGCAGGAACTGGTTTAACAAGGTCGGCTTCAGGCAACAGGGTCAGTTCACTCAGGTCAAACAGGAGTCAGCACGAACTGGAGCTAAGGTGTACATGTACTTAAAAGACTTGTTCAGCCACAGTCATCGGCCTATGTGAGGGCAGCCACAAAATGGCTGCCATACATAAAATGGAACGCAAGGGTTCAGAACGAAATCCCTAAATACTTAGTGAATCCATCAGTCTAACATGACGAAAACACTCATACTTGCCGCACTAACTAGTTACGGTTCGCTAATATCAAATTCATAACGAAACCATGACCTTTATGGAACGGGTTCAAAATTCACGGAACCTCAGTATAGTCAAAATGACAGGCATGGCGAATAGAATTTCAGTGTTCTAGGGTAGAAATGTGTTCAATAGTAGTACTTTAACTTCCTTCTTGAAAAATGCAGTTGAGGGATTCATTCTGATTTCAGGGGGAAAGGTGTTCCATATTTTCGGTGTGATGCCAGAGAAGGCTCGGCTGTAAGTTTTTACTTGTTATAGAATTTCTATGGTTTCAGCAATAAGGTGCTGGAACTTCTAGAGGATCTGCAGCCACTGGAGAGTTCCAGTTTCTGTGCAAGGTATCTCTGGATATTGAAGTGTTTTGGCTTAATGGGTCTGCATGCAATTTTTAACTGTATTCTTGCTTCATACGGGAGCCAGTTTAGTGATTTCATTAGAAGAGTTAAGAGAGGCACATAGAGGCACCTTCTTGGATCTGGGCAGTCCGCAGAGGGTTGCACTTCCAAAGTCCTTCCTGGGAATCACTAGGGCTTGCACAGCAGACTTGAAGTCATTGAGTGGGAGGAACAGTTTTATTTTTCTTAAGATGTTCAATTAACGGTTCGCCCCTTTGGTGGCAGCATTGATTTGCTTCATCATGTTCAGGTTCTTGTCTACAGTTATTTCCAGTGACCTTGTGGAGTATATAACATGTAGCAAGCAATTATGAGCTCTTAGTTGCTTGAGCCATTCCTCTATAACAGGTGTCTGTTTGGGTGGGGCAATTAGGCGGAATTCCGTTTTGAGAGTGTTAAGTTGAGGGACCTGATGTCTTCGGGGGAGGAGACATTCAGGTCCAATTGGGTGTCATTGGCCTACTGGTGATAGTGGATGTTGGATAATCTCAGAATTTCTGTTAAAGGCTCCATGAACAGGTTAGAGAGTGGGTGAGTGCAGGAGCCCTGTGGAACCCGTAATATGACTGGGTGTACTTAGACAGGGACTGATAAACCTTGAATCTTTGAGTTCAGTTGTGGAGAAATGAGGCAAGCCAGTTTAGAACGGATCCTGATAAACCCATTCTATGTTCCAATAAGTCTAGTAGTTTATCATGCTTAACATTATCAAATGCTGATAATAGGTCGAGGAGGATTAGCAGACAGGATTTGTTCTGATCTAACATTTTAAACATGTCATCCAATATGTGTGTAAGAACTGATTCGTTGCTGTGACCCAGACGAAAGGCGAATTGGAATTGGTCTAAAAGACTGCATTGCTCTATTGTGGTTACCGACTTGGACGTGTACACATTTTTCGAGTAGCTTTGTCAGAGTCAGAATGTTGGAGATTGGGAGGAAGTTGTTTAGGACTGTGGGATCTGCTGTGGGATTTTCCAGGATGGAGGAAACCTCCCCAGACTTTAGGCATTGCAGGATAGTGCCATGAAGTAGAGAGGTCTTTATTTTCTTGGTCCAAAGTGGGAGTATAAATGATTTGAGCTCACTGCATTAGTTAGCAGGTAGAGGCTAGTTGAAATGGTTTGAAGGTTCCAGTGTTGCTAGAGTTTTGAGGATATCAGTTTCTTTGAAGGTTTTGAATAAATAAGATCCATAAAGTTTTGTTTTTGGGGGTGTGCCCAGGAGAACATGAGGGCACGTGGAGAATGTGGTGTGAGGTATGACCGGACAATGCTTCAATGCCATCTGAAAGTCATTTTCAATCTTTTCTGTCTTTTCAAAGAAGAAGGAGGCACATTCTTCGTAATTTGGTTGTGGAGTAAATCTAGCTGGGAAAGGTTTGGGCTGGCTATTTGATGTTAGTTTGATGAGATCAAAATGTTTTTTGGGTCAGTTTCTAGCTTGATCTAATTGGATTCTAAAGAACTTCGCTTTCGAACTTCTAATGTGTTTGTAGTACGATTCCAGCTTGCTCCGTAAGGCTTAATTTCCTGGCTTTTTAGCCATTGTATCTGAAACCTGCTCCCTGTCCCTTAGCTCCAAGACGCCTCTGGGTATTTGCTCAATCAAGTCAGATTACGTCTTTCTGAATTTAGGCTACCATTGTACCATCGTTTGGAATCTTTGATGGAAATTCTTTTTAGCTGTTAGGGTATAATCGAGTCTAAAATATTCTTCATGGAGCTTTTGAGTGATCTGTAAAATCATGGACATCAGAGATGTCCACAGGAGGAGGCAGGATGTTGTTGATCATGGATATCAGAGATGTCCACAGGAGGAGGCAGGATGTTGTTCCATGCTCCTTTTTCAGTGTTTTGGTTTCTTTAGGTGAGCTGAATTAGTTCTCACAGAATCTGTGATGAGGAAGGTGATGCAGGGGTGGTCTGTCCAGTCAGAAGGGAGGATAGATTTAAGTTGGACGGAGTTGGCCTTCACAATGATAAGATCTAAGAGGCCACTTCCTTGTTGTGTGTAGGGCTGTCGCAGATTTGGATCAGGTTGAGGTCACCTAGGAAGGTTTTTAGGCTGTTAACTGCAGGGTCTTTCAGGTCATTCCAGTGGAGGTCGAAGTCTCAGAGGAAGATCTGTGTGGAGTCTTGTCCAACGCTGGTTGAGATGGTTTTCATAATTTGTTCTATGAAACAGAGGATATCTCCTGGTGGGTGGTAGATTGTGTGCAGTTTGAACATGTGATGTAATCACGTAGAAGCCACCATACAATGGTTATTGGGAACTGGAGCTATAGGGATAGTGATACATTACACAATACTGTAGCATACAGCATATCATGATGATTCTACGCACTTTGGGCCTGATTTAGAGTTTGTCAGGCAGGGTATTCAGTCACAAAAATGAGTGTCCTGTCTGTCAAATTCTCAGTCAGGCTGCCCTGTTTAGACTCAGGTAGACCATCAATTCTCCCATCTGCAAGGCCCCCTTTGGCTCTAGTTACTAGTCCTTCCACAGTCAATATGAGGCTCTTGAGGGGTACACTGGGCTCCATACTTTGATGCCCCGAGGAGTCAAAGGGTGTGCAGTTTCTCTTCCGTTACTCCTGGGGTTTTGATGAGTTGACATCCATGCCTGTAAAATTTAGAATTTCGCACTGGGGTCATTAGCAGTATCACACATGTAGTGGAGTGATATAATTAAGTAGCATTCATGATGTTCAGATTATGGAGTTATGCAAATGATTTGGTATGGCATTAACCAAGACAATTATGTTTTAATACCATAATATATATAATATGCTTATATTGGGTTTTCCAAATGCTCTCCTCCACAATTGGATTGGCAGTGTGCCATTTACATTTTTGCTCTAGTGTACAGTCCACTTCAGGCATTGGCTTACCTGTCTTGTGAGTGATGGCATTCTGTTCTTTCACAATGTGCACTAAATACACAAAAAAGTACCCCCTACCCCCTCCAGTACAGTTTTACAAAAAACATTCACAAACATTAGGAAAGCAAAAGGTTGGCAGACAATGCCAGACATATTTGCTTTGCCAATGTTTGTGATTATATATGACCGATTCATCCACCATGTTTCCATGCACAAAATGGCATGGACATGACTTAATCCAGGGTTGTGACATTTGCAAAATATTCAAATAACACTTAAATACGTATAAATAGGACTTTGATTTCTCTGCCTTATACATGTGTAAATTAACCTGGACGCTTATGTGGAATACGACATACGCATCCTGCTATGCACAAAGGTCATCTACATAGGCAGCTGAGTGTCCATGCAAATTCTGTATTGTATTACAACCACAAACATTTGGCTTTTCATAAGGTGCCACCATGGTCATTTTCACATTGACAAAAACCTACACCCATTCCCATGACCCAATAGTGACATCGCCCAGGAGACCTGACCTGGAAGTAATACCCCTAAGTAGCCCTGACTCAGGAGTAACATCCGTAGACCCCCTGGACTAGAAGTGACATCAGCATAACCCATAAGTACTGTCCTCCCAGACCTTAATCCAGAAAATATCATCTATGTCTGCTAAGCACGGAATGACACCACCCAATAGTCCTAACCCAGAAGTTACACCTGAAAAACCCCTAACCCACAAGCTAATAAGCACTCATTGTGCAGCAAGCGACCTCAGGGATTGCATCCCATTTTAAAACCTGGGTAGATATAAGGGACTCTTGAAACAGGCAGTGAGAGCATGGCCTTTGCTACATAAAAATGCCCCTGCCACTGCTTTGAAGAGATACAGCTACAGCACAAAAAGTGTACCCTTGCTAATTGTACGCATTCTATCTATAATTATTAACACATCCTGATACAGTTTACTCTGTAAGAGGACTTTAAGAAGCTGATATATATTGATGACAGTCACCTTACTGCAGGGTTTGAAGACAAACTATGGCAGTGGTTTTCAATTAAACAGTTTTGTGATTTGTCGCAGCTGATATTTTCCTATTGAGAGCGAATAGAGTAGTGATGCCTCAGGTAACAGACTATTGACTGAACAAGATATTGCTGAAGTGGGAGCTGCAGAAGGATCAGAATTGGTGGTAAATATAGGTCATTTTATTACTTATGTTGTTCAGCACAGAATGCGAGCTCAACCACCCAATGAAGAGAGATTTTTTTTAAAAACACATTTTATTGGGTTTTGTCATTTTCAAAAGTTATACAGCATAAAGAAAAAAAAATATATTCAGCTGTCTCTGCATATATAGAAGAGGATCATTTCCGCAACAAATGTCCGTGTGGACATGTCTGCCACTGGACAAGGATTATACAATATACTGCACATAAGAAGGATATCATGCAATACCAACAGTATAAATTAGTAGATCATATGCAATACAACAATCCAAATTGTCCCCAACTACCCCCCCACCCCGAGGTAACGGCCTTGTCCTCACCTAATCTATATGTCCGGTAAAAGTATAATAAGGGTGTGATTAAATTGGAAGGGTACGTAACAGTTTGCGTGCCCCTGGGTCACACAACTAGCAACATTCTATACATCCATCACAGCACAGAAATCAACTTTATACATGGGCCATGCTTCTTACAACAGGTATGCCCCAAGTCGTCTAAACTAAGTCTTGTGTACGTAACTCCTCCATCATTACCTCCCATTCTAGAGATATCGGAGTCTTGCGGAGGTCCCTAATCTCCTCTCTGCGCAATGCTGCACCTTCCGCGCCACCCCACCCCACCGTAACAAGTCGCTGTGCCATACGTGAACTTCCGGGGCTTTGCGTGATTTCCATCGCATAGTCGTGTTCCTGGCAGCTAGTATAAAAGCAAGGTTCACAAACCGGAATTGCACTTTGTGGGTGCTGATACGAGTATGAAGCCCCAGAATACACTCCTCCAGTGTATTTGCAAGAGTAAGCTTTGCGGCGGCCTCTGTCATTTGCCTTACCGTATCCCAGTACTCGCATGAACGCGCACCCAATGAAGAGAGATGTGTAAGCATTGTGTATGTTTCAATGATATTGACCGTTTTGAAAAGAAAGCCCAATAGTGCGGTTGTTTGGGTAACAAGCATTGCCATAGCCAATAGGTCTCGCCTTTGGGACCTTTTAAGTGTTTAGCCATGCAAAAGTTAATGTTGTTGCAGTAAGGATATTGTGCTGCATAACTAAATACTTACAAGGTCCCAAAGGCGAGACCTATTGGACAATGGATGAACAAAGTCCATTGTATGTATCGGTTCTGTATACAACAGTATTTCGACCAAATAACAGCTAATGTAGTCCGTAAACAAGACAAAAAATGCAACGTGAAATGAAGCGTTGTGAGCACACAAACTGAGTGTTGGGGTGCAAAAACTATCCCCACTGTCAAGAAATGGATCTGTGATTTGGTTTATTGTAAGGATTCGCTGGGTACTTATGTGGAGGAACTCCCTGAGGCCTCGCGGCCGAATGTTTTCTGGGCCACATGAACCATGTAGCTACTCAACCACCCCAATGAGTAATAGATAGTAGTAAGGTATAGTGCCATTCATGAATAGATGGAGCCACGGCCTCGTGTTAGTGTTATCATAATTGTATGTCTGTGATACCCAGTATTCAACAACCAAACAACGTGATATTATTGAATGTGCCGGGAGGGAAAGGAGGGAGGGAGTGGGGGGTTGTTTCTTTTGGGACTTGTTTATTGTCCTGAATTGTTACCGGATGTCATGATGAGAACAAAACCGCTGTATTGCATATGTTATGTTGCTATCGAGGGTCCCATGTTGGGGCGCTATGTACTGTCTTACAAGCCACTTAATAAATAAAAAAAATTTAAAGCTACACAGCACATCATAATTTCTGGATGCACTCTGTCCCTCACTGACTCTATCCCCTTCGCATATTCTAAAAACACCTCTGCTCCTCCCACTTTTGGAGTTGTAGCCCACACCACGGACCTCGCAGTCCGGGTGTGAGGAGGGGACCCAATGATGAAGCATGTCACCCTTGGGTGAGTGAGGGTTCTCGTTCTGAAAAGGACTCCTCCCAGAGAAGCAACTTTATCACCTCACATACCAACTTACCAGTTCTGAAGGGAAATCCCTGTAGGCACGATACTAGCCTTTAACCCTTAGAACCTCACGTATCGGACGTACTTAAGTGTGAATTCATTCTATTAATACACTTTCCCTCCCCATACCCCTATATCCCTTGTACACCACTACTAATACTTTGTTTTATCAATTTGAAAATAATTTACAAAACTATGTTTATTTAAAAATATTATATATATATATATATATATATATATATACTCATATATGCCTATTTTTTTAAATTTCTCCACTACAAACCAGTATATTGAAGCAGACAGCTGTCCATACTTAAATATACTTACCTATATCCTTACCCAATAAAGCGTGGTAGCATATATATAAACCTGTTAATTTCATCCATTAGTATCATACATTCATATGCATTGAGGAATGTTTATTAATATGCAGATACTTGATAACAAACAAGATTATTTCGGAGCTGGCTCATGCATACTTTCCTTATTCCAATAAATCTAGCTAATTTCCTGGTAATGAGTTATGTTGTTGTCCTTTAACAATATCTGTACATTAAGGGTCATATAAAACATTACATGGGATTTTATATAAAAACAAGATGTTTACATCTGTGCATAGAAGTAATATTGCATTAAACTATAAACACAGAAAGGCTTACAGCTAGTGTCTATATGCTGGTCTTAATGACATTAACAATTTTTCTCAATCTGACAAAAATGTAAATGTAGGTAAGAACAAAACATTAAATTAATATAATTTCAGATATTTGGTTAACACTCCATGCTAACACATTAAGTTCATGAATATGTCCTCTGAATAATACCCTTACATATGGAGTGTACCACATTGTAAACTAGTATACTTTGAATGATTTAGATAATAATGCCTGACCTTTATTGTGATAGTGGTTTAAAACCATGCCTTAAGTTTATGCCTCAAAATGTACAATTTAGCAGCATTGATATGCTCATTAAAAAGGTTATGTAAAATCTTTATAGGACAGAAGAAAAAGAGATCACAACGGGCAACTTTATGTCACAAAAATACAACTTAACATAGGAGGAAAATCAAGCCTTCATTAGACTCAGGTTAGATAAATATTTTGTTATTCGGGAAGCTGATAAAAGCGGCAATGTAGTGGCTATGAATAAGGTGAATTATCATTATCACAATTAAACCATGCAAGAGCTTTCAGATGCTAATTGTTTAAAAAATGGCCACTAATCCTATTGATCAAACCTCTACTCTTATCAACACCCACCTTACACATTGGCGCGGTAAAGGACTCTTTTCTGATGCAGAATTCAAATATCTCAAGGTGTTCTTAATGCCCATGTCTATATATACTCCATAAAATCCATAAACAGGATGTTTTCCCCCCTGGTCGACCAATAATTTCTGGCATCAAGTCACCAACAGAAAATATTGCAGAATTTGTCAACATATTTTTTAAATCTTTGATAGTTAATCTGCCTTCATATGTTTGAGAGTCCACAGATATTCTCTATAAATTTGCGGCATGATTTGGTATGGCGATACAATGATATTTATGACTGTGATGTGTAGGGCCTTTATTCGAGCATTAAAAACAACTTGCCATGTGGACTCTTGATCCATTTAAGTCAACTTGAAAGGCCAATTACTATGAAAATGTTATGAGAAATGATGGACATTTTTTGTCTCATAAATATTTCCTCAATGATGAACAGTAGCAACATCAATTACAAGTAGCTGCAGTGGGCTGCAGGTTTTTCCCTCCTATGTCATCTTATTTATTGCCTAGTATGAGCGGGAGCATGCCTGTTCCCATGAGGCTTCATAGTGGTTGCAGTATGTATATTTGTGGGGGTGTTGCATTGACAATATTATCATAATTTGGGGAGGAACATAGAACATACAACTGCATATTATTTTTACATTAACGATAATGCCTTCAATGTAAAACGGATTACGTCCATGCCTAGAACAAAATGGTCTTTTTTTAACTTATTACTATATGTCATGATCAATAGGATCCAAAGCACCCTTTTATGAAAAAAGACTGCCAGTAACAATATTCTGCAAGCTATCAGGGCACATCCTTGTTGTGTCATTATTGCTATATGTAGGAAAGTAGGATCTGCTTTTATGGTTACCCCAACTTTTTGCTTGTTGCTAAGCTGTTACTGACTAGTCTGAATGGGATCCTGCTAATCATTACCCCAGTCTATCTGCTTTCTCCTTAAATTGGTTATGTTCCGTACTTAGGTACATTCCAGATTGGATACTGGGGTACCCTTATAAGTCCCTAGTATATGGTACCAAGGTACCCCCGAGGTCTCCCATGGGCTGAAGCCTGCATTATGCTACCCATGAGAGGCCATTCAAAATGGTACTACATGCCTGCCATTGCAGCCTGTGTAAGTTGGTGCTAACACCACTTACTAAAGATATAGGTTTCCTGTATCTAGTGTTGTATAGCGTTTTAGGACCCCAGTGTAATTTTCCCGATTCATGCCCTTATAGAGGTATAATTCACATTACCCTTATATAGGCATAGAAATCATACCCATGTTTAGACATAGCCCATGCGGTCCTAATACAGGCATGGCTACTTCCACTAGTTCCAAAAAGCCACAACGATTTCTTGGAAAACTCGGCTTCAGCAGTCCGGGACATCCCCTTTCTTCAATATTGATTCATCCTAGAAATCATGGCGTTTTCAAAGAACTACCGTACTTTGGCGACGTTATTATGTCCGACCATAGTCAATCCAGGCACCTTCAAGGTATAAATATGCCTACACTTGCCCTAGCAAACACACGGTGGTTTGGAGCAGTTCGACTATCTACTTGCTCAACGTATCTCGCTACAGCAAGTGCTGAAGGAAGCCGACCCTCCAGCTGACGCACTGACAGAGAGGTTGCCTTTCTCTTACTGAGAATCCAGCTCCAGTGTTTCTAAGCTCCCCTTGCGGGGTGTTGGGAAATCGAGTCCAGAGACAGAGATACCAGACCTCCTTCACTCTAAACCAAGGTATGGAGCTGATTAGACCCTAAGAGAAATCTTGGATAGATTCTTTGCAAAGAATTTAAACCTATGCTACACCTCCCTTACTTCTTCCCTCGTACTAGACTTAGGTTAGGTACATTGGGGTAGGCGTATTTTAGAAGCACCAGTTGAGTACTTTTAGTCTTTGTTATTTATGTAAGTATTTTATGGCTTAGAAACCATACCATGCTTTTACAGTATTGTTTCCTAATACTCTTCTTGCTGTACGCATTATACTTTCTCTTCCAGGGGATCCTCATCAATAGTCATAAGCACTGAATATTCCCGCTCACGTGCGGGGACCCCGGAAATAATATAAAGTTATATATGTAAATCACATATAAATAGCTCCACATATATGTATGCACATATATCGTTTTTTCTCACACCAATGAACCCCCAAAATAGAGGCTAAACAATGTAAATACTCATACATACACTGTAATTAGCAAGTAAACCAAAAATACATTAGGTCAAATAGCACTTGAACTTTGTGTTTTAATGAGCAAAAATACTCATAAATCCTGAAAAATGCTAATAAATAGACATTGTTAGCCACAGGTTGCATTGAACAACAATAGCATAGAAAATGAAACCATTTTCAACAAAAACTGGGCCGTGCCTTTAAGGCTGCCATGACACCTGGCATCCCATCATGCCTCAGGGGTGACAGTTAGGTCAGTTGTTCTTTCCGGCTCTTTCAGTCAGGACCCTGGTTCAACAGCTCCCTTTCGTTTTGACTTTCTGTCAAAAAATACTTGAGATTTTCTACAATTTTTACTTTCACTCGACGTCTTTTGGGCATAGAGTGTTAGTGCTGCCTTTTTTAAGTCTTAAAAAAGGAATTTTTCTGTCAAAAATGCCTTTTCTCTTTGACAACTGCCATTCCTGTGGGAAGAAGAAGGCCAAGACTGACACACATCCTGTGTGTATCCTCTGCCTCCCTGACTCTCATTCTGCAAGTTCTTGTGAACTCTGCAAGTCTTTATCAAGGAGAACTCTCAAAGATAGGGAGAGAATTCGGATTTATGGTCTCTCTGAGAGAGGTAGGTCTCCTAAGAGGCAGAAGAGGCGCAGAACGCGTTTGACGTCGAGAGAATTCCCGACTTGTTCTCCTCCGGCGTCGGGATCGGCGTCGAAGAGGCCGTCGACGACGGTGAAGACGAGGATACTTCCTTTGACGACGAAGACTTCAGCGTCGAGAAGCAAGGTACCTCCGCTGCCGTCTTCGGGGCGTGCAGCATTGAGGGAGAGGTCTCCGTTGGAGCATAGGTGTTCGACGTCGAGACAGCTGGCGTCGAAGCATCAGGGCCAATCTTCGATGTCGCGGCTTCCTCCGTCGACGCCTGGTCATCGGCGTTCAACGTCAAGGCATCCTCCGTCGACGCCCGGTCATCGGCGTTCGACGTCAAGGCATCCTCCGTCGTCACCCAGTCACCGGCGATCAACGTCGAGAAGGTCTCAGTCGCCGTCACAACATCAACGGTCGACGTCGAGAAGATCCCCGTTGACGTCATATCATCGACGTTCGACGTCGAAGCAGCCTCCGTCGTTGCCTGGTCATCGGCACTCGAAGTTGAGAAGGTCCCCGTCGTTGTCACAGCAGCGTGGGTCGGCGTCAAAACATCTCTCTTCGAGGCAAGTCTCTCCCTCCAGATCCCAGGGGAGGTCACCGTCGGGGCAGACTACTCATGAGAGAGTTATTCAATCCTCGGATCAGTCTCATGCCTTAGCACCACAGCAGAGGTCTCCAAGATCGGCTTCAGCTGCGGAGGTGGAACATTCCCCAGTGCATATGAGTCCTCCGACTAAGAGGAAAAGAGTATCAGACGAGCGTGCTTCTAGGAGTCGCACAAGGTCTACTTCCAGGCACCCTCCCAGTGGTGGGTCTCCGGTGAGCCTGTCGTCATTCTCTTTGGGCTTCCGGTCTTCTCACCATGGAAGATCTTCAGATGTGGTCTCTTATAATGAAAGGTCCAGGCATTCTCCTGCACGTTCGCACCATGGGCAAACGGATCTGCCTCCTCTGACACGTTCGCCAGTGAGAGAGCGCACCCAGAAGTCTCCTTCCATCAGGCTATCTCCGAGATGGTGCAGGCCTCTGCATCACTGGGCTCCAGACAAGGAAACAGCAGCAAGGTTGCATGCTCATCGGGACAAGCAAGTCTCCCGACCCAGAGAGCGATCGCGCTCCCGAGTGCACTCCAGTAGGCGAAGATCGAGGTCTAGGAGCAGGAGACGGGCTCGCAGATCTCCAACTACTTCTTCATCTGCGACCCGTTCTCATAGGGATTATTCTCCGACTCTGACAGACAGTCCTCCATCCAGAATATCCCCTATAGATGAAATTTTCACTTTTCAAGACATTTTGGGCAGGGGTGCTTTGAAACTGGGAGTGCCCATGACTACTCCACAGGTCAAGACTTCTGTGATCTTTGAGACCTTGCATCACAGATCGGCACCCAAGCCTCTGCTGCCTTTGGTACCTGGAATGATAGATCCTGTGAATGAGGTCTTCCTTACTCCAGCGACTATAAAGTCAGCCCCAGCAAGGATTCTTAAAAAGTATCACTGGCCAGAAGAGGATCCACTTTTCCTCAGGTCTGACCCACCACCAGACTCGGTGATCATTGCGGCGGCGAAGAAATCTAGTGGTGTAGCTTCCTCATCCACAGTGCCTCCGGATAAGTAAAGCAAATGGCAAGATTCGTGGGGAAGAAGAGTCTGCAACACCTTAGCCTCTTTTCTCAAAGTCTCTTCTGGGGAGGTATGATAGATCCTGTGGGATTCTCTCCAAAGGTTTACTGAGAAACTTCCTCAAGAGGACCGCAAAGATTTTGAGGAGATTCTTTTGGAGGGCAGCCAGGTCTCCAATCAGTTCATAGGCGCCGCGGCGGATGGAGCTACCCTTGCAGCGCATGGCTATGCGCACAGAGTAACGGCGAGGAGGTCTTCATGGTTGCGCCTGACAGCCTTAAAACCTGAGGCTCAGGCTAGAATCTTGAACCTGCCCTTTTTGGGAACATCACTGTTTGGGGCAAGTGCTGATGAAGAAATGCAACGCATGAAGTCAGAGTTGGACACTCTTGAGGCTGTAGGGCTTGAAAAAAAGAAAGACTTTCGGAGGAAGTACCGCTCCTACAACAAGGGCTCTTCCAAACAGAGGGTTCAAACCCCTCACTGGCAGAAGGGTCAGGACCAACAAGGGCAACAGAAGTCCCAATTCAGAGGCAAGCGTAATTCCAGAGAAGGTGGAAATCAACGCGAGGGCAGCAATACCAATAAGTCCCAGCCAAAGCAATGAGTCCTTCCTTTCCCCAGTGCCGTTGACCACTCCAGTGGGGGGAAGCATTGCGCATCATATGTCGGAGTGGGAAAACATTACTCAAGACCGATGGGTGTTGACTACACTTCAGAATGGGTACTGTCTTCGTTTCAAACACCTGCCTCCACCCGTTCCTCCAAGGCCAACCTTGCATCATCAACTCATCCTTTTGAAAAAGGAAGTAGCGAAACTTCCCGAAAAATCAGCCATCGAAAGGGTTCCAATTGCTCAAAGGGGGAAAGGAGTGTACTCCCGATATTTCTTGGTCAGAAAAAAGGGACAGAAAGCAGAATTCAGGCCCATTCTGGACTTAAGAACGCTCAACCTGCATATCAGAAAGGAAAAGTTCCGCATGTTGGCACTTCACCAAATATATCCGAATCTCAGGAGGGGAGATTGGATGTGTTCGATGGACCTCCAAGATGCCTACTTCCATGTCCCGGTGCACCACAAACACAGAAGGTTCCTGTGGTTCCAGGTGGGGACCTCTCACTACCAATTCAAGGTCCTCCCCTTCGGGTTGAAGTCAGCTCCCCGGGTATTCACGAAGTGTGTTGCAGTAGTAGCGGCCGCTCTACGCCGCAGGGGAGTCTTCGTGTACCAGTATCTGGACGATTGGCTACTGAAAGGTCCTTCCCCAGACGCTGTAAGAAATCATTTCCAAACCTGCATCAAGCTCTGTCACCGGTTGGGGTTGCATGTCAACTTCAGCAAATCAGTCTCGTGACCCACCCAGAAGATTCACTTCCTAGGAGCTCTTCTAGACTCCGTGGTAGGAAAAGTGTTTCCTTCGGAGGAGAGACAGTGTTCTATAACTCAAAAGTGTCAGCTGGTACTCCGCCACAAGGTTCAGAAAGTGCGAAAGATTGCCTCCCTGCTAGGTTCGATGGCTTCATGCATCTTTCTAGTCCCGAATGCCAGGCTTCGGATGCGTCCTCTTCAGCAGGATCTGGAGGACAAGTGGGACCAACAGTCAGCTCGCTTGGACGATCGGCTTATTCTTTCAGAAACAGCTCAAGCTTCCATTCCATGGTGGACAAAGAAGCAGAACATGCAGGTGGGGATTCTGTTCCATCAACCTCCTCCTGCACAGACCTTGATCACCTATGCTTCTCTACAAGGCTGGGGGGTACACATGGGTCACCTCCAAGTGCAAGGTTTGTGGTCTCCCAAGGAATGTACATATCACATCAACATGCTGGAGTTGAGAGCAGTTCACCTGGCTCTCAAGGCGTTCCTTCCCTCGCTTCGGGAAACATCAATATTAGTACAAACGGACAACACCACCACGATGTACTACTTAAACAAGCAGGGGGGAATGCGCTCACGAGCTCTGTCACTGGAAGCCCAGCGCATCTGGCATTGGCTTCTGGCTCGCAAATTGTCAGTCACGGCGGTCCACCTCCCAGGAGAACAGAATGTGAGGGCGGACGTGCTGAGTCGTCATTTCGAAGACAGAGAGGACTGGGTTCTAAACGACGAGGTGCTCGAAGGCATCTTTCAGTCTTGGGGTCGTCCCACCTTAGATCTGTTCGCGGACGACGAAAACACCAAATGCCGAGACTTCGCCTCACGGTTTTACCGTCCAGGAAAAAGAGGGAATGCCCTTTTGATAGACTGGTCAGGGGAATTTGTGTACGCCTTTCCACCCCTTCCGCTGATCCAGAAGGTGATGAGCAAGCTGACACACTTGTGCACAACGATGATCCTCATTGCTCCCGACTGGCCGAGACAATGGTGGTACACAGACATGCTTCATCTGTCAGTGGCTCCTCACAAGAGACTGCCATGCAGGCCGGACCTGTTATCCAAAATGAACGGGAGGATTCATCATCCCAACCTTCCGTCACTGAGCTTGACAGCATGGCTCCTGAGGTCATACAATACGGCCATCTAGGATTGCCACAGGACTGCATGTCCATCCTGAAGGAAGCGAGACGACCTTCCACGAGACATTCTTATGCCTGTAAATGGAAGTGCTTCTATCTGTGGTGCATGCAAAATGGTCATCATCCTATTATGGGTCAGGAAGAAGTCGTTCTTTCTTATTTGTTATATCTGGCGAAAGCAGGTTTAAAGTTCAATTCTATTACGGTGCATTTAGCGGCTATAACAGCGTATAGACGTGCACCTGCACAACCTTCTTTTTCCAACTGCCAGCTGTAAAAGACTTTCTGAAAGGGTTGACATTTTTTTTCCCTCCAGTGCTTCCTCCTTCCCCACCCTGGGAGCTGAACCTGGTTCTGTCAAAATGAATGGGTCCTCCTTTCAAACCCATTCATAAAGCTACTTTGCAGCATATTTCCTGGAAAGCTGCTTTTTTGGTAGCAATCACGTCAGCTCGTAGGGTGAGCGAAATTCAGGCTCTCTGCTCCAAGGAACCTTATACAGTGTCCCACTTGAATAGAGTAGTACTCAGGACACATCTGTCTTTTCTACCCAAGGTGGTGTCAGATTTTCATGTAAATCAGACCATCTCTCTGCCCACCTTCTTCCCTAATCCCTTTACTCCAGCTGAGAGGGCTTTGCATTCTTTGGACCTGAAAAGAGTTTTAAAATTTTATCTAGATAGGTCCAAGTCTGTTCGTAAGTCTGATCAACTATTTGTCAACTATGGTTCGATCAGGACAGGTTATGCAGCCTCGAAACGTTGTATTTCAAGATGGATAGTTTCGTGTATCAAGCTTGCTTATCAATTGGCTCAGAAAACCCTGGGGTTTTCTCCCAAGGCACATTCCACCAGGGGTAGAGCGGCAACTGCAGCTTTTCTCCATAATGTGCCCATGTCTGAGATCCTTAAGGCGGCGACCTGGAAGTCCGTCCATACATTTACCAGACATTACTGTCTTGATTCTGACACTAGAGCAGATACCCAGGTAGGCCAGGCCTCCTTGCGGAATCTGTTTAGCAGCTGCGTACTCGGCTGCTACAAATGTTTTGGTTGGGTCATGTATTTCTCATTTACCTGCCGGTGGTGTTTGTGCTTGCTATTCTATTCAATGCTTATGACTATTGATGAGGATCCCCTGGAAGAGAAGGATAAGTTACTTACCTGTAATCCTAGTTCTCTTCCAGGTGTATCCTCATCAAAGTCATAAGCACACCCACCCGCCTCCCCAGGTAAATGAGATTTGTCTGTTTTCTATGGCTTATGGTTGAGCCCTGACTTCAGGGTTATGCAAAGAACAACTGACCTAACTGTTACCCCCTGAGGCATGATGGGAAGCCAGGGGTCATGGCTGCCTTACAGGCACGGTGCCAGTTTTTGTTGAAAATGGTTTCATTTTCTATGCTATTGCTGTTCAATGCAGCCTGTGGCTAACAATGTCTATTTATTAGCATTTTTCAGGAGTTATGAGTATTTTTGCTCATTAAAACACAAAGTTCAAGTGCTATTTGACCTAATGTGTTTTTTGTTTCCTTGCTAATTACAGTGTATGTATGAGTATTTACATTGTTTAGCCTCTATTTTGGGGCTGCATTGGTGTGAGAAAAAATGATATATGTGCATACATATATGTGGAGATATTTATATGTGTTTTACATATATAATTTTATATTATTTCCGGGGTCCCCGCACGTGAGCGGGAATATTCAGTGCTTATGACTTTGATGAGGTTACCCCTGGAAGAGAACTAGGATTACAGGTAAGTAACTTATCCTTACAGCCAGTATTACGATTGTAGCAGTTCATTTCTTCTGCATGAGAAAGAAGACTGTTCAATAAATACTTTTATTGAAAACGCCTGTCTCTCTATAACTCTGCACCTCTGGTGAAACGAAGCATGCACGATTGACTGAGTGAAATATCTATCTATTGTTTTCAGAACTCTGAAGATCAGTTTTATTCTTGGGGAAACAAAGTTGTCATGTTTATGCGGTTGTCAGAAACTAATCCCTTCTTGTGTATTCGAGAAAGTTTCTAGTGACCTCTGAGCTAGCTGGTACTCACAATTAAGTCTAATATATTCGATAGAGACCTAGTCGACTTGACGTCACATCTATAGGATATATTATTCCAATGCGCAGAGCCTATTGGGAATATAGGAACTACACTACATGGTGCCCAACGTTTGTTAAGGCACTAATTTAACGCTAGATACTAGAGTAACTCAGTCGTGCTTTTCACAGAGACCCCTTTTTCCCGTAAAATACTCCAATAGACGTCTGGAGTGGGTAAAAGGATAAAATATCCGCCATAACTGAGTAGGACGAAAATCCTATGTATTCGTTTTTGGTTTGTTCACGTTGAAGGATACAGTGTTCCAAAATATTGTGCACCATATCTTTGTTTCCTTGAAACTTGCTCTGCAAACTTTCAATCAACAAAATGACTGAAAACGAGACCGGTGGAGCTGCAGCAGCCCGACCGGGCTTAGACGTTTCAGGTTTCCAACAAATTACCTGGATGCTACAATCATCCCGGAAAACTTGAGGAAAACCATCAATATAAAGCTAATAACAAATGGCCTATCATCAAGAGGTGGTACAATAATTTTTGTCATAGAGGCACATGAATATTGGCAGACAGAGGTATTCTATTCATGGATTGTCTTCCCTGAAGTAAATCCAGTAACACATGTGTTCCACTTCTACAAAGTAGAGGAACCTCCAACAGAATATGTTCCTTTTGAGGACATTGAAATTCCACTAACTTACCAAGAGCATGCTCTCTGGTTTAAAGGTGCCCTACAACATCAAAATCACATTACCAAGCTCGGTCCACTAGGTAGACCAGGAGTATCATGGCCGGTACTAGCCAGCTATACACCACATCCTGATATTGAAGAAATGTCAAGTGAAGAACTATTAGTTCAACTAAAACAACTAATAAAAATACATAGACAATTGGTTCAATATGTCATGCGGACTCTAACAGTCCAACCTCCTATAACAAACCCTTTACATGGGGAACACAAATAAAATTACAGCACAGACCATACAATCAGTTATTGGTAAATTACCCACAAAACGGGAACAAATTCCATTCTGGTTAGCTCTAAAAATTACTCAAATCGAGGCAGTATTTCCTGACAGTACACCTCATGAGAAACATAGAATTTTAACAATCTGTTTACCAATGGGGATCGCACCACATCTGGAGGACTGCGACACTTGGGGTACAGTCTTTGCTTCAATCTACACAAAAACTCATGGTGTTCCGTCTATGTGCGTAATACCAGATGTCCTGAAACAGATTCAAAATGAATACGGGCCAGAGCCTGCTTTGAATCTAGGTATGAAATTACTTAAAGATTTCAAACAGGTGTCAGCTATAATATTAGCTAATATTAAAGTTGAAGCAGCATCCATGGCAATCCGCCAAAAATTAAAAGAACTTGATGTAACTGAGCAACCATATGAACTAGCAAGAATAATTGAAAAATCCTATGAAGAACTAGGTAGAGATAGTTTGGGTGGAAAACCAGTAAAGCCCCAACTAACAGAAAATCCTGAAAAGGTTTTTATTAAAAACACTCTCACTACTCCTAAAAAGAGGTGGGAAAATACTAGACAGACACTTCCTAAAGAGAAGCGTACGCAATCCAGAGGTAGTTCTCCTCAAAGGGAGCCCTCTGAAACGAGGTATAACCTCAGGAATAGGGATAATTTGAGAAAACCTGATAGATATCAAGATACTGATACAAGTTCCTCTCGTACCTTTCAGACTTCCTCACAGAAATCGGAAAGAAGAGGACGTCAGAACACAAGGAAGAATGCGTGAAGTCCAAAGACGATCAACACGTTCCAAAAAATAAGAAAACCCAATTCACCAAAATGAAGGTAGCAGGTCTAAAAATCAGACATGCCGAGAATCTTGAGGACACAACCCAGGAACGAGGAGTGGGCTCAGACAATGCTGGACAGCGCACCAAAGGTCCCCATAGCTCGCAAGATCCTGAAGGATCATCTGGAGACAGTGGACTTGAATGAGTATATTCAAGTTGAAACTGCCGATACCAGGGTTAGTGTACCCCATAAGTTATATGAAGTAACACTCTGGATGGAGGGGGACATAACTAGGAAAATAAGAGCACTCTTTTGGGAGAAGCTCTCTAAGGGTTATGACATTCTTCAAGCTGAAAAAGACTGGCCACCAAAATTTGTCAGGGAGTGCCCACATGGCGAAGAGATCATTATGCCAGCCTTCTCCAATCATATTCCGATTCATAAAAAATATACTTATGCCAGAAAATGGGTTCTAGCCCAGGCTCCAACATTATATAAAAATCATGTAGGATGGGATGAGGATTCTCCTCACCGTACAATCCAGTTAAAAAATAAACCAACTGCTCAGAGGCAATATCCAGTTAAGCAAGAAGCTAAAAACAGGTCAAGGATATCTTAGATCAACTTGAATACCAAGAGGTGATTGAAACATGCACCTCGTCCATGAACAATCCTTTGTTTCCTGTCTCCAAACCAGACAATACATATCGTACTTGGTTTCGCATCTGAAGGGTACAAATTCAACTTTAAAAAATCAAGAATTACCCACCTCAATGTCCTATTCTTAGGATACGAACTTTAAAGTCAAAAGCCTGGCAGCAAACCTTTTAGAGAAATGTGCGCTGCTCCAACTTCCAAAAACGCTGAAAAACTTAGTCAATTCTAGGTTTCCTAAACTTCGAAAGAACTTACATTCTAAACTACGCAGAAAGGGTTAAACCTCTCTACGAATTAATCAAACCTGATTTCAAAACTACTAATTGGACTCAAAAACACACAGAAATGTTGCGTTCAGTGCAAACAGACATGTTAGCAACCACACATTTACAGACACGCGTAAATCCGGATGCAATTCCAACAATTGACAGAACTGCCTCTGGCTATTTCATCAACTTTGATACATTTTCTGAGGATCCCAGTGAGCCAGAAACAATGCCAGCAACACAACTTTTAAATACAAAATAACAGCACTTTTTCAGCAACTAGAAAAGACTTATCTGGTTTCACTATGGGTTGAATTTTGGATTGTGTTAGGTGTACTTTTTCTCCTACTTTGGCTCATTCTTGTTTTAAGTTTGGGAAAGCTGATAGATGGAAAATATAGTAAAATGGGCACAGCAAGTAGGAATATCAACTTGCTCCTGAAACCACACAAATCATCTCATCGTGAACAAAGAGACCTGTCATCAGTGAACATCACAGCCGTTCCTATACCAGGTGGTATAGCATGGGACAGAACTGATTATGACATTTATGGTTCAGCCGAGCTGCTGAAGATTCTACATCAATTCAAGGTTTCCCTGAGTGACTTTGATCCACCCAGCACATTTTCTGATGATTGGAACTTTGAGACTGTTAATAACATGATGTCAGATTTAGAAATGTCTGCAAAATTTACAAAACATGAATACTTAGAAGGTTCATCAGATTATGCACAAATGTATTGTTATAATAATTTTGGTCATCATTACTTGCACAAATCTGCAAGCCCTAGAAATGTTTATACTTTCAATCAATGGGAACACTGTCCAATGCCACCAAAAGGTAGTTCAAAAACATTCTATAACAAATTTCCATACTTCTCATGTTTTAATACCACAAATCCGGGAACATTTTACATTAAAAATGTGAATAAGACAGGAATGAAAAGTATGCTAACAAACACAAAGCAAATTTATTCAGCAGCCTTCTGTCCTCATTAGGCTTTGACTTTTGGAGTGACAACATAGAAACAAAAACTGTCTGGGGCTGGCAAGGACAGGGAGTAGAAGCCTTATTTCAAGCCTGTATTATTCCTGAACAGATAATGTTTTTGAATGACACTGTTCAACAAACATCCTGTCTTGGACTAGCAAAGATAAAAGATTTAAACAAACCGTCCATACCTGTACCTACAGCTGATAGTAAAAACACTCCAGAAGGAGGGATCGACGTAAAAACTATTTTACTAAAAAACAGAACTGATCCTGATTGGAAAAAATGGTTAATCTGGCCCACAGACACGAATAACTGTCAATCTAGATTCCTGATTATAACACAAGGGTTTACAGTAACTAGGCCAGACCCAAGATATATCCAGAGACAACATCCAGGGATAGTAACAACTTACAGTTTAGGAAAACTATGCCTCGAATGGCTACAACAATCTACACTTACAGAGGTTAAACAACACTTAACTTTACTTAAAGATGGCGTTGATTTGAGAGACTTCTTACTAGGGCCTCATAAACCACGTCATAAACATTTCATATACGCCGGTATCTATGCTGCTTATAATGAAGCATGGAAAGTCACGCAAATGGAAACTGCAGACCGAATACGAGAAATTGATCGTATTAATTTAGAGAAAGCCCTCTCTGTAGTTGATAATGGGTTAACGACTCTGTCATCCAAAATGTATTCTTTGGACAGCATTGTATCCTCTGCCATAGACATATTGGAACAGGACTTGCTCATGTTACAACATGGACAGTCTGAATTGCGTTCTATAATGCTGCTAGGCTGGATGTTACAAAATCTTTGTTCTGGCTATGTGCCTTGGAGCCTAATCAACACCACGTAATTTTTTACTGGATTTAACCTTACAGATAAACAAATCTCTTTGGCACAAAGGGGAGCAGACTATACGGTGCTGAGCATAGAAAAACTGGAAAGATTACCATCAACTGTTTCTGAGAAACCATCCATTGAGTGGATAATACATAGCACCATTACATTGCCTGTGATGATTTTCCAGTTTCAATATTGCTTGAAACACATACCAGCAGGCCTGTATGAAAGGTTGGGTAAAGAATACATAAAGTCAACCTGGGATTTACCATACACACACAAATGTTGGAGTGGGGGAAAAGAAGTATTTCTTAGTGGCACACAATGTAACAGCGCACTAAGCGGTACACTTTTATGTCAGGGTATTAATTTACACGGAGCCTGTGACGGTTCTTCAACCAACTTATCCTGCCACCTGCAAGGTTCTCCCGCAGCAGTGATAGATTCAATTTTCAGGCAGCTTTCCAATGGGAGCGACATAATGTTGAATGATCACAGCTGTTGTGGAATGATGCCAGGAATTACCGATTTCGTAAGTGTGTCAGCCAGGGTCCCTTGTTGTATGCAAGTATTGTTTCCTAAAAGCAAAACAGACGGGGAGTCGCCAATATGGCCTTCACTGAACATCTCTTTTATTCGAATTGATACTTTAAGCAGAATGAAAGCCATTCTTTTACAAAAAACGGTGCCTCTGACATCGTCTAAAGAGACGTATGATCTGCAAGTTGCAAGGTCCTCTACGGAGATACATGCCTTATTATCAACAAACTGCCCCATACATTTCGCAGAAATGTTAGGTCGTATCTTAAACATGTCTGATACCAGTGGTATTGTACATGTATTTAAGACGATTTTTTCGGGACTGTTAGCACCCTTTGAAGCAGTCCTGACCATATTCCCAAACTTCATGCACTCTGTGTTTGGCGGACTGCCTCTCGTTTTGGGACTCGCAGCACGGATTTTGTTTTTGCTACTTCTGCTTCGATATGGCAAGCCAATCAACCAACGATGCCCAGATTACCATCGAGAACACTCTCCTGGCAATGAAGTGTCGTGAGCGCATAATCCAAATGTTGCGCTTGGCTCGTTTAACCGCATGCGCGCTAGCGGTTTTCCCGCTGCGCGCTGCGTTTTTTAATAAGGCGCGTTACATGACGAGCTGAGCTCGTCATGAGCGTGCGAGCGGCAGGGGTTAAGAGATCTGAATACCACATAGTTTCTTTCATTCAGACCAATCTGGCATGATTGCATCTTACCTGTTCTACGATCCCTGCTATGTGGAGAAGAATGCGTGCTAGACATCTGTTTAACACTTCCATCAGCACTGCCAACGGATGTTGACGCTTTGCTTGGTTCGGTAACGACTCATGCATTGTGTTGTCCCCAGCGGCTACCAATCCTGATGACGGCCTTCATGGAGGTCTCACCAGCACAACAAGCTGGCGGTGAGATACGTGGAGCAACAGGCACACAGGTACCATCTGCGACGAACATTGCTAATGCTGACGGCGATGCTTCTCATCTGTGTACAATTGATCTGCTTAACGAGGTAGTCCAACTTTCACCTACAATAGTAGACAATTTCTTTTCAAACTTAGAAGACTTACGGCCACATGCATCATTGTTACATTTTGTGATTTCTTAATTGCGAAAATTAAGGAATCACAATTAAGAAATCGCAAAATGCTATGCATTAAGAAATCTCAATTTTTTTTGCGATTTCTTAATTTTCCTTAATTGCAATTCACAATTTGCGAATCGCAATTAAGGAATCCCTTCCCATTGATTCCTATGGGCCTAGAGGCCCATAGGAATGAATGGGAAGCCATTCTCATTTTGCGATTCGCAATTAAGGAATCGCAAAATGAGAATGCTATTTCATGGGTGCAGGTAGGGGTTCAAAGGACCCCCCCGCACCCCTGAAATTAAACTTTAAGAACATTTGTGTAAAATGAAACTTTCAAAAATGCACTTTTGTGCATTTTTTAAAGTTTTCACAAATTACCATGAAGTTTAACTTCATGGTAATTTACCTCTTCCTATTTGCGAATTCTCAAAAAAAAGTTAATGCATTGCATTTAAGAAATCACAAATTGCGATTTCTTAAATGCAATCGCAATTTAAGAAATCGCAACATAATTGCGATTCCTTAAATTGCGAAAAAATGAAAAAAAATATTGCATCCCAAAAAAGGAAATTGCATTTGCAAACGGCCGAATTTTGCGATTCTCACCGTTTGCGAATGCAAATTACCTTGATGCATGTGGGCATAAATGTTTTCCCCTAACAGCGAGACTGACTTTTGAAGTTAGCACACAGCGTTCTGATGAACTCTGAATACGACCTTCACTTTTCAAAACAAAACTTCTAACTTTAGAACTCTATTTTTCCTAGATTTAACTTTTTCCAAATTGAACTTTTTTTTTGGGCACAAAGTAAACTGCTTAAAGTAGAACTATTCTTAGAGAACAAGAATTCTTTTAACACTTCCAAGAGACAATATTTGACCTTGTTCACAATCAAAACAGTTTTTATATTCTATCATGAAATGGTCTCGACCTTTCTTCTGTATTTCAGAGCCATTTCATAAATGTTATTTCATGACTCATTCTGATAAGCATTTTTTCCAATGTCACGCTACATGCTTTGAATGAAAATAATGCTTTTTAAATGCGTGCAGCGCAAATGCTCATTTTCGTGTACAACCATTTTAAATGCATTTTATGTATTTTGGGTGGGATTGTAAACACATGCTTTAGATATGTTTTTGCTTAGTATTTAGTAATGTCAAACATAATAAAGTGGAGTGGGTGTTGTATAGCGTTTTAGGACCCTAGTGTAATTTTCCCGATTCATGCCCTTATCTAGGTATAATTCACATTACCCTTATATAGGCATAGAAATCATACCCATGTTTAGACATAGCTCATGCGGTCCTAATACAGGCATGGCTACTTCCACTAGTTCCAAAAAGCCACAACGATTTCTTGGAAAACTCGGCTTCAGCAGTCAGGGACATCCCCTTTCTTGAATATTGATTTATCCTAGAAATCATGGCGTTTTCAAAGAACTACCGTTCTTTGGTGACCTTATTATGTCCGACCTTACGTCAATGTAGGCACCTTCAAGGTATAAATATGCTTACACTTGCCCTAGCAAACACACGGTGGTTTGGAGCAGTTTGACTATCTACTTGCTCGACGCATCTCGCTACAGCAAGTGCCGAAGGAAGCCGACCCTCCAGCTGACGCACTGACAGAGAGGCTGCCTTTCTCTCGCTGAGAATCCAGCTCCAGTGTTTCCAAGCTCCCCTTGCGGGGTGTTGGGAAATCGAGTCCAGAGACAGAGATACCAGACCTCCTTCATTCTAAACCAAGGTACGGAGCTGATTAGACCCTAAGAGAAATCTTGGATAGATTCTTGGCAAAGAAACTAAACCTATGCTACACCTCCCTTATGTCTTCCCTCGTACTAGCGTTAGGTTAGGTACATTGGGGTAGGCGAATTTTAGACGCACCAGTTGAGTACTTTTAGTCTTTGTTATTTATGTATGTATTTTATGGCTTAGAAACCATACCATGCTTTTACAGTATTATTTCATAATACTCTTCTTTCTGTACGCATTATACTTTACAGCCAGTATTACGATTGTAGCAGTTCATTTCTTCTACATGAGAAAGAAGACTGTTGAGTAAATATTTTTATTGTAAACGCCCATCTCTCTATTTCTCTGCACCTCTGGTGAAACGAAGCATGCATGATTGACTGAGTGAAATATCTATCTATTGTTTCCACGACTCTGAAAATCAGTTTTATTCTTGGGGAAACAAAGTTGTCATGTTTATTCAGTTGTCAGAAACTAATCCCTTCTTGTGTATTTGAAAAAGTTTCCGGTGACCTCTGAGCTAGCTGGTACTCACAATTAAGTCTAATATATTCGATAGAGACCTAGTCAACTTAAGTCCTACGTCACATCTATAGGATATATTATTCCAATGCGCAGAGCCTATTGGGAATATAGGAACTACACTACACTAGGGTCACTTCACGTTAAACCTATAAGTCTCCCCTATTGCAGGCCTTTGTAATCGTGAAGGCAGGTTGCTTGGTTCTAAGTGAGAGGGTGCCCCTGCAGGAGCTGGACCCCCCTACAGCATATAGAGTCCATTCTCCCGGGTTGTCAGTGAAGCAGCCATACACTATATAGAGGGGCACCGCGTAATTACGCGATGACCATCTCGAAACTGGCTGCAACGAATCCTATCAAATTTGGTATCAAACATGTTTGAATCATACCCAGACACCTTAAACGGTGTGGGAGGTATGATTCCAAGCACTGGAAGAGCCCTCTGTTAGGCTCTCCATGTACCCGGTACCAGTCTTCCAGACCCGGACAGCAGAAAATGGTTGCTGCTGACCAGAGACACGATTCTGCCCTCCTGCTGCTGAGCCAAGCTCGAGCAGGGGAAGGCAGAACAATAGGCATCCTGTCACAGGGAGGTGTGACTACCTCTCAGACAGGATTCTTATTTTATGGTATGTTAATAGAATTTTTTAGAGCGTGCGGTCACCAGGAGGTTTCATGGCGCTGATCAAGGCAAATGTCAAGACGGAGGCAGATTACGCATGTGCTTGCTCGCACAGCCAGGTCTTAAGCAACTTTCTAAACTCCAGCAAGTTGTCACACATCCGAATTGCTAATGGTAGGGAATTCCAGAATGTTGGGGCGAGGTGGGAAAACCTGCACCCTCCCTGACGTTTGAGCTTAAAGGTGGGGTTAGTCAGTAACTGAAGATGAGCGGACCGTAGGCTGCGGAGTGCAGCATGACTTACTATCAGGCAGCTAATTAATTTGGGGCTCCTGCCGTGCAGAGCTTTAAAGATTATACACCCTGTCTAAAAGGCAGCACGTTGGGCAATAGGAAGCCACTGAACTTTGACTAGCAAAGGTCTGGCAAACTGCCATCTAGGTTGTTTCTGGATTAACCTTGTCGCCTGATTCTATACCATTTAAGTAGGAATAGTGGTAGGCTGAGGTAGATAGAGTTGGAAAAGTCGAGGCAAGAAAGTACCAGAGCTATCACAACCTGTATGAGGGCTGAGTGGGTCAGCAGTTGGGCAATTTTCCTTATCCTGCGTAGTTGGAAAAAACAGGTCGAGACCACTGCCCCCACTTGGCCTCTGAGTGATAGATCTGCATTTATGATTTAGTGTATTTGGGCAGGGTGGGTGTGCTTGCCAGTGCCATTCAGTCTGCATGTGGGGCACATTTGGTGTCTCCCTGCATAGTTCAGATCATACCAGTCCTGGGAGCCGTTGGCTGCCACTCTGGCGCGAAACTGGAAAGAGGACGTGGGAGTGACCTCCCCTCTGTCTAGACCCTCCCCTGGGAGGGTCCCCTGAATCTTCCCACCCTTTCCCTAGGGTACTGTAAGGCTTACCTGGGTGGAGGTCCCTAGATTTGTCGTGGGATAAGATTAAGACCAGACACCACTTCTACTTCTACCGTCCAAGCACTCTGCACTAAGTTAGGGCTCAACTTCGTCCCCCTTCCAGTTTGCTGCATCTCTGTGCCTGTGCACCATACAGGAACCTTCCAAGGCCTGTCGGCGTCAAATACTCCTGAGGGAATCTCCCTTGGAGTGAAGTAGTCACTCCCCTGCATTCGCAGGCACCGCAACTAAGTCGACCGGACTGCTGATCCTGACGGACTCTGAACGGCTCTGCAACACAGGTGGTTGTTTTCCACAGCTCCAGAGACCTGCTCTACCCTCTCACCAAGTTTGAGGCCAGCATCCCTTGAGGTGGGTTGCAATGACCGGACCCCTGTGCACAGTGTCAACTTATAGTTGAAAAGGCTTGTTGTCTTCTCTCCGAGGAGATCTCCGGGCTCCAAGTAGACCCAACCTTGAGCATCTCCTGAGACCAGAATCTTCAGCCACACCGCATAGCGTGCATCGTGGCCTGCATTTTTTGGTGAATTGCTTGAGGTCCTCTCGCGACTCCAGTGCCTCCGGCCTGTGGGTCCATTTGAGGGTCACCTTTGTTTCTTTTGGGCTCCTCTGATTGTTCTGGCCTGCCCTGACTCCCCTGCTTTTGGTGAGCCCCCTGGATCTTGCTGGTCCCGACATTGCTCCTTCTTCATCTCCTGCGTTGGTTGCATTTGCCAAGGCTTGTTGGTGCACTCGCCGGACACAGACCCCTCAGCACTAGACATCCTTCGTGGGACAGCTCTTGCACGGCTCCTGGTTTCCTCAGTGTCACCTGGTCCTCACAGCTGCAGAGTCAAGGTCCTGGTTAACTCTCCTGCAACACCCGACATCGGAGGGCATTCGTCTTGCAAGTGTCTTGGTCACTCCTGTTCCCTCATCTAGAATCCACCTTCGGATTCCAACAGACACTTTCTCCTCTTCCAGCAGTGGCACTTTCCTGAAATCTCCATTGGAAACGACGGCTACCCTAGTGGAGGTAACGTGGGTACTAGGGTATCCGCAGGTGGGATGGCTCTCCAACCTTTTGTCTTCCACAGGATTTCTTCAGTGTCCACTGGGAAGGGTCCTTAATCTTTAAAACTCCAACCATGACATACACGTAGACTTGTACAGAGCAAGCGGTTGTGAACTCACACTGCACATGTTCTCCGTGGGGTTCCTAGATACTTACCTTGGGTGGTTTCTTGGGTCCCCAGCACTTCTAAATCCTCTCAACACTGTATTGACTTGAGTCGTGGTCCCTATACCACTTTCTAAGTATATGGTTTGGTCCCCCCCCTGGGCCCACTGTGTATTTCGTTCTATTTACTGTGATTTCTTGCAAAGTATTGTGTGCATTGTGCATATCTGCGGGTAGAAGATATTTGTATGTGCTGGAGAGTATTGTATAATAAATACATATTTTTATAAATACACCATCTGCCCCTGCACCTGAACTTCACCCTGTACAGGCACATGCACAACACCCACATACACGTAGGCGAAAACTCAGACATGATCCCTCACAGCGATCCTCACCTCCGAAATTGCGAAGTCGCAAGCACAGTTCCCATTTAAACATCCCAAAAACTAATTGACCACTGTGAATATGTGTAAATAAAAAATAATTCTCTTCACAAGTCAAGGTTATGTTGTGTATCATGTCCTGATAGGCAAATGTATAACAATTTTGGTGGCCTAGAGATGTGAGGACGTATGTGTGTGTGTGTGTGTGTGTGTGTGTGTAACATGTACAAGTGTAACCCCATCATTGCAACAAGCCATAATGTGCAGATCAGATGACTCACAAAATTCATGTCCATATTATGTACAAGACATTCACAATGAAGTTAAACAAGTTAGAGAAAGTAGGATTCAAAAATAGATTTTATGTAAGTAAAAGTGTGTGATTTGAAAAACGACAGTCCGTTTGGAAGGGAGAAAGGAAAACAAATGATGTTCTTAATGTAGAAGGAGAAGGGAACTTGGATTGGGGTGGGGCAACAAAAATATAACACGTCAGGGGAACCAGTCCACTTATAAGGGGAAAGGTAAATAATAGTCCACAAAGAAAATTCTGCCAACAGATCAAGTGTCCGTCCGGTCATCCTCTATTACCACAATGTCCAGATCCTCCGAGTCCGATGCGGGCTCCTGGCTGGCCGGTGCAGGAACTAGCACCACACGGGGTCGGGACACACGAGGAACACGGGGAGAAACAGTGTGGTGCAACAGACAGGGGGCGACATTGACAGTGGTGTGGGAAGGCAGTTGGGAAACAAAAGACGACATGGCTGAAGCCAGGGAATTGACACTGGCAGTGAGGGTGGCCAGAGCTCCGGCAATTTCCTCTTGCATCATGCGCATCTCTAGACACATCTGCAGCATGATGCGAGAAGACATGTCTGGCTGACCCTCACATACCCACACCAAGTCCTCTGGGACAGCCACAGACGGAACAACACAGGGAGGGGTTTGAGTTGAACATGAGGGGTGTGGTGCCTTAGGTTCAGAGCAAATGTTGGTGTCGACCTGGCAGCTACGATCAGGGGGACAGATTGCAGGGGATGCAGCTGGAGGCCCCGATGGAATGGGGCCTCTAGAGTTAGGGAGGGGGGATGGCAGGCCCAGGTTGGCTAGTAGCTTGCCCCAGGGACACCTTGACAAAACTAACTGGTGAATGGTCCGGGAGAGTAGCTCTCCATCCCCCCCACCCCCATGGCCAGAGGTGTCCAGTTCTTCCCCCCCACTTTAATGTCCACAGCCTCCACCCAGTCCGTAGCACCAGAGTTGTCTTCCTGGTCAGTCCGGTTGGGCGCAATCCACCTGCCTCCTAATGCTGAGGGTCCCACATCATTCTCTTCTTCCTCACTTGTTGAAAGAGGTGATAGCCACCAGCACACCAAAGATGTCCTGCTCCAAACCGTGTCCTGCTGTTGTTCCATTTGGCCAGCTGAGCCCACTGAAATGTAAGAAAAATCATTATGTAGTGGTTGTACACGTCAGGACAAGACACATACCTAGATGAGCCAAGGTCAGACTTTGTTCTCCTCTGATCACACCATACAGTTGTCAGTGTTAATGAGCTTGCATTACGTGTATGTTCACTGTCATCTCCTGATTTGAGTCTGACATGGACATCTCACAAGATTTTTGGTGTCTTACACAACTGTACTGGCCACCCTTCAACTTTGGCATTCTTGTGATCTGTGTGTCCTGTCACTTCTACATGGGCAGGTTCCAAACCCAGTCTACAAAAAGGAGATCAGAGAGAATCCAGGTGGTATTGAAAAGGGCCTGTGATATGGAGTCTCTGCACTTTAACGTTTGGACAAATGTTATCTGCTGTGTAGCATTGTATGGGACAAGATGAATGCTGATTGTGGGTCACACATCCATATAGGGTCTGGGCTATTTGGTTTGCTAAATTGTGAGTCTTACTTTTTGATCTTCACTTACAAAAGCTGACAATCTAGTGCCACACATTGGCTTCGGAGACTGATTAGGTAGTGCTGTGCACTGGTCAACAGTAGTGGACAGGTTTTTAGCCTTGAGGAAAATGATCAACGTCCGGAGTGCGGGTATTCCGGCCTGGAAGCGGAAATTCCAGCCCAGGAGTGGAAATTCCAGCCCGGAAGCAGAAATTCCAGCACAAATGCAGGATTTCTGTTCCGGGTGTGCGGAAATTCCGGCTTGGGTGTGGAAATTCCGGCCCGATTGCGTACGTAAAGTTAGTAGCCGTAAGTGCATTCTGTGAATACCAAAAATCGTAAGTGCCTTCTGTGAATACCAAAAGTAGTAAGTTTAGGATTTTGTCTCAGGTTGGTTCTGTGAATCGGCCCTGTAGATGGCTACTTACCCGCCAATTGTCGACAATCCGGAAATCACTCCAAGGACAGGTCACACTTGGAGGGAGGGCAGCCTGTAAGGCAGTGGTGCACTTCTTTGACCTAGAGGGCCTTATACATTTCGACGTCCTTAAAAAGGACTACGCCATCCCAGAAGACGAACGCTTTAGATATTGTCAGATTCAACACTGGTTACTATACCCTACAACGGGACAGGGAGTGGAAAAGACTTTAACCCCTTAAGAGAAGTGGCTCGTAAGTAAACAATCCGATAAACGCCTCCTCTCAAAGTTATATGTCCTCTGGCGTCCCGCGCAACGAGCTGACAAAAGCTCTGGCCAACGTCGTTGGGAAACAGAACTGGGGAGACAGCTGTCACAAACGGATTGGACAGATATGTATCACAGGGCTCGTTCTACGACAGCTAACATGGCAGGCAAAGAGACAGCCATGAAAATTACATCTTACTGATATGTTACCCCAGTGCGTATCCATCGGGGTAACCCGACCCTCAGTAGTCAATGCTGGCGGCAATGCGGGGAGAAGAGCACTCTTACACACATTCTTTATGAATGCACCTAAATAACACCATTCTGGGACTCTGTCCTAAACGACATAGATACCCAATTTTCTACACAGCTGCCTAGGTTCCCGCCATATACATTTCTGGGCCTCCCCAACTCCTTAACCCCTATCTTCCAGTAGAGGACGACAAATAGGGATAGAGCTGAGTGCGGCTCATCAAACCATCCTCTCAACGTGGGAAACGACTAATTTATCAACTCACCTGGGATGGCTGTACAGGCTGTGGGAAATCCTGGGGATGGAGAGACACACTTTGACACTCTTTGGTCGAGGATCAGTTTTGCAATACAAAGGCCCCCTTCTTAGCATTACTCTCCCAAGAGTTTCGAGAGCTGACATGCCCCAATACCTACGGATATTGCGACTCTTGGACACAACACAGACCGGTCAGGATGATGTCTCACAAGGTATCACATAGGCCCAATCGGGACATAGCTAAATGATAAATGAATGGTATGGGGTTGGTGGGGGGAGTTGGGGGAAGGGCTATATGTTATTCATTGTTTTGAAATAAGCCATGCCGTTGATGTTGCTTTCGGTTTCCTTGCAAATACTGACATGTACAATGTAATGCTATGAAGGTGTGCAATAACATCAATAACATAGATTTAATTATAAAGTGCACGGTATTTGGGATTGGATCCTTGCTACACCACCACTGTGGTGGACTAGCTCTTTCTGCATGTTATCAGTTCTATGACAGATAGTTGAAGTGGCTGTACTCAGCCTGTCAACAGAACATACAAATATTTGCAGGTGATTGTTCATGTGTGTCTGTTGACACCTGTATATTACCGAATCTTGAGACATTTTTAGGGATATATCATTTATAGCCATTGATAATTCTTCAAAGTCAGATCTAATGGCGGCATTACCTTGAAAAACAATCATTTATTTTGCTACTTGTCTGCTCAATTCACTGGTTGCCCAGTACTTCTTTGACTTTCAAAATTAATTGTTCCAATTAACTAAATTGTACTTGAGTATGTGAGGTTTCCTTTGAATTGCTCTAATGTTGGTCCTCACAGTAGGCCTTAAAGCCATTCTTTCTCTTTCTCTCCCTAAGACGGGAAGGGATGGTACTGGATGATTATGATGATGAGAAACAGCAAAGAGAGGTATAGCTGTAGGTGGGTCTCCTAATGTAGAGGTTGTGTTTTCCTGTTAGGTGAACTATCTGCCTCTGAAGGAATTGTAATCACTATTTCTGCTCTTGCGTGACTGGGAGTCACCAACATCCTCCGTTTCTGAATGGGTTGTATGAGTAATTTGAGCTGTTGTATGTCAAACATAGTGAAAATATTGTTTATATAAGGATGGCTATTTAAAAACTTAAGATTTTAGGGAAGTAAGATCGAAATGTAAATATTATATGTAACATTTACAAAATATTTTGGAAGATAGTCTCTATTAATTCTTCCAGAGCGGTACTGGGGCTCTGTCCTGGTTTCCCCATCTTTAGCTTTTTCTTTTCTTGACGCTACATTCTCCTAGGGCGGGAATGCAGATCATACCACCATCATAGGATTTTTTCCACAGACCTTTTGGTGACACCAACAAAATTAAATCTTTGCTGTATCTTGGTCCAAGTTAGTTTTTTGGTTGCCTCGAGAAGAGACATGAAATTATTTCCAAACAGCTTCTGATGTTCAGACATACTTCGCCAAACGAAGTTCTATCTCTTGGTTGCTAAATTTTCACTACTCTTCCTGCCAACGTCTTGTGCTCCTGGCTCGACATTGTGGTTTGAATACCTCCTGTTCTCTTACACATAACATAAGGACTTGTACCCAGAAGGGGATTTTGGAGCTGAATAACAGATGTTTCTAGTTTCCCAACTCAATGGTGCTCATTTTATTGACCTCAGAATGATGAAAGGCTGAGTGGCCTCACCAGGATTTAAGCCTGTGACTATGAGGTCAAACACAAGGCCCTACAGTGGATACATGTGTACACTGAGCCACCAGACCCAACATCTACTGTACAGTTGAAAATAAAGATACTTCCTGAAATAGGTGAGGTCATCATTCGCTGCTGGTGCAAAAGTCACTATTTGCAGTTCATATTTAAAAATAATGGATGCTTATGAATCACTATTTGACAACAGGGAAGGTATGTAAATCATATTTAGCTATTCATAATTTGGTGTTTGGTATTTGTCGCTATTAGAAATCACTAAATATCATTTTGTATATTAGGCTCCTAGAAGTTTGTTTGTTCACTAGCTACCATCCTCAGACTGGTGGTGGACTGAAAGATTGAATCCTGAACAGTATTTTAAATAGCAAGCCTTATAACAAGAGGAGGGCTTGTGCAAGATGTGGTTGGTAGAGTTAACTCATAGTAACACAGACAACTCATCTATTTGTATATCACCTTTTTTGTCTTCATGGCCATAATCCCAGCATATTTTCTTAAGATCTCTGCCTATCCACCAGAGTTCCTTCTGTGCAAGAAGATTCACTCAAGTTAATTAATATTCAGAAATCAACACTGAAAGCTTTAGGAAATGCTGAAGATGCTTATAATATGTATGTTGATCATAAGTAAAGTCCTGCAACTCGGTATGTTGGAGGAGAGCTGGTTTGGGCACTCACAAAATATTTGCATTAGAAAAAATCTTCTTAAATACAACCTAGCTTTGCTGGTCCATTTGTTACTGTAGTTGGTACTGCATGATTGTTATTACCTCAGTCTGTGAAAAGCCACCCAGTTTTTCCAGGTATCCTTGTGGAAACTTTACACTGAAAAATGTGTCTTGCTTTGCATCATTAGCTAGTATAGCTGAATTTGGAGAATGAATAGGAGGTACATAAGATTTTAGATGCAAGAATTGTAAGAAGCAGGTTACAATATTTGGTGAGTTGGAAATGGCTTGTTATTGCAAAATGATCAAAAGAGCTTGCTTCCAATCTTCATGTCCCATGTTGCCTGCAAGATTTTTATGCAAGACGTCCTGACAAACCAGGTACCCCACTGAGGAGATGGTGGCCTTGGAGGGGTAGAACACTGTCTGGAAGCAGGGCTAGAGGCAATGCTTACTTGTTAGTACAGGACGAGTGCAGGGGAGCAATGCATCAAACCCACTTACACTGAGATTTTTTTAGGGAAGGAAAAGCTGGTAATCATTATGTGTTGTCAGTGCTGTCTGGAATGAGGCTGTGTGTGGAAAATGCTCTATGCGGTAGTGTTTAAAAAAATAAACTACAATCCCCAGAAGGCCATACACTCATATATTCTGAAGAGACAGAGACCAACTTGTCCAACCTCCTCTGTATCTCATGGTGTCTTTGCTAGGCCATTGTGAAACAATGTTGCTGCAGGCAGGACTTTGCTACACAGAGTTCAGATTTCTCTGCCACGGCCCTATCCATCTTAGACACTAGTATCTTTGTGAAAAATGTGGCTTATAAGTTTATTTGGCCAGTGGGTCTTTAGAGTGATTTTCTAGGTCTTTAGCTAGCTTTGGGAGGCATGTTATAATCTCTTCAGGTATAAAGGGATAACATTCCTGGTCTCAAGCAATGAATTGTACAGTTTTTCCAGTGATGGTATTAGGAATTCCCCCATATATTTATAGGATTGCCCAGTGGGATCATCTTGTCCCCAGGGCCGGACTGGCCGTAGCAGGCACCGGGCATTTCCCTGGTGGGCCGGAAGGGTGGGGGCCGGTTTGGACCAGTGCGGGCCATTTTTGTTACTGGGGGCCGTTTTTGCAGCAGTGCTGCAAAATCGTCCCCTTGTAACAACAGCGCAGCAGCAGTGTCGGCAGGATGCACCATCTCTGACATGACCGGGGTCCTAGCTGTCACCTACCATACTTGCACATCACAAAGACTCTGCCTCTGCACGCTCACAGAGGGCTTCACACTAGTCTTTTGTGCCCCTCAGACAAGCTGGAGCCAGGGCAGGAAGGCAGGACATTCCTGACACCTATTTAGCGGGAGGACTCTAGCAGCTTCTCCCACTTCAAAGCAGGCTTCACATATAAATAATGGACCCTCAGATCCAACTCCTTAGTACACATCTGGACCTGTGGAAGAATCAGAAGAAAGACAGCTGTGCTGCTCTACTGCAAGAAGGACTGCTACTCTGCTGCCCTGATGCCCTGCTGCCTGAGTGAGAACTGGGCCTGCATCTTGAACACAGGTCCACCAGAGTGACTCCAAGGGATAGTTGGCTGACCTCCTGATCAGAGCCTCAGGGACAGAAAAGGCTCCAACATCTTTGATACCTGCACCCAGACTCTGCCTGTTTTGAGTCCCACACACCAAAGTGGTGCCCCCCCCAGTCCTGAACTCTTAGAAGTGGGCCTGAAGGTGCCAGCCCAACTGTGGTCCTAGCAGAACCAGCACAGCGCAATGCACCGCCTCACAGCCTCACAATGCTCTGCAATCAGATTTTAAGATACTTTGTTTAGCGGGCCTAACTTGGTCCCTGTGTCCAGCCCGCGCTCCTTCGCCGTCAGCCTGAACTTGTGATTTGTCCCGGTCCTGCGCTTCTAGATAACCCTTCTTGGCGCTTTGTGCTTTGAGGCATATTTTTCTCTAAATCTTTAAAATTGCATATCTCCAGTTCTGCCCGATTATACTGATTGGCTGTTTGCCCTTTTGGTGTAGAATAATTTATTAAAATGTACTCTCTTTTTCGAAATTAGTGTGAGATTTTTCTGGCATTGTGTTTTCACTTTATTACTGTCTGTGTGCTGCATAAATACTTTACATATTGCCTCAAAGTTAAGCCTGTGTGGGTTTGTGCCCAGCTACCAGAGAGTTGAGAACAGGTTAATTTGGGGTTTGCTTGTGTTTCACCCTGACAAGAGTTGTGATTAATGCTTGAGTAGGGTATCACCCCCCCCCCAACCAGTTATCCAAGTTCCTACACAGGCCTTATTATCTTTTAGCGTTTTAAAAATAAATTCTCCTATCTCGTCTTTAGTGCTGTTCACCTCCTGCGTAATGATGGGTGGTATCAATGTCTTTAAATAGCTTCTAAATCAGTCTTATTCCTATAAAGCTTGAATTTAATTCCTCACTGCTTTTGTCACAATTGTAGGTCCTTACAGTTTTTCAAAATGTTTTGTCATCTATACTCTAGGTATCAGTCGATACACCTAGCAGATGTTAATGACTTGAGATTGCCTCAAGGAGAGGCACCATAGCATAGAGCATGCGATATGTAGTAAAATGGATTTTTCAGGTTTTATAAGAAGGCCTCTGTCATCTACACTTTTGTTTTTTCCCTATTATGAGTGGTGGCTAACACTTGTAGAGTTTACGAGGTAGAAGTAAATGTTACTTACCTGTATTCACAGTTCTTTATTAATAACAGGCCTATGTACGTTATTCATATATCCAATGTTAACTTCAAATTCGAACTGAAGCATCTTGTGGTTGGTGAAGGGTGTTCTGGGAAGGCTTAATTTGAGAAGGATCCAATACTGAAGGGTGACTGTCCATTTTTGCTTGTGTGGACTTTAGTTATAAAAATAATTTTTAACTTTAAACTCTAAGAGCCCAAATGTGTTTTGGAGATTGCTGAGATTCACAAAGAATAAGGCAGGGAAATAGTGCTTAGATTATGAATCACAAGACTACATTGTGCGTTGTTTGCAAAGTCCAGGACTCCCTTTTTGCAACTTTGCTCATTACGAATGTAGCATTTATATCACTGCTTTGTTCGGATTTTGGATCTTTTGTCACTACCTATTTGGTGTTCTTTAAAACATGTGCCAATCCCATTGTAAAACTTGTATAGTGATTCTTAACAATGTATAATTTTTAACCAGCATGAGCAATGAAGTAGTAGTCCTATAATAGGGTATTGTTAAAGCTGTATTGGTTGTAGTTACAAATTGTTGATGACAATATTAATAATGTTATAAGTTTATATAAATTGACAAATTCCATAGAAGTTGATTATATATGTAATTATATTATTTCAAAACCAGTGGTCTAAATAAACATTTCCTGACTGACTGACCATTGTGCTGCTTCTAACGGAAAAACTACAGGTGTACAAAACCTTGGTAAATGTCTGCTGTGGGGAGTCTTGGCACCTGTGCATCATTCCTAATGAGCCACAAGAAATATACTATGTTGAATAACAATTGTTACAGTGTAAATAACGTCCCTGTTATTGTTGGCCAAACAGAGTATTTGACACATTTGTCAATAATATGTGTATAATAAACTGTTAACAGTAGAGAAAATATAAATGCAATTTTATTGCAGAAAAGAAACAGACAGGATTGTGAAACAGGAAGTAAGCAAACCTCAGAATGCCTATAGTCAAGAAATCACAAAAGATCTCCTAGATATCATTGGTAAGTATTGAGAGTTCCTCCTTATTTGAAAAGATTTCAATGTGAAATTGTTGCATGACAACATATAGCTACAATGCAATAAAAGCTATTATAAAAAGACCCTTAAAAACAGTAGTACTGACCCAATTGCGTCTTAGTTTAATGAGCCCCTTTGGTGTTCTAGAGTGCATTATGTATCCCAGGTCGAGTTACCCGTTGCTTCTGAAAGGCATGAACTTGCTCTTCCAAAAGGAAGCATTGACAATGCCAACAGGTTGTGAGTTTTGGCAGTGCCATTGCAATACTGTTGCTTTGTCTGTGCTTTTTGCTGATGCTGTTCACCATTGAAAAAAAGATGTTATTGGTGCATTGCCGGAGCTGAACAGCACCAGCAAAAATGTAAAACAATCCCAATGATGAAACCATATGTATGCGTCATGGGGCATGCACATATATGAGTGTTGATGCTATGGCAGCCCCAGCGTCACCCCACATGGATGTACAATACCATTTTTTAATTAAATTATCATTCAAAGATAATGTGCATATGTCATGGAGTTGTAAATAAAAAAAATATATTTGAAAAAGTGCAAAAATGCAAATGCAGCTACCTTGATGGCTCTCAAAATAAATTATGTACACTATTTAAACAAGCATTTACAATGCAATGGTCTCGGCATTCTTAAAGTTAGAGCTATTGGCATTGCTCATGACATTTTTATTTATATTTTTGTTTTTAAAACATATAAATAAATGGCATTGTCATTTACAATGCCAATAGCTTAATTGCTCGCAAATGCGAGACCTATTGCATTTGCACCCACACACACAAAGCCACCCACACACACACATACAGAGCCGCACACACACACACAGACAGCCGCGCACACACATACAGACAGAGCCACGCGCACACACACAGACAGAGCCACGCGCACACACACAGACAAAGCCACGCGCACACAGACAAAGCCACGCACACACAGACAGAGCCACGCGCACACAGACAGAACCACGCGCGCACACACAGAGCCACGCGTACACACAGATAGAGCCACGTGCACACACAGACAGAGCCACGCGCGCACACAGACAGAGCCACGCGCGCACACAGACATGGTTACCCGCACACACAGACAGAGCCACGCACACAGACAGAGCCACGCACACAGACAGAGCCACAGAAAAACCGGGATGACAAGCAGGGAACAGAGGCACAGAAAAACTGGGATGACAAGCAGGGAACAGAGGCACAGGAAAACCGGGGGAACAGAGGCACAGAAAAAACGGGGGAACAGAGGCACAGAAAAACCGGGATGACAAGCAGGGAACAGAGGCACAGAAAAACCGGGGGAACAGAGGCACAGAAAAACCGGGGGAACAGAGGCACAGAAAAACCGGGATGACAAGCAGGGAACAGAGGCACAGAAAAAACGGGGGAACAGAGGCACAGAAAAACCGGGATGACAAGCAGGGAACAGAGGCACAGAAAAACCGGGGGAACAGAATGACATCACAGGAAAACGTTAGAGTTCCGAGACAAATGTAAGGGATCAGAGCCCTGTGAAAGCAGGGACAGAGCTGGAGACCAGCGCATTAAATCTTCGGACCGAACTGCGGTGTGCTGGAGTGCACCAGGGTGTGCTGGGTGCACTTTAGTATGCTTGAGTACACCAGGGTGTACTGCGTGCACTGCAGTATGCTCCCCCATGGCATGTCATCATACTATACGTCCTGAGGACATATTGACTAATATTTGTGGTTGTAATCCACTTAGACCTGTTCGACCTAGACATCCTAGAAGGCATCGGGTCAGGTCGGGGATAGCTAAGATTTCAGAACATCCGATAAATGAGGCAGGTTTTCTTATCAATGCCAGGTCTCTGGTTAAAAACAAGATAGCATTTAACGAATTTGTAGCACAGAGAAAGCCTCCCTGGGTCTTTATAACAGAGACCTGGGGTACGGACTCATCGGGTCCTGACCTAGTTGAGGCCATTCCTGATGGTTACGCCCTAACCAGAATGGATCGAGCTGGGCGCAGGGGTGGTGGACTGGGTATTTTATGTAAAGACTGCTTTACATGTCGTATTGACCCCCTCTTGCCCTTCTCGGATAACTGCGAGGCACTGTACTTCACTATACAGTTTGCTCCTTCAGCCTCCTTTGCAGGTATCCTCTGCTATAGGCCACCAGGCCCTAGGACAACCTTCTCCCACAAATTACTTACACTGCTAGAGCCCTTTATTAGTAGACCTAATCTCACCCTCCTTGGTGATTTCAATTTTCATCTGGAGATAGATGACGACAAAGATACTAAATCTTTGATAGAGGGTCTAACTACTTGTGGGCTGAGTCAACTGGTTGACGGCCCCACCCACCTCGCTGGACATACACTAGATGGTATCTTCTCAAATGATGCCAGACTGGTGACGGGAACTCCGATTCCCCTGCCCTGGTCCGATCACAGGGCAGTACCATTCCATCTTAACATGACTCCCTTTGGCCCCGACCAAGTGAATAGGAAACCATGGGAAATCCGGAGAAAATATAACGAGGTTTCTTACACCACCCTTGCCCCTTTCATGGCAGACATTAGTTCCCTCTCTCGCTCAGACACGAACGAAGCAGCTCTCGGTCTGCCGAATACCCTATCTAACGTAATGGACACTCTAGCACCACCCAAAAAAACACTACTCGGCTAGGAAGAGTCCCTCGTCGCCCTGGTTTTCTGAGCACCTAAGACTCCTTCGGCAGAAATGTAGGCAAAAAGAAAGAGCCTGGTATGCCTGCCCTGACTCACAGGGAAGAGCCAACATAAGCTAGCCCTAAGCGAATACAAAAGGGCCATAGTTGAGGAAAAAAAGATTTACTTCAGCAAGATCACCACCTTGCTGAAATCGTCGAGAGAGCTTTTCAAAATTATAGACACTCTGTTGATGCCTAAAATCATCGATTCCGTTGCTGAGTTACAGGAGCTCTGCGATAACATCGCGAGCTTCTTTCACACCAAAATCTCGGACATTTATATCTCCCTTAAAATCCTCAATTTGGAGTTGGACACCAAAAGGGCATCCCGGCCTCCTTCCCCTCTCCCCTCCTATAACAAGACCCCGGAACCAGGTTCCACTCCCAGTTTTTCTAGCTTTCCCCATCTGACTCAGGATGAACTCAATCGCCTTTTGAATGCCACCAAATCATCCTCGCCTCTGGACCCCTGTCCTTTAAAAATCCTGAAGGCATGTAGAGAGATTGTCCTTCCTCCTCTTCTAGAGGTTATGAATAGGGCCATTACTGAGGGGATCTTCCCTACTCCATGGAAAACGGCAGTTGTTAAGTCTCTTCTAAAAAAGCCCTCTCTGAACCCCGAAGTCCTAAAAAACTTCCGGCCCATATCTTTACTTCCAGCCCCGGCCAAGATACTCGAGGCCCACCTTAATCATCACTTGACCATCTACTTAGAAAGGATGAGCCTATTGGACGTCTCCCAACATGGGTTTCGCGCTACCCATAGCACCGAGTCTGCCCTTACTGTCGTGGTCAATAACATCCAATCTGAGGTGGACAGAGGACAGACCACTCTATTGGTGCTGCTTGACCTTACGGCAGCGTCTGATACCCTGTCCCCCTCAATACTGGTAGACAGGCTGAAGGGGATAGGGGTGGGAGGAAGTGCCCTTAATCTTCTATCCTCCTTCCTTCACCAGAGACAGCAGAGTAAAGCTTGGCAACTTTCTGTCTCCCTCCCTGGCCGTGCAATGTGGGGTTCCTCAGGGCTCTGCGTTGAGCCCCTTGTTATTTAACATCTATGTAACCCCACTTGCCGAAGTAGTAAGATCCTTTGGATACCAAATATTGTCATACGCAGATGATACTCAGATTATCGTCTCCACCACCCTACCGATAAAAGATGCTGCCTTCAAATTTCGAACATGTATGGAGGCAGTCTCGCAATGGATGGGGCGTAACTATCTAAAATTAAATGGGGAGAAGACGGAGGTCTTAATCTTTGGAGGAAGCCAGGACATCTGGTCGAAGGACTGGTGGCCCTCCTCCTTGGGAGATTGCCCACACACGACCAACTCGGCCAAGAATCTTGGAGTTCTCATAGACCCTGCTCTCTCCTTTGACCTCCAGGTCAATAGAACTGTATCCACCTGCTGTAATACCATCCGGATGCTGAAAAAGATTGCCCCATATTTATCGCCCGACGCCCGCAAACAGTCAACAGTTGCCCTGGTATCTTCCAGGATTGACTATTGCAATGCGCTTTATGGTGGCATTAACAAGAAGTCTCTCCATCGCCGCCAGATGGTTCAGAATGCCGCAGCCAGGATGGTCTTAAACCTTCCCAGGCTTTCATCTGCAACCCAGGCCAGGAAGGACCTCCACTGGCTACCTATACATGCCAGGATTTCCTTCAAGATTATCTGTCTGGCTCACAGGGCTGTGTTTGGATCAGGTCCCGAAGGTATCAAGACCCTTGTCAGTCCCTACACCCCTAATAGAACCCTCCGCTCGGCATCTAGAAATCTGCTTGCTGTCCCCAGATTCAAAAAGGCGAAATGGGGAGGAAGAGCCTTTTCCACTATGGCCCCGAAATTATGGAACACTCTTCCCCCCCGAACTTTCTAGCCAACCCTCCTTGGGGATTTTCCGTAAACTCTGAAAGACATGGCTCTTCTCTCAGTCTTACTAACTGCATTTCTTACTCTCTGTCTGTCCGTGCTCCTTGCGCCTTGATGCCCCTTGGGGTTAAGTATGCGCAATACAAGTTCCCAATTCATTCATTCATTCATTCATCTCTTTGCATAAGAGTTTTAACCGCATGCGTGCGGGCGGAATTCCGCCCGTACGCTGAGTTTTTTTAAATCGCATGTTACGTGACGAGCTGGGCTCGTCATGAGCGTGCGAGGAGGCTACCTCATGACGAGCCCAGCTCGTCATGAGCGTGGAAGGGGTTAACAGGGAATACAGGCTGCGTGTGCTTCCCTTTTGGTCACTTGTGTGATAAGGGAGGTTTTGGGGGGGGTGGGCGTCCGGAAGGGGTGGAAGTTCACTGATCTCCCTGGCTCCTGGGGTGCGGGCCCCTTCACCTGGCCTGCCGCTCACAGCTGCTCGTCGGGGGAGGGGGGAGCATGCAGAGCCCTCTGAACCAGTAAGGGGGCTCTTCACACCCCACAGGGAGGGGGGACGTCTCTGGAGCAAGAGTCGTTTCTCCCCTCACCCCTGGGGTAAGGGCCCGCCTCTGTCGCCATCAGGACAATGTCCCCTTATCCTCCCCGTGGAGAGGGGCTGATTGCAAAACCCCCATACCCAGGCCATTGTTGGATGTCTGACTCAGCCTCACATTCAGGCGCCTCAACACAACAACAAGGCGCTGGCGATGCTCTGCTCTTTATTTTATTTTTTTAGGTGCGGTTTTCTATAGCGCGGACTTGGCTCATGGGCTTTAGAGCGCTTTACAACAGAGCAAGATATGTGTCCAGGGTATCAAACAAGATACAACTGCAAATTAGTAACTGGAAAATAAAGTGTAGCCTCTGACCTTGCCAAGAGAAAGACATTGGAAAGTTTGAGTTAAATATACAATAGTTTTAAAATAAAAAAAGTTGTCGTGCTCTGTAATGTGTATCATTTTACAATACTATCTTCCACGCGGCAGTAAGGCCCCCGGCCCCCCTGCTCTCTGGAAGTCTTGAGGTGTAAGATGGCTCCATGCTCTCTCGGTGCTGGCGACCCACCTTCACACGACCCTGCTCTGGCCTGGAGCACGAGAGCAGACAGCGAAGGCACCCTAAACCATACACAGCTCGAAGCCTGAGCGCCTAGAAGAGGTTCCGCTCCCTGTGTGCGCTACACGAAAGGTGTACTCTGGTGTGTGCCCTTCATGCAGGGCTGAGCAGTGCACCCATGGCAAGGACAGAAAAGAACGAGAGTGGCTGAATACAGGCCCCTCTCTACACTGAGTGCAGACCCACGGAGACACACAGACATGCCCTTAACCAGGCCGCACTGTTCCCGCAGTGGGAAGCACCCCACAATCTCCTCACATCTCAAGCCTACCAGAGAAGCGCTGTATAGCATTTAAGTCTCCCCCCTACACTCGCATGTGCAGCAGCAGCTTAATACACCTCTCTCGAAGGGCAGTGTCTTCCGTAGAGACCAAACCTAACACCACCTCTGCTTCACTGGAACTCTTCACCACAGCGGCACTTATGACTGCTACGGGCTCAGTTCTCGCTACAGATATCCTAATATAAATAGGGGGCGGGACGAGAAACAGGGGGTTGGGGGGCTGAGCAGCGAGCGGAACGAGGAACAGGGATGGCAGAAAAGCAAGCACTCACCGGCTGGGGCGAGGACTCGGCGACTTCTTGCGGCGGCGGTCGGGGCAAAATGGCATAACAAAAGCGCCGCCATTTTCGGATTCGGGGGCGTGGTTTTGCAGTTGAGTGACAGATGACATCACAGAGTTAAAAACTGAAAAAAACACGCCCCCAAATCCGAAAAAGACGTGGCTCGAACTGAGTGACGCCCCTCTCCTCCAATGGCTGGCCAGCATTTACGAGGCCAGCCAATGGAGAAGAGGGGCGGGTTCAAGCCCCACTGTAGGAAAACATTAAATCTCGGGCTTACGCAGTGTGACGCTAGGCCAGAGACCTAAAAATGAACATGACAGGGTGGAGCTGATAATGGAACTACTGACGAGAGGTGGGACCAGATAGGATAAGGAGGGTGTTGGAGGAACTTGGAAGTAGGGAGTTGGGCACAACATGGGCAGTGTGAGGTGGTGTCGATTTGAGTGCAGAAAAAGCACGAGGAAGAGAGCAGTAAAACACCTGCACCAGCATGGAGTGCGAACAAGAAAAAAGTAGTTCCTTGATGTGGAAATGTGCAAGGGTAGAAGTCATTCAATCAAAAGGATATAAAATAAGCTTTTCCCTGGTGGGACAGGAAGAGGAAAAAGTGTCACTGAAAAAGAAGCAAGCACATGAAATTAACAGGAAAGCCAACCAATGGTAAGCAGTGGACTGATCCAAAGTCCACTGTAAGTATTGTTCTTCAGTATGTGATATTCCTCATACCTATGAGCACTAGGAATAGATTAACAAAGCAGAAAGAACTTTTCAGAAACAATTATTGACATAATGAAACACTGTTTTTAGAGAAGCCTGATTAAGAACCCATGGCCTTATTATGATAACAAGTGTAAAACATGCCTGACATCCGTAATATGCAGCTCACTAGACAATTCATGGTGGAACTTGGGCCAGGTCTGCAAAATCTCTTAATTGAAGATGGAGTGTAAATTTGCTTAATTAATCTGGCCATCGGATTAGAGGTAATATAATCATGGTGGACTGTGGGTGCATTATCACAAATCGTTGCTAGAACCAAGTCACAAATAACTATGTTGGAACTGACCATATCCTTTAACATATGTTTGGCCTTTTTTTTACTAATTCACCCTACCTGCAACTTCACTTAGGGGTTTCATAACCCTGCAGTAGCATGACTTATTGGGATTAATTTTGCCACTAGCCTCTTTTCCCTCAGAATTTCTCCATTAGGACCTCAACACCCCACTTCAGCATCCATCCATCCCTCAAAGTAACACTTTGCATGTAGAAACACAGTATCCAGCATTTCCATCTCTGTTTTCCTTAGGTCTACCTGTAAGGTATAATGGTGACCTGCAAGCCTATATATTCATATGTGGAAATGTTGTCATAGTTAAACTTTATTGCCATTTCAATAATACAGCAGAGCATGGGAACATCTGGGCCGAAGACCACAATTGGGTTGTAAAATGGGGCATCCACCACGCCATACATCAATGTACATTTATCCATATTCATAACAGCAAATGGAAATCATACATAAGTGCTGTCATTGAAATAGTGGTACAAAAGGGGGTGGTGATGGACGGAGCATCTGAACCAATCAAACACTCACACCCAGTCAAAAGATCTGGGTTTAATCCATCACCGTTCTTTAGCCCACTCTGCCACCCCAGTTCAGACATGGCCATATGCAAATCAGTCTGACCCTGTGCCTCATGGGAACAGTCCAGCCCGAACTGCCAAGCCATGCCTTCCCTGGACTGGAAACAAGCTTCCGAGGACCGGTTTCTGGCATTACAGCCGTCATCAGCCCGGCTTGCTTGAATCCAGTGGCAAAGTGAGCAAGGGACTCACGTCTGAGCATACCCTGCCACACTTATGGCGGCCAAAGCGGTACAAAAGGGGGTGGTGATGGACGGAGCATCTGAACCAATCAAACACTCACACCCAGTCAAAAGATCTGGGTTTAATCCATCACCGTTCTTTAGCCCACTCTGCCACCCCAGTTCAGACATGGCCATATGCAAATCAGTCTGACCCTGTGCCTCATGGGAACAGTCCAGCCCGAACTGCCAAGCCATTCCTTCCCTGGACTGGAAACAAGCTTCCGAGGACCGGTTTCTGGCATTACAGCCGTCTTCAGCCCGGCTTGCTTGAATCCAGTGGCAAAGTGAGCAAGGGACTCATGTCTGAGCATACCCTGCCACACTTATGGCGGCCAAAGCGGTACAAAAGGGGGGGTACCCCTTTTGTACCGTCATTGAAATAGTAGCCTGTCCAGCTGGTCCATATTTTGTCATGTTTATGTGGACAACCACAGTCCTCATAAGCGTATTTATCAAGAATTCTTCATCTGTCATGCCCTGCCTTCCATTTTCCCAGACGAGGCATGTTAGTCACTCTCCATGTACAGGCAAATTCCTGATTGGCTATCATCAGACCAGGGCAATAAATAATTTATTGTTGTGTGCATTATGTTGCCTGTATTTCCCCCATGTTGTTCAGCAAAGTCCATTTAAAAGAGAGACCTATTCTCACATAAGGCACTGGCAACTGCCTACAAATGCCTGTGGCGCATTCTGTACCCCATACCGAATGCAGCAAATCACCTCGGTCTTCACAGCACTTCAGAAATGCAGGCTCTGCTTCCTACCATATTCTCTATAATTGTTGTTATAGTATAGCCAGAGGAAATGTTTAAACTGTTTAAGAAGGAGTCGAGTTGCGATAGCAATTTCCTTAGGGATCATAAGTGTACCTTGCCTTTTATTGTCATTAATCTGACTCAAATATTTTTTCATTCCCTTTTTGATTGTGAGAAAGGATCTTTTCTATGAATAAACAATATTCTTTATATTTGGGTTATTTTCTAAGTGAGTAGGTGAGAAGTGTGAGTCCCTAAAAATTATATTCAGGATTTTCTATGTAAATACCATGTCAATGCGTGTCCGGACTGTTCCACCCTCTTACTTGACAACATAAGTGAATCCCCACATACTGGCATCTGTTCTTTTAGTCATTTACCCCACTCCATCTCACAGTTAGTGCCCTCCCCAGAGAACTGTAACTGGTTTTGTAGCAGGGGGGGATGTCCAATGGCCCCCATCAAAGTATAGAAAACACAATGGACCGACAGTGCCAGAGACCACTGCTCGCAGGCTTAGGTTAGATCAGACTTGGTACTGAGTATGCAATCATTTTCACCAGAAGGTAAGCCACTTGATAATATGCAATGAAATCAGCTTTTTCCGTAGTGGGATTTGCTGCATTTTGCCATGCTGACTTTAAGCATTCTGTTAATGCAGAGAAAGAAAAAGATTATTGCTGTTAATCATTTAAAAAATTATGTGGGGACTTTGCATGGGATATTTTGCAACACATAAAGTATCCTGTGAAGCACAATAATTCTGACATGGGCAACCCAGCCCATGAGTGAAATCAGCAGAAGCATCCAAAGTTGGGTGTTTCTTTTCAGTTTTTCTAGCTATGGGGATATGTTCTTTTCTCAAGCCAGCTCTCGAATCTTAGAAATCTGAATGCCCAGATACCTAATTTCATCAAACACGTGGTGTGGGAATAATGTTCTATCCAATCGTCATCAGAGGCCCCTCTTTCAGTAGGTTTCTTCCAGTTGTCCTTAATATGACCCAAATTCATTCAGTAACTCTGTGACTGGCCTGATGTCATAGGATTATGCAATTATATAATATCATCTGCATAGAGTGAGATCTTGTCTATCACACCATGACTTCACTGGAAGCCCTTTATGTCTCCAGGTGCATTGATACTGGCTGCTAATGGCTCCAATGCCACTGCAAAATGAAGCGGTACCAGGGGACATCACTGTTGAGTTCCCCATCAGATTAGAAACAGTTGTGACAGCATTTCTTTACGCAGGAAGCTAGCAACTGGCTTCATGTAGAGTAGTCAAGTATAGGCAATAAAGGTAGAGTCCAGTTGCAGGCATTTCAAAAGGGAGGACAGATAATTCCACTCTAACAAATTATGACCCTTCTCCAGGTCAATATGGAGGACAGCCTTAGACCCCTCCAGTGTATGTGCCATAGCTAATGCATTTAACATTCTCTTAATATTGTGTTTGGTTGACCTGTATAGCATAAAGCCACTTTGATACCTATACATAAGTGTTTCAATCACTGCTGTTAGGTGGTCGCGAGTATTTTCACCAGCAACTCGGCCTCTGCATTCAGCAGAGAGATAGGTCAATTGAAGTCACACTTGCTAGGAGGTCTGTCATTCTTGAGAATAACGGTGATCACTGCTAACATCATGTTATTTGGGAGGCAGCCAGTTCCGTTTCTTTCGATTCTTGAAACATATTTAGCAAATGTAGCACCAGTTCTGATGCATTGGCCTCTAAATACTCGATCAGCAAACCATTCAGTCCTAGAGTGTTTACCAGATTGTATAAGGTCAATGGCTATTCCTTGTACATGTGTCCTCATTCCATGGATTCCTGGTAGGAGAGTTAACTATATTCTATTCTTTATTTACTATTTTTGGGCTACCTCCTGCAGTGTGGTGCTCGTTTGTCTCTCACAATTAGTGATATTGAACATTCCTCTGGGTGTTTCTTACCCCTTACTGAGCTAAAAGGTCAGCTTACCCACCTTTAACATTCACACTAATTTGCGAAGTCAGGCATGTTTTTTGGGTTTCATTTAAGCATAAGTTCTTATATTGTAATTTGGCCATTTCCAGCTTATATCTAAGGGGTTCTGTGGCTTATTAAGTGCATTTCCTTTCCGGGTGCAATATTATTTACACAACAGTCTTTTGTCCCTAAGACTGAGCTCTCTAATCGTAGGTGATAAACACCAAAGCTATGCCCCTAATCACTGTTTTAAAAGCCTCCCAGAGGATGCCTGAGGAAATGAGCATTCCCCTTTTAAGGAGAAAATATTCAGCAGTGTCTTTCCAAACCTAAGAGTTTCTCGTACCTCTGGGTTCAGGAGCCATCTGGCATTCAGTTTCCACATGCCAGAATTCTCAAGCAATCCCATGCACATCGACATACCTATTGGGGTGTGATCAAACACACACCAGAAGTAAGTTTATGTGCTGGTTACTTTATACGTTAGGCACTAGAAAAGCCACCCGGGTAAATGTTCATTTATTCTTCTATGAGTGATCCTCCACTTCAAGCCTATCTATGGACACACAAAAAATAGTGACGGGAGTCCTCACACACCACCAGGTGTCATGCTTCATCATAGGACTCCCCTCACTCTTCAAAAACCCAGTTTGATGAAGAGTAGGCCTACACCTTATAGTAAAGGAGGCAGTACTGACCACTGAACCTGTGATATGAATATATAAAAACAAATGCAATACATCAACCATTTAATTTGAGTGAGAT